>NC_140798.1:45647106-47002106 GCF_037176805.1 Vigna unguiculata | reverse complement strand
TATATATATATATTATATCATATCAAGCACGGTATATGTGGTATATTTAAAATATTTTTTACCGCCTCACTATCTTATATTTCAATAGAATTTATTCTTTACTTTGTCAAACGATAACCTTATTCTCAAATTAACTATATAAACTATCGAAAATAGTGATTAATAGAAGATAATTCACATATGTCATGTCAATTACTTTCAAGATAAAGTGACATAAAAACTTATTTTTAAACTTAAGAATATCATAAATATTATTTTAAAGCTTTTTATGTTTATACTAGACAGAAAAAACTCCTAAGATAAAAAAAGAAAACGAATTAATTGTATTATACCTTTATCAATTGAATCAATCAATGTAAAAATGATAGTAAAACGGTATTTCAATATGTACTCATTATTATGTTAGTGGATGTATCTTTATGGATATATAATAATAAAATAAAAATTCCTCTTATATGTTGTCAATTTGTTTTATAAAGATTTCTAAAAGTAAGAGGTATACATTGATTTGATTTTATGGGAGAGAGAAATTGAAAGATTATTTTTTATCAGATAAAATCAATTTAATATATATATATATAAATTTAATTTTACAAATTGATTTTGTAGAATTGAGTTAAGTTTAAAATTTATTTATTAATAACAAGTTTGGGTGGAGAGTGATTATATTGACTTATAATGTCTTTAATATTTATATTGTGTTTTGACTTTTTAAAATTAGTTAAATTAAGACACATATACTTTTTATGATCTCTAAGGTTATATTCAACATCTACTCATATTATTATGAACTTTGATATTTCAAGTTATATTGATATTCTCATTAATCATTTACCACCGGAAAATCTATTAAAAATAGAAAGTTATGTTGACATCTACATCAATTATTTGTTATCACATAAAAATTTATTAAAAAGAAAAAATAAATTTTATTATAAAAGAATATAAATAAATAAATAAACGAAAGTAAAATATTAAACCATTGTTTTTATAAATGAAAGCTAAAGCTAAAATAATCTTTATGTATTTCAGTTAAGAATTTACACACCAAATAGGTTTACTAGTTTTCAGGTTTAATAGTTGGTTATTTTGTGGAAGGAGTTTGGTTTATCCCATGTTTTTTTTATGATATAGAAAATATTAAAGTAATTTATATCTTTTACACGGATTACATTTTAATATATAATATTCTTGATCTTTGATATTTTATAATTTGGCTAACCTTAGAAGTGAGTTTTATATAGTTTGTATACTTTGTTGTGTATAGAGTTGTCAAAATGGGCAGCGCGATCCGATCCGGCTTGATTCATTACAAGTTGATCATCAAGTGAGTCAATCCAACTAGCGAGCTAAACAAATTTGAATCTGATCTGGTCTACCACGGGTTGGCTCACGGGTTCACTTAATTAAAAAAAAATACAATTTTTTATTTATTTATTCAGTCAAAACTAATTTACAATTCTAATTAAAATCTGAATAAACTTTAATACAATTCAAATACAAACCAAAATAAAAAAAATACAAATTATCTATATGTTGGCTAAAAGAAAACCTGATATGACCCAAATGCATAGTCCAACTTAATAAAAAACACTTGTGTGACCCTTTATTTGTGTGTTGGTGAGCCAATCCGGCTCACCACGGATTCAACCCGGGTGAGTCGGGTCAAAAATCAACCCATATAAACAAATTTTAACCCAACCCGGCCCGAACCCATGGTGAACCGGGTTGCCTCGCGAGTTTCAACTCATTTTGATAACTCTAGTTGTGTAATTATAATCCCACTTAAAGCTATTAAAGATCTCACCACTTAATGACTAATTGTAACTTGTAACTAAAATTGTGGCAATCCAAAAGTCACCTAAAAACATTCAACTATGCATCTCTTTGTCTCCCAAGAGTTTATGACTAAATTGCAATTAAATCATTATTACAACTTCAAATAAAACTAAATTAGAGTCCATTAAATTGATTAAACAAAAACATAATTTGATCAATCAATTTTATAAAAAATTGAGACATTATTTAAACAAACTAATAACTTTAAAAAATACTACCGTAAAATTGTGCATTAATTCGTATACATTTGGACCACGACTCATATCATAGAGCTCAATAATAATAACTATATAAAAAATATACTCTCAGCACTATTAATTTATTTCACAAGAGTGTTTTTTTATGATATAGAAAACATTAAAATAATTTATATTTTTGACACGGATTATAATTTAATATATGCGGAGAATATGATATTCTCGATCTCGATATTTTATAATTTGTCTAACATTAGAAGTGAGTTTTATAGCTTCTATACTTTGTGGTTGTGTAATGATAGATGAAATTTTGACCTACTTTTGTAAAAATCTTGTCATACTATACTAATTAGGAACATTAGGATACAAATAGTAATAAATAAATTAAAATTATATTTATGCTATGCAAATATAGAATAAATACAAATTTTAGAATAAATTTATTGAATAATATAACACATTATAATACGAGTAAGTATGATCAAATAATGATCAAATAAGAAATTAATGATACAAGACACATAATTATAAATATAAATACTAATTTTAGCTTACAAATCATTAGTTCAAAAGAGTATTTGATTATAGAAAAAGACAGATGTAAATAAAATAAAAAAAAACACATCCTAAATGTTTTAATTTAAGGTTTTCAAGCTCATTTCCTAAGGTTTAAAATCTTTTTAATCATAACACTTTCAAACTTAGAAAAAAACGAGACAGTTATGAATGGAAATTTGACTATATCATTTATCTTAAGACAATATTTGATGGAAGATTACGAAACAAATATGATTTTTTAATTGCAAAGAGTTTGAATCCGAAACTAATAAAAAAAAATAGTAGATATGTCAAAACAAATCATTTAATGGTTGTAATACAAATAAAAAAAATTGAGTTTCTGAATCGTACTATGGTATAATTCAGGGATATTCTTGCATGTGAAAACACTTTCTTAGTCCTAGAATAATTATTTTCCACGCTGGCAAATGATGGTTCCTTGAATGTGAATATCATGTGTGCCGGTGTGAGTGGCGTGGGTAAACCTCGTGTTTTCGCAGCATCTGTGACTTCGGGTTTCCTCATCCCACGTGACTAATTCTCGTTACCCTAATTAATTTCAACTTCCAAACTTCCACATTACTATAACCTAAGAACGTGAGACCCACCATTTTTTTAACGTTTATAATCAATAAGATAATTTTCTTTAAGTTGATTGGCGTAATCCTCGCTAATCAAGGGTCAACTTGTTCCTTCCATTTTAGGAACAAGAACGATCCTCAAACAGTTTCCGAAAATGACCAAATTCATCGTCTTTTTTTTTTTCTCCTCATGCCAGTGAAAGATAGTGAAAAGAATGTTTCGTGTAGTTGTTTCTTCATTTTATATGACCAACAACACAGTTTCATATTCAAATTACTTGTTGTGTCTCTGTCATGAATGTAAAAAATCGAAGTGGTGTTATTATTTTATGTTACACACACCATCCACGTATGTGATGCTTACGAATTACATTGAAGAGGGTGTGACAACACACGCATATGTGATCAAAATAAAATTATATAATACATTTAAAAATCCTCATTCAAATCATAGTTATCACCACTAAAAAAGGAAGAAAAAAATATATATGCACACCACATTATAGGCATTTGCCAAATTTGGTCCCTACCAACAAGAAAACAAATCCAACTATATACTCAGGTTTTTTAATGGCACATACATACACAACACAAATTTTGCTCTAAGTTTTTTAATCTTCATGCAGCACCACCCTCCCATATTTTGCAGTGTCCCATCATGGGTAATGAGTTTGAATCTAAAGATCTAATCATGTTCACATTTGTCATCATATTTACAATAGTTCAATATATTAAAATGGTGTATATATCGAGATCTAATCTAGCTTTTGGTGAAGTATAATTTGTGGAGAAGGGTAGTATTGAGTTTTCTCAAGAGGGGCTTATGCTTATCCAAATGAGTAAGCACCCACAATGCGCCACTTCATTCTCTCTCACTTTGTAGTGTTCCAACCAATATTTTATCAGGTTATATTTCCGTTTTTAACTTCTGATAACAATGCGTGGAGTTGGAGAACATTCGTTGAGAACACGAACACAAACACAAACAGGTGGTGCTCATCAAATTCAAATTGAAATCGCGGTTTCAGCCTCCAGAGCGACTGCTCCAAAACATGTATACGCTACTTTTTTTTTTTTTTTACACAATATATCATTTTTTAAATATGGTAATATATTATAATTAAGTGAAAATACTAAAATCATGGTATAAGATTTTTTATTAAGCGTATATATTTTTATATAATTTATATTGATAAGTTAAAAAAGTACTTTTTTATGAAGTTAAAAGAACTCATGTATATGTGGTTGGTGTGCGAAAAAAAAAGCTCTGATTCCCTATCCTGGAAGCTGTTCACCATTCCACCATCACGGCCACATACAACTTAAACACACATGCATCTTACACTTACACATCACAATCACACAATAACAGAAGATTTTAAGGGAATAGAAAAAAACGAAAGGGGAAGACCCATTAATTGTAAGTACAAGCTAACAATACACATGTAACATGTTTATCCATACAAAAAAAACAAAAATAGATAATATTGGTAGGTTGGAGATGGGAAAAAGAAGAAAGAGAAAGGTACTTGAATTATTATTATTATTCTTATTTGTTTTACTATTATAATTAATTATAATCAATTATAATAATTAGAATTAATTACGATAATAATAACAAAAAGAATGAACACTTAATTTTTACTACGGATTATTTTGAAATTCTGCGTATCCGTTCCAATTTGCATAATCCATAATCCATATTCCGCATACGTGTGTAGTGGATTATAACAAACCCAGGTGAGGTCCGCATAGTCTATCCCTCGCAATAAAAGCACCACTGTGTGCGCGTTGTTTCATGTGAAACACCCAATCGCATCGCCCTTTACGTCGTTCCATGGCCATGATGGTGACGGAGGGCAACGACAGCTGCGGCAGCGGAGTGCAGCACCATACGACGTCGTCCACCTCCTCGCCGGCGCAAACTCGTCAGCAGCGCCACAAGGTCGAAGTCTACAATGAGATTCTTCGCCGCTTGAAAGATTCCGGTCACGAAGAGGCTATGCAACCTGGCTTCAACGATCAGCTTTGGGCTCACTTCAATCGCCTTCCCACACGGTCCTCTCCTTGCATTCTCTCTTCTCTTCTACAAATACTCGCTGCAAACTACGTTAATTATTCTTCTACCATTCCCATACGTGTTTCATTTTTATCTCTATGTATAAATCTCGTTTTCTTTTCTTCGTCGTTTTGTTGGAGTTTTATTTTATTTACTTTTTTATGAGTCTGTTTACGTGAGGTTTTGGCGGTGGATTGATTTTGTTTGAAGCGTGAACTTGCGTAGTAGAATTAACCTTCCCTGCTTGTCCTGAATCCGTACGCACGGGAGACACTCGATTTTAGTGAATGTTTGTTGTGATTGTGTTTTGTTTGGTGTCATGTGTTGGATTAGGTCTGCGATTTTTGTCGTTGGAGATAGATTTGAGGTTATTCTGTAATGCAGGTACGCGCTGGATGTGAATGTGGAAAGGGCGGCTGATGTTCTTATGCACAAGAGATTATTGCAGTTGGCGCATGATCCTGCTAATAGGCCTTCAATTGAAGTTAGATTAGTTCAGGTGACATGATCCGTACTCATTATGGGCGACACTGCTGTATTCTTCATGCTGTTAGCTCATTTTTTTTCAGTTTTCGCTTTTTAGTGCTTTCACGTGGTGCAGCATTGTTGTTGGCTGTGCCTTGTCGACTTCTTAATTGTCATTTCCGAGTGGATCTTTTTGTTCCTGCAGAGGATAACTATATGAAATGTTCATGTTGCAATTAGGCTTGCATGTTATTATCTATATGCTAATACATTACTAAATGCGTCTGCAGTCTGTAGGTGTTGTTGGACTTCCTGCATGTGAACGATTTTATTTTTTTGTGAAACATTTCCGAGTCATTAAAAAAGTCTTCTATCTGTCTGGAGTCAGGAGGGAGCCATTTTGGTCAAATACAACGGCAAACAAATACACGCACTGCCAGCAATGCAACATACTTAACACAATTCAGTCTCTTGCTGAACTAGAATCAAAGGAAATTGTTTTGATTTTATAGGATTACTCCATAGTTCTTTCAGGATCTCCACCGAATCATCCTGGAATAATTTAAATGTATCTAAGATTAAGAAAGGTTAATTTGCGTCTCTACTAAAATATGTGGTCTGAAGCTGGTTTGATTGCGCGTAGTGATGAGTAGGGGAACCTTTAAGAAAAAAAGGATGATTACAAATGTTAGTTTAATTGTGAAATTGTGGTCAGTACCTGAAATAGCATTTGCTTCTAATTTGTGCATATGGTTCGTGGCACAATTTACAGTTGTATGATCTATGATGGTCGAGGACTCTAAACTCAACATTGCTTGATTTTTCTAATTACATTATTCATCGAAGAATTAAAGTACCTCGTGAATTTGAACTTGTTTGTCTTCATGTAGCATTGTGGATGTTTCATTTGAGCCACTCTCTGCATACCAACATGATTAATATTGTAAAAATCTATTAGGTTATTGTATGATTAGAATGTCGAGGAATATTTTTTATCAGCAAATCAACCTTGATTTGTTTGGTTGATTTGTCCCTTGCAGTCAAAATTCATTTATCATGCCTATATTTTGTAATGATTAAGTTCTTTCCTGCTGGATTGAAGTTGTTTTGAATTTTAATTTTAATTTTTTGGGTGTTGTGATTCATGTCCTTTACCTCAGTCCGTGTTGGTCATATTATTTTGGTATTGGAATCTTCGTGCAGGTTCATCCCATATCTGATGGAAACTCAGCAGACGCTTCTGAATTGGATGATCCTGGGATAGAATCTGGTCAAAGTTCTTCAAAGTACTCGAGCAGACAGAGGTATTATTTTCTCACTTCTTATATATTTCACGAATTTCTAGTTACTTATTGGGTGCCATTATCACAAAGGACGGAAACGGGTCTGCATAAAGCAATACTGATTTAGTTAACCAGGGTTGATGCTTGCATTCTTCAATTCTAATTTTTCTTCTTCTTTTCAACGTTCTAGTATACATCCACCTCCTGCTTTTGGTTCTTCTCCTAATCTTGAAGCATTGGCTCTTGAAGCAAATAGTTCTGAAGACATAGAGGAGGAACAATCTGTACATGCCAATTTTCAATATTCACGGTGAAACTTCTGCTGCAAGCTGCACTCAATAATTTAGAAACTAGGCATGGAAAATTTCTTTGAATGATGACGTAGAGTCTAAATTACATATGCTTTTCTATTTATATGGCTGTGGATATGAACATGTAACCCAGCTGGTCTGTGATACTTGTAGCTTTCATATGTATATGCTTTTTAATATTGTTATGATTTTTTGGCTTTCTTGAGGTCGAGGTGTGATGATAATATTATTTGTATTTCCTTTGGTTAATCCTGTAAAAGACATATGCCTATCTGAACTTGTAGGATGTGTGGTGCCTTTATAACAATTAAATGGTTTATGCAGTTTTTTGTCAAATGTTCTAATATAATTTTGATGTTTACTTTGAATTATTAAGCATTTGTGTTCTAAAAATGCAGACCCATGCATGAAATCACCATCTCAACAGATGACAAGCCAAAGCTTCTTAGCCAGGTATTTGATATCTTTCTGATAACCATATGTAGAAAATATATTTGATGTTGTATTATGGAACAATAGAATGATGTATTACAGTATAACAATGAATCATTCATAAATGCATAAGAATAAATTAAATCCCCAATTGTAGTAACTACATATTTGATTTCTGCTAATAAATATTTCAATACTTTAACCAATATTAAATTTTCTTATCTAACTATCTCTCTCAAGTTGGAACATATGTCATATGAATCAAGCTTGTTACCAATGTCATCAAAACAATAGTTTTTAAGGGATTCAACATGCTCTAACCAATTAGTTATTAGAGTCGTCAAAGTTATTTTTTTATTTCCCCTAAAAGCACATTCTCTCTTACAAAGTGGCGATCTATTTGTACATGTCTAGTCTCTTCTTGGAAGACTAAATTTGGTGCCATTTGAACGGCAACATTTTTGCCATAGATACGTGTCGTTTATTGGATATCCTCAAATTTTAGATGTCGGAAAAGTTGCTTAAACAGTGTAATCTGGCATGTAGTCGCTGCCACAACAAAATATTCAGCTTGGCATTGGATCTAGCAACTATGTTATGCTTCTTACTTCTCCGTGATGTCATATTTACTCCAATAAGAACATAATAGCTGAAGTGGATCCCTTATTTGCTGATAATCCTACCAAGTTAGTGTAATAGTAACAAATGATTTTGGTATTGTCCTTTTCCTGACTAAGCACAGTCCCATCCGGGTAAATTTTAATGTATTAAAACATACTTATGAAGATCCTAATGGCTATCATAGGGGCACTAAAAAATTGACTTACCACTGTAGCTACAAATATGATGTTCGCTCTGGTAGTAAGAGAGTTGAGTTCCCACACAAGACACCGGTATCTTGGATTTTTCAACAGTTCCCCATAACCTAAAAGAAGCACGAGATTGAATCCGTAGGAGTATTATTAGGATGACAATCAAGTATATCAGTCTTAGTCAAAATATGTGTTATATAGTTTTGTTGGGTAATGGAAATAGTAGAGGAGAATTGGGCAAAGTCAATTCCTTGGAAGTATTTGAGTGGTCTGAACCCTTATATCTATAGAAACGTGGAAATGGGAAATTTAGGTGCAGGTAATGTTGGGTACACGGGCTGGCCCATCCATTTAAGCATACATTCGCCGCGGTCCGTTGTGACATCAGTCAACTTGTTTAGTTCACTTCTTAAATGGACTTAAACTTTCAAGAGATTACACTTGCATTCAAAACCCATGGGCAATAATAGTCAAATATTTGGAGGGTGGACAACAAGGTTGCATCAAGAACCATGAAGGACGAAAAGGGTCAAGTCTCAAAATGTTGATGCCATTCAAGTTGAGTCCAAATATGTAAGAACAAATTGAATCCCTAATTTGTAGTTGCTGCTAAATACCCAATCTTTAGTAATAGATTTGTCATATTTATAATAAAAATATAATAATTAGTACTACCTTATTCTTAAATTGGTAACTGGATAAATTAGCATTGCTTAGCATTTGACTCGAATCGAACAGGCATTTAAGATAGCTTAGAAACAATCAATCACCCCACTTAGATAATCTCGAATTGGACTAACTTTGAATCCCACGTGGTAACTGAAATGTCTTGCTCCTTGTGCAGTTAACTGCTTTGCTTGCTGAGATTGGACTTAACATCCAAGAAGCACACGCCTTTTCCACAACTGATGGTTACTCATTAGATGTATTTGTTGTTGAAGGATGGCCCTATGAGGTATGCTGATAATCATTTGCTATAAGTTTGTTTTGATGGATACATATTGTTAAGAAAAGGGAGAAGGTTATTTCAAAGTTTGATGTCATTTAACACCATATCTATTTTTAAAAACATAGTTCTAATTCATATGAACTATGTTGTAGCAACTGTATTTGAGTTCACAAGCACCAGTTCATAACCACAAAGCCTAACTGATTATTTTCTCTGGAAGGCTTTATTTTTTACTTCTCAAGCATTATGGAATACCTTGTTATGTTACTTTTTTTTTTCCATCACTTCCATTCTCTTTTTTAATGTTTATTATTGTTAGAGGTTCAGCTTATCAAGCACGGCTTGACTATTTGGCATTTAAACAGGAAACAGAAAAGCTTAAAGCAGCTTTGGAAAGAGAAGTCTTGAAGAAGATTGAGGTAAATTGGACCCTATACTGTGTTTCTAAATGTCAGTTAGAGTCAATTTGACCGATATTCGATAAGTGCACTCTAATTTGAACAATGCTCTCAGAGACAGGTGAGGTCCAGTCCGCAATCTGTATCTTCTGTTGATGAGCCTGATCAAGCAAAGATGAAAAGCGAACTGGATCATTTGACAATACCAAATGATGGGACAGATGTTTGGGAAATAAATCCTAAACATTTGAAATATGGAACTCAAATTGCATCTGGGTCATATGGTGAACTGTGAGTACATAGCTGCTGAGAAATATGCATTTCTTTTATTACTTCCTGTCAGATGTTCTCACTGATTGCATATATCAATTCACTTTTTAATTATCTGGTTATTTTTAATTCAATCAGATTTAAAGGTGTATACTGTAGCCAGGAAGTAGCGATCAAAGTTCTCAAGCCTGAGCATGTAAACTCAGAACTGCAGAAAGAGTTTGCCCAAGAAGTCTATATCATGAGGTTTGTTTTAATAAATTTGTGTTGTGAGCATCTGAAGTATATCTACCTGTGAGACTGGATTTCAGAATTTGATTTCGAAAATTATTTAACTGTTGACCATGTCAAAAGTCTGCTCATCAAGATTGTACAACTTTATAGTAGGAATTAAGGTGAATTTGTGACTAAAACTTTCAATTTTGGTAGAGTGCATAGTTATCAATCTCTGGTAGAGATCATGTACGGGCTTGCACTATGGTGGGAATGGATGACCTCTATTTTAAACGTTACTATAACACTAAATAGTATATACACTCCACATAAAATATTAAAAACGAATTAATACGCACAATTAAAGAAATTCTTGATAAATAATAAGTACACACATCACAATCATCGTCAGTCAAGGATCAATGAACGTAGTAGTGATATTAACAAGTGAAATTTGATGGTGAAATTAATAGAAAAGGAACATACCAAGTTAGACATAAATTTACAGAATGTGAACTGGGTATGGTGAGAAGGAATAGATGTCAAAACAGAGGTAATATTTTGCGGAATATTTTAGCCAAACAACCATGGTTGTGCTTCCTAAAGCAGTTATTGGGGGCCCAATGGATCTTATTAAAAACTGTTCAGCTATTTGACTCCAGTAGCAGTGCAGCTCTGGTCCTCTACGCTACTGTGTTATATTGACTAGTACTAAGAGGGAGTAAGAAATACAAAACTGTACATGCTATGATTCTTGTTAACTAAGAAATAAAGCGCATTGAGTTGAAACCTTTTATTCTTGTGAAAATATGGGCGTTTTATTTATACTAAGAAAATGAAATCAATACTATAAATAGAGGAGATTTCATATCCTTTAATAATAAAGTTCTGAAACTAGAATAAATAATAATGGTCCTAATAATAAATATATAATCTTGATATTACTAATTATGAATTTTCGCTACTTATTTATAAAGATCTGTGATCATAACAATTCTATTGTCCTTCACATAATGATATTTGGAACAATGTTATGTGCTCCTTTGGAGTATACTAGTTTTTCCCATTGTTGATTGGGATTCAACATCCCCCGTCTTTAGATGTGAAGTTGAGCTTCATAGCAGTTGTCACCAATTTATCAACTCAGAGGGCCCAAATCCTTTCACATTTAGTGTCAACTTCCTTGTGGAATTTCTGCCTGCGATCTTCATTTCTATACGACAATCTGAACCTGATTTTTTGTAGGGTTGTAAATTTTCTCCTCATATATTCTGTATAAAATAGTCGTAGTTAATGTAAACAAAGGGAATTGACTAATGAATGATATTAGATTGACTTTAAGTATCTCCTGAATGTGGACTTTCTTGAAATTAGTTATGGTAATGCACATTTTAGTCACAAACAGTTTACAGATGCACTTTAACAGTTACTTTCCTATCTAACTTGATACTAGTATATGCAAAGTTTTAATTTAGTTGGCTTATAGGCAATTGAATTTTTTTTGGTCTTTTGGTACGGTAAAAGAATACAAAAAGCAAATTAGTTATAGTTTTATCTCATTGTTTAAGAAAATATTATGCATCTACCATATTTAACTCGCTAATGGAACTTGCAGAAAGGTTCGACACAAGAATGTTGTACAATTCATAGGAGCATGTACCAAGCCCCCACGTTTATGCATAGTGACAGGTGAAATTCAATGAATTACTTTTTGTTGAAGAGTAATGAAATATATGTGGTCTTAAAAATGGTTGAAGTGGAATGGATTACTTTCTCGTAATGGTTGTATCCTTTTCAATTTTCAGAATTTATGTCAGGTGGAAGTGTGTATGACTACCTACATAAGCAGAAGGGCTTTTTTAAATTTCCTACCCTACTTAAAGTCGCAATTGATATTTCTAAAGGGATGAACTACTTGCACCAACATAACATAATCCATAGAGACCTGAAGGCTGCCAACCTTTTGATGGACGAAAATTGTGTATGATGTTTCCTTTATTTATATGCAATGCTTCTTCTGCTATGCGCCCACGCCCCACCCCACCCACACACACAGACACACGCACGGTATATACCACAAATATGGGTGAATAAACGGGGCATACTGAACTGAAAGTATTGCATTTGTTCCATTACAGGTTGTAAAGGTTGCTGATTTTGGTGTTGCTAGAGTTAAAGCTCAGTCTGGCGTTATGACAGCAGAAACTGGAACATATAGATGGATGGCTCCCGAGGTACCTGATCTTCTAATGTTACCATCATCAAGTTATTCAAATAGTTTCATTATATTGATCAGCCTTTTAACACCCATGGTGTGTTTATCTGTTACAGTGTGACGTGTCTTTACTTTTTTAACTTGTTTTTTCGACCTAAATAAATGTTAAATAGTGTTCATCTTATATTGATGAATTTTTTGCGTACCCGTCGTTGTGGAAATTTATAACAAATTTGAAGGTTTCATGAATCTCAAGCTCTGAATGTCAGTACTAGGTCACTAAAATTTGCTGTTTAGTAGTTTTCCTTTCTTAAATATTTTCTGGTGCCTAAATTAGATGGGAGATATAACTATGAGTATATTTTCTTATCATGATTTCTCTGTATTGAAGGTTATAGAACACAAGCCGTATGATCACAAGGCTGATGTATTTAGTTTTGGAATTGTTTTATGGGAGTTGCTCACTGGAAAGGTATTTCTTATTTGCAACACCTTAAGATTCTTAAAGTATTTGTTTTCCTCAAGTAAATTATTGGGTTTTTTTGCCAGCTTCCATACGAATATTTAACCCCCCTACAGGCAGCTATAGGAGTGGTTCAAAAGGTAATCTTTTTTCTCTTAAACTTGAGTTTTAGGATAAGCTACCGATTAATGTCTTGTCGCATCTGGAAATTTAAGATAGCGGTTTACATGATTAAATGGAAATATGTGTGTTGAGTAGGTAGTGATTCTTTGTTACTATAACTGTAAATAAATTTCAGGGTTTGCGACCCACCATCCCCAAGAACACTCATCCAAAATTTGTTGAACTTCTTGAGAGATCCTGGCAGCAAGATCCAACACTGAGACCCGATTTCTCTGAAATTATCGACATCCTGCAGCAGTTAGCGAAGGAGGTATAAAAATATTTCTTAATGTTAATGAGTCATTTTTCAAGGTGCAAATTATTTCGTATGATCAGGGTGGAAAGTTGGGGTGTTCGATCATTTTGACTTTGGTTCCTAATAGATAGAAACTGGTCCTCAGGTTGTCCCTCATTCTTAAACCCAACAGTCATTTTGGTTCCTGTGTTAACTACACAACAGTAATTATGCTAACAGAAATGCAAGAAACATGGAAACATTGCTGCTCCATGTTTTTGGTCAGAAAATTGTTTGCCTCTTCATTTTCCTCATCATTGTTTCGTTGGTGTTTTGATATGATCACCATTGATAGTGGGAATAATCATCAGAAGGGTGGCAATGATGGCGATTGTTGGAGGGATTGGTGGTGCTAACAGGAGAGTGGAGGATTGAACTTGAGGAGGACAAAGGACTTTGTGGTCGGACCTTGAGTGAGATAAAGGAGAGACCCAAGAACGAGTGGGTTGTTTCTTGTTCTTCTCATGTACCTGCTAGAAACACCGGGGAGTTGTGCAAGTGCAAAAAGTCGAGGCTGGAAGAAACAGAGGAAGACAAATTGTAGTGGATGGAAAAGTTTGTGAGGAGGTTCTGAAGAAAAGGAGGATTGCAGCGGGCAGTTGTGCTAGCAGAACGACGGGATGTTCATTTTTTATGAAGGGCAAACACGTCTCGTGTTTGAACTATAGCAGTGTCAAACGGTTTCCCACGTTGACGCCACTCTACACATTTCAAACGTTATAAAAAGTATAGATAGTGTCTTTTTACAAAAGTTAATGGGTGCAGCACTTTTTTGAAAAGTATAGATAGTGTGGGTTTTAGTCCTGTCAAAGGGAGAAGAGAGATGGTAATAAAGTAATTGAAGGGAGTTTTTAAGAGAGATTCTGTGGTAAATAATGCCTTTAAAGACGTACTAATATTTTTTTTTAAGAAAAAAAAACTTTTAGCAAAGTCTGTTTAAAATAGAATATAAAATATTAAAATTAACTAGTCACTTTATTTCGAGTAAACGAATCATAGTAAAGTTGTCGGAAAGCCATTCCATCTGTTGTTGGAGCTTAAGAAGTTTGTGGGCCGAAAGAGCCCTTGGTCCGTGAGGGATGAGACACCTTAGGCGTGGAGGGTATATGAGAGCGTAAAAAGAAGAAGGGGCTAATGCTGAGATGGCATTAGTAGTGGAGAAGTTGTTAATCTTGGTGAGAGCATGTTGTTATTATTTAGTCTCATGAGGAAGAGGGGAATAAACATTGTTTTATATATATATATATATATATATATATATATATATATATATATATATATATATATATATATATTAGAGTATCGCATAAATTTGATGATGACATAGATAACATTTTGTTTATTTGTGGAGCAGGTTGGAGATGGAGAAGAGCGGCACAAGGAAAAATCTGGAGGACTTCTGTCAGTTCTGAGAAGAGGACATCACTAAAAAATTATTTGAATATGGATGATGTTCTTAACATGGTCATAGGTAGGATCAATCACAAGGGCCATTTCCCATTTATTTTTAAATTCTCATGTACAGTTATCTTCACATTATCTAATTGCTTTCATGATAGATTTGTCACGATTTCAGCATTTTTATAATATGATTAATTGCACATTTCTTCCAGTTTTATGACACGATATTTATTTATATCTGTAAATAAAAGCTGTTGATGGTATATATCAAATTAAAATCGTAACATCAACCGTCTTTATCCCATCAAAAAAATTATGTAAAGTATTATTTTTTTACATTTTTTAAATCTTCATCAGTTGATTCTTCAATTATTGCATATGAGACATGTTTATGAAGCCGTTTGTTCGCTAATCGAACTGATTGAACGGATTATTGTAGTAAACCTCTGGAGAGGTGTGAGATAATGTAGTTAGTAAACTATGTTGCAGCTATGGCTGAGCTCGGTGAAAAGGGAATGTATTTTGAAGACGTAGTTGAAGAAGAGGATGATGCGCGAGAGATATTGAATTACTTACTGCATGAAAAGAGGCAATTAAAGTGTACCTGCATTTGCCACATAAGTGAAATGAAACAAGAGCTTGCAGGTTTGCTTAAAGCTTAAAGCATTCATAATTTACATTAATGCTTAAGAATCGAAATTAGTTGTAGGTTCTGGAGGGGCAATGTATAATAATAATTAAAGTTTATTCAATCCAATTATATAATAAAGCCAGATTAACACAAATTTGTTTCCTTTCACACAGCACCGAATTTGTTGGATCTGTAAAGAGAGAAAACGCGTTAAAGTATTGTGAATAATGACAATATAGACATGTGAAGGAGTGGAAACAAGTGTAGATAGATAAAACATTTGCTAATTCATCTCAAAAGTTAGAATCTGTCGACTTTATCTATAATGATTATTTCTTACTGCTTTGAAAATTAAGATGGAGAGACAAATAATGACATTCGATTATAAATGTAATTATTTTAATTTTTAGCTTTTAAAATTGTATTAATAAATTGTAAAAAAATATACAACTTATTCTCGTGGTTTACCTAATATTTGGAAATTTATAATTATTTCAACAATTAAGTATCGTAGAAAATCAATGTCTTTGAAATTAAAATTGTAAAAGTGAACATAATGGTTAATTAAGTCTGAAAACAATAACGATTAAATATCATTAGTTCCGCAAATAGCTAGAAATATACATTTTTAAAAATATTGCCAACTAAATTAGAGATATAATTTGTTTTGCCAAGTTGTCTAAATTATTTGGATGATCAGGGATTAAAGTAGCACCGACAAATTATCTATATTTAAAGAAATAAGAAACAAGAGAAAAAAAATAGAAAAAATTGCATTAACGTTTATTAAAAATAAATAAAACACAAGATGTTTTGTCTGGAACAATGTAATAGAAGATGAGTGAAAAAAAATTAAAATAAGGTTATTTAGATTAAAAATATAAAAAATAGTATAAACACAATAGAAGGTGAAATATATTTTAAATTTTTGGAATATAAATATTAATACAGATTATTAATAAAGGTGGGAAAACGCATGTTTTGGACCAGTCCACCTGTTTTAGATCATTCTGTGTTTGACTTGCTAAAAACAGAACGGAGTGGGCTGACACATCGTAGCAAATTTTTGGTTTCTAACCTTTTATCAATGAATAAGCAAGTTAAAATCGAAAAAAAATCAAATAACTTAAAAAAAAAATCTAAATTTTAGTTATAGACCTTCATTATTCAAAATATATACTTCAATATTCATATGTTATAGCCAACATATTGGGCTCAACCCAAGTTATTTTGCGATCTAACAAGTTTAACCCAAGTAGTTCAATTTTTTTAGAAATTATAATTAAATTATTTTAATTTAATCTTTCTTTTAAAATAGAAAATTAAAAAGCTTACTGTGCTAGTGGCTAACTGATTTCGTTATTACATTATCTTATTCTATATTTCTTTTTATGTAGACAAATATCAGGTCTTGATACTTCAAACCTGGTTACAAAATTTCAAAGTTATTAATCCCTTAAAACAATTCGAAAAAAAGAAGAAGATGTTATTACAAACATTTAATGAGAATGAAGCAATTTAGATGATTTTAAAACCTGGTACCTAAAACCAACATTATATTTAAAGTACAATGTGAGGGTTGTATTAATTTTTAAACAATAAACACAAATGATCAAAAGTTGTCTTTTTGTACAAAATTGTGAAGTTCGTCGAATGCTTTTTTGGGTCCGAGAACAAAAAAGATAATCTCACACAATATAATAAATTATAGTAATTTGAATCTCTATAGAAAAATGATATACTTAATGCACAATAGTCTCTCGAATATAAATATAAATATTTTTTAACAAATATGAAAAATTAAACAATTCGATACTGGTCTGCATCAACAGTACTGAACCAAACAAATATTTTGGAATTGTTTTTTAATTTTGTGTTTTTGGTTTTGTCTATATTCACTGCACTGATGTTGACGCTAGTTGTCCTCTTCCCCAGGTGGACACGTAGTGTTCTTTTGGGTCCACAACAATGTATAGTATAGAAAAGAAAATGAAAATGAATAGTTCAATAATAACATATGAGAATATTTGAATAAAATCAATTTTAATAGATAATTAAATAAACAATACTAGTTATTCATGTATTAGTGATCATTAAAAAAATATTTCTTTATCATCATAATGAAATTAAAATGAATTATGATATGTGAAAGAATTGAATGGTAGGTTTGGTGAACTAAAATTGAACATCAGTCAAAATTAGTTATTGACTGAAAGAAAAGAATATTATACAGTGTTCTTCCACTGCCAAAATTACAGGCATACAGCTCAACTTTTGTTGTACAGTACAGCTCATTGATAAACGAGAGAATACGTTTTTTTCTTTTTTGAAAAAAGTTAACTTTAATTATTATATTATTATTACAAAATATTTTACTTTAAATAACTATTTATTTTTCAGGAAATATAATTATCGATTAAACTAATTATACTTTAATACTAAAATCAGTTAGGTTTATTAGGAGGAGTTTGAAGGGAGAGATATAACACTGAAACCCTAAATCTAATCATATAAGATATTGACGTCATTTTTAATAAAAATCTTAAGACAATAAATTTATAAATATTTATTTTTATATAATATAATATTCTTTTATTTTTATTAATGTAAAACTTAAAGTCATACTTTCTAATAAAATACTTATAAAAAATATTAAAATTAACATACAAAGTTGTTTCATTATTCTGTAAGAAAAAAATTGTTTCAGTATAAAATGTGAACTGTAGAAAAGAAAGAAAGAAAGAAAAAAAAAAAAAAAACAGACCTGTGATGCGATCATGACTGCAACATTGAACACCTGTGGATTGTGATGAGTGTGTAGCATTGAAGTCACATGAATATACGTGGATGCATGTTTTTTAGGTATAAGTATTTTTCATCAACAATTAAATATTACGTTGTTATTATTTTATTTGCAGGCATCACATGCCAAACGAACACGTATCTTAGCTATGTTTCTGGCATTCACTTGTCTTTATTTTCACCCTTTTCCGCCTTCGCTTCTCCGTTTTCTTTTGTTTTTATTCTCATTTTTGCTTTGCTACCTAAGCTAAGCCAAACTCATTTTGTTTACATTTGATGTGGACTCAGTTGTTTGGATATGTAATGAGAAAGAACATCATGTGATGTGTGGGGAAAAAGAAGACACAAAATCCACACAAACTATGTTATGTAATATTATGGTCCTTCCTCCATGAATGTGTATGCTAGTTGTCTCCAGCAGTGTTAGCAGTCATGTTTTAAGATTATAGTCTAAAAAATCAGAAGAAAAATTATCTATAATATCACTAGGTAATTCAATAAAAAACAGAATTTTTAAAAGGTATTCGCGAATTTTTAAAATCTACCGATATTTATACCGATATTTATAAATAAGCACAAATTTTTAGAAAGAATGCTTTATTAGTTTTTAAAATAAAATCTTTATAAAATCTTTATAAAATATATAAATATGATATAAATTAAAGAGTCTTATTAACTAGTATCTTTAGAAATAGTTAGTATTCACAGAATCCTATAAAAGTACATAGTTAAGTGTGATATTAATTAAAAGAGAAATAATATTTTAATCAACTTTTTTTTATCCATTTTTAACTTATTGTTTCAATCACCATTAGATCATCTTTTTTTATTCTTTTTAATGATGTGATGTGATGATCTAATAGTGATTGAGATAGTAAATTAAAAGTGGGTCAAAAAAAGATGGATTAAAAAAAGTGGGTTAAAATATCATTATCCAAACTAAAATTTGATCTAATAACCATTGATGTAATTTTATTTTAATTAAAGGACAAAAATGTCCATAAATACTATGTGTGTTTAGTATTTTATTTAATATTCATCGATACAAATTAAAAAATAATTAAATAATAAAATAAATATATCTTATGTTGCTAAAAAATAAATATAATTAAACATAAAAAAGTTTAAATTAACAAAAACAAAATCAGAAAAAAATAGTGTTAAACATCTAAAATTATAAAAAAAATAATAATTAAAGTATTAATTTGAGTTGAGACTTTAAAAATTCTAAAGTTCTTGTTTGTATAAAAAATTTATTATCTAAAATTTAAAAAAATATTTTTGTCTTTAAAATTTTTTTAATATGCATTTATAATATTTTAACTACTATATTTAATTTTTTCAATTTTTTTAAATATAAAAATATGATATCAATGCATATTAATAATTATAAGTTTAATTAAATTTAATCTATTTGAGCATGCTTAATCACTTCTGATAATGTATTATTTGCAATTACACATTTTAATGACAGCATAAACAAAACTGATATTTTGGAAGCAGTACCTATTAATAATTATTTAATTGTCAAACTTCAAACTAACATTGACTATTTTATGTCAAATTTAATTTGACCTCGTACTTAATTTGCAACTATTTTGTGGTGAAAATGAGATGAGACGATTAATATGAATTTATATTAAATACAATAATTAAGATTGCATAGAGATAAGCACAAAAAAAATAATAAAAACAATAGTGTAACGTAAAATCTTAATATTAAAATCATGTCAGAAATTTAGAGGAAATTAGGCACTTACAGTTAAATTCTTACAAATCAATAATTAATCTAACAGTGCAAAAGTAACAGTGGTTTGGTTTGGAGTCAAATTTTACTGAAACCAATTTAATAGTATAATATAAAACTTAAACTGTTTGACAGAAAGGTATGAAAAATCTTGCACCTTTCGTGGCCGATAAAGGGAACAAAAAAAGGTTATGACAAACAAAACGACTCTTTTTTTTTTTTTCTTTCTAATTTTGAAAAGTTATGCAAAGGTAGGTTACAATTGATTTGAAATCGAAGCACAACTCCAGCACAGATAGCAATGTTTTTTGCTTAAAATAATTTTGTATTAGTTTTTTTTTTTTTTTAACACGGAAGAAAAAAAAATGACACCCTATTGACCTATCAGCACTTTAAGCATGGGGTTGGGGCCCCACATCGAAGAACAGAAACGCGGATGTTCCAGAAACATCATCGATCATCAACGACACCAACAACATCAACGTTTTCCATTCCCACCGTCCCACACCAAACACCAACACGAACACTACTTAACCTAACCATAACACCTCTCTCTCTCTGAAATCTTTTAAAAACAACATTATCGTCTCAACAACATCGTCGTTGTTGTGAATCTGCACTACACGCGTCAACACAGCATCAAGAAAAGACCATTTCAAATTCAATCTGTAATTTTCTCTATTCTCAAAAGCCTAAAATACCATTCATATATATTTTTTTTTCTTGGTCACCAAAGCTAGAGATTTTTCTTTCACTTTCTCGCCTCCACTTTACTAAAATAAATTTTTATTTTTATTTTTATTATTGTGGATTTAATTTTTGCTATGATATTTGAATAGAAAGTGCAGCATTTATTTCTGCCTGGAACCCTGATGCAATCTATCAGGAAGTCCTTCAAATCTTATGGTTCCTTCAAACAGTCAAAAAGGTTTTCCGGCGCCGGAAACCCCGATTCCGACCACGAGCAGCTACCCATTCTCCTCGAGCAAGAAAGGAACCGCCACAACGCAATGCCGGCCGGCGACTACGTCGTCAAAATCGACGATGCCGCCAATCCATCCCAGGCCAACAAGATTTGGCGCGACTCGAGCTACGACTTCTGGAGGGGCGAAGCCTCCTCCTCCGCCGCCGCCGCCGCCACTGACCAGAGTTTTGATTTCCGGCAGACGGAGGACCCGCCGTCGCAGCTGATTGGGCGGTTCCTCCACAAGCAGCGGGCCTCCGGTGAGATGCAGCTGGACATGGATTTGGAAATGGAGGAGCTCCAGCAGGACGGCGTCGAAGGAAGGTTGACGCCGGTGGAGGAGTCTCCGGTGAACTTTCGCAATTCCAGGGAGCTGAAGGTCTCCTTCGATGAACCCCTTCCCAATACGAATCTCCTCGAACAGCAGAACGACACCTTCAGAAGAAGGCACAGCAAGGAAGCGTCGACGATGGCGGACTTCCAACGCCCTCCGCATCCGCCGCAGCACGATCATCGCCGCTCCCCTTCGCCGTCGCCTGTTGAGGATGGCGAGGTCCTTCGGTGCACCTCGAACGCTTCCTTCGAGAGAAACCTCTCCATGCAGAGAAAATCCGCGTTGTTGAAGGCCAAAACGAGATCCAGGTTGCTGGACCCGCCAGAGGAACCCGAGAGAAAATCGGGTCGGGTCGTGAAATCGGGTCAGCTCCAGTCCGGGATTTTAGGTAAAAAGGGTGATGAGGAAGACGACGATCCGTTTTTGGAAGAGGATTTTCCCGACGAGTTTAAGAAGACTCATTTCAGCCTCTGGATTCTTCTGGAGTGGGTGAGTTTGTTTTTGATCACTGGGTTTCTGATAGCCACCCTCTGCATTCCCTTTCTGAGGGAGAAGCATCTGTGGCAGCTTAAATTGTGGAAATGGGAGGTTATGGTTCTGGTTTTGATCTGTGGGAGATTGGTTTCCGATTGGGTTATTAGGATTGCCGTCTACTGCATCGAGAGGAACTTCCTCTTGAGGAAGAGGGTGTTGTATTTTGTGTACGGTGTGAAGAAAGCGGTTCAGAATTGCGTTTGGTTGGGACTGGTGCTCATTGCATGGCATTTGTTGTTTGACCAGAGGGTGCAGAGGGAGACAAACAGTAATTTCCTGGAGTATGTTAACAAGGTGTTGGTGTGTTTCCTTGTGGGGACTTTGGTGTGGTTGCTCAAGACTCTCATGGTGAAGGTGTTGGCATCTTCTTTCCATGTGAGCACGTACTTTGATAGGATTCAGGAGTCACTGTTCAATCAGTATGTGATTGAGACGCTCTCGGGGCCTCCATTGGTGGAGATTAAGAAGGCCGAGGAAGAGGAAGAGAGGCTCGCCGATGAGGTTCAGAAGCTGCAGAATGCTGGGGTTACCATACCCCCTGATCTTAAGGCAACTGCTTTTTCTAACATGAAGAGTGGGAGGTACAGGAGTGGAGTGCTGGCCAAGAGCCCCAGAGCTAAGAGCGGAAAGTTTTCGCGGCCTCTTTCTAAGGGCGCTGACGATAATGTCATCACCATTGATAACCTCAATAAGCTCAATCCCAACAATATCTCTGCCTGGAATATGAAAAGGTTGATGAACATGGTCCGGCATGGGGCTCTTAGCACCTTGGATGAACAGATACTTGATAGCGCCAATGACGATGAGAACGCCACGCAGATCAGAAGTGAAAACGAGGCAAAAGTTGCTGCTAAGAAAATATTTCATAATGTTGCTAGGCGTGGCTGCAGGTTACTTACTTACTTACTTATACCTTCATCTGTTGTTTGCTGCATTGCATACAACTTTTTCTAGTTTATAGAAATCCTTTTCTCTGTTTTCACATTGCTTTCTGTTTTTTGCAGGTTTATATACCCGGATGACTTAATGCGATTTATGCAAGAAGACGAAGCTGCAAAAACCATGAATCTCTTCGAAGGAGCATCTGATTCTGGGAAAATAAGCAAAGCTGCCTTGAAGAACTGGGTGGTGAGAATTAACTAACATAACACATAACATATAACATAGGCAGCTTAATTTGAAGAGAAGAACTGGATACATATATTTAATGTGGCGTCAAAAACATGTAGTTAGTTACTGTTATGTCTTCTTTTTCTGTTCGTTGTCCGATTGCTTTACTTGATGTTTTCTCTTACGTTTTCAACATGGTTCTATGAAATTATTTATTTGTCACAAACCTTGGCATGTAATAGTGTATTTACTACCAAAGCTCAGTTGGAAGGGGGTAGTGGTAGAATCCAATTCATTTCTTAGAATCTGTCTGTCAGTTGCGCAGATGACACAATGCACACAAGATTGACAGCATGTAATTTAACTAGCTGATGTCATTTTCCTACTGCAATTCGTTTTTAATGGATGCATGTTCTCGCATGCTTCGAAAGATAGTTTTGTTATTATGAATAATCTTTGCATAGAGTTCAGAGTCAATATTTTTATCCTTGAGTGGTTTGGATTAATGTTATATGCAACATTTTGTGCTTTTAATTCATGATTTCATGCAACTGTTTATGCCTCTGCTTTTATAGTATTTACAGCAGTATCCTGCATTTAACCATCCAGGTCAATGCCTTCAGGGAAAGGAGAGCGCTCGCTTTGACACTAAATGACACAAAAACGGCAGTGAACAAACTTCATCGAATGCTCAATTTTATAGTTGGAATTGTTGTACTGATTATTTGGCTCTTGATATTGGAACTTGCCACCACCAAATTTCTTGTCTTTTTGAGTTCACAGATTGTCTTGGTTACATTTATATTTGGAAACACCTGCAAGACCATATTTGAGGCAATTATTTTCCTATTTGTCATGCACCCATTTGACGTGGGAGATAGATGTGAAATTGATGGGATTCAGGTAATGTTCTTCCGTTCACGACTTTATAGATTGTGTTCTCGTGTAGACACATCCTAATTTCTCCCCATTCTTGCTCCCCATAATTTCAGATGATCGTAGAAGAAATGAACATCTTGACAACCATATTTCTGAAATATGATAATCATAAGGTGATCATCCCTAACAGTGTCCTTGCTACCAAGGCTATATTCAACTATTACCGGAGTCCTGACATGCAAGATATTATCGAATTCTACATACATGTATGCACCCCAGTTGAAAAGATTTCACTTATAAAACACAGAATAAGCAGGTATGTCTGTCTTGTTTTCTTTGTCTTATTTTTTTTTTGTTCTAAATGTGATATCTGAGTGCTTGAAACTACTTCTGTTCACAATGCAGTTTCTGTGACAACAAGAAGGAGCACTGGTATCCTTCACCTACTGTAGTAGTGAGGGATCATTTAGACATACACATGGTGAAAATGGCTATCTGGCCCAATCATAGAATGAACTTCCAAGATCAGACTGAAAGGCATAACAGAAGATCCCTTTTGCTTGAAGAGTTGATCAAGATTTTCAGGGAACTCGACCTTAATTACCGCTTACTGCCCCTGGACGTTAACGTCAGAGCCGTGCCTACCTCCTCTGAACGGCTTCCACCTAGTTGGCAATCGACTCCAAGTTGAGCAGAACCAAATTCATGCAATTCAAAGCCCCATTTTGTGTGGAATACCCGAGGCATTAACTGCTAGGATAGCATGTGTAAAGAAAATGGCTTTGGTTTTTCTTAGTTAGATTAGTTTCACATGTACCAAGCTTAGTCTGTACCTATGAAGCATGTCTAGGCACACGCATGTAGTAGATTTCGTGAAATCAGTAGTAGTAATCGCTACCTTGTTTATACTTTCACTGTCAAAGTTCCCTGTTTCTATCTTATGAACTCGCGCGTTTCAAAATTCTCAGAGCTTGCAATGCACTTATTTTGAAGATACTGAATAGCTTTATTTTTATCTAGAATTAGGGGAGATAAACACGATGTTGTTATCGATATAGATTTGTTTATTATTCGTTGTAACAGGATATTAGTGGAATAAGTAATGTTTTAGCAGCATTACTTATCTTGGAATGCAACATTCTCCGTTATTTTGGAGGATGGTACTTTTAATGAAGATCAGCTTGCGATTCCAATATCATCGTGGGATAAGAGTGTGTTTAAAACACAAGAACTGTATCCCAAAAGTTTGCATGCATAAGAAAGTGAAGTAATTAGATTCCAGAATAAGTAAAGAAAAAGATAAACTGGCAGAAGCAGGTTGAAAAACTTTGCCGGGACCGTTTTTAATTCAAATCTTTGAAAATGAAAAGTATTAGATTCCAGAATAAGCAAAGAAGAAGAAAAAGGAAATTCTTGATGAACAATTTTGATAAAGTAAGAATAGAATGCCAATCAATTGTTTTTTATACCTACATATATTTGGGTTTCTCACTGTATATGGATTCAAATCCTAAACCCTTGTGACAAATCATTAACACTGCGTTCTTTTGGATAGATGTATTATTCACAAAGATTAGGAAACAATGATTAGTGAGTGAGTAGGTATTCTTTTGGAAATGTTACAAAGTGATGGGAGGAGATGATCAGGAAGATTCACTAAAAATCCAATTTCACTACCTACAGCGAGATTAGAGGGTAGCACGGTCAGATTTACCAAATTACCCTTTCACTTATATTCATTCTTCTTATTATGGAAAAACAACATAATAAAAATTAGTAACACAAATAATAATTTATTATGATTATAATAAAAATTTATTACTTTTAAAATTATTATAAAAAAAATCTCGACGTAAATAAATTATTTTCTACCTTATATATTAAATTTATTTTCATACAAAATATATTGTGTTATTCATTTTATACAAATAATTCTTTTATATTTTCAATCATTCAATAAAATTTATAAAAATAATTCTAAATCATTTATATATTTTTTTATATTATCTATGACAATAAAGACATTTTGGTAATCTAACTTTTTTATCTATTAAAAGCTTTTTTAATATGTCACAACAGTCAATTCAGTCACAAACTTCATTCCCTAATCCACTCCAAAATCACTTCTGAATCCCTTAAAATAAACAACACTAACTTTATCCTTTCATCCTTTCAATCTCTTCCTCTCCTTCTAATCCTTCTTCCTAAAAGACTAATATTGTGTTCGTTTGAGGTTGAACGGAGATGTGAAGACGGATTACATAGTAATTTCGACGTTCGTTTCAAAAGAATTAAGAACAAGAGAATGTAGGGATTAACAAGATTTATCAATTTTTCGATCTCACGTATTGGGAGGTCATTTGAGCTCATTCATTAATGAAATACAATTTTACCCTCTATGATTGAAAAGCTGGATCCGATCTCACCTCTAATGGAACATATCTTTGTGGGCATAAGAGTGAGAGATCTTATCCCACATAGAACATATTTGTATGCCTTAAAGGGAGGGGATTCAATCCTGCATGTGTAGATCTGATCTCAGGTACATAAACTTTATGTTACCATGTATCCTATTGGTGTCGGCCTGATGGTTGAACCTTGTTTTTCTTTGTTAATTTTTTTTTCAATTTTACTGGTTAAAATAAATTAACAAAAGAAATTTACTCATACAAATATAATTTTATACTACTTATTACATAAAGGATAAAATGGTAATATCATCAATACTTCTATTAAAACATATTTTTTAATTTATTATATCAATCAAATCTCTCACAAACTATCATAAAAATCACTTTTAAATCTACTTACAACCACCTCTAAATCCCTTAAAAAAAGAACACATAATTTATTCTTAAATCCACTCAAATCCATTCATTCCCTTTCTCTCAAATCTTCTCTTTTGGGAGGAATAATTTGAGGGAGATAGAGTGAATTTGAGGGTGAAGTTTATATTATCTTTTTTAAGGGATTTGTAGGTGATAGTGGAGTTAATTTGAGAGTAAAATTTGTGAAAGTTTGTGAACGATTTGACTTATGTGACTAATAAAAAATAAAATTTAGTAGATAATAAAGTAAGATTATTAGATTGTCTTTAGTGTTAAAAGTAATATAAAATGATATTTAGATAAGTTGTAATTAATTTTAATTTTTTTTATCATGAAAAAAATTATTATTAATATTTATTATTTCAATAAAATAAATATTATAATATAATTGATTTGAAAAATTATTTATTTTAATTTTTTTCTTTATTAATGCAGAAGAAAAAATTAAACATTTGTAATAATAATTTGAATAAAATAAATATTATAATATAATTGATTTCAAAAATTAGTTATTTGAAGGTTTTTTTTCTTTATTAAAGAAAAAAAAAGTTAAACATTTGTAATCATGAATTTAGAATAGATACAAGGAAAATGGAATCGGATAAATGCACCAAAAGCTTTTTTCATGAATTTGGAATAGAATACAACAAAAATGGAACCAGACAAATGCACCAAAGCTTTTGAAGTTTGAATCGGATCCAACTAAAATGTATCCAACTCCATTTACTTCTTTAAAAACACATTTGGTTCACTAAACCCGTTAGACTCCCACTTTCCTATCTTCGTGCTTCTCTGTCAATGACAACTATGGTAAAAAGGAACATATTAGTAAAAATGATAAAAGTTACTCTCAAATCTCTTTAAAATAGCTTGAGGTATAACGCTTTTATTTTTTTTCATTCAACGGAAACGAACAAAATATAAGAGACTATATATGATATCACTTTTATTTTAGAAAAGAGAAAATATCCATTATATACTTTTAAATATAAGAAAATCTGTAAACAACTTAAAGGTGGACGGTAATTATGTGAATATAATGAAAATATATTTAATTTCTAAATTATATTTTTATCATAAATACGTAAGCAATTTAAATTCACTTTTATGACGGATAATTCCATCCTAGGTTCTCTCTAAGAAAAAATTGTTTGATTTATAGTTAAGCGAGTGCAACTAAAACTGATAATCTGATACTTGTATCAATTTTTATAGTAAAAAATATATTTAACCTTTTACTGGTTTTCATTTTCTTTCACTTTTTAAAATTTAAATGTAAAATGTATTCTTTATCTATACAAATGGGTTGGATCATCATAATTAGTATATGTCACTGATTTAAGATAATAAGTTTTTTAATATATGTACGTACTTTTTTTTATAAATATAATAAACACATTATCCAAAAAAAAAATTCTTTTGTTCTTCTAAGATTTAAATATGTTTATATTTCTTTGTTTATATTAAAGATAGATTGGAAATACGGATTTACAATTAAAAGTGGTTTTAGTTACATGTACAGTTATTGTATGTCAGGATCTTTATTTATGTGAAAAATTATCTATTTACTTTTTATTTATTTATTTATTATTATTATTATTTATTGATCAAACAAATATGTTTATAATTTAGAGGCCAACAACATGTAGTAAAACTTTAGAGGAATTAAATTAAGAGAAATCCATATGAGATGAAAAAGTTACAAGAGACCTTGTGGAGATTTGTTGTGGATTAAACAAATACGAAGCATGAATTATTAACCAAATCCTTGGGTTAACCGACATTCTCATGATCATTCATTTTGTATTATTCTTATAACTTGTCTTTTAGGATTCATTTATATTTGATAACAGGTTTAATTAATCGGATGATATTCACTTTTATATAAATACCAGTATTCTTACCCGTGCAACGCACGGGATTTTGAATTTTAAAATTAAAAATTATAGTATATTTATTTTCTTCTATATTTAAATTATAGTATATTTCAAAAGTTGGTAAAATTGTTAAAGTATAATTAAATTTAATATAAATTTTATTTTATAAAATTCAATAATAATATTTTAATCGATTTTATGATAAAAATGTATTTAAATTATTTATATATATTTTTAATATTTTAAATAATATATTAAGATTTAGTTAATTAAAATTAAGAAATTTAATTTAATTTTAAATGAAATATTGAGTAAAAAATTTAGAAAAATATAATAGTTAAATCTCTAATAATAAAAATGATGGACGATATAAAGAGTTAATAAAGTTACAAATGTTAAACGATATAAAAAATGTGAAGAGTAAACGATATAAAGCTACAAATGATAGATCGTGGTGCATATAAATGTAATGTTTAATTAGTCAGATAGTACTCACTCTCTTCAGATGTGTCAGTTTGGTACTCGCTTTTAAAAATGTGTCAATCGAGTCCCAACTTTTGAAACAATGTTTCAATTAGATTCCTTTCACTCTTGTAAATATCGATACCGTTAATGACGTTAATATTTTTTTTCTCAAAAGGACCTAATTGACACCTTTTTAAAAGCGGGTATCAAACTGACATATCGAAACAAAAGTGAGTATTATCCGACTAATTACACCTAAATATAAATAGTAGATTCTTTAAAGATACAAATGTTAGACTGCAAACAAAATATAAATAGTAAACAACCAAAACTTACAAAATGTAGACTATGTAGACAAATATAAATAGTACACTATGCAAAAATACAAAGGTTAGACTCTGGTAGACCCTCTATTGAAGTCCTTTTTTCACAATTTTTTTGAATTTTGAATTTCAAATTTTAACTTTGCTCCCATATTTTATAGCTTTTAAAATTTAAAATTTAAATTCAAACTTTATTACTAAATATTTTGAATTTCAAAGTTGACAATATATATTTTAATTTAGAAAAAAAAAATATTGAAATCGAGATCATTTGTGATTTTTATATCTTTAAAAATTTTAAGAATGTATAATTTTAACTTGTAATGATATACCAATGTCTATGTTATAAAAATTATTTTTTAAATTATTATTTAAGTTTGTGTAAAACATCAAAAATATGTAAAAATTATTTAAAAATATGTAAAAATTCATATTTAAATTTTACAATTATTTAATTATTTTTACTATTGTTATTATCATATTAAGACTAATATATTAATATATTATTATATTATTAAGAACCACGAAGTTTTGTTCCTAAATATTATATTATTTATTTATTTTTTATATCATATTTTTAACTTTTATTATTTTTAATTGTGAATATTAATGTATTTTCATTAAATTTTTTCAATTTATCATTTTTTAGATTTTGATAATATATTAAATACGAACCTTTCTTATAAGTTAAAAATATTTGAAAATTGTTTAGAGACATTATAAGAATATATTAAAAAACTTACACTATTTCACAATTTTTTTTTTGAATGTCAAAATTCAAATTTTATTAATATATTTTTGGTTTAATTAGTCAAAGAGTACCCACTTTCATTCGAAAGTTTCAGTTTGATAATCGCTTTTAGAGAAAATGTTACTGTATATATTTCGAATCCCAATTTTTGAATCTTAATCTTGCAATAATATTGAAATTGAAATAGTTAATTATTTCCATATCTTTAAAAGTTTAAAAAATTTATAATTTTTATTTTTTACCTTATATTTTAATTATATTAATATTATTATATTTTATATTTACATTATTACATATTATTATATTTTATAATATATTATTATATCATTATGGATCATCAATTTTTTTGAATATTTGAATTTATATATTTTTATCAATAATATTAAAGTATTTACTACAAAAATTAATTTTTGTATATATTTTTCATTTTAAATGTTAAATTTAAATTTTGTTATCACATCCTTTTTCTTTTACTATCGTTTTCAAATTTGAATCCAAAATTTATTAATATTATTATATGTATTATGATTAATTTTTCACAACTTAAAACCAAAGAACGATTTTATTTTCAATGAATTAATTTTGAATTTTATTCTAAAAACACACGGAAGGAATATATTACCTAATATTATCTGCTGCTTGATGTTTAAAAAAATCAACTATAAGAAAAGTTCGGTTTCGAAGGATATTAAATGAAAAAAAATCCCAATGTAAATTCAATGTAATTTAATATTATATAAAAATATATAATGATAATATTACATTAATTCTACATAAATATAAATTTATTCTTAAATTAATATTTAAATTTAATCATAAATTGATATAAAGTTAAGAATACAACCATAATCAGTAATATTAGATCAATCAATTTTCAAATACATTAATAGAAGAAGATTTTGGTTTTCAATGCAATATTTTAAAATCATAATTGATATAAAGTTAAGAATACAACCGTAATAAGTAATATTAGATCAATCGATTTTCAAGCACATTATTAGAAGAAGATTTTGCATTTTGTATTAATCATTAACGATAAATAAAAAAGCAGATAACATCTCCAAAAAAACAACATGATGATATAAAAATTTTATATTTTTTATATACTTAAAATTGATAAATAATATTTTTTGTGAATGTCTTAAACTTTAATTATATGTTTGATTGATACTTCATGATTCATTGAGTCCCACAAATCATGATTGTTGTTGTTCATAATAAATAGAGTCATAATTCAAAATACAAAATTCTTGGAAGACGAATAGATTTCCATTTATTCTTTATATTTTTGACATTTATATTGGAAGACATAAGTGTTGATTGATAAAATTTAAGAAGATTTTTGAAACCTGTATGAAGCTTTCTTCAAAAGGTAGATAGATTTTTAAAATATTTTCCATTTAAAATTTTAATACAATAAATTCATATATAACATTGCAATGAAAAACACAAAAAGTTGTTGGTTTCTAATATTTAATGTTATTTAATGACGAAGACATTCATCTTTGAGAAGTTATAAAAATATATCTTGGAAGTAGGGTTGGAAGAATGTGAAAAGTTTTTTGAGAGGTTGAAAAAATATACCTTGAAAGTAGTGTTGGAAAAAATTGGAAAGTTGTTTTAATTCTTCTTAATATCTTTATATTTTTGGAAGATGAAAAGTAGATTTTGAAAAATATAAATATATTTTTCAGTAAGCTAGGTAAAAAAAAAATTCTTAATTTTTAATTTGATAATTAAATATATTTAAGGTAACTAATTTTATTTGCATTTATTAACATTGTCATTAATTATTAAGAAACTATTAACTGATTGGATTTTAAGAAAAGTGTAATATGTAATGACTATTTTTAGAATAAATTAATAAAATACATTTTTTTTTTTGTAGAAGATGAGAAAATATTAATACTTATATAAAAATATTTGTTAGTTATAAATCTTTCTTCTTTTTTGAACTTTTCAAAAGTCTATGTTATCATTAATGAGACAAATTCATAGAGTGAGAAATTTTTTTTAATTTTGTTTGTTCAAAATTTTAAAAACTTGGATTATGCCTTTATAATTTGTATTTATTATAAAAATAAAATATAGTTTATGTTTTGCATTTACCTCACTATAAAAATTCTGAAATAGTAAATATTATCTTATTAAATAAGATTTACTATTAGATTTTAAAATATTCACTCTCGATGCTACAAAACATTTCAGTCGTGTAATATTAGTAAATTTCACACAAAATCCTAATTAATTTATTATATTACAATTTTTAATTAGATTTATTTTATAAAAATTAGCTACCTTCTCTAAGAAACTTTGTAAAAGTTTCTAAAGTTGTTATTTTGTAATATTTACTTCAAAATATTAATTATGAAGACCACTAATTATGTATTTTTTGGGACAATGCACATTAGAACTCAAAATAGTATTGTTAGTTTTGCAATTGTATATAATTATATATTAGATTAGATACTATTAGAGATTTTGGTCATTCAAAATGACTTTTACTCTATGGGAAGGTGAGAAGATTTTTTGGAGCCAATATAAACTTTTTCAAGAAAGTATGTAGATCTTTTAAAACATTTTCCATTTAAAATTATAATACAATAAATTCAAATATAACATTGTATTGAGACACTAAAATTGGTTTTTTCATAATTAATGCTAATTAGTTATAAAGATGTGTTGGAAGAACCAAAATTTTATCTTGAAAGTAGTGTTGAAAGAAACTGAAAAGTTGTTTTTATTCTCCTAAACATCTTTTAATTTTTTGAAGATGAAAAATATTTGTTGAAAAGTATAAAAAACATATCCAGTAAGCCAAGTAAAAAACACAAAAGTCTTAATTTTTAATTTAGTAAATAAATGTATTTAAAGTAAATAATTTTATTTGCATTTATTATTATTATTTCAAATTTTAAATCCAAACATTATTATTTAATATGTTAAAAGAGATTTCTCACTGAATTAAAAAGCAGAGAACATCTTCGTTTCTAATAAACTAATTTTGAAATTTAGTTTCAACAAACATTTTATAATGCATTATAACATATATTTGAACATGTATTTATGAATGTTGTATATATTTGAATATTTCAATTCAATATATATATATATATATATATATATATATGCACACTTATTTAATGAAAAATAAATTTATTAATAAATGTGTGCAATCAGGTTTTTTACTTTTATTATTTATTTATTGACAAATTTAGAAAGTCTAAAGTAAATGTATTTCTTATATATTATATATAATAAATATTTATTTATTTGGTTATTTATTCTTTGTTATTTCTCTTTTTATCTTTGTTCTTTATTATAATTTAATTGTTGTTTACTATTCACTATTTATTCATTTATTTATAATATTTATGTTTAATAATGGTTAAACTTACAACTCAAAAGAATATTATTAGCTTTGCAATTGTATATAATATTATGTATTACATATTAGATTAGATACCATTAGATATTCGATAATTCAAAATGACTTTTACTTAATGGAAGGTGAGAAGATTTTTGAAACCAGTGTAAAACTTTTTCAAGAAAGTAGGCAGATTTTTTAAAGTATTTTTCATTTAAAATTATAATACAATAAATTCAAATATAATATTTATTGAGACAGACAAAACCTCTTTGGTTTCTTCATAATTAATGCTAATTAATGGCAAAAAGATATTGGAAGAGACCAAAGTTTACATTGGAGGTAGTGTTGAAAGAAACTGAAAAGTTATTTTTATTCTTCTTAACATCTTTTAATTTTGAAGGATGAAAAGTAAGATTTGAAACTGAAAAGTAGTGTTGGAAGAAACTGAAAAGTTATTTTTATTCTTCTCAACATCTTTTAATTTTTGAATAATGAAAAGTAAGATTTGAAAAGTATATAAACTTTTTTGGTAAGCTAGGTAAAATAAAAATAAAAGCCTTAATTTTTAATTAGGTAAATAAATAACTTTAAAGTAAGTAATTTTTATTTATTTATTATTATTATTAATTAATTAATAAGAAATTATTAATTGATCATATTCAAAAAAAATATGTCATATTTAATGATTATTCTTAAAACAAAAATTATAAAATATCTAATTTTGTCTATAGAAAGGAGAAATTATTATTATTTATATAAAAATATTTGATAATTACAAACTGAGTCATTATGTATTTCTTTTAATTTTAAATTATAAATCTTTTTTTTACTATGAAACTTTTAGAATGTGTGTTATAGATTTAACCTATTAAACTTTAAGAAATATTTATTGGAGCATGAGCTTTATTTTAAGTTTGTTTGTTGAAAAATTTAGAAAATTTGGATTCTCTCTTTATGATTTGTATTTATTTTAAAAATGAATTGTAGTTTATAATTTTCATTTACTTCACTATTATAATTCTCAAATAGTAAATATTATCTTATAAAATAACATTAAAATTATATTTGAAATTATTCACTCTCAAGGCTGCAAAACGTTTTAGTAAATATCGTGTAATATTTGTAAATTCCACACCAAATCTTAATAAATTTGTTTTATTACAATTTTTAATTTAATTTATTCTAAAAAAATTAGTTACCTTCTCCAAGAAACTTTGGATTTTTTTTAAAAATTGATTACCTTCCCCAAGAAACTTTGAAAAGGTTTTTAAAGTGTCCTAGTATAATACTTACTACTTCAAAACATTAATTATGCAGACCACCAATTATGTTTTTTTTGGACATGGCACTCCTTCACTAATTAAATGAATGTTGTATCTTCCCATGCATACCTTCTTCAACATGCCATTTCCAACCTCTGTCAAACATAAATGTTCTACCCAAAGATTAAATTTTCTGCATTAGTTTGTGTGCTCTTTTATTCTTAGGAATTGCATAAATGTCTTGAGCACAGCTTTGCATCTTCAGCAAACATCTTTTGGCTCCCTCATTCTTCTCAAACACCCACATATTCATCCTTCCAAAAAACATTACAAGTCTGTTATGTAAAGAATAAAATTTGGAAGAAAAAGACAAAAAAATAGAATGAAGTTTTAAAACTAAAAAATTGTTACTGACTATTATCAATATATTAAAGTCATTTAATATTATATATAAAATAATTTCATAAGATAAAATAATTAAATGTAAAAAATATATGTTAATAATGTTCAAAAATGCAGCTTTGAAGTATGTTACTACACTTTGTTAATTAAAGAAAAAAATAAATGAAGTTTTAAAAACGAAAGATTGTTAGTGAACTCTGTTAATAACAAAATAAGAGATTTTTGAAAGATAACTATCTATTAAACAGGTTTAAAAAATCTAAATCATCTCGCAGGTAACTATTGATTCAACCAGTTTCACCTTTCTTATGTTGCTCAAGGAGTTCATTGAACTATTTTGCCCAAAATCTTGATGGATGTCCTTGCCTCAATTAGTTAATGAATTTGACAGAGAAAAACTTGATCCAACTGTTAAATACTACAAAGAAAATGAGTTAGATATTACATAGGGTAGAAGAAGAAAAAATCAGACAGAAGAAGAAAAGCATTGACCTTTTTTGGTGTTCTTCAATTAGTTAATGAATGACAAAGAAAAAGATGGGTCCAACAGAAGAATAATACACAGAAGAACATTGGACAGAAGAAAAAAAACATAGACATTTTTTGCATTCTTCAATAATTTCATAAATCTCACAAAAAGAACCTTGATCTAATAGACAAATACTACAAAGAAAAATAGTTACATATGATAGAAGAACAAAGTTTTTACCTTTTGGGTGTTTTCAATAATTTGACTGGAAAACATTCATCAAAAATAGAAATGCTACAAAAAAAGGTAGGGAAATATGGTAGAAGAACTAAAAATATGAGAGAAGATGAAAAATCATTACCTTTTTTGTGTTATTTTTCACAGTGTTCATGAATCTGACAAGAAAACATTAATCCAACATAAAAATACTACAAATAAAAGTAGTTACATATGGTAGAAGAACAAAAAAATCACAGAGAAGAAGAAAAGTTGATACCTTTTTGGTGTTCTTCACCGTGTTTATGAATCTCACAAGAAAACATTCATCCAGCAGAGAAGAAATACAAAGAAAAGTGTTTAAATATGGTTGAAGAACAAAAATCGCAAAGAAGCAAAAAAGTTGTTACCTTTTTGGTGTGCTTTGCCGTGCTCATGAATCTGAGAGCAAAACATCCTTGAACAGAAAAATACAACCAGGAAAAGTAGATTTGATAGCAAAACATTCATCCAACACAGAAATACAACAAAAATAAGTAGATATGAGAGCAAAACATTCATCCAAATATGGTAGAAAAACGAAAAAACGCAAAAAAGTTGCTACCTTTTTTTGTGTTCTTCACTGTGCTTGTGAATCTGACTGCAAAACATCCATCCAACAGAAAAATACTACAAAGAAAAGTAGTTACATATGGTAGAAGAACAAAAAAATCACAGAGAAGAAGAAAAGTTGTTACCTTTTTTGTGTTCTTGACCGTGTTCATGAATCTCACAAGAAAACATTAATCTAGCAGAGAAGAAATACAGAGAAAAGTGTTTAAATATGGTAAAAGAACAAAAATCGCAAAGAAGCAAAAAAGTTGTTACCTTTTTGGTGTTCTTTGCCGTGCTCATGAATCTGAGAGCAAAACATCCTCGAACAGAAAAATACAACCAGAAAAAGTAAATCTAATAGCAAAACATTCATCCAACACAGAAATACAACAAAAATAAGTAGATATGAGAGCAAAACATTCATTCAAATATGGTAGAAAAACGAAAAAACGCAAAAAAGTTGTTACCTTTTTTTGTGTTCTTCATTGTGCTTGTGAATCTGACTGCAAAACATTTATCCAACAGAAAATACTACAAAGAAAAGTAGTTACATATGGTAGAAGAACAAAAAAATCACAGAGAAGAAGAAAAATTGTTACCTTTTTGGTGTTCTTCACCGTGTTCATCAATCTCACAAGAAAAAATTAATCCAACAGAGAAGAAATACAAAGAAAAGTGTTTAAATATGGTAGAAAAACAAAAATCGCAAAGAAGCAAAAAAGTTGTTACCTTTTTGGTGTTCTTTGCCGTACTCATGAATCTGAGAGCAAAACATCTTCGAACAGAAAAATACAACCAGAAAGAATAGATCAGATCTGATAGCAAAACATTCATCCAACACAGAAATACAACAAAAATAAGTAGATATTAGAGAAAACATTCATCCAAATATGGTAGAAAAACGAAAAAATGCAAAAAAGTTGCTACCTTTTTCTGTGTTCTTCACTGTGCTTGTGAATCTGACTGCAAAACATCCATCCAACAGAAAAATACTACAAAGAAAAATAGTTACATATGGTAGAAGAACAAAAAAATCACAGAGAAGAAGAAAAGTTGTTACCTTTTTGGTGTTCTTCACCGTGTTCATGAATCTCACAAGAAAACATTAACCCAACAGAGAATAAATACAAAGAAAAGTGTTTAAATATGGCAGAAGAACAAAAATCGCAAAGAAGCAAAAAAGTTATTACCTTTTTGGTGTTCTTTGTCGTGCTCATGAATCTGAGAGCAAAACATCCTCGAACAGAAAAATACAATCAGAAAAAGTAGATCTGATAGCAAAACATTCATCCAACACAGAAATACAACAAAAATAAGTAGATATGAGAGCAAAACATTCGTCCAAATATGGTAGAAAAATGAAAAAACGCAAAAAAGTTGCTACCTTTTTTTTGTGTTCTTCACTATGCTTGTGAATCTGACTGCAAAACATCCATAGAACAGAGAAATACAACAAAGAAAAGTAGATCTGGGTGCAAAACATCCATCCAACCCAAAAATACAACAAAAATAAGTAGATCTGTCAACAAAAAAATCATCCAACCAAGAAATACAACAAAAAAACTTAGTTAAATATGTTAGAACACGAAAAAATGCAGAAAAATTGTTACCTTTTTTGTGTTACTCACTGTGCTCATGAATCTGAGAGTAAAATTTTCATCCAACCGAGAAATAAAGTTTGAGAAGAAGAAAATTGGTGTAAGGTAGATGGAGGACGAACACTGGTGGAGTAAGAGAGAAGAAGAAAAGTTGAGAGGTTGAGAGGAAGCTGAAGAGGTTTGGTGTGTGCGAGTGAGAAAGAGAGAGAAAAAGCTGAAGTGGTTTGAAAGAGAATGAGAGAGAGGTATCGTGTGTGGAACACGAAGAGTCAGAAAAAAATAGTGTGAGAGTAATTTGTTTTTGAATTAATTTTTAATCTTCAAAATTCTAAAAGATTGACACGTAACTGTATTTTCCTCTTGTAGAAAGTAAAATTTGAATATAAGTGGTTCAGAAATATTAAAATATTAAAAAAGTTGCCATTTGTTAGTTTAGAATTGTATATAGTATTAGATGTCAGTTTGATATTTGTTTTTAAAAATGTATCAATTGAGTTCTAATTTTTTAAAAGTTATGATTAAATTGACATATTTTTAAAAGATAAATACCAAACTAACAAATTTAAATAAAAATGAATATCATTCAACTAATTAACGATGGATAGAATAACAATGTAACTTACAGTGAAATGGTGGCAAAACTAAGGAGTGAATGGTGGAGGAAATGCATGACGGGTACACGTGGAAATAAATTCAGTTGCAGTGGATAAAATATATGCTTGTAATAACTGGATCATGGATATGGTGTTTTGAATGCATATGGAAGGGACCTCGATAAATCAACACGAGCAATAAATCATTTTCATAACACTTAAAACATACATCACGAAGTCAAAAATTTTAAATTAATGCAAGAAAAAACGGACTGCGGGACGGATTTAAATGGACTGTACCGGTTTGGATTGTGATTTCAATATAGATATGTAACAGATAAAAAATATTTAATAATTTTTAAAATAATTGTCTCTTGGACAAATATTTTCAGAATTACCTTAATAATAGATAAATAAAATAAAAACAAAGAACATAAAAATATGATGTGGAAACTCCTATAATTGAAGAAAAATTACAACAACAAAAAAATATGTGCAAATTTATACAATACACATGAAGTACTCTCAAATCTTTGATCCCAAATACACTCATACCATCTAAAGTAAGAATTTAATTACATCTCACAACACTCTACTACACTGACAAGAAAGGATAAGAAAAACTCAACACTAACTCAAAGTGTCTTAAACATAAACAAAGAATATCATGGACTTAGAGCTCATTATATAATCATTAACACTCATCTCCTAGGTTATCCTATGTGATGTGGGATTTTTCAAGACATGTTATTTTCATCGGTCCAACATTTTTCATCCTGATTAAAATAAACACATCTTCATTGTCTATATCAGCAGCATACTTCATACTCTATCATAAGAAGTATCACTTGGAATCAAGTCGTTACCAGAATTTTCACTTGAAATCAAACTATCCAAAGAATTCTCACTTAGAATCAAACAATTCTAAGAATTTTCACTTGGAATCAAACTATCCCAATAGTTTCCACCCGGAATCAAACCATCATAAGAATTTCCATTTGGAATTAAATCATCCCAGTATTTTCAAACCATTCAAAAAAATTTCACTTAGAATCAAACCATCTCAAGAATTTCCACTCGGAATTAAATCATCCCAAGAATTTCCACTTCGAATTAAGTCCTCCTAAGAATTATCATGCACCCTCCATTAATGCTAACCAACCAATGTCCGTGTATAATCACCACACACTTTGAGACCGCATCAATAAAATGCTAACAATGATCCTTTCATCAAATTTATTGTTGCAACTTCAACAAATAATGATGATTCTCTAATAATAATAAATTAATATTTTCTGATGTGAAAGATTAGATTACGCTGCAACCATAGAACATACTAAGAAAAATCCTACTGAACCATAACTCTTGAGACGACTGTTTGGAACAACTAATAAGAATTACCTTATTAATAGAGAAATAAGATTAAAACAAGAAACATAATATGGAAACCCTCCAAAATCTGAAAAAAACCACAACCACAAGAGAATAAGCATTATGTACAAATTTATAAAACACACATAAAAATATATATATATATATATATATATATATATATATATATATATTATTTTACTTTATTTTTGAAATATATATTAAAAAATAATAACATTTTATTATATTTTAAAAACATATATTAATAAATAATTAATTAATTAAAAAAATAATTAAAATTCAAAAGAAATTAAACATTAAATTATTTTTAAAAAAAAAGTAAAACAAAATAAATTTTTTGTTTTTTATTTTTTTTAATTTGGAGTTTAATAATTATATATATATATATATATATATATATATATATTAATATTTTATTTTAATTTTATAATATATATTAATAAACATGAAAACATAAAAAATTTATAAAACAAAAAATAATGAACAAAAAAAAACATTTAAAATTTAGGAAACTTAAACTTTAAATATAATTAAAAAAAAGTTAAAACAGAATAAATATTTTTTTCTAATTTAAAGTTTGAGTATTTTTTTATTTCATTTATTTTTAAAGCATAATATATATATATATATATATATATATATTATTCTGTTTTATCTGTTTTTAATTTTATTTAAAGTTTAATTTCTTTTAAAATTTTAATTATTTTTTCTTTAGATTATTATTTATTTTTTATTTATCATGTATCTTTTAATATATTTTTGAAAAATAAAATAAAACATTAATATATATATATATATATATATATGATATATTAAGAAATAAATAAAACAAAAAAATAAAATTTAAAAACAGTTAAACTTTAAATTAACAAATATATATATTATATTGAACGTCGGTGTCTGATAATGTAAATTATATAATTTGTAATACAATTTGTAAATTATATTATTTAAAATGTAAATTTACATCTTAGAATAATTTATAATGTAAATTTGAAGGGCAACTCGGTATATAATATAAATTTGAAGGACAACTCAAAAAGCAAATTTATATTTCAAAATATACGATTCGTACCGTAGATTTACACTATGGGTTGTAAATTTGAAGGATAATTCAAAATGCAAATAATTTTTTTTACATTATGAAGAATTTGTAATGATAATTTATATTCTAAATTATAGTATTTCCGGATATAAATATTTAAGTCGGGGATAACTAAGTCATTTCATTATCCGGTGGTACAGGAATAGATGACCGATAACCTGTAGTCACGAAGCGTCCAACGAGGTTGCGCTGTGGTGGTTGCGGGTTGTTGCGGGTTTTAAAAACCACACTAATGGTGCTCACCAACCAAACAAGAGGTTGGTTTACTAATGTGAATAACCACTGATTGAGGATCTAGCGCGCATCTATTTTGGGGTACCCCTACCCTACCTTCTAAAAGCGTTACCATTTGTTTTTAAAGTATGGTCACTCATAACCCACCCACCCATAAGGACATTTATAGTTTATGTTACCTATACTCTCTATATAAGATATTGTTGAGCCACTCAATCATATCACAAAAATATGGAAACAGAATTAGTTCAAGACATTGTCATTGTGGGAGCTGGAATCCCTGGTGTCACTACATCTTTAGGGCTTCACAGGTTTTTTTTTCACTTCCTTCCCAACCAAACCATTCTTTTTTTTTTTTTTTATCTTTTTTTTTTCCATTATTACTTTTATGTTTTATTTTTCAAAAATTTAACCTTTTAAATGAGGTGGCATTGCTGTATATTAGCTTAATGCTACTCTCGTAAAATAATCAAATTGGATTCCAGAATCTTATGAATTATGGTAGTTGCTTCTGGAATATCATACACTAGATTTTATCTTTCATTATCTATTCACAAGTGTTTAAAAATGGAACGACCTACGGGAAAGGACAGTACTTTACTTTACATGAATTTCATATTTTTAATATTTAAGTGAAACATAAATATAATATTTTTAAGTGTTAATTTTAGAAATACTGGTATATTTAGAATATAATTATTAGAAAAAAATAATTATAATATTTTAATAATATTATAATAATTATATTTTATTTAATAATTGAATCTAACAATTATATTAAACTTATAATTAAATCTAAAAAGTTACAATTCAATTTCAAAAATAATTAATAAAAATATAAATTTTAATATATATATATATATATATATATATATATATATATATATATATATATAAATTACAAAGGGACAAAATTGTTTTATTTTAACAAAAATTTTGACTAAATTAAACAAAAATAATGAATATAGAGATCGAATTGAGCAGAAAAAAATGACACAAACACAAACTTACCTGTGACATTGACATTGACATTGATATGTGACACGATGAAGATATGATATGTGTACAATCTTTTATAAATTAAAAAATAAAAATAAAAAATAAAAAAATCACACACATGACATGCTTGTTCACATCCGTTAAGTATTTAAACTTTATTAGCAAAAGTAATGAAATTAACAAAAATTAACAAAACTTTTTACCTAATTAAAAAATAATACTAATTGATGATCAAATTGAACAAAACCAGCAACAAACAACGAGTATTTAAACCTTTTTTTAAACAACTTTATCCTTATATACATCAATGAACTTTTACACACATTTTATATCTATTATTTTATTTTTGAATGACGAAACTATTTTTAAAAGTAAGTTGTGAACTAGTGGAAATGACTAAAAAAACGTTTTATATCTTTGTAAGTGAATTAGTGTGAATTCATGTATGATAACTCTTCATTTATACTCGCTGCAGGTTGGGTATTCGAAGTTTGGTGTTGGAATCTTCAGATAGTTTGAGAGTCACCGGCTTTTCTTTGATGATATGGCAAAATGCTTGGAAGGCTTTGGATGCGGTCGGTGTTGGAGACAAACTCCGCCGCCACCATCAACCACTCCATGAGTAATATAAACAAGGACAATCAATGATACTTTAACCTATTTTCTTTGACTCATTTTTAATCTAAAATTTCAATCATCATTAGATTATTACATCACTAAAAAAGTAAAAAAAATAATTTAATAATAATTGAAATATTAAGTTAAAAATGGATAAAAAAAAGTAGGTTAAAATATCATTTTTCTATGCCCAAACTTCTTTTAAACTTTCTTCTCTTATTACCATTCATTTTTCTCTAAACTAAACTACTATAATTGGATTACAGGATTGTCACCACTTCATTGGTTACTGGCCAACAAATAGTAGCCACACCTTTAAGACCAACAGGAGATCAGAAGTGAGTATACTATGTGAATCAGTATGGCTAAATGTTTGAAATTCACCGTAAATGACGTGGTTCTTAAATTTGATCCAAATTATGTCGGTGTTTTTGTGATGTTGTAGAGGTATTGAAATCCGTTGTGTTCAAAGGACAACAGTGTTGGAAGTCCTTGTGAATGAACTTCCGAAAGACACCATCAGATATTCATCAAAAGTTGTTGGTATCGAGGAATCTGGCTTCTATAAGATACTCCATCTTGCTGATGGGACAACCATAAAAACTAAGGTAAATCGACAAATGTCGGTCGTTAATTTTTGTTAACGAAAGAGTTAAACCTAGATTCGACTATTATGAATTAGGTTGAAAAACTCCAACTAATACGTGGATGTTTTGATGGTAACAGGTGTTGATCGGGTGTGATGGAGTGAACTCCATGGTGGCAAAGTGGCTAGGCTTCAAGGAAGCCTCTTTTACTAGGAGATTTGCAATCAGGGGTTTTGCACAGTTCAAGACCCACCATGGGTTGAAGCTTAGGTACATGCAGTTTTTTGGCAATGGTGTTCGAGTTGGTGTTGTTCCTTGTAACGAGAAGCAGGTCCACTGGTTTTTCACTTGTATACCCACCAACCAAGGTGATTTTTCTTCAAATACAAGCTTTTAACCGAAAACTTATAAGTTTAATTAGTGGAATGATACCTACTTTCATTTAAATATGTCAATTTGATATCCGCTTTTAAAAAAATTTATTAAAACTGGATTGACACATTTTTAAAAACAGGTATCAAACTGACATATCTAAACAAAAGTGGGTACCATTTGACTAATTAAACCTAAAATAGATATTATATCATTCATTCATTTGCTGACCTTGCAGAGCTAAAAGAGCTGAAAGAGGACCGTGCCAAACTGAAACCATATGTGTTGAAAAACATCGAGAACATGCCAAGTGATGTGAAAGCCTGCATAGAAATAACGGACGCAAATGGTTTTCTATCGTATCCATTGCGATACAGACAACCCTGGGATCTGATGATGGGGAATATCAGTAAGGGTAATGTTTGTATAGGTGGCGATGCTCTTCACCCCATGACTCCAGACCTTGGCCAGGGAGCGTGTTGCGCTTTGGAGGATGGTGTTGTTTTGGCCAGATGCTTGGCGGAGGCATTTTCCGAAGAGAAAGAGGAAGAAGAGGTGCTTTATAAGAAGATCGAGGAAAGCCTGAAGAAATATGCGAAAGAAAGAAGATGGAGAAGCGTTGATGTCACCACTACAGCTTACATGTTGGGATCCATTCAGCAGGCTGAGTCCAGATTGGTCACTTTTTTTAGGGAAAACATCTTGGGTACATTCATGGCTAGTCAATATCTTAAGAAGTCGGGTTATGATTGTGGAAAATTAAATAGTCCCTAGCCAACACAGTTATCATGTGAAATGATCGGTCCTGGGGAAGTAATTTACTAAATAATGCAATATTGTTTGAGACATAATGTCATATATATATGACTTAAATAAATTTCGAGTTCCTGATGCATGCACTTTAAATTAAATTGAGTTACGAATAAATTTGTATTGTCGATTTACTATCCAATAAAATTATATTTTTTAATTGAGTTATTGCTATTTATGTTTTTGTAAACTAGGCAATGAGTCTCTAAAATGACTAGCATAAGTTATCTTGTGGGATTGTCACTGCAAATTATTTAATTTTTTTAATTTTTTTTTTAATTTTATAAATTTAAAATTTTATAATATTACAATATTATAATTTTTAATTTTCTCATGTTATAATTTTATTATTTTATAAATTATAAAACTATAAAATTGAAAAATTATGAAGTTACAAAATTAGAAATTTTAAAACAACAAAATAACTTGTAATGACAATTCTGCACCAAGATGACAAGGTAAGATAGTACTTATGTTAGTCACTTGAAAATCATATCACCCGATTAAAAAAGATTTAAACATGAACTTAAATAAAAAAATATAAATTTATTTGGTGTTTAACAGATTATAAAAATTTATTATATAGTCAATCGAAAGTTTAAAAATTTATTAAGGAATTAAATTTATTTAAACCTGTATATATTGATTAAAGTTCTGTTTAGGAATATAAAAAAAAAATCCATAATCGCGGATATTCGCGGATAAAACCCACAACGGATATAAAATGAATATTGTAAATGGATACACGCAGGTAACGGGTACCGGTATTTTTAATACTCGCATGTTAACGGGATAGGTACGGGAATCATAGTATATGTACCCGTGGATACTTGTGCCCGTTATAATCTAATCTAAATTAAAAAAAAAATAAAAAAACATGATTAAAATATTAACATATTGATTTTGAATGAGTTGTTTTTTTATCAATTAGTTTTAAAAAAAATATTTTCTTTGTAAATTGTCAATCAACACTATTTAAATGGGTTATTTGGAATTTATTTAAAATTTATGAATGTTATGTATTGTATTTTATTTGAATTTACGATTAAAATATGTTGTTAAATTTTTATTTTTATTATTTTGTAAATACCCGCGGATACCCGTGGATATTAAAAAATAGTGCAGGTACCCATATAACGGATACCCGACAGATATAGGTACGGATATGGGACATATATTTATTCAGCGGGTAGGATACGGGGGAGCTATTACCTACCCCATTGACATCCCTAGTTATGTTGCTGCTCTTAATTGTGAAGAAGTAATGCAAACATTGGCTTAAGTTCGCATTTTAATATTGAGAGTTTGATGCAAACTTAATTGAGACGCAGACTTATAAAATATTAAAAGTCGTATTACAATATAAAATATTAGTTGTCATGTAATTACAATATAAAATATTATAAATGTTAAAAATTTGTAAAGATTGTAAAAATATGAGAGATATAATATATATATATATATATATAAGATATGCCGTAAGACAAACTTGTTATTTTATTTTATTTATATTTTTTTTGTCTTTTGATATATATAACAAAATTTAACCGAATATAGAATTACTGATCGAAAATTTTCTCTTTCTAAATATAAATTTAAATAGGATGAAGATTTAGAGGAGTGCGAATTTAAACTATTGATTGAGTAACTGTTTTTGGCATTAAGTGTATGGCAGATTATTTAATCTTGAATAGTGACTTTGAACACTTTCACAAAGAAAAACAACCGACTTTAGTCGAGCATGTATCTATATCTATTTGTTTCACAATTCAAACCGAGAGTTTGACGTTATAATCGAACCTATGGATTACCAGATTAATTTCATGATCTAGATTGTCACTTATTTCCAATTATTTAGTTCTTTTGCTGAAAATAATCTTTAATTTAATATACTAAAATATTAACCATTAATAATAATAATAATAATAATAATAATTAATTAATTATAATAGTAGCTTCTTAATTTCTCTGACTCGGTACCCTTGCATACATTTTTTTTATGCAATGTGAGAACATCTGGTTTTTATATTCAAGAGTTTATTCTCTTTTTTGAAATGATTGCAAACAAATTAATTTGTCTACGAGAAGTTTATATTTTTTTAAGTTTTTTTTACTGTTTTTATAAATACTAATTTTAAAATATATTAAAAAAATTAAAATACGAACATTAATACATTTTTAATGTTAAAAAAAGACAGCGTCAAGATATTCAGAAAATAATCTAAACTCGAATCCTCTTAGAGCAAGAGGCGACTATGGCTCAGAAAATAATAAAGTTTATAAAAGTATATCTAAAAGATTAAAATTGGTAGGATAATGATCTTAATTTAAAAAAAAAAATTACCTAATAAAGCAAAAAATTAGAAAATAAACTTGTATACTAAAATGAGTATCTCTATACGTACTTAAAATACCACAACCACATTATCAAAAAAAATTATTGTCATTTTTGTTCTTCTAGTATTTAAATATGTTTTTATTTTGTTAGTGTTAAAGATCGATTGAAATTTCAGTACATGTAAAATTATACTTTGTTAGGATATTTATTTATAATATGTATTATTATTATTATTTATCAAACAAATATGCTTAAGATTTGGAGACCTACAAAATGTATTTAAGCCTTAGAGAAATTAATTTAAGAAAAAATTAAGATGAGATGAAAAAATTACAAGAGATCACATGGAAATTTGTTGTGGATTAAATAAATATGAAACATGAATTATTGGACAAATCCTTGAGTTAACCGTCATTCATTTTGTAATTACTCTTATAAATTATAGTTGTGTTGTAGGGTTTCACTTGTATTTGGTTAATAATGATTTGGATCATAACAAATAAAAAATATTTAATGATTTTAAAAGTATTATTTGCATTTTGTAAATGCGTTTTAATATAATTTCAAATGTTTATACCGTGTGTATATTTTGAAAAACAATGCATGTAAAATAAAAAAAAAATTAATAGAAATTCAGGAGCAGTAATACCCATAAGCATCCTTTAGCCAAACATCTTTTTCTTTTTGAACTAAAAAATTAACAAGGTTGATTAATTGACGGAATAAGGTAAAATGGGCGCTTCTCCCTGCACCTCCAACAGTTCTTCTGTATCCCCAAAATTTACTATTATACCCTTATTTAACATATAGGTGAAAATAGGTAGGGACGCAGTAAATTTCATTTACTGCGTCGCCAACTTCTCTGCACTCTCTGCACCCCCAAAACGATATTATTTCATTTAAAATTTTCTCACTCTCATTCTCTGTTTGATTCTCGTGTGGTCCCTGAGTTTTAATTTTTCTATGCTTCATTCTCCGTTTAGCTTACCTTTTTTTGTTTTTCTGTTTATGATGTGAAACGGAATTCGTATTCCGTTTCGGAAACTATGAAACAGCTTCCACGTTCCGTTTCAAAAAAACAACACGGAATCTTTCATGAAACGCATCCTGACATCCGTTTCAAACATTTACGAAACGGATTACGTAAGCTGTTTCGCGAAAAAAGTTAAAATTTATAGGAAACGGAATACGAATTCCGTTTCATAAAATTGTGAAACAGATTCTGTAATCCGTTTCAAAAAAAATTGAATTTTTTTTTTGAAACGGATTACAGAATCCGTTTCACAATTTTATGAAATAGAATTCGTATCCCGTTTCCTGTAGATTTTAAATTTTTTCGTAATTAAAGTCCAAGCAAAAGTGGCTCAAGAATCTTGGTTCTTAACATGGCAATGGAAAGCTAGTGTTTCCTGCTGTCCACCAACTTCTGCCCTCCATTCATAACAAAATTACACCCCCACCCCATTACTTTTAAACCTTACTCTTTGCACCCTTTTAAACCCCACTCCATACAGTGCTGCTCGCTTATCAGTGATGTTGTGTCTCTTCTTCAATTTCTTTGACACAAAATACATAGCTGCAGCCCCACCATACTTTGCCACTAACCCCTCAGAAAAACTGAAATTTCCTGCATGTAGAAGGAAACATAAAATTGTTTACAAAGCATCACACGATAGACTTCAGGATAAAAAGAAATTAAGGTTAAATAGGAGAGTGAGAAGGAAGGTTAGCAACAGTGAGGTGGAGGAATAATTAAAATAATAATGCTTGAAAGGCTTGATAAGCATTAACTTACAAAAGGCATACAACTAGTGTATATTTCAATAATAATTGAATTAAAGTTTCCCCTCCCTCCCTCCATTGGTGTGCCTCAAATAAGTGTCACTATTTATAGACATGCGGGTAAAATTTAATAAGGAATACTTAAATTTGAAGAAGAAAAATAGTTTGATGGATCAAGAGGTCTGTTTACTGTCATGCATTAATAGGTTCAGGTTATTATCCATTCCATTGTACATATAATAATAGGAAGAGTTTGAAGAGTTTGTTTTCAACTTGTCACCTTCTCAAGTGCTCTGCCAGTTAATCGGTCAAAAAAAACGGATTTCAAATTCCGTTTCCCTATTTTACTAAACGGAATTCGTATTCCGTTTCTCAAAAATGTCTAATTTTTCACGCTAAAACGGATTTTACACTCCGTTTCGAAAAAAAACGAAAAAAAAACACCAAAGGAGAGATGGTTATTATGGTGAACATGTAGTTTCATGCAAATATTGCCCAAATTCAAAACTGTTTTCCCAAAGGAGGTAAGTCTTCTATCCTCTTTTTTCCGCTTTCCCTCTGTTTTATCCCACAATTACGACCAAATTAGCACAACAAATTGAGTGCAGTCTGGGAACCTATGCAACTAGACCCACCCATTGTTACTCCCATTCACTCATTTTCCATGTCCACCCACCAACTTACCGATCTACACTTCACTTTTTCTTTATAAGGATTTTGTCAGGCAGTGTTCTGTTTAGATAAATGAAATTTGAAGGTTCATAGAAGTAGGTAGTTGGTTAATTTTGTATGTAGATTTAAATAACATGGAAGAATGTAGGGTGAAAAAGTGATGAGTGGTGATATGGTTTGGTGGGTGGGGTTAGCGAATGGAAGGGGATGGAGGCCACGTGAGGTGATCGAAAGTCACAGGCATGAAAACAAAAGGAATATGCAAAACACACACCGAAACGGATTTCACACTCCATTTTGGTGAAAAAAAAAAAACACCAAAACGGATTCTATATTCCGTTTCAGCCTTCTACGAGACGGATTCCAGAATCCGTTTCAGTAAAAAAAAAAAGAAACGGATTGTATGTTCCGTTTCAGCCTTCTGCTCCGTTTCGGTGAAAAAAAAAAGGATGCTTGCTACGAAAAAAAAAAAGCTTCACACAGCTAGGTCAAAGATTCTTCCGTTGGGGTGAGGGAATCTGATTCCTTTCATTGCTTTATTGAGGTGCATTTTGGGAGTGCAGAGGATGTATGGTTTTGGGGTGCATAGGGTATGCGGTAAAAAAAGAGAGAGTTGGTAACTTTTAATTTTTACCATGGACAAAAATAAAAATATATTTGATTTTGGGGGTACAGGAGAGATTATTGGAGGTGTAGGGAGAAGTCCCCAGGTAAAATAGGTCTAAGATTGGGCCTAAAGGGTCCTTGAGAGCGTTTTTATTTTATTTTTTATTTTTTGAAATATTATTCGTTTATTTGAATTGATTGAGCACAGAAATTGAATAAGAAGAATGGTAATAGGTTTAGGAGGGAAGAAAGAAAGAAAAACAGAAAAAAATGAAAGAAGAAAGGTACTGAATAGTAGATGGCAAAAGCAAACCTCTCGAGTCTCATTCACGAACTCCGTGAACGCATAGCAGCCTCCTCTTCTTCTCCCACACCCAACAACTCCTCAGACGACGACGCTTTGGAGGTCAGGTTCCGTACCGTTCTCCCCAATCTTCTCCACGTTTGCGTTCTTCCTTCTTCCACCTCCTCCGGTACCTATAATTCCGATCTTTTTCTTCTTCTTCTTCCTCTTCATCTTCTTCATCTTCATCTTCTTCATCTTAACAATGAATGTAATGTTACTCAGTCGTACTTACTTATCTTACTCTCATTACCAATGCAGACAACCAGAGAGAAGTGATTGCTGTGGTGAAGCTTATATCTCACACCGCCAGAAACTTCCCCGGAGTCTTCTACCACGGCAAGCCCTCCGCCGTTTCCCCGGTGCTCGCGCGAATTCTCCCTTTCTTTGCCCAACCTCTCTTTCGGTCTCTCTCTCTCTCTCAAATATCCGCTCTACTTTTCTTTTTCTTTGTTCTCTTTTCCTCTCACTCCTCTCTCGAATTTTAGATCTCGCCACGGCGTCTTCTTCGAAGCTCTCGATTCTCTTCTCGCACTGCTTCGCTCCGGAGCCAGAGATGCTTACCGCCAGTTTTTTGTCGATTCCATGTCGCTCATTCAAGGTATGAAACTGCGCATAAATTACAGTTATGAACTCGACGTCTTTGTTGTTCCTAATAGTTCGGAACTAAGTTGCGTTTATTGTGTATGATGAATCGATGGTTATATGCATGCTATTTTTTTGTGTATGTGAAATCACGATGCTATGTTTGTTTTTTGCATCTGCAGATATTTTGTACGTGGCTTCGCTCAATGTTAAGGGATCCTCCAGGGTGAAGCTCAAGTGTTTTTGTGAGTTCTTTTCTGGAGTTGAAGACCTTCCGTCCGCCAACAAGCCTGCTGATGGCTTTGGTTTACTGATTGACCTCACTGGTCGCAGCCGATGGCAACCGTTTGCAACGTGGATTTTGAAACTTCTCAGTAAATGCCTTACTGAAGGAACGCTCTATGTTGAAGGATTGATCCATGCGTCCTTTATTTCTGCTGCGTGCTCTCTTTTATGCTATGGGGATGCTGACCTGCATATGGTGTGTAATGGTTGACGAAATTTAGAATTTGAGTTTGAGTTTTCACTTGATTTTACTTAAATTATTTTCTGGTCGATACAAATTATCTGACGATTTGTGACGTTATGGAAGGCATGCTTTGACTTTGTACACACCATTGGAACGGTGACAAACTATGATCTCATTCCTTATCAGAATTTAATCTTGTCAATAACTACTATCTTGAGTATCGACAAGGAGGGGCTTCCTGTTTTCAGGTTTGGTTTTTATTTTAAAATAATCACGTACTTGGGCTTTAGTAGCAAACTATATTCCATTAGATTCTTACATTTTGCTGCATCGTATGAATATAGATGACCTTATTTAAAACTTATTTCAGTATATGAGATTACTTATTAACAAAAATTAGGATTATATTCCTGCAGAAACATGGCTTATGATTTGTCAATGGGTATTTGCCTTAATACTCTCTACTCTAGCTGTCCAGAAGATATTGTCAAATTAACAGCTGCTGATTTAGTTAGTGTATTCCTTCAGTCAATGGGGAGAACGAAAAGCCAGCAACTTAAGGTTAATATTGACACTTAATTTTTTTAGACCAATTTAGTTAACTGGGAAGCTATTCATTGATTCACTTCTCGTTCTGAAATATGAGGAATTTGAGCTAGTGAATGGTTGAGGTTGAAAAAGTCTGATAGTACTCCTTTCAGGTTGCATTATGCAGTGCCTATGCTAGGATTGCTCAAGTTTGTCCCCTTCATATCTGGAAGCCAGAATATCTCATATCTGCACTTTATCATTCGGAACCATGTTTGCCTCTGATAGAGTGCTTCGAGGTAGCTCTGTCTACTCTTGGCCCACATCTTGTTCGGGGAATCCTAGGAAACACTGAGGATTTAACCGTGTTAGCATCAGAAGATAAGTCAATTGAAGGCACAAGACTTGGCCACAAGAGGTCCATTCAGGATATGGATAATTTAAGTATCAAGAGACAAAAATTGAATGAAGAAGTTGTGGTTACAGATGGCAATCTTGATGTGGAATGTAAAAGTAGTTATGTGGTCACTTGCCAAACAGTAGAAGGTTATGCTAGCCATATGAATAAATCTATCCTTTCATTTGTTGATTCATTAAGTGCTCCTGCTGTCAGACCAGGGCCTTTGAGGCCAGAAATTGCTTTATCTGCACTCAGCATTCTGTGCATTACCTTCTCTGTTTATCCAGAGATTGATCTGTCTCTCAGAATCTTTCAGCAGATGCTTGCATGGCTTCCATGGATAGCTGATAAGGTTGGTAGGTACTGATTCAAATTCCTGCTATCTATCTATGTATCTGTCTGTCTATCTATCTATTTATCAATGAATTAACTTGCTTATGTTGTAGGCAAAACAAGGAAACTCAATTACTGTAGATATTTCCACATACCTGGAAGGAATTCACAGTGTATTGCTTGTGCAAAGTAAGCTTTACCTTAGCAATAAAATGTTATACATCTTCCCAGCTCATTAAATTACCGTGCTTATTTGTTTGATGGAAAGTTATAAGGACTCTTTCCATTCTGAGCATTCTCTCTTAATGGTCAGAACTGAATATGGGAATTTTTTTTCATATCCTTTAACTTCATTTACTCTACTTATATTTTAAAGTTGTGGTGTCTACTAGTTCATGCTTCTGATTTGTATCACTTTGCAATTGCTTTCAAACAGATGCATCTCTCAAAGAACACAACCCTTTAGATGATGAGAATTACCATGCAGACCTCATACTTGTGCTTAAAATTCCCTGGACTCGTATGCCTGTTGCCATTGATAATCGTTCTCCATGCAAACTCAAATGCCTTTCTCTTCAAGTAGTATCAAAGCTAGGCCCAAGCTTGAGCAGAAAAGTTGTTCTTGAAGTTTTAGATCTGGGTCTCCATGATGAAGCTGAAGAAGTCAGAACTGAAGCAGTCATTTCTATGCCAATAATGGTTTTGTGGTCTGTTCTCGATGTTCCATCTCCTGTTTTTGAAAGGATGGAGTAAGTTAGCTGTGTGGATATTTTCTTGTACATAATTTCAAGAAACATGTTGGCTGCATTTGTCATTCAGTTAGTTTGAATACAGGCCTGTGATTTATGTGAAGTTACTCATATTAGATTTAAAATCTGAATTGCAGTAGCTAATTGAAAGAATATATTTCTTTGAACTCTTGGTTCTATTTCGTTGGATCGATTATGTTTCTGAATGCAACATATTTAAGATGTTTCTATAATTATAACACATTCAATATTCAAATGGAAAGACTGCATTCTCTGTATTGAGCTGTTCCTTTATATTTCACCTTTTCAATATTTGTTTTGTTTTGTTGAGATCTCATGTCAAATATAAATATTAGGTAGAAGAGGTCAAAGCAGAATGGCCATGTCAAGTAGCTCATTTTACTCTGTGTGACGCTTAACATCTTGACCCAAATTCATGATGACATCTTGACTGTCATAAATCTTATATTGAGTAACCGTCAACCAAAAGTCTTTCTAGTTGTGTTTTTCCCAGTTGCAATATTAAAAAAATTCAACCTCACCATCTGCATGCTTTAGATATCCAATCCTAGGTAATAGTAGGGAGTGGGGGTGTTTTTAGATCCCACACTAGCTATAGATATATGGTGAAAGTAAATTGTAAAAAGGGTTGGACAATCCTCACCTAGTGAGCTAGCTTTTTGGGGTTGACTTTGACCCAGATCAAATTCAAGAGTTTTCAACAGTTGTTTTCCATATTTATTATAGTTGACCCTTGTTCTTAAGCAAGTTTTTTATTTCCCCCATCATGTATGTGTTTGTTAATTTTTTTGCATCAGTTGGAATTGTGTGGTTGAAGGTTCTGTGTCTTAAAATTTTGGAGAAACAAATCCTCTAGTAACCAGGTAGTTTGCTTTTTCTATCCAACACGCAGGTACATAAAAAGAGATAATGAGAAGGTTAAGAAAATTCTTCCCACATCTCTTGGTCTTCTATCATGTCTTTATGGATGCAAAAGATCTATATCTGGTCCAAATATACACGAATGCAAATTATTTGTAAATGTGAAAAGTGGAAGAACATATTCAACAATAGATTGTTTACTGCAAGGCTTCTTCTGTTCAAAATGCAATGGCAGTTTTATTTGCAATCTGGATAAGAAGCATGCTCCGATCGTTCTCCAATCTGGTACACATGGAGCAGATCCAGATTTTAGTTTTGACCATACTTTCATTCAACTGGAGTCTTTGTTTTTTGAACTTCTATTTGACGAGTCATCCGAAGATGTCCAACTTTCCTGTGTGAGAGTTATTCATCAGATCCTTGCACATGGAACCTCTGATATTCTGCTAAAGACAAGATTTAAGTGGATAAAATGTGTGGAGTATCTTCTTACTTGCAGGAGCAAGGAATTGAGAGAAGCATTTTGCAGTCAGATTAGATTCTTTATGGATAATCTTGTTTTGAGTTCAATTTTCGCTGGAGATGCTGATAAAAGCAAGGAAGCAAAATTTCTAGATACACTTAAACATGCCATGACTATAGCCGGTAGTCCACATATATTGGAGACATTAATGGAATGTACAGCAGAAATAATGGTTGCGGTCAATATGGATAGCAAACTTTTCATATGTTCTCTTATACTGCTTGTTGATCAACTTGATAGCACACACATGACTGTGAGAATGAATGCATCCAGGTTAATACACAGGTCATGCTATTTCCATCTTAAAGGAGGTCTTGAGTTAATTCTTTCAAAAGATGTCTGTATTTGTACTGAACTGTATGATTATCTCTCTGAGAGACTTGCCAGCCGCCCAGTCTTAGTAAGGGAGTTTGCGGAAGCTGTTTTTGGTGTTGAAACCAAAGAACTTGTCAAGAAAATGATTCCTTTTGTTCTCCCAAAGCTTGTGGTGTCTCACCAAAACAGTCAAGCAGTTGGCACCTTATATGAGTTAGCCAAGTGTTTGAACACTGACATGGTGCCTCTGATAGTTAATTGGCTACCAAAAGTTCTTGCTTTTGCGCTTCATCAAACTGATGACCAACAATTAATTACTGCTTTGCAGTTTTACCATGTACAGACTGGTTCTGACAAGCAGGAAATATTTGCGGCTGCTTTACCTGCTCTTCTAGATGAACTTATATGCTTTACAAATGGTGGCAATTCAGATGAGATAGCTAGAAGGTAATTTGTGTATATTATATTTCTGAAACTTCATTTTAATTCGGTTCCTGAGTGGAAAACTTTCACATTTGGATATTAATCTTTGAAATTTGTGTTTTTATTGGAAACTATGTTTACTGTCATCTTAGCTTTAGCTATATCAAGGATTATGTACATTAGGGTTCTTTTGTTTGTTTCATGTTATCTTTTTCATTTCTGGTAATGTGAAGATGGATTAAATATTCTCACCCTTGGTAGGTGGTTATAAAAATATGTTCTGTCGGAAGTCCCATATTGACTAGAGATAAGACAATTTCATAATATATAAGTGAGGTGCAAACTTCACCTTACAAACCGGTTTTGTGGGGTTGAGTTAGATTTAAAATCCACTTCTAACATGTTCTTAGGTATCTTTATTGTCAAGAAAATTAGGCCTTCACTTTTTAAGTTATTTTTATTCCCACGGGAATGGTGTTATTGTCTACAATAACTACCTATTCCCACTCCATTCTTTTACTTTCTTTTTTATTTTTGTTTTTCAATTTTTAAATTAAATAAAATTAAACATTTTTCTTAAATATATATTAAATACCAACCAAGCATGTTTGTGGGGAATATCATTCTTGGTATAATATTCCGGAGAATGATTCCTGGGATTACAAAATCATACCTTTAAACAAAAAACCCCGTAACTTGTTTGTATTTGTTCTTGATTGGCAGAAATTGGTTTGTTTCACTGTGGAAATTCTTTTCTTGATTAGCAACTTTATTAAATCTCAGATTTCTTTGGGGTACTTGTATAACCTTCCATCATAAAGCAAACAAGGACTCCTACTTTAGTCCAGAGTTATAATGAAAAAAAGTGGCAATTGAAGTGCACAGAAGTTTTGCTTGTCCTTGATTCATTATTCTTCTGTTTGTTGACAGGTTAGCAAGAGTGCCTGATATGATTAAAGACATTGCCAAAGTTCTCACTGGTGCAGAAGATCTCCCTCTGTTTTTGAGGAATCATTTTGTAGGCCTTCTTAACAGTATAGACAGAAAATTGCTCCATGCTGATGATTTTATGATGCAGAGGCAATCACTGAACCGTATTGAGTTGCTGATTACAATGATGGGTCCTCATCTTAGTACTTATGTGCCAAAATTGATGGTTCTTCTCATGCATGCTATAGCTAAAGAACCACTGCAAAAGGAGGGTCTGTCTGTCTTGCATTTTTTTATAAAGCAATTGTCTAATGTATCTCCATCTAGCATTAAGCATATTATTTCTCAAGTTTTTGCTTCCCTCCTTCCCTTCCTGGAGAGAGACAAAGAAAATCCCTCAATACATTTGGACAAGGTGGTAACCATATTAGAAGAACTTGTTCTTGATAACAGGGTTATCTTAAAGCAGCATATATGTGAGTTTCCCCCATTGCCCAGCATTCCTGCATTGGCAGAAGTGAACAAAGCAATTGAGGATGCTCGTGGAACTATGACTTTGAAGAACCAATTGCAAGTTGTTGTTGATGGTTTAAATCATGAGAACTTAAATGTGAGGTATATGGTAGTGTGTGAGCTTCGCAAGCTTCTGGACTCAAGATGGAAGGATGTTACTGATCTGATAACTGCTGAAGCTGGTTCAGACTTCGATGTATTGAGTTCTTTAATAACATCATTATTAAGAGGATGTGCAGAAGAATCAAGGACTGCCGTTGGACAGAGGTTGAAGTTAGTCTGTGCTGATTGTCTTGGATCCCTTGGTGCTGTTGACCCTGCAAAAGTAAAAGGTTTTTCAAGCCAGCGTTTTAAAATTCAATGCTCTGATGATGACCTCATATTTGAACTGATCCACAAACATCTAGCTCGAGCATTTAGATCTGCACCTGATACTGTTATTCAAGACTCTGCTGCATTGGCTATACAGGAGTTGCTAAAATTTGCTGGCTGTGAGGCATCACTTGATGAAAATGCTCCAACTACTACGTCACAAGCACAAAAGGATGAGGGTAGTCACAATGCTGTTGTATCTAAGACTAAGAGTACTAATGGTAGTAAAGGGATGAATAATAGGGGCCATAAATTATGGGATCGGTTCTCTAATTATGTGAAAGAGATAATAGCCCCATGCTTAACATCTAGGTTTCAGCTTCCTAAAGTAGCTGCTGATTCAACATCCACCGGCCCTATTTACCGCACATCTATGTCCTTTAGAAGGTGGATCTTCTTTTGGATAAGAAAACTAACTGCACATGCTACTGGATCTCGTGCAAGCATCTTTAACGCCTGTCGTGGTATTGTGCGTCATGATATGCAAACAGCCATATATTTACTTCCATATCTGGTTCTCAATGCTGTTTGTCATGGTACTCAGGAGGCACGTCAAGGCATAGCAGAAGAAATCCTGTCTGTTCTTGATGCAGCTGCATCAGAGAATAGTGGAGCTTCAGTTCATGGATTCAGTGGTGGTCAAAGTGAAGTTTGTATTCAGGCAGTATTTACTCTTCTTGATAACCTAGGACAGTGGGCAGATGATGTTGAACAGGAGCTTGCCCTTTCCATTTCTCAACCATCAGTTTCTAAGCAACAAAAGTCAAAGGTCCAAAAGTCAAATTCATTAGATCAGGTCCAACCCCTTTTACAGTGTAAATATGTTGCAGAGCTTCTATCTGTGATTCCAAAGGTGACTCTTGCTAGGGCCTCCTTTAGGTGTCAGGCTTATGCAAGGTCCTTGATGTACTTTGAGTCATATGTGAGAGAAAAGTCAGGTTCTTTTAACCCTGCTTCTGAGAGGAGTGGCGTCTTTGAGGACCAAGATGTTTCACATCTAATGGAAATTTATAGCTGTTTGGATGAGCCAGATGGACTATCTGGCTTGTCTTGTTTAAGTAAATCTTTGAGGTTACAAGATCAGCTGTTAATTAACAAAAAAGCTGGGAATTGGGCTGATGTTTTAACTTCTTGCGAACAGGCTTTGCAGATGGAGCCTACCTCATTTCAGAGGCATTCCGATGTCCTTAACTGTTTACTAAATATGTGCCATCTTCAGGCCATGGTCACTCATGTTGATGGTTTAATTTCTAGGTTTCCTCAGTACAAGAAATCATGGTGCATGCAAGGTGTGCAGGCAGCCTGGAGGCTTGGCCGGTGGGATTTGATGGATGAATACCTTGGTGGAGCTAAAGAAGACGGTTTAGTTTGTAGTAGCTCTGAAAGTAATACTTCATTTGACTTGAATGTTGCAATGATTCTCCAGGCAATGATGAAGAGGGACCGTTTCTCTGTAGCAGAAAAAATTGCTTTATCCAAGCAGTCACTAATTGCTCCCCTTGCTGCTGCAGGAATGGATTCTTACATGCGCGCCTACCCATTTGTTGTAAAACTGCACTTTCTAAGGGAATTGGAGGACTTCAATTCTCTTCTGGGCAATAATTCTTTCTTAGAGAAGTCTTTTCACTTAGGTGATCAAGCTTTCTCTAAATTACTGGACAACTGGGACAATCGACTCAGGTTTACACAGTCATCACTCTGGGCGAGGGAGCCCCTCTTGGCTTTCAGAAGACTGGTATTTGGTGCAAGTGGCCTTGGTGCTCAAGTTGGGAATTGCTGGCTTCAATATTCAAAACTGTGTCGCCTTGCTGGTCATTATGAAACAGCCAATAGAGCAATTTTGGAAGCTCAGGCCTCTGGTGCCCCCAATGTCCACATGGAAAAAGCAAAACTTCTTTGGAGCACACGGCGGTCTGATGGTGCCATTGCAGTGTTGCAACAATCTCTCTTGGACATGCCTGTTGAGGTTTTAGGTTCTGCAACAATATCATCTATTACTAGCTTGTCTCTGTTACCACTAAATACACAGCCTATTGTTTGTGAAAGTCAGGCCATGAATGAAAATAGAGACATTGCAAAGACCCTTCTTCTGTACTCAAGGTGGACCCATTACACTGGGCAGAAACAGAAGGAAGATGTAATAAGTCTTTATACCAGGGTGAGGGAACTGCAACCTAAATGGGAGAAAGGGTACTTTTATATTGCTAAGTATTGTGATGAGGTGCTTGGTGATGCCAGGAAACGCCAGGAGGAGAATTCTGAACTTGGTCCTAGACCGATTCCTTCAGCAACTGTTGTTGTTGGCTCATCAAACCTGAATGGTGAGAAGCGATGGTGGTCCTATCTTCCTGATGTACTATTATTCTATGCAAAAGGACTTCACAGGGGACACAGAAATTTATTTCAGGCACTTCCAAGGTTATTAACCTTGTGGTTTGACTTTGGAAGCATGTATCAAAGACGTGGTTCATCAAACAAGGATTTAGTGAATGTACATTCGAAGGTGAGTAGAGAAATTTCTTCCCTCTACTGTTTTCTTTGTGATCGAAACGTCAAAACTCTTATTCTGCATTTTGTATTTTTTATACTATTTGCTTTCTTTTCTTTCACTTTGGCAGGTAATGAGTATTATAAGAGGCTGCTTGATGGATTTACCAACATACCATTGGTTGACAGTGCTACCTCAATTGGTTTCAAGGATTTGTCACCAGAATGTGGAGATTGTTCGACTGGTCAAACTTATCATTACCTCTGTTCTACGCCAGTATCCACAACAGGGCCTGTGGATAATGGCTGCAGTGTCAAAATCAACTGTTCCTTCAAGGCGGGAAGCAGCAGCTGAAATCATACAAGCTGCCCGTAAAGGTTTCAACCCAGGAAGTAAGGAGAACAGTTTATTTGTTCAATTCGCTACACTGATTGATCATCTGATCAGGTTATGCTTCCATGCTTGTCAGTCAAGATCAAGGACAATTAATCTCTCAACTGAATTCAGTTCTCTGAAGAGGATGATGCCCCTGGGAATTGTAATGCCAATTCAACAATCTCTTACTGTTAATCTTCCGACATATGATGGGAATCTGGATGGTTCACGCATGTCTAATATCTTTTCAGCTACAGATCTTCCTACCATATTGGGCATTGCTGATGAGGCAGAAATTCTTTCTTCTCTTCAGCAGCCTAAGAAAGTAAGCTAATGATTTTCTACCTTAATATTTTCTTTTTCTGATTCTGGAGTATGCAGTTCACTTATTTTAAATGCATGGTGTGGTGTTGCATTGCTTTTGGGGTTTCCACATTATTTCAGTTGAGCAGGCATCGTAAGTCATAATAGACCAAACTATAATATTGGTACTGCTTATTGTATTGCATTTTTCCGATAGCATCAATTAACTTAATGGTTGGAGGGGCCAATTGGGCAGAGTATTGTGAGCATGTGGCCTGCTACAATCTTAGTTGGTCTCTAATTAGGAGAAGGGGGTGGGGATAAGAACTGCATGGAAGTGCTTTAAGAGTTGCATTCCAATTATTGATATTTGATCAAGACGCCTAATAGGAATTTGGCCTTGTATTTATTTTCAAATTCATTGCAAAGATCCCAGTACTATTTTCCTTCCTAAGGACCATTTTTACCTAGTAGAGTTATCAATTTTAATTAGATGTTATCTGCTTAAGATACTGGATAGGTCTAGAGAACTTGTTTTCCCAATGAACCCACCGATAGAAAATGCCATTTTTTAATTAATACCTTTTTGATTTCAGATTGTTCTATTAGGCAGTGATGGTCTTGAGCGCCCATTTCTTTGCAAACCAAAGGATGACCTTCGCAAAGATGCTCGCATGATGGAGTTCACTGCAATGATCAACCGATTGCTGTCCAAATATCCTGAGAGTCGTAGAAGAAAGCTCTACATTCGAACATTTGCTGTGATTCCTCTGACAGAAGACTGTGGCATGGTGGAGTGGGTACCTCACACTCGTGGACTTCGGCATATTCTTCAAGACATCTATATTACCTGCGGAAAATTTGATAGGTCGAAAACTAATCCTCAAATTAAACAAATTTATGATCAATGTCAAGGTAAAATGCCAGGAGATGAGATGCTAAAGAACAAAATCCTTCCAATGTTTCCTCCCGTCTTCCACAAATGGTTCCTGACAACATTTTCTGAGCCTGCTGCATGGTTCAGGGCCCGTGTTGCTTATGCTCACACGACTGCAGTTTGGTCCATGGTTGGGCATATTGTGGGACTGGGTGATAGGCATGGTGAAAATATTCTTTTGGATTCTACAAGTGGCGATTGTGTTCACGTTGATTTCAGTTGCCTATTTGACAAAGGTTTGCAATTGGACAAGCCTGAGCTTGTTCCTTTTAGGCTAACCCAGGTAATAGAACCACATAATTGGAAAATATTTTGCAAATCATACTATTTTATTTTTTCCTTTGTTGAACAAAATTGGCCACAAGTAGCATGAGTCTTACTTCTCCAGGCTATTGCAGATCCTACACTTAAAATTTTGGGGAAAAAATTTTCATCACTACTTATAAGTAAAGATTATGATTAGTGACACCTATCAACACCTAGCTTTGCTAATTATTTTTGTTTCTCATATTAATGAATGCTTGCATAAATGTTCTAACGGATTGCAACAAAATCTACAGAACATGATCGATGGCTTAGGAATAACTGGATATGAGGGTATCTTTTTGAGGGTTTGTGAAATTACACTTTCAGTACTGAGGTCGCACAGGGAGGCTCTAATGAGTGTGCTCGAAACTTTCATCCACGATCCTCTTGTGGAATGGACTAAATCTCACAAGTCCAGTGGTGTAGAAGTGCAAAATCCACATGCACAGGTTTGGTATTCAGTTTATCATTCTTTTCATCGAGTATTTAGATGAAAATAATGTAGAAAAAGTTCCAATTTATATGCCTTTGTTGTTTTGTATCCATTTAAGCTGATAATTGACTCCTATTTCTGATATTGGATTCCTTTAAGCATATTATTGTTGTAATTATCTTTATGGATTTTATCAGAGAGCAATTAGTAATATTGCGGCAAGGTTACAAGGAGTGGTTGTTGGGGTTGGAGCTGCGCCATCATTGCCACTTGCTGTAGAAGGTCAGGCTCGTAGACTAATTGCTGAAGCAGTCTCTCTCAAGAATCTTGGAAGTATGTACATATGGTGGATGCCTTGGTTTTGAAGATTTGGATGGGTAGAGAAGTTTTTTCCATATTTTTTCAGACAGGTACGATGTGATGTCATTAGTTTCATTTCCTTCCTCTATTTAATTTTTTAGTGTTTATGTGGATATATACATAGAGTCATTCTATAAACTGAACACATGAATGAATGGATGAAGGTGGGCCTGTTTTGGGTCAAAGGGATACAATACCATACAGCCAAAAGTTTTGGAAGCGGATATTGGACCTCATACTGGGGATGAGTGGAGCTTGACGCCCCCATAGTTTGCATGTACACTGTGCTCTGCTTCGCAGGGATCCATCCCTTAGAAGCATGCTTTAAAGGTCCTGCTATTTGATTGTATATAATATTCATTAAGGTCATTGTTAACGCATTCCTACCTGAGAAATAATCTTTTAACACTCTTACCAACCACTTTCCTTTTTAAGGATAACATGATTAAAGAAAATAAACTTTTTGTATTTATAAAAAAGTTACTCATCTATCAAGTTCCCCGCTACCAATCATTTTACAAGATAATTGCACCGCTAGGAGCTATTTAATTTTCCACAATCCTAACCTGACTTCTTAAAATATTGACTAGCTAAGAATGTGGCCAAGATGTTTTCCCTAAAAAAAGTAACGAATTTGGACTCAGCCTGCCGAATAGAACCCACCATATAAGCTGTTGCAGTGACATCAATGTTTCTCCGTCCGCATATTTCTTCAAGCTTTCCATAATGCACCTCTTCGTCTTTCTCTTTGATACCTCTTCCTGGTTCTTTGGAAAAAGGCCTCAGCTAAGCATCTGGCCATAATGATCCCATCCTCTAAAGCACAACATCCTCCCTGCCCAAGGTCAGGAGGAGTCATAGGGTGGAAAGCATCTCCACCAACAAAAACATTGCCCTTACTAATGTTCCCCAACATCAGATCCCAGGGATGTCTATATCGCAATGGAGATGATAAAAAACCATCTACTTCCGTTTTTTCGACCAAAGCTCTAACATCACTTGGCGTGTTCTCAAGCTTTTTTAACACGTATTGTTTCAGTTTGGCAGGGTTCTCTTCTAGCTCTTTCTCTGCAAGGCAAGCAAATGTGACAACGGTAAGAATACTTTAAATGTCTACAGGCATGTATAGTGAATGAATGATGTGATATTTTTTTCAATTTATGTTTCCAGTTAAGAACTTGTATTTAAGAAAATTCACCTTGGCGGGTGGGTTTCCAAGTTAAAAACCAGTTGACCGCCTTTTCATTACAAGGAACAGCACCAGCTCGAAATGAGTCTCATAGGTAGGTTAAGCATTTAAATCTCCTTTCCAGTGGATCTCTTAACAAAATATATACAAATGAGTCTCATAGGTGATGAAACACACTAAAATGGTTACAGATGAGTCTTTAAATTATTTTTTATTTTATTTTTTTCTTTTCATCTAAGTTCTCCTAGGCACAAAAATTAAATAACAAAATTTGAAATTATATTATTATATTAGATATTAAATACGTTATATAACAAATTTTTGAAGAACAAAAAAATCATGGACAAGACCCCATGGATCACTGTAGATCTGTTTCTCATCCTCTGAATGTATGCCATGCGTTACCTATCCCACTAAACAAAATTTGCTCTTCATCATGCCTTCCTAAATATCACTCTAATCATTTTTCAATGTGCATGCATTATCTGTCCTAATTCACAGTTTCTTCTTGAATGAAAAGGGTTAACCTCCTTCAATAACAAAGACAGTAAAATGACCACCATTTAAGGTTTCCTATTTTACTTCACATAACCCTAAACTCATAACATTCACTGTGAAGCAGACCCACTCAGAGGTGCCTTCCTCATTTCACACAACCAATTTTGAACAGCTTTTCCTTTTGCAATAAAGCACCCGTTGTTCTTCCTATCAACCTTCAACGGACTTCCCATTTTCACCATCATCTTCTGCACCAGCACCCTCACCTTCGATTCCCCTCGAACACTGCTGTGATTTCCCAACCCACAAACCACCGTAACTTCCGCCGGTACCCCACAATTCAACCCATTCAACCTTCTCCACATCTCCTCCAACCAAACCAAAACCACCAAATAAGCCCCACCCACGTGAAACCCATGCAGATCCAGCTTCACCTCCAACGCCTCCCACACCATCACCTCCTCCAAAATCCCACTACACCCCATCAACTCCCTCACCACCATTCCCTCCCCTCCTTCCAAACCCTCATTCAATTCCTCCATCGACAACGCCAATTCGCTCAACCCCCCCACCATTCTCAAAACCTCCGGGCAACAATTCGAAACGGAGTTGTAAGTCCTCACGGAAAACGGAACCCCTGAATCCCTCATCCTCCGAAGCCACGTCACCATTTCCACGTGCTCCCCGTGAACCCCGTAAGCCGAAACAACCATGTTGCAACATACCGTGTCAACCACAAACCCTCTCTTCTCCATTTCCTCCACAACCCTCCGCATATCCTCAAACAACCCCACCCTTCCGTATCCGTACACAATTGACTTCAATTCAAAGCCCGAGGGTTTAAGCCCGAGCCCAGCCGCAGGCCCAATAACTAAATCCTCTGCCTCACGCGGCCTGTCCATGGAACACAGCCCACTCACCATGTACTCGTAGGCCCTGCGTTTCACGTGCACCGATTCGGATGTGCGGAGAAGGTTGTTGAGGTAACTGTAAGCCACGTCGAAGCCGGTTTCGGATTTTCGTTTCGAGTATGCTTCCGCCAGTTTGCCGTAGAAGACAACGAGTTCGCGTTTGCGAGATTGTAGCTTGGAAATGGCCTCGGAAACCAGGGCTTCGGATTGGGCCTGGTGGCCGAGTTTGTGGAGGTGCGCGGCGAGCTCGGCGACGGTGGTGGAGTTCCAGGTGAACCACGGGGCTTGGCTGGCTCTTCCGTAGAGCTGCAATTTTTTTAGGGAGGCCTGTTAGCGGCCCAAATAGAAAGCCAAAAAAAAAGATTGGCGGAAAGAATGGTACTTACGGGGAGCGCGAGGGAAGAGAGTTGTGGGTAGGAGGTGGAGGGAGAGAGGAGGTGTGAGAGAGTGGTGAGAACAACAGATTTGGGAGAACCTTGGACGAATCTTCGGATGAGGTTGTCGGTGGCGGCGGAGGAGGTGGTTAGCTTGGTCAGAAATCGTTGTCCTTGTTTGGTTAGCGTGGAAGTCTCCATTTTAATGGTTGTAACTGGGAAACCACGTTGTTTCCATCTCCATGACAGCCCCTGGTGAGGACACTGTAAGCCATTCATCATCCTCTCAGATCTTAGCTTCCTCTTCCTCACACTCTCACTCTTTTATACATTCTTTATCTTTTCCTCTTTTCAATATCTAATATCAACAATTAAAAAAAGTTTTTACTTATTCTAATGATATTGACATGATTGTAAAAGCATGATAACAAAATTTTGTACGAAATAAGCACAGTGATATTGAGAAGGTAACTCTCTTAACCGTGTCAGGATTTCAGTTCCAGAAGCTCACATGAATTTTTGTTCTCTTCTAGACCCGTCATACTGTTAAATAAATGAAAGTTCAACAGAAATGACAATACCAAAATTATTAATTTATTAGGAGATGGTAAATGTGTGAAATTGATTCAATAACCATTTTATGATTTTTTTATCAGCAATTACTCAATAATCATTTGTAAGCAATATTTATTTGTTTTTGCTTCCTTTCTGCGTGCAATTTTATTTTATCTTATCCTATTATTATCATGTAATCAACTTTTACCATGTTGGTTTTATCTTGAGCCAAATTCAAAACATATACGATGTTTTCTTTAAGAATTGAAGTTGGCACAATTTTAGTGTAAAATCTTTAATACTGTCAATTAATTAAAAATACTTTAATATATTTTAAATAGTAATTACAAAAATAATTATTTTTTATAAAATAACTAATGATTAAGAGTCAATATAGTTTTTTTATATTAAAGGCATACTATTTATTTTTAGTTAAAAAATTATAATAACAAATTAAATGAAGAAAACAGATTGTTTTTTTAATCATAATAAATAATATTTAGGTGTAAAACCATCTAACTAGTACGTTTGAGATTCATGAAAAGTTTGACTTATAATATAGGTTTATTTTTTATACTATTAACTAATTAAAACACATTTAAAATCTATCTATCTTTAGCACGAGCAGATGATAATTGTTTTTTATCCTGACTTCGTTTAGACAAATTCTTACCATTCTAATAAAAATAAGTATATCTTTTAATTCTATAAAAAAAATGCTCTAACCTTTTTGTTTGGAAAAAAGTATTTTGTGACAAAAATATATTTAAAAGAAAACTTTAATAAGATACCGATATATAGCAGCAACACATAAGTAATTTAATTTCCCAGCTCAGGAGCGCGATTTCAGGTGGCTAGCAATTATATTTATATTATACTAATATGAGTCTTGTATATTTGAAATTTTTTTAAAAAATTTTAAAGACAATTTAAGTTATTGCGCTACATAACTACTTAGAACATTTTAACCATAACACACATTACAATTAAACTGGGACTGTAACACATCCGCAAGTTACTATGACTAATTTCGGATTACAACACATTCATACGTTATTTAGATTATGCTTCAATAGCAACACATTCGCAAACAATTATGATTAAGGTCAAATGGTGCAAACTACTTAAAGTTTGGATAATTTAAGATATCATTCTTTAAGATATTATGAAATATCTCAAAAATATTTATAAACAACTAACGTATCCACAGACGTTATAGTGCATGTGTGTATGTATTTTTTGAATATATATAATATTATATTAGTAGTTGATGATATTGTAATATTATTAAGTTAATAAAAAAATTAAATTATATTTATCAAAAATAAAGTTAAATGTATGGAAAAAAATATGAGAAAATAACTGTTGATGAATAAGAGAATAAAAAAGATTAACATAAGTAAATAGTTGTATAAAGACTTGTAAAAGTAATCGTTAATTTTTAAAAATTTAACAAATAATTACATTATAAAGAGTAAAATTGAAATTATGAAATGTGGACAAGAAAAGAAAATATCTTTATATATAATTATAGATATAATATATTAATTTATTATTATATTATATTATTTTTTCAATATATTTAAAAATAATATCTTATAATATAATGATTGATTACGTAATATTCTCAAACTTATAATATAATAATTTGAATCAATTATTTCTTCAATATATTTATATATGTTTGTTTATAAACGCAAGATAACTTATAACTACACTATCTCATCGTAGGATTTGATTCTCTCATTCACTACTACAATCATACATTAGTTTTTCTGTGAATGTTTCCTCTCTTTCTCTTTGAAAGTGAGAATTTCTTCATCAAGAATCAACAACTCAGATCTTAGAAACTCCGCATAAATATCATAACAAAAATCAGGTTTGAGTAATTATTATGAAATTATTTTAAATTGAGTTTTATTTATTTAATATGTGAACTGTTGAAAAATAAAAATGGTTATATAAAAGCTAATGATTATATAAATAAACAAGACGTTGAATATTTTAGTAACAGAAATATAAACTTAAAAACCATATATGATAAAGATTCGGGTTAATTATTTTATTCTATCTTAAAAGGAAAGATTAAATTAGGAGGGTGGCACTGAAGTGGAGATTAACAGTGTAGTACGTGTGGATTAATTTCACGTGACAATTCCACGATCATCTGTATCAACATCCATTCATCATTCATCTATCATCATCATCATGATCATGAACATCATAGAACAGGGCAAACCAAAGGACCCCACCCCACTCTATCTATCACACATATCACACACATAACATATAACAGTGTTGAGTAATTTTACGTGAGCATTCCTCGATCATCTACATCAACATCCATCCATCACCATCACCATCATCATAATTACCACACCATCATCACCATGATAGCACAGGGGAACCCCAACCCCACTCTCTCGCACACATATAACTGTGTGTTCTCCCATCACTCCTTTGGTTTTGTTCCATTCTTCTGCACCCAAACCTATCCATCTATTTCTGTATATTGTGTCTTGTTCTTCCTCTTCAAGGTATCCATAATCATCCTTCATACTTCATACTTCATCATTCATCAATCTTTATTTGCTCAATCCAATTCTTTTTGTTATTCCACAGGATAGGATGAACAAGAGGCCTATAACCGCCGTCTACAAGGCCATTCCTGATCTCTGCCATCGAGAACTCGGCCATCTACCGCCAAGAAATTTCGCTCTCCGACTTGGCGCCTCCGAGGTTCCACACCCCTCTCTTCTCTTAACCCTCAATTTCCATTCTTTTTCCTCTTTCTATATCTTTTCAATTGTTCATCCTTTGTAGTCAGTTCTTTACCCATCTCTTTGCTTCCGTGAAATAATTTATATTGAAGACGAGAATGTGGTCCCTTTGTTCCCTTTTTGTAAAGGGTGTTTTTGTTTTGGGTATCCGATCAAGGTGGTTTCTTGCTTTTATAGATGATAATAATTTGGCTTCTCTGTAGGCGTGTGATTCCGAATGTGCCTCTATCCAGAAGCTCAAAGCTCTACCCTGGTCATTAATTAATGTGCTGTCGTGTGTTTTATAGGATCTTGTCCTTCGACTTGATGTGCTCAGGAAACTTGCCAAGCACAGAGGTTGTGTCAACACTGTCAGCTTCAATACTGATGGGGACATTCTGGTGTCTGGTTCTGATGATTGGAGGGTTATTCTCTGGGACTGGGAGACTGGCGGTATTAAACTCTCTTTCCATTCTGGTCACACCAACAATGTTTTCCAGGCCAAGATCATGCCTCACTCTGAGGATCGAAGCATTGTCACCTGTGCTGCTGATGGACAGGTATCTGCTTTCTGTCAATTCTTCCAGATTGTTATAAGGTTTTGTCTGTCTGTGTCAACATACCTTACGTATTTTGCTTTTTTATCTGCTTTGTGTTTTAACTAACAATGTGATAATTTATAGAAAAAAAAAAAAGGTATCGGTAACTGTTTCTACTATCTTGTGCACATATTTTATCTCTGGGATGCCAAATTTAATATGGTTTCTGGTGGTATGGGTAACTGCTTCTACGGTATTAATTTTACTGTTTTATTACTGTATGAATATGCAGGAATCTTGTTATATTGTTTTACTAAGATAGGGCTGTTTTCCTTGCGACCTCTCAATTATAGGTTAGACATGCTCAAATTCTTGAAAATGGAGGAGTGGAAACTAAGTTTCTGGCCAAGCATCAAGGAAGGGCGCATAAATTGGCTATTGAACCTGGTAGCCCTCATATATTTTATACATGTGGTGAAGATGGATTAGTACAGCATGTGAGTGATTGATTCCTTCCCCCGTTTAATTTTTTATTGTTTATTCTTTAGTAATCGCACTATGTGTTTTGACAGTTTGATCTGAGAACTGGGGTCGCAACAGAACTTTTTACATGCCAGCCAATCAAGGATAGGTGGAACTATATGCCAGTCATCCATCTTAATGCTATTGCAATTGATCCAAGGAACCCAAATCTCTTTGCCGTTGCTGGAACTGATGAATATACTAGACTTTATGATATTCGCAAGTATAAATGGGATGGATCTACTGATTTTGGTCAACCAACCGACTTCTTTTGTCCTCCTCACTTGATTGGTGACGAGCGGGTTGGAATAACAGGCTTGGCCTTTTCTGAACAAAGAGAGCTGCTTGTGTCATACAACGACGAGTTTATTTACCTTTTTACCCAAGATATGGGTTTGGGACCCAACCCTGATCATGAGTTTCCTAAATCTACGAACTGTGATGCAGATGAACTTGGATTTAGTCATGGATCTGTGTTGTCTCAATCCAACATGGATGGCGATGAAAAAATCACCCCGCAAGTATTTAAGGGACACAGGAATTGTGAGACAGTTAAGGGTGTCAACTTTTTTGGACCCAAGTGTGAGTATGTGGTGAGTGGGTCGGACTGTGGTCGGATTTTTGTATGGAAAAAGAAAGGTGGTCAGCTTATTCGTGTCATGGAAGCAGATAAGCATGTTGTGAACTGCATTGAGTCTCATCCTCATTCAATGGTTCTTGCAAGCAGTGGTATTGAGCATGACATCAAGATATGGACTCCAAAGGCCCTTGAGAAAGCTACTCTGCCCAAAATTATTGAGCAGGTATGAATTTGGTCTTAAGACGTAAATTATTGCAACTCAGAACTTAGGTCAGGATGATATTATTATATGTGGACAATGCCTTTGATGTGCAGGAAAAATTAGTTTTGTGCATAAATCTCAGATTGGAAGTTTCTATTAAAACATTATATATATATAAAATATGTTATAATGTACTATAATATACAATCATAAGAAGAATCCAAGTACATAGTGTGAAGGTATCATCCAAAGCTTTTCTGCCCCCTTGTTGTCCCTCAATCTCAGTTGGTTCGAGAGCCAAAATGTCTGATGTTGTACTGTTACCCTAGGCATAACTCAGAAAATGTTAGACTCCCATCCACCCATCACTATTTTTTAAAGATGGATCCTTTGAGTTATATCAGACTTTATTGTTTTGTTCACGGCTGTCAGAATTGTATGAATTAACAATTCGATTTTTAGAATAGATGTGATTCTAAAATGCAGTGAATCAGATTTTAACATTGCTTGAATCACATAAAAATTGCATACTTTGACTGCTTTAAACCAATTGGATTATGCATTAATTTAAGTTGGATCATGCAAAGCCTTGTTAGGAATCCATGTTAGAAAACATATCAAAGATGACATTTCTTGTTAACTACCAAATACTTGGGGAACTTATCTTGTCGAGGAAGAACCAAACACTTACATACTTTACCTAGCATTCCCCATTACTCCCAGTGAAACACAAGATACTCCATAATACTGAAGTCCCTGTCATAACACTGCCCCAGAGAGATGATGTCTATCAAGTCCCTATCTACAACATTTCCTGCTGGAGAAGGAGATTCTCTGATCACATACGAAATCACCTCTGTTCCTCCATTTTGTGCAGCAAATCTTCATCCTCTTCCACCTTCTTAGCTTCAATGATTTTTGAGTCTCTATTTTTGACACCATCCTTCACTTTCTTGTCCTCAACTATGGTGTGTTCAATTCTCCCATTGGCAGAAACCTTAGGCTTCCATTGGATCACTGTCTTGCCATGACTTTGTTAGAAATTGCTTTAAGCTGTTTGGAAATTGTAACCATCTTGAACATTTATTACAGCCCCTGGCCAATGAAATCAGCATATCATCACAAGAATCTTATGAAATTGTCCAATACTTCTCCCCAAAATTTGGATTTGGGGTTTAGTTTAATCTAATTGAATCCAAATTGAAAAATAGAAGAAACTAAAGTAAGATGATATTTATTGCTTCCAAAAGGACAAAAAGTATGAGAGATAATCTTCCAAGGGTTTCCCCTTCACATACTTTCTCAAGGAGTAAAGCTCAATTATCAAGGGACACAAGATAAAATGCCTCTTTGCTTGCATCCTACTCCTATTTATTTTCCTGTTGAATCCCCTTTGTCTTACTAACTAACGTGCTGACAACTAACAAACCTGGTTCAGTAAAAAGCCTTTGAGGTCAGAAACTTAGAACTGAAATGAACTTGGCGAATGAGGCATCAGTGCTAAAGCTGAAGGTTTAAAACGGAGAATAACTGTCATTTTAGGTTTCATTTATGTTGTGGGAACATTTGAACTTTCCTTGTTTTTCATTTTTGGGTCAAAAAACAACGTGTCCCAAATACCCAAAAGACAGAGTCTAGCTTTCATGCAAAGACCAGTAAAGGCCCGAAACCATAACAACACAGAAGTACACTACATGAATGGAAAGTAGACCACGTTAGACTCTAGAGTTTGAACACACAAACTGGCAGATTTAATTGAAAGAATTGTGGAATCATTCCTGAATTTGTGCAGAACAATATCGCAGGCTTAGTTGCTGTTGAAGAGTCTCCTTCGGTAAACAAACTTAATTTTTTTTTTTTTTAACACACCATGAATCAGAGATATGTCAAAAATCCTATTGAGGAAATACGCGGACATATCTGCCTTGCAGTTTATCACATAAGTGATATAAGCATCCTAGGGTTACTAAATAAACATAACTGCGACAACATGACACATAACTTTCCAATCTGAACTAGTAAATGTTGAGAACCAGCGTGATCAGTAATGCATGAAACTTTTGAACCAGCACTGGATTAGTTGGTTGGATCATTTCACATTTGGATGATATGGCAAGCTTATATGCTGCTACGTCATTATAAGGCTGTATAGCTTGTCAGGAAAATGGGTAAAAGTTACAGGCTTGAACACGCTGCCATAAGGGAGTTTTGGGTGGGTGCTCATTGCTCAACTGGGTATGTTGTGAAAGCAAAACATGTTAAATACATTATTCGGAAGTGATTTTTACGAAAGAACATGGTATACATTTAAGGATTTATGTTCTTGAAATTATTTGCATTGATTAAAGAGCTTGTAATAGAAGATACTTTGATATGCTTGTTTAGAGAAGTCCTTGGTCGAAGTGGAACTAGACTCATCTCCTAGGTTCGAGCCTCGTGAATAGATGTGGTGGTCAATTAGGTTTTTTGGTGGAAATTAGTCATAGGTAGAGAAATAAGCTAGTTATCCGAAATTAACTTGTAATAAAAGCTAAAATTTCTTATGCTTGTCTAGGAAAGTCCTAGGATTATGTGATTTTAACACTGATACTGGTCTGTTATTAAATGAAAATTCAGATAAAGAATATTTGTTACATATACTGTTTAAGCAGCAGAGGAACTAATTTCTCTGCTGGTACTTCTTTGAAGAAGGTTCATGTGTGTGATCGTGTTCATTGGTTTTCAATTGGTGGTGGTGGCTATGACGAAGATGATCATATTATGTCTGATGATGACTTTGAGGATGAGATGTCTGAGAGTGATGATGACGAAGAGGACAGAGAAGAAGATGATGATGATGATGATGATGATGAGAATGATTATGATTATGATGATGAGGAGGAGGAGGAGGAGGGGGAGGAGGAGAAGGAAGAGAGTGACAATGATGATTGTGATGAAGATGATTGGTGATTATATGAATGATTATGATGATGAGAACAATAAAGTTGATGATGATGATGATAATAAATGACAATGACACCGATGATAAATGCAAATTGATGGAAAATTTTGTGTCCCACAGAAACCGAAGGCTAGGGGCTGGATGTACCGGATAGCATCTCCTGAAGACCTGATGTTGCAACTGTTATCACTTCCAAGACGAAGGCTTAGGACAGAAAACAATCGAGAAAACTCAACTACAGATCGAGACCTTCTACAGTTGATACTGACATTCAATGCCAATAGTGACAGTTCTAATGATGATGATGATGATGGTGATGATGATGAGGATGATGCAGATACAACCAGTCAAGATGACTTGTTCTGTTAGTTGAGAGCTACATATCGGTCAAAACTTGGCCATTTTAGCAAATTGTAAATAACATAGGATTAACAGTTACTGTTGACTGGAATATTGCATACTGTCTAAACAATATTCTACGTACAATTGCCCTCGAAATTTATTTGTTGCCATTTTTTTAATGAGTTCTGTTTGTTCTGCTCACAGATTTTAGTTATTCATGGTGTGTGACTTGTGTTTTTATTCTGTATCGAGTTATATGCAGATGATGGGAATGGTGATGATTCACAGAGCCTCTAGTATTTTAATGTGTTCATGGGATAAAATAAATGTTTATTTTTATACCATTATAATTTGTTTGGATAGACAATTTTAGTAGGATAATTAAATTTTTTTAGAGAATCTGAAATTAATATATTGTTTGAGTAAAGAATTTAAAAAGAAATTTAAATTCTAAAATTTCATTAAAGTAATTGAATTGTTTATTATTATAGAAATTTAAATTTGATTTAAAATGTAGGAATTTAAAATTTTTTATATTCTCATATTTATATGTTGTAGTTTGAATTTTTTTCTCAATTCAATTTTAATTTCGGATATTATTGGCTTGTTCGAGATCCAGAAATTGTTGGGACAAAACTTTTTGACTGATGTCGGTTAGCATTTTATTTTTTTTAATTTAAGTTGTTATAATATTTTTTTGTTGATTATTATTATTTTTTGTTTGATATTAGTTAGAATTTTTTAGGTCAAACATTAGGGAGATTATTTTTTTGTGAAGGTGAGATTAATATTTTTTTGTGATGTTTGCCAAGATAATTTTTTGTTGTTGTCTGCAATATTTATTTTATCATTTGAGACGTTAATTTTTGTTTATAGTTTCGGGCAATAGTTTGTTAGTTATCTATACTAGTTAGGAGTGTTTTTTAGTAATGTCAACATGGAAAATTTCCAGTCATCATTGATAAACTAATAAAGAAACTTCAATTATCAACATTGTATTAATAACAATGATAAGTTAATCTAAATAATTGTGCTCGACGTGAGAAAACACTAATTTTACATTACATTATAACAACTCCCAATTGATTGATAATGTAAAAAATATTTACATATTAACTCATAAATTAAACTCTGATAAAAATAAATTCTAATATATATATATATATATATATATTTTAGACATTCATTTAAATTTGTAATCATCTAAATTCGTATTTTGCATAAATCATGTATTTGGAAATAAAAAATTATCGGATTAATAATTTTGTAACTTTATTTTTAGAAAAAATCATGTAGAGTCATTTGATAATTGTCTTTTATTTGTTCACTTGTGATTATCAACTGATCATTTTGTAAAATGCAACGAAGGATAAAAAATACGTCCTTAACTTGATTTAACTAATCCAATAATAAGATAAAGAGAATTTTCAACTCACTTTGACGTTAAGATTGATAACACTTTATAATAATTTGAAGATAACATTATATTGGTCAACTTCAACATCCAAACCAATTATTTATATTTTATATTCTGTTATATATATATATATATATATAATAACAAGTCTTCCAATTTATCCTTTATACCATCTTATATCTTATATTTATCATATTTTTACAATCTTTAAAAATTTCAAATATCTATAATATTTTATAATGTAATTATATGACGTAACATTTTATATTATAATATAACTTAAATTTTTATATATCTATATTTTAGTTAAATCTTTATTAAATTCTCAATGTCAAAAATATAAATTTAAGTGAATGTTTATTGTATATAAAAGGAATCGAGTAACATGGTGAATGTATTATTCTATTAAAACACTATTTCTAGACGTATTATCTTAAACATTTTTTTCTTCTGAAAATTGTTATAATAATTAACTTTTTGTTTAAATGGAAAGTTAATAAATCTATTAATAAGTCAAAATACCTCGATTAAAATTACATTCTAATTAATTTAATATATTATTAATGAAAAACATGAGTGGTGTATAAAACTAATAATAAAAGTAAAATTTAATTGACTAAAAAGAAATGAGACAACCTCTGATATTTTATATATAGTTTATTATTTTGTGGTGTTAACATATTCTGTGGTATTTAGAAATTAGAAATAAGAAGCTTAGACAAGGAATTGGATTCTTGGTTTCGTTTAGTTTAGTTTGTTCTGTCTGAGAAGACAACACAATCTGATTGATGATGGAAACCTTGGCCACATCTTCTTCTGCAGCTCTTCCATCTTCCTCTTCTCCCTTTTCGATTTTCCCTTCAAGAAGAACCTCTCTTTATCCTCCCAAGACTCTCCAATTTCGATTACCCTCCAAGCGTGCGTATTCTATTATATTCTTTTTGCTTACCCTTTTGTTTTCTGCGTCATTTTTCTTCAATTTTCTGTTTTGTTTCAGGTGATGATGCTCGCGATTCAGACGCCAAGGATAACACCCTTCCAATTATCAGTGATCGCTGCCTCTCCCTTTCCCCTCTGTCCAAAGTACGTTCTTTTTGTTCAACTTGAATCAGTTTCTGTGCATAACTTATCCTGAATTTTTAAGGGGTCAATTGCATTATTTTTAATGGATAAAAAACTGTTTTTTTTTTCTTTTATCAAAAAGAAAAATAAATCAACTGTGTTAATCATATCCCCAAATTTATGCTTCAATGCATTTCCATGCCTAACATATGTGAAATTTCAAAGGGTCGGTTACCTTCTGTGAAATGTTGCAATGAATAAAAATAAAATTGTTGCCACGGAAATATTTAATTTTGCTATTCCTTTTCCAAAATCTGTTGTTAAATTTGCATCGGTATCTAAAAGATTCAAGTGATGTGCATAAAAGTGTATTTCTTTTGGTCATGAAAGTTATTAAATTCTGATAAGAATTTGTTGGGTCAGGATGCTGCGATGGGACTGGTACTGAGTGCTGCGGTGGGTAGAGGATGGACCACTGGTTCAGGGATGGAAGGTCCTTCTGTTCCTGCAGTTGGTAGGGGTAATGAATCTGGGAACATCTCCACTTTCCCATGGTCTCTCTTCACAAAATCCCCTAGGAGAAGGATGCTGGTGGCTTTTACTTGTACCATCTGTGGCCAGCGAACTACACGGGCTATTAATCCCCATGCTTACACTGATGGCACTGTCTTTGTGCAGGTAACCTTTTGCTTTTGTTAACCTTAACCCTTATCTTATCATCACATGTCTCTGATTTTCTTGATCTGAAGTTGGAGCCAAATTATAAACTAATAGCAGTTTGCAAAACGGAACTGATTCATGGTTTTATGAGAAAACTTTGGTTGAACTGTTATGCGTGTGTAAATGGAATGAATGTTTGTCATTGTATGTATAAAAATAACAAGCAAAAGAAAAGTTGGATACCTGCACAAAACTTCAATTTTAGAACATTGGTCTGGCTCATGTACAAACAGATTGGTTTTTTGTGGTTAAATGGTTCTAAAGCTTGTTTTAAATTAATGCTTTACGTGGCTTGATCAAACTGGTTGATTTCTTGTTCATGGTTGAACCAACCAATCAGACTAATTGGTGCAGTCTGGTTTTTGAAAAACTGGTTTTTATATATTCTGTGACATTATCATAGAATAAGATGTTTTATCTATTCTCTGGTTGTCTTCTACTTACTAGAATACCATGAGACTACCATATGTTAGAGAAATAGACTTGTAGTTAGTTCAATACTAAAAAGTTGATAATGTTATAACTTTATACATATTATAATATTTTGATACATAAGTTTATTTTCTCAATTAGCATGTCTGTATATGGTTTTTTCAACATATTGTTACATAATTAATGTGTGTATGGGGAGGGCTGAACTCTAAAACCTTGAAGCAAGATGTTGACCATTTGTCATTGTTGTCAGTGCTGTGGATGCAATGCGTATCATAAGCTGGTGGATCACTTGAACTTGTTTCAGGAGACAAATTGCTATTTGAATTCAAGTTTTAAGTTTAAAGGAGAAGGATGGGATGATCTTAAGTTTAGGTATATGGATGATAACGATGACGACAATGACATATTTCCCATTTCATAAGTGAATTGTCTTATGGAGCATATACTTTCTGCCTCATTGTATCGAAGTTCAGTTTAGATGTCTTGTATATTCTCTAGGTTTTCACGCTTTATAGTAAAATTTGTACGGGACTCGTACAGTAACATGTTTATATATAGCTTTGAACTCATTTGTATGATTATCAATTTGATAATGTACTAGACATTAAATAAGTTTTTCCTTTGATTTCTGTCATGCTTACTATGGTGTCTCTGACAGTTCCGGCCATTACTATTTTCCTCCACCCTAGTTTTTGTTTTCCCATTTTATTTCCTTTATGAGATTTTATTTCCATTTTTATAACCATTCTCGTTTCAGATTCATGCACGCAAACTTAAATAGTAAAATCAATCGTAGCATTACTTGGCTCAAACTGAATTGTTTCATTCATAATATAAAAGTTACTAAGTTCCTGACTGATGACTAAGGAGTGGAAACTTTGAAAAAAAAAAAATATACTTCCTAGAAGTGTAAGCTAAATAGTGCTAAGGCTCAAGGATGTTTGCATACAATGGTCAACATTGCAAAGATAGAATGCCTAAGCAGTAACTAGTGAGATCCTATGGTTCATGAACATATTTCACATTTCCTCTTAATAATTCCATAGAAATCTGTGGTTCTGTTGCTGGTTCAACGGATTAATATTTTTCAGAACCAACATCTCCTTATATATATATATATTTTTTTGTATTTTTGTATTTACTGTTTTATATCTCCAAGTGCCCAAGCATACATGGAGATATAATCTATGCTTACAGTGCTATTCCTTCTGCCATCTTTCTAATTTATCGTCTGAATATGAACAACAATTTGAGACAAAATGAAGCAGTAAGGGATAATGTTTATTGCCCGATCGAGAGCATAGTAATCATCATCTCAGACCAAAGTATCCGTGCAGCGGCTACTGCTATTTTTTCCAACCACAATAGGAGGAGCAGCTCGGATCATTAGACTCTGAAAAAATGCTATCATCTGAAATACAACGTGTGATGTTTTCAGTACATGACCAAGGAACGTTGACAGAAACAAATTAAGAATGATGATGAAAAGTTCAAGCAGTTAGTAGCAGATGAACTAAAAGTGAATGATTACAAAATCATATATTGCTAATGAATGTAATGCTACGCTCATCTTACCATCGCTAGCCCAAGGCACAGCAGACTGAAGCCAGGATAATAAAACGGAGCATTTTCTGACAGGAATAAGGCTGCATACGATGGATGGAGAAGCTTATCAGTTTTTGTTTTTTTTTCTTCTCAGAAATCTTAATATTATACTTCTAAGTTTAGTTATACCTGTCAGTGGACTGAAAACTAACGGAGCAATGATGTTGGCGGAGGAACTAATTCCTGAAAGACATCCTTGAACCATTCCCTATATCAAAGACTCATCAGTAAGACCGAAAGAGAAAGGAAGATATCAATTCTGTGCAGTGCATGTACATGTGAAGTTTAACAGAGTTGTTGCTCATGGTTGCAGATTGACTTTCAACAACTGAATTATTGTAGAGTTTGCATTCTCAGAAACTGAACATTCTGAGAAAATACTTAAGAAAAAGCAGGAAATTCAAGTTTTTTTTTTTTTTTTTTTTTCAGTTGGGGATACCTGTTCTGTAGGTCCAACTTGCTTCGATGCAATGCTGCATAACTGTGCCAGCCACGTTGTGATAGATCAGAGAGTTTTTCAAAGTAATAAAACAAAAGCAATTTGTTGAGGGTTTAACTGATACGTTAGAAAACTTACACTTGGCCGCACAAAAACTGTGAATATAGAGCAACCTGCTAGAGCATAAGGAACCTGCATCGTTTTCAACAGTTCTTAAGGCTTGTTGGTTTCTAAAAGTGATAAGAGAATAACTAAATGTTTAAGAAAATTACCCATCCTGACCATGCTATGCTGTAGACTAGGACCTGCATAGCACCATACATTGAGAAGTGCCATAATTAGCTTCAGTGTGCACATTTGTTATACACTTTAGGAAATTTTGAGAAGAGTAAGCTTGAACTTACATTTATGCAGCCAATCAAGAGCCCTGTGGAGAGCAGCTTCTCCTCTCCTATAACAGGCACTAAAACGGGCATGAGAAATAGCTGCAAGTACACAAAACCATCCACACGGCCATTAGAGCAAGTAAATTTTCCAAACAGAATTTTGGGTAACTAAAAATATTGAGTTGTTTGAAGAACATGTTAAGATAACAGACAGCTAGCTATGCTAGGACTCAGGGCGTACTTGTGCAAGAGTAGCTCCAACCCCAGTAATCATCAACAAATCTGCAAACTGGTTCTTGTTGAATTGAAACCGTGCCTTTAAATAATACTGCATGTAGTAAGAAATTTAATTAATCACTTTTTACAGTAGTTTTTCCAATAAAACTGAAGTGTAATTCTTTAGGTGCTTTTAATCTAGTTCTCCAATCATAATTAAAGTTTCACTTCGAGGCTTTCAATCCAAACCTGACAAAACTTTAGTTCTGACAAACTTTAATTGACTATGTTCAGTATGGAAAGCAATACTTTACCAGCAATACAGCCATCAAGCCACCTTCCACAAGACTATTGAAGAACGAAACAACTGCTGCTTGTGAGAACGTGGGACTGCAAAAATGTGAAATCAAACAACTCCATCAAATTCGAAATTTTGTCCGATCTATAAACCTAAATTAATAAAAACCCTTGCTTACCTACACTTGACCAAGCAAATCAAATCCCCCAGAGAGGGAAGTTTCTTGAATGCTCCTGTTGCCCTTCGTGATGAATCATCCTCAGCACATGTCTCCTCCACCTCTTTCAACAATGGCTGCCTCACACCACCACCAGGTACACTATCCTTAAGGAAAATTCTCATGTACACCAATGCAATCATTGACAAGACAGCAGCAACCTGAATAGTTACACCAAATTATGTATATGTTGGAAAACAAGAAAAAGGGTATGATTTAGATCAGGAAAAATCTAACTGTTAGTCAAAAGTCTCATGTTAATAGAATAGATAAAGTTAACCACTACATAAAAATAAATATCTATAATACTATTATCTTAAAATTTTGGTTAAAAGTGATGTCAAATGTCTTATATATGTACGAGCATTGTCATATATATAGAATCATCAGTTTATCACAACGATCGATGTAGGAATCATAATAGAAATAATAGAAAGTATCACAACGATCGATGTAGGAATCATAATAGAAATAATAGAAAGGGAAATGGAACCTGAAATGTCAAGGCAGTGGATAGAAAACGAGCTGCTAGTGTTCCACCAACGAATGATGCTGATCCAACACCAGCAAGTATCCCAAATGCAGATGTTCGTTTCCCATCTGGAACCTTGTCTGCCTATACACGTAACATCAAAATGTCACACGTCAAATTTTTGTGCCATGGCTAGTATTATGCTGTCATCATAGATTTCACTGGCCAACAACCGTTTTCTGTATGTATTGATGAATCTATGACTTGTTTGAATAAATTCTTTTGTAGACACTTACAATGAAATAAGAAAGTAAAATAAATTAACTCTTCTTCCTAACCATGATCTTAATGAGTTAATTTTAGTTTGAGATGGAGCTATGAGAAGTACCACATATGCTAAAGCCAGGCAGTGGAAGGACCCTTCGCCTGCCATGGAAGCAAGAGTTCTCACAACGTAGTACGCATAGAAGAATTGGGTCTCCCTGCTATATGCCAATATCACTGCAAACATATCACATTAATTCACAAAATTCTTATATTTGTTAAAGTATGCATAGCTTATTTTCTAAGACCATAATCCATGTTCGATAGTCTTGTTGTATGAATCATTTACGAAAGACTGTTTTGTTTAAACAGTACAAGAAAAACCATTAATTTATGATAAAAGTAAAAATTGAGGGAGTTTTATTGGTTCATTTCATTCCTTATCCCAAACACACACACACTCTCTCTGTCAAGCATGCAATCATATCTATAACAATATCGTACAGCACGAACATAAGAGAAAGTCTGGACAGATTCCCATATTCTTCCGGCTACTTTTTAAACAGTAGTAGATAAAGTCAAATTTTGTAATTATATTATCCTAAAATTTAATGGGTAAATATGAAAAACAAGTATAATTATTTTCGTTAAGATATGTTTTATATTCATACGGATGCATTAGTAATAATCAATCATTAGGCTTCCCACTAAGGGAGCATGTCTATGAATTCGTCAACACTACAATCTTACTAGTTTTTCTTTTCAAAAGTACTATTTTACAAATTGTTAAGAGAATATTTTCTCCAAACTTGAGTATAAGAAAATTATAATTTCACTCTGATTGAAAATATTAACGAAATTTATTTTTTAAAATTTGAATATAAAGGGTGAATAGAAAAATAGAAAAATAGAGTAAAGTGTACAAACCATAAGGAATGACTGAGAGAGTGAGAGGAAGAGTGATCAAGGCTTTCCTGCCATATCTGTCGGACAAGTTTCCTATAAGTGGTGTCATCACCACTGACCCCACTCCAGCCATCTGCAACATCAATCCATTTTCATTCATTCTTTTTCTTTTTATTATTCATCCATCCAATTAGCTTTTTTGACCTACACTCCAATAGTGGGTGCACTGTCACCACATTCTCACCACAGAAGAAAAAGTTATGCAGCTACTAATTAAATAAAAAATACATTTTTAGAAAATGCAAAATTTCAAAGAAAAGACTTGATATTTATGTTTTTGTGTGTAAAGTTATGCAAGTGCAGAAGTATATACTTACCTCTGGTAAAATTATACATCTACAAAATTATCATACTGGTTTTGTTCTCTGGTGTAAGAAAATTATAACTATATAAACACATCACCGCCAAAACGGGAAAGTAACTTGCACATGAAAAAAAGAGCATGTTTACATAACAAAACAAAAACAAGTTACATATGTAAAGCAATTCAATTTTCCTTTTATAGCGTGAAGTGACTTTGAAGTTTAACCACATTAAAAATTAAAAAACTCGTACAACCAAAACATTTGGTCAAAAAACATTAAACTTATTACCACTTTTTTATGTAACTGGTGTTGGTATTAAAATAGTGTGAACAATTAAAGCAGAACATTCTACCCTATCATATAACAATTGTTGCTGTTTCCCAAAATTATCTTAGCAGAAAACGTTCAACCGAACACCGCAGTTCAGAAAATATAAAATATACAGAAAGTCCATATCAGATATTTATAGTAGTTTCTCTGCAAAAAATCACGTAAACCAAAAACCGACTGATAAATGAATAAAAGACATAACTTAGTGAGAGTTTTTGTGGAAGTGTTTGAAGATGAGTTTATTGAAAGGAGGGAACAAAATTGAGAATTTGAAGAGAATGAAATGAAAATGAAGAGTGTTACTCACAGCTTGTTGGATACCAGAGAGGTAAATGGCAAGGGAACACTGATCTTGACCAGGGCAAAGTGCAGCCATGGTAACATCTGTGATTGAAGGAATAGCTATGACACCACCAAACCCAGTTAGAAATATTGTCACAAAAAGATGGCTCAAACCTGCTAAACCCTCCATCCCAAAACCTCGTCCAAAAAAAATGAAAAACACAAACCAAGACTCCAACTTTAGTTGTACTAAAGAATGTCCGATACTAACACACGTATATGTTGTTGTTATATACTTTGTTGGGTGCGTTGTGTCCTGTCGAAAATTGTAGGGTAGTGGAGTGGGAGAGAGTGTGAGAGGAAGATAAAGAAAAAGGGTAAGAGAGGAAAGAAGATTCCAAATATCCTTTTGAGATATCAACACCAATGCAAAGAAAAGAAAGAAAGAAAGCAAAGCAAAGCAAAAGGGTCAAGAGACGTAGCTTCCAAGTTCCTGAAAGTGTTTCTGAGGGCCTTAACGAAAGTTCATGAATTATCGGATTTTCCGTATTGTATTGGCATTTCTATAAATCCAATTAATCTGCGATGTGGGGAGCAAAATGAGACCTTCGTGTAAACGTCACGTTTCACTTCATTTTCAACTCTGTCGTCACATCTCTTATTATTTTATTACTACCATATCCAATTCTATTTTCTTCTTTTCTTGAGTTTTCTGCTGTTACTTCATTCCCATTTTTTGCACCATGTCTCCTTCATTTAGCCATAACAAAAGTAGCGTTGGAGTCAATTGGAGATGCTACTTTTTGTTCGCTTAATTTACAGACCCAACAACATGTGACATCTGCAGTTTCGGCTGGGCAAGAAATTAGGTACAAAAATTAGATGTGCAAAGGTGTTGAGTGTTGAAATTAATAACTTGAATTATTGTAAGTCCCATATTTAATAGAAATGAGAAATGAAAAAGTTGGAGATGATATAAAAATAGAAAGAGGTGAGTTAAGAGAGAGTTGTAACTTTTGATCTGTGAATTGAAGTCCCTATCAGCAACATGTGCACGCATAAGAGAGGAAGGAATATATCATAATAGTTTAACCTAATGATGACAAGAGTGTGAAATGATGTTAGCAGTTTCCTACAAGAAATGGTTAGATATGGAGAACAAACCCTTCCATCAACCTCTTCAAACTCAATTCTGAATTATTTGCAATGGAACTTTTAAATATATTCAAAACAATGCAGTCTCTTTCTTCCTCAAAAGAGAAAGCAGATCATAGGAGTGTATTCAATGTGTAAACAGAAAGAGAAATATCACCAAACTTTTTTTGTTCTTTTTCTTTTTCAATTCTTTTAATTATCTCTCTTTGGTTATTGTATTATGTTAAACTCCAATTAACTACATATATTGAAAAAATTAATGTTTTTGAATTAAAAAAATGCATTTTTACTTAGAGATATATGCAATCGAATTTGGATTTTTTTACTGTGTTGTGGCCACTGATTTTAGAATTTTAAAATACATTAATTTTTTTTTGTTAAGTTAGGGTATTGTTTTTGTTGGATCTGAAGTCTCTTACTTATAAGGTTTTTGGCACTTTAACTAAAGAAGCATGTACTTTTGTTGTTTTTGGGCTGAAACGGTTGAATTGGAAATAGTTGAACTGAGAATAACACTTTTGTCACGAATTAGGGTTCGATTTCCCAGACTTAATTGTGGTGAGCCCCAACAAAAAATGACTACCCAACACGACAAACTCAACTCACCCAATCCAATATATAACGTAAGAAGAAGATAAATATGAGGATAAGGAAAAGAAATTTGTCCAGCTAATTAATGATAAAACCAACAAAAGAAAATTACAAATTTATTGTTGGTTTAGCATATTTTGTTTATTATTAAATATTTTTTATATAATATTAAAATGTATTTAATAATTTAAAAATATTAGTTGATGAAGATTTTATGAGGGAATTGGTTTAAACAAGAATATTTTTACTGACTTTGATAAAGGCTATATTTAGCTAATATTGACTATAACTATTTCTATGTATATTAATTCATATGTTATTTCTTTTTTTGTTGAATGTGGTTTTACCGTTGAGCTCACAATGCTCAACGATGAATATTTTGATCTGTTTAACATTGCGCAGACTTGATCAAGATATTAAAACAATAAAATTATATAAAAGGAAGAAAGATAAAATGTAAATGCAATTATGACAGAAATTCAAATTCATACCTTGTATTGTGAGTAAAATTTAATATTATATAAATTTAAGTAATGAAATTATTCTCATAAACTTTTTAAATTTTAATTTATTTTTAGAATTTCATATTCAAGCAAAATATATATATATATATATATATATATATATATATATATATATATATATATATATTCTATTTCTATAAAAATGTTTAAGAAAACAATTGAAACTGTTGTAGAGATATATTGTGTTGTTGGTTCTTTTGAAAAAAAAAAAAAAAAAACTGATGAGTGATCTTATCTTTTACATTTGGTATGTATCTTTGATTGATCTGAAGGATTGGATTTTGAGAATGAAAGTGTAAAATGAGTTCGTATTCTTCTTTCACTCATTAAGGTGCAACTACAATACAAAATTTTAGCGATACGTGACCTTAAAAATTATATTAATCAAACTCTGCTTCATTTGATAGTATTTTTTGAATGAATTCCTTTGAAAAATGGTTGATTTGAGATATTTGGTAATGGCATTGCAATGGTAAAAGAAAGAATGTCTTAAGCTCATAAATGCCCCGCAAGAGTCCAAGTTTATTGAGATATGAGTTTCGTCATTTGGCGCATGAAATGGAACAAAGATATTATTATGCCTTCTTTTCATATGTTGCCACTTTGCACCCAAAACATGCAATCTACAATCAATTATCCTCTTTCAACTCACAAAATTATAGAGATAGTATCTTTTTTTTTAATTAAATATAAATTTAAATATGTTTTTATTCTTCAACTTCTAGTAAAATTTGGAATTAGTCTTTTTTAGAAATCTTAAACCAATTTAGTCTCTTATTTTTAGAAATGCGTGTCTTTAATCCTTTTAACAAATTTTTATTAAATTTATTTTAGTTTCTTTATTCCATCTGACACATGTTCGCTTCAATGTTAACTGAGAAAACACATTTGAAACATCAAATAAACTTAAAAAGAAAAATTGGTTTAAAAGATTAAATTCATACCTTTATAAAGATAAGAGACTAAATTGGTTCAAAGTTTTCGAGAGGGACTAATTCCAATTTTCACTAAAAGTTGCAGGACCAAAAACAAATTTAACCATTAATCTACTACCAATTTTCCTCTATGTTCTTTTAGAGACCATAAGACTCTCATCAACAATGAAAAAAATTCCCCAAACAAAAATGAACAAATTTAAAGTCGAAACTTTTATTAAATTTACATAAACTTTTGTAAATTATTGAGAATACGAGTTAACATAAGTATGACAATGTCAAGAAAAAATAAAACTAAATTATACGTCAAGTAAACAAATATTATTTTACAATATGATTTAAAAGATGAATTAGACTTAAATTTTACCTTCTAATATAAAATTAAAATCTATTTTAGTAGTATTTGTTGAATTAAAAAAATTCTGTGTAATCATCAATAAATACTTAGTCTCTTGACAAAAAATAATATCGATTAATATATAAATAGAAGAAAAAAAAATCTCATCCCACGTACCAGTAGTTAAACTTAAAATCATCATTGTAAAACTTCGCCTTCCCTCACATCTTCATCTATTTGTGAAAAAACCAAATATGAAAACTTTCCATTTTCACAAGCAAGCCTTGGTCATCGCCATTTTAAATTTCCTAAAGTAACTCATTTGTGTTTTAAAATTTTCCATAATTAATATAAAATTAATGCCTATAATTATGCATATACATATATAATAGACTTGCTAATTTTTATTTTGTAATTGTTGTGATGAAAATAAATAAATCAAAGCAAGAAAATAAACACCACACATTACGTGGTCAAAAGTGATGTACTACTTGACCATTTCTACATCTTAGAAAATATTGTTTCTCAGTTCTCAAACTTCAAAAGTATTAATGACAGTAACCATTACATAATTACTTGTTGTGAGATGCACCAGAAACTATTAACAGAAAAATCTGATGTTGACGTAATACTATGCACAACATAAACACAACGTTACAATTCAATTCCACATTCAACAAATTTTACTACCCATTGTTCTAGCTACTCTGTATTAGGCTGCGCAGAGAAAAATCTAGAAAGCATTTATACAGAATTCAACTAAACGATATTTGTCAAACGGAGATACCCATTAAATACCATTAATGACAGCTACAAAAGATGCATATCTTTTTCTGCACAGACCATACAAATATATTAATGGAAGCAAATAAAATAATAAAAGCTCCATTACAAACCTCAGGTAGTCAACGAAACATTGGAGGAAAGATTCTACAGAATTATAAAGTAAACAAACACACATCAATTATTAGACAAATTTTATGAGACTCTATATTGTTAGAATAAATTTTAACTTATTTAGCTTGGCTTTTTTGTATTTTGGGGTCTGTTAGAAGTCGAATTTGTATAAATAGGTTCGTTAAATTTTCTGCGAAAATGGGTCAAGTCGTCAGGGAAGAGGACGACATCGGAGGTGAAGTCGTCCTCCCCTGACCGGTTTCTTTATTTTTTTTTTCAAAAGTGATGTCGTACTATATTATAACGATTTTGTTTTTAAAAAAAGTGAAATCGTCGTTATGCATAACGACTTCACCTTTCCAAAATTTTTTTGTTTGTTTTTTTGTTTTTGTTTTATTTTTTTTTTCATAATATATGAATTTTCATTATTTTTTTAATTTAAATTTATTGGAAAAATAAACAGTAAAAAATTTAATAGAATAAAAATTAACTTTAAATTAATATATTTTAAAAAAACAAATAACTTATAAATTTAAAAAACATTGATAACTTATAAATTAAAAAAAATAACGAAAACTGAAAATTAAAAAAATATAATCAAAAATGAAACAAAAAATAATCAAAACAGTTAAATTAAAAAAAAGAAAAAAATAATTGAAATATTTTAAAAAAAAAATAATGAAAAGTGAAAAATTAAAACTGAAAAGTTAAGAAAAAAGAAATGAAAAGTGAAGTCGTCATCCTACTATACACGACTTCACTTTTTAATTTAGTAGAAGTCGTTATAAAAAATAGCGACACTATTTTTTTTTAAAGAAAATGCAAAACCGGCCTGGGGGATGACGGTTTCACTTTGAAAGTCGTCCTCCCCAATAACGATTTGACCCAATTTTACAAAAAAAAATTCAAGGAACTCTATTTTACAATTTTTTGATCAAAAAGACCCTCAAATACAAAAAAGCCCATCTAGCTTACTGTTATGACAGTTACTATCCAACTAGTTATCACAGAAAGAGATGATGAAATGGATTCTGTGTTACATTACATGTTACATGAATTTTATGAAGATGTCTTTCTGAGAGTTTATCCTAAGATTCGCCATTAAGAGACCATAATAATGTCTAAATTTTTGTATAGTTTGTAGATAAGATAACACGCTTACTTAAGCCGAAAAGTTTCCAACTCCATGCAAACGTGTCATTTTCGTTGTAGTTGGGCCAACAATAAATGCCGCAAACTTTAATAGAGAGCATGTGAGCGGTTGGAAAAGTTGGTTTCGATGTTTATTTATTACTTCAGCATGGTAGGAGTTCATATATTCATCATATAAATGCATATAAAACCGCATATTCTACTCATTGACCATGTTTTGCAATTTAATACAGCACGGAATGCCAGATAACAAGACCGATACTTGTATTATTTTAGTTCGTCCATGATGTCTATAAATACAAGGTTGGGTTGATGATTGTGATTAAGGTTGAAAGGTTTGGAAGAATAATGGAGTTGAAGGGTTGGAGTGAGAAGAAGAAGAAGAATAGAGCGTTGATGGTTGGTGGGAAGGGAAATGAAGTGGTTTCATACAGAGAGGAAGGTGGAAGGGTTGTGAGGATGAAGATTGTGGTGAGAAAGAGCGAGTTGAAGCAGGTTCTGGAAATGATGAGTGCTGTGAAGCCAACGATGATGTTGGAATCTTCTGTGTCTTGTGTGGAGGAACAACGATTGAAAGTGTTATGGAAGACAAAGTATGTTTCCACAACCAATAGAAATCGCCACACGTGTTGGACTCCTGTTCTACAAAGCATCCCTGAAGAGAGATTAGTTTAACTTTGTCTCTGGATTATTCATCATCATCACAGATTTTGTGTTCTTGTAACATCATAGTATCTGTCATTTTCACTGTCACTGTTCTCGTAGTTCTGATTATTGCCTAATGTGTAACTCTGAGTCTTTTCTGCAACTCCAAGAAAAATAAACCAGTGTAGGTAAATGTAATGCAACAAGAAGAGTTTAATTTTGATAGTAAGGGTTTTTACAGTATGAAAAAGCTAGAAAATATGCAAATATGAGTGATAGTATAAAATATGATGTAATAGAGTACATTTCAATTTCATTTTTTTTAAATACATGTCCAGAATATATATTATTGGGGGGCTATAAGTAGATGGTATTTGCATTTATAATTAAGATTAGTCACTGTTAATTTAATGCTGGGATTTGTATTTACTGGATCAGGTGATATTTGTCTTTATTTTCAAAAGCTTCCCAACAAGAACACAATTGGTTGTTTAAATTAATGATGATTGCAACAAACTAATCATTTTGAAATGATTCTGTATGAAATTTGTGCCGTTCATTTGAAAGAAAATTAATTATCATTATAGAAAATGATAAATCATATTTAATGGGAAAAAAATTTTCTGACACTGTTTTATTATCATTTGATAATTTTTAAAAAGGTAAAATAATCTTGAAACTTAACTTTTATATTTTTATAAACAAGAAAAAGTGAATAATAATAATAAAGAGTAATATTAAATGGTAATAAAAAAATAGTGTCAAAATATCAATATTTTATTTAATATGGCAAATTATGAGTTTTTTATTAGCAATGTATTAAGATGCCAAATAAAGCATTCTAATAAATTTACTTAATTCTTCTAATAAATTTACTTAATTCCTCTACGTTTGTATCATTTTTTTATTGGAAATCCTATATTAACTTAAGATAAAAAAAATTTTAAATATATAAACAACTGTAAATTATATGGGTGTCACAGAATGTGTTAAAAATCCAAGCAGATTTACCACATATATAGATGGATGCAAGTTATTGTAAAATTGAGGTAAATTTAAAATTTATTTTCTAAAAATTTCATTTAAACCTGTAATTAAAAATTCTTAATTCTAATACAGATATTTTAAAAGATATTAAAATGATAAATGAAGAAGAAAAAATTAATATTTCATAGATATTATAAAATGCCTAATAAAAAGAACCATCAATTTCTTAGAAAATATATCTTATATTAAAGCCTAGAGAGAGAGAGAGAGTAATATTTATGTATGAAAATAGTTGTATACATAAAGTTTAAGTTATTTCAGTAATATAAAAGACTGAAACCGCTTCTTATTCTCGTCTCTTTCTTATTACACTCTTTCACCCATAAATTATATTTATTTCACTTGTTCTCTCCCTTGGTAGATTCTGCAGTTACTAATTCCCCAGAAAGGTAAAATGTGTCCACTCCCATTTTCTTCTTTATTAATTTCATACTGTGTTATTTTTTACTCGCTCAACAATTTTCAACCCTTTATGTTCTGGCTTTGGCTCTCCTGAGACATTAAAGTTCCTCTCTGTTTCATTCAATTGTATGAGCCATTTCGTTGAGTGAATTCTAGCAAGCATTCATAGACACCATTGAAGAAACTAGGTTGAATTGAAAGGGCATTGCGATGACAAAGAAGAGTAGAGTAAGTAGAGTAGGAAATTCTATGGTAGAGACAGTTTCTGCATAATAAAAATGCAGTTTTTCACTATGTCAAATATACAATTTGTTGTGACTAAGATTCCAAAGGGTAACTAATGTTGTCTCTGTCTTGTGTTCTTTTTTTTTTCACATTAGTTATTTCTTTTTCCGGCTAAAGGCCTGCCTCTTTTGTTATTATAAAGTGAGCAAGAAAGACAGAAAGAAGTAGGATTTGTGGGGTTAGCTTAGGAAGTGGAAAGGATATTGGTCCTATGCAAGATTTGTTTCTTGTCTTTTTATTTCCAAACACAACACTGTCATGTGCAGAGGAAAAGAAAATGACTCAAATCAAATCTCTCTCTATTCGCAAACACAATCCATAATGGTGGCCGGTGAGGCACATGCAAGACACATAATACAACTCAAACTACAAATGAATATATTAAGAAGCAGATTGTCTTTAGTTTGAGCCCTTCATGAGAAATGCGACAACCTGTTGATGAGGACTAGGCCTAAAATTCCAGGTGGCAATGTCCAAATGGAGGGATCACAAACAATGACATGATGATACCTTCACAACACAAGAATGTGCAGTTCTAATGATTTCACAACACACTCGGACATTCCAACGCTTCTTCTGCAGAGGCATCGCCGTTCTTGGCTTTTTGTGCCAACCCAACAAACATCATAGTATACAAGAACCTTTTCTGATCCTCTCCACCACTTTAGCTCTCTCATGGGATAACGGTTTCTGAAAGGAGAAAGAAGAAATTAAGCATGGGTAGCCCAAAGAAAGTGTCACCATCAACAAGAAGCCCAAAGAAAAGCTCAAGAACTCTCCATGATCTCTTTGTGCAGGAGAGTCCTCACTTCACCATTCCATCTTCTTCTCCCACTTCAGGAAATGAAGAACTTTTCTCCACTATTTCTTACTGCACCTTTGTTTTCACCTTCACCGATCCTTCAGAATCTCCGGCACAGAGAGATTCAAAGAGGCTGCAACTCACAAGACTCGTCTCTATATTGAAGTCTTCCAAGAAACCAGTGCATGGAAAAGTTCTGGTGGCTCTGGCGGCCATGATATCTGCCAACCTCTTCAGGCCACTCCCTCCACCTTCAAGCCCCTCTGCCATCACAGATTTGCCTGAAGAAGAATACCCAGTTTCTATATTTTCTCCTCTGTGGTCGCATCTGCAAATAGTTTACGAGATACTTCTCAAGCTTGTTAACAGCACCGACCAGAAGATACTGAGAGAGTGCATCGATCATTCTTTCCTCCGCAACCTGCTAGCACTTTTCCAGTCAGAAGATCCGAGGGAGCGTGAGACTTTGAAAAATGTGTACCACAAGATATATTCCAAGTTCATTTCTGATCGTTCCTTCATGAGGAAATCAATGACCGAGGTGCTCTTGAACTACGTTTTTGAGACAGAGAAGCATCCGGGTATTGCAGACTTGCTTGAGATATGGGGAACCATAATCAATGGGTTTACCGTGCCGCTCAAGGAAGAACACAAACTGTTCCTGATGAGAGTGCTGATTCCTCTACACAAGACCAAGGGGATGCAAGTGTACCATAGGCAATTGGCCTATTGCGTCTCACAGTTTGTGCAGAAGGAGCCTATGCTTGGAGGGGTTGTTGTCAGAGGGGTTTTGAGGTATTGGCCTGTCACAAACTGTCAAAAAGAAATTTTGCTAATTGGGGAGTTGGAAGATCTGGTTGAGAATTTAGACCCTGACCAGTATCGTAAATTGGCCTTACCCCTGTGTACCCAGATTACCAAATGCATAAACAGTTGGAATTCACAGGTAAATCTCTTACTACTGCTAATAATCCTCACACCAAGATTCAATACATTGAAAACTATAAAAATCATGCTAGATTATCATTGAATAAGATGGGACGTAAGACTTAAAAGAATTATAAACATTCATGTTTTCTTCTCCTGATTCAAGTGCAAGGTTAATGAACAGATTTTTTTAATTTATCTATGATGCGTGATTTTGTGTTAGGTAGCGGAGCGTGCACTGTATATGTGGAACAATGAGCAGTTCGTGAAAATGGCACTGATAGGAACAGTGGAAGTGTTTAATGTGATTGTAGAAGGCATGGAGAAGAACCTGAAGTGGCATTGGAGCAAGAGCGTTAGACAACTAACAGAAAGTGTGAAGGTGATGCTGGAAGAAATGGACCCAGATCTGTATTCCAAGGGTCTCATGGACATGGAAGCTAAAGAATCAATGGCACATCTAGAAGATATCAAAAGAAAAAAGAAATGGGAAAGAATAGAATGGGAAGCTGCCAAGAATCAGTTTCTCAACCCACAACGTTATATACGTGTCTCCTACTGAACATCAATGTATGCAAATTTGTGCTGGCATTGGTAATGCCAACTTTTCTTGGATAGAACAATAATTGCAAGACCAAAATTGTTTAAAAGTTGCTTAGTTGTAACATTGCCAAATATGAATACTTCAAACCACAAATTCGCAGCTGTGGTTTGAGATATTCTATGGAAGCAAATAACAATTAAAAGCGTCCAAAATATAAAGAAACAGAGACATAATATAAACCCAGATGAACAACAGCTGAGTGTATTATGTATTTCTACAGTATACTACATTAATATAAAAATATTATCATATTATACTAAATTATTAATCGGTTCTAGATGTGTATGTTTAATAACTTTGATGAGTATAATTTTAAAATATTAGAAGATAAAAAGATTTTGCTTTGCTTAACAGGAGTCAGGAACCAAACACAGTCTATTGTCAGAATTATTCTTTATCCAATATTAACATAGCATTATTATTTTAAAATTTTGATGATGTATTATAACATTATAAAAATAATTTAAATAGGATATTACTTAAATTATGACAAAAAGTATTTATCTTCTAGTAAAAAATCATTCGAAAAATTCCTTTCATCCAATTGGAGAAAGAAACACTCAACAGCGAGTATTTCTCTCACAGTGATGGGGGAAAACGACATTTACTGATGGAGATGCATGTTGAGGTGGACCTTCCCACCTGGGAAACTTAGATTATGTATAAATTTCTTTGTTTTAAAACCAACGAAATTCTTTCCCTTTTTTTTTTTTCAATACTCGGCCTCCACTTCTCCACTTTCTTGTTTACATAACTTTACCCGACCACTGCCTGCAAGAAATGCCTATCAGTCGTCGTTGGATAGGTCAGTCAACAAAACGGATAATGAAAACAAGAATGACGCTGTGTCAATCCACGGATGGTGGATTAGTGAATGACGAAACCCAAATAGTTACTATAAAGAAGTTTGGGATAACGAGGAAGCGATTTGAAAACAGCATTCTACGGAGAAAAAGGAAGTTGGTTCAAGCGGTATTTCCTTGAGCAAGGATATGGGTTGAACTTGTGATCTTGAACCGAGTGATGCCCTTCAGTATAGATGGGCTCTTTAGACAAATGAAAAAAGATGAAGGAAAAATGGGGGAACCAAGGGTATATATAAATCAAGAGAAATTTGTAAAAAAAAAAAAACTAGGTCTTCAATTAGAAAACACTAATATTGTCAAGGGTCACACAGTGAAAGCTAAAAATCACCAAGTGAATAAAAGAGCATTTCTTCCTGCAAGCTTTTTTTTTCCTGCACCCCATAAAGTATATTATCCCATCTTCACAATGAATAAAAATATATTAAAATTCTTAAATTTCTTTCTTCTTTCGTCACACGTCGACCTTCACGCTGAAAGAAAAAAGGGGGTGCATTGGAGCAGTTCGAATCAAAATTATTCTTAACCTACAATTACAACAGCTACTGTAGACATTAAATAGCTTTAGGGGCATCGACAACATAAGATTTTTTTCCCATGGGATGAAAGCATAAAAATAAAGACACGGACGCATGCACAAATTTAAATAATTATTGTCCCAATCAAAATTTAAATGATGTGCTGCCTAAGGCAAAACCGTCGAAATCGGTTTCCAAGTTACATCTTACAAACAATTTAACAAACTAAATACTCTGGAAACTACGAGCCAGATCATATACCCCTCCCCTCCCTCTCTGGTGGTACAAAACTGTGTAACCAAGACACAACCTATCAACTTGAACTATAGAAATTGGAAAACTGTGGCGACGAGCACAAGGGTTGAATAAAACTCCTAGCCTTTAATTAAGGCTTTAACTATAAAGACAACAAAGAATCAAGCATTTCTAAAGGTTGAAAGTCATCATTCCCCTGTACATTTCTCATGGGAAACTCCATCAAATCAGATCTCGAGACTTGTGGAACTGCTTGTAATCATCAAGCTCAAACGAATTGTACAAGTACTGCTACCCTGTCTGGAAACTTGGACCCAGACTAAGCTCCTGCTTCATATGAATCCGGACTCCAATATTGCTTTTCAACACACAACGACCAACAAGGTCAACGCAGAAGATACAAAAGCTCACACAAATTATACTTGATATTTTGAAAGCTTTTCTTTTACTGGAGGTTCCAAAGCAGACATACACTGATCCCATGCTCCATTGCGAAGCATCTACAACATAAACATAAGATTGTAGTTCGATTATCATGAGCAGAGTATTGCAGCTATAACTTAAACATAAGATTACCCAAAAGGTAGATGTGTGCTTTAAAGTGAAGAAACACTAACCTGTTTATACCCATGCAAGACCTGGCAGACTTCATTGTGTAAATCTTCACTCCGTATTTCCTATAGACGTTAACAAAAGCAGTTATATTACAAAACCCTTAAAGCAATTTTTAAGTTTTAAGATGACCATACTGACGATTAAACCATACATGCCAACTTGCAATCGCTTTGCACATGTAAACAAGCGAACTTAGAGCTCCAGAAGGATTAGCTTTGACCTGAAACCAAGTGTGAGATACCAATTACATTACAATTCTACATCTAAAATTTTAGTGCGAATAGGAGATTACCATAGCACATAGGCCTCTAAAAGCATCCTCTTTCTCAACATCATCTCGTATCCTGCAAAAAAATCATCAAAGAGAAATCAGTATACAAGGTAACAACCTAGAATGAAACTGTGGTCATCTAAAATCATGTTCAATTTGTAAAGTGTGAATGTTGAGATAATGATTACTCTCCTTTATCCATGGATTTCAAATATTTAAATAAATACAGGATTGCATGCACTACGTTGACTATTCTAAGTTCTCAGACAAGTATTCTCTAAGATCTTTATTATAATACTGGACATTGAGCTCTTAAAGCTAGAAAATGTCTCTAACACAATCAAATGATTGTGTCATCAATACCATTTATTCTCCCAAGGAATTGTCAACTGTTAACACATTAAATGGTATACTCAATATAAGTATTTGACGGTAAAATAACTACCACAATATCAGATTTATGATGAAGCTTTATTTTTATTGTGTCGGAATAGAAACATAGTTCACAGAAGAGGTTTTATAAAAAAAAAAAAGTTATTACAATTTCTAAGGGAAAAGTGAATTGCACACAATAGGGAGATTGCTCAAATTTATTTACTATTTTAATGTCATTAAAGTAAAGATTATGCATCTCAACTGCTTTTTAGGTCACTCATCAGATCTTCTCCACATATCTTTTAATGAAAAAAAAAAAAATATTCATCTACAATCCCAGTCACCACCCTCTGAAACTGAACAGATCACACTACCAAGGGAACAGTACTATAACCAATTTCTCAACTTAGTTGAATACACTATGTTTTGAATCCTCAAGCCCAACCTAAACATCTAATAAGATGAAATGAAAAGGAAAACAATAAATGAGCCGCAAACTTCTATAATGAATAGGAATACAATTTATCATGTGCACTAAAAATTGCAAAAGCATATATGATTTTGAAAACATTTTTTAATGCAGCAACTGAAGAGAACTGGAGATATTTGTTATGTGCTCGTCTGAAGGTCAGTACTACAACAACATACATTGACAAAGCAGTGCACCAGGATTGCATGAAATGCTCCATATGTGGTGATACAAGCTCTGGACAGACCCACGCAAGCCTCCCCAGTGTTATTGCACTATTCTCTATAAGTGACTTGTTGAGTCCCTATAAACAGCAAAACACAATCAGCAACTAAACATGATCAAAATTATAATTGAAGAACGAAAAATGATAGTGACCTCCGCGTGCTGAAGAATGGGAACCAGGGATGAAATTACTGTCATGACAACAGGAGAAATTTCTTGACGAACCTGAAATTCAAAAGACTGATTTTAGACAAAATAAATAAAATATGACATGGTATAGCTAATGTCATAAGCTATTCACACTACTACCAATATCCGAAACATGAAAATCAAACCAATGAGGGAAGAACAACCTTGAAAAACAAAGACGTCAGACTAGATGTAATGTTGCATAATATTTAGCAAAACAACAAGACCATGTCAGCGGAATCTACTCCAATACTCAATCAGGACTTGTAATTTTACACAGTGCTCCATTTTTTATTCTGGAGTTGGAGAGATTAAGATTGAAAAAATGCTTTTCAAAATTCAAATATTTAATGTTCATGTCGTCAAACAGAAACATGAATGATCAAAATATACAAAGCTGTAAAATACTACAAGCATATAGGTAAAATTATCTGTCAAGAACCTACAACATAAGTCTCATCGCAACTAAGAATGTTTGTGTTGTGAGATGGTTTTATCTGCCATAACTGACCTGCAATTTTGATGGGTTATTTATTTAACCTGAACCCCGTCCAATCAAAAAACCAAATAATGAAACAGTTTGGTTTAGCAGAAGTATAAAACAAAAGTTAGGGTGTATCATATAGTACTTTTTAAAAATATGTTTAAGTAAAAATAATATTATCCAGTGAGTTAAGAAATCATATTAATACATGACTATTAAAAAAGCACGCTTCTAAAAAATATAGGAAACTGAATTAGGTAGAGGACTTGAAGTTTAACTTTAGTCTGTCCTCAAATCACATTGGGTCTCATTTTCAAAATCCAAACCCGTCAAAATTAACATTAACTCTATTGGGTGATGGGATGAAATAGGTCATAAACAACCTAATTCTTATGTCACAACAAACCAAGATAGTCAGATACTTAAACATGCATACGGATAGGAATTTTCAGAAAAACAAGGACAGAAGTCGGAATTCAAGCTACCAGATGAATATAATTCATAAAGAACATGTTAGAGGAAATTTATGTTCAAGAAATGAACATTCATGATAACAACCTGTAACTTTGTTAGAGATGTAGTTAACATGCTAGTTGCTTGCATAGTTATTATAACTGAAACAATCATAATTTGTATAGCAATTCAACATGATTCCTAAAGCCACCTAGAGAAAGTAAGGTGTGTTAATTTTCAACTCAGGTTGCACTCAGAATCGCTTGAGTTGCATCTAGATCACGGGAATTGTGAATCTGGGCATATGCCAGGTCACAAAAAAGCCAGTCCGGTTGTGCATAACCTGGTTCTCAACGACTTTACAGTTTCTTTTTTGCATTTTTTTAAAATTGGAGAGAAGTGTCAAAAATATTTACAAGGTTCGACACCTAGAACTGAGCAGATTGGGGCAAACTAGAGTGAGTTACAATGTTGAAGACCAGCTGCTTGTTCTGAGGCTTCTCTACCGTGTCCATACATATACATCATTTTTAGCGTATGGCTAACGTTTAATAATCACAATATTCATTGCAGTCTAAACAGATTCTAAACCAGAAATTATCCTAATAATAACAACTTATAACTATATCATTCAAACCAAATTCCAAATAAGATTCTATTTTGCATATTCTTCTATCATTTTATCAGAAAGCGACATTAAAATGACATACCTTAACGGCTAATTCTCCAATCGCCCAGCATGCATTATTTGCTACTGAAATGGCCTCCTTTACCTTAGAAATCTCCTGCACACCAGACACTATTAGAATAAAATGGCCAAATAAATGCAACCTACAAACAAATTTGTATCAGGCACATACATACCAGCTGTTTGGCTGCAGCCTCAAGAAACTCAGACAAACGAGGGTGCAAATGAACAGGGCACACCTAGCCAAAATTACCATTGTCAGAATCCCATCAACTATGATACAGTCCAAAGAAAATCCCTGCCACCCCACAATATAAAAATAAATGTTTGGGTAGAGACCCAGACTTACTTCCACCCAATCCCCTCCTTAACCAACCCTAAATAAAGAAAACTGATAACTTCAAAAAGTTAATTTACTTCCAAAATACAACAGGACAAGGAACAGTTTATGGCTATGTGCGCTTCAGTGTAATGCATGAAGGCACACATTCAACTTACTCGTGCCAGGTCTCCAAGTAAGGCAAAGGCACTTTGTCGAACATCAGAAGCATCATCCATACAACAATGCAGAAGTAGATCTCTCAGAGAACATTGTGCAACCTGCCAAATGGGGTACATCAAGATAATCTCAAAAACTCATATAAAGGAAACTTTCGAAGACAGAATTGATGTCCATTTCAAGTTTTACATACCAAGAGGGATTGCAGGTTTTTTGGTGGCAAGGGCCTTTTAGGAATAGCACAAGTTGCAATTTCTATGAAAATATGCCTTTAGTTTAACATTGATTTGTTCTAAAGAAGTAGATTTTGTTTTGTAGAGAAAAGATAATATCATGCTAAGAAACAAACTAGTGTTCATGCCTCCAGGTTTCTTAGAAAGCACCACCATAAATTCACGAATATGTTTAAAAAGGCAAACTTTATGGTCATATTGATGTTTTTTAGATAATCCAGCAGGCTTTATGTCCCCAAAAAACATTAACTCTTTAATTAGAGAAAACTGATCAAAATGCTGCACAAATATAAATAATAAATAAATAGATGTTTCTAATGTTGTAAAAGCCCAATCATTAAACGAAAAAACAATATTTAAAAAAAGACAAGTATGTTCCTGAATACAAAACGACATATTTTACACAAAACAGGTAAAAAAGGTGGACTAATAGCAAACCATTGAACTGTTTCGGAATTAAAATTTAAAGAACTAGTTTAACAACTAATGCACGTGATATGAAGAAGAATATTAAGGAGAAATTGCACCATATTCTAAGCTAAAAAAAGCTCCCATTATGTAAATTGATGCAAACTATTTCATTCATATCTAGAAAATATAAGTTTTGGATGAGTACCAAACTCTCTATTCCACTGCCAAGACCCTCTGCTAGTCCTGAAAGCAAATCAAGAGAGCATACAATGAACTCCTTGTCATACTGAACCCCAGTTGTGGTAGAATCAGCCTGAAATAAAATACATTTAACTTGTTGGAAGATAAAATAAATTTCAAAATCGGACCTTATTGGTTAAGTAGCTATAGAGTAGTTTGTTGGACAGATCATAAATAAAGGTGGTCAATGAAATACTTTTTTAGAACCAAACAGCATATGCAAACATTAATTTGATAACAAACACAAGTATAGAACATAATAACAACATTTGACACTTTTTTAGGTTTATGTGTATATTGGATACCTGTCAACATATATAGCATGACTAGTAGCACTTGAGTTCTGAATAAAAGAAAAATATACACAAGAGATAACAGCAACCTCTAAGTAGTGTTCATTTGATTAGTTCACACCGCTAGAATATCATGTAATATCAAATATCATATCCAAAAACAATTTAGACTATCTTAAAAAATATTTCTACGTAGTAGTTTCCCTATTTTGTCAGTTCACATGTTCCTTATATCTTATGATTTGTTACCTTATTTAGTTATGATTATTGGTATAAGGCATATCACTGTAGGTTTCCTCATATCAAGTCAATAATAATATGCAATTTGTCTAAATACCTAAACCTTAAAATGTCAACAATATATATATATATATATATATATGTGCGTGTGTGTACCACAGTACTAATGAGAAAACATGGTAGATTATCATTTGAATGTGAGATTAAGAAGGAAAAAACTTGTAGCACTAACAACGTGACAAATGAAATGTCAGACAATACCTAGGAAACAACCAACACTTTAGTTTTTAAACAGGATATAGTGCAAACTAGATGTTAAGAGATATTTGAGCAAAAGTAACTAGAACCTTAGCAAACTGTTGGGTCTGGATTATATCTATGCACCTCCTAAATACAGGTTCAGCAAATTGAGTGAAACCAGTACCAAGAGCCTGCACCAGTTGAGCACCGCATTAGGAGCAAGAAAAAACATACCAAACAAAAATTTCAAATTATATCAATACTTTCCCGAAATCCCGTGCATTTATTAACATGAGAATCAGAATGATAACCTAACTCCCAACTTCCAGCATAAGCCTATGAGTTTATAATAATACATGATTTGAAACTTCATTTGGAATTAAATTTGAAGTAGACTTCTTAGCAACATAAATAAAATCCCCTAAGCTGTATCAAATTTACAAGCAAGCTTTTAGGAAGTTCAAAAATAAGATGAGCTTCAGCTGTTTCAAATGAAATTGAATGCATAGACAAGTGCCTTCTGCATTGTGCCAATACTGTCAAGAGGATATACTGCACATTGCCAGTTCAACAGCTTCATAACCTTCAATTAGCTACTGCGGAATATTTGTTGACAAATAAGTAGGGAAATGTCGTTAAAGAACAACCCACGGTTTACAAGTCTACCAGCAAACTCATTCAAAGTTCAAACATGCACACTCATAATAAATGTTATGAACAGTAGATGACAACAAAACTGAAAAACACTTTTTAATACATAAGAAAGTGGAAAAACAATATCCGTACATGTGCTATTGACGTAAAGCATTCCAAGAGTGGAAAAAGATCTTTGTCTGAATTTGAAAGTTGCTGCCACTTCTCAATTAATGGTGGCATTAGAATCTCAAGATAAGCAGGCTGCAAAGCAAGGAGAAATACACAAGGTAAAGAAATGTCTCTTGAAGCAAAAGGGAGAGAATATCGGTAATAGACCATGAGAAAAAAGAAAAATCAGTTTAAAGAAGTACTTTGATTGTCCATCCATGGAATGGATTACTGCTAAAAATTAGTATACCTGATTCAACTCTCCCCCAACAGCTTCAGCTAGAGTTCCAATTGCATCATATACAATTCTTAGGTTTCGCCGCTGCAATTTAGAACAATAGACTACAGTTAATAATGTCTAAGCATACACGTAATGATGGGAAATGTAGCACAATACAGAGCTAATGTTCATCGAAACATGATTCCTTACACAAGAAACAAAACACAAATATTATGTATTAACTATTATTAAGGTCAGGAAATCACTTGATATTTCCCAAATGCAGTCATTAGGTGCTTCAGTATAATTTCCAGGCGCGGTGCCAACTCTTCAGCAGCCTCCTATCATAAGTTTGGTTAACCAAATTTAAGACTTGTATAAATTTAAAATATATGAAGTAATTTGATCAATTCATTAAGGGTAAATGAACAGAAATTGTAGTCAGAACCTCTTCCAGGGTTGCAAAAGCTGAACAAGCAGCCTCTTGTACCCGCTTATTGTCATCCAAAATTCTTCGTAGAAGCCCCATAAGAACATTATCAAACTGTTCATAGCCTTTAGGATGTCCAATACCCTAAAACACACAAAATTCAAACTCAAACAAAATTACACAGTAAATTGCTCAATATCCTTGCATGGCTAAACTTAAACATCAGTTCATATAGATCTTATATATAATATCCACTCGTTGTTTTGAAATTTTACAATTATCTGCAAACATACAATATTCCTGTGGATCAATATCCTTTGAGACTGGTGCAAGATTAGGTATATCTACAAACTTGAAACTCCTCACATTACAACATCTATAAGTTCAAACTTGAATATTTAATACACAAATATGAAAGTGATGGAGCATATTAAAATAATTAGTTATAATAATATCAGGAATAGAGAATGTAACATTAATATAGATTAGAAATATATACCAAATAGTAACAAGATATTGAGATATATTTAGTAAATTTAATAATTAGGAATTTGTAGCAATTGGTATTTAGGATTAAAATAACTTTATCCAAATGATCAAAATATTCAAAAGTACATAAATTTATAGGACTGTAAAAGTATCAGTACCAAAAAAAAAATCATAACAGTGCAATAGCATAAGAGGAAAAAAGTGCTTTTATACCTGAACAATAAATTTGCTAAACCGAGATAGTGTCCAGCATGAAATACTTCGTATTAGAGGAAACTTATCATCTAGAAGCGGGATAAGAAAGGCCACAATCTATAAATAAAGAATAGTGCAAAAATCTGAATTAGTAAGAAGTAAGGGCCACATTAAAATTAACAAAAATGTTGTCAGAGAAACATTTTCCTTTCAGTGTCAATAATAATAATAATGTTGTCAAGATTAAGATTCTAAATAGGACCCAAAGGTGGTTGCAAGATCTTAAAATGTTGGAATGTAAGATTGTAACAAGGATATAGGATCTTAATAAAATGAATATTATATTAATACACACACACACACATAGGAAAAAAAGGGGAAAACTATAAATAAGAACAGTAAAGCTAACCGAAAACTAATGTTGCATGACCATAACTCCAAAACTCGACATTAGCATTCATTTCATAGTGACAAAACATTTTTCTTTTTTCAGTATCAATAATGTAGTCAAGATTGAGATTCTACTCAGGATCGAAATGGGTGTTGCAAGATCTCAAAAACGTAGGAATGTAGAATTGTAACAAGGATTATATGATCTTACCAAAATGTAAAATATACAAATATATACTAACACAGAAAAAAGAGGAGAGGATCTATAAACAAGAACATTAAAGCAAACTTAAAAACTAACATTTTATAACCATAAGATCCAAGAGAGGGACTTACAAGATGGTGAAGAATGCTTCAAGACAGATATTTGATACTTTTTTTATTTAATCCTATGATTAGAATTTTCTCAGGCAATAAAAAAGCAGAAATGTGGAAATTATTATTTTTAGTTACAGTGCCGAAATCTTAAGTTGACTAACTTGTATGATCTCATTACAATCTTACCAATTTGTGATTTCAGATGTGATCCAGATCAGGACAGGGAGAAAAGATAGTAAGACCATGCAAACTTACAATCTAGATTGCAATTTTAACAACATTGAACATGAGTTGTAAATTACACCTCATCCAGACAGTATCATAATTAACTCACAGTGATTGAATAATTGAACATAAGGAATAGATCACTACAAAAGGGGAAAAAGGAAAGATTGCACTATGTAATTCGCAAAGCTTGAATGGTTCTAGAAGTTGTCATATTTTTTGAAAACTAGTAAATAATAAAAGATATTGTGCAGCTAGAGAAGCAAGACACAAACATGCACAAACCAATGGGGCTTTAGGTATAAAAGGGAGGGAATAGAAAGAAAGATACTTTGAATAACATTTACTAGTCTTATGTGATGTATTACAATAAGATGAACTGCAATGCATGTAAATCATAGAGTGCTAACCATTACTTTTACTAATGTTGATCCTAACCTAACAATAACAAAGAAACAAATTATGAGATATTAGGAAACTTGGAAACTAAGAAAATAGAGGAAGTAGCCGTAAGTGATAAAGATTTAAGGATACAATTAGATAATATTAGATACTCTGAATAACTCTAAAATACAATATCAATATTAATGACATATTCAAAGACAGATTCATGCATACATTAAGTTACACAATCGTTCAAGCATACATTAATCAAATTTTTAAAACAAGCTCAACAATTTTTCCGGCAATCAAACCAGTTGCTTTTGGATTGAGTAATCAGAACCAAAAAAACAGAAAATACCTCCAACAGATGAGGATAAAGACCATTGATGCACCCTTCACCTATCGCACCAAGGGCCAGGACAGCAGCTTCCCGTTCTTTCCAAGCATCATCCCCACCAGCAGACAACTTAGCCTGCACAAATTCTCTTAACCTTTAGTATATCCACACAAAAATTAAAATAAGGCATGTGGAGAAATTAGCATCATAAAATAGTTGATGTCTTACATATATACACCTATGTCTCACCCATTACCATTATGCCTGGTCTGACTTTAATTAATAGAGCACTAGTTTGACTGTTACTCATTCTTAGCCACTATGATATAGAAAATTATCACAAGAAGTGTAAATCACCTCAACAATAGGCATAAGTGTTGGAAGAATCTCGTCTCCAAACACATTTGAAAGAATATCAAGAGCGGCTGCACTGCATTTCCGTAAATTCCATGTGTTGACAACATCATCATCCTATAAATATGAAAAATAAAAATTGTGACTTCAAATTGCAAAGCATTTTTTGACGCTCATCTTTCAAAAGCTACATAAACCCTATTAAATAAGGGAAATAGGATTAATCAAATAATAAGAATAACAAAACAATAGAGCAAGTACAACATACGTCATCTTCTACTTCATCTGATCCATGAAATCTTGATGCATGAAATCGAGGCTTAAGATCCTATGGTGAAAAAGAAATAAAATTAGAAATCTGATGGTCTCAAACTAAAGAAAACCCAGTAAGTAAACTAATAAACAACCAGACCTGATCCCGATCAGGTTGAGAACCGTCTTCCTGGAAAAAGAATTCAAACAAATGAGTTACAAACAAGAATTAGTCCCAATCCACCTCTAAACACTAATCAATCCAAAACAAAACCTCGGCTTCAATAAGTGACTCATCATCATCTGCATAAGCCATGTTTGAGAGCAATACCTACATGGATGCAACAAATGAACTTCAAATTCCAATATTACACAGGGATACAATACAATTACAAAAGAGGATGTGTATAATTTGATTTACTGGAATAAGACGAGGCAAGAATTCTCTCAAGTTTTCTGGCGGCAGTTGAGCATCACAATAAGCAGACCTGCAACAGAAATCATTATAAAATAAAAGAAGCAAAATAGCAAAAAATCCCAGGATTTAAGAAAGATAGAGTTTTAGTAAAGTTTGAAATTTTAAATAAGCTTAACAAAGACTATAGCATACTACATAATAGATACATAGAACTCCTATTTGCCTCAGCGTGCTGATTTTAGAAACAATAAATTGATTGATTCTGCATATGCCATCTTAATATCCAACAACAGAAAACATACATTGCTAGACAACAGTATGACTTGAACTTAGAACTCTTATTTGCCTCAGCGTGCTGATTTTAGAAACAATAAATTGATTGATTCTGCATATGCCATCTTAATATCCAACAACAGAAAACATACATTGCTAGACAACAGTATGACTTGAACTTGCATGTCTCAAATTAGAATACATTACAACCACCTGAAACCCCTCCTCCTAGTAAGAGAAAAGCAAGTAACACAATGAAACAAAGTACACTTAAATAAGTTTATTATTTTGGTTGTGATTAAAACATCTAGAAGCTACATGATGAACTCCAGCTACTAGTTGTACCATCAAGAAAATAACATCCAAATACATATAGTACCAAAATTCACAGGCTTCGAGGGCTACTTCTTCATCTGTGTCCTTGTTGACTTGTAACATGTATTCAATCACATTCCTTAAATGTGGCTGCAGTGAATTAATAATTGCATTAGATAAGAAAGAGCAGATAGAAATAACATTAATTTTAAAGAAATAACACTTGGTGCTTGCTTGTTCAACTAGTTGAAAAATTACAAATGCATATAATAAAATCGAGATAAGTATATAAAACAATGCTATACATTCTGATTTCGTGATTTCTTAATGACCTCTACTTACTCAAACAAGTAAACAACCAACCAGATATAGTGTGACAGAATGAAAAAAACAGATAAACCACTGCAATGTGAAAAATCTTGAAAATATAAGAACATCCAGTTAACTTGAAAAACTAAAATGAACCATAGCAAAATGCTCACCTCCAAGAAAGATGGTCGGACTTCAATTAGCTGAACAAATGCTGCGCAAACCTGGTCATGAGTAGCAACTAGGATGATTTCAATTGATTCCAACATTACTAAAAAATAGTTATAACTAAATTTGACGTAAAAAAGTTAATGAAATTCCTTGCAAAATCTATCAGAAATTACAAGAAAACACAAACAGGATCTAGCCTTTACTCAGTAAAGGTCATCAAAATAATTGATGTGTAAAACAAAAGAATACACAGTGAGCAGAAGGCAGAGTCAATAGACCGAAGCCTTCAATTACTAGCAATTCAAACCAGCAGCTGGATTTGGAAAAGGAGCATTGAGTAATTCACTAATGAAGCAATAATGGAAAAAGAAAAATATAAACTTTATTCGAGTTACATATATATGCATATAAAGAATTAAGAACTCACCAACTTCCTCACTTCAGCAGAAGGATCATTTGAGAGAATAAACAAACCTTGAAGATATTGATCCATGGATACATATAGAGCCTTCACAAAACAATTAAGACTATTACAAATTGCAAACTTCAGTAGTTCTTTAATAACCAGAGAACTGAGACATAATACACTTACAGAAGGCATTAACATGATGTACTGATTTACGGAACCAAGTGATAGCTTTCTCAATGAAGCATGAGGAGATTGGAAAAACTGACACAAAAAAGAAAAAAAAGAATACACAGTTGGAGGATACAAGAATAAGAAGTGAAATAAAACAATTATCAAAAGGAAAAACTGATGTTACCCGAAATAATCTAGGAAGAAATATGTTAATAGGGCGTTCTGCTAAACCCGGTACATCAGAATCAAGATATTGAGGAATATCTTCACAAATCTTCATGCACGGTAAAAAAATGAAATGTTAAAAAGGTACTGCTAGAAACAAATGCTATGAAATATTAAGAATCAGTTGCCAAGACTGCACTTTCTCTAGCCTTTTAAAATAATAGTACATACAAATTGTCATTCCATAATTTTAAATCAACCAAATCAGAGATAAAAAAATCAAGAACTTTATTTGCATGAAAAATTCAAAAAGGAACAAGATTGTTCCAGTCTTTACCCACCAACGAATCCTTACTCTCTTTTTTTTTTTTGAGTTGGCATCATGGGAAGAAGGAAGGGAGATGGTTAGCAAAAGGAGATTGAGAAAAATATACATATATGACACTTCTCTTTTATTATTTTTTTTTTTTTGCTCAATAACACATTGATTTCATTAATTTTAGTAAAGTTCAATTTTCATCCCCTCAGTTTTTTAATTGCAACAAGGTTACCTTGTAATTCCCAAAACTGGTGCAACTTAAGTCCCCTACATCTATCAGATTGAAATTGATTGTGCCACACTATCTTCAACTAAGTAAAATCATGAAGAGGCGTCACATCATCACATTTTATGCCATTCAAGCATCAGTGTGATTAGGATTTCATTGCACCAGTTCAAAAAGCATGAGGTTAACGTTGCAGGAAAAGAAACAATGGATAACAATCAGATTTTAACAAAGCTAAGACAACCAAAAACACAATTAAGACTTCCTATTTTGGCAACCCTGATTATGATGTTTTCATGGGTCCATGAAAGATACATGCTAGATGCTATAACCAATATCAAAGCTTCCATCAAACCTGAAAGAAAATGGATTTGGTACAGAAACACGGGATTCCCACATCAGATTAAGTCTCATCCGAATGATCATTATCTTTTATCACATTTTTACATCAAAGTTTTTTTACCCTCATTTGTTACAATCACAGAAGTCACAGCAATAATACAAACAGGGATTATTAATAAAACAGGAAACAGTACAGAAATATATCAATTGCATAAAAAATTAATGGGGGGCATACTAAGTACACTATTTCTATAATTTGAGTAATTACTTCCAATTTTTTTCCAGTTACTATTATAACCAGGTGTAAATAGAGAAAATAGAGGGATAAATACACTGAATTAACATAGGTCAAACCCAATCTAAAAGGAAAATAGAAGGAAATTTTCTAATGTCATTGACACTGCAATGCAATAAGTCCACCAATGCTAAAACCCTAATCTATATAAACTCAAATCTCCATCTATATGGACACTCTGTACCACATTCTACAACCTATTGACCCAGCCCACCCGCCCTCAAATGCTCTTTAAAGGTTAACCACTTATTTGAGTAGCAAAAAGTCAAACACTACAATGGGTTGAACACAAAAACTTTCCAAAAATTTAATAGTACAATAGCAAAGGATATTAAACATTAGATGTTATATTTTTTTATATATAAAAGATAATGTATAATACATAATCATTCCTGATATCACAATTCCAAATTTAAAAAACACTTATTCTAGCCCCTTCAAGATCTCCCATTCGTGTTGATTGAACCCCACTTAGTGCTTTAATATTCTCCACTGCCCCTCCCCCTTTCCAAAGAGATATATCCCACAGAAGTTCCAGAGAAGTACATGTGGCGTGTCCAAACACATTCATGTAACCACAAGTGCAATAAAAACATGGCACTTGATGTCTTATTTATCTTCTTTACAGATGTCTGTTTATTTTGTCGTGACTAAAACATGTAGATGATCGAGTTGTTAGAAAATGGTGGGAAGCACTCTACTACAACTCAATAGACGTGAGTAGCTGGACTTTATTCGATCCAACAGTTAATTACCCAACCATTCAATTACTGTTTGAGAAAAATCCAATCGAGGGTCCATGCTTACGTGTAACTTGCTTTGATTTAGATAATTTTGTAGGCATTTCTCCAAGGAAGATTCCTAGAATCCTCCTTACCTCTGTTTCTATTCTCACATTATAATAAAAATCCTTCTTTATAAAATAATAACAAACTTATCTCCTTTCTCTACAGGGATCTCAGTATTAGCACCAATTCATATAATGAAAGTACTTGCATTTTCTTTGAAGATTTTATTTTAGCCAGAATTATAATTTAAGAATAACATACTGAATCTAAAATGGAAAACCGACCTTGGATAATGCATCCATTGCACCTTCCATGTGATTTAGATCGTTGCTGTCCAAGCAAGTTACGAGGGCTTGCAACAATTCAGGCCACCCAACAACTCCTCCTATTTCAACAACAACACTAATAATAGTTCCTGTCGTAGACCTTATGTGCTTATCGGCTGCACCAAGACAAGGCAGCAACTCCGATTTCACATACTGTTGGTAGGCAGGTTGCATAGATTTATACGCATTTCTGAGGTTATTCTTCAGGTATAACCCTGCAGCCTGACGAACTTCCACTGATTTTCCCTGGTCAATTGAAAATCACCACAGCACCATTATTATCAATGCAACATCACTTGAAGCACAACTGCCACACCATATGTGGTTTTATAAATAAATAAACAAATAAAGTCTTATCAAATATTTCCAAGAACCACTTGAACAGTTTTAAAACATCTGGCATTCTAACCTTTTTAGATGTGATTCCAGACACCCTGATAGTATTTTGTTTCGCATTGAAAACGCATAACGCACGTAACAAACATAGAAAAAGTCAAACTTCACAAAGTTGCTTCACTGTTAAATTGGAAATTTGATACGATTTTCCAGAAAACTTGACAAAAACCAAACATACTACAACATATCGTAAAACCAGTTAAGAGACACTAAAAAACAAACAAAAGTGTTTTCTAGTGTCGTATCATTAACCGATCAGTGCATATTAACAAAGTTAAAGCAACAGACAAAAAAATTAAAAAAATAAAGTAATACTAAACAGATAATAAAACTCGCTGGAGCGTCACCTTCATCAAGTCCAGCAGATTTCACTCAGAACAATCAAATCAAGCACAAATACACTACGACAAGAGCTCCGCATAACGCAGACATAATCAGACCAAAACCACGCAAGGCGATCCTCACTCTTGCACATAGATGCAAGCAAAGCACATACGAAAAGCGGCGTTTCGACGGAGCAGAGACAATAGCAGTAGAAAAGTGAAGCCGAAATTGGCGAAGGAATACCTCGGCACGGGAGAAGATGAAGGCGAGGTAATTGTTGAAGTCAGGAAGGTGCGAGTAGCGCTGAAGGTGTTGCCAAATCTGAGCCTTATCGGCGGACGAAGAATGCGAAATCTGCTGCTCGAGGAGGCCGCAGATCTCCTTGAACCCTTGCTCCTGAGGCTGCCATGATGGAGTCGCCGCCGCCGCTGCCATCGCCACCGGAATCCGCCCCCCGCGAATTGAGTTCAATCACAGAGAGAGAGAGAGAGGTTTTTGGAATATTTGTGGGCGCAACAAAGAGAGAAAGAGAACGACACCGCTTTTAAACGAAACGCAACAGCTTCAACAAGGTTCGCTCTGGAGCACACCCGCAAAACAATACAAATAACTTTTTGTTCTGCCAGCAAAGAAACAACCCTCTCTCACTTCCCACACTGTTCACAACCTCAATTATCCAACACAGAACACTGTTCGCTCGCTCGCGTTCCGTTTCCTTTAGGTTAGGCCTTCACTTCGTTGGGCCATACCATAGCACCAAATTGAAATTGAAAAATTAAAATAAAATCAAAATAAATCAAGTTCCAAAAATAATAATTCAAAAATCATGTTCAACTTTTCATCATAGTTTTTTTCACTTTAATCCACCACTTATGGTAACACATAAAATATCTGGGACCAACCTATTATTATTCTTCGCAATGTTTGGTGAATATGTATAAATATTATCATTAATGTTAATGCACGTTGGTGTGGGTACCAAAATGCTATGCTTTTAACCCATACTTCAGGTTGGGCTTGCTGTGTTGAGGGAAACAATAAATTCAAATATAATTCACCTTAATGACGTTTTGTGTCCTCTAAACATATAGTTATGGATGATCATAATTTGTTACCAATAATTTAAACTTTCTTTACTCCTTTATCATATGCATTTGGCCTAGCTCTCCTTATGTTTGTGGAAATGTTAAATCAAATTAACTATTCCACGCTATGTTTGTTTAAACTGTTTTAAGAAATTTATTTAAAAATATAAAGGGAATTTTTGTTTCTTTAAATAATTTGAAATTGTTTATCTTGGAAAACATGTACACTTGAAGAGAGACCAAATCACCAAACTCGAATAGCATGAAGAAAACTGAAAAAAAAAAATGAGTGGAAACAAAATTACACCATATTTAGATTCATTATGTATTATTTACTCCAATGAGTATTACTTTAGTGTCTACATTTGGTTCAATTAATTCCATAGTGAAATAGTGGGAGGTGATAAAATTCTTTTTATATCATTTAATCACTTTATTATGTCTATGGAGTCATTTCTTTCTGGCTTCACGGTGTCATTTATGTCTACTTTGTTTTTGTCTTCTTTTTCATCTATTGTCTGGTCTTTTCTTATGGAATCGTTTTATGATTTCGAGTGTGTTTGGTTTGACATCGTTCGAACGTATAATTGGTTTTAACTATTGTCTGGATTTCATCTTTCCGACGTTAACAATATGAAAAAATTAAAGTGGATTCGATCTTTCCGACGTTAACAATATGAAAAAAAAAAAAAGTGGATTTGAAGGGACTTAGAAATATTTTATGTATTAGCCACCGTAACATTTTTAATTATACTACTAAAAATACTATAGATTTTGTTTATTTTGCAGTAATATTTTATTATGAATAATTATTTTAGTTTAAAAAAATATTAAATTTAAAAAAAAAATTAAAAGAATGGTTAAATTTTTAAAAAAGAAATTGATAAACAGAAACTTATTAAAGAGTGAAGTTAAAAAAAAAATGTGCACACCAAAAAGTTAACCTCTTTATATAATAGTGTAAATATAAATATTGGATAAGTGTAAACCTTAATAATATTCATGATTTTGTATGAAAGAAATGAAGAAACTTATAAAAAACAAGAAAGCCACCTATTAATATTAGAGTTCATCATACAGGTAGTTGGGAGCTACCCTCTTGACCCTTATTTTTTTTAATCATCTATTTCCGCAAGAGTTAATGGAAACAAAAGTAACAATATTGGGACCCTGTTTTCTGCGAATGGATCCAAACATAACTCTTTTCCCACTCTTAGTTTGTTTTTTTTCTTTCACTTTCCTATGTGTGCTTCATACTCTTTTCTCTTGGTGTTTATTTTCTGCTGCAGAAGTTTTCTATATTCTTCTTGTAGTTTTTACAGTAATTATAGTTATAATTATTGTAAAAATAAGATTTTAACACAGGTTAAAATTATAACCAATGTAAAAAGCTACCTTAAAATACAATATTGTCACTGTATGTTTTGTAAAGTTGCTACACATTTGACAAACCCATAACATCGTATTAAACATATTTTCAATGATGAAGAAGTTGGATACAGAGACAAAAAAAAAAAAACTTATAAATTGTCCTAAAAGACATATACCGTATAAGTTTGCAAAGAATGAAATGTAGAAGAGTGTTGTGTATTTTGAGAGAGGTTATTGAAAAGATATAACATAAATGAGACATGATTCTAACCCATATATAAGAGATTGACACTATTTTTAATCCAAAACCTTAAGATACCCTAAAACTAACTATCAAGAATCATTTTTCGTACCACCGTTCTTCTTAACAGGACACACTTACCTGACCCACTATCAGAAAGACTTTCAATACAGGACCAGACTCTGATACTACTGTTAGGTCTTTTTAGAAAGGATCACCAAGGAGATTTAACATTAATGAGACATAAACTCAACCCACACACATAAGAGATTGACACCATTTTTAATCAAAAATCTTAAGGTGATAAATTTATGGATTTTCATCAACTTTTTCATTTTTACTCAACGTGAAACTTAGACTCACACTTGAATTTTCAATATAGAATTTTATTAATTTCAACACATTTCACATTAATGAACACCATATTTTAACATTTTTATAATATTTCCAGCAAAGCTTCATGTACCTCGCGAACCACAAGTGATGCAAAAAAAACTTTATCATCCAACGTTTACTAAAGGCTAATTTTCTAAATCATCGGTAAAAACCTTTTATAACACACTACGACACCAACGAATAACACCACTAACCTTCTAACGCAAGCTTTAATGTCTTAGTTTCAAACCAGGTGTGTGGTGGAGGCTTTAAGACAAAGTTTTATTCCTAAACAACAAAGATGATGCTTTTGATGAGAACATGTGTTTAACATCTCATTATATAAAAAAGTTTATCTACATCTACAAAGGCAAGTACTTTACCTGAAACCCAAATGAATTAGTTTGTTAGAAAGCTAAATCTGTCATGATCCACATTTTCAAGATAAATAAATAAAGTTTGGATATGTCAGTATGAACATTTTGTCCAGATATAGAAGGAATGAAACGTATCTATGATCACATCCACATGGTGCTCTAAGTCTCTGCCACCAATATTTTAGCATCATAAAAGAATAAGAGATTTGTGGTCCTTTCTACCCGTAGATATCGGAATCCAATTACTTTTATTGCTCTTAGCCAACATGGAATGTGCAAATCATTTAATTACAAAGGAGAGAATCATCTATAATTTCATGTCAAACAAGTTAATCCATTAATAAGTCTAAGAAAGAACTCTAAATTTTCAAACCCCCGTTTTTAAAAATCAGATTAGTAATTAAATGTTGAGTTAAAAAATACTGTAAATTATTATTATTATTATTATTATTATTTAAATAATGCCATTGACTGAACCAGCTACCTGATTGGTTCACCCATGCGTTCACGAAATACTTATAAAGAAGCATGGCTATATTTTTCATTGGTCACTGGCCATTATCAACTCGTGGAGCTAGTCTTTCACTGACTCAAGTGCAATTCTTCACTTCTGCTTTACTTCCAAAGGTTGCCGATTTGGTATTGCATCTTTCAGGTTTGTCTTTAATACTTCAATTCATGGATTATTTGAAAAGCAAAGCAGAAAAAACAATCATGTTGTGCAGTCGTGTGGCAAACACCAGTATAAAAAGGTACTTTCAGAAAGCCTCGGTACTTGACAGCACGTTCTAAAGCTCTAGTCTTTTTATACAACAATTTATTATTCTAGCACACATGGATGGCTGAGTGAAGCATAGTCCTAAGTATTATTCTATCCAATGCAATGTCTAATACTATCAAATTTACACTATACAGAGCTTAGTCCTGCACCTTGAACAAGAGCTTTTCCAAAAGTGGTCTTAGAATCTGGTTTAATCCGAGTTCCATTCCCGTTAAGTGCTGCATACAGAGAGCAGAAAACAGGATTTAACTGACACTGAAGTTATAAGCAATCCATTTGGGAATCGATGGCTTCTGACTATCCATCTGCTTGCAAGCAGTATTGATTTTATCTCTGCTCGTAACCCAACAGCATGTGGCGTAGAGCCCAGATGACATTAAAACCACACAACTGATTCAATTTCCAGCTAGTGGTTTTCAACAAAAGATATTTCTCTTGATTTATATCACCAGAGGTTTGCAGATTCCTGAGAATCAATTAAGTACAGAAAATCAGTTACAGATCAGTTAGTGTTAACATATACATTCCTAGTCAAACCTGTGACACCCTCCCTAATACAATTCGATCATCAAGGCACGAGTGTTTCTAAGCATTGTAGTAGATACATTGATATTCTGTGGAACTAATCTTTTGGTTATCAACTTAAAACATAATAATTATTTCTTAGAAGAAAAATACCAGCACACTCATTTACGCACCACACTCTCCCATATTTGTTAAAATTATTGAAAACTACAAATCTTTGTAGTCCCCCATATTATTTAATGAATATTTCATGATTTTGTAGTCTAAATAATTTTTAACAAATAGAAAATGTGTTACTAATACTCAACTCTCTTAGTATGGTTTGCTAGAAACCAAGCTATCCGTATAATTCAACTCCTAACTCTCTCTTCTGCCTATTTAGAACTGGAAATGTTTTACAATGACTCGATACTTCTATTTGTCAGATTTGATTAATATTTTTAAAAGAAAACTTGGTTCTCTAGTCTCTACCCTATTTTATCATCAAGGCTGGATCAATTTAAGAATCAAGCAAAAAAACACACAGCATTAAGAAAGAGTTGGGCATCTTTTGTTTCACTTTCTTAAACTGAAGTAAGGAAAAATAAAATGAAACTAGGAAGAATTAATTTCATCTGTACACACACACTATCAAATATCACAGAATGTGTAGAGAAGGGAGAGAGCAGTTTCAAACATGCCCTATATAGTCGTAGGCTAAATAACCATATCAAAACCAGTTGCCACTACCTTATTACTTTGAGTAGAATTCCTCAAAACAAACAGAAATGGTTCCAGGAAAATGATGAAGGCTATGGAGGTGGTCATTTTTTCCCATTACTTAAATCAACTTGACAATATTCCTCAAATATATGTTCAGAACCGAATAGGAAGTAAGTACACTTAAACCGAAAACAACAAACATGAATTCAAAGGAGGTAAAAACAAAAACAATTTTCCGAGCAGAGTTTAAAATTTGAAACCATGTAACCTAAAAATGATGCTGTATTTTATTCATATCCACAATAAGAAATTGGAAAAGGAACTTTCCCAAGACTTAGAAAAAAATGGACTAATCCAAATGTCCAACAACTTAGTTTTCAGACAATTTATTCACGCATACAAAACAATATCACTCAAGAACATATCACCCTTTTCTAACCAAGTTCACAACTTTGCCACTGTCATAATTTATGGACAAACCAAGGACCTTAGTTTAAAAAATCAACAAGACTCATTAACATAGATTCTGTGGTGCAAAAAGATATACTTTTGTTAATCAAAAATAAGTTAAGCTACTATGTAACGAACTTTGAAGCTCAGGCCATATAGTATCTTTTTATCCATTCCCAGATAGCATTGTCAGGTTTTTCATTAACTATTTCACCTTCAAAAACCATGCCTGTAGTGTAGCAAAAAGGCATTTTAATGCAGTTTTTATTAAATTTCAACCATTTAACACAACAAGAAACACAGACAAGATCACACAAAACTTCAGGCTGGCGTCAGAGAATGTACAGTTATTGAAATTTCACATTGTTTTGTAAAATTCTACACCCATGAACCAGTCACAGTTCTGTAAGACCAACTACACAATGACAGAAAATTTCTACAGGGAACATTCGTCTCTAGTATGCTACTCCTTAATTAGTATATCTGGATACACAAAGATCAGTTGACAGATCACTAATGATGAATCATTACAACGGTAATTTCAGTACCTAAACATAGAATTGGGGATGACCGTGCCAAATAATTGAATCTTATGCTTATCATTCTGACAGCATCATTTTTGCTTTTCTGCAGCCTGCACAGAGAAGTAAATAAAACAGGTAGGGGTATCAGTGACAGGTGTCATAAACAGTATTAGGAGGCACATGAACACGTTATACAGAGAAGAGCAGTTTATTCATCAAAATTTAAGGAAACACGTTCAAAACTCGTCCTTGACAGATTCTCAAGCTTAGTGAATTACTCTTATTAAACTGTTATTCTCCCTTTCATTTATCAGAGTCCAATAATTAAGAATCCTTTAGGATTAATAGAACTACATTGCAATAGAACGGCAACAAATAAGAAAATTAAATTAGAAACACTAGAGATTCATTTATCCATGAGTAACTAGATCATCCAAAATCACAAGTACTAGTGTTTCAGATTTGGACTAATATCAGCTTCATGCTATAGAATTGAAAACAGTGCATCCATTTCTGCTCTAGTTACTTCGTGACACAAGGAAGTCGTTCGTAGATCAACAACCACCACTGAATTCAATTAAAATCAAGCACACAAGCTCCATATATTGGATAATGTTCAATGTTATTAATTGTGGATTGCAGAAAGCCAGTTATCAGCTACTTCATATAGCGGAGAGCAAACAGCAGAAGTCACATTGCAGTTGAAATATACATTTACGTGTGTAGGGGTGTAAATGAGTCAAACTATCTGGACTCAACCCATTAATTATTCATTAGGTTTATTTGTTTAGTTAAATAAACAAAATCAAACTTGAGATTGTGCTTAATTATTGAAATGACTCAAGCCTAATATTTAAAAGCTCGACATTAAAGCTCATGAATAGTTCAGTTGTGTAATGTGTGTGTTCCAATATGGATTATGGAAATATGTAGATTAAACTTTGTTGAAAAAGGTTTTTTTGTTATAGTCAATCAGTTACAATTTCTTTGTTTACTAAATTATGAGTGTAATAATCTTTTCTTCTTTTTTTTCAATTTTAAGCACATATCACATTTTAAGCACATTTCGTCCATTGATCAAGTTAAAAAACAATTACAGGAAAAAATCCAAAAAAAAAATAATTAATTTATGAATGAGCTAAATAATCTAAGTTCAGGCTTTGCTTTTTTAAATCAAGCCATGCCAAAGCTTTTGATCAGGCTCGTTTAAATCAATGAGCAAAGCTTAAGTATCTGATTTTTTCCCAAGTCAAGCCCAAGCATCAATAGCTTGACTCGGTTCATCTTCACTCCTATATGTGTATATAAAAAGCTAAGTTGTATGAAAAAGAAACAAAGTGCATAAAAGTTTATATCCTGTTAACACAAAAATTCGATAGGCCTGACACTCGCTATAGATGACAAGGGGATACAAGACACTAGACAACCCACAAAACCTATATCCGCTGCCATAAGTAGATGGGGTCATGACTACAAATATGAGGACCGTGAATTCAAATTAAATTGAACTTGGATAAAAAAGTATTGGAAAATCACAGCATCCCACACAAGATACTTTGATAGCCATTTCACAATACAACTAACAGAAAAATACAAGAATTCTATCACAAAAAGCTGAAATACAGCAGAGGGATAATGATCCCAAAATCATACTCACATCAGAAAACTAAGTTCAAAACAATTAAAATAACAGTATAAAAACCTAAATTGAAGAGAAATTAACTAATTAACTAATTTAAATAAAAATTCCACCAGAAAAAATATGATCGAAAAATACCGCATCAAAATTGAAGACGAACTTAAGTCTAAACAAGGAAACACATTAACTCTATATAAAGAGCATCGCAACCCGAAACAACTTAATGGCAAACCTTTTGCAGTTTCTTCAGAACAGAATCCTCAAAAGCTTGATATCCAGCACCGACCAGATTACTCAATTTGGGAGATTCAGCGGACTTCGGAACACTGGAAGAATCTGCAACAGTTGCCGGTTTAAGAGGTAAAACCAGCAACGGATTAGCAAGATGACCAATCACACTTCCCGTCGCAGCAACCTGAATAAATCGACAATTACAAATTAGTAAACCTGGAATAAAGTTTATTTTCAACAATTTCTCCAAAAAAAATTATTTCTTTATAACAAGGTTTTAAACTGAAGTCACAATTATGTCGTGAGAAATCACAGATAAGTGCGGCTACAATTGCAGTTGCGAATACCCTAAAACCTTGACAACGCTGCCAAGATTGCAATCTGAAACCATCAATTTAAAACCTTGTTCCGAAATAAACAAACAATGGAAAGGCGAAACTTACACTTCCTTCTTTAGTGGCCATAACAACGAGTGCAGAACCCTTCTTCTTACTCCCTTTGATGACAACATCTTCCACTTCACCAAACTCTGAAAACAATTCCCTCAACTTATCAGCCGAATAATCCTCACCCACCTTTTCCCAAGAAACCTTCAGAACCTTCTCTTGATCCAATCCACCTCCCCCGCCGCCACGGCCACTCTCTTTCTCCGTTTCCGGTGGAGGTGGTGGCGCTGCCTTCATGCTGTGCATGGCACGAATTCTCGCGATCTCCTCCTTGAGCTTGCGCGCGATCCTGGCCTCCTCTTCGCGCTCCTTGGCGGCGAGGTCGGGGGCGTTAGCATCGCGCTCCCGGCGCTCGAGATCGGAAACCATCTTGCGGCGCTTTCCGTCGCGCTGGGAGTGGCGGAGCTCGCGGTCGCGCTTGACGCGCAATAGTTCGTCGAACAACTTACGGGCCTTGTCATCCCGGAGAATGTCGTAGGATGTGCGAAGCTGTTGGAAGTTGGCGGCGGCGTTGGGGTCGTCGGGCCTCTTGTCGGGGTGCAGTTCCAGAGCCTTCCATCTGTAGGCCTTGTTGATTTCTTTCTCCGTTAGCTTCGCACCTTCTTCTCCCGATGGTAACCCTAGCACCGCATAGTGATCAATCTGGGCATCCATTTTTCCCCAAATCTCTTTTCCCGCAATAATCGATGCGCCAAAACCCTAACCCTCGCCTTGTCAACTATGCACTTCAATTTGCAAGTTATTATTGATCATGATAAGTTGTTTCCAATGAATGTGTTAAAAAAAAAAATTGGAACCAAAAGGGTTTTTTTATTAAGGATTAAAAGACATAGTTTAAATAAGGTATTACTCCATCTTTTTGTTGAAAAATCTCAAATAAGTCCTAAGATTTTTTTCTAGTCTCAATTAGGTCCATATTTTTAAAAATGTATAACAATTAGGCCCATTCCGTTAGTATGGTGTTAAGGATATGTCACGTGTCAGCTTCTCATTTTTTTGAATTTTTTTTTTTTTTTTAATTTCTTAATTTTTTTTTTGAAAATTATTCATGCCACGTGTCAAGTCATTGTTTGAATCTTAATTTGGTCCATATATTTGTTATTTTAATTATATTTCAGTCCATTTTTTTTTAATTTTTAATTTCATCCTCTCCAAATTGAGATCAAATTTAACTTTTATATAAATTTTATAATGATATTTTTATTAAACATTTTAATAATATTAAGTTTATTTTATATTTTGTTTTAAAATTTTAAAATATTTATTTTAACTTGTTACAAAATAGTTTTAAATAATTTATATACAAATGTTAGAGTTGGTCTAAAATTAACAATTTTATAAATTTAAATATAAAATTTTAAAACAATTTTGTAAAAAGTTAAAATAAATATATTTAAAAAATTTTAAAAAAATGGACTGAAATGTAATAAAAATAACAAATATATGGACCAAATTGAGATTCAGACAATGATTTGACACGTGTCACCTTACTGACTTGACACGTGGCGCAATACTGACTTGACACGTGGCATGAATAATTTTCAAAAAAAAATTCAAAAAAAAATTCAAAAAAAATTCAAAAATTTTTAAAAAATTTCAAAAAAATATGAAGTTGACACGTGGCACATCTTTAACACCATTAACTCTATACTAACGGAATGAGCCTAATTGTTACACATTTTCAAAAATATGGACCTAATTAAGACTAAAAAAAATTTTAGGACCTATTTGAGATTTTTCAACAAAAACATGAACCAAGAGAGTATTTTAACCTTTAAATAAAAGAGAAATTAATAACGATATTGAAAGTGGGTTTAATTAATTTTCATATATCATTCGTAAATTTAGGTGTTGATCTATTTTACAAAAATAACATAAAAACATAAAAAAATTTCAAAATTATAAACAACATAAAAAAGTTTTCAAAGTTATAAAAAAAATAAAATCAACCAGTTCTAAAAGGTTCTTTGTATTCCTAAATGTTCATTGTAAATAGAGATACATAGGAGTGAAGATTAATCATTGTCGAGTCTAAAAAATAAAATAAAAATGTTTATTTTATACATTATTTTGATTACTATTTTTGGAGAAAATTAAATATTTTGAAAACCACAATTTTTTGCATGTTTAACTAAAGGTATTGTCTTAGGACGCACGTTGTGGGATGCTAATACATTTTCCACGCGTAACAAACTCCCAGACCAAAAATCTATTTTTTTGCAGACCTTATGATAAGTGATAAGTGATAAAGGATAAGTGATAGGTGATAAGTAATAAGTGATAAATGATAGGTGATAAGTGATAGGTGATAAGTGATAATTGATAAGTGATAAATGATAAGTGATAAATGATAAGCGATGAGTAAGAAAGTATAAAAGATAAGTGATAGGTGATAGGTGATAAGTGATAAGTGATAGGTGATAAGTGATAGGTGATAGGTGATAGGTGATAAGAGATAAGTGATAAGTGATAAGTGTTAAGTGATAAGTGCTAAGTCATAAGTCATAAGTGATAAATGATACGTTATAAGTCATAAGTGACAAGTGATAAATGACAATTCATTCCTTATATTGTTCGTTACGATTAAGGCTAGAATTACATTGGTATTGCAATATGTGGATATAAATACACACTTTGTCACACGAAAAAGGGTCCAGAAAAAACAAAAGAAAATATTTTCTACACCTCTCTCTTTTTTTCTGTCACTACCACTCACACAAACAACCTGATTTTTTTTCTTCTTTATGGGGGAAAAACAACAATCTTAGGGACGGAGGCTGAATTAAAATTAGAAAAAGAGAGGATAAAAGGTAGTTAACAAAAGAGTGAGATTAATGGAGGAGTAAATGAATTGAAAAGTTTAGAAGATATGTCACTATCTTTATTTTTCTTATGATTTATGCATTCCATTATTCTTATATTTTTTTAAAATATTGTACGCATTTTTTTATACCTAAATTCGGCCTTTGGCTTAACGAATATTATTTTCTATTATTCATAAATATTTTATTCTAAAAATCATACAAACTAGTTTTATCATTTCCTTTATAGTTTGTTTGGTTGTTCACGTCACGTGATATCAATTTTTAAATTTCTTTTTCTATAAAATTTTAAAAAATATATATAAAGAACTAAAGATAAAGAACAATTTTCTTTGTTTAATTTTAGTGATTGTGCGGCCGCTCTGGTCGCGTGACATTTATTTTCAAACAATTGAAAATACCAAAAAATATAAAAAAAATTTCAAAATTATAAACAACATAAAAAACTTTTCAAAATTATATAAAAAAGTCAAATCAATAATTTCTAAAAGGTTCTAAAAGAATTTTGTATCCCTAAATCTTCATTGTAAATAGAGATACGTAGGAGCGAAGATTAATTCTTGTCAGATCTAAAAAACTAAAAAAATATTTTTGTTTTTTGATACATTATTCTTATTACTATTTCTGGAGTAAATTAAATATTTTGAAAATCACATCCTTTTGCATGTTTAACTAAAGGTACTATCTTAGGACGGACGTTGTGGGATGCTAATACCTTCTTCTCGCGAAAGAGACTCTCGAATTTAAAATCTATTTTTTTGCAGACCTTGTGATAAGTGATAAGTCATAAGGGTAAGTGATAAGTGATAGGTGATAAGTGATAGGTGATAAGTGATAAGTGATAAAGGATAAGTGATAAGTGATAGGTGATAGATGATATGTGATAGGTGATAGGTGATAGGTGATAGGTGATAGGTGATAGGTGATAGGTGATAGGTGATAAGAGAATAGTGATAAGTGATAAGTGATAAATGTTAAGTGATAAGTGATAAAAGCCAAAAGACAAGAGACAAGAAATAAGATGTGTCAACATCCAATCTCGTTCGGATGAATAAATTTATTTTATAAAATAATTAAAAAAATAAAATAAAAAACGGTGTGTTTTACTTAATGTTAAATAAAAAGGCTGAAATAATTTTTTTTTCAAGATTTTCAAACTATAATTTTAGCAAAAAAACAAAAGAGGGATGAAAAAAAGAAAAAAAAAATGAGAGAAAGAAGGAAGAGCCCAATTTATTTTTAATTATCGCACTCTTTCTCATGAGCACAAAAACCCAACGTAATTTCCACCCCTTTGTTTATTTGTTCTTGGTATAGAAAATAATGTTATGATTTTAATAATTAGAAACAATATGTCTACTAATGCTTCGAATCAATATTATTTGTTATATTTGATATTGTGCTATGATTTGCTTCTAGTAATGTGTTGTTATCATGACCAATTCATTCCTTATATTCTTATTATTATTTTTGGAGAAAATTAAATATTTTGAAAATCACATCCTTTTGCATGTTTAACTAAAGGTATTATCTTATGACGGACTTTGTGGGATGCTAATACCTTCTCCTCGCGTAAGAGATTCCCGGACAATTTTTTTTTTTGCAGACCATGTGATAAGTCATAAGTCATAAGGGATAAGTGATAGGCGATAAGTGATAAGTAATAAATCATAAGTGATAGGTGATAAGTGACAAGTGATAAATGATAAATGATAAGTGATAGGTGATAAGTGATAAATGGTAAGTGATAAATGATAAATGATAAGTGATAAATGAGAAGTGATATGTGATAAGTGATAAGTGATACGTAGTAGATGATAGGTGATAAATGGTAGGTGAAATGTGATAACTGATAAGTGATAAGTGATAATAAGTTACAAGTCATAAGATATAAGAGATAAGAGAGAAAATATTAGAGATAAGAGATAACAAATAACATACAAGAGAAAGGAGATAAGATATATGTTAACACCCAATTTCGTCCTAGTGAATAAATTTATTTAAAAAAAAATGTGTTTTAGTTAATGGTAAATAAAAAGGGTGAAATATATATATTTTTTTTAAGATTTTCAAACTATAATTTTAGCAAAAAAAAAAGGGATGAATAAAGGAATAGAAAAAGGAGAAAAAGAAGGAAAAACTCATTTTGTTTTTAATTATCGTATCCCTTCTCATGAGTCCAACAACCCGACATATATTCTACCATTTGTTTCTTATAGAAAAAATAATGATATGATTTTAATAGTTATAAACAAATATTAATGGAAAAGTAGATGAATTGAAAAGTTTAGAAGGTACGTGACTATTTTTATTTTTCTTTTGATTTATGTATTTCGTTATTCTTATATTTTCTTTAAATATTGCACATATTTTTTTTACACCTAAATTTGGCCTTTCGCTTAACATATATTATATTTTATTATTCATAAATATCTTATTCTACAAATCATACAAACTAGTTTTCATCATTTCTTTTAGAGTTTGTGCAGTCGTCGTGTGATAAAAAATATTTTTATTTGTTTAATTTGAGTGACTGTGTGGTCGCTCTCGTTGCGTGACATTTATTTTCAAATAATTGAAAATACCAAAAAATATAAAAAGATTTTCAAAATTATAAACAACATAAAAAACTTTTCAAAATTATATAAAAAAAATCAAATCAACAATTTCTAAAAGATTCTAAAAAAATTTTGTATCCCTAAATCTCCAATGTAATTAGAGATGCATATGAGCGAAGATCAATTCTTGTCGGATCTAACACCAAAAAATTATTTTTGTTTCTTTTATACATTATTTTTATTACTATTTTTGGAGAAAATTAAATATTTTTAAAACCGCATTCTTTTGCATATTTTACTGAAGTTACCGTCTTAGGATGAACGATGTGGAGGTGCTGGTAATATCTTTCCTACGTGTAATCGACTATCGACCTCAAAATTTTATTTTTTTTGCATATCTTGTGATAAATGATAAATTATAAGATACAAATGATAAGTGATAGATGACAATCAACTCAAATTTGACTTATGAATTTTCCTAACCCTGTCGATCCAAAACATTCATCACGATTTCATAGTTAAACCTCACATTTTTCCAGAAAAATAACAGAAAAAAAGTCATAAAATTAGCAACACAAATTTTTAACTAAAAACACTATAACTATAAAAAAAAGTATATGAAATCTACTTTTTATTTGAAAGAAAACACATTGAAAGTGAAAAAAATAATTCGAAATGAACTTGTCTTTAGATTTCATGAAGGTAAGTAATGGGCTCTTAGAGTTTTGCCTCCTTCAACAAAATCATCCAGGTCAACTTTGTTTGTTTGTTTTTTTTTTTTTTAATTTTTATAAATGTTTAGAAAAAAGAAATTATAAAGAATGTGATTGTGGTAAGGTGAGATGGTATAGAAAGGAGAACACTCAATAGAAAATCGAAAGTAAAAAAGAAAACATTAAATAATTTTAAACCAACAGAAAAATGCATTTTTATAAAATAAATTTAATAAATGTTCTTATGAGACAAGTTATTTACAAAAACTCAATAGCTTCTAAACATTAAAAATCATATCGCTATTACGATTTTCATATTATTTATGTAAGATGTTTTCAATGCTGTTTTGTCAAATGCTCAACACTTTTAAAAATCGTTTTGAAGTTTTTTAAGAGAAATATTTAATTAAAGTTCGAAATATTTACCAAGAACTATAATAACATAACATAATTTTACATACAAGTCTTCGTGGATAATTTTAATTAACTACGACAGTTAAACTGATATATATATATATATATATATATATATATATATATATATATATATGTGTGTGTGTGTGTGTGTTTATATCAATAACATGTCAGCTCTTACAACAATAAACAAAGATAAATATATAACCTGGCGTAACTTCTGTCAATCTCCAATACAACATTTCGTGAACACTGCTAAATAACTGCGAAAATTAAACGTACTCAGAAATTCGTTCAAAAGCGTTGTACGTTTACAGCAATTACATGGCATCACTAGCAGAAAAAAAAAATAATAATAAAATAGAATTGCTTATGACAATTCCCAATACTTTCATACCATTGTATAATTTATTGCATATCTTTTTCTTCAGAAATAGTTGAAACACAACCAGACACTAGACCTAATTGATTTATACTCCCATAACTATCCTTAAAAGATTCATGAAAAATGTGAAAATACTTTCAAAGACAATTTATAAATTTAATCTCCTTTTTCCATTTTGTAAACCTAACAATCCAGCCGTCAGGTGCCGGAGTTTTTAATTCTACTTAATTTATTGTTGTATAACACCAAATTTCATTCCAAAGTCAAATTAAATTAAAAACAAATCAAATCTTAAATAGTGTAATCGAATCATATAAAATCAAGAACACTTTGATACACAAATCTAATCTTGTATTATTCCTAATTAAATTAAACACGAACAATTAAAAGTGAGTAAAGAATACATCTTTATTCTTCTTTATTACGAGGAGTTGTTAGGATTTAATTGGGAGTTGAAATAAACAAGAGGATAAATAGGGAAGAAAGTAAATCACCGAACAAATGGTGGGTGTGTGGTCACTGGACAGCAACAGCATCATTTGAGTCAGCCAAAAAGCAGGGAATAAGCTAACACGTGGATAATTTCAAATTGGCAGGAAGACAAGTATCATCATATCATGAATGACTCTTACCTTAGACGGGTCCAATATCTGGATTTACCAAGAACGATGGAATAATGGGTTTGGAAGTTGGGCCTACAAAATGATAGAGACAGATGCAAATATTGCCAGATTTCCAAGACTATAAATGCTTGTTTGAATTATTGATAAACTAAAGCAGATAAATACATCCAGGAAGTGTCCAAAAGACAACTGTCCTGATTATGAATATCCTAAACAATCAAATTACATGATAAATAAAATTATGAAACATGCAACGTACATTGGGAAAGCAGTCTCCACAAATTCCAACACCAGGGAACATGAACATCCCACAATGCAATTGACGCCAGCCATCCCAAACTAACACAACTCATTTTCCCCCACCCAAAAGAAAAAATGGCTCATGAATCATAACATCTATGGGGTCTACTTTTCTGACTAACCGACCGACTCAAAATATGAGGCACTCAAACAGACTCAATCCTTTATTATATTTAGCTGCTTAGAAGAAATGTGGATTTGTGGGAGAAAGCAAAGAAACAAATAAATTGCCGATGACATTAGGCACTGGTTGAGCAAGAGACCAAGGTATACGAACTTGCTTGCTTAATCATCAATTACCAGCATCTCGGCTGTAGTACTGGTCAAGAGTCTTGGCTGGTATACGATGAAGAAGTTCACGAGGGAAAATCCGGAGCAAGGTCCACGCAAGATCTAGTGACTGGAATATATTACGGGTGTCGTAAGCTCCCTGGGCAACAAACTTCCTCTCAAACTTCTCCAAAAATTCCAGATACAACTGTTGATAAAAGGGGAGAAAGAGTTCCATTAATACCATTTTAAGAGCAAGTTCACGTAATGAAAAGAAATGTACTTAAGATAGGATATTATTAGAGACCAGGTCCTCTGATGAAAGTGCTTCTTCTCCAACCACTGCTTTCATTGCCTGAACATCCTTTCCAATAGCATAATTTGCATAGAGCTGAAAAAACAAACACGAATGAGAAAGTTTGTGAAGAGAAGAAATAAGTATGTGATGAATGAAATAATATCAGACCTGGTTGGAAACATCTGCATGATCCCTTCTGGTCATTCCCTCACCAATAGCACTCTGCAGAGGTGACCAATAATTCAGAAACAGAAAAAATGTTTATCTCTTGAAAGCACCTCGATATCAAACATACAAGATTTTACCTTCATCAACCGAGACAGTGATGGGAGGACATTGATTGGTGGGTATATCTGCTCAGTTAGAAAAATTAAAATGTTTAGTTTTGGCTTTGATATTTAATCCCCATCGTTAATCAAAAACATTAAATGCAACCAATCAACCACCAGGTCATTTACACAGATTTACAACAAAAATCTGCAACAATCTAACTGCTCACATCTTTCACAGCAGTCCTAGATTAGTCAAGGAAATAATAAATTGCAAACTTATATTTAAACCATGAAGTGATAGAAAAATTAAAAGTTGGAAGGAACAGACAAACTTTTCACAAGGAGACTAGTTTATCAATGAATAATAACAAGCCAGCAATTGAATTATAGGATGCATTCTGCACCAAATTCTCTCTTTAATTTCAATGTTCATTACATCTGAAAGCTTCAACATAAACGCACCTGTCTGTTATACAGCTGCCTGTCGATGTATATCTGCCCCTCAGTGATATATCCTGTCAGATCAGGAGTTGGGTGCGTAATATCTGTGCAGAAGTTTAAAATATGATCATTCAGTATCAAGAAAGAACTATGAAATATAGCCAATGAACTTGTAAATTTCACTACCATCGTTGGGCATGGTTAAAATTGGAATTTGAGTAATAGAGCCTTTACGCCCCTCAATTCTTCCAGCACGTTCATAAATTGTTGCAAGATCTGTATACATGTATCCAGGATAACCACGTCTTCCTGGCACTTCTTCTCGGGCAGCAGATACCTATGGAAGGTTTAAATATTTAAACATTGTTTCAGTCATTTCTTACTCTCCAAGCAAGAGTCAAAGGCATAGAAGAATGCCTTGCATAACTATCTTTAAAGCGTACTAAGGTTTCAAGTCTCCTATCCTTCTGTTGCTTGTTTTCCAAACTAATTACAGTTGAAGGTACATTATTACCTCACGAAGAGCATCAGCATAAGAACTCATATCTGTGAGTATCACAAGAACGTGCTTGCCACATTCATAAGCCAAATATTCAGCAGTAGTGAGAGCAATACGAGGAGTGATAATTCGCTCAATTGTAGGATCGTTTGCCTGCGTTAAATCACATTTGCAGAGAACATACATTTTAGAGATTAGATCTTTCATGCAAGTCATGAAATAAAAATAAAAAATCATTTGAATGTCGCTTTTAATGGGGAGAGGTAATTCTAAATGCATCATATACTATCTATCACCCTGTGTTCCATAAATACAACTTGATAGACCAATTTAAATTTTTAAGATCATACCACCTTACTCAATTTATAACTTCACCAGCTTGTACAGCCTAAAATTTTTAACTTTTCTTCTCACTTAAATTTAAATAAGCACTTAAGTCCATATTAACGTGCCAAAAATTAGTTCTGCACTGATCATAGACATACTAACACTACATGCATATTTCTTGATCAAGATCTTAGATTTAGATTAAATACAATGACTGAATGTAAGAACTTTTAAACAAAAAAAATATACATTGAGTACGCTCCAAGCATGTATTACAAGACCATATCAATATATAAGGGTTAATATATTGTTTAACTTGCAAACTACTCCAGCACAGTAACCGAAAGGGGAGTAACAGAACACTTTCATACAGATTTTAATTGTCAAAGATTACCAAATTAAGGAAAAGAGTCACTCTCTCCATTGACCCATTCTCCTCAAAGTCACGTTTGAAAAACTGTGCAGTCTCCATGTTAACTCCCATAGCTGCAAAAACAATAGCAAAATTGTCCTCTTCTCCTCCACTCTGCATAGCATGATATTTGTGAGAAAAATTATACATCTTACAAAAAGTCGAGTAGTAATGAGTTAGTAAATGATTATGCAAAAATAATCTGAAGGCACTAAGAAGCGATAGATCTGTAAGAAATAAAACAAGTGAGATAATTTCAAATTAACCACGTTAGTTCACTACAGATGTTCAAAAGAATAAAAACAGTGATAGTGATTAATAAGTCATTCGAAATTATCAGAGTTCAAGAATCATATATGGAATAGTTTAGTTTTACTATTGCCCTGGTAAATGTTTTAAAATTTACTCTTTTAAGTATACAAATTATTACAAAATACTATCTACGATACTGAATGCTCTCACTCTTGCAATTCACGGATCTTCTGCCTAATTTCTACAGCAGGTCTATTATACAGTTCCTTAAAACTTTTGAGAAACTTTAGTAATCACAAAGTATACTTCCCATTCATTTAATATTGAAATTTAATTTTCAAGGTTACATAGATAAAGGTAATGCTTTAATATTATAAATTTTGAAAACCAACACCCTAAACAACCACAGATTAAACTACTTTTCCAAGGCATATGTTTCAGTCATATGACTAGTAATACATATATTACAGGTAATAAATGTTTGACAATAAAGAGAACATTTGAATCGGCCAAACATTTTTTTTTTCCACAAGTAATGTCGGCCATAGATTACCAATATAATAATATTTATTTTCTCTATCCATAATAGTATTAAGGGGTCTGGATGGAAAACAAATCGTTACCAATTTCTGAAAGTCATAATTTAAGAGCCTGCAACATATTTTACAAAATACACCATAGGAAATCACCAATACCTCAAGTAGATTATCAGATTTCTCAAGTCGCTTGACTAAGCCAGCCTGACGACATATCTGTGCAGCAATTTCATTATGAGGGAGACCAGCTGCTGAGAATAAAGGGATCTTTTGACCTCTAGCAATAGAATTCATGACATCAATTGTAGATATTCCTGTCTGTATCATCTCCTCAGGATAGGTTCTCTCACTAGGATTGATAGAACTTCCTGAATTATTGGGAAGATATTAGGGGGGGAAAAATCACCCGTCAACAGACAATGGTAGAATACTGCAGAGGAAGTTAAATACCAGAAATATCTAGGTATGCCTCAGGTAAAATCGGTGGACCGTTATCAATTGGTTTTCCCGAACCATTAAATATGCGCCCAAGCATATCTAGTGAGACAGGAGTTTTTAACACCTGTGGACATAAACAAAAAAAGAGGAATGGAGAAAGTCAAAATGTGGAATAAACTGATTCCAGAACAATTAAAGAAACATGCAAAAGAAAGTCAGAGAAAAACTTCATAGGAAGAGTTGTCAGCTTCAATTCAATAATCAAACTCTTGGCTAAATAATAAGGGAATTCAGGACGGACTAAATCATATGAAATAATAACTTAAGGAATACAACAGTAATCAGCAACCAACGAGATGTAGTTTAGATGTGCAAAAAATAAACGAGACGTCTCCCGTTTCCACAATAAATATCAATTAAAAAGGCAAAAAATAAATGCATAGTGTAAAATTAGAAAATTAATCTAGTAAATAGATCAACAATGACAATCATACTGATATTGGTTGGTCAAAGCCAATTATCCTTTTTCTCATGAAAGAAAAACTGCAGCTTCAACAAGCTCATGGGATAGTTATAATGGGATTTGTCCTAAGTATTCAGCGTAATAATTTAGAAGGAAACTCATTAAAACACAGCGAAATCAGCTCAACTATGTGTTTTCCACTAGTAATATGAGTCCTACAGAATTGACATTTTGATGCTACTAACTACTGCAACAAAATCACAAAAACAGCAGATGAGTATGATGGGAATCAATAAATTTAGACGAATAATTTTAATTGTACTTTTCCATATTAGAGAACATTAATAACTGAGTTCCTACCTCTCCAGTAAATTGCACTGTTGTAAATTTGTTGTCAATCCCAGATGTACCTTCAAATACCTGCTCAATAGTTAAGAAAAGGTGAATAAACATTGAACCATTGATAATGGTACTAGCAGATTGGCAAAACTAAGCAGTGACAAAAAATATTTGCTATTGAAGTCAATACAGCAACATCCCCACTTGGTAGGGAATTCCTGAACTGGGCTATCCTTTTTAAGTTACTACAACTACATTTGTAAAGTAGACGACAGCGAAGGCACTTCTTACAAAGGAAACTGCTCAAGATTAGGAGGAGAGGGGAATCTTATAAAGTTTTTGTTAGATGTAAAAATAAGCACATAAATAGTCAACAATTCAGTTTCAAAAACAAGCAGGTACAGAAGATAATATGTGCATGCCAGAGGCTCTAACCTGAACAACAGCCTTTTCACCATCAACCTCTAGAACTTGTCCACGTCGAGTAGTTCCATCTCCTAAACGAATATTAACAATCTCTTGAAATTTGGGTCCCTGATGCAGTTAATCAGTATGAAGTGAACTTTAGTCACGGCAGAAATAAGACATTCACATTGGGAAAATCATAATACCAGAAAATTCAATAAAAATAACACGGCAAGCATGCCATCATTACCTTAACTTTGTCAAGAATAACCAATGGTCCAGCAACTCCAGATACAGTTCTGTATTCTGCAACATTAGTCAGCAAACAAATAGTTTAGGGAGAAACTGAAAAATAATGGAATAAATACCACTAGTTCTCTTGATTGATCAAGTATATCAACTCAGTAGTGCAATATTCTTGCTCGCAAATTCTCTTTCAAGCTTAATGGAAGGCATTAAATATTCAGTCTTTATTTATTATCAACGGCCAGTGCACATAGCCACAGGGTATCCAATCACAGTTGAAAAATAATTAGGACAAGCAAACCAATAAGACATACCCATTCCAATCTCCAAGGTACCCTCCTCCGTATCATGAACATTCTGAGCCACGCCCATCTTGGAACTTCAAACAAGCAGACAAAAGAAGAGACGTACAAAAAGTCAATTCATGCCAAATCAAAAAGACAAATGAGAAGCATAAACAGAAATCTTCAAAAGCAATCCTCTCGACAATAAATTAAGACAAAGCAAATACCAAAAATCCAATCCAACACAAAGTCAATACGAAAACCATTACAGTAAAAAAAAAAAAAAAGAATTCAAACCATTAAATTAGTCCTTCAAAGATTAGCGAGTTACCATCAAAAACAGTGTAAAGATTTGTTTCACTAAATCACCCGTTCAAACATACTTAGTTCCCCGAATATCTAATAAAAAGAACAACCTATTCTTTTAGAAAAAGCCATTTAGACGTTCAATCTAACAAAAAATTGAGCGAAAACAACAATACTCGGATCCAAATTGCACTCCATTAGCGCGTGAAAGAACGGATTGATCCGAACCAATCGCTACTGAACTAAGCGGATGAACTAGGTTGGAACAAATAAAAATAAAATAAAACAAAGGTTAACTAACAACAAAAACAACAGTCATATTCAAAATTGAAGGCACGGTAGCAGTAGATAAGTGGTCGAAGTGAGAACTAGTTTTCCACACTTCGATAATTACAAATCCTTTGTAACAGAGAAATGAAAAACCGATACTAAAGATTTGAAAGAATAATGAGATCGAGAAACGCACAATGGAATGATGATTGTGAGATCGAAGCGAAAAGAAGTGAGAAAATGGATCGAAAGAGGGAAGAACGCACCAGCGAAACGCTTACGATTTTCGTGATCTGAAGAGGAAGAGAGACGTGGGTGAGGAACACGGATCTATTGGACCAAAAATGTTAACACAACATCAAATTATTAAATTCCAATTTTTTTTTATTTATTCCAGATAAAAAAATAAATAAGTAAAATCTCTTGGTTTCAACCTTTGTTTGTTTGAAGATTTACTGCATTTTTTCTCAAATAACAGTGGGACCCAACGACATCACCATGATGCCAGAGTGTCAAGTGCCAAGGGCGACACGTTGCACTTACCTTCTGTCATTTTCGAAATTATCAATTATTGAAGACATTAAATATTTCTTATAAATGCAAAATCTTAATTATATATTAATGAAAAAGTTAGTTATTAGAATTAGTTATATTTTCTTATGCTTGCCGTGTTATTCTTGTATTAAATAGTTATTGCAATATTTTTATCATATAAAATTTTCAAAAATCATAGGATTTTGAATTACGGTAAAAGTTAGTTATTTGAATTCGCTATATCATTGTAATATTTTTTGTTATATAAAATTTGTTAAAATCATAGAATTGCCATTACCACAAAAGTTAGTTATTTGAATTAGTTATATTTTCTTATCATATAATATTGTAATATATTTTATTCTATAAAAGTTGTTAAAATCATAGCTTTATGTTAGTTAAAACCTTCTTTAGTGCGTTCCGTAATTTGTTATACATGATAAAAATTTAACTGATAAAAAATGGTGCTTAAAAAAAATGTTGCTAGAAAGTTACAATTCATTTAATTATATAAAATTTGTTAAAATCACTACAAAAATTAGTTGTTTTAATTAGTTATATTTTCTTATCATATACTATTGTAATATATTTTATTCTATAAAATTTGTTAAAATCCTATATTTATGTTAGTTAAAACCTTCTTTATGCGTTCCGTAATTTTTTATACATGATAAAAAAATTAACTGATAAAAAATGGTGCTTAAAAAAATGTTGCTAGAAAGTTACAATTCATAAAATTATATAAAATTTGTCAAAATCACTACAAAAATTAGTTATTTTAATTAGTTATATTTTCTTATCATATACTATTGTAATATATTTTATTATTTATTACAGTCGTTCATCATGTCATGGCTTTTAAAGAATAAAATTAAAATTTATTAACCGAAAAATATGATGTTACTTACATCCAAAGAATTCCAAGTTATACATACTTTTAAACTTTTAAACTTTGGTTTAAGCAATTTAGTCTTACCCAACTAAGTAAATTTAATACTAGTAATAATAATAATAAATAGATATTATTATTATTAATAAGAATTAACATTAATATATTAATATATATGAAAATTGTTACGACATAATATCTGCTTACTATTTATGTATCCTAATTTTTTATATTACATATATAATATATTGTGAGGTTCACTTTTATTTTATGATTTGGGCCTAGTTTAAAGTAAGAAGACTCAAGGTCACCCACTTGTTCATTTTCAAAATAAACCTTTTTAGTTTTCCTACCCTAGTTCTCCTCCCAAATTTCTCTACTCTTCATAGTTTCTATTTCTTCTCTTTCTAACTCAGTTGCTTACACTCATTCAAGCAGAGGCTAAGACTGAGTTTGTTGTGGAGTTCTTGTTGGATCAAGCTAAACATTCTTTTTCTCCTCAAGTTGAACTCTGAACTTCTATTTTTCTCTTTTTTGTTCAGATCTTGTGTGTTGGTTCAGTTTCGGGGTCTCTCTTGAATCTAATTTTTCATTCATATGTTCATATTTTTCAGTTCTCTATTTTGTTTTTGAAATTGTGGTGCTCCTTCCGTTAGGACTCTCTTCCTCGTAGTTTTGCTTTCAATTTCGAAGTAAGGAAGTTATGTTCTAAAGCTTTTTAGTGTTTTGCATGTTTCTATTTTGATTATGAATGGTGCTTAAAGTGTTATTTTGATGCTTGTGTTTGTATGAAAATAAATTGTATGTTATTTCTAGTTGGATTTCTGTTGTGCATGTGCGAGCAGGTGAGAATCTGTTGTTCTCACCCAAACGAGGAGCCTTTAGCCTAAGCGAAAACTCACCTTTGTTGGTGTGCAAGTCGTCGCTCAAGCGAGAGCAGTCTCGTCTAAGCGAGGAAGTCTGGCTTAAGAAAGAACTCGCAGATGTCCACTATGCTTGTTGTTCGAGTTCTTGCCTAGGCAAAAGGTTTAAGCGAGGAGGGACCCTGTCGCTTGAGCAAGACCTTCTAGCCTAAACAAGAATGGTGCAAACTTGTTTTTAATTCTCTTATTAAGTCTGTGGCTGGCTATATTCTTTGAGAAAGTATGAAGTATGTGACTTTGCATGTATGATGAAGTATATGGTTATGCATGTATGATGGAATATTTTGAACTTAAATTGTTGTGTTTGGTATGCAATGATAACGAATGTGTGAGAAGTATATGGTATGTGCTTGAAGTAATTTCATGAGTATCTTGGGGGAGACTTTATGGTGGTGTTATTGTAGTGTATGTTATGAAATAAGAATTTAAGTACGGCTGCATCCTGACATTCTAATGAATCAGTCAGACTCACATAGAGTAAATTGATTTATGTGGTGAGAGTATGGTAGGATAATGATCTTAAATGATCATGGATTAACCTTGTGTGTGGTAAGGTGAAACTCATTGACAATGACATGTATCCGAATAAATAATTGAGTTAGAAGGGTCTTTGACATTGTTTACTATCACGTGTTGCTCGAGTTTAGACTAGGCTTCATTGTTATAGTTCTTTGAGCACCTATTGGAACTGTTTTATTCAAATTCCTTGCTTGATTGAGCAATCCTATTGCCAAACTCTTCTACCTTTAAGACATATTTATAACTTTGTTTTGTGCCAATGGTATTTCTGCTCCATTATATTTTGGATAATATAAAAGGTTGATTTTCATATGACTTGTTCCTCTAAATTATTATAATTATGAAATGTTTTAATTATTATAATTTATTTATCAAATGAAGTATGACAAATATAGAACAGGAAATAGAAAAAATATATACAATATATTGTTTTGCACATAGTCATAATTATTGCAGCCATGAAATTTCGCGATTTAAATAACTTGTGATTCTAATATTAAAATAAAATTATATTTTGAAATTAAATATTGATATTTGTTATAAGAAATTTAAATGTAAATATAGTGTGATATATACTTCTATAAAAGTTATATTTTAAAAGTAAATTTAGTTAGATCAGTTTATTTTTCAAAATATTAAAATATTTTTTTTAGAAGTTTGTTTGGTTGGATTAGTTAGTAGTTATTTAATTTTTTGTGTTAAGTTTAGTTTTCACTAATCTAATATACCGTTATTTAATGGGTGGAGGGCGCCAAAGTTTTCAGAGGTAGATCCTCGCTGGAGAAACTAATGGAAAAGATGAAACTGTGGGAGAGTGATGGTCGTGCGAGAATCAGACGAGGAGATTCTGGAGGAAGGATCGTCGTGGAGGGTGGATCGCCGCAGTAGAAACTGATGAAATCAATTTTGGAAATTCGGCGTCGGAAAAAGTTTGCAATTCTTTCTTCTTCTTCTTTTAATTCCTAATTTTTCAAATTTGATGAGGAATTTTGTGAGTGATGATGATTGCAGAAAAAAAAAGAAAAGATGGCAAAGATTTCATGAACCGACGGGGACTCGTCTGGAGGCAGCGGCGCAGGAAGAAGGCAGACAAACCCGAAAGAACCCAAAAGAAGGTTGGAGCCCCACATCGGTAAGGTAATTTGTAACAACATTAGTTCGACACCTTACCTCATTCTATACATATGATAATTGGGATATTTCTGGCAGATAAATGGCAATCTATGATATTTTTGTTAACGATACCACTGATTCTTGAACATTAAATGGTGATTCATGGAACTTTCTTTCTTCTTTTACAAAAAGATAATCTTTTATGTCACTTTATCCGTTTTAGATCTCAATAAATCTTGCAATAAAGTCTTTTAAGAATGTCTATTTTCTTGGATGATGAACTTGTGAATGAAATTCGGCAAATCCAGGTCTCAGATAATATGTGTTGATCAGAATTTCTCATGTGAATTCAAATCATGATTTATTTATTTTTTACTTTAATTGCACACTACTGTGTACGAGAGAACAGTGCAAGAAACATTTTTGCATTTTCTTTTACGTCATCTATATTTAGTTATATGAAATTTATTTATATATAATCTATGTTATAAGTTATTAGAAAGAAAAAAAAATCAAAACCTTTTTTGGAGTTGTCAAATTCTTCTCTCGCAATTAGTGTGCAATCAAGATAAAAATAAATAAGTTATAATTTGGATTTATATGACGAATTCGGTGCAACACATTATCTAAGAGCTGGACTTGTTGAATTTCGTCCACAACTTTATTCTTTTGAAAAATAGACATTTTGAAAAAGTTTTTTACTATATTGATTGAGGTCCGAAATGAATCTGGTGGCACAAAAAGATCATCTCCCTCTAAAAGAATAAAGGAAGTTCCATGAATCATCCTTTTGTGTTCAAAAATCAATGGTATTGTTAATAAAAATGATTATGAATTGTAATTTACCTGCTAGAAATGTTCCAATTATCATGTGTATGCAACAATAAGATAAGGTGTCGAATTCATCTTGTTATAAATTTCCTTACCAATGTCATTCTTGTCGGTGTCATTTGTGTTTATATCATGCAACTTTTGAAGGTTACGGAGTGAGTAAATTTGTGAAATAATGAGTTTTTTTTTTCACTTGAAGTGGAATGATTTGATGGTGATATATTACGCTCGTTAATGTTGGTGTGATGGTGGGGAAGTGTAGGAGAATCAATTCCTGCAAGTTTGAAACGTCAAGGAAATCGATTTTGTCAACCATTACCTGTGTGGGAATTGGTTCTTCTATTATTGGAATCGATTCCAATTTACATAGATTATAACCTCAGTAATAACAATAATAATAATATATTAATTTCAATTAATAAGACAAAGCAGTAATCTTGCATTTTAATTTATTAATTTTTTTTTATCTTTAAATTAATTACAAACATCACCACAAATCCATTCATTTCCACTTTCAACTTCAATTATAAAGACAAATTACTTAGAATCTACCTTCAAATTTATTCAAATTCATCAACTCATTACAAAATGAACATATTTTGTAAACTATGACTCAAAAAATGTTTAGGAAAATCCTAATTTAAAAAAAGAAAAAAGAGATATTTTTCATAAACTATGACTCAGAAAATGTTTAGGAGATCTTAATTTATCAAAAAAGAAAACCTTTCGAGCAAAGATCTCTCTAGTTTAATCAAACAAGTCATATTCAAAATTAAATATAATCCAATCGATAAATTCATATATTTCAAAATGTTAATATAGTCATTAAGGCAATAAGAAGACTTATATTAATTATATGTGTGTATACAATCACAAATTAGTTAACATAACATTTTGTGCATGTAACTTAAACAAAAATCATGTCATATAATGCAAATACAAAGTTCAATAATAAATCATGACACTGTATTCTTAAATTGGTTAATTTAACTAGACTTAACATGAATTATAATTATAATGATGTTGGTTGAATGATATAACTCTTTGAAGCTTAGAAATTAGAGCATAGAATTATCCACACTCTCAAAAATACATCATTTAAATGTCCAACCATCATTTCAATTGTGATCCTCACATGAAAGAAAAAATGATTATGTTATCTCTCTACCAACTTTTGACTTATAACTTAAATCATTAATATTATGGTTTGAAAATCCATACTCTAGAGTTAAGTTGGTAGTTCCTCACTAAACAAACATCAAAATTTTAAATTACTTATATAAATAAGTGATTTACCCTGTCACCCTTAATTTTTAAATCACACCAAAGATTTTAATAATCTAATGAAATTTTACTATATGATTTAAGAACTTGACATAAAAAATAAATAAAGTGGTCAAGATAATCACTGTTCTCAATTAAAAGATTATCCATTAAACTATAACTTACTTCAAAATTATCCTCAATTAAAAGATCTAACAAAATGATCAAATACTAAGCACAATAGAAAAATAAAAGATATTATAATAAAATTATACTGACTTTAAACTAAAACTATTTGGATAGATATACTTTGAGAACGTGTCACTGAATACACACAATAGGATCTAATCTCACTAAATATATTTTCACATATGACATCTGTACTAGATTCCAGAATAACAAGCATCTTTTCAGATAAATTTAAATACAAATATTCATATTAAAGCCAATTATTTTTCCTTTTCTCAATTTTCTTTCACGTGTTTAAATTTGTAGCAAATATTCTTTATATCATGGATTATATACTTTACCACTCTATAACATGTTTTTGATACAATTTATTAAATTTGAGCACTCGATATTAATTAATTTATCCGCAATAAATTCCATTTTAAATATATTTATTTTAATCCAAAAATATGAATCAATATCTACCTTTTTTTATTAAAGCTGGATATTTACGTGACTCCAATCCCACTAAGGGCTTTTTTGTCATTCTCACGCTGTACTTGTTGTCTTTTGATCATGTTTTTAAAAAGGCTTAAAAAAAAAATACGATTTAAGTGTACTTGAACAAGGTTAAGGTGGCGTAGAAGAAAGATGCATACATACATGTACACGACTCTATCCATGAATCGTAGCTGGTAAGATGATGATGATGATTTTTCAATCTTTGCATCAACGGTGGAGAGTGTCCCGTCACTGGAACAAAACAAAAATGTGGTTGTGGCTGTTGCTGTTGCTGTTTCAGTTGAATGTTACTATTTCAAACACTCTTCCCTCACTCACTCCAAGCCTCACATTCCGGTTTTTTTTTTTTGTTTTTTTTAAATTTTTCTTTCTCCAAACGCTTGAATAATTATTACAATTACAATAATAATAACCAAAACGTAACATGGCATCCACTCTCTCCCTCCGGCCCGACCGACTCTCGCCCGGTTCAGTCTTCCTCAGACCGCCGGTCCGCCCTCTCCTGCACAAACCAATCGCGGCCGAACCGTGGCGCGCCGCACCGCCGCGGATACAGTGCCGGCGCAGGACGGTGGCGCCGGTCCACGCCGGCTCTCGCGCCGATGACTCCGCGCCGTTCGAGATGTCCGTGGAGAACGCGCTAAAGCTGCTGGGCGTGTCGGAGGGCGCGTCCTTCGATGACATACTCCGAGCAAAAAACGCCATCCTCGCCAATTGCAAAGATGACCAAGATGCCGTTGCTCAGGTTGAGTTTTCTTCAATTTGTCTCTTTCGCTCCAATTTCCGTTATGAGAATCGAATTCACATCGAGCTTGCTTGTTAATGTTAGTTGCAGGTCATGATTGAGAAGGTGAAAAATGAAATTAGCTTGAGTGTTTTTGGTGCTATTGCCTAATCATTGTTAGAGTTTCCCAATCATAATTAGAGTTTCGAATCTTTGCTGACATATATCTAATGTAAAGATTTAGTAAAACTGCCTGTCAAATTGAAATTTCCATCTATACTGGAACACTCACTATAAGCAATTTAAAAAACTGCATCTAATTTTTCTTTATAAAATTAGCATATCTACTTGGGGTCGGACGTAATTTCAGCTTCTAATTGGTTTGTATATAGATATACTATTTGTTTAATATGTATTTCTCAATTTTTTAATCGCTCATTTGTTACATCCTCCGCAATTTTTTTCTTTGTTACCTCATGAATTGAGTGGGTTTTGGTAGCGTATGTGGTGTGTTGATTGAAAACAGATAATGATGGGTGTCGTTTGGGTAAATATTTATCGTTTCAGGGTTAAACAAGAGTGTTTGTGATTAACTGACAATGATAAGTCAATCCTCTCTGTGGTGATGGGTCAATAGGGAAGCATTAAATTTTGTTTGGGAAAACTTCTCGCTGGATACTTATGAGTTGTGTTTGTTTTGAGGTATCGAAAAGGATTTCTGGGAAGGTGAACATGGGGATATTTCATTTCTGGGTTTGGTTTTGAACTGAAGTTTTCAGGAATTACCGATTCAGAATAATATAAATGTTCATGTTATTTTCATAGGAATGGGACCTATTTTCTGCAACATATTATATCTTGAAACATGTACCCATCAAGAAGAATATTAGAAGGTAAAATGAATAAAACCTTTTTCAAGTTAAAATTTGCTTGTAGATAAATAAGAATCAGCTTCTGGAGAAGCCAAAGGCAGTCAACTACTGAATTCTGAATAAAGTGGATCTGGACATTAACACAATTAGTGGTTGTCTTTGTATGTAGGTTGAGGCTGCATATGACATGTTGCTTATGCAGAGCCTAACTCAGAGGAGGGCAGGGAAAGTAGCAAACAGTAGTGTTCGTTATGCTGATGTCAAGCGTGTTAAGCCCCCAACAACGGGATCGATGCCGCAGTGGTTGAAGAATTCACCTGTGTCAGTTGAGTCACCTTCCACCAGTGATCTCGGTTTACAAGCTGGAGTGTATGGTGCATTGATGGGTTTAACCTATCTTAATGGGGCTTCTACACCCGTTGCAGCTTATGCTGGGGCTGATGTTCCTGGACTACTCTTGGCTGGTAGCTTTGGTGCTTCCCTGTACTTTATGACCAAAAAGAATGTTAAGTTAGGTAAGGAGCGTTCACATGTGCACTCTATAATTAGTTCATTGCAATTCAAGAAGATTTTTGTTTCGTGGGTGTAGCAATATTCATATTGACTTGTATGTTGGAAAGTAAGTGAGAATTGGAAAGGCCATAATGAATGGGAGAACCAGGGAAAAGGGGGAAATGAACATAGAGAGATTTACCTTCTTGTTATCCTTTGTTGAAATTTAATATTTTGAGGACAGATAAGAGAATATGATATGAAAGCAAGTGATATGATTGAACCTCAACTTTTTGGATTCTCTGAAAAGAATTGTCGGTTGATTCATCTAGCTATTCCCAACTAGTGGGATGAAACTTGGTTGTTGTTTGTTATTGTGGTTGTCTTTGGCTGTACAAATTTCTAGATTTTTGTTTTTCAATATTTACCTCCATAGTGGGATTCTGCAAGAGCCGTCTATGATAGCATTTTGTGTTGTAATTAGGCAGGAGCACAAAATGAAACTTGACTGTGTTGTTTACTTCTTTTACTGTGTTTTCCCCAACTCAATATTAAAAATTGGGTTTATAGAAAAGACCTGTATTTTTATGCTGCTGATATGGATACTAATTAATTTCTTAATTTATCCAACATGATGATTATTTCTGTCTAAATTAGTGGCTGTTTGAAAAGAATAAGAAGTATCAAGTAAAGTGTGACACTGCAGTTGAAAAAGTTGATCTACTTAACAAATGACACTTCTAGCTATATTTTGTTCAGTTGAGATATTTTTCTGACTTTTATGCCTCTTTTTTAGACTATGGTCTATTCTTTTAGGATCAGTTATAACACCAGTTTCATTTCTTTCTCATTGTCCTTATTGTTGTATCCCATTAATCTTTTGCAGGGAAGGCCACTGTGATAACCATAGGCGGCCTCGTAGCTGGCGCTGTTGTAGGGTCAGCGGTAGAGAACTGGTTGCAGGTAGATATTGTCCCATTCCTGGGTATACACTCCCCTGCTGCTGTTGTTAGTGAAATCATTATTATATCTCAATTCTTGGTTTCTCTGTACCTAAGGTAAACAGGAAAGCATGGGTAATCTTGCATTAAATTGTGAAACTTGTAATTATTCATTTGCATGCAGCATGTTCATACCCTAAGGTAGACAGGCAAGGCTACTGTTATTACTTATAACCATAGGACTCATAGCTGGCCCCCTGTGGTTGTGTCAGCTGGAGAGAACTGTTATACCATTTCTGGGCATACGCTCCCTGCTGCTGTTGTTAGTATAATCATAACTATCTCATATCTTGGTTTTATCTGTACCTAAGGTAGACAGGAAAATATGGTGATCTTATTTGAAAATGTGAACTTGTAACTATTCATTTGCATGCAGCGTGATCATACCCAAGCTATTGTGAATAGAATGTAGTCGTTCATCTGCAAATTAGAAGCGTGAAACTTACATCGGAAAGGTGCATATTTATGTTCACAGTTGGTGAGAAATTGAGCATTTTGCAATCTCAATAGTCCGTCTTGCTTTTTTTAATAAATAAACTAAGAAAAAAACACACTTGGGGGAGTTCAGTTTCCTTTTTAGTCCTTTAAAGTGTTCATAACACTTCATTTTCTTAACTGGTTTCCGAATTTGAAACACTGTCTGTTTATATTTGTGTACATCTTTATGTGTTATGGGTCCTCTCATGATGGGTTCTGTTGCTATGCTTAGCACTTTTATGATGTATATCAAACCATGCTGTTTCTTTCAACGTGCTGCATTTTGGCGTTTTGTTTCAAAGCTTTATGATAATGCCTCTGTCTTGTGTTTTTCCGGTGGGTCATAAGTGCTGGCCTTTTCTGTACTCGTACATCTCTCACGTACAGACTGCACCCTCACCCTTTTCAGCATGCGACCACAACTCGTGTTTAGATAAAATAAATAAACTAGAATAATGACAGCACAAAGGCACAAAATTCACTTATTTCTTCAAATGTTAGGTTAGTTTATAGTCACACACAAACACTAGCAAAAAATTTTGTGGTTTAAAGTCTTCTTTTGCAATGTCAAAATTTGAGTCTGGGAATCTTTGTAAATAAATGCAACCTCGCTGATCCAAGCAAGTTTCCGTTAGTTTCTTGGGAAAAGCCCAAGAAAAGAAGAAACAAATACATACACCCACAAGCATTGATGAAATAGAGTGTGTCTGGATATCACTTCAGAACTAAACCTAATACTTAATTTGCTTGTTTGATTATTCATTGGAAATTATGATAAAACTTCCAATCAGTATAATTGCAGCAGCAAGAGATTGAGATTCGAGTTTGGAACAATTGTGGTAAGGAGATTGCCGACAACTTCATTGAAATCAATGTCCAATGAGACATTGAGGTCAATTCGTTGGAAAATGAGCATGGTCAATTCTACTGTTAATTTATTACTATGAATGATTTAATCTTAACCGAGGTATTTTGTTGGGTTACAAACCGAGGTACAACTCAGGTAGTAGAACGAATTGTATGAATTTGAATTTTCGAGAGTGTTTCTTTTGGTACAATTCTTTTCTCTTCTTTTTTTTTTTTGGGTAAATATCAAGAGTAGTTTTACTTGATAAAATATTTTTTAATGGTGCAAATAATTAGGAAATTATTTCGTCTTCATTTACCCTCTGTTGAGTTTTATACTAAAGAATATGAGAATAGAGAAAAAAAAATGTAATTTGAATTGAAAAAAAAAACTGAATGAAAACACCGTTTAAAAAAAAAAATTATTTCCCCTTTAAACGAGAGAAAATGTGTCATAATCTATGTTTTCTATTCTCCTCTCTACATTCCTTCTCTTCACCCAAAGTTTTATAATTTTAAAAATTTTATAAGGAAAAAAAATGAAAACATAATTTTTTTAATGTTTTTTTTTTCATAATTGGGGCAGTTCAAAATATGCTGACTTTTTCTTGGAAGAGGATATATATTATATCACAAACGGGAGGAGAAAACCAAACTAACAGCATTGATTAGGATATTTTTAAAATATTCTTTACTTTTGTATGGAGCTAGATTAAAATATTTAGACTAATCAATTATTTTTAAATTTTTGAAAGTTCCATGCTCATTTTCAAAGTAAAATTGGAAACATCAACACATTTAACTACTCTAGTAGGAGACATTAATAATAGTTGTTCGGAAGTAAAATTTTGGGTATCACACAATTAGCTAATAGGTGTTTTTCCCCAAGCGGTCCACTCGTTTAACTAATAAATTGAACATCTTTTTGTAGAGTTCAACAATAACCTTGCTCATTAACAAATAAAACATGGTGTACAAGAACCTTTGACAAGTGCTTGTTATTACAAAATTAAAATTACACATGATTAATAATTTCCCCCCTTGATTTTAAGCTTCACTATATTCTTCCCTTTTTCTAACACTTATTACTTAAGTTGGTAAGAAATTCTATATAACAACCATGGTTTTAACATATCAAAAGAAAAAGTTATTTCCTTATAATGAATTACTCCCTCTTGAGTCTTTATCATAAAACACCTTCGCTCTTTAAGACAATTTATACTTTAAATGATACGTTTATTTATTAATCCTTATTAAATATTTTCAGTATTTGTTTTGAAGTTTGACTTTAACCTGGAAATATATAACATCAGCTATAATTTACATATTTTTTAATCCAATGTTATTACACCACTTTTAACTCTCAACTGTAGTCTTCTCACTAAATTTTTATATTTAAAGGTAAATTAAGCAAATGAGTATACTGTTTAAAAACCTACAAAAAGTAACTAGTTTACCTTTCTTTATTTAAAATTTCATTAGGAGATATGTTCACAGACTCTGCCTCAAATATAATTATATATCCAGAAGTTGAACCCAATTGTTAAACGAATCTAACACACCCACCAAGACAATTCAGAATCTTGTACAAAATTCTCTCACTCAACCTCATTAAACTAATCATTCAGCTATCAAAAGTGTTACCAACTCCATCACATTCCCTCCTTTATCTTACTTTTCACCTGCCAAACGCAGAAAATGGAAGAAATATTGAAAATCACCAAACAAAACAATTAACAGTCAGCAACATTATAGTAATACATCAGTGCACTCCATCAACTAACATAAAAATTGATGTCTCAGCGAGCTGCTTCGACATAACACAACACATAATAATAACACCATAATTACTTACACAATAAAGCACCTCAAAGCCACAAATATCCCTCACTACCACTATTTTTGGCTGTTGCAACTTTCAATATTGCAGCCACCTTCTATGTATGTAATGTTCCCAACCTTGTCACCTTTTTCACTATAACCTACAAGATCATGGTACATTTTCTGTGATGCTTTGGAGAACTCCGACAAGGATTCAAACACCAGAGAAAAACCAGATTGCAATCCATGTAACGTGATCCTCTGTGTTTCCTGCATGCTACTGTGGTGCTTCTCCTTCTCCACTTCAAGTTTTCTTCTCAGTGTCTCCACATGATCATTTTTCTCCATCATGCACTCATCTTGATGATCACTAGTACTCCACTCTGATTCATGATCAGTGGCATGCAGCTCAAGCATCTTAGTCTCCACTTTAGGTACTCCTCCTGAACAGTATCTTCTCTCCAACACTCTTGTTAACCTTTCTACCTTCCTTTTCTGCTGTTGCTCTTTGTTTTGCTGAAGCCACAAAGCTCTAACATCTTTCACCACGCTTTTCAATGCCAGTGTTACCATTTTATCAGGTAGCTTCTGCATTGAACCTAACCAATCGTTGCATATCACAAGCAGAGGTGGCCCGTTCACTTGGTACGGCACGGCGGCGATGTTTTTGCTTCTCGAGTAAAACTCGACCTCCGGGACTATGAACTTGCTCAGCCACCCGTGTAAAGCTTCAACATATGCTTCCTGTGCTGCAGTGTACTCTTTGAAGCAGTCACGCCAATTTCGAAGCTCCGCTTCGAGTTGAAGGGTTGCAAATCCATGAGACTGGTTGCAGAATTTCTCGTACGTGGTGCATGTGAAGTACTTGACTTCAGACAGAATCTTCTTCTGGGTTTCATGGGACTCCAACATGATTTTCCATGACTGGGTCAGGCTGCATTAGGAAAATAGAACATATGAAATCAGTGAAACTTGGAATTACTTAGTCTTTTCAAGATTTCAGTGGCAATGTTATCCCACCCTTTTAACAGTTCTACAATTTGAGGTTGGAGTTCTTCATCTCTCATTTTCTCGATTCTCTTTGAGATTGATTCGGCCCGTCGGATCGCAACCAAGATCCCGGCATACAGATCTTTCACTTCAACTTTGGTTTTGTCTGTGCTCAGCAGATCATCTCCTCTAACATTCTTACTTCTCAACTGTGCACATTTTTTTTCATAACTTTTCCTTGTGCTATCTCCAGCCTAAGGTAAGGGAAATTTTCAGATGTTAAAAGTAGAATGAGAAAAACTGGAAACTGGAAAACATAGTTTTGCATGTTTTTAACACCAATCTTGAGTTTGCCAACGATGAAGCCTTTAATGAAACACTAATAAAGGTTAAATAAATGCCCCAAGAATTTATATGTAGATAGATGCAAGGTGTGAAAAAAAGTAAACAATGGTATATACACCAGTTATTTTGATCCATTCCAGAACAAATGTTGATGCATCAGCATCATCACAAAACAGAAAAATTATAAAAATAACTAACCTTAACCTCCTCATAGAGTTTCTTTTCCCATGCATATAACCTTCCTAAGGTTGATAAATGACTTCCCGAATCCATTCCTCCATAGTCATCAAACAGATCATTCTTATATTCCACCCAAGTTGAGGAACTTTTCGTATTTGGAGCCATGAGACTCTTGCACGATGATTGCCTAGACGAAATGGACTTCCATGTTATTGCCTGAATGAGTTTAGTCGAACTTTCTGCAGTGAGATCAGATGGTTCAAAATCTCAAGGGTTGAAACTTGAAACAGAAGCATATGAACCCATGCAGAGGTAATTGAATACACATCTAAATTATACAGAGCATTGGTTATCATGTGCTCATACATCAAATAGATTTCACAAGATGGTACATGCAAGAATATGATTTTCAAACATAATATTATCACACCTCTTGCTAATTTTCAGATCAAAATCATTTTTATCTTCTAGAGCTCTCTTATTAAGTTGTGAACTATGATAAGCTATTCTGAACAGAATTAACTGATCCAAAGTTTTTGTGTGTACAGGCTTCTACCGAAGTGTTAAACCACTTTTGTGCCATCAACTTCTGACTGATTAAAAGTTCAAACACACACCAAGTACTCTAACTTGATAGCACTTTCTTTAAGTGTTCAGATAAACCTTGCAATTATACTATAGTCGTTCAAGTAAATATTTTTAAAAGATGAACGGATATATCCTAAAATATCCAAAGCTGGTTGGAGAAAAGGACAGTCCATAGTAGAAATAGAAACAAGTTAACAGAGACATGATAATCATATACCTTGCACAAGCCGAATGTTGAGGCTAATGATATGAGGCAGAACCAACACAACACAGCAGTGTACAAGATTTAACCAACAAATTACATCACACAGTAATTATTACTTCCACCAGTTAATAATTCAAGAAACTCAACCATAAACATGAATTTGATATTTGCAGAAAAATGATAACAATAAAGGGGGGGGGCCACCTTTTATTTCATCCAAACCAGAATGAAGGGGGATTCTATTAGCTTCCAGCATTCTGGTCACATCTTTTCCAGAATCATAAGCCCTGAGAAAATGGTCCTCGATGTCTTTCAATGCTTCAAGAAGCTCTCTCCCTTCTGCAGGTGTATCAAGAACTGCAAGCCCCTTTTGCTCCTTTTGGTTCTCAGTGGCCACATCCACCACCTTCACTGTTTCAACACCACTCATCGCTTTCTCAGCAACACCTTCACTGTTACTTTTATTATTATTATTATTCTCTTCAACACTCACCACTTTGTGTTCAACCTCTTCTCTCTCCACTTCTTCTTCCAACTCAGGAATCCCCTCCTCCTCCCTCACTGCCCTCAAGTCATCATCTGAGTTTCTGTGGTAGCCACACATATCACCCCTCATGTCAAAAGGGTAGAAAAAGTCCCATCCAAAATCTCTCTGAGGGGACGGCATTGAAGGTGGCATGGACATAGGCACAGGCATGGACATCGACATGGACATAGACATAGTCACAGGCATGCAATAGTACCCACATGGTTGTTCATGCTGCGGTTCTTCTCCCTTGAGTTCATTTTCTCCTTTCCTTTTCTCCTCACTCTCTTCCTCGGAAGACTCCGAGGTTGTTGAAGAGATGCATGAGTCACAAGCAATGGCTTCATGCTTGGTTTCCGAGGGTGTCTGCTGGAGGAACATGGGGTTGGTGATGACATTCTCGGAGGGTGGAGAAGGAGGGTGAGAAGAAGGACAAGGAGGAGGAAAAGTTATGAGGAAAGGTGATGAAGGTGAAGAGTGGCGTGCAACAAAGAGCTTAATGGCCGCAGCTACTGCATTGAGAGAATGAAAATACTTACAATGAGCCACAGCAAGTGCATATCTTTTCTCCACAGCGAGCTTCAACAGCCGTTTTCTCTCTCTACAAATGGACACAACTTCTTCTTCTTCCTCTAGTTTGGAAGCAACACATCCCATTATTGTGTAGTGTAGTGTAGTGGTGCAAGTGTTCCTTATCTTAAAACAAGGGTTGAATGGTTTTAGTGAGAAAGAAAGACTCTTACTTGCTTGTTCCTTTCTCTGACAAAAAAGGAGGGAGCTTTCCCAGGTAGAGAGAACCAACTTTCAACTGGGTTTTAAAAGAAACAAACAAGTTTTCAAAAAATAGCCTTTTTCCTAAGTTTTGGAGTAAAACCATTCCTCTTTCTGAGACAAAAACGCAGTAGATGTTTTTTCCACGCAGAACTTTACAAACAAAACAACGCAGCAAAGTTTTCCATTCCCTCGGACACACTACCTAAGTAGCCTGCTACAACAAGAACACACGGAGATTATAAGATATTAACTCATTGTTAGCACCTTAATGGAAGAAGTAGATAGAGTAATTAACTTACCATTAGTAGTAAATGACTAAATAAATGTTCTTGAAGAAAAAAATTACTGCACACTTGTAGAGGAGAGAGAGAGAGAGAGGGTAAAGAAGGTAGGGGCTCGAGAAAGAGAGAGAAGACAGGGTTCTTTCTAGTGTTTGGCAATTTGCACTTGATGGTTTTGAGTACGGTCACGGTGAAGAAGCATTGTTTGGCTGTTTAAAAGAGTTGTAGCAGTGGTAGAGCCTAGAGAGATTAAAAAATAATGCAAAAAACAAAAAGAAAAAGCATAGCAGAGAAGAGTGAGTGAGTGGTGACTTGTGAAAAAAAAGAGGAGAGAAAGAGAGAGAGAGAATAAAATCCATTCCACTCCACAGAAGATGGTTTTGGTTTGGTTTTTGTCAGAGAACGGTGTCTTTCTTGGTTGTGTTTTGAAACTCTAGTCTTTGTCTTGTACTAATCCCTCTTATAATGAGAGAATAATTGTGTTTATGGCATGAAAATAAAAAAACATTATAAGATGAGTTAAAAAACATTTAATATTATTATTAGTTGTTTGTTGGATATGATAAGAAGATGGTCAACAAGACCAAAGTGGTAATGGTAATTGAGATTGAGTGTGGGGTTTAGCAGAAGTGAGGTGTCAGAAGTGTGATAGTGGTATTTAGGATAATGACGAAATTGTCCCTTGGATTTAGATGGCATGGCCCACTACTGTTGGCACTAGATTTTGCCAGTTATTTCCAGGTGGTGACCCAACACATCTCTATGCTGCTCCCTCCTAACCTAAGCACTGCAACTCTCACTCACAACCTCAAGTTTAAAATCTGTGTTCTCCTTTCACCTTTTTTCGATTTTATATATATATATATATATATATATATATATATATATAATTTTTAAATATGTGTTATATTATATAATAAGTGATGACAATGTAAAGTTATTAAATTAATATATAAAATAAAATTATATTTATTAAAAGTAAAATGAAATATAAAATAAATGTTGATAAATAGAAAAAAATAAATTAAAAAAATAAAAGATTTATAAAAAAGTTTATAAAAATAATGATTAATTTTCAAAAATTTAATAAATAATTATATTTTAAAAGATAGAAACAAAAGATTTTATAAAAAAATTTGTAAAAATAACAATTAACTTTTAAAATTTAATAAATAATTATACTTTAAAAGATAAAATTAATATTTTGAAACATGGAAAAAAAATCTTCTATTGTTATAAATTTTCAAAGTAATTACGATCTAAATTCAAAAGTTTAATTTGTTTCTCGTATTTCTTTTTATTTGATTGAGTTTATAAGGTCTCAATTTTTATTTTTGTGAAAAAATTCGATGTAATTGATTTCATAAAATTGATATTAATATTATTTAAAAATATTACTTATTAAAAGTCAGATCAATTAAATATTAAAGTCTGAGGTATCTTTTATTTTAAATATGTCATATGTTAAATTATATAATTTTTTTTAAAATAAAAAGATGACTAAGATATGTAACTTATCTGAATTTTAATTTGTGATATTTTTAAATAGTATTAATATTAATTTATCTAAAATGATTATATTATTTTTTTATGAAAATATAAATTTAATTAACTGAAAAATTAATATGAGCAACAAAATAAATAAAAAATCTAAATAAATTAATAATTATACTTAAATATAAATTATGAATCATTTAAGATGAGCTAAAACGTGCATTATTTCACACTTACTTAAAGTGAATACTAACTCTGATTCTTCATACAAACATCTAAAAGGCAGAAGTGTTATAAAAAAATCATTTTATTTTAAATAAATTGTATCATTTTCATCACTCTTAAACATGTCCTATTGTTACTACTGTAGTAAAGAGTCTCATTAACACTTTTTGAATTTTTTACACCTATTTGATTCTTACTAAAAAAATATTACTTTTATTCTTGTAAGTCTTTTGTTTTAAATTATTTTATATTTAAAATAAAGATATTATTTTATATGTATGTGACAGGGGTTGAATAAAATTTAAGTATTTTTCTATCATTGTCCGATAGTTTAATAGAATTAACCTTTTTGGTTATCATAGAAGACAACTTTTTGGAGGTTTTGACTCCAAACCATTTGTGTTTTGCAAGATACACTTAGCATATGTGTGGGAAGAGATATTAAGTTAAGAAAGTTAAATATTAAGTTATCAATAATTAATAATTTTAATTGAACAAAGATAATTTATCTTTAGAAATAAAACTTATTAAAATATTGAAGAATGTTATACAAAACAATTAAGACAAAAAAAATATTAGTTTGACGAATATGGTTTTTGATATAAAATTTGGATATACTGGAAATTAGAAAAAGCATTTTAATTTTTTCTTTTATCAGTAAATTATAGTTGAGGAACTAAATTCAGGGATGTTAAAATGGACCAATCTAACTTATTTTTTTCATGTTCTGTCTTTGATCCGTTAAAAATAGATCAGGTCGGGTCAGTCTGCTACAACAAAACGGATTGAACACAGTAATCTGTCCCGCCTCAGGACAAATTGGTGGGATGGTCCGTCATTTTTTTTTTATAAATTTTTTTAATATATATAAATTTGTTTATATAATATAAAACTTTAATTTACTAATTATTTTTAATTTTTAAAAATTAAAAAAATTAAAAAAATGATTGACGGGTCAAGACAGGTTAGTGGGTTGGAAATTTGAATCCAACCCGTCCTTTGCTGGAAAAATCTTTACATTAATCTTATAATTTTCAAATGTCGGTGAGATTGTTGAACTCACTCCTACTTCCAATTTATACCACCAAATCAATTATATATATATATATATATATATATATATATATATATATATATATATATATATATATATATATATACTTTAATGATGTATTAACCCAAACAAATAAAGATATATATACAAATTTATCTTCGGTGTTGATTTGATCATTAGTTTTGTTTTATTTCCAAAAATCTTTTTTATTTTTTATTTTTTACTACATAAATGCGTGATGATTAGGGATGGCAACAGGGCGGAGTGGGGACGGGTTTCGTTATCCCATACCCATCCCTGCATAAAAAATTCATCACCATCTCCATACCCAAACCCAACGGGTATCAAACATTTGTTTCATCCCCATCCCCACCGGATAACGGGTATAATCTCGTACTCATACCCATACCTGTGTTCTAACTACTTCAATATTAATTTTTATAAAAGAAAAAAATTACGGTAAAGAAAATATAATATTATCAAATATTCAATATTAGGAAGATAATGGTTTCTTCCATATCAAATACTTTGAAATAAATTATAATTGTCTACATTTTAGATTAGAATACCAAATAAAATTTCATGAGAACCAAAACATTTATTAAATTTGCAAACTACAACATTGATGAACTTATTTGATATTTAATAATTGATTCAGACAATAAATCAACTACTACCACCAATGACGAAAAATAGTGACTGATATGGGTTATTGACTAAATCAGCCACTATTTCATATTTTTCTTGTAGTGAATTATCATATATTATTCATAAATATCATTATATATATATATATATATATATATATATATAATTTTAACCACTTCAAACATAATTTAAAGCGAAAAAATTATAGTATGATTAATAATGAGTTATAAATTAAAAAATAATTAGATAGAATATATCAAAATATTATTCTACATGATGAAAATAAAAACAATAAATAAAAATATTAAAAAACTAACAAATGTGTGTTTTAGAAATAATTTGAGAGACTATCGAAAGAAATCGCACAAAGGAAATCAAATGTATAATTAAGGTATGATAAGATGAAAAATATCTTAGAGAACTAAGAAAATTTTTCAAATATTAACATATATACTCAATGGTTGAAAAATAACGAAAATTATTTCAATGAAACAAAAGAGTTCTTCAAATTAAACAAAAATTAATAATAATAATAACTAAAAAAAATTATATTACCTTAAATTGAGAGTATAAACATTCTCATGTGAAAGGAAAATATATAATAAATAAAAATATTAAAAAATAATAGAAATATTCAAATGTGAGGCATAAATTTTTTTTAATTAACATATATAATTTTAACATAATTACATAAAGGTTATGATAAGATAAAAAATATATTGGAGATGCGAATGAGTTTCATGACAAATCAAATAATTAAAAGAAATAATATATATATGGTTACATAATTAATTGTGAATATTTTAATAATTTAAACGAGAATGGAGATATGGCGGGACAGATATTATAGCGGGGATATATACATCCTCATACTCATCTCCATACTGAAAAAGTCGGGGATTCCCCATACCCATACCCATACCCATACCCAATCAATGTGGAGATTCTCCGTCAAGACGGGAATGGGTTCGGACAATACCCACGGAGACGAGTTTATTTGCCATGTCTAATGATGATCTTAATTGTTTGACTTGTTTGTAAATCAGAGTTTAATATTCTTTTTTCTTTCTCACGAATTTATTTAAATGTTGTATTTCACTTTAAATTTCCATTTAATCAAAATTTTCATTTATTTGTCACATTAGAATTTATGACCCTTAAATTCAAGTGTTCAATGTTATAAATTCTTAATTTATTAGGTAACTTAAAAGTTTTTTTTTTTTTAGTTTGACCTTTTGTTTCATTCCATTTAAAATTGTTTCACTTTTATGCAATTTGTTTCAAAGAGTATACCGATACAATCATTAATTTCATTTAATAATTTTTTTAGAGTGAACATTTAATTATTTTTATTTCCTTTTATTTTTTTTTCTTGGTTTTATGTATTTTCATCGACCTACTTTGATTTTTTGTATAATAATTACTAATGTTTTCGTCCCGTCTCCTTTGCTTGAATTTGGCAATGTGTGATAAGTTTAATTTTTGTTTCCAAATTTTTTTACGAGTTCTTAAATTCTAATTATTATTCATTTAATATTTTTCTTTGTACAATTTTATTTAAATGGTATATTATAATATTTATTTGTATAAAAAAATGAGACAGGTACAAATATATCTATAAACCATTGATCATGAGGATGTGACACATATTTTATTTGTTGTATATGTTACTCTAAAGATGAAGATACTCAGACTAATATGTTCTATAAACATAGATATAACAAGAGTTACTAGTATTCAACTATAAATGTAGAAATCAGCATGTCATTTGCTATGGTTAAAATATCTATTCCTGAATATGATAAATTAACTTGAAAAATAAGTTTATCTATAAATTACAATGAAAAAACAATAATTTTTATGATATATATATATATATATATATATATATATATATATATATATATAAAAGCTTATATTATGTTTTAATATTTTGAATTTCTTGTACAATCTTACCTGATTATATTATTATAGATTTTATTTTTTAGTAAAAAATAATATTTTATCTTATTTAAGACACAATAATATAAAAATAAAAAGCGAAAAATCAATTTAATACAGAGTAATTAAGTTATAATTAAGATTGATGATTTTAAAAAGCATAAATTATTATTTATTCAGTTTAACCAAAGAAAATATATTTACTATTGTGATAAAGTTACGATGTATAATATATTTTTCTCAGATCTAATACTAGTTATGGTTTTAGGTTTGTTGCTACAACAGGGATTCAAATGTTTTTTTTTAGAATATTGTTTTTGAGTGTCGTGTTAACATAATTATTGTTTAAATAAAATTTGTGTTAATTTCATTAGGAATTCAGGCATCATGACTTGATTTACAAAAATGAAATAATAAAAATCAATCATTTATTAACATCCCAAAACATTAAAAGATACACAATATATAAATTTATTTTAAGTGGAAAGAGATGGAGGAAAAGAATGAAAATATTATTTGAGTGATTTAATAGTTTGAATTTTAATAATACCTCTTTTTATGTAAAAAAATGATACTATAAAATAAATATTGAACTTATATAATATTAAAATATCTTATACGAGAATCTCTATAGTAATAAAAGAAAATCTAGTGGAATTGATAAATCATCGTACAATGAAATTGTGTACAAAGTTTCCTGAAGGAGTTTGATGTTGATGATGTTTTTGGAGAGTGATGATGAAAGAAATTGATGTTGAATGTTTTGGCTTATACGAAATTAGTTTTTACAAATGTCTCCGCAAGGAAAATAAAACAGTGACTATGCATTCTTTCATCTTTCAATCTGCGACCAAATCCATAATGTTTGATGCTAACTCATGTTACAAATGGAATCTAACAGGCCCCACTCGGGTTTGTTTTTTTTTTTTTTTTAATTCTCATGGAAAAAAAATATACATTTTTTTTCTTTTATCTATTTTTATCTTTTTTTTTTCATGTAACATCCAACACTTACCCTGTTTTTTAAAAGAAAAGGTATTTTATAGAGTGGCTGGAATGGAAACAAGATTACCTATTTCTCTTTAAGCTTTAAAAACTGTAAATTAATTTTAAAATAATTATTATTTTTGTTAACAAAGATATTCTATCAAAAATACATTTTTAAAACCATCATAACTTTTTTATATAATTGAATTATTCCCACTTTCTTTTTCAGATATCTAAACAATAAAACATGCATTTACTTCCTTATCCCTCCAAACATCATATTTTTACTATTGACTTATTTATAATTCTTATTTCTTTCTCTTTATTTCACTTCTCATCCAAACAATTCATTAATCTCTTTCCATCTTTCCCTTTCATCCTTCTCAATGTGTCTATGCATTTAATGTATCTATGGAAAGATATTTCCAAAACCAGAAAAAAGAAAATTATTGTAGATTCATTCAATCATTCAAAACAATGAATTCCTCTGAACATCAACATTTTTGTAATGAGGTGGGAGTGGATGCCATATTGATTGATTGTGTTCAATAATGTAACAATGAAGACACCTTTAACATTACATCATGTCATGCATAATCCACATTTACAGTGTGATTTTCCTCTCCACCTAAAGCACCTGAATGAATTGCATTATCTAAGGCTAAAACAAAGATGGTGTCCTCAGCATTACAACATTTCCCACATCACAGTTTAAGATCAAAGTTGAAAAGGGAAAGAAAGATAAAATGGTGCCAAGGCAACTCTTATAATGGTCATCAGAAGATCTCTTCTGTTGTTTGGTTTTGAGGGGAAGGGGAAAAAACCTAAGACATGAGTATTAGTATCCTAGTAAGTTACAGTTCACATTGAAAAGAATTGAAGTGCTGCTCCTCTCATTGCTATTTGAAGATAACTGGTATTCACACAAGAAAATACAAGAAAGAAAAAGATAAAAGATACAACTTAGATCAGGTACCACTAATCTCTGTTGGTGTGGTACAAGGTGCCAGTGTGTTATGAGGCAGGTTAATACCACCCCCTCTCACAGAAATACCAGGGAACTTCGCAGTGCTTGTCCTACTCACAACATTTGAGTCAAGATACACAACAACCACTGTGGTATCATCATGGAAATGACGACGAACACCACGATCAATTTTCTTTAAATCTGAATATCTCATTTCTCTTTTCTTTGCAGCTTCTTGAAGTGCAGCTTTCACCAGCCTCCTTGCACTTCCCTGAAAGGACAGAAGATGAAACACGAATTCAGTTTGCACTGACCAAATAAAATGCTATCAAATTGTTTTCAAGCCATGCATTGGAAAATATTTCATGTGTCAAGAAATATAGAAATTTAAGCATGCCAATATCTTTCTTAGTCATCCTTCACCTCCAAGATTATTCAAAAGATCTCTCAAGGATCCATTTGTGCGACCACATCAGATATAAGCAAGGTTCTCCAACATAAGATTATTTGTCAAGATTATCCAAGTCAAGGGAAGACTTTATATCCCAGCATGAATTTCTCTAAGCAAATTAAATCAAGCTTTGTTGCTAGAATTTAAGAGTAGTGTTTTGTTACTTAAATACTGCATTTCCGCAAAAAAAAAAAATCTGTTTGATTACAATTTCTCATGGAAAATCCACTTTAAAGTTACTGGTAATGACGTAAACACAATCAAGCATAGTCAAATTTAAATATGTATCTTACACTGCGGGGACTGTTTTGAACTATATCAACTGCTTCTTGATTGCTAAGGTGCTCCCAGAGTCCATCAGATGCAAATATAATAAATTGATCATTTGGCTGCAAATGATGCACTGAAATTGATGGCTCTGAGCTCAGTATTGGCATCTTGAATGGTTCCCGAAGTCGAAACTTAGCGTACAGAGGTTCCCTGTTGAACTCAGCCTTCTTCAAATATACATCACCAATAGATTTAGAAACCTGCAGTTGAGAAACAGATTTTAAAATTTATGACAATTCATAAAAAGAGAGAGAGAGAGAGAGAGAGGTTTTAAGTCAAGTTTTGTTAGGTAAGATAATAATAAGCATTGAATCAACCGAGTTAAGGCATCTCTAGTAAAGTCAATAATGACAAAGGCCAAGGATTACCAGGATGTACCGAGATAAGAATTAAAGATGACAAGCCCATAAACAAATTTAAACTTTCACAGAAGAAAAGAAAGATACAAAAGCACTAGTTGCAATTGTCATTCACATAATATTATAGACAACATTTATACGTGTACTTGACATGATTAGACCAAACTCTTATGAAACTATAACAAAAGTTACTAAAACAGAATTACATGATGCAAGGTTATTTGACTCTTTCTACTCTCATAATTTAGAGTATATTATAACTGAAGTGATAAATATTAACCCATTTAGCCCAGAATCTAGAAATTGAAATTCTGCCGTTGCACTAAGACAACTTCAATAACTATTCACTGCAATAGCTTTTACTGTGATATTAATGCTATCCAGCAACATAAAACTCTAATGAAGTTGAAAAATTAAAGCCCTTTCAACAATTTTTTTTGACATTGGTATTGTTTTTCTCTCTCTCTCCCCACACCCACCCCAGTCCCTTTTAATTCTCCTCAGCATAGCTTTGTATTTCTGATGTCATTCTTCGCATCCTGAAAACTGAAAATTTGACTTTCAATCTAGGAAGTTTGCAGATTTAAAGTGATATTAAGAGGTGTGAAGTGTTTATCATGAGTTCATCTGCTACATGTACACATAGCAGCTGGAAAAACTTACTTGAATAAGGCCCTTCACACGCCATACATTATGCTTTAAAACCACAATATTTGGATCATCAGGATGTAAAGAATGCAGCTCCTGTCTTATAGACTCTATTGATGCATTGTGCTCTGCCGATAATTGCATGGCTAAAACCTCGCCGGTCGCCTTGACCGCTCTTCCCAAAACTGCCCGGGAATCCCCTAGGTTTGCTATATAAAGGGTTCCGTTACAAATAACACCAACAAGACAACATGAGCCAACAGCTGCAATTTGTGGCGACAGGGACCACTGATTGGCAACAACTGAAATAAACCCCTCTTCTGTTGCTTGGAGTGCCTTGCGAATTACATCTACTGACATTGATTGTTGCTCTGAAGTAAATTCTGGAAGTTAAAACAAAAGATAACATTATATTCAGTACTCATGTGCACAGAAATGGTTCAAATTCAAAATACAAACAAATCTACGATCACAGACATGCAACAAAAAGGTACTGAAAACCACTATTTTGTTAGTTTCGATTCTGTACACATCTGACTGTTTTTATAATCTTAATTCATTGCAGACCTGATAGAATGTCAGACAAAAGGAATAGTAGGAGGGAAATCATTCACTATAACAACTTCTGACAAACTGACACCAAAAGAATGAAATCTGACCATCCATGCAAATAGAAGAAGAAAGAACGAGTTTTTTATTGGCATGTAAAGTGGAAAGTCTTGTTTCTTAGATATTATCAACTCAGGAAAAGAATCCAAACTATATTATTCCATTATTCCCTAGTCTTTCTAGCTAATTAAGGACATGACAGAAATGAACAAGACGTCTGTTTTTCATCCTTTTCGTTAACTTAAGACGATTCCCTGTATTTCCTTTTGTGGTTGTCCCAGTTAAAAAGAAAAATTGACTACAAGAGTCTTGGAACTGGAAAGCAGAGAAAAATATAGCAAGGCAAGGAGAAAAGCCTGTTCCAATACAGAAAAGCTTGAAGAATTCAGTCATTTTGCTGTAAACTTACTCTTGAGATGGTGAAAGAGGTGATCATTGATAAACCGAGATGTCTCGGGCCCTCCATGGCCATCATAGATACCGATGAAGGTACCATAAGGGCCAGATTCATTGGAGCTCAAACTGCCTGATTCAATCTGGCTTTGATCTTCCAGCAAGTTATTGGCTTGGATCACAGCCATTGAAAATTCACCATTCAAGTGCTGCCCTGAGTCCTTATACCACAATAGTCCATCCTGTCTACCTCCAGCATCCGAACCTGTGCGAGAAAATCCTTCGGAACCCGGCCGAAAGCAGGCCCTCAATAAGTTCATCAACCCCGATAACATCCCTCATTTCACCAAACAACCGTCAGGGATTTCAACATCTACCAACTACCCAAAAAACAACTTCACCCCCCGGAATTTTCATAAACTATGAATATGGTGCTGCACTCCTCACCACCACAACAACAAAGATGATCCAGCACAAGCTACACCAACAAAACAAATACAGTTAAAATCAATTAAGGTCCAACCCTCAACAAACAAACAAAACCTGAACCCTCTATGAACCAGAAACTTGCAAAACAAGCTGCTTTTCACAGTTTTATAAGGGGTGACTGAATATTGAAGAGCACCCACAAAAAGAAATCAACTCCCAATGAAAAAAAAAAAAATCCAACCTTTCGGTTTCCTTTTAACGCAACAAAAACTATGACCACATAGAGGAGCCGCTAAAGATGAAAAATTCAACAAAGGAAAAAATATATTTTACTTTTATTTTATTTCCCCCAAAGGTCAAAACCCACTTTTTCTGAGACACTTTTTGGTCAGCTGATTGGAAATCCTTTGTTCACATTTACATTGAAAATCAAAACAAAACCCCATGTTACACTGATCTCCATAAAATCCAATAACGGGAGCAAGCAATATTTCCCATCAAGTGTAAACATGTATTTTATACGGCAACAAGTCAAAGTAAAATAAAAATTTGGGTAAGAGATCTCACCCAGCAAAATTTGACAATCGATTAGAAGGTATCGCGGTGACCCAGATGAAGAAGACAGTGATCCGTAGGCGGGAAAGTGTGGAAAATCATTAGATCTGCGGATCCATCAAATCAATAGAAAGAAACAGAAATGGGTTTTTTGTGTTGCTTTTGGGGCGAGGCGATATGTATGTATGCAGAAGGTGAAAGGTATTAGAGAAGAAAAAGGAGAGTGGTGCATGAAAGATAATTGAAAATTGAAAGAGCTCAGTGTGAAAGATTGGACAAAGTGTGAAACCCTTTTTCGTGTTTGTTTTTGCCTTTTTCTTTTGTTATGAACTCAGAGGAGAAGCCCCATAAAAAGACTAACGATGAAGAGCTTGGAGCCAGCAAAGCACAGGTCCAGCTATGGGCTCCACACCACTATGACGAACTAGAGAGAGAATCAGAAAAAAGTTAGAGAGAGAAACATACATACATAGAGAGTCAATGAATTTAAGCATCTCATGTTTTTGGCATTCATAATTTTAACCACTTATATTATCACCATTTTCCTATGCATGGGTTTGGGTTTGTAGTCACACACATAATAAGTTTACAACAAAGAATTTATGGATTAAACTTTATCATGCTTCTCTCTCATCTATTTACTCTTTTTCTCTCATATTATTAACTCTAATCGATCATTTATGATTAAGGAGACTGCCAATCAATGTTCTAAAAGATACCAATTAAAAGACACTGATTAAAGATAATTAATTTATATTAATTATTTTATTTTTATATTAAAAATTAAAATAATTAAGATAGTTTTTATAAAGATAAAAATATCATTTTTAAATTTTAGACAACAAAGTATTAATATAAAATAATAATTTTAAAATTTTTAAGGTTTCTACTAAAATATTTTATAAAATTTTTTTATAAATTTTTTATATATTTAATACTATTTTTTATTAATTATTCTATTAATTTAAATTTCTTACATTTAAATATATTTAATTTTTAATAATATTAAAACATATTTATTTTATTATTTAATTATTTTTTAACTTTTATTAACAAACATTAAATAAAATATTAACACACATATAATAATTATAGATATTTTTATTTTTTCAATAAAATAATATTATACTAATAGTAATTAAGTCAAATTTATTTTAATATTACATTTATATATTTATTTCTTATAAAATTTAATATAAATGTATCTTAACCGATGTCTGTCATCGACTAGCAAAACCTTATTATTTATCCAACTCTATTCTCCTTTGCCACATTGCAATTAAATATTATTTCATGAATTCAGAAATAATATATATGATTAAAAGATGATAATTGTTTGTCTTGATTGATTTTATTTATTATTTAAATTTGGATACTTTTAAAATAAACTTTATAGAGCATTTGAAAAGTTTTATGTTTTAATTTTTTTCTTAAATCTAGATAATTTTAATTATGTCATTATTATAAAAAAATTATTAAACATTTAAAATTTTATATTTTTCAATTGAATCGCTGTAATTTAATTTTTTCGGTCAGTGATGTAGTTATTATATTGTTTTATTATCATAATTTTGTATTAGATAATGTGAAATTTAAAACAAAAAAAATTGTTTTTATTTTGATTGAGTATCTATTAAAAAATTGTTTAGTATTCAAAACTTTTATATCTTTCAATTGAATTATCTCGTAGTTTAATTGTTCATGTGAGTTGTGTGATTATATTTCGCCTTAGCATATATTCATGTGTTAACATATATGAGGGTTTTGTGATTAATATAAAACATCATTACCATAATAAGTGATTGATTTTATGAACTGTGATGGACTTCATTATTTATATTAAAACTGTATGGAATAACAAGTTTATACTTTTTAAAATTTATTTGTCATCATTTATGTTGTGTTTGGTGATGGGTATTTATTAGTTGAGAGGATTTATGAAAATAAAATTTGAGAGAAATAAAATATTTTCATCTTTGCATTAATGGAAAGACAAATGAGAAAAACAGCTTCATAGTTATGTTTTTACCTAAACATCCATACTTTTTTTTTAATTCCAATAATAATAATATTAATTGCAAAATCAAAATGATTAAAAAAAATTATTAATACATTAATAATATTAATAATAATTAATACCATTATATTGTTATTATTATTATAAATTATTTTATATTAATTTTAACCACAAGAGTAAAATTATAACCTTATAAATTTTTTTACAACATTCATCATATCATTTATTTCACAATTTTGATCTTCAAATATTTTTTTCTACATTTGAATCCCTTAAAATAAATAATTTCCCTTTATATTTTCAATAATCTAAATTTATCCACTCACTTATTATCTTTCAAATTCATATTTTAAACAAACATAACATCACAATCAATATTGTCGATATGGTCGCCATTTAACCATTAACGTAAGCCTCAACTATAGTCTTTTATTATTTTTCAATAAAAATACATAAAGACTTAATTATCATTTTGGTCCCCTAATTTGTTGGGTTGGTTCATTTTTATCCTCTTATTATTTTTTGGTTCAATTTGGTCCTTGCCGTTAAGTCAACTTTAACACCTCCGTACATGCCACGTGTCATTTGTGGAATTTTCAATTTCTAATTTATTTTTTATTTTTTAAAAAATTAAACTGCCACGTGTCACCTTATGGTTGTGACACGTGTCAATTTGATATTTTTTTATTTAAAAAATGTACTGCCATATAGCAGTCATGATTGTGCCATGTGTCAAGCTAACATTGGTTGTTTTCAATTTAGTCCTCTATTTACAATTTTGATTCAATTTAGTCCCCCAATTTTTTAAAATGATTCAATTTTGTCCTCTCCAATTTGAGTCTAAATTAATAATTAAGCTTAATTACAATTTATATATTCATGTTAAAATATTTTTTTACCATTTATACATCAAATTACTTCCTAAATACTCATGTTATTTTATTTCTTACATTTTACACTTGAAATTTTATATACATGTAAAAATAATAATTTGAATAGTTAGATGGAGTAATTTAATCTATAAATATAATAAAAATTATTTTAATATGTATATATAAGTTGTAATTAAGCTTAATTACTAATTTGGTATCAAATTAGAGAGGACAAAATTGAATCATTTTAAAAAATTGGGGGACTAAATTGAATCAAAATTGTAAATAGAGGGACTAAATTGAAAACAATAAATGTTTGCTTAACACGTGGCACAATCATGACCTACCACATGGCAGTACATTTTTTAAATAAAAAATCTCAAATTGACACGTGTCACAATCATAAGATGACACGTGACAATTTAATTTTTTTTTAAAAAAATTTTAAAAATTTAAAAAAATTTAAAAAAAAATTTAAAAAAATTTTAAAAAAATTTTAAACAAATTAAAAAAAAAATTTGAAAATTCCACAAAATGACACGTGACAGGTCAAGGAGACAGTGTTAACGTTGACTTAATGGCAGGACCAAATTGAACCTTTTAGAAAATTAGAGAACCAAATTGAACCAAAAAATAATAAGTGGAACAAAATGAACCAACCCAACAAATTAAGGGACCAAAATGATAATTAAACCTAACATAAATCATTTATTATTTGATATTAACTATAAAACTTCATGGTTTTTTTACCTACCGAAACAAAAGCAAATAACAAGATGATATTATCTAATTAATTGAAAATTTTAAATTTTTTAAAGAATAAACAAGATAATTATTAATAAATATCTGAAATTAAAATTTGCTGGACCCTAGCCTAATTATTATGTTTTTTTTTTTTGGAATTATTTAAAAAAAAACTATTATTTTTTAATCGGTGTTTTTTAACCACATAATCGCATCAAATTTTTATTGTTATGTGCTTCATTTTTTTTAATTATATTACATTATTTATTTAATCGTATAAATGATCTAAACTTAAAAAATATTTTTCTTTTGTTTTAATCATATATGCACATGTTCGTTGCTTTTATTATTTTAATACATTTGTTATGTCAAAGAAACTAATACATTCTAAATCGTATGAGTAAGTAGTTTTATCACTAATTAAAAATACGAACACGTATAATGACTTTTTCTCTAAAAAGTTGCAACACGTGGTGAAGAAAATGTCAATTTTCATATTAACTGTGTGGAAATAAATGTTATAATATATGATGTTTGTCATACATTTTTATCTTCACAATAATATATAATAACATGGTTATCATTAACTTTTTATATTAATAATGGTTATCATTTATGTTGACATGAATTAGTACTCAGTTGTAATTTCAAAATACATAAATCATGTTTATGAAATAAATGTAAAAAATAAAAGGTTACCAAAAACATGCAATAAGTCTAAAACCAGATACATTTCTAACATATTCTTCGCGGATTTCTTTGATTATTCGAACATGGATTACCAATTAATATGAATCATTGTATTATTTTATCTTTTAATTTCATATATAATTTTTTTCAAAATTTATTCTGCTACTTATAATAAAAAATTACCTATGAATAAAAAATAATAATAACAGTAGTAGTAATAGTCCACTTATCATATCATGGTAGATTTAATATCTTAGGTCACTGGACACAGTTTCTCTTTGTTTTTTTTTCTTTTTAAAGTAAAACTTATTTATTCACTAAAAACATGTAATTAAGTTAAAAAAAGTAAAAGTTGAGTGAATGTAAAAAGGTATATATTCAGCAACCTTCAATTATTTGTAGGGACCAACCTGTGATTTATTGCATGAATAATTGAAAGAAGAGTATCTGTTTTATGTGATTCAAGTTTCTTGTAAAGTCAAAGACTTAATTCGAAATGAGGAAGGAAAAAGATAATAAAGTCAGCATCATTGCATATAAGATATTAGATGCAAAGAATTTTGTGAATTCCTATTAATTTTCCAAATCAAACATTTGACTTTGTTTTTCAAAAGTTTTGACAAAAATAGCTCCCTCTTTTTAGATAACTATAAAATACTAAATACTCAAAACCACAACAAAGCTATACATCTTTCAAAACAATATTTTCAAAGGTCTTTATCTAAAATGTAGTTAACTACCTTATTTCAAACCATCAAAATCATTTATTTTACAACACAATAACCTCATACAAAATTCACAAATTATATCAGATATTGTGCCTACCAGAATCAGATATTTATGAGAATATATAACAAAATATTAATGTAAAATCATTTGAATTTGATGAAACAAAATTATATATATATATATATATATATTGAAGGTGATATTAATTATTCTGTGACAAAGATCAAATGAGTCGGATCATAATCAAATTATAACACTTGAACTATTACACTTTTAAATAAGAAGTCATGCCGCTCCGATTAATGACTATTGTTTTTTGTCTAATGATATCACTTAATCCTAACAATAGGTCACAAGTTTGATTTCTATTAAAATAATTATTATTGCACTTTTATAACTTTCGATCTAAAGACAATTTAATAACAAATATATAATTATTATATAGTTCAAACTGTCTAAGATGACGGATAATAAAATGGATAAAATAAAATAAAAAATTGATCATAGAAGTTGAACTAAATCTTATAATTTTTTCTATTCCAATTTGGAATATATTTTAGAAAAAAAAAGTAATTTATATTTTATTATCTGTGTATTTTGTGCCTGAAATATTATTTTTTAATTTACAACACTCAAGATTAAGACACATAAGAGATTAAAATACTTGAATTTTTTTAATTGAAAAATATTGTAATTTTTAGTTAGATTTTCACTCTTTATATTTATTATTCTGATTTAGGACACCCATTTTTTTACAAGAGCTATTATATATCTTATTTATTGTTAATGTTCTGTAATATCTAATACATGTTCTGTAATATAGTTTAGACCTAAAAGCATTCATAAATACAAATTAATTTTATCTACTCACTTTTTTTTTATTCACTTTTATACTTATTACTTTTTCTTATTGAATCGAGTATGGGAATCTTTAATAAGTAAATATCCTTTTTCTACCTTCTTCAACAATTCACACAATTCCGCGATTAGTTCTTAGAGATATAAAACTTAACTTCTTAATAATCACATTTTAACGATTCAGAAAAATCACGCTAATTAACCGATATCTTTTAGTCTTTGTTATTTTTTCTTTCTTCCAGAGTTTATAATTTACAAATATTTAAACACGATTTTCGTTTCTAATGTTCTTTCTTTTAATTCCAGAAACGTGTCTAAATAATTTTAGTTTGTTTTTTAAATTTACAATTAAACAATTGCTGGAAAAGTATAAAAAAACAGCGATAATATATGTTTAGAATATTACTTAATATTTTTTTTATTTAAATTAGTTTATAGAAAATATTTTAATTTTAGATATATATTTAAATTTTAGAAATTAGTTATTATTTTATATTAAGAGTTATATATATATATATATATATATATATATATATATATATATAATACAAAAATATATTTCTTTATATAACATATTATAAATATTTCTTATATATTTTATATCTTTCGTATTTTTAAATGTCCTAAAAGTTCTAATAATATAATTTTTAAAGATTGTTTATATCACTCCTCCTAAAATGCTGCCTCAAGATATGGATAATTATTTTTTTTCAGAAAATTACAAAGAAAGAACAAAACCAAATTTCTAACACTCTAGAAAAACCTAAGGTACATTTAATTTTAATTTTCTAATTTCTTATATTAAATAAACCCACTGAATTGATATTTATACGAAAAGAAAAATTGTAATAAAACCATAATAGCCAGCTCAATATTTTGGAAAGGTAGTTAACTGTTGATTGTCTTTGACCAAACGTGACATTAGTAATGTCATCAATTGCCAAATTAATCTATGTACACTAATTTCAATATTTTTTAGGAAAAAAAATATAAGTTTTTATGAAAAAAAAAACAGTTTAAATATGTTCTTAATGATATGAAAGGAGATATAATGAGTATAGGGTTGGTAGAGATGGCGTGCATAATCCACCTTACTTATTGAACACAAAAATTATCCTATTATCTCCAAATTTGGTCCAACTTTGAAATATTTTAATCAATTGCTTTCCATTTTCTTACAGAATTTGTATTCTACTCATACCATATATGATAAATAAAGTTGATAAGGGGTTAAGTTATCACATTTATTACTTTAATCACTTATTTATTCTATCAAACAAAATATCGTAATTTTATTCGATCTTATTGAGAAAATTTTAGATAAAGAAGTAACGTGTATAATAAGATATATGACTTTTTTTTTTAAATGTATTATAGTATATAAAAATTCTGCTCTATGACTAACATAAATAAATGAATCATACGAATTAATAGGTCTTTATGCAAATTTTTATCTCAATACAATATAAAAAATAGAGTTGTCAAAGTGGGTTGTAGTCCATGAACCAACATGGCTCATCATGGATTCGAATTGGGTTGGGTTAATTTTTTTTTTAAATTAATATGGGTTAATTTTTTACCGGCCCACCTAGAACCCGACTCACCTAGTTGAACCCATGGTGAGCCGGGTTGACCCACCAACCCACAAATAAAGGGTCACACACATGTTTTTTATTATGTTGAGTTTTGCATTTGAATCGGATTAGGTTAACTTTTTTAGCCAACACATTAATATTTTTGTGATTTTGATTTGTAGTTGGAGTTTAACATCTCTTGGATTATATTTGGATTTTGGATTCTATTGAAGTTTATTTAGATTTTAATCAAAATTATAATTTATTGTTTTTGAGATTGAAGAAAAAAATGTTTTTCTTTTTTAATTAAGTGAGCCGGTGAGCCAACCCATTTAACCACCAATCCGTGGTGGATCAAGTTGGGTTTAAATTTGTTTGACTCTTTAATCAATAAACCAGATTAAATTGACTCATTAAATGATCAACCTATGATGAATCAAATTGAACCGGGTCGAATTAACTTTTTTGACAACTCCAAAAAAAACTCTCGTTTATCATTGATTGTGAAAATGCCTCCATTGTGAAGCATTGTATGTAGAAAAAAAATGTCAAATACTTGTGGAAAATCATAATAAAACTTCATTATTGCAACTTAATTGTGTAACAAAAAATTAAACAATTAATTGTCAAAATATCAGTAAACAGCCCTTATTTTTAAATTGATACTCTCTCCTTCAACCTCAATGAAAAACAAAATAATACATACAAGTATATATCAAGTATTTTTTATAATAATTATCTTAAAAGTGTTATAAACTATTTTATACTATGATACACAAATACGATAAGTGTAACGTATCTGATACATTTATTTTCAAAATAATAAAATATGATATGTGATATATGAATATTAAAAAATGTACAATAATTCTTAAAAGAATCTAATAATTATATGATTGTATGAATCCAAATTTTCTAATTAGAGACCAATTATTTTGGTATTCAAAACCTAATAGTTAATGTTAATGACCAATTTAGAAACTAATTCATAATAAAATTATTCTAAATATCAATTTAAAGACCAATTATTCTAAATATCAATTTAAAGACCAATTATAATTTTTTGAAACTATTTTAGTTGTCAATTTGGGCACTATATAATGACTAATTATTTTTTGTCACTAAATTTGGTCATAGTCAATATACAATTTTTTTTTATCCTTTTATAATTAGTCAGTATCCAATTATTTTTCCAATAAAAAAGTTTACCGCATTATTTTTTGCAATAAATATGTTTAATTGGTATTTAGAATGATAAAATGTATGGCCTATTAGGTCAGTTGGTTAGAGCGTCGTGCTAATAACGCGAAGGTCACCTATTTAGATACCAATTATTTTGGTAGTCAAAACCTTGGTAGCTAATGTTAGTGACGAATTTAGAAATAAATTATTTTGGTAGTCAAAATCTTGGTAACTAATGTTAGTGACCAATTTATAAATTAATTTATAATAGAAACTATTTTAATAATAAATTTAGAGACCAATTATAACTTTTTGGAATTATTTTAGTTGTCAATAATTTGTTTTTAAATTGGTACCTAAATTTGACACTATATAGTGACTAATTATTATTTTTTCATTAAAATTGGTCATTATTCAAAGATTTTCTTGTAATATACTACGAAAGATTTTCTTGTAATATATTACGATTTTATAAATTAAATACTTCATTGTTAAGTATTATAAAATATTCTTAAATTAGAGTATTGGTGCATTATAGATGTTATACTATTCGAGCACAATTATTAATTCTTTTATAAAAACTATTGAAGCATGGATTATTGAATTTAGTTATATTTCTCTTTGAATTAAATATGTTCATAAAATTAATCTAATTAAACGTATTTTATTTCTTTATTTTTTTATTGTATTATCAATGTATAGCAATTCATTTATTTTATATTATTTTTAAGATTTTCTCACACGCATTAAGAGAATCAATCAATCATTTTATGAATCAATCATTTTATGAATTGAAAAGTTATACTACTAAAATATTATTATCCTCTTCTCTTTGATAAAATTTTCACGAATTGCTACTTGTTTAAATAATAAATTATTCATAAAGCTTCATATATTTAGTTTATAATTTACTTTGATCTTTAAAGAATTTACAAATATACGCATGAGAAATATATATAATTTTTATTAAGATTTGCAACCGGATTTCCCGCGAGTTTCCTAATCACCAACGCTTCTAGGCTCCTAACCTAACCTACATTACAGACAATAATAATTTATACAATATTTTAAAAAAATTAATATATATTAATAATCTTAATGCATATTATATTAGTATACTAAAAGCAGAGTGATGTGGACATCTGGGTTGTCCAAAATCAGTGGGATACTTAATTTGGCTCTCAATGCATCATAGGGGTTAGGTATTTTTTTCTTAATTATTAGGATAGGTGTTTTTTTTTTATTCATTTTGTAGGAGAAAAAAAAGACATTTCATCACACATATACAGAAAATTTATTTAAGTAAAATAGCCCCCAATCATTGACTAACACACTAAAAGATGTTTAAAATATTAACTAATAGTATTTTAAAAATTGGTAATATAATTAGAAAGGAATAATTTGTTAATAAATGACAGCGTGAAACTGTATGATAAAAATAAAAAGAATTCTATATAAAAAATTGATTGATAGTTTTTATACATATTAATCATAAATAAATATTGATAAATTATTCAACCAAATATCTTCTAGAACTCTTCAAATAATATATATCAGAGCTCTGCACAATAATATGGGCGACAGGGCGACATCATAGAACTCCTCAATAGCAAATATATATACACACTTGTTCAGCAAATTGAGGACTTGTGCAATAATGGTATATAAATTTATAATAATATTAAAAATTATTTTACATGTGTGTTTGTTTGTTACTATGAAGGTGAATCAACTGAATTTCAGTATGAAAAATCAATTTCTTTGAAAAAAAAGATTTTCATTTCCTTATTTCTTCTCTGAATTTTTCTTTTTTCTCAAATTAAACATTTTTAAATTAAAGTTCATAATATGTTGACCTATTTGCCGGTTTCTTTTTTTATTATTGTTAACCCTATTTGTCTCCTTTGAACCAAAGATTCATATATTCTGACCAGTGAATCAAAATTATTCACACACAGTTGCGTAAAGACCAACAATTATGTGCCTGTATTATATATATATATATATATATATATATATATATATATATATATATATATATATACTTAATGTCCAAAACCCTAACCCTAATGTGATGTGAAGAATTTAAAAAAATAACGTGACACTGGACGTGCCTTCCAACAAGGTTCCTTCTTTTGGATTTGAATTAAGAAGACAAAACAAGGTTACAGGAATTATAGAAGTAGCAACCCTGTCAGAATTCAAGATATTATGCAGCAGCAGCAGCAAAATAAACCTTCCCCAGAAAATGTGTGCCCAAACACATACTATATATAGTACATATGGTTCTCCTTTTTCTTATTAATATACGCTAGTTGCGTGCAATAGTTTACGCTAATTTGAGGTTAAAAATAGTTTAATCTTTTTTATTTTACTTTTGAGATGTTTTTTGAAAGTAAACATAAAAATATTTAAACCCATTTTAGTCTCAACTTTTGAGTCATATAAGATTTTTAGACACAAGTATCATTAAGAATTTAAAATATGAGTTTAAATTTCACATCGAGTAAAAGTGAGAAAGTTGAATATTATATAAAGATAAAGACTCATAAACTCATTATTTATTAAAAGTTCACATTGACTAAAGACAAAACTAATTCACAATATATAAATAGGTGTAATTCTCATCTTACACGTCAATTTTGTAAGGTTGAGTTAGACTTAAAGTCCACTTCTGATATAATATTAAAATCAAATTAAAATTTATCTTAACGAATTTTTTTAAAAATTTTGTTCCATCTGTTATTACCGATATGTATATTTTCGGTAATACTTTCTCGAAATACTAACTGTGATACTGATTTGTGAGCATTGTGATGGCGCATGGATGGATAGCAAGAGTGACAGTGAAAGGAAGAGAGAAAATGGCAGAAGCAGCAGCAGAAATGCCCCTTTACCTAACATATAGAATTAAATGTGTCACAGTGACAACCCAATCAATCTCATCACTCACTGATTGGATATACTTGTCATTTTGCTGCATCACGATAAAGATCAAAGAGGAACCCAACCCAGCAACAAGTAGAAGAAAAAAAAAGAGAAGAAAACGAAAAATCGAAAATGTGCTGGTGCTGGTGTGGTGGGGCAATGCTTCTGATTAAAACCACTGCACAAATCCATCCAGCATTATTGGCACTGGATTGAGTTGAGTGTTGAGCCCCCTAAAGTGCGCCACGTGAACAGAATAAGATCACATACCCTTTTATTTCATTTCTTTCTTTTTCTTCTTCTTCTCTCTCTATATATATACATGCTCACTGCTTCTTCCACATCTCAGTTTAGTGGATAATCCCAACCCAAACACTTGCACATAAAAACAAGCAATAAAAAGGAGATTTTTGCGTGATTAGATTCTTTAGTTGAAGTGGGTTTTTCTGATTGGACCTTATAATTAAGAGTAGGATCGTCCTCACGTGAGAAAAAGACTAGGTTGGTGTTACAGCTATGAAGAAGCAAGTTGGGAGTTTAATTTCTCTTCTCTTGTGGGTATGAACACCAATTATATGCAAAGGTTCGTACGTGGGCCATTTTTTTCTCTGGAGAGAGTAATAATTAGGCAGCTAATGTACAAAATGATGAATTAATTTTTCTGGTTTGAGTATGCAAAGTGGAAAGTTATGATAAAAATGTACTTGGATTTTTGGACGAAACTAGGTAGCGAAAGATGATGATGATGATGATGATGAGTATTCTTGAAGGTTACACCGACAGGAAAATGGGAGTGGAGAAAAGTGTACCATGTTCTTTCAACTCCAATCCAAACAGTTATGTACGTCTGGTTTGAGGAAGCATTGTACCTAGTCTAGGTTAAGTTCCATGCATTCATCAAAAATGGTCCACACCATCTAAGGATAATGTACTACTCACTCCCCTTTCTTTGGGATGCCAAACAATTATTTTTTTTAGAACATATTTATTTAATTGCTGTGCATGTATCACAATGATGTCTGAATATTAATTATATTGATGTTGTTAAAAATTTTACATCGATTAAAAATAAGATAATTTTATGAAAGTAAATTACAAATCTTATTTTAGAAACTGATTGAGTTAATTTTAAACTTCATTTTTGACATGATATAACATATGAGTAATATGCAAATCTTATCCTAGTCGGTTTTGTAGGGTTAAGTTAAGTTTTAAACTCCGATTTTAATAAATATAAGATTCAACTTGCATTTTATTGTCTAAATTTACGATTTCTAAAAAATTTAATTATTTTTTATTTAATTTATTTAGTTTTTTAAATTTTTTGTTTGGACGATAGGATTATATTTATTGAATTTTATGTTTCTTAGAATATCTTAATTAATACTAAATGAAAAAAAATTATTACTACAACTATGTGGATGTTGACAAAAGATAACCGATACAACTTTCATGGAAAAAATGTGGTTGATATCTAGTGAAAAAATTAGGTACAGCAAAATTGGTTGAAAATTCTCTAAAATCATATATATATATATATATATATATATATATATATATATATATATATATATATATATATGGAGAGAGATATCTATGACATCGCTGAGGGAACTTAAGGGAAAGACTTTCGTTTCTCCGTTCTTTTTATGTACATAAAATTAGTATATAAATAAAATTATTTTTTTAATTATTATGCATTTAATTTCATTAAATTTTTATATAGTTATAAATAAAAGTTTTAACACTACTAAAATATCTTTTAGAGATATCCGTCGCTGTATGATATAATATGTGTATTTTATGATATAAATTTTAGTAATTTTAAATTTTAAATATTACAATTGTATTTGTCAAATAATGTTTAAAAATATTACATGGATAACAAGGGAACGAGACAAACACGTATTTGATTATTTTATATTCATCTTCACACGTAAAAGTTTATCCCTACTCTCAAACAGGTATATAATTTTCCTTTCATTTTCGTCGTCACGGGTATACCTTATGTTCACATCCATTTTTTATTGTTTTAATTTTCAATATTTATTTTTTATATAAATTTAAAAACCACATAAAAAATAACATTATAAAATATTCAATATCAAAACATATTCTTATATCTTCATAGATAAATATTTATAAATAAATTATTATAGTATAAATATTTATATAAAAAATTATATAAATGTGAAAGAATTATATAAAGTATTTCACAATTAAATCAAAATAAAATTTTATGACGACCAAAGCATGTATCAATCTCGTAAATACTAACGAAAAAAAGTTGATAAAGTTAGTATATTTAAAAAAACTATAAAAAAGAAAACATATAATGCATTTTTATTGGTCTATTTACTTATACAACGAGTGGTGGATCTTAACATAAGGGTGTCAAAATTTTAATATAAATGTATAATTTTTTTTTGAAGTACAAAATATATAAAATATAAATATAGGAAGACATTCCTATACTTCTTTTAAGATTCGTCATTGTACACACCAATACAAATCATATTGAACGAAGTAACATAGAGAATAAAATGTTAAACTAATAATAATTCAAAGGTTAAATTATTATAGAGGTCTCTATTTTTGTAACGAAATCTCAAGTAGGTCCCTTCATTTTTATTTGACTCTAGTTCCTATTTTGGAAATTTCGTTGCAATTAGTTCATTTTCGTTAGTTGTACAGTAATGGTGTTAATTATGTGTCACGTGTCAACACGTGGTTTCTTTAATTTTTTAAATTTTTAAATTTTTTTTAAACTTTTTAAGTTTTTATAATTTAAAAAAAATTAAAATTGCCACTTGTCAGTTTGACATTGTGTCACGTGGCTGAGACAATATGGTGTGACAATGACAGTGCCACTAGAGATGACAAATAAACCCGTTCTCATGGGTATTGCCCGAACTCGTCCCCGTTTTGACGGGGAATCCCCGCATTGACTGGGTATGGGTATGGGTATGGGGAATCCCCGACTTTTTCAATTGGGTATGGGGATGGGTATGGGGATGTACATATCCCCGCCATATTACCCGTCCCCGTTTAAATTATTAAAATATTCCTAATTAATTAAATAACCACACATATATATATATATATATATATATATATATATTATTTTTTATTTATTCTAATTATTTGGTTTGTCATGAAACTCAATTGCATTTCAATTATATTTTTCATCTTATCATAATCTTTATGTAATTATGTTCAAAATATGTATATTAATTAAAAAATTTTATGTCTCACATTTGAATATTTCTATTATTTTTTAATATTTTTATTTATGTATATTTTTCTTTCACATGAAAATGTTTAATACTCTCAATTTAAGTATTTAATAGCACAAACATTTCGTTTACTAGGTAATATACAAAAATCGTTTACTTATTATTCTTATTATTAGTTTTTGTTTCATTTGAATAACTTTTTTATTTCACTAAAACATTTTTTGTTATTTCTCAACTACTGAGTATATATGTTGATATTTGAAAAGTTTTCAACTTATCATACCCTTAATTATACATTTATTTTCTTTTGTGCGATTTCTTTCAATAGTCTCTCAAATTGTTTGTAAACATTTGTTAATTTTTTAATATTTTTATTTCTTGTTTATTTTCATTATGTATAATACTATTTCGATATATTTTATTTAATTATTTTTTTATTTTTGAACTCATTATCAATCATACCGTAATTTTTTCACTATAATTATGTAAATAACTTTTATTTACTACAATATAAAAATTTAGTGTAATTGTCCTTAATATTTTTTTATCACCATCCAACATAATTGAAGTTCAAAAGATACAATATCTATGTTAAAATTTTATTATTATGATTATTATTTGTTCTTTGTATCATTTTGATTAAGTAATGTATTATAACTTTTATTAGTGTATAAAAAAGAGATTCATTAGAATTTAAAATATTGAAGTAAACAAACATTTAAAATATATTTTAATTTGAATATTTGTTTCCTTTTATATTTTTTAAAAGTATTTTTAAATTTCATCAACTAGGTTTCATTAATGTTTGCAAATTTAATAAATGTGTTGGTTCTCATAAAATTTTATTTGGTATTATAATCTAAAATGTAAATAATTATAATTTATTTTAAACTTTTATTATGATTATTATTTGTTCTTTGTATCATTTTGATCAAATGATGTATTATAACTTTTATTAGTATATAAAAAAGATATTCATTAGAATTTAAAAGATTGAAATAAACAAACATTTAAAATATATTTTAATTTGAGTATTTGTTTTTCACTTATACTTTTTAAAAAATATTTTTAAATATTATCAACTAGGTTTCATTAATGTTTGTAAATTTAATAAATGTGTTGCTTCTCATGAAACTTTATTTGGTATTATAATTTAAAATGTAAACAATTATAATTTATTTTAAACTTTTATTATGATTATTATTTGTTCTTTGTATCATTTTGATCAAATGATGTATTATAACTTTTATTAGTGTATAAAAAAGATATTTATTAGAATTTAAAAGATTGAAGTAAACAAACATTTAAAATATCAATTATGTTCTTTCTATCATTTTGATCAAATGATATATTATAACTTTTAATAGTGTATAAAAAAAGATTTATTAGAATTTAAAAGATTGAAGTAAACAAACATTTAAAATATATTTTAATTTGAATATTTGTTTTTCTTTTATATTTTTTAAAAAATATTTTTAAATTTTATCAATTATGTTTCATTAATATTTGCAAATTTAATAATTGTTTTAGCTCTCATGAAATTTTATTTGGTATTATTATATAAAATGTAAAAAATTATAATTTATTTTAAAGTATTTGATATGGAAGAAACAATCATCATTCTAATATTGAATATTTGATAATATTATGTTTCCTTTATCATAAAATTTTTATTATTTTATAAAAATTAATTAAAATTAATATTGAAGTAGTAAGAAAATGGGTATGGGTATGGGTACGAGATTATACCCGTTACCCGGTGGGGATGGAGATGGGTCAAAAGTTTAATACCCGTTGGGTTTGGGTGTGGGGATGGGGATCAATATTTTTTACGGGGATGGGTATGGGATAGCGAAACCCGTGCCCGCCCCGCCCCGTTGCCATCCCTAAGTGCCACGTGTCACTATTGGATTTGAAAAGTCTCAATGTAATCCCTGTATTTATTATTTTGTTTCAATTTGATCCCAACTTTTTTAAAATTGAATCATTTTCATACCTATATCAAATTTAATTTTTATATAAATTTTAAAATGGTATTTTTATTATATTTAATATTTTAAACAAAATTAAGTTTATTTAAATGTATATTTTGTACTGATATTTATTTAAATTTTGTTTGAAATATTTATATACCTATAATTTATAGATAAATGTTAGAATTGTTATAATAATTTTTCAAAATTTTATATTTAAATTTATAAAATTTTTATTTTTAAAGCAACTCTAACATTTTATATTGCTATAAAATTTCTAATATAATTTTATATGGATTTAAAAAATATAAATTTCTAATATAAATTTATATTGGTATAAAATTTAATTTATAAAAATAAAAGTCACTAACATTAAAATTAGTATTTAATTAAAATTTTAACTTTTTCTAATTCAAATTAAAAAAAAAAAGAAAGAGAAACTACAAATTTTAAGATCAATGATGAAGATAAATACAGTCTACACTGGAATGGAATTAATTTACTTTTTCAAACCAATATATTTTTTATTCAGTTTTATTTTTTTACTGACCTAAACTTTCAAAATAGGCGACGATAAAAAAAAGAAAACTGTAAAACATAATATGTCATCTATCTTTCATTATATTTTGAAGACAATTCACTGAAGTAAAGTAAATTTGAACAGTACAAGTAAAGTACATTACTTGATCCAAACGCAGTGGTAAGAGAAGAAATAAAAAAGTTTGAAAACTTCACAACGAAAAGGTCATCAACTAAGAATTGTATGAGATAAACTGAGTCAAAACAAGAAGTGGAAGATGAGATATTTAAAAAGAGTAATTGTTGACTAGTTTTGTGCAGAGAATGGTTTGCGGCACAATCAAGTGAAGAAAAAAATATGTATAGATGGAACAGCACCAGCTAAAGCCTGTCTCATAAAGATGAAATCAAAACAAGAAACCAAATTGATTTGTAATAAAAAGGAATCTTAAATATAATTCCATTTACAAGGCGAAATTTGTCTACACTTATAATATATTTGTTTTTTTATTTAATGTGCAATTTTTAACACACTCTATTTTTATTATTTCGAGTTTGAGACCAAACATTAATCGATATTTTGACAACTATCTGATAATAGATGATACAATAGACTTAACAAATAACAAATCTTGTTATGATTAACCAAAATTTTGATACTATTATGTTAAAATGTATATTTTAAGCCTTATAATCTTATAAAAATTGTCACCGTCAAAAGTTTGTGCAGATCTGGTAGCAAAAACGGTTCAAGCATATTTGTTGATGGTGTATCAAATTTTTGTTCTAGAGCATGTCTTTTGTGAAGGGATGATATGTTGATTCTCAAATTGATTGTTTACCAAAGTTTCACATCGAGTAATAGGAAGAAGAAAACAATAAAAAATAAAAAAAAGTACTATAAAAATCCAGAGTTATTTTTTAAGTTGTCCTCACAATTCCATATGTCTTTTATGAGAGACTTAGGTAGTTGTGTATCATTCAAATATTTTCAGTTTTGTCCATAAAAAATTGAATGAATATTTTCAATTTTTTTCCGAAAAATTACATTTGTATACTTATATATATATATATATATATATATATATATATATATATATATATATATATATATATATTAAGTATTTGTGAATGTAGATACTGAACAACGTTAACGTTAATGGATCACAGTGTGAAACCATCATGCAGGTTATTCTAGACTGATAGATACAACTGAATTTGAAAACTTCAAGTCCCCACAATCATCAACAGCCGGCAGAGTTGATATTCCCATGCAATTAATCTTGGAAATTCAATGTTGTGTTATGATTATTACTGGTCAAAAATGAAGATTTTATAAGGGTGCAGTTCTTCTTAAACCGTCTCTGAAAGCATTAAAAAACGGCTAATTATGTAAGAAAAGAAAATGGCTGGTGAATGATACATCACTGAAAGCTCTATTTTGGAGCAGTTCCATGTGGTTTGTGAAGGAAATCATGGGGTATATTTTAAATATTTTTGGCAATGCTATTAGGTTGTTGCAAGGTTCAAGGTACAAAAATGTGGCCATAAACTTGTGTTAGAATTGTCAAATTACTGTGACATGGATAATGACACGACGTGAAAACGATGATCGTCGTAGATGCGAGGAAGAATGTGATTATAAAATTCGTCCCATTTGAATTCACTGCATTCTTTTTTCCAGAATCTCCGATAATTGATTTTGTTAGAAGTGAATTTTAAGTTTAATTTAACTTGTTTTGATATATTTAATAAGTCTTACATCGTCTAAGAGTCGAGGTTAAACGAAATTTAAATATTCTTACATCTTTTTATCTTTCGAAACGTCTTTCAAAGATAAAATCGTGACAGAGTTCAAACACTCCAAAGCATATAATATCTTGAAAACGTGATCGTCATTCCTAATAATAGTTCTGCTAGACAACAAGTCTTATTTATAATCGATGTGAAACTTTCAACCATTTTATCTATCAATTTGGGTGCAGCTGATAACTGTGAGACAGATAGAACTGATGATAATCATTGTTAACTCAACTTCAAATTTCGGGTAGACTTAAACAAAACTAGAATTTCCGCGTGATTAATTAAATTAATTAAACCAGTGGTTACGTCAACATTGTCGCGAGACATATAGCAAAGTTTCTAACTTTAGTTTCTTTTAAAGGAAATTTTAAGTATAAGTCTTGTAAAGAAATAATAAGTGATTAAATTACATAGTTAGTTAACCGTTTTAATAAACATAAGTAAACAGGACAATATCTGTTATGATAAGAATATTTATTTGACTGGTCTATTGCAACAAACAAAGTTCTAACTTAAGAATAAATAATAGAGGGAATTTTGGAATGGATTTTGATTATCTCTTTTTTATTTATTTGAACTAAAAACTTATTATTAATTTTATTTCTATATTAAATTTTTGTTTTATCTTTATATTAAATAAATATGAAATTTTTGTGTCATCTTTTCACTAAATTAATCGGTATACACGTGTGTTTTTACGTGGGTATTCATGTATTTATGATCGTAAATATTAATTAAATAATTATTTTATAAGAATAAAAAATCATTTAAAAAAATATAATATTATCGAATATTTAATATAAAATATTATTTTGATCATGTTACATAATAATATAATAAAAATCAAATAATTATAAAATTGGATAAAAATTATTAGACGTGTGTCTTATAAATAATTTATAAAATTAAGGACTAAATAAAAATAATAATATAAATTTGTTAAATTATCTAATAAGTTAAAAAGGTTTTAATAATTTAAAAATCATGAAATGGGAACAAAAATAATATTAGGACCCACCTATTCATTTTGTCTTTATACTTAATTTAAAGTATTCTATATTACTCGTACCATATTTGTATAGAGTAAATTTAACATTTTCTATCGAAATTGGAATAATTTTGAATAATTCTTACAAACAATAATTTACTCATCATAATATAAGGTAGAAAAAGAGCTTGGACTAAGTATAAAATTTTAGATGTTTTGTAAATGATTGTGATTTTACACTTTATTTTTAACTATTTTTTCAATGATTGTGATTTTACGATTATTTAAACCAACAAAGCATACTCACTATAATAGTTTAAAACAATTAATTAATAGTTATTAAACAAAATAGTTTTTTTTTAAAGAAATCCATGCCTATGTGAATTTTATAACATAATCAAACTATATCTATTATGAAAATATATAAATACATATATAAAAGTAAAATACCAAACCCACTTATATTGTTCTACATGAATACAAGTTAAAGAAGCTAACATAACAATAAAAAAATTTTGTTAAAAAAAACATGAGAAAATTTGAACTCTACATAAAAAATGCAAGTATTGGCTCCATCTCTATCTAAGATTATAAATAATCTTTTGTTGATCTAGAAAAATCATGACATACTGAAAAATAACTACTCTCTAATCAAGCAAGCCCCAAAACATAAAAATGATCACATAAACTCAATATAAATAGAAGTTTGTATTTTTTAAAAAATTGAAAAATTATTCACATATTTACCCTTATTTTTTCTAAAAATATCATCACATAAACTAGGATAACCCCTAACTACACCATTAATATTCACCTTGAACCAACTAACATATAAAATTTGTCATCATCTTACTATTTTTACCATTCAAAAAAATCATTTATTTAAATTGAATAATTTTATAAACTAAAATAGTTATATTTTTTTTGAGTGATTATTTATGGGTTAAATATGTTTTTGGTCCCTTAAGTTTCAGTGAAACTTGAAATCAATCCCTTATCGAAAATTTTGACCAATTTATTCATCTGTCTTTAAAAACGCGTGAATTTAGTCATTTTAATCAAATTTTGCTAAGTTTATTTGAAGTTCAAATGTTTTTTAGGATAATATTTGACTTAGCATTTTAAGCAAAAATGAGTTAAACGATGTAATCAATTCAAATACTATCATGAAATGCGCTTAAAACGTTAGATAAACTTAACAAAATATGGTTAAAAGGACTAAATCCATATATTTTTAAAGATAGATGACTAAATTGATAAAATTTTTTGAAAAGGAACCAATTCCAAATTTTAATGAAACTTGAGGGATCAAAAACATATTTAACCCATTATTTATTTAAATTCAACTGTTTTTAAAATTAAATTAATTACTTACAGTAAAACAAAAAAGAAAGAATACATATATGTAATTAATGTGGTTTTACTAATATATATATATATATATATATAATATTTACATTTGTATTAGTACTAATATATATATTTTACCGGTACACATCAATATAATTATATAAATAAAATTTATAAATAATATTAATAAGAGTATAATATAAATAAGTGCATGAAAAATAATGGACAATGTGGTAATTAAATTTAAATCTTGTTTAAAAATTAATTAATTCATATAATGTATTTTATTATGTTTATGGAAGGTATGTAATTTTGTTAAAGTGAAATGTTACAATGGAAGTTTTTTTGGTGGGTATGTAACTAGGAATTAGAGTTGGAATTGTGGGCCGTTGATGGAGTAGATTTGAAAAAAATATAATAATGGAGATGTGTGCTTACGAAATATGGGGTGTCATTAATAATGGAATGAACTCTCTTCCTGGGCATAAATCAAGTAACAATCTTTATTCTTCTCTTATCTTTATAATTCTTCTGCTTCACAAGTTTCTATATCCAATATATTAAAGAAGTTTTATATATATATATATATATATATATATATATATATATATATATATATATATATATATATCATAAATAAATGTTTTTGTTATACATATATATATTTTTTCAATTCCATCTTTCAATAATTAACCGTTTACAAAGTTTACTTTAAGTGATTTTCTTTTTTAAATTTCACTTTTTAAAGTTTTCTTCTTTTTTAAATTTAATTATCATTTTTAGTAAAATAATATTTACAAATAAATAAAATTTATCTAAAATAAATTTATAATATTATATTTATATTTATATTTATAATTATAATTTTATTATTTTATATTATATAAAAAAAGTAAACAATACACGTCCACATATTTGATATATAATTATTCAAATTAAAAAAAATACGTGGCCTAGAAAGAAAAAATCACACGATAAAACTCGTTTATAAGAATCCAAGTTTACAGGGTTGTTTTCTATAATTATTGGAATAGTTGAGGATACATAAAATCAAGGTGCATTTTGTTAATATATATATATATATATATATATATATATATATATATATATATATATTATACAAATCAGAAATGTAGATTTAAATTATTATATTTTATTTAATTTTCATTCATTTTTATTTTTTAGTTTTAATATATATTGATTAGAAGGAAAAATACATAAAATGAGTACACAAATAAAATTAATCGAATTGATTATTTTTATTTAAATGCAACTTAACAATGGAAGATTAAGTATATTTTGATTAATAGTTTAATTTTATTCATAAACATATTGTATACTTTTATATTTTATGGATTATTATTTTAAAAAGTAATAAATCAATTCCACTAGAATGAACTTTGTTTATATATGGTATGACATTAGATTAACATTTAAGGTTAAATGAATTAAGCCATATACTACAGAGGTTGTTAAATTAAGAATATCTAATCCATAACTCAACTACCATTTAAAATTTAGAAGGTTTTATACGACGTTGCAAGCGAATATAATAAAAAACAAATAAACACATAAAAACAAATATAATATTTATCAAATTACTGATTTATATGTGAAATAATATCAATTACAAACAAATCAAATGCTGCAAACATTTGTTTGAGAAAAAAATGCAACTAAAATAAAAAATACTTTGTGACAGCACAATTGTAATTAAAAAAAAAATTGAAAGTACCAATATAATTAAGATCTTATCAAACCTAATCACAAATCAATTATGGTGTCACTTTTAAATAAAAATTCAAAATTTGAATATAAAAATGCAATATTGATCACAGGCCTAAACATTACCATTAAGGCCCAATCGGTTCCCAAAAGTGAAAAAAAATTTAGTTACAGAGAACAGAACACGCGACTATGGCATAACATAAAACGTTGAGGTTGTCTTCTCCCTCTTCTCTCTGTGCTAAACAAACACCAACCTCAGTTACGGTTAATCGAACCGTTTGATCAGTTGAGGTCATGGCGTTGTGGCACCGAATCGGAAAGGCGAAGCTCAGAACCCTCTGCACCCAACTCCAACGATCTTACATTCATCTTCACCGTGCTTCTGCCCCCAAACCCTGCCATATGGACATTCCACGGCCGAATTCCGTGTTTCATGCCAGACCCACCAGCGTTTTCAGTACCGTGAGGTTCTTCGCTGCCCCTGTTCAGGTTGTTCACACTTTCATTGGCCGAGACTGCCAAAGTTGCTGTCTTTGCTCTGTATTTGGAACTGGGTTGCTCTGTGATGGATCATTTTACCCTTTTGTACCCTTTTGAATTTGATTATATTTTGTGGGATTTCAGTTTCAGGTAAAGAACAGGAACGAGGAGGAGGATCCAAGTGAGCGACGGATGAATGAGAAAATCAAAGCTCCTTATGTCAGGCTTGTTGTGGATGATGGTAAACCTATTGCCCATTTGAATTGATGCTGGTTTGGTTGTTTACTTTGTAATGTTTTAAGAGTAAATATAACATGAAATGTTAGTATACATGATTTTTACACTGTCCTTGAATCATCTGTAGTAATGTTTACTCTTATTCTCTCCATTAGTAAACCGTGGAGTTGCTGTGATGGAAAATTGCTAGAAGTTAAAGCTACCTAGTTATTTTTCTGATAAATATATTACAGTTGTGCATCATAATGAGATAGCTGTTCTCTCCTGCTTAAACTAGTGCTACCAATATAAACTGCAACTGAGCCTAGATTCTTGTTTGGGCTTAAGCTCTACTTGAAGTACTGAAATAAACATAAATGCAAATTTGAACTATATTATTATTATTTAATACATGGGGCTTGTAGTATCAGCTTTATGTGTTATTTACTGTACGAGTTTCCAATTAAATTTATGAGTTCACGCAGGCCATCATTCAATAGTACCAAGGCTTGAAGCATTGGAACGTGCCAAGGCGCTTAAACTTGATTTAGTTGAGGTAAATGATTTTTTTTGTCCTTTCCCTTGTTAATTTGAATGATACTTCCTTTCCCTTGTTAATTTGAATGATACTTTATATTTTTATATTGTAGTTATTAAGAATTTTTTCAAGAGATACCTGCAAAATATAGTTGAGTTAAAGTAGATAACAAAATTTCATGAAAAATCATCATTTACGGAAGGATTTATTTATTTATTTTTGCATCCTTGTAATCTTTTAAGTCATTCTGTTATGATGGATCTGGACTTTATCATTGTAAGATCTAGCCTTAAGTTGGGGCAGAAACAAACACGTGTGTGTCTAACATTATGTAGTCATTGATTCCATCATCATGAACAGCACATCCTTAAAAACAGGGATATTTTGTGACTAGTGGTAGATAACCTATATACTCATGTATCAAATTTGTCAATCCATAAAGCATTACAATTTGCATATGAATTCGCATGAAGAAGGTTGGGAGGTTGGGCTAAGCACACAGGAATTTTCCCTTTTGACATTTATTATATGAGAATTTGGTTATGTGACAGGTTGATAAAAGTGCTCATCCTCCTGTCTGCAAAATTATGGACTACCACAAGGAAATGTATAAGCGACATGAATGGGAAAAGGACCGTGCTAAAAGCAAGGTACAATGTAGTATGGATGTTGCTTTTAAAGTTTCTTTGTTGTCATTGTTGATATATATATTTTGTCATACTCATTTTAATTTGATAGTGGAATGTTCATACATAGGAGTCTCTGCTAGCAAAGAAGTGCGACTGCATGAGCGTTTAACCTGTTAGAATAAATGTGCCATATTATATGTCCAACGTGTTGGCAATATTATTGGATATGAGTAGATAAAGGTCAGGTCAGGTGGAATTTAAATGGGGATTATGGGTATGAAAAGCTCCTAAATCACTACATACTGTTCAAATTACTAGCATATATTTATTTGTCATCTTTCTATGTCAAGATCAACTTGTTAAGAATTTGACTCTGCTAGGTCTAGGCCTTTATAATATGTATAGGTAAAAGAATCAGATTACTTGCTGCATATAGACCAGATATTGTAACATCTAACTGAAATCCAAATTCTTCAGAGACTTATTGGTAAAACAAAGGCCGCAAGAGTGTTTTTTCATGCAACAAAATGAATAAATTGAGTGAAATGTGCGCTTTCCTCTCAGTATTCCAAATACTAATTATGATGCAGACAGCTTTCTTTTAGCAATGGTTTAAAAATGAAACCATATATAATACTAGGAACTAAAGGTGGATCTTTACATTGTCAGATCCGAAGCAAAATTACAATTTTGTGTATGTACTCTTAAAAGTAAAAACATATTTCATAAATAATCGGTGCTTTACTTGTTAATTACTTATAGTAATTATTTGGTGCAACGGTAATTAGTGCTGGCTTAAACCCAATAGAAGTGATTGCTTGACATTTAATGGGAGCAACTGAGCAAGAGATTTTTCATGGTTTATTGATTGGTAGAATAAATGCAGTTAGGTTATCGCCTTTTGATCTGGAGGTCACAGGTTAAGTTCTGGAAACAGACTCTTTGCTACATTAATCCTCCCAAAACCTCTCTAGAGGGGGGAGTTTTGTGCCTGAGTTGCTCTTATGTAGTCATTATTCTATTATGGCATGTTTAGTGACTTGTGAAAGACAAATGTGTAGTTATATTATTAGATGTAATATTCTTATTTTTAATCAGTTTTCTGACAAATGCAGGCTGACACGACAATACGAAAGGATGTTAAAGAAGTGCGATTTTCTGAAAAAATTGTAAGCCTTTTCTATTTCCTTTTATTTTTCTATATCCTTTAAATGTTTTAGCAAACTTATTACTTATAAAAATTATCTACTGCTATAAATTAAGTCTAGTAGCATGTTTGTTCTAGAATTATTTACTAGGTCTCTAATTGTGAGCTGGAAGCCCTTGTTTGTTCTGGCAATACAAAATCAGATTTTCACATTTTTTAATTAAAAGCACATGTCCCGTTATAAATCCATGGAACAGATTAACACATCTCAATTATGTTCTTTAGAATTAATTTTACCTTATTTTAAAACAAACCTTAGCCAGGGCAACAAATGTTTTGGTCCAACCTTTTGGTATTGATGTTTGAAATGCAATTGAACTGAAATGCATGCTTTATCAGCTTGGCTAAATCTTATTCAATTTCAGCTCCTCTGTACTTGTTTTCTACGAACTAGGCCATGGCTTTTAGCATCTAAGTCATACAAGTGCCTGGTGAAGGCAATTAATTAGCCATTCAAGTTTCAATTTGTATGGAGAAATGTTGAACCTGCAAGATGTCTTTACAGTTGTATATATGTGTGTGTATTGTGGCTAACTATGGTGTCTGACTTCTGAGTGAGAGTCATCTTTTACTAACTCATTCTGGAAAAGGAAAATTTTGGTGGATTGAAATTTCTTCTGTTGATGTTTTCAGGAAGCAAAGGACCTGAAGAACAAAGCAGATATGGTTAGAAAGTTAATGGAGAAGGGTTATCGAGTGAAGGTACTCTCTACTGTTTGGTTTTGAATTAGATTTCTATATTGTCTCTACAGTATTCAAAGAACAATGTTGTAATTGTAAGTTAAATATTAAAATATTAATATTCTTTTATGGGATTAATTTTTGCACGTATATTGTTGTCATTTCTAATCAATTAATTTCTTTAAAGTACTATTACTACTTTATTACTAAAAATATATGACACAGGTTATGCAATACATGTATTATATTAAAAGGAAAATATACATTTAAATATATATTAAATGTTAACTTCAGAGTGAAAATTTAAATATAGCTTTAGGTGATATTGGTGCAGTAGAAAAAAATGACAAACTAGGAGTATAATGGCAAAGTTGAACTACTTATCATAAAATTAAAAAAAAATAGAGAACTGACGAAGCAAAACCAACAATTGACATATTAGGATGCAAAAGGGGGTGATGACATATTTGTTAATCATATATTTCAGAAAATCACATAGCTTAACAGTATAGCATATTGTAATATTTATTTAAAAAAAAAACATAATGGATACTGATAGGGGACGAAATCCTTCCTGTTTCTAAACGGATGTATGAGTTACTGTGTATCATGTACTGAGTTGGTGACTGATTTCTCAGAAATATGACTGTTTTTTGTCTATTTAAAACAGTGCAAGGTATCATCAAGCAAAGAAAATCTGGACTTGACAGCATTATTTTCTCCTTTCATTGCTCTGGTATGATGATGATTCTTACTTTGTTCTGGTTTTTTTCTGCCTGAACTATATCTAATGTTTTTTTCTTTTATACCTTTTCTCTACAAACCCTTCATTCTACATGTTAAAATTTATTTGCAGCTGGAAGATGTGTGCGTTGTGGAAAGTGGACCATTTATGGCAAAAAAAGATGCATATATGATCGTCAGACACATTAAGTTTGGGGCTGCGAAGAAAAGTGGGAAAAAATTTCATAATGCAGCAAATACTGTGACTCAGGAAGGTAATACAGAGACTTCAACAGCCAATCCTAGTGATTCTGTTGAATATGAGAGTCATGCAGAATCTAGATTTGAAACGGAGGAAGACCCCTCTGATGCTGCAGAATCACCCTTTCTGTCAAGAAGTAATGATCCAGTATCTCCTCCTGTGTCTGAAAACAGGTATAGGAGAACTAATCCTCAAGGTGAAAACAACGTCCAATCTAAGGCACAAGTGCCTCCTGCTGAGACTGAAAATAGGTACAAAAGAGTAGAGCCAAGAAACAGATTCCAGCAAACCTCAAATAATCCAGGTATGAACAACTACCAAGGTCCTGGAACAAGAGACACATTCAGGCCACCGCCGCCGCTGCCGAATTGGAATCGGCCAAGGCAAGCGCCGGGGAATGTTAATGTTGATACCAGAATAGAAAATAACAGGCAAGCTTTCACTCCTCCTGGATCAAGACACTCAATGCCTTCCCGTGAGAATAATATCCACAATCATCCTTCAAATGCTTCTAATACCCCTAGACCTGGTTATGGCAATTTTAGAGGTCCAAATGGGGGTGTCCCCAATCATGCTGGTGCTCCCAATACCTCAAGACCCAGTTATGGCAATTTCAGTGCTTCAAATGATGGCATCCCCAAGCATCCCAATGCTCATAATTCTCCAAAGACCTTCTAGTTATGGCATTTTTAGTCCTCCAAAATGCCCTCAAACACAAGGTGTATCAAAGTCAATAGCATTTAACAAATAAGGGATGTTAGCAACTCAAATAGAGGATGGTTGTATCAAAGTTGACCTACATAGGATGGTTCATATATTTGAAGTACAAATCTGGTGCAGTGACACATTACATTACACTCTTTAGAAAATGAGGTGATGGGTGAAATTATTCCCCACAAAGTGCTTGCAGCTGTATTTTATTTACCTTAGATGACCCATGAGAAGGTTTGTCTGGTGGGAATTTTGCATCATCTGATATTGGTAGTTTTAGAATGGAAGAACAATTTTGGATTGTTTATTTATCTAACGGTAGAGACGTGGAATTTTTTAACTATCCACTCACCACTGGAAGTTTTGATCTGTTTGTTTAATAATCATTCATTCCTACGAATAAAGTTATTAACATTGTAATACTTATTTTAATGTTATATCTGTGGTGATTTTTAATTGATTAATAATTTAACAAACTTTATGTTAAGAGAATATGAAAATTAATCTCAGTATCTTCTCAGCAATATTTTTATTGTATAAATTGTAGTCCCATCAATTTAGATAAATAATTCTCTAAAACTTCAAATTAATCATGAGGATTTGGTGGATATGTTTTCGAATATCAACAAAAAAGTGTGAAGATTTGTCTATAAAAATGTTTCTATTTTTTCATTACTAGTTTCAAAAGTATTGAATCATTTTAGCTTTATTTTCGACAGGAATTTATGAAGATTTTCGAAATAATTATAAATGCACGAAATTAAATTTCTAGTACCAGGGATGGTAACGGGGCGGGCACGGGTTTCGCTATTTCACATCCATTTCCGTAAAAAAAAATGCATCTTTTGTCTCATTTCCACCGGGTAACGGGTATAATCTCGTACTCATATCCATTTTTTTACTAATTCAATATTAATTTTAATTAATTTTTATAAAAAAAAAATTATGGTAAAGGAAACATAATATTATCAAATATTCAATATTAGAAGGATGATTGTTTCTTCGATATCAAATACTTTAACATAAATTATAATTGTTTAAATTTTAGATTATAATACCAAATAAAATTTCATGAGAACCAAAACAATTATTAAATTTGCAAATATTAATGAAACATAGTTGATAAAATTTTAAAAATATTTTTTAAAAAATATAAAAGAAAAAAAATATTCAAATTAAAATATATTTTAAATGTTTGTTTACTGCAATCTTTTAAATTCTAATGAATCTTTTCTTTATACATTAATCAAAGTTATAATGCATCATTTGATCAAAATGATACAAAGAACAAATAATACTCATAATAAAAGTTTAAAATAAATTATAATTGTTTACATTCTAGATTATAATACTAAATAAAATTTCATGAGAACCAACACATTTATTAAATTTACAAACATTAATGAAACGTAGTTGATAAAATTTAAAAATATTTTTTTTAAATATAAAAGGAAAACAAATATTCAAATTAAAAAAAAATTAAATGTTTGTTTACTTCAATCTTTTAAATTTTAATGAATCTTTTTTTTATACACTAATAAAAGTTATAATACATCATTTGATCAAAATGATAACAAATAATAATCATAATAAAAGTTTAAAATAAATTATAATTGTTTACATTTTAGATTATAATACCAAATAAAATTTCATGAGAACCAACACATTTATTAAATTTGCAAACATTAATGAAACCTAGTTGATAAAATTTAAAAATATTTTTTTAAAATATAAAAGGAAAACAAATATTCAAATTAAAATATATTTTAAATGTTTATGTTACTTTAATCTTTTTAATTCTAATGAATCACCTTTTTATACATTAATAAAGGATATAATACATTACTTGATCAAAATGATACAAAAAACAAATAATAGTCATATTAATAAAATTTTAACATAGATCTTGTATCTTTTGAATTTCAATTATTTTGGATAGTGATAAAAAAATATTCATGACAATTACATTGAATTTTTATATTGTAGAAAATAAAAATTATTTATATAATTATAGTGAAAAAATTACAATATGATTGATAATGAGTAGAAAATAAAAAATAATTAGATAAAATATATCGAAATAGTATTCTACATAATGAAAATAAACAACAAATAAAAATATTAAAAAATTAACAAATGTTTACAAAAAATTTGAGAGACCATTGAAAGAAATCGCACAAAGAAAAACAAATAAATAATTAAGGGTATGATAAGTTGAAAAATATCTCAAATATCTAAGAAAACTTTTCAAATATAAATATAGATACTCAATGGTTGATAAATAACAAAAATTGTTTTAGCGAAATAAAAGAGTTTTTCAAATGAAACAAAAACTAATAATAATAAGTAAAGTTTTTTTTTATATCACCTAGTAAATTGAGAGTATTAAACATTCTCATGTGAAAGAAGAATATATAATAAATAAAAATAATAAAAAATAATAAAAATATTCAAATGTGAGACATAAAAAAATTTTAATTGACATACATTTTTTTAACATAATTACATAAAAGTTATGATAAGTGTAAGTTGAAAAATATAATTGAGATGCGAATGAGTTTTATGAGAAACCAAATAATTAGAAGAAATAAAAAATAATATATATATATATATGTGGTTACTTAATTAATTATGAATATTCTAATAATTTAAACGGGGACGAGTATTATGACGGGGATATATACATTTCCATACCCAATTGAAAAAGTTGAGGATTCTCTATACCCATACTCAGTCAATGCGGGGATTCCCGTCAAAACGAGAACGGATTCGAACAATACCCACGGAGACGAATTTATTTGTCATGTCTATATATAACCCCATTACAAGATTTGCATGATAGTTAAATAAATTTTAACCAATTATAGAATTTATTTGTTATCTTGTGAAATACCATAAAAAGTAGGGATTGAGTGAGTAGTGGAAAGGGGAGTGTGAGAAGTAATTCCCCTGTTGGGCTTCAGGAAGTGGGAGCTGACCTGGACTGGGTTTCCAAAAGCCCTATTTTTTAACGGCTCAAACTCCGTCCATATTAGACGTTAATGAGAATAATAATAAATAGTTAATTAAAATTAGCAGAAAATAATAGTACTAATTGCTGCGTATTATGCAGCCTAAGTATAACTGTAAAACTGCATATTCCACCCCACATTTTTGATTCTGTTTTGAAGAGAGAACGAGGGAAGGTTTTGAGTTTGATATTGGCAAATGATAAAGCGCAGCAACTAGAGACCTATTGAAGAGTGTTTGCGTGCGTTCTCTTCTGCTGTGTTCGAAGTTCAGTTTTCAGATTTCGCCACGCAAACCCTAACGCTTCGAACTTGCAATTGCTTCGCTCAATAGGGTTATTTATTATTATTAATCTTATTTTCTTATCATTCGCTTTTCCAATTAGGTTCCCATTCAGTTGTTATGCATTCCCACCAATGATTCCACACCATTAATTTAATTAGTTTTGCAGATTTTGACCAAAACGAGCTGTGTAATACACTGGTGGAATTTGATAAGTAGAGTTACGATGGATTTTGACGAGTATGAGTATTTAGAGAAAGCAGTTGAAAATGCTGAAGTTAAGAAGGAGAAGCATAGGGCTAATGGTAGTGATAGAAGTGTGAAGTCTGAAGAGAGAGGGCATGGTCGGAGTTCTAAGCATAAGAGTGGTGAGAAGGATGACGAAGACGTTGAACTCCATGCCAGGCATTCAAAATCTGGAGAGGATTCCCGCCATTATGAGAGGAAGAGAGAAAGAAGCTCCTCTCGTCACGGTTTGCAGTACAGAGATGGAGAAAAGGAGAAAGATCAGCACAGAAGCTCTGGGGGCAGTAGGGATAGGAAGAGGGATAGGGACAGAGACCACGAGAATAATGATAGGAAGAGAGGTAGGGAGAGAGAGAGAGATCGCGAGCGCGACCAAGAAAGGGATAGAAGGGACCGAGGAAGTGAGAGTGAGCAGGAACACCGCAGCAGAAGTAGATCCGAAAGGCATCGGAGTGATCTGGATGACAGAGACAGAGAAACAATTCTTGATAAAGACAGAGAAATAAGCCGGGATAAGGATTTCGGAGACAGAGAAAGGGCGAGGGAAACAAGGGAACGGGTTAGAGAAAGCAGGTATTCTTTCACGTTAAAGTTTTATTAATTTTAGCTGCTGTGGTAGATTATCCATAATTTTGTCTGTGATTGTTATCTAGCTACCCTAGATTTTTGTTTCCTATTGACTTCCTACATCCATTGTGAACAGGGATTATGTATATAATGATTTATTTTCTGCTTCATCTCATCTAGAGAGTTAACCTCCTCTGTCTGACGGGCATGCTGTGTGATATATACGTAAACAGTATTCCCATTTTCCCTTTAGCAGAGCATTGGACATGAAAAGGATGCACAAATATCACTGACTTGAAAGCCACTTAATTAATGATGACCAGAGTATGTTTGGACAAACATTTTCATAAGGACTCCTAGGAGAGAAAAATATGAAGAAAAAAATAAAATTGACTTCTCTGAGTTAAATTAACCTATGTACAAGGTAAAAATAAGAGTTTGGAGATGTTACACGAAAGAGTTTGTATATAGCTTATGCATGGACTAATTTTAACTTAAGGAGAAATCAATTTCATTTTTCTCTCCTAGAAATCCTTGTGGAGAAGCTCGTCATCCAAATAGATCCTAAAATTCCTTTGGCTTTCTGTATAAAATCCTCTATTGTAGATAGTTGTATGCAATCTTGAAACTCCTTCACCTTCGTCATATTCGTTGTCGAAATGTGATTCCTAAATTTCATGTCTGTAAATGTGACATGAACAATTTGTAGGTAGGGGACTATGTTTAATATCAATATGGGATAAGTTATTCTTTTAATCTGAAATTTTAGATATGTTGCGAAGTAGTAGATATAGAAACAGTAACATTTTCCACTTCTGCTTTTAATCCGTTAATTCCCGTATACTCTGTGTACATGCTCAGGTACTACTATATAGAACACAGACACACTTCTTTAATATAGCTTAAACTTTTAGGTAGATTGTTAATTCAATTTAGGATTGTAATTTACTTGACTAAATGATTTGGAGTTTGATCCTCATGGTCATTGGTGCATAGTTCTAGGACAGCCCCATTCGTGGCCTTGAAATTTATCTATAATTGATTTTAATGTCTGGGAACAGAATACAATATACAAGTTGTTTCTGCGCCCTAGATTAATCATAATAAGCTTTCCAGGTCCACTTGCTTGTTAACGTATTCTTTCATTTACTTCCTTTCTTCTATTTCATTTATTTTATCATATTCAGAATCCTTATTGTCAATGATATAGTTATGCTTACAGTAATAGCTTTGTTGAGTCATTGATTAGATTTAGTATGGTGAATTTAATAGGCTGAGGCAATGGTGCCAAGATCAAGACCTTGGTATTTGGGTGAATCTTATTATTTAATTTTTAGTTTGTGTTGAACCCATTTTATGCACTTTAAGTTATGCAAATTCATATATATTATCATATGTAGTATAGTTCTGTTAATCTTAGGTGATCAGAAATGTGTTATCCTCTTGGCTATGAAGTTTAATCACCTACTCGTTTTTATAAATGGTGTTTATTCTTTGTCCTGCTTTACCTGACATCATTGTTCTTTGCATTTGGTGCTCATGAGTTTGTCTTTGTTTGTGAACTAGGTTATTCTCTTGTCTCTCATCTCTATTTTGAGGATCGTTGTAGGTTTGTTTTACTGTTTGCATTGATTATAATATCTAATCTGGATTTGAGAATGGTGGTTTTTTAATTGCATATAGTTAGTTGTTCTGTTTAACAGCATTATAGCTTCTGAATATTGAATGTTAGTTTCTAGGAACACGTGGATATGGTATAAAGGTCATCAAATGATCTTTGCCGAGGTACTGGAGCCTTAGGTCATTGGTTTCAAAAGTTTCTCCACCTCCCAGAATCTATTTGAAAGTATGCATTGTAACCATTCATTGTTTGAATGGTCGTTGTAGTGGTGGCGGTGATGCCATGCTGTTTATAATCCTTCCCTCTTGAAATTAGTTGCTTAATTGCATTTATTCTGTTGCAGAAATGCTGGTGATGGAGTAATGGGCAATGCTTAAGAGAAGCAATTCATCTTCTGATGCCTGTGGACAAAACCAATGTTCATTTGGCTACATGTTGATCACAGTTTTTGTCACTGCATGTAATAGATTGGTGTCAATGTGATTAATTTGGGAAATATTAGATTTAGAAAGTTCTGCATTTCATAGCTTTTCAATTTTGTTATATCAATTCGTTCATGGGGTTTTTGAGTGAATGAAGTCCACTAAAAAAATGCTCTAGCCTTAAACATCAGATAAAGTCCCAAGAACTAGTTTAAAATCTACCATCAGATAGAGTCCAGCAATTCTGTTGTTCATGTCCAGAACTGGGTGCTCCATTGCAACATTAATTTTTTTGTTCACATCACTGGCACCTTGCTTTGATCAATGTGATTAAAGGCCTTTATGTTTTATATTATTGGATTCTATCGATTTACCGATTGCATGGGTAGGATGGGTTTTTTATGTACTATGCTGTCCTGTTGCTGTTGATTCTTTCCTTCTGTTTAATCACATCACTAGTCATGTCCTATATAAAACTAGATTTTGTGTATTATGAAGGTTGCATTCACTTTATGCTTATGGTTCTCTTACTCGGTATATATAAGCTTTTAACAGGTTTCAACTTAATGCAATTAGGTCCCTCACACTCTCGTACTGCCATCAATCCAAGTTGGTGATGCTGTTTCAATATAAGATTTTGTTTTATTTATAGAAGGTACAAAATCTCGTGTTAATAGCAATTGGATGACATTCATTCCCCTTTAATTACCGTTTCCATCAATCCACGGGTTTGATTCTTTTTTAGTTCAAGAAGTAAAGTCATAAATTAAAACCTGTTACCTGGGGATTTCATGTTAACTTAATTTAGTTCCCTGCAGGCCTGTGTTCACGTGGGGGCTTTATACATGTAAAGACCATTTGCTGCCATGTTGCGAATTTAAGGAACATGAAAATTTTGTGTTGGGAAATATGGTTTATGCAGTAGTTTGTTAAATATATGTTATCATTATTTTCAAATCTGAACTGCTATAAAGAGATTGCATGCATCCCAACAACTTGGGCTATAATTTTGTCCTTTTATCATATTGTAGGCGACATAAAGAGAAAAAGGAAGAAGCTACACAACCTGATGCTGATCCTGAAAGAGATCAAAGAACTGTGTTCGCCTATCAGGTATTCCAAATATAGCTGGAAGGCAATCACATGATCTGTTTCTAATACTTCATTAATTGCCAGATCTAATCTTCAAAACATTTTCACAGATTTCTCTGAAAGCTGATGAAAGAGATGTATACGAGTTCTTCTCAAGGGCTGGCAAGGTCATACTATATTTCACTTTGTTTGCTAACAACAAAATTGCTTTCCTATGCTACTGTAGCTGGGTTTGATTTGTAGTTTAATACATGAGAGTGAACTCTGGAACAATTATTGAAAAACTGTTTGTTTTCTTTTGACATTTTTATTGTAATAGATCCTTGTCTCCCTTAAATAATGTAAGAGAACAAACAAGAGATTGCCAGATGAAATAAATCTCAGAGGCATGTAATGCATTTCTCTGACAGTTTCAGAAGCAAATCTATTCTTCTTAATGACATAAATTTGTTTTAATTCCTTGATAGTGTAATGAATTATGCACATCAATAAATCCTATGGTACCTCATGTTAAGAAAATGTAAACTGCAATATGCATGTCAAATTACGTTCGAATGATGTGTCACCTTATTACTTACAGATAGTGTATATAGTTTTGCATTGTTAGCTGTACCAGATTTAAATTTGTACCTTTTTGATGTGTGTCTTATTTTTCCCTCCCCGTCCTTCCCTTTTTCTTTATACTTTGCAAAAAGTTGGAGTTTTTCGACATATATTTCATTGACATATCTAGTTTACTATTTCAAGGTACGAGATGTTCGTTTGATTATGGACCGCAATTCAAGGCGTTCTAAGGGTGTTGGGTAAGCACAAGACAACCGTGATCTGAACTAAATTAACTTTGTACCTCTTAGTTATGTATGAAAAAAGCAACATCAAATGGAAGGAGAGTTAACAATTGCACCTAATCTTTGATTTGTTCGAGTTTGTACAACTTAGAATTGGTCTAAATTATTTTTTTATGAATTCTGTGAACATTAACTTAGGATTTAACAAATATATGACCTGATATTTTTGTGAAGAAATCAGACGTGAGTATTAGAGAATCTAACCTCGATTTTTCAGTCTTAGAGGGCTCCTAGTGTTGTGGACCGTGACAAATTTATGCCAAGATCCTATTAATTAGGGATATCTTTATTTTTATTTTATCAATTAGGAGAATTGTTAAGGATGTCTTTGTAGTCTTTTTAAGGACAGACTTGATTGAAAATTTGTGAGCGAGAATTTTACTTTTTCAGAAAAGCTTGTATTAGTAGTTTAGGAAGCGCTCTCATGGTTGAGTGTGCTTCTCACTTCCTGTAGGTCAGTAGAAGGAGTCTTTCGAGTCTACATCAGTGTTTTAATCTTTCACAAAGGTCCATAAGCAGTGATGGTATAAATTAACTCCTTTAATGTTCTTTCCTAATGTTCTCCTGCATATGTACGTATGCACGCATACATGTATGTGCGAAAGTATATCTGTGATAGAACTTGTTTGATCCAAAAAAGAATGATTTTTATTGATGAACCCTAGATCCTGAATGCCGAGCCACTGTGGTAGCAGCCTCGGACTAGGTTTAAACTCCCTCACTAATTCACACCTAACTGGCTATAAACAGCTATCTATCAATCTGATGCCTAAAGGTATAAATCTCTACCATGATAACAGTCCTTGTTATTTTCCGTTTTATGATGCATATAAAGACCAGGGTTTGTATTTACATTATAACGTGACCAGGTCAATAATTATAATCACTTTGTCAATTGTTGTATATATTTTAAGGTAGACGGTGTAAACCTCATCTTTTTTGGATTTGTATATGGCTGTGTAATGCTTTCTTTTATGCAGGTATATTGAGTTTTATGATGTCATGTCTGTTCCAATGGCAATTGCACTTTCAGGCCAACCTCTCCTTGGTCAACCAGTGATGGTGAAGCCGTCAGAAGCAGAAAAGAATTTGGTTCAGTCCACAACAGCTGTTGGTGGATCCACTGGACTTATAGGTCCTTATTCTGGGGGAGCAAGAAGGCTCTATGTTGGGAATCTGCATATCAGTATGAGTGAAGCTGATATTCGTAAGGTGATCACTTGTTTATTTTGTCCTTGGAAAATTATTGGTGCATTTTTGTGAATGAGTTTCTAGAACTGGTTGACTTAAAAGGGTCTTCAACTTATGATGCAATGCAATAGTTGAATGAGGTCACTCCCTTAACTGATAAATTATCTGCTCCTTTTCTTTTTCCCTTGCTTCTTCCTTTCCTAATGTTACATTTCTTTCTGATTACTTGAAAGTCAATATTTTTCTTTCGTTTGCGGTTTGATAAATAGTGCACATTCCAATCGATTGTATTATTCTTTTAAACTCCTTTGTTAAATTGTATAGGTATTTGAAGCATTTGGTCAGGTTGAGCTAGTCCAGCTGCCTCTCGATGAAAGTGGGCACTGCAAAGGTTTTGGCTTTGTACAGGTGAATTTTGTATCTAGTAGCAATAATTAGGCAATTGCTCACTCTACGTGGAAACTTTTATTGCATTTAAACCAAAATAGAACTTCCCTAGGGACCCACTGGAGTCATGATCTACTCATGAATGAAGTTGCTACTGGGTTCTGATGCTATCATACTACTGGCTTTACCATAATACTTTTAGCAAGCTGCACCTTTTCCAACTATGTAGGTTAACTAAACTGTTTACTGTAGTTTGCACGCCTTGAAGATGCCAGAAATGCTCAGAGCTTGAATGGTCAATTAGAGATTGGTGGTAGAACAATCAAGGTACTGTTGAATTGTTCATAAATTTAAGTTTGGTAGATCTTCTTTTACTAAAATTAGGCTTTATAATTTTGGGTCCTATTAAATTTTGTACAATGTGAATAGTTGAAAACTAGTTGAGTAGTCATGCATTCTGATTCTTGTTAAGTTTGCATCTTGATCTTGTGCTACGTCTAACTGAATGCATAGACTGTGTGTAGCAAACTAGTTGAGTAGTCATGCTTTCTGATTCTTGCAGTTAGGTTGCTGAACTGATGGAGTCTTGATTGAACCCTTATACCTTTTATATGCTAAGTTGCTATCCTTCGAAAGAATTTATTTTTCCAGTTAGTGAATCTTGGAGATTTTATTTTACTTAGGATGGGCAAAGTCTTGTAGTTTGTACTCATTTTTGTTACCTCGGGCTAGGGTAATGTATTATTGTACTAGAATAGTGCTAGAAGTAAAACAGGAACCGTAAGACCAAGGAATGTATATCTTTGGGGTTTTTGTTTTTCATTTGAACTTCACTTTATTTATCTGTATGTAAACTTTCAGTTGCTGTTACTGATCAATCTGGAATGAATTAGGTATCGGCTGTTACTGATCAAACTGGAATGCAAGAGGTTGGAGGAAATACTGGTGATTTTGATGATGATGATGAAGGAGGTGGCTTGGTAAGTTTCTGAAGAAAATTGGTTATGAACTATTGAAATTTTACTAAATTACGCATCCCCCTGATGTTTAGATTCCAACATGGAACTCCACCAAGCAGTCTAAGTTGAAGCAGTCACATCTCATAACAGATTAATCACATTCCAGTGGTGTGGTTATACTGTAATTGAATTTGAGTGCTCTATTATTTTGTGCTGGTGTAATCTAAACTTCATTTCAAATATATATAGGAACTTGAACGAGTATTCTGAGATTAGTACTTGGGAACTAGTGCTAGCTAAATACTTCACATGTTTTAAACCTGAAAGATTGGTGTTTCATGTTCTGAAATCTGAATATTGGAAGATTGGATTATTTTTGTTGTAGTGTTTTTTAATCTTAGTAACTGCGAAAATTATATTATCAAATGGTCTGCTGTAAGTGATTACTAGGTTTGAATTTAGACCCTGCTTCTTCAGCGGATTATATTAATATAGTGCTTTAAATTGAAGTATATCGAAATTTTCTTTTGCACCCGAAAGAAGTCTCCCTCCTCCTCTCCCTATTTCTTTTGACAAATACAGAATTACAATGATATTGATATTCAATAAACGACGATGGATGTGAATTATCTTCACCAAAATATTGATTTCTGTTTTGAAAATTTGTTGGTACTTTTTTTTTTTTAATTTTATTTGTTGATTAGAAGTCTCACTGTTTTAGCTGACCGTTCTGAAATTTTCAGTCCTTGAATGCATGTTCTCGAGCAATACTAATGCAGAAGTTGGATCGTAGTGGCACTGCATCAAGGTTTGTCCCCTGCCATTTTGGCTTTTCCCATGTGAAGATCAATATTAATAATCATTATCTCACTCGTGCATTTCTTGACAGCATGGTTGGTTCCCTGGGTAATTCTGTTGTCAACAACACAGGTCTTAATCTACCAGCAACAGGAAATATACTTGGAGCTGTGCCCGCGGGTTCTCCCCTTTCTTCTATTCCTGCAGTATCTGGGTTGGCAGGTGGAGGTCTCCAAATTCCCATGGCTACAATTCCTACTATTGATACAATCGGTGTTCCAAGTGAATGCTTAATGTTAAAGAACATGTTTGATCCCGAGGACGAGGTGGTTACATTGCACCTGTACTTTGTATTTTTGTTTCATATTTTTTTGTCTAATAATATACGGGCTTGATGTGCTGTAGACTGAACCAGATTTTGATTTGGATATTAAAGAAGATGTTGAAGCAGAATGCTCTAAGTTTGGGACGTTAAGACACATATATGTTGATAAGTGAGTAAACTAGTAATCATTGTGCTCATCTTTTAATTGTGAGACTACAAGTTTGTGGCGTTTTCATGTATTTATTATTTTAATGATCATCAGGAAGAGTGCTGGTTTTGTCTACTTACGTTTTGAAGAGACCCATTCTGCAATAAGTGCTCAGCGGTCCTTGCACGGACGATGGTTTGCTGGGAAGATGATCACTGCGAGCTTCATGGTACATTTCATCGCCTTTATTCCTCTATTTTATTTTTTGAATATCCGCAAAATTGATGAACATCTTAAATCCTGTTTATGCTGGCAGGTGCCTCAGTCATACGAGGATAAATTCCCAGACAGCAGATAAACTGATGAAATAATCATCTTCAGAATTATATAACAGCTTTTACTTGTCTTGGATTGGCTAAAAGGTGCTGTTTATAAAACTTGCATAATTTTTTGGGGTGTTGGTTTTCTATAAGAGTCTGTTACAGTATTACTGTTGTGGCTTGGCAGTGGTATTGATTGGAACAAGGGTTTTTTGATGCTACAAACATTGATGTAATTCTACTTCGGCTGATGCCAATCACAGTTTTGATGTATTCTCACTTTCTTTGTGGCATAAGCCTGAAAGGAACCCCCATAATCGGTTGGTCAACATGTTTCGGTCACTAGTACATTTTTGCTAACTACTGTCTATTTTTATTTTATATTTTTACTTCCTCTGTTTCCACTAAAAAAGAATCACAAGAGTAACAAAAAGTTTAATAAATATTTTAAAGCTAAGGAAATAACATATAAAAATGCGGTCCTAGTTTAAACAGAACTCGAACTCGAATTAAATGTCACAACTTATAATCAGTTGGTTGAACTCAGTAAATCCTCGGATGAAAAATTGTAACTACGTATTCATTAAATCTTGTTTTTAAAACTTAAAAATGAATACTATACAGTGTAAATTAAAATGAATACTGCAACATTAAAGCATGGAGTAAACAAGGGGTTTAATTAGAGTAGCGAGAGTAAGAAATAAGTTATGTGTGAATGTTATATGAAAAAGTATTTCAGGCAAGTGAGAAAATTTACTTACAAAACTCTGTTTTACTATTTTCATTTATAAATCATAGTAAATAAATATATGTAACTAATTAAAAATTAAGTGATATTTTTCTTGTCAAACAAGAATATCATATCAATCATTTATTCATTGATTCCAACTCAAATTCTATATTCTCATTAAATTGCCCCTATTGGAGTGTGACACACTGCATGACGACGTTACATCATAATGCCCCCAAGCTAATAATATAATACCCAACACTACACTACCTTCTCACTTCCTTCCCCTCAAATACGCTCACATCTTACGTATCTCTTTCATCACCCCACCCTCCTCGTACAAATACACACATATAAATACTATTTATCGGCATCACTGGATCCAATTCAAGGGAGAGAAAGAGAATTAGTAATGGAAAGAGAATTAGTGGAAGATATTGTGATTGTGGGAGCTGGAATTGCTGGCCTCACAACATCCTTAGGACTTCACAGGTATCTTTTCCACTTCCTTCGCTCTCAAACCATTTTTCTATGTCTTCATCATTACTTTATGTTTCATTTATATTCACAGGTTGGGCATCTCAAGTTTGGTGTTGGAATCTTCGGACAGTTTGAGGGTCACTGGCTTTGCTTTGTCCATATGGCAAAATGCTTGGAAGGCTTTGGATGCTGTCGGTGTCGGAGACATCCTCCGCCACCAACATCTCCAGCTCAATGGGTATATACATTCATCCACACCTTTTAAACTTTTCTCTTAGTATTTTTTTTTCCAAAAAAAAAAAAAAAACTTTCATTTTTCTGTAAACTAAACTACTGGAATTGGACTGCAGGATTGTCACCACTTCATTGGTTACAGGCCAACAAACAGCAGCCATACCTTTCAGAGCAACAGGAAATCAGAAGTAAGTATACCTCTCTAGTTTTATTCTTTTGAGTTCAGTTTATATTCATTGAAGAGACCATGGTTGTCAAATCTGTTCCGAATTCTTACTATGGTTAGTGTTTCTGTGATGCTGCAGAGATATTGAAATTCGTTGTGTTAAAAGGAAGTCATTGTTGGAAGCCCTTGTCAATGAGCTTCCAAGAGGCACCATCAGATACTCCTCAAAAGTTGTTGGCATCGAGGAATCTGGCTTCTATAAGATACTTCATCTTGCTGATGGGACAAGCATCAAAACCAAGGTAAATATTATGTGAGACATACCAATGTCCATAAAATAACCTTGTATGAGAAGCAAGCAACAATTATGAATCCAAGTCAATGAACTTGAATTGACACATGAATGTTTGCAATTGAAAAAGGTATTGATTGGGTGCGATGGAGTGAACTCCATGGTGGCAAAGTGGCTAGGGTTCAAGAAGGCCTCTTTTACCGGGAGATATGCAATCAGAGGTTGTGCAGAGGTCGACAACAGTCACAGGTTAGAACCCAATTTCATGCAGTACTTTGGCAAAGGTTTCAGAGCTGGTGTTATTCCTTGTGATGAGGAAGCTGTTTACTGGTTTTTCACTTGGACACCAACCAGCCAAGGTGAATTTTCAAATACATATCTAATTACATTTAACATCATTCATACCCTTGTCATATTTAATTTACTTGTTCACTGTTTTGTGAAGTAGAAAAAGAGCTAGAAGAGAATCCTGCCAAACTGAAACAGTATGTGTTGAAGAAGCTTGAGAATATGCCAAGTGATGTTAGACAGTACATAGAAAAAACTGAAGAGGATGCATTCCTATTAGCTCCATTGAGATATAGGAATCCCTGGGAAGTGATGATGGGGAATGTTAGCAGAGGCAATGTTTGTGTTGGTGGAGATGCTTTCCACCCCATGACTCCAGACCTTGGTCAAGGAGGGTGTTGTGCATTGGAAGATGGGGTTGTTTTAGCAAGGTGCTTAGCTGAGGCATTTTCCAAAGAGAATGAAGAAGAAGAAGAGGAAGAGGAAGAACAGAAGAAGATTGAAGAAAGTTTGAAGAAATATGCAAAGGAGAGAAGATGGAGAAGCATTAATGTCACTGCTACAGCTTATGTGGTTGGTTCTATTCAGCAAGCTGAGTCCAATGTGGTTAGTTTTTTAAGGGACAAGATTTTGGCTTCGTTTTTAGCCATTCAGTTGTTCAAAATGTCAGGTTATGATTGTGGGAAACTAAAGAATTCTTAGGACCTGTGTGGTTTGTAAGATGGAAATAAAGGTTTGAGGTGAGGTTGAGAATGATAGAAAGATATGAAGTGAATTTGATTGAGGTAATGGAATGAATTTGATTTGTGTGTTAATATATTTAAAATGATTGATGATTTAAAAAATGAATAATTTAAACAAAAATAGTTTTTCAAAAATATTAAATAAGTTTAAATCAAATTTAAATTAACATACTAATTATGCTATAACTTTTATAAATAAAATAATTGTATTTATTATAAAAGTCTATTAAAATAAGTTTAGATTGATTTTTTTATTTTCTTTATTATTTTAATATTTTTTATTAGGTATTTATCAACCTCTATTTTTATCTGGATAAAAAATAAAATTTTAATTTTGATAATAATTAAGAGAAGAAAAAATAGAAAAAAAAGTAAATATATATATATATATATTATTTTCTATCTTATTTTAACTTCAATTTTATTTTATTTATTTCTATTTCTATTACGTATACTTTCTTATTTTGTTTTATTTATTTTTTATTATTGTTTTTATTTTTACTTTATATATTATTTTTATTTTATCTTATTTTTAATTTATATTTAAATTTTCTTTTTATCTTATTCTATTTTATTTTTATTTTATTATTTTCGTTTTGCTTTAAAAAAAATTATAAAAAAAAGTAATATATACATATATATATATATATATATATATATATATATATATATATACTAATATTATAAAAAATTTAAAATGAAGTGAAAAGGTAAAAATTGAAAGTAAACGTAAGCCTACCATTCCCTTCCATGCAAGATACGTTTATATTTCCTAACACTCGGAAAGAGAATTTTACCGATGAGAACACACAATAAAAGACAACAAAGGAGGGAGAGAGCATCGAGTCAAAAAGAGGAGCAGAGAGCATCGTACTAACGGTGGAGGAACCGTGCCAATACTGGAAAAGGAAGAAGGTGACCGGTAAGTTAGGTTTCATCATCTAGTAAGTTTCCTAACTTCTTAACCTTTTTTAGCTTCGCCCACGGCCAGCTGGTGTTTAAGAATTGAGTATTGTTCGTTATTTTTGTTTATATTCACTTACGCTCATCATGCTCATCATCATATATGTCCATAACTACATAAAGCTTACTTGTGCATCGAAACGAGCCATTAATTCACAACACCGAACCATCGTACCATCAAATCCACGGCCTCACGGAATCAAACCAACCCGAAACACACTCTCGTCACTCCATTCTTCCTCACCCTCACCTGTACACGCATAATCTCCAAACTATTTCACCCGTCACTCCATTATCCTCTATGTTTAACCCTTGTTCATAATACACCAACACTTTCACCCATGAATCAGCCACTTATACTCGGACACGGAACCCACTTCATACTCGTTTTCATCAATACGCAATTCGCACACGAATAAGCCAAAATCTGTCTTGGCTTACATCTCCAAATTCATACCTTCACCTAACAACAATCTTTTCTTCCTCAATGTTTGAATCCACCTGCATAGAAACAAAGATAAAAAAACAGAGAAGAAACCAAGATAAAAAAAGAGAACCGGAACCCCTTTCCAGTACCAAACACTCAAGCCTTATATTCCCCCATCATCCATATCCAATCACAGCAGAGAGATGAGCAAAGGAGTAGAAACCCTCGCCGCCGGCGATTCGGAGCTTTGACATGGAACCCACTTCATACTCGTTTTCATCAATACGCGGTGCAGTGGCCACGGGTGTGGCAGTTCTTGAGGAGCAGACGCATGACGGCGTCGATCTCGCGAGAGAGAAGGAGAGAAGGGGTGGCTTCCGGCGTCGACGGTGATGACTCCGGTAGTAAACGACGTGGCCGGCGACGACTTTGGCTGACGGAGATCGCGTGGCAGCTGGTTCTTGGTTGGCCATAGGACTATTTCGCGCGTTGGAGAAGGAGAAAGATATGTGTCGCCGGTGAGTGGTGGTCGGCGTCGTCGCCGGCGTCCATGGCCCGCCGGAATGGGTGCGGCGTTGATGATGGTTATTGATGGTTTTGGTTCCAGACGTGAGAGGAGAAAAAGAAACTTCGTTTTTTTTTTTTTGAGAAGGAGGGAGATTAGGGTTCTTGTGCTGCCACTCTGTGTTTTTTTGGGCTCACGTTTTTTTCTTTGCTTCCTGCACCTTCAACTTATTTTTCATACCCTCTTTGTTTTGGAAACTCCTACATGCTCCCCCTTTTTTAATCTGTACACCTCCATTCCTTTGTATTATTTTTCATACCCTCTTTGTTTTGGAAACTCCTACGTGCACCCCTTTTTTTAATCTGTAGACCTCCATTCCTTTGTATTTGTTTCTATTGTGTATTTTTCTATGCACCCCTCATATTTACTGGCACCACACCCCCATTTTTGTTTTGGGCTCGTTTGCTGTTACTGTGTGCAGCCCATATTCCACTTCTAGTAACTACCTGCTGCAGCACTAGGTTTATTAACTCCACCATTCATTTGTGTTTTATTCCTATTTTGGGTTTGTTTTATACTTTACTTTGTGCACCCCCACTTATCACTCATGTACCTCATATTTTGTTTTCCACTTTTATCTTTTTTAAATAAATTTCATCCTTTTATAAATTTTTTTATTTTTTTATTTTTTATATAAAAAACAAATATATTTGAAAATTATAAAAATTAAAATATGGAAAAAAAAGTCTTTCATTGTGTCTATCCGGCTGATCGCGTCGTGTGACATTTCCTTTCAAATAATTTAAAAAATACTAAAATAATTTTATTTTCCTCTTCGTGTTTGTCCGACCGCTCGCGTCGTGACATATTTTCAAGTAATTCAAACATATAAAATTTCAAAATATAAAAAAACATCAACAGTTTCAAACAATCAAGCTTTTTAAGAACTACGTGATCTCTGATTCTCCATTGTGAGATACGTAGGAGTAAGGCCAGTCGTTGTCAGGTTCACCTCCAAAAAATCAAATTATTTTCTCAATTGTTTTTTTTTCAAATATTTTTAAAGAACTACTTAACCATGATTTGTTATTTTGAATGAAAATAGGTAGATCAAGGTCAATCTTTGTCGGACCCAAAAAATTAAAAAAATATTTTTGTTTCTTTTTAGTATTATTTGTTTTATTATTGGGGAAAATTAACATTTTAAAAATCACATTGACTCTGCATTTATAATTAACATTTTTATTATTTATTTATTTATTTATTATTATTATTATTATAATAATAAAACATATTTATGAATATTTAATTTGTATATATTGCATGTCAATTCAAAAATGTATAATACATTAATTTAAAATTTAGTTAAGTTAATTTATTTTTTTCTTGTGAGATTAATTATTAAATATTTAATTAAATAGTAAAATTCAAAATATTTTATTTATTATTATAATATTTAGTGGTTTATGATATTGTAATTTTAAATCAAATATATTTATTTAAATATAATTGATTATTCAATAAAGTATTTGCATAAATCAATTATATCTCATGTAATAATACATTGATTGTGTTTTGATTTTCAAAATGTTTTCTACACATTTGAGAGGAAAGTTTACAAGAAAAAGAAAAGAAAATCTCATTTTTTGTGTTACCATGACAAATTTGGAGAAGAGCAAATTTCGAAAATTTTCTTTATCTATTTGGAAATTTCTTCTTGCACCTCTCACTGCACCCTATTTTCGCTCACCTCTATCTTTATCTTCACTTTCACCTCATCTTCTTCTTCCACTTTTACCTCCACTCCATTGTCTTCTTCCACATTCACCATAAAAATCATTCACAAGTGTTCATTAAAATAAATAAAAAGATGTATAATAATATAAAGTGTAAGAAAAAAGATAAAAACCAATGATAATAGACATGAAATATAAATTTCAAATTTTACAATTTGTGTGCATTCTAAATTATACAATCCATAATGCAAAATTATATTACGGATTTTATATTTAGAAACATTGCATTATGAATTATATAATTTGAAACATTTATAGATTGCAAAGTCTGTAACTAAAATTATAGCATGAGTATAATTATAATTTTAAAGAAATATGAAGACGTAGGTTGCTCAAAAATTTCCCATGTATTGTAATTTTTATTTCTTTTTAATATATAATAGTGATATTTTGACTCCCTTATTTTATTATTTTTAACTCACAAATTCAATCGTTCTTTAATTATCCATTTTTAATTTTTTTAATGATGTAATATAATGATATAATAATAATAATCAAAATAATAGATCAGAAATAGATCAAAATATCATTATTCTTTAATATAACTCTTTTATGTATTTCTCATTCCATATGTAATTCTTTACCTATTTTGTATTAAATTACACTTGTAATTTCATTATCTCATTTTTTTTATTACCTTTCTAGCACGTATTAATAGCACAATTATTCTGTAATTGTTAAACTCAACTAATTTTAAAACAAGTTGGACTGATTTAAGATAATTGGGTCAATTTCTTTTAAGTTATAATTTTCAAATATTGGTAAACTGATACGACCTAAGGTTAAGTTAAATTATTAAAAAATTCAATTCAATAAACATGACCTTATTATTAAATAAAATATTTTTAATATTTGTATCCAACCATGTAATAATTGATTCGAGATTTTGAACCTTAATATAGTAGTGTGACAGGTGTAGGGATTTGATGTACCAACATTCTTTTGAAAGCATATTTTTTATGAAGAATATAATTCATGTTTGTAAGAATGTTATGCATCGTCTAAAGAATGATGTGTGATGTTATAAAATTTTTGTTATTTTAATTATCATCACGTGTTACATATGAGACACTATTAAGTAATAATGCAAATAGTAAAATAAGTAATAATGCACATTAACAAGGAAGATGTGAGACACTATCAAGATTTTATAGAGAAATTTTATATATGTATATTATTCTTTTGTATTTCTCTGATTTTTTTTTTTAAATTTTTACATTAAACAATATAAATTTAAGGGTTAAATATGTTTTTTGTCTCTTAAGTTTTACTGAATTTTGAAATTAGTTCATTTCAAAAATTTAGATCAATTTAGTCATTCATCTTTCGAAATACGTAGATTTAGTCATTTTAATCAAATTTTATTAAGTTTATTTGATATTTCAAACGTGTTTCATAATAGTATTTGACTTAATATTAAAGCAAAAATATGTCAAACAGTATAAACAACTCGAATACAATCCTGAAATTCGTACAAAATATCAAATAAACCTAACAAAATTTGATTAAAATGATTAAATTCACGTGTTTTGAAATATAAAGGACTAAATTGGTCCAAAATTTCGAAATAGACTAATTTCAAAATTCACCGAAAGTTAAAGGATAAAAACATATTCAACCTTTAAAAAAAAAACATATTTTAAAATAAATAAGAGAGTATTCAAGAAATTATACTTAATTAAGTGTTACTTTTTTAATTTAACATTTCAGCCAACATTTGTCAAAATAGTTAAAAATTTAACATATCTATAGAGTCTTTATGAAAGGCTTTAAAATTTTAACATTTGAAAATTTATTTTGTAAGAAATTATTTTGAAAAATATAAAATAAATGTATGTTGGTAAAGATGAAATCTGTAAATAACTATGGTCCTAAAAATAACGGTAACACAATGAATGTATATTAAACTCGTTTACAATGTTGTCATTCTAAAGTCGAAACATCTTCGTCACTGTCATGTCATTGCTTTCTTTTCATTAATAACCACAACGTGACATTCTTCCTTTCCTCTTCAATTAATATTTTTAAATAATACTATTTTTATTTTTCTATTTAAAATTTAATATACTATTATAATAAATATAAAAGGGATATAGTTTTCTTAGAGTGTCAAAATATTACTTTTCTAATTTTAGATTTCATTAGGAATAAAACATTATTAGGAGGCTCAATGCAACCCAGTTCCCATGAAATATGAGAAAAAAATATTAACATTAAAATAAGTTCTTATTAATAAAAGAAAAGACGATTTTTGATTAGTTTTTAGTCAAATTACACCTACTTTGTTTATCTAAAACGTGATAACTATTTTTAACAAAATACTTTTAGCCAATAATTTCTGATAACAGCTTTGATTATTGAAGCGTATTAAAGTTAATTCGGGTTTGCAATCATATGGTTCATTTGGCTTGAGAGGAAAAATAATGTATTATCTCTTAGAGCAATACACTCCATACAAGTTTGGTGGTTCCTTAAAGTTGAAATTGTGGTTGTGTACCAAGCCACATTTTGGGAGGTCTTTTCATTATAGACAATAATTTTGTCACTCAAATGTTTTAATCATATTTCTTGGTGCTATAATTTTTTGTGTGTGATGGATTGAGAGTTGTCAACTCTGATTCGCTTATTATAACTTTTTTTTTTCACTCTAACATTTATTTTTAAATATGTAATCAAAAGTTCAAACTTTTTTAGAAATTTGTTTTATCTTATTTTAGACAATAAATAAATTATTCATCCTAAAAATTAAATTATAATTTTGAATAAAATCTAAATAATCTCGATAAATAATTTTTTTTATGTTTGAAGTGGTAAGATAACCCGGTTCAATACGGATTTAACTGGGTGAGCCGGAGCTTTAATAAATCGGGTTTACTTTTAAATCATACTAAAATTGACAATTACAAATCCACGATAAATTTTGGAATTTTTAATTAAGTCCTTAATAAATTTTTGTGGTATATTGAGTCATGCATCTTTTAAAACTTTTCAATTGAATCTTGAAGTTAATTATTTGTTAGTTTTGTGATCTGTCAGTAATTTTGCACTATTACCCTACTTAAATGTCATCACATATCACCAAATAATAGTTTATTATAAGAAACCATGATAACGAGATATTTATCAAATATTGATTGTATTTAACGAAAATTATTTTTAACCTTAATTTAATTATAAATTTCAAAATTAAAAATAAATTATAAAATATTAAATATATCAATATAAAATTATGAATTATAAAATTATAAAAAATCGAAATTAAATTAATTATAAATTGATAATTTTATATTTTCATAATTTCACAATTTCACAATTTCATAATTTTTAATTTTTGTAATTTTATAGTTTTATAATTATATAATTATATATTTTATAATTTTATAATTATGAAATTAGATGTTTTTATAATTTTATAATTTGTTAACTTTTTGTAATTTTAAATTTTGTAGTTTTTTATTTTGTAATTTTATAATTTTGTATTTCATAATTTTATAATTACATATTTTATTTTATTTTTTTAAATTTTAATTTATAGTGTTAATTAAATTTAAAAAGATTTTTCGTTAAATCCAAGCCACGTTTTGGGACAACAACTTTTCATTATATGATTCACAAAAATGTTGTCACTAATATATTTTAATTATATTTATTTACGATACATATTATTTTCAAAAATAATATTTTAACAACTAAATTTTTACAATTTTTGTTCATAATCTAAGGTATCTAGTTCTGAAATATGAAAAAATAAAAAAAAGAAATTATTTTAAAAATACCATCTTAGATCGTAAAAAATTTATTAAAATTTAATTGTTAAAATATTATTTTTCTATTTTTTTTTGTATGCTCATTTGAAGTGGAATTTTTTCATGAAAATTGTGATTTAGATGAAAGGGTAATGTTCAAAGCCTTTTTATTCTATTTTGTGTTAAATATATTTTTTGTTTAAGAATTTCATGAAAAAAAAATGATTTTAATTGTAATAGGAAATAATTTATTTACTTGACAATGCACTTTTAGATAATTATGATAATGTGTCTACCTTTTGATTTACGTTCTTTGAATTTAAATTTACATAAATTCACATGTACATATAAGATTTTGTTATTTAACTTCGAATAATTATATATATATATATATAAACAAATTAGAACTCGTCTATTTTAGAAAGAGTAAGTGAAATGATTTACTCTTTATTTTATCTTTTTTATATTTATTTAAATTAAATGTTAAGATTAATTTAATAATTAGCATATACATTTAATTCTTTATAAGGAAATTATTATAAATTACAATCTATTTATTATAAAAATAAGTGAAACAAGTTATTATTCACCTTATATGGTTTGTTTTTAAACAAGTTATTATTACTTGTAAAATAATAAAGTAAAAAAGTGATAAAATAATCATTAGATACATATTAACTAAAAGGAGAACAAAATTTATAAGCAGGATATTAATATTTTTTTAATAAATAATTAAGTACATATATCATCTAATTAATTTAAGCAAATAATTTATAATAAAATGGAAAGTTTGCCAAGGTTAAGTCATCTAATTTACTTTTGAATTAAGTTGATCCTTATTTAAATGAAAGACAAATAAAATAAAAAGCAAGTCACTCTAATTACGTTTAGAATAAATAGATCCTACTTTTGTAGTAAAATAGATACATTATTCAATATAAAGATTAGAGTCAAACTTTTACGCAACTTCAATAATCAAAGATAGTTAACTTTATTTTCATAGTATAATCATAATAAAATGACTTTTGTAGTGATTTTAATTATATGATGACAATAGAAACTCAACTATAAACACTAGTGATGTTAATAATTGCACTATATGTTCTAATTGGAATAGACGTGACTATTTTTTGTGTCCAAATATATATGTTTGTCTAAAACTAAATAAATACCATTAAAATATATACCAAAAAAACTAAGGAAATGGTTGGTTTATTTTAATCATTGTACTTACTAATTAAGCCCTTCACAAATATGCAGTAGTCTCTTTCGAAAGAAAAAGTATAAGCTTGGTGCCATTTTTTAGTCCAATTTACACAAACTAGTGATGTTGATGGCTTCCTAATTTTTGTACCATAAATATACAAACTCTACTGCGACTAATGCCATTAATAACTTCCAAATAGGTAATTGAATTGTTCTGATGTCTAACTTTTTTTATCTTTCCATGTGACATAAAAGAAAAAATCACAACTTTCATGTCAGAAACTCTATCGTACATTCTGATATTATAATTTCTATTTTTTTTAGTTTAATGTGAATTATTGATTAATGTATCATTATTTTTTGTTGTAAAAAAATCAATGATCCACACTAAGTTATGTCAGGAAATGAAAGACGATAGTCAAAGTATAATTTTCCTAAAGAATAATAGGTAAGAAAGAAGACTTACATATTTATTACTTAAACTGTTTTATATAAAAATATTTATTATTGTTGAGGGAATCCAAGTGTGAGTTTAAATCTCGCGAGAAGTAAATATGAAAAAATTAAGCATCACATAGTATAAGGATGAATAACCATAAATCCATTATTTTAAGATTTTTGGTTAAAAGTGGTGTCAATCCTTTATGTATTGGTTGAACTCATATTTCATTAGTGTTATATCATTGATAAAAGAAAGATAAACACTTAACGATCTTGATCACTAAAACTCTAGTGACATATTATACATTTAAAGTATTGCAAGAGTATGCTTTTAATTCTTTATATTTTCTTGGATTATATGGACAATTTCTTGGAAACAATTCATTATATATTGGCGATAAGAATGATGAAAACATTGGTTCTTGATTTTATATTTTACTGCGATTGTCATCTCATGAACTATTTAAAAAATTATTTAAATATTTGAATATTTAAAATAAATAATAAATAATTATTTTTTGTGTGAATTGGCGAATCAATCCACTTAATCCACCAACCCGTAATGGATTGAACTGGATTACAAAATTTTTAACTTACCATAAAGTGAGCCGAATTGGATTAACTATTTTTAACTCAACTTGTAATAAGTCAACTCATATGAGTTGAATTTGTTCACTTTAACGTATATACCGATAACATGACAGCTTGAGTCTAATTTTATTGACAAGAAACATGTTCCTTAAAATTATCGTAAAGACCAAAAGTATAGAACTAACTTTAGCAGAAAAAGATGAAATTATTTACAATCTAAGATATGATAGAATCAAATCTACCCATTTTTAACTACCACGAATTCAAACTAATTCACTCTTCAAAAGCAGACCCGTAAGTCTAAGTAGAGTTATCTCATTTCAGTGACTTGACTGATCTTGAATGAGTGAATCAATATTATTATATACAAGCATTGCGGATTTTGGATATTCATCAGCTATTCAAAGTCAATTTCAACAAATCTACATTAAGAATAATAAATGTTAAGAAGACAAAATATGTAAAATGGAATATGTATTTTTTTAAATTAAACTATATGCAAATTAGAAATGAAATTTTTATAAATTTATATCATGTTTCTATTGAACTAATTTGACATTTTAGAAGAAATTACTTAATATTTTTAAAATTTTGTGAAAAAGTTTTACTAAAATATAACTGAAAGTTTTTAAGTGGATATTCATCATAATTCCATATGCAATAAGAAGAAGATAATAACAGAAAAGTATAATAGAAATAAAAAAAATAAAAAATTGTTTGTAGAGCTGTCACCCATTAAATAGGACTTTTGGATGTATAAAAGATTTGGGATAATTATGTGTCGTTGGAGAGTTTGCTACTTTTGCAGATGAGAAGAGTTTGTAATTTGTACTACAAAAACTTCAATTTTATCTAACAAAAATGAAAAGTTTGTAATTTTTGTCAAAAAAGTTACATTTTAAATAATAATATTTTCATAAAATATTTGTAGATATATGTCTTGATATATGACATGTGGATCACATTAATTTTTTTATACTTATATTTATATTTATATTATTATTCATGGTATATGTATTGATGTGTGATGTGTGGATCACATTAAATTTTTTATATACTTTTATTTATATTTATATTTATACTACTATTGTTGGTGTCTTGGACCAATATAATTCATACAATTTTGTTAGAAAGTTAAATAGGATACAAGTTGGTCCAATTGTTATCCGTATTACTTACTAGTGAGAGTTACTTTTAGAAAGAAGTAATTATTTATTAAACCTAAATGAAAGTAAAGATTCCAAATCTCAAAAGGTTTGGTCCATTTCTGCGTGGAACACGTGAGTACGGCCTTTTGAAATAAAAAAATTTAATATGAGACCACTCATTAGTGAAGAAAAACATGTATATACGATGCATAGAGTTTAGAGAAAATTAAAATTAAAACTAAAATAAAAAATATGTAATTAATTTTAAAAAATAAGATAAAAGCTAAATATGCGAATGATAAAATCTGAGTGGTTGGCCGGCCCTGTCGTGTCTGGCCCATTTGATATTTAATCAGAAAAAAAAAAAGTCGACCTATTCTGACGAGACTAGCCGTGGTTTCTATAGTTTGTGGAGGGGTAGGTCGGTGCGTATAAATTAAAATTAAAAGTAATTTAAAATTTTATTTATAATTTCTTAAGAAGATAAAAATTTACTACAAATATATATTAGAAGTGAATTTTAAGCATAATTCAACCCCATAAAATCAGTTTATAAGGTAAAATTGACACCTCACTTATATACTATAAAATCACCTTATATTTTAACTCTGATACCACGTTAGAAAGTGCAGTTTTTTTAAGTCTAACTCAATCTTACCACCTCACCTTACAAGTCATTTTTGTAGGATTGAGTTAGTCTTAGAAAAACTTACCCTAACAATATAATAACTAAAAGAACATATAAATAATATTACATAATAATACAAAAATAAAAATAAAAATCGTACGACAAAATGGAAGGAATCGATTTATATGGAAGGACAAATTTAAATATTCAGTCTACTGCGAATCATTCAGACTTGTTGTATGGTTCGTATATCTCTAAATATAAAAACACTAAGTTTAACCAGGAGCCAGTGAAGATGATGTTTTCAATTCACTATAATAATTTCATTTTAATTTTATTTTTTTTTTAATTATAGTTTTCATTGTAAACACAATAACATTTTATTTTGTAGATAAGAATTCTATTTTTCCCTTTATGGTCTTCAATATGATTTTTTTTTGTTATTTTTGAATAAAATATTCATTCTCCTTTTTAACAATTTGCTATAATTTGTCATTGCTACTTTAAAATACTAAGTATATATAATGGTTGCATTTACGATAAAAAACAAAGGTTATATTTATATTGATTTTAACACTTTTTTACGATTTAGATATAGTCATGGAATAAGAGATTCACAACTTAGTTTTCGGGGATACGGGGATACCAATATTTTTTTTTAATATTTTTCATTATATATATATATACACTTGAATCCATGAGTCCAGATATGTTAACGTAGCTTTCGAAAAACAAATAAATGTAATTGGTATGGATATTAAAATGCAGTAAATGTGAGGTCTACCAATATAATTAATTAGTTTTTGAAATGCATATTTGTCAAAGAAAAAAAAAAAGCTCCGTAAGATTTTCGGCGGCGTTTATTAAATGAAGTTTAATTTGTACGCTTCACTCTGCAAATAAATAAACCAAGAAAAACATGCCAGAAAAAATATATATAATATTAGCCTGTTGATATTGTAGTGGATTGTGACCTGGCTGAGCTATACGTGTTTCTCAAAGGTGAATGAATCTATTGTCATCACTTTTTTCTATTTAAATGCTCATTTTGCTTTGATGAAGAAAGTGCAAAAACACCATATCTGGCAAGCTTAACAAAAGAGAAAGAAAGAAAAGAAAAGTATAACAATGGAATCATCAGTGGTTGAAAACATTGTGATTGTGGGAGCTGGAATTGCTGGTCTTGCAACATCCTTGGCACTTCACAGGTTTCAAACACTTCACCTTTTCATCAATTTTACATTCATTTCCATGTTTGTTAATTTAACATTAATGTAAGATTTTGCAGGTTGGGTGTGAGAAGTTTGGTGTTGGAATATTCGGATAGTTTAAGGGTCACTGGATTTGGTTTAACAACATGGACAAATGCTTGGAAAGCCTTGGATGCTCTCGGTGTCGGAGACATTCTTCGTAACCAACATCTCCAACTACAACGGTAACTAAATATTAGTCTTACGGACAATGGTGTTATAAGTCTTTATTTTTATATAATATTTAATTTTATCTATTTTATTCAATATGTGACTTTGACTCATACGGACTGTTCTATCATGTTTTAACACATATACGTTCATTTTTTAACTCATGATTCACCTTATGTATGACTAAGTTTAAAGGAACGACAACACCGGATAGATACAAAAGCTGAAAAAGTGACTGGCTGGTTTGCATGCAGAAAGAAAGAAGAGAAACTATAATGTTTTTTATTTTATGAAATTTTGGTGTATTAAATTTTTTTAATTATATAGAATTAAGCATTTAAAATATCTGTAACGTTATAGTGCGTATAATATTTTTTTAATCATTTTTAAATTTAAAATATTTTATTCATCGTTTTTCTTTCACACTCTCATCCCTTAACGAAATTAATTTCCCTCCTTCTTCCTCTGAAACACAAGCTAAAGTAGTGGACATTTGAAATGCAGGAATGTTACAACATCTTTGAGTATGGGCCAGCAAACATCAAACTTGAGCCTCATTGGAACAGGAAAACAGTAAGTACACCAGTATCAGTCATAGGAAAATGTTTTTTTTTTTTTCTTACATTTGTTCCTGTTGATTACTCATTTTTAAGAGTATTTTAATTTTTGTATTTGTAAAAAAAGATATAGAGATTGAAAAATAAAATAGTAGGTATAAAATGGTAAAAATTTGTTAGTTGTAAAAATAATACTAGCAATATCAATAAAGTTGCTATACACATTTAATGCTGACATTTCTGCTCCAACTTGCTATGCTTTTTGATTAGATTATAGCAACTGTGGCCAAAAGGCAAAAGTTACATCAGTGCCTGATTGTGGTGAAATTCTTAATTGATTTTTGTTTTTACTCACATAATTAATGGGTGTTTGTTTTCATGCATACAATTGATGCAGCGGAGACGGTGAAGTTCGATGTGTTCGAAGACAATTAATGATCGAAGCACTTGGTAACGAACTTCCAAGTGGGACGATTAGGTTCTCGTCAAAGGTCGTCGCAATTCAAGAATCTGGGTTCTTCAAGATAGTGCATCTTGCTGATGGAACAACCATAAAAACCAAGGTAATAGATAGTTTAAAAGCAACTTGTGAGATGGGTGTAAACAGTTTCTAGTCCAACAACGTAACGATGTTTTGCAATTGAAAAGGTATTGGTTGGGTGTGATGGAATAAACTCTGTGGTGGCGAAATGGCTGGGCTTCAAGGAGGCATCTTTTACCGGGAGATACGTGATCAGGGGTGACATAAAGTTGACCAACAAACATGGCCTTCAACCAAATTTCATGCACTTCTTTGGAGAAGGCTTTCGATCGGGTGTTCTACCTTGTGATGACAAAACTGTGTATTGGTTTTTCACTTGGACTCCCACCACCGAAGGTGAATTCTTTGTATGATTACTGTATTCGTTATATTTCTTGGTATCGTGTTCGAACCTAACACAGACATAATAACATGTGTCTGTGTTTAAATTGAACACGATACACATTATTTATGAGATGTGTCCAGGATTCATATGCAGATGACATTTAACTTATGATGCAGAGAAGGAGCTAGTGAACAACCCAGCCAAAATGAAGAGATTGGTGTTGAACAAGTTTGAGAAGATGCCGAGTGATATAAGATGCTTTATAGAGAAAACAGAAACAGAAGATATCTTAACATCTCCATTGAGATATAGGCACCAGTGGGAGCTTGTGTTAGGAAATATCAGCAAAGGCAATGTTTGTGTTGTTGGAGATGCTTTTCACCCCATGGCACCTGACCTAGGTCAAGGTGGATGTTGTTCCTTGGAAGATGGGATTGTGTTAGGAAGATACTTAGCTCAGGCATTCTGCAAAAAAGGTGAGAGTGAGGAGCAATACAAGGAAATTGAAGCTAGCTTGAGGAAATATGCCAAAGAGAGAAGATGGAGAAGCATTGATATCAGTGTTACATCTTATGTTCTGGGGCTTCTTCTGCAAGGTGATTTGAAATTGGTGGCACATGTCAGGGACAAAGTTTTGCCTCACTTCTTAGCTGAGTTGTTGTTGAAGAAGTCAGATTTTGATTGTGGAAAACTCAACAACTCTGATTAAGATGAAATGATAAATATATAATTTATGTCCTTGGTAGTTTTTTGGTTTAAATATGTTTTTTTCCTCAATTTTCAGTAAAAATTGAAATTAGTTTATTTTTGGAATTTTGACCCAATTTAGTCTCTCAACTTTAAAATTGCGTGAATTTAGTCATTTTAAACGAATTTTGTTAAATTTATTTGACGTTTTAAATGCATTTCATCATAGTTTTTTAACTAATATTGAAGCAAAAATGTGTCAAACGATGTAAACATCTCAAATGCTATCATAAAATGTGTTTGAAACATTACATAAACTTAACAAAATTTGCTTGAAATGACTAAATTTAAGTAATTATAGAATTAAAAGACTAAATTAGACCAAAATTTAAAAAAAAGACTAATTTTAACTTTTACCGAGAATCGAAAAACAAAAACATATTTAACCTTAGTTTTTTATGTGAAATGTACCTACTACACCGATGACTATTTCTATGAGTTGAAACTGGTAAGATCGTTAAAAAAAATAGTTTATGTTTGATTCAAATCATAGAAAAATTAGTTTATATTCTACGTAGAGACATTCTCATTTGTATAATCGACTACCACATCACAATCTTATCCAAATAGATAGAATGAAAAGACATGTGACATTATTTAATGCATTTAAAAATTAACTCTTTAGATTTTTTTATCTATACAAATATATAATATATAAATCCAATATCAACTTTGATAAATGTAGTTTAATTTTAGTATATAGAAGACGAAGAAAAGAAAAGGATTATTGAATTTGAAAAGGGGAAGAAAAGCAAGAGATAAAGCTTGCGTGACTTGACCTAAATCAATGTATACCTTACGTTAGGCATTAAAATTAGGCATTTTCTTGGAATGAAAGACTACTTTGGAAACAATCTTCAGCATTCTCAAACTTGCTCCACCTAAATTCGCATTTTCATCACTTTGCTTCGCAACCAAACGTCTTATTTCGTTTTTTCTCTTTTTGCTAACAGGGGAAAAGAGTTACATTATTCACAGTTGGTATTTTTGAAATTTTTTTAAAATAATTTATATCAATATTAAATAAAATATTTGTAAATGTATTTTAGTTTGTCTTTTCTATTTGTTCGATTTAATAGGTCTTTAAACATAGATAATGGAAATTTAATATACATATTCTTTAATTTATAATTATTTCTATTTTAATTTTTTGTTACATGTGTATATTAAGGTTAAATATGTTTTTGATCCTTTATATTTAAGTAAATTTTGAAATTAGTCATTTTTTAAAATTTTATACCAATTTAGTTTTACATCTTTAAAAATGTGTGGACTTAGTCATTCTTACCAAATTTTATTAAGTTTATTTGACATTTTAAACATATTTTATGATAATATTTGAGTTAACAGTAAAACGAAAATATGTCAAACGGTGTAAGCAATTCAAATACTATCATAAAATACGTTTGAAACGTTAAATAAACTTAACCAAATTTAGTTCATATAATTTTAGAGATGAATAACTAAATTGGTCAAAATTAAAAAGAAACTAATTCTAAATTTTACTAAAAATTAAGAAAAAAACATATTTAACCCTATTTATTATTTAGTCTGAGTTTAAATTTTATAAATAAACTAGATTTTTTTTTTCAGTAAAAAAGAAAGTATGAAATGAAATCTGAATAGTTTTGATGTGGTCTTCAAAACGAACGGTGATGATGGGGTTGACAGATAGCTGGATATGGAAGCAGAATCTACCTCGGTGAAACGACGAAATTGCCCCCATTTATGCAACAAATACTCGTTCATCTGTGCAGAGTCCTTTGCATATTCTTCTTCCTCGTCGTCGTCGTCTTCATCTGATGCCCAAACCTGTTTTTGATTTTCGCAAGGTATGCTTCCAACTACTTCGGATTTTCTTTCTCCTCTCTTTCCAATTTGTTGCTAAGCGTCGCTCTTCGTTTCTCTATCTTTTAATTTGTTCCTCGAACGATTAACCTCTCGGGGCGCCGATGCAAGCTTCAAGCATAGCTCATTCCTTTCTTCTTTCTTCTGTTTTTTTATTTTTTTGGTTTCCATTTTCGATCAACTTGGCTGCGGGCTTTGCGCCCTTTGTTTTCATTCATTTCAATGTTTGAGCTGCCTTAGGGTATATTAATACGCGTTTAGCTGTTGATTTTTATCTTGGTTTTGGATACTGCTAATTTTGACGCTGTCTGATTGAGCTGAAAGGGTTTATTGATTATGCCCTCTGCGTGCGAATTTGGATTCGTAAACTGGATTGCAATGGGCAGCAGAACCGTGTTTTTGTTTGATTCCGCGTGTGATTTCAGATTCAGTGCCTTTTGATTGTTGACGGGTTAATGGCAGTCGGGGGGGCAATGTGGTTTTCTTTATTGTTCTCCTTTTTTTTTGGCATTATGTCTCATTTTGTTTCTTAGCACCGAATTTTCTTTGAACCATTTTGTTCAAATTGTTTTAAGTATTCACATTTGTTACTATTTAGCTGAAACATAGATTTTGCCCTATCTACTTAGTAAACCATAAAGGGTTTGTTTGGATTCAGACTATAATTTCCTTTGAGAGCTCTCGACTGCATATACAGATCTTTTTCCAGTAAAGAAGCTCTCAAAATCCTGCTGTTTATTTGTTTAAAATGCTGAATTTAAGGCGAATAACAAAATTTGAATGACAATCTATTCACATTGGCATGTTTTGATTTTAGATGGGAGTTCAACGGCATGAAGCGCTTGCTGAAGACGAGCCTGCTGAAAATGCTTGTGCTAGTAGTTCTTTGAACCAAGGTGCTATTCCCAGTGAGTCTGCCAATAGCAATCCATGTGTAAATACTGAAAGTAGTGAAGTTAATGAACCGAGTGACTTTTTTTTTAAGAAAAGTAATACATCACATATCTACAGACAAGATGTTGTGAAAAATAATACCAGTGGCATGATTGGGATTGTGACAGAAGTCGCCGGTGATTCAGATTCAGATTCAGATAGTAGCATCACTGATGACGAGAATGACAGTGAGGATGAGGATGGTGATGGTGAGGAAGGCGATGATAGTAATAATGCTAGCAGGAATTCTGAAAGTAATGTTTCTGCTGGGCATTGTAAAGCCGATGCACTTCTGGCTGATCAGCTGCGTGTTCTGTGGATGGACGAATCTGAATCCACTCAAAATTTCAGTGACGTTGAAGTTGTTGATCGTGGATTTTTGCACGGTGATTTTGTTGCTGCGGCTTCAGACCCTACTGGGCAAGTGGGTGTGGTGGTTGATGTCAATATATGTGTGGATCTGCTGTCCCATGATGGCTCTATAATAAAAGATGTCTCATCAAAAAACATACAGCGTATTAGGGATTTCACTGTTGGTGATTATGTGGTGCTTGGGCCCTGGCTAGGCAGAGTCGATGATGTTTTGGATAATGTAACTGTCTTATTTGATGATGGTTCAGTTTGTAAAGTCTCGAAAGCAGATCCATTGAATCTTAAACCAATTTCTAAGAATATTGTTGAAGATGGGCATTTTCCCTATTACCCAGGGCAACGGGTAAGGGCGAGCTCCTCATCAGTTTTCAAGAATTCAAGATGGCTGTCTGGCTTGTGGAAAGCTAATAGGTTGGAAGGTACAGTGACTAAAGTTACAGTTGGATCAGTGTTTGTTTATTGGATAGCATCTGCAGGTTATGGGCCATATTCTTCTACCGCCCCAGCTGAGGAGCAGAGTCCGAAAAACTTAAAATTGTTGTCTTGTTTTGCTCATGCAAATTGGCAATTGGGTGACTGGTGTCTATTACCCTCATCAGTACTGTCATCCTCAGCTTCCATGGACAAAGGCATGTCAAAATTGGAACTTAACGATTCTGCTAACAATGAATTAGATTCCAATCAGACAGGAAGTGGGTGTGATTCAGAAGAAGCTACTGTTGAGGAAACAAATGGGAATAAGGATACGATGGAGCTTGATCCAGCTGATACTTTGGAAGGGAATGATGGACATGAGAAAAGTAATCCTTCTCGTGATTCTAGCTCATGCTGCAGTTCTATCTCCGTATCAAAGGAACCTGTCCATGAAGCTTGGCCTCTTCACCGCAAGAAAATTAGGAAAGTTGTCATCAGGAAAGAAAAGAGGGCCCGAAAGAAAGAGGAAAGTTTTGAGAAAGCTCTTTTGATTGCCAACACAAGAACAAAAGTTGATGTTGCATGGCAGGATGGAACAATAGGGCATGAACTGAATTCTACGAGTTTAATTCCTATAGATAATCCTGGTGACCATGAATTCGTTTCAGAACAATATGTGGTAGAGAAGACCTCTGATGATGGTGATGATATTTCTGAAGCTAGGCGAGTTGGGGTGGTGAGAAGTGTTAATGCGAAGGAGCGGACAGCTTGTGTGAGGTGGTTAAAAAAGGTTGCTAGAGCAGAAGATCCTCGAGAGTTTGACAGTGAAGAAGTTGTAAGTGTGTATGAGCTAGAGGGACATCCAGATTATGATTACTGCTATGGGGATGTTGTTGTTCGCTTGACACCTGTGTCTGCACATTTAGAAACAGCTTCTGTTGAAAAGTCCACTGAGAAATCAGAGCAGAAAACTGAAGAGTGTGGGATTAAAAAAGAAGCAAAAATCCAAACTGATGCTAATAGAGTAGAAAATGCATCTACTGATACTTCTACGCAATTTTCTGACCTCTCTTGGGTTGGAAATATAACCGGCCTTAAGAATGGTGATATTGAAGTTACTTGGGCTGATGGGATGGTGTCAACGGTATGCTCATTTTTGTTATTTCCTGCTATTTTCTCTATTCTCTTTCTCTCTACCCCACCCCGTACACACACACACACACACACATATATATATATATATATTGCATCTTATTTTAGTCAATTCAAACTGAAGAAATGCTTCAATTATTTTAATGCCTGGTGAAAATTTAAGTGTTCTATAATTAAGTTTGAGGTTTAGGATTTCTTTAATATCTTTGTCATTAAAATATTCTACTGTGTGCTTTACTGTTACAAGAACTTTAAACAATATACTTACAATCAGCGAAGGTTCCTTTCTATTGCTCTGAAGAGTAATGCAGGTGGACTTTTGTTAAAATTTGGCAACTATATTAGAATTTTGCTTTGAGATGTTTATTGGGTATTTACTTCACTGAAATTGAGGGAACGTTCAAACTTGAGGATCAAGTAAACTTAAATGTTTAGGGCCTCTGTTTTCTAATTTACCATTGTAATATAGCCTAATGATTCCCCCAAGAAGTAAAAAAAATGACCAAAACCCTGAAACAAACACCTACTAAGGATCCGCTCTGGTAAATTGAATTAAGAGCTTATTGAATAAGTATTTATCATTTAGGCGACTAGGCCCTTATGCATAAATTGTTTCCATAATCAAAGAAGAAACAATGTTTTAAATCCTTGATAGGCACGCATGGTGGCTGCCCCAGAATTGCTAGAGTGGATGGTAGGATAACTACATATAAATTGATTAAAATTCTCAAAAAGAAGAGTCAGAGAATAATAATATAAAGAGTAAACAGAGGTAGAGAAACCAATAGTCAAATAGAAAAAGCCATTAGCTAGAAAAGAGAGACCAGTTGTCAGAGTGCTCGGCAGAGAGATAATTTTGGTCGAGGAATGTCGTACATGGAAACAGGGTTGGTTGGTTGAGAATGAAAGTGAGAAATGACAGCTCGTTCATTGCTTTTATAAGCAAAATATTGTTATAGAAAGAAATTGAAATCTCAAAAATTTCCCCCTTCAAACAAGCCTTAAAATTAGTGTTTATATTTGCTCTTTTGGAATTAAGAGACAGTGCTGCTATCCTAGCCATTACGACTGCTACTTTGCCTTTGACAGTTGCTACAGTGAACTGCCAGCTGCAATGGTCCTTGAAGTGGCAGGGACCTTCCACCTCGCTACACTATAGTCTGCTATTTAGAACTCTGAGAAGAAATGCGATCAAAATGTTTCATTTTAAGCTAAAACTGAGTTTATAAGTGATCTTGAAGGGCTTATTAAAATAAGATGAAAATACCTTATGGACATAATTTATTTTTGAAAGTTCTTTCAAAAGTGCTTATGCATCTGATAGTCTCACTCAAATAAGCTTTCAAAGGTGTCCTATATGTACCAAGACACTCTATAGACCAGATAGATAAAATTCAGAAATTGTTTGTTGAAGTCAAATATTATAATTATAATAAAAGATTGATTGGTACATGAGCTTATTTTAGTCATAAACTACTGGAATTTATTTTAGTCAAAATAAAAGATTGAGGTCGGAATACATATATATCAACTTTATATTCTTCTAAGGCATTTCATGTCTGATAATACGTTTTTTCCATTTGAACTGCAATGATTTACTTTACTTTCAGGTTGGACCCCAAGCAATCTATGTGGTTGGTCGAGACGATGATGATGAATCAATTGCTGCTGGGAGTGAAGTTAGTGATGCTGCAAGCTGGGAAACTGTTAATGATGATGAAATGGAAGTCCTTGAGGATTCCAGAGAGGTTTGTTTCTCTTTTTCACCTGGACCATGATTCTTACCATCTTTCAACTTGTTTCTTTCTGAGAGGAAGCCTAAAGGAAAAAACTATTATTTTGATCCTTATCTAGAGTTGCTTCCACTCATTAATAAAAGATCTAAGATAAGTAAACTGTGATTTCCCAATCTTGCAAAGTTTGTCTGTTTTCATTTCACAGCCTTGCACTTCTTTTTCTTCTTGCCTTTATGTACTCAAGCAGCAATGTAATTAATTTCAAATGTCTGTTTAATATTTCAATTTAAGTGATTGTGATCATTATCTCATTTTAAAAGGTCATTGAATGTTTTGTGATAGACATCCTATCTGCCTACTAAAAATGTAGTTATTTTATTAGCCCCTTTCTTAAATTATATATATTATGATGATATTCAGGATATTCAGAGGGAAAACTCAAGCAGTGTTACTTCTGAGGCAGAAGAAAGTGGAGAGAATGATTTTGGTAGGGCTGCTGCACTTTCTGTTCCCCTAGCAGCATTTCGGTTTGTCACTAGACTTGCCAGTGGAATATTCTCAAGGGGCCCAAGGAACTTGGATTCTATTGACATGCAGATAAAAGCTGGGCATGAACATCCATCACCAGTAGTTAATTATGAGTCTAGTTCGCAGAGACCTATTCCCATTAATGGTGATACTTCGGGCAATAAGAATGGAAGATATGAGGAGGTTGCGTCGGACGCAACTGAAACTCTGGAAGCATGTGAGACCCTACATGACTTGAAAAAGGAAGATGCTCTTGCAAGTAGTGATGATGGGAGTTGCAGTTTGAAACATTTTGACATAACTCAAGATCCATCAGACCACTATTTTATTGGTGCAAATGGACAGGTACTACTGCTGCCTTATTTCTAATAAGAGTAGGGAAAAGGAAGAATGAAAAAGTACTTCATGTTTATTGTATATTAGGGGCTCTGTTAATATACCCTTACAAACTTGGTGGCAACTTGCACCATTTGTTTAGACCAAAACGCCAACTCCTTTTTGAAACAGACTAAATTTAACGGTATTAATGTAGTTTAAAATGTATTATCTATTTTAGAAGTACCAATTTCTTAAATTGCTCTCTCGTCTCTCCTAGTCCTTCCTTTCCTTTTATTTGTTTGTTCTCTTGTAGCAAAGAACAAAACAATTCGACCAACAAGAACATAGAAAACACGGAGTAGAAAGAAAAGAAATAGATTGTAAAATAACCCACTACAGGACGTCATATTCAAACTTGGTGTACATCTTTATACTTTATCATTTTGGTATTGGACGTCATGTGAAATACTTTATACTTTATGTGGCTGCCTACTTTTTGCAAATCTTTCTACAAAATTGCAATCATCGTCACAATTGGCATAATTCTGGGAGCTTTACACAGCCGATAGAGGAGAACAAAGGTTGTGAAATAAAAGGAAAAACTTGGGAGAGGAGAGATAAGTTGAATTATTTTTTTAAATAAATATTTAAATTCTAATTGTATATCTTTAAATTTAAGATGATCAAAGAAAGGAGTTGAGTTTTGTACAAGGTTTCTAATTATAGTCTTTTGTAAAATCAAGTTGGTATATATTTTTTATAAACATTTATTTGCCAGCATGTTTTAATATGCATGCACAGGCCTGTATATTTACACTGATCACTATAGATTAGTATTAATGTAGATTAGGTTCTTATATTTAGCTAACCAGAGATCAACAGTGTTATCAAAGCATCTTAAATGTGAATGTGCAGACTTATCTATTCAAATGTTAGCTTCCTCCTTTTGTATTTGGTTTCCTTTCTTGTATTATACTGCAATCACTAGATTATTTCTATCTGCTTTCAGAGTAACAACAGAAAATGGTTAAAGAAAGTGCAACAAGATTGGAACATACTGCAGAATAACCTTCCTGGTCAGTGATATATTTTTTGATCATCTAAGTTTTGTGTTAGTGAGCTGTACACTCATTTTAGTAACTGTTATTGTTTAAAACATTTTGACAGAGGAAATCTATGTACGAGTTTACGAAGATAGAATGGATCTCTTGAGAGCAGTTATTGTAGGGCCATATGGAACCCCTTACCAAGATGGACTCTTTTTCTTTGATTTTCACCTTCCGCCAGAATACCCTGATGTTCCACCGGTAAGGAATTTTATCTTGAAGCTGTTTTGCTGTCCAATTTAATATGCTCCCACCAAAGAAAGCGAAAGCGAAGATTTAACAGTCAATGACATTCAATTTGTATATATTTAATCCAAATGAGATATATCTCATGCATTTTCTATGTTCTTTATCTGGATTTCAAATGATATGCAGTCTGCATACTATCATTCTGGTGGCTGGCGAATTAACCCTAATTTGTATGAGGAAGGGAAGGTTTGCCTTAGCCTTCTGAATACATGGACAGGCAGAGGAAATGAAGTATGGGATCCAAAATCCTCTAGCATACTTCAAGTCCTGGTTTCACTTCAAGGTTTAGTACTCAATTCTAAGCCTTACTTCAATGAAGCTGGGTATGATAAGCAGATTGGGACAGCCGAAGGAGAGAAGAATTCATTGTCATACAATGAGAATACCTTTTTACTTAACTGCAAGACTATGATGTATCTTATGAGGAAACCTCCCAAGGTAATTATGAGCAACGATAAAAATATTTTATTTTGTCCTATCCATTTTATTGAACTGTTCATATTTTATCATGGTTAGTTAATTAGTTAAAGCACTATTACATTGTGCATACTCGGTTTTTGTAGACTGAGGGTGCATACAGTTTGTGTATCGTTATAGAAAACTGAAACTCCTTAAAAAGGTTAATAACAGGGTTGTTAACAAAGAAGCAGAGGGGTATTTTGTTGAACTCACATGTTTTTGATTAGCTTATTTTGGGAATATATGTTTTTTTTTTTTGCTAATTTCCTAGGAGAGCTTTGAAAAAAATATGATTATTTCAATGAGCGTATGAATTTGTTCAAGTAATTGCAACATTTACATGTTTCATTGGCATTAGTTCACGTGTAGTTGTTGAGACATTTACATTTACATTTACATGTTTCATTTACATGAATTTGTTCAAGTAATTACTCTAGTAGTTGTTGAGACAGCTGTTGATTGATTCTGAGCTGTGTGAGGTATATTTGACTCCAGGATTTTGAAGTGCTTGTCAAAGAACATTTTAGGAGAAGGGGCCATAACATCCTTAAGGCTTGTGATGCATATATGAAAGGTTGCTTGATTGGCTCTTTGACTAGAGATGCCTCCGTAAGTGAAAAAAGCGGTCAGAATTCAACCTCTGTGGGTTTCAAGTTGATGTTAGCCAAGATAGTGCCAAAGCTTTTCTCGTCACTTAGTGAGGTTGGAGCTGATTGCGAGGAATTTAGGCATCTCAAAGATTTGTAGCGAAATTATGGTGATATGATACATTACTTCCGTAAAGCCAACTTGGTCTGCTGGCTCTGCCCAACTTTAAAATATTTGAAGGTACAAACAAGTGTGGAGGTTGTCATATACTGTCATTATTTTGATTTCTATCATTTATACCCATTCATTTTCCTTTAAAAGATGAATTTACTTCTAGGAGCTTGAAGGAACATAAGTGGTGGGAGTTATATTACGTTGAGAGAGAAGCAACTACTGATAGAGCAGGCTGGATATCCTCTTGATTTTGATGAGCTGTAATAGGGGAGGCAATGTTGGTTACTAACTTGTACACTGTTTACAATTTTTTATTTCTTTTATATCTGGGATTAAACGAGCCAAATGGCATCGTATGATCCATGCAACCAACGTCCCTTAATGAGATACGGCTTTCGTTGTCGTTGTTTTATATATGGGGAGAGGGTGGTGGGAGTCGGAGTTTGATTTTCACAGGTATTTTAAAGTTTTGATTGTCTTGGATTGGTTGATTGATTGATTTATCTTCTGTTTCTCAAGATACCATGAATTGAATATACTTGAAGAAGCCCCTCCTCTTTTGTAATGACACTTCGTGTTTGTGCCTTTAGTGTTTTTCCTGAATCCAGAGCCATGACGATGCTTTACCATTTCTTATTCCACTGTCCAATTACTATTTATCAGAATCCCTACATGGGACAAAGGTATTAATATTTCTTTAACCAGCTAAGATGCATAAAAACCAAAGTACTTTAATGTTTTTGATCCTTCGCAAATCATGATATTTTTGTGCTGAAAATAATATAATTTTGTTCCTGGATATCTTTTCTCCTTTGCATCACCACCTCTATGCTAACTGTTTGCATGCCTCTTCATAATGAGAATAGAAAAGTTTCAATGTCTAGAGAGATAGCATAAAAAAAAACTTATGAGAGTCTCATTATTGTTTGCATTTGATTTTCTTTTGAAATTTTGTTGGTTTCGTCACGGTTTTAATACTTGAGTTAGTATAAACATATAAATAATATTAGATTTAACTTGTAAGACGTGAGATTGCTTTATTTTTTGGAAGTAATCGATATAAACAATTTAATATCCTTTACGTTTTACTAGTTCAAATGTAATGTATGTTCTACTTAAACAAATGTGTACTAATTATTTATTCTACTTAGTTTAATAATTATATTAATTTAAACCTTACACATTTATTAAATAAAATATATTTATGTTACTTGTATTTTATTATGTCTACAAATTTCAATGAAAAAGAAACATGTGTTGTGTAGGAGTGAAAACATAAAAGTTTAAAAGTGTGATTGTATTGTAGAGCAGCAGAAAATAAAATTAGGAATGTCTACACTTATTTGTAGTGGATGGATAATTTGTTTATACTATTTTATAGTGGAAAATAAATTAGGTGCTTCTATTTTTTAAGTAAATAACAATAAATAAAATTAGGAGTGAAATAGAAATACAAGATTTTATATCAAATGAAGGTATCCCTTTATATATTTTTAGTCTTATAACTTTTTTAATCTTAAAATATAATTTAGGATAAAATAGGAAATTAAATGCCTACCATAAATTGAGAAATTCTATTCATATGGTGATAGATTACAAGTGGAACCAAATGCTCTAACTTTTTTACACTAAAAATAACATAATTAAAAAAATTTAGATATCAGAAAATTTATTAAAATAAAAATTATTATTAAAATTTATATTAGCGTTATAATGAATTAATATAGAAAAAATTTATAAAAAAAAAAATACTATTTTATTAATTTTTATAATATTATAGTTACAGAGTAGCTGAGGATAATTATTATTTATGATAGGATGTATATATAAATCAAAGAATGACTATATAAATAAAATTATTATTATTATTATATAAATTTCATATAAAAGGAATTTCAATTCATCTGAAGTATGAAGGGAATAATTATTATCATAGTAGAATACTAAACAACAACTCACGAACATAAAAGAAAACAATGAGATAAGAAACATAGAAACTAAAATGGTGTAAATTAGTTTAGATTGATACAAGATGGTGATGAATACGGAGGACTGATAGTGTTGGCAGTTGCAAATAGCCTCCTAAACATATCAATGAATTAAATTGTTTTCATGGATTTTTTTGGATTCCTCAATCTAAAATGCACTTATATTTTTTTGGATGGGACAATCCGATACTTAATTTGGATTGGTCCAATTGTAAAATCAGGAAAAACACCCAGCCAATTTTTAACTTTAGTTTTTTTTTTTTATTTTGTTATAAATTTTTATAGCAAACCTCTTCTTTTTCCTAATCTTAGTGAATTGAATTATTAAGGTTGAATTGATCAATTAAAATTACAAAAAATAAAAAAGAGAAAATAAATTTATAAAAAGTGGAATGTAAAAATATTCATATGTAAAATAAATTAAAAATATAAAGCACTTTTAATAGTAAATCAATATTAACTGAAATAATTATTTTTATTAATTTTCATGTTTATATTAGATTTCTAATTTTGTTTTCTTAAGTTAAGGTTTTGTAAGTTACTATTTTTTTTTTCTACCTCCGAGGTCTAATATAAAGAAAATCGTTGTAATATAAATTAAAATATCCATAAGTAATATGTTAAATTAACCACTCTAGTTTGGATGTAACTTATATTTTTAAAAAATCATAAACAAATAATAAAAATTCATTTAATAAAATCATTATATACATCTTGAAAATAAAAGTAATCAAATTTATATTTATTTTTTATTTTATTAAATTGGTGTTACATCTTATTTATTTTGTTTTTATACATCTTATTTAGTATAAATAAATAAAAAACATAACATATATCAATTGAAAAAATATAGCTTGCAAAAAAAAAAAGCATACCAATACTTTCAAATTAATTTTTTTTTAGTTTCAACTGTTTTATGGTGTATTTTACTATTATTTGATTTAGGCTATACTTTCTTATATTTTTCAATCAATTAAAAAAAATATATCACAATGAAGTTGATATTATATATATATATATATATATATATATATATATATATATATATTATGAAACAATTCTCATAGTTTAAATTTATTCCCATGTTTATTTTATTTGTATGTTCATATTTATTTTGTTTTTTGTGTAAATGTTCATGATTATTTTATGTGCACATCCATGTTTATTTTGTGTGAATGTTATATTTATTTATTTTGCACATTTGTTTATTTTGTGTCCACTAAAAAATAATGATTCACATCTGTATTGATAGGGTCAAATAATTCATAGTTTTTTTTTTAACTGTATACAAATAATGATTATAAATAATTTATCCCCATTTACTATACAAATGTATTTTAATTATTATTATTTATAATTTCATATTAATACAAATTATTATTATTTTATAAATTTATTTTAATTATTATTACTATTTTTTATTATTGATATTATAAATTTGTTATTATTATATAATTTTATTTATATTATTATATATTATTTACTATTAAAAATATTTTAGTAATTTATTCCAATCTGGTCTGTCGAGTGGAAATCAGAACCATGAAAACCAAAATTAAGAAAAAATGTTAATGATTATGTCTAAATATCTAAATCTATATTAATATAAAAATTATAACCAAAAAAAGTAAATTCAAAATTTATATTTCAAATTTACATACATATTTTTGGATTTATCTATCGATTTTTCTGAAATATTATAAAAATATTTGTTATTTTCTTCGTCTCAAACTAAATTCACCACCATGTCCAGCAAAACCTGATGATTTATTTAGTTTGGATGAAGAGTTAGAATTTGAAAATTCACCATAAAACAATTTAAATATAAATGGTTAAAATTAAAGTATAATTTAAAAGATTATTTATTTGAAGTATAATGTGTAATGTGCAATGTGCGTTTAGTTAAACAAATGTGCCTTAATTCTTTACTCTACTATATTATGTAAATGAATCAAAATTTAATAATTATATCATTTTAAATTTTCATATTTATTAAGTAAAATATATGTATGATTATTTTATATTTTGTGTCTACTAATTTAAACGAAGATCATGTTAAAGAAACCATCACTAACAGCTGTAAAATTGAAAACATAAAAGTGTGATTGTATTGTAGAGTAGTAGATAATAAATTAGGAATTTGTACATTTATTGTTAGTGGATGGATAGTTTGTTTCTACTATTTTTGTTAGTGGAAAACAAAGAAGATGTGCATCTATTTTTTTTAAGTAAACTAGTTTTAAATATGTGCATTTGATGATTTTTTGGGTGTGTTTTTTTATGTTAGTAAATATACACTATAAGAAAATTTCATCTAAACAATGGTGAATTTTAATGATTAATAATTATTTATTAATTATACTGACCAATCTAGATATCATTAATTTACAAAATTAAAAATTATTAACTACTATAAAACAATCACTATTATAAATAAAAAATTATGATTAGTTACTAAATTGATTTTAAAAGTAATTATAATGGTTTTGATTATCAAAGGAAATTGGTCACTATAAATTAATTATATAAGTATTGACTACCAAAATGATTTATTAGTTTCTAAATTAATCTCTAATTAATTAGTAATCAATTTAGTAACAAATTATAATTTGTTATTTATAATAGTGACTATTTTAGTAACAAATAATTTTCAATCTCGTAAATTGATATTTAAATTAGTCATTATAATGACTAACTATTTTTTATTTTTAAAATTGGTTTCTAATTCAAGATTTTCTTATAGTGATATATTATATTTAAATACATATTATGTTAAAAGATATTTAGAAAAAAATAATAATAACATTTTTAAGTTTATAATAATTTTTTTAATAGAATTAACGTGAAAAATATTCATAAGTTTAGACAGTGTTTAAATGTTCATTCTCTAAGCGGTTGAATAGTATAGAGAGAAATAGTGTTTAGACAGTGTTAAGAAAAATATAAAAATACATTTAAAGTTAGAGGACATAAAAGAAAGTAGATAAACTGGAATATAGATATTTTTAGTGAAAATAATGCTTTATAAAAAAAAAAAACTTCTTATATTTTTTTTCACTTGCCCCTTAAAGTTAACCAGAACTGAAAAATACGTGTATCACTATCGTTAGTGTCAAAACAGTTAATAAATACTTTGAAATTAATAAACCAAGTAATATATAGAATAATAGAGAAAGAGAAGAAATGAAGGAAACCAACTGATTAAAAACTTCACACTGTTGGTATATACTTCTTGTTTATTTTGCATTCCTTAAATTACAAGAAAAATTATTCCTAAAAATTATAAATTCAAGAAATATGAACTAAAGAAAATGAACAATTATTTAATTAAGAAAAACATTTTATCTTATCATATTTTCAATTATTTTTCTAAAACTAATGTATTTTTACTCATTTTCTTCTTCTCATTCACAAATTAGTCAGAGTTAAGTGAGTGAATGAAATAATGTATTCATTATATTCTCGGTATTTTAAATCTTTTAATGGAACTAAAGTGCATAGGTATTTTCTTTTTAATTTGTTGGCACACCGAACATTAAATAAAATTCACATGTTTTATGTGTCCCATTCTAACATGTCCATCAAGCATAACTTAAATGAACAATTATATTTGTTTTTTAGCGGATAAAATAAACAAATAACAAAGGAAATGTATGGAAAAAATTAAACTAATTAAATTACAATTGAAAGAAAAAGTTATAAAAAAATAACAACCAGGAATCAAATAAAATTTAAGATAATTATATAATGCATTCTTTTTAAACTGATGTGTTGCCACTTAATGCATCCCACACTTGGTGATCACTCTTGCGATCATATTGATGGACATGTTTAATCCATAAAAGAATAGGTTACCAACGGCTAGTAGAAATCTAAGAATTTTGTTAGAAATAAAATTTTAATTTAAATCTTATATTATATAAAAATAAGAAAGGTGCATAATATATAAAAGAAAAAATCCATATACTCATTACATTAAATTTTTTGGTTAAAAGTAATATATTTTTTTGTCATGTAGATTTGGTTCAGGTTTTTATAGTTGTTGAATCTTTCCAGTGAATTCTTTTTAAAGATTCACGAGTTTAGTTTTATGTTGTATAAAATTGAAAAAGTTTTAGCATCAGATAAGATTAAAAAAAAAACACAAATTAACATTTTTTTGAGTTAAAGATAGTATCAAATTTCTGGTGAATTGAACTCAAATTTGTTGAATTCCTTGATGAAAATTCTTCTAAAAATCCATCAAAATTGAACTTTTGATTTTGTTTTTAGTTATTCAAGTTGCTTCCACCATTAAATTAAATTGTATAAACAAATCAAAGGTAAGCTTCATGAATTAGCACTTAAACTGGATTCACTGGTTTCTCTTACTTTATTCATCAATAGGGTTGAAGACTAATGTGGAGACTAACTCTTATTTAGGTAAGAAAATAATTATATTTTTTCTAAAACTATTATTTGACATAATTAGACTACAATGATGATTCGCTCTTACATTAAATAATACTAGATAGAGTAACAAAAGTCTGTTAGATTTGGATGGTAGTGAAAAATTAATGCATGGTAGAAAATAAAGTGTAAATTATGATAAAATTGGGGAGCAAGTAGATTCAGAGTTTTCGAAGTGCTTGTCATTTTCATATCATAAAGATCCATTTTTTCAGAACATCGGCACCTACCATCATAAGTTGTTGGAAAACATTTTTGGTTTTTAGTTCTGAAAATAACTTGTTGTCATTTCAACAAATATAATTGACTCATGAGTCTCCACAACTCATTTATAAACTCTTAAGTTAGCAGCAGCAGCATTTCAACTACTCTGAAGCCATAATATTTGGGAATCAATTCCACCATCAGCATTTAATTACTAATTTTTTCCATTAAAGTTTCATAAAAAACTACAACACATACATAACGTATCTTTGGTGTGAAGTTAACAATCATTCTGCCAGCTTGTAAAACTTGAAGTCTGTTTTTTGGTCCATTAGGCACTTTCTTTCTGTATTTTATTATGCACATTTTGTAATGGTAGCATCTTTTGAATGCCAAATCATGACAGAACAAACTTCACACTTTCACACATTAGATTGAAATGCTTCTTCAAACACAAGCAAAGTGACTATATCCACCCTCATTTCAGCCACTACTTAATGACATCTTATATTTTCACAGACATGGGGGCTACAAATTTTCTAAAAAATTGCACCTTCATGCTCTCAATTCTTGCTTTGCACATTACTTTTCCCTTGAAGCATGTCATGGCTAGTGTTTACACTGTTGGTGACCAAGATGAATGGAGTAGTAGCCAAACAAATTATGCTTCATGGGCAGGGAGATACAATTTTAGCCGTGGTGATGTTCTTGGTATCTCATTCAACATTTGTCTTTTCTTTTCAAGGCATTCATTCCTATGATGTTATCATCTTTCAATTGAGTTTTTTTCTGGTGCTGTTTTGGTTCAGTTTTCAGGTACATTAAAGGGCAACATAATGTGTATGAAGTGACAGAAGAGAGTTTCAGATCGTGTGATGCAGATAGTGGAGTGTTGGCTAAGTATGAGAGTGGAGAAGATGAAGTGGCTCTGAGTGAGGTGAAGAAATACTGGTTCATCTGCAACTTTGCAGGGCACTGCTATGGAGGAATGAGGTTTGGAATTGAAGTGAAAGATGCTGCATTGCAAATGATGCAACCACCATCAATTGAACCAGCTCCTTTGGATAATTCTTGTACCACTTATTTTGTATCTCAAAGATGGAGAGTGTTTCACAATTCTATTCCTTTAGGATTGTTTCTCTTCAACTATTATTTTTGGTGAATTTGTCTTAGGTATGTGATTTGATTATTTATTTCTACTGTCACTCACAGATGAAGCATAAAAAAGAGTCTTCTGCTACATCCTTTCATGCATTGATTCTACTCATATAATATAGTGATTAAAGTTTATACAAGTTTGCATCAATACAATTGATGAAAGGTTATTAAAAATTTGAATAACAAAGTTGATGAGAAAAGACTTAACATAAAGAAATTAAGTATGAAAATGGTGGGAATAGGATGGTATCTGGTGTTGATCCCTTCCCACACCATTCTCTGAAGTTGCTGTGACCTCATGACTCCATCCTCTATAACGGTTCCGCGTCAGCTCCAGCAGCGACTCTCTTACATCTTCAGCCTCCACACTTTCATTGTCCTTTTTCTGCTCAACATTCAAAAACAGAATAACCATGTAATTTTTCTGCTCAACATGACACAATACAAGAAAACATCTAAGTTAATCACCTCCACTTCAAAAACATTTGACACCAGACCCTTGTGGCTGGTTACCGTGGCATGCACCACATCCATGCCAATTGTGTTCAACGACTCCATCAACTTCACAAACCCACCAGGCCTGTGTTCACAGAACACCTTCACAAAATACTCATTCCCATCTATCAGTGCCACTTCCACTTGCGGCTGCAATTACCCAAATCTTACAATTATATCCAAAACATAACACCGTATCTCTAAACTAGAACAAGAAACGTAAAGATTAGTCATGATAGAGTATAAAGTAATGATCTTTTGCATACAATTGAAGTGGGTTTTGTACTATATGTATATATAGGTACCTCCATTTGCTGGGTTTGCTTGTCAATCACTGCTGCATCCTCCTTTTGTTTTGATACATAGCCATTCCCTGATGTACCCACATGCAACCCAGATTGGCCCTTAGCATGTTCAGAGTTTGGACACAGTTCACCTACACCCACATATTGATTATTGTTATTATTATTATTGTTGTTATCATTATTCCCATTGATGCAGTTGCTTTCTGTGTCTGCATTTTCCTCAAGCTCATCTTGCAGCTCCTTCACTTGCTTCTGCAAATCCTTTACGTATTCAATAGCATCTCCAAGGATAGAGGCTCTGTCCAGCTTAGAGATCCGTGGAACCAAAGAACGAAGCTTGTATAACCTGTCATTGAGCTTCTTCCTTCTCTTCCTCTCAGCCATGAGATTCTTGGACTGATTCCCTTTCCCATTTCTCCTCCTATACTTTCCATCTTCCTCTTCCTCGTTCTGCTCACTGCAATCCGACATTGAATCGGATCGAGCAACAACATGTTTCAGCAACTCCTTGTCCTCCTCTTGCTTCTCTTTTGCCTCCAGAGACTCCATGTACTGTGAATCCGTTGTCATGAGGCTTTTCTGATACGCGTCGTGCTCGTCTTCTGGGTTGGTTTGCTTGTCGTGAAGGAAGGAACCTTGGTATTCTTCAGAAAAGGCATCGCTCTTCATTCTGTTTAGCTGGTTGTAGTTGAACTGCTGCATGAAGTTCAGTGGAGAACTGCACATGCCGATGCGGTGGTCCATAGTGATGACATGTTCTGAGGGGTGAAAATGAGTGTTCCTGCTGTTGTTCCCTTCGTTTTCATCGCCTAAAAGTGGGTTTGGTTGCATGTTGCTCATTGCATTCACGTCAATGTTGAAGCTCATCGACTGGTTCACCGCTTCAATGCACTGGTTTGTGACAAAATCTATTACTTGATGATCTTCAGGCACCTGTTACAGAAAGAGAAAAAAAAAAGTTTAATCTATTTATACATTCTATAAATGCTGCCTACAAGAACACATAAAGTTATATATTATATGATATGATATGACAGTACTTGTTTGGTTACAAACAGTTCAATTAGTCCACCTGGCGCTGAAATCAAAACCTGGGTCCCCATTGTTTCCTGCAAAAATATATATATAAACTCAATATGTATGAATTTAGATGGAAAAAGTAAATTCCTTTGGATTGGAATGAAATGAAAATAAATAAAAAAATTGACTTACATCCAAAATGCTTGAATCCAAGCTATTGGAATAGTTCACCCAACTGGGTTGGTTTGTTAATAGGGTCTGTGTATAAATCCTGTTGATTGTAGTATACTGGCTAAGAATACAGAACACCATAGATAAAGGGAAAGGGAGTATTGGAATTCTATAAGATGAAAAAATACAAACCCAGAATTATCTATGGATATGGAAGTGGAAAGTTGGGAAAGAAGATCACAGGGCTTTGTTCTGGGGTGAGGATAAGTGGTATCCCTGCATGAAACCACAGAAGACACAGGGAAAAGATGTTCTTCACCACCATTTTGGTTGCTTTCAGTGCCACCACAACAACAACCCAACCACTCCAGAAACCTATAGCAACAATTAAAATTGAACACAAGAAGAGAAAGACAGAAGAAAATAAGAATAATCAGATAATCATGTATAACCTTTCGTCTTCACTCAATTTCCAGTAGATACAGTAGTCCCATCCGTTCAAACCCACAAGGGATCTTAGTCTTTCCACCAAGTTTTGCATGATCATGTTCATGTCACCTTTGCAAATTGATTCTGAGAATAACCCTGGCTAGCCGACACAACCGAGGTACCAAACCAATCAAGAGAGTTTGTCAGATATCGAATTGACTTGTGTCTTATGTGTAGTATATTCTTGTACATATAAAACAATAAACATGTGTTAATTATATGATAATGTGATATATATGTACGATGCATATCTATGTCAGAATATCACAGGAGTTGAGAAGAGTTATTATAATCTTAGTTTTACAGCATTACATCACGGTCCAGATGATTTTAATTATTTTCTCATTTGAATCATTCGTTTGATTTGTTCCTTCAAGCTTCGATATATATATATATGTATACATGTATGTCACTTGATATGCTTATATATAATAGCTTGCACTTTTGAAACACCCACATGCATCGACGCAGATACCCCATATAAATAGAAAAGGAATGAGATATATAAACCTAGATGATGATAGTAAAACTTCTTGTTTTAGTTCAGAAAAGCAAAGTGGCTCTATATGGTTACTTGATCCTTTGACTAAAGCAAGAAAAGCTGAGTGAAAAATTGAAACAAAAACTGAAATTTATACAAACTTAGTCGATAGCAACAGTTAACTGCACCATCTGAGCAAACCAAGAGCAGAAGCAAAGTTCCTTGTAGGAATGGTGGCTAGGAAGAAAATGAAGATGCAGACAACATTGAAAGCACACACACCTGGTACTTTCCTTGTTTATTTGATAAGAATATGTTTTTATATATAAAATTTGGAGCGTGGCTGTTACTATGGTAGGTGAAGTGCAGAGGGTGAATGATATATAGATAGAGAGAGAGAGAGAGAGAGTGATTTTTGCAATGAAATAGTTGTTTTGCGTTGTGTTTAGTTAAGGAAGAGAAACGAGAAATGAGGAAAGAAAGGTGAATTGAAAGATATAGATGAGTTGGTGATGATGGAAGGAACATATTGCATGATCCAAGATGGCGTACGAAACCTTAACTACTTGCTAAAGCTTTTCATTCCTTTCGGATACTATATTCTCTCAAATCCTCAACTACTCTACTCGTAATGTTAAACAAAAATCATTTATATATTCACACTTAGTATACATTTATAAAGAATAAAAGTGATAGATTTACGAGTTATATGATTCGATAAAGAAAAATCATATTTTGACTCCCGTAATTTAACTTTTATATTGTTCTTTTTAATGGAGCTTAATAGTATGGAATATTGATTAATATAATGTTATCTTTTATTTTAAAAAAAATCAATATTTAATATTAAATCACGTAAAAAAATATAAAATCGAAAGAGTCAAAAGTAGAAAGAAAAATAAAAAGAAAAATCAAGTAGGTAATAGATATACACAAGATTAAGTTTTCCATTCCATGTATCATCATTGCTAATATTAAACACAAAAGGAAATAAAAGAATTTATACGCACTTCTTATAGTGCAAATATGAAAGTTTATCTTAGACATTAACCTTGATTTTTTATATGGAAAATTTTAATTTTCATCAAACTTCAACGCTCAACTAGTTTTGGAGTCTATACTTTATTTCTCTCATACTATGACCCTACAATAAATTCATATAATATAACTAATTTACATATTTTGTTTTTTTTCTTTTTTCTTTTTTATAATTATAAAAGCATATAATTATAGTGTCAAGAAATCAGGTTCTTAAAGAAGAATGTGAAGGTGTATAGACATAAAGCAGAATGTGAAGGTATAAACATACGAGGAAGAGAGAAACAGAAAATAAATTAATAAAATAAAAAGAGAAATGGGTAATTTTGACACGGATTAAAACTGAAAACAGAAAAAAAAAAGCATGAATACAATAATACACTCTTTAAAATACTTCCGTTAAAAAAAATAAAATTTGATTTTTGTATTAAATATTAAATAATAAAATAATATATTATAGGTCACATTATCAGATATCTTCAAAATATTTTGCTTGTTATTGGTTCATGTATTATAACTCAATATTTAATTAAATGTTAAAAAGTGTACAAGACTTAAAAAAAGAAAAAACAGGAAGTAATTCTGGCATATTATACTTTCAGTTTTGGAAGATTTTGTGTATATGCTGAATTGGAGTGAAAATGGGTATTTGAAATGCATGAATATTTTTTTAGTATTAGATTGATGCACAGATTGAAAGTGAAATTGGTGTTTCAATATGGAATCATATACTTTATAGGTGGGGTTATATATATATATATATATAGACAAGAACAGTTTATAAATTTTTAGAAGTCATATAATGATTTTATATGTAGGATCATATAAAATATTTGCTAAAAAAAATAAATTAAACTTTGTAAATCATTACTTTATATCTTTCCAAATTGAGACGTTTTATTTAGGTTTAAAAAATGTTTTTAAACGCAATATACCAACAGCACATATTTACAAAGTACAACATGTAAAAAAGTACCACATCGAAAATCAAGGTAATTAACTTTATATACTAATAAAAAGTTTTAATTTTTAATATAACTAATTTATATGATTATTGTAAGTGTCTTACCCGTTTTGATTACGTTCGTTAAAATCAGGTTGGATTGAATCATCAAATCAAAATAGGTCACTCGTAATAATTCTATCTAGCAAAATGGATTTAAGAGACAAGTTGGACTGATCATCGCCTTTTAATTATTTTAAAATTTATTTTAATTTATTTTCAATTTTTAATTTCTTTTAATATATATATATATATATATATATTATTTAATCATATAAAATATTTCATAAACTTTTAATTAATTATTAATAATTTTAATTAAATAAATCAAAATAATTATTATATTTATATGTTAAATGATTTTATTATAATTAATAATTATAATTTAATTTGTATGTGTAACATCCCAATTTCAGCAGCTTAAAACCAATAAAAATAGGGAGTTTCATCATAGTTCCAAAACAGATAATCCAGTGTACCCAATATATTAATACAGTCTTACAAAAGGTATGACTATAAAAATATATCACTTATACACTTAAACTAAACTAATAAACTCTGTACTACTGACCACTGCTAAAGCTCCCACTGGAAACCTCCTCTTCAACACTAACACGATGGCTCTTCATCCTCCAGAAGTGTCTTTGACACTGCAACCACATCTGCTCCCACCGAATAGGTGATCATCGCAAAAGGAAACATACAACACAAGACAGGAACACAAAAAGCAAGGGTAAGCTAATCTGATTAAGGAATCATGCAGTTCAATTATAAACAGAAACCACACAATCTTTTTCATTATCACCAGAATCATATAGACCACCACAACACATTTACATGACTCTAGACTCAATATCCGGATTATGTAAGCGACATCGGATCTCTTGGTGGCTTGCACCTGCGATGGTTCCCAAACTCTGCAGAGTTTGGACACAAGGGGTTATCACCCAACCACTCCCAAGGTAAGTCCCATCACCTCTATGGCGGATCGGGTCCATAGACCAGGACCTCCTGCTACTCCCCCCGACATAATCCATCATACTCTACATGAGTCTTAATGGTTACTAGGAGCGTCAGGATACCAACCAAAAGTGAGTCCTTATGTCCTTACATACACTAAAACATTCCTCTTAGAATTTCCCTTGAAATCCTAGTTCAACCACTTCTTCTCATATTCCAACTTCATGCAATTTCACCGCACATATTACCAGTCATAACAATTCATGCATATCATAACTAAGTTCATATTTTAACATTCAAACATAGCTTCATCCATTAGAAACAGAAATAACACTCAGTTGCAGAGGTTCTCGCCCAAGCTAGAAGGTCTCGCCCAGGCGAAAAGAGCTCTCTCGCTTAGGCGAGTCATTCTCGCTTAAGCGAGGCTCGAAACAGAGAACAACCCAAACTTTGGGCGAATTCTCGCTCAGGCTAAGTTGTCTCGCTTAGACGAGAGTGACTCTCGCTCAAGCAAGACTAGCTCGCCTAGGCGAGATCTCGCGCAGAAACAGGGGATGAGTTTCTGGTGTTTTCGCTCAGTCGAGAGCTGCTCGCTTAGGCGAAAATACCAGATTCCCAATCTGTTCTCACATGCAACAGTAAAGAAATCTAGCACAATCCAAGCATACACTCAATTACACAGTTCAAGCACTCATACAACAATCAATAATGCAATTCAAAGTCATCAGAATGATTTCTATACGAAATTAAAGTAAAACAGTTAGCTTCCCTTACCTGTTATCCTGTTTAGACAACTTTATAAACGTCAACGCCTTAAAAACGTCAACACCTTTAACTCCACAGGATGCTCTATCTACACATAGAAACATCACAAGAACGATCAGGACATACCGTTATGATCACTGATCAACAGAGACTCATACTGATGATTAAAACGTCGCATGCAAGCGGAAGAGGGCCTGCATGCAACAGAAAACAGAAAAAGACTAAAATAAAGAGCGAAAACTCAACTTACGCGAACGGAGAAACTGATCGGTCCAATTTGAAGAGTTCGCCGAAAGGATCAATCCTACGGTCTCGGTTCTTCAATCAGACGACCAGAGAGACAGAACCTCTAGAGAGAAGTCAGAGAACTCTAGAAAAGTGGTTTCTAGAGAGATGGTGTGTTTTAAAATAATGAAACTCGTTTATAACAATTCTATTTATACTAAAGCCTTTTAATATTAAAATATTTGAGTCTCACTATTTTTAAACCACTATCACTTTTAAAACACCATTTTCTAGGGTCTTACAGTATGTATTAATAATTTAAATTATAATATTATTATATATTTATATCTATAATATAAAAAAATTATTTTTTTATTTTAATCTTTAATTTTAAAAAGGTCAACGAACTGACTTATACTTTCATCCCTTAAATTAATGGATTGGATAATTGAAGTGCAAATTGCAAATAGACTAACATCCCTTTCCTTTTTAGATGGGCTAAGAGGCTAGACCCAACCATTAATTTTGATATCTAGTAAAATGATTATTTTTATAATAATATAAATATTACTTTTTGTTGAAAACTATCAATAACTTTTCCGTGATCAATATTTTAAAAGAAGTTAATAAAGTAAAAGTAACACCGATTTATATATTTTGTTCAATAATATGTATTAAATAAGATTTTGACAATTTTAATTGATAAAAACACTAATTCAGCATATGGTAAGAGTAGTTAAATACCTAAATATTTTTAAAAACTTAATTTTGACTCAATTGTTAAAATTTAGTGATGACTTTTAATCTTTGAAACAAGGTGTCATTATTAAGATAGTAAAGATTCTTATATTTTATATAAGTTTGTAAATGTTTACAATATAATTTCAAATCATGATAACAAAATTAAGCTCTATATTAAATTTTGAGGATGAGAACATCGTTATCCAATAAAACAATAAAACTCATTTGTATAATATTTAACCATTTTATATTAACCAGAAAACTCATATCTTTTTAATATGTAAAATTAAATAAATATGATAGTAAAATAATATATAATAATCACATTACTCGATTAATAAAAATAAAATAACAAGATAATATATATAATAATAATAATAATCACGTCAACCAATTAATAAAAACTTGATTAAAAATATAAAATAATTTAAGTATTCAATTAAAAAGATAGCTAACTTTATATGAAATATCATTATTAAAATTGATAAATTACGGTATGACAAGTATAGTGTTGAATGTATTTATTTTCCAATCTTGACAAATAGGTGGAATATTCATTCTCCCATTGTATATTCCTTTTTCCGAGTTAATTTATTTTTTTAAGGGAATTATATTTGGTTACATATAAGAAATCACGTTAGGTTACGAAATTTCATTGTACGTCATGAAAAATTGTCATAGTGTAATTTGTATTGTAGGAGGAGAAAAGAAAAGTTTTGATAGAAGGAAAGTGACGTAACTTTATGAAATATACTTTGGTCACATATTAAATATTTTGGTGCAGACTTTAGAGATTTTACGTATGCAATGTCAATGAAAATGGTCCCAATTCAACAACATTTCATTTCTACATTTTTCTTTTGACTACTTTGTTTGGCTAAGTAATTTCTTAGAGCAAGGCCACAAATAAATTGTGGTTCCAAGGACATCAAAGACTTTAAGGTCGCAAAAGTCCTTAAATGTTGCCATCGCTCAAGGACCAAAGTCCTCCATTGCACCTTTTAATTCATTACTTTCTTTTAAATCTTGTTTTCCACAATCTCAATCTCTTATCATCACACGTGTCACGCAATCTTTAGCTCTCAGTCCCCTAGGTGGTTAATTGCAATTAAATTAAATTTTAAAAATCAACGTTAGGTTGGTGGGTGATTGTAAAATTGAGTTTCGATTATTTTTAAATAAAATTGTGTATTGAATTTTCATTTAAAAAAAAATCTTTGTAATCCCGTTATATAAAAGTGCACTAATTTTGGAAATATAACATTTAAAACAAAAATATGAGAGTGAGAGAAATGAACTATAGTTACTAATAATTAGGGATTACGATGCGAGTCGGTTCAGTCTGTTTCGAATTTGGCCCACATAACACGGACCAGTCTGTCTCGTCTCGTATTTTTTAACGTGGATTAAAAAGTTTGGTATGTTCAACATAAATGCAAACTGGCAGATCCGCATGTCAGCCTGTTTTTGTTTTTATTTTTTTGATAAAAACTTTCAATGTTAAAAAAATTGGGAAACTTTAAAATGTTCACAAAATTAAGCAAAGACTTTGGAGAGTTTAATAATAAATTGATAATTCAATATTTTCATCATATTCGTATTTTGACATACATGATGTATTCTTCAAATTTTAGCACATTAAAAAATATATAATACTTGTCTTTTTCGGTCATACAAAAATTTAAAACGTTATTGCAAGAATCTAGAAAAAATAAGTAACTGATATATATATAAGTGCAACTTTTTTTTATGTGAACTTATAGTCCAACCCACAAGAGATACAAGTTACGAGCTTATGTAAACGAGACCACTACAAACCTATGGATTCACTATCCTAGCCCGTCCACATTATTTTTTAGGCTGGCCGATGGTCTAAACTCGTATTACCATCTTGCTAATAATCCAATTCCCAAATTTTTCCAAAACATTTATCTTTTCTTTCCCAAAAATAATATTATTTCTTTGGTGTCATATAGCTATCATCACAACCATCCGCATAATTTTCCAAATTTGATTTTCGGAATCTTTTAAATCGATTTGTTGAACTTCCATATTATAGATACTTAGGTTGGAAAATATAACTTCTTCCTATGTATATTTGTTACATAAGCTACATACGTTTGAGACTTTGTTATATATGTATAAAAGCATTGATTGATTATTTCATTTTAACAATAACACACATCTTACCCTTAATAAACAACTTTTGAAGAACAAACTAATAAATTAACCTAAGAAAAAAAAATTGATTCTTGTGCATACATTTGTAATTAGGGGCAGCTCATGCAGGCCAATGAACAAGGATGAAACGCACTGTGATTGGTTACAAAAGAGAATATGTCACTTCACTGCCTTACAAATTGCTGCAATAAATAAATTTATAATAATTGAGTGGTTTGGGTTAGGAATATTTATATATATAAAAATAAGTGAATGGGGTCTCAGACAGGGGGAAAACCCACAAATAAGGATTTTAATAAACCATTATATATCTCCATGCAATTTTAAAACATGTTCTAAAATGTGACATTTTAAACAACGCTGATGAAGATGGGAAACACAAAAAGTGGTATCTTAAGTAGGTCGAAAACGATGAAACTACTTGTTCATGCAAATTAATGTTTTTTTTTTGTTACAAATTTCTTTAAAATCAAGTTTTCATCATTATTATTAGAAATATAGGATCAAGGTTATCCATTGTAATGGGTAGGTGGCATATTAATGTTGAATGACTTTTGATATCAAAGGACACAAAATAGAGAGATGAAAGTGATGGTTTAACTATGTTGATGGTTTTTCTAGAGATTGTGTATCAACAACAAGACTCAAATGAGTGGTTAATGTACAATTTTGCAACTTTTTTTTTTTTTTTCTAAATTGAATGGTTATAGATGATGCTCCTCATTGGAGTTGCGTTTGGTATTCATCATAGCAAATAACTCTTTTAATTCGAACTATGTATTGTCAAAGACAATCTCCCTAATTTATCAAAATTAGTTTTTTAAGGAATATGAAGAATCTCAGAAATCTAATTTGTATCATCCTAACAAAAGAATTTGTCTTTATACACATTAGAATTTGAACCTTCAACTACTTAACTTAAAAAACTTGAGTTTTTTCATTTTTTTTTCACGATTATGAAAACCAAAAACATATAGTAAATTGCAATAATATAATATTTTATTATAATGAAAAAAATAATATTTAGAGAATATATTTCTGAACTCGATTACTAAATTAATAAGAACAATGAAGAAATGTAACAAAGTTTAAAATTTAGACTATCAAAAGTCACAAATTCGGTCCGCATTAATGGGAGAAGGAAAGGAAAATTTGAGTAACTTGATGTTGTTAACAACCTCGATTTGGAAATTTTTTTCCACTCATATTTTCTCAATATTTTAAAAGTATATAGTCCTTTTATTTTAACTATAATTTAGCATGGGTAATTTTATTTCATTATTAATAAATTTAAAACATATAAATATAGATTAAAATCAAAAGATATTTTTATTTTTTAAATGTTGGGGTTGAATAAAGAAATTTCATGTACCTAGACATACGTACGACAGAATTTGTGATGTTAGGTGTGTTTGGTTAAACAGAATAGAGGGGAGAGATGTAAAAGAAAAATATTTTGCGTGATTGGTTGGATAATAAAATTTTATACTATTTTTTGCTCGTTTTTCTTGAGTCTATTTGTTTTATTAAATAAACTAAATTACATAAATTTAATTTTTTTGTTTTAAAATTAACATTGAAAATTATTTATTTTATCTATTTTTCTCATCTCAACTTATTCTAAGTCTAGTTAGTTTTTTTATCTATTATTTTCTCAAAACCAAAACACAGCCTCAGTGAGATCACTCTGTTAATAACTTTTTTACTTTATATCCACAAGAGAAACACTCCTCTAAATAGTTTAATAATATATAAATGTCAATAATTGCATATGTATATACATAGATATATTTAAAAGTAGTGAAATAATGAAATGAATTAAAAATTAAAAAAATATTATACAATTAACCAAAAGTGTAAGAAGGAGCATCTGAATGGGTTCGGGGGTTGGTGGTAGCATCACTCACACAACAACAAAAGCCGGTGAAGGTGAGGTCAGAGATAATTAACTTTTTCTTCAGTATTTTTATATTTTTATAGAGAATTTTATTGAAAGCGATAAATTCTATTTTAAAAAAATATTTTACAATATCTTTTTATGTATTATAGTGCTTGTAGATAGAAACATTTTAAGACATTCATGGTAAATATTTTTATTGTATTAAAAATTAATAAAAAAATCAGTGTAAGATTACTTCTGTAATAATGTCTCGGGTTTTTATGTAATTATGGAATAAGTGCCAGCTTTCTCAAAAAACATCACATGCTAAATTAAACTTATTTTAAAATTGTCAAATAGCTTCTGATTTGATTTTAATATTACCGAACGAGAATAGTTTTAATTTTAAAATTTTGAAAACATAATATATATTTTATAAAAGATAATTCTTTTGATGTCAAAAATGTATGCGCCATCATTGAATAAATTAAAAAGTTAAAAAGGTATTACATAATATAAATGAATATTTAAGTATAAATAATATATAATTATTTTAATTTAATTGATAATCTCAAATTGGATTACTGAAAATATAATTAGGTTAAAATGTTGAAGTTCTGTGGTCACTGATGGCAGGCAGCAAAACCTGACCTGAGGAAGTTATCTTCTGCAGGGACCCACACAGTTCCTCGAGAACAACAATCAAAGTAATGAATACGTAACCGAAAAATTTATTCCTTGATATTTATTTTTTATCGAGAACATTAACTAGAGTGATGAATGCCTAATTTTTATTAGCAAAATGCCAACTTTACTAATTAGATATAATCAATTTTGTAACAGTTATTTATTAATTGTAATATTAAATAAATTATAAATTTAATAATTATAAATTTTATTTTATTTTATTTAAAAGATAAAAGATTCATAAATATTACACATTTGATAATTTATTTAATAAAATTTTTTTAATAATAAAATAATTATATTTTAATATTATTAAAATTTAAAATGTAATTAAACATAAATATGCTAATTATTTTTTATTTTTATCTTTTATTAAAAAATTATATTTTATTTTATGTTAATTTATTTTTTTTATGTTTATTTATATTTTATGTTTTTAATAATATTAAAATAAAATTATTTAATTATTTTTTAATTTCTTTTATGTAAAATAAATAAATAAATAATTATAATGATATACTATTTATTTATGAATAATTTTATCCTTAAATAAAATGTATTGATATTTATTAAAGTTAGAATTTATTTAATATTAATTAATTATAAATTTTATAAAATTCAAAATTTATTAATTACACCTTTTTATTTAAGAACACTTTTTATTTAACTGGTAATATAAAAGTTGGAAAAATTGGGGATAATAAGAAATAATAATAATAATTTAAAATTTTCATTTAAAGACGGGAAGAGAAAAATGATTAAATAAAGAAAAGAATTACAAGAAATTGCAAAGCAGCATACACTTGCAATAAATTAATAATTAATTAAAAAGAAGATCTGTGATTAAAGAGGTGCAATTGGTCGATGACAACTCAAAGAGAAGTAAACGTTTTCACACGTACGAAGCGGCACAACACGTGAGTTTCTAGATGTTTGACAAATTTTCAAAGGCTTGTTTTCTTCTCTGTCATGCCACCTTTCAAATCGAAAGTGGTTTCGCATTTGCATGCTTTCGTCCTCATCTATTCTCTCTGCTTTTTTTTTTTATTATTTCTATGCTGCTATGGTCAAAGACTTTCAAAAGGTTCTGTAATTCTAATGTCACCCCTGCATAGTCAAAAAACCAACGCTTCCCCCATAGACATTTCTCTCTCATTCCTCGCTTCCTCGATGAAACTACACACAAAAAAGTGATAACCAGACACTTCTACATTTGGAATTCGGGTAAGGTTCCACCTACCCCTTCAACTTTCCAACAACGCTGTCTCTGTCTTTCGTTGCTACTTTTCTGTCTTGTCAATATCTTATCTATCCCTCGGTTTTTCTCCTTATTCGCCTCTCTGTTATTTTGTTTCTCTTTCATGGGTGTCTCCTTCTGCTGTACGTGGTGCTTCCCTCCCGTTCCTTCTCTTGCACTCTTTAATTTCCATAGATCAACTTCTTCACCTGCAAATGCTTTGAGTTAAAAAGGGCTGCATGCATTAAAAAAAAAAGACAACCTTTAAAAACATATGTGGGTCGGGTCTAGTTCTGTTTTCCTTTTTTGTTTCGCCTATGATGAGATCTTTTAGATATATTGTTTGTGTTTTGCAAAGGTTTGCCCTATTTACTAGGATTTTAATGGGACATGTTTTTGCATCAGTTGTGGTTAATTGAGTTTTTGTTGACTGGATGGAACAGTCACAGTAGGATCGGTTGATACGAAAGGTGAGGCAGGGGAGACTCAGAAAGAGATGGCTCACAACGGAAGAGTTATACAAAATTGTGTTTATGCTCCTAATCCCTACCATGAATGCACCGAGGCTTGTTTGCAAAGGATCAAGGAAACCAAGCCTGGCAAGTCAACTAAGAACAAAAAGAGTTCTGGTCAGTTCTTTTTCTGTTTCCTCAACTTTTATCATTAACTGCTATCACTAATATATCAGTGTATTTCGACATCAGTTTTTAGTTATAAATTACACGAAGTTGTGGATTTTGGCTTGTGGCATTCTTTGCTAAAAATCACTTCTTTTGTCCTATAGAGTGAACTGTTTAATTGGGATGATGTCCCTTTTTACTCACCTATAAAAGAAGAATCCTGATTCTGGCCAAGGTTTTAAATTTGTAGTCCCCATCATGTTTTTTCACCTCATGTCGCGTCTTTGGCGATGTAGGGTGAAGAAAATGAGAAGAAAGAGTGAGATTTTTCTTGTTTTTGGCTTAGTATCCTTTATCATTTGGTAGAACACGCATCCTTGATCGTAGGATGATTATGCCTGTAGACTAAGGACTCTCAACCACTATTTGGTGTCTGATCTGAGATGTGGTTCATCCAAGACATTGTGGATTGTGGCCTTTAACACTGGAAATTGGAGGCAGATGTGCCTGCAATTGCGATAGTGATGTAGTCTTAGTGAGTTAACTTTGCGGCAATAATTGCGATCACTGACCAGTTTTTCAAACCTTGTTCCCTGCATTTAGTTTCCTGTTCATTCATACATTCAGCAACTCAAAACTGTCTGATTCTCATGTTTTTCTTTTTTTCAACAAATCAGACTTAGAACAAGCGTTCATAAGTTCAATTGTCCCATCTTCATCCAACTGTTAATAATGCAATGAATGCCTGAAAATTTGACTGCTTTGAATCCTACTAACTGCTTTCTGCTATATGTTCCTGTTCTGTATGTCTGTTTTCTTGCGCCCTTTATGGACATTTCTCATTTTTTTCTGAAGCTGTTTTGACTTGTTTATATATATACATAAACTTTCTTTGAAACTTTATACTGAGCCCGCAAAAATTAAAAAAAGAAAATTTAACACTTGTAAGATCTGTCTTTTTTCTTTTTTCCACAGATTATCGCAGAAGTGTTACAGATGGTGAACTTGGCAAAAAGATGAATGAAGGAAAACGCAGGCCCTCCTCAGGTTGCCCTAAAGCATCTAATCCATACCATGTCTGTGATGACAACTGCCAGAAAAGAATGTCTGGGGCTGATCCAGGTTTCCCTCCATTTCTCATCCGCCATTTAAAGATTTCTGTGATATAAATTCGGTGAAAATTTTCTAATTTTAATCCATTTAATAGCTTGTAAGTTGTGTCTTGTGTTGAATTTCTGCACTCAGAGAATTGTAATGCAAGATTTCTCCATTCATTCATCTGATTTAATCTTCTTTCAGAAAAGAACTGTCACATGCACACACACCCCCCTTATGAAAAGACTAGTGTCATTACAGATTTCACTGTCATTACTGATGTCTACAATTTAAACATTACACAGTCCATTATTGTATAAACCTGCACCATATGTGTAATTGGTTTTGTATAGTTCAGAAATACATAGTTAATGGCATTCATACTATAGGATAATATAGACATTGATTATATATTATAATATGAATGGACCACACGCTTCAGGCCACCATGATATTATTTATCTATGATTCAACTTTGAATGGTGGTTAAGAAAACCAGTAGCAGATTTGTTTGACCAGTCAAATATGTTACTTGGAGGTGATAAACAGATCATTGGTATACCTAAGATCTTCCACTGTCAATATGTTTCTTATTGCTATTCTGAGTATTGTTTTAAATTGCAGGTACCATGTCATTGAACTTTGACAGGAAAAAGAAGGTTGGTTCCAAGCCAGAACTCCCCGTTCTTGACAGCATTCCACCCTCAAAGATTGGTGCTATTTATCTCTCTGATGCTTCATCGCCATTATCAAGTTATTCTGAGCAGACAAAGGGGGAGTCAAAAAGAAACGAGCTAATACCTGTTTCTGGAGAAATACATGTCCTTGATGTCATGGTAGAGGCTTTTCTTTTCTCCTTTTTTGGTCAAACCTCACATTTTCTTCAGTCAAAAGTTCTGTTTATATTATGGTCTAATGCAAGCAAACCAAACAAGCATTTAGTTGACTTGTCTCTTGTCCTTGTTTCTTTGAAAGCCTACCAACAACAAGGTCCAACCAAAGCAGAATGGGGACAAAAATGCTTCACCAAAAGTTGTTCCAATCACCTCTGTCTATGACATGGGAGGTCTCACCAAACCAGATGGTGGGTCCATGAAGTTTTGCTTCTCTGGTGCTCTCCATGACAATGACGACAGCGCGAGGAGACCGAGTCGGTGGTTTCCGAGGCGCGTGTCCCCGTCGGAAAATACCATGTGAAAGAAAGCTTTGCTCCAATTCTGAAATCCATCTTTGAAAAGTATGGTGATATAGGAGCAAGTTGCCACTTGGAATCAGTTGTGATGCGATCATATTATGTGGAGTGTGTGTGCTTTGTGGTCCAAGAGCTACAATCTACAGCAGTAATGGACTTGACAAAGTCTAAAATCAAGGAATTGTTGGCCATTATTAAGGATGTAGAATCTGCACAGCTTCGTGTGGCTTGGTTGCGCAGCATAGTTGATGAAATTGCTGACAGCATTGAACTGATCGATGAGCACCAGGTAGCAGAAATGGCAAAGGCTAACTCTGATCGTGAAGTGGAAACACTGAACAAAGAGCTAGAATCAAGCCTTGAAAGTTTGGCTCAGAAAGAAGAAGAGGTAAGGGATATGAAAACAAGGATTGAAGAGATCAGAAAGCGATTAAGCGAGCTTGAACTCAGGTCTTCTGATTTGGACAAGAACATCATGTTACTGAGGTCCAAGGTTGATAATTTAGATAGCAAATCGTTGCTAGATGAACTAGTGTAATGAAATTTCTCTTTCAAATTTCGTCCTCAGAGTTATGATATTGCTTAAATTGTAGAATATGGAACTGAATAAACGCATGACGTACGTATATTTTTAAGCCAGGGAAGGTTTGATATGATTACGTATTGCACCCACACATGCACATTTTTAAACTGTACTTTCATTTATTTTTACTTATATTTAAATATCCCAACAACATTGGGTTGAAAATGTAGTCATAACCGACTAATTCGAGACTTTTTATGTTATTTCCTTGGAAAATGTATACTTTTTTTTTTCTATTATTCACATGATAAAATGTTGTCGGTGTTTCACACTATACTTTTATGTTTGGTTGGTGAGACTGAATGCCTGAAAGTCTTTTGAAATTGGAAAAATCTACGTGTTTATTTTGAAGTGAATAACGGAGAAAAAAAGTTATGTTTATTTATATGTTCGCAGTTGAAAACAAAAATATGAATGGCTCTTAAAAAGGACAGAGAATAACTTTGGTCGATACGCAAACAAAGTATGATAATGGTTCGGCTAGGTTGTTGCATTCAGGAAAAAACAAAACCAAGTCGCTGATGAGTTTTTCTATTTTCACTGTTCTTTTTTGTAGCACTTTACTTTGTTTTTTGTTTTTGTGTTTTTGTTTATGTAATATAAACTTTTCAATAAAATACAAAAGATTCTTTTGAGAAATTTTGGACTAGATATCCCGACACTTTTCAATCAACTTCTGAGAATTGTTTTAGGAATGTGTAAATGTGTCTGAAATTTATTTTTGTTGAATGCATAAGAAATTAAATTTACTTCGGTGACAGATTTAATGAATGTCAAGTGAGGAATGTAAACTCAACGGTAAACGAAAATATATGACAAAATTGAATAAAAAATATGACATATCTCTAAATTTTGTTAAAATTAATTATATTTTTTGTATCTGATAGGTTAGTTTGCTGAATTTATTTTATATCTACATTTCTTCTTTGTTTTATATGTTCTCTCTGATTTAATTCTTTTTTATTATTACTTAGTTAATTCTCTGAATTTTTTTAATATTTTATTGAATAAATAATTCCAGATAGAAGATTATCAAATATAAATTATTTGCTACTTAACAATATTTGATTTAAAGTAAGCTTTCTTTTATTTTAAAATCTCTCTATCTTTAATATCTGGTTCTATTTGTAAGTATTCCAACATTATATTTGTTTTGTCCATTTAGATTTTGGTAACTATTTTCATTAATTTTGTGGTGTTTCCTAAAGTCTAAAGTTTTTTTTTTTAAACGTTTGGTATGCTTGCAATCCTATTTTCCTATTGTTTGAGAAACAAATAAGTATAAGGTAAAAGAAATCATTTTGAATTATACTTTTTATGTAACTTTCTGGTGTAATTATATCTAATATACACAAGCAAATTATATATATATATATATATATATATATATATATATATATATATATATATATATATATATATATATATATAAAACTAAATTTCCTTATAATGGGATAGAAATTAAAAATAACTTTAAATCAATTTTTATATACGTTTGGTTTTTTTTTAGTTTTCAAAATTAATCTATTATTGCGATCCACTCTCAAAAATAAATTTTAATCTCTAATTATAAATATTATCGCTCTGATATGTTATTTTCACAAAATATTAAGAACAATGTTTAATTAAAAGAGTTTTAAACATTGTTAAGGTAAAACGAATTGGTAGCACCCTTTTAAATGATATATTATATTGAACTAAAGTTATTTAATTATGAAAATTTTGAAAAATTAAATATTAAAATTTAATAAAAACTAAAATTGTATATTTATGAAATTATAAAAAAATAAAATGGTTTTAAACTTAAAAAAGAATATAAGTAAAGAAAAAAATGAATAGTTTTGATAGTATAATATTTTTATTTGTTATTAAAAAATAAATTAAAAAGAGAGAGGCAAATTTTAGGGAGTCAGATGAAGAATAATAGCTAGGAATCTAAATAAAATCACGAATAATAGCTAAGAATCTAAATAAAATCAGGAATAATAGCAAAATCCCATAGAGCACTGCATTAGAGAATAACACAAACCCTAATCCCAAAAAGTTTAGAAGAAAAGGAAAAATAGATAACATACCATCACTTGGGTGCGGGATTGAATTGCCACCAATAAATCTTCAAATCCGAATCCCATTCCCAACTCTTTTTCTTCTTATTGTTCTTCTTCTGTCGTTAAGGTTCGTATTCTCTTCTCTTTCGTTTAATGTTTTACTGCGAAGTGCGTACCCAACATTAAGCAACAACAGATTCCTCTATTTCGATTTCACCTGTAATTTATGTTCTTTCAATTCCAATTTCTGTTTTCGCTACTTGTTGCTTTAAATTTTTGAAATAAGAGGTTTCATTAGGGTTTTGACGCCAACGTGTTTGCTTGCTATGCGGTAACGCAACAGATCAGAGGATAAATACTCTGCGCGACATGTCCGGGGAACGAGCAGTGCATCCCGATTGCCGGAATGCCGGTAACCCTTTTCATGAATGCAGTGATTACTGTTTTAGAGTAATAGCTGAAGCCAAAATTAGGTCGCAACCAAGACAATCTGGTTAGTTTCTCTCTACTAGTTGTATAGTTATCTATTGATTTCATTATGTTTACATCTAAATTCCATCTTAGACGTTTGTTATTCCGTAAGTGGTCACTGTCTAAGTAAGTTGATAACTAAGATTACAGAACTTCTGTTAAATTATCTTGGTTTTTTCTTTCGTAACTAAAAAATTGCTGTATTTTTTGGTTATATGATGCTAGTGCTAAGTTTAACTATCCATATTTACATATCGTTTTCGATGTCTATCAGAAGTTGGACAAGCTAGTGGGGGAAGTGACTCTAAGCAAGACATCCCAGATGAGTCACACGCGGATGAGGAAATACATGATGACAGACCCAATTTTGAAGAAAACTCTGACAGTGATCCTGACCAGCCGGCTGAACAGGAAGCAGAACAAATAGAGATTGACTACACAAAACTTTCGGGGAGACAGAAAAAGTGGATGGAATTGAGAGCCAAAATGGTAAACTGGTGAAAAGTCCCTTGTTTATAAGAATTTATTTATTTCAAGAAAACCTTAGATTGTTGTTCTGTTTTCCTTGAAGCAAGAAGCAAAAAAACGTAATCAAATTGAAATAGCTGCTGAAAAAAAGAGGATGGAAGCGCCAACCGAGTCTAGGGGTGTTTCAAAACAGAAATGGCTTGAGGATAGGAAGAAAAAGATTGGAAAACTTCTTGATGCAAATGGACTGGATATGACAAACGCATATATGCTTGACACACAGGAAGCAGCAGAAGTAAAATACAAGAAATGGGAGAAGGATCCTGCTCCATTCGGATGGGATGGTATGTTCTGTACAATCAGTATGTTATTTTTTTGGCTGGCATGTGTATAAATGCAGATTGTTGTACTATTCTATTAGTGTGTAAGCTCCAATGCAGTTCCAAAAAAATTCAGATTTTCAAACCTGAGTTTTAAAGCTCATTTCTTGGTTGTCAACTTAAGAGTATGATGTCTTTTCCTTAAAAAATAATCCTAGATTGAGTAAAGATTTTTGCATGTTTAGATTTACAATTTTTAAGAAATGAGCTATTTCTAAAATCCCAGTGAGGAAGGGCTCGATTGTTTTTGTTATTCTATTGTTAAAAAGTTCTAAGAGTACTTTTTAGACAGAAAAGCTCAGAGCAAAAATTTTCTAGATATTTTTTTAACCATACAATGGTGTCATTGATTGAAATGGTGATTGAATATTTACATTCTCGTTATTTGAGATCTGAGGAGAGTTTTATCTTACGAGAAATAGATGCCTTATTATCTCTGTGTGTAATTGATTGAAAAATTATCCCAGGGAACTTTCATATTGTAGAGAGTAGTGATTGAATCTAATAATATTCTATTTTATCAGTATTCAATCAGAAGTCATTATACAATGCATACAAAAAGCGGACAAAGAATGTTGAAGTCGATGTAGAAGAATATAATAGAATGAAAGAGGCTGATCCGGAGTTCTACCGAGATGCTTCTAGTCTCCAGTACGGAAAGGTATACTACCAAAACATTGATATATTTTTTCAATCTATGCATTCCATTACCATTAATTTTTGTTGTGACTAGCGGTCTTTCCTTTCATTTTAGGCACCAAAAATCTCAGAGGATAAGGTTGACAGGATGGTACAGGAGCTCAAGGATAGGGAAGAGAAGCGCAAGTCATTTAGCAGGAGAAGACGGTTTCACGAAGAGAAGGATATCGACTCAATCAATGACCGTAATGAGCATTTCAACAAGAAGATTGAGCGAGCCTTTGGTAAATACACGCTGGAGATTAAAAATAATCTTGAGCGAGGAACTGCATTGCCTGACTAAGGTTATGTGGTGAAATCAAAAGGTTCTGATACTGAAATGCACTTTTTTGGAGTGCCTTTTGATCATGTAATATTATAGTCTAATACTATGCAACGCAACTTCAAGTAGTGCATGCTTGCTTGGGACACCTGGGTTCCTCGCAGTGACACCCTTCCCAACATTACTACATAAATATGCTGTTTCTAAGGAGAGTTTATACCTCCCCACGTATATTTCAGCCTCAGTGTTTGTTTGGGGTTAGGTATCTTCCTCCATCATTTCCTTTGGGATCGTGATATGCATTTTGATGTTTGGATTGAAGGAAAGATTTGAATGAGATGGATTGGAAATCATCACATAATGAAATTTTATCTGTATGGCTTACTTAGCTTATGATGGAATTTTGTGAACTTAAAAGAAATACTGATCTACTTTCTAATAAAAACAAGTATTTATCTACCCTCCAACGTTGGATTTATAAGATGGAATTGGATTTCTTTTTTCATTGAATTCATGTTACTCATTTATCTTTCTTTAACTTGTAGCCTCACGGTGGAAGCTAAATATAGACTCTGTTCTTTACACCTAAATTACTATAGCCACCAAACCCATTTCAGTGAAACTCCCAGACTGAACATGATGACGCATCATTCTAAAACTGAATCATACTATATAACTTTTAGGATTTTGATGTTGTTTTTGAAATGAAGTGATTTATATTTTTGTAATCAGCTTATCCAGTTATGCAAAAAATTAGTCCCTTGAGATTTAGTTTATCTGTAAATTAGTCGCTTACACCCATTATGGATGCTATAAACCAGTCGTTTGTTCTTTCAAAAGAAATTGTTACCATTTTACATTTTAGTTTCAGAGGCAAATTAAGTGATAGATTCAATTTTCATCATTCTGGTTATTTCCCTTTTGAGTATTGCAATGTCTTAAAGAATCTGCTGCACAGAATAAAATTACTCGAATAAAACTCTTCCGAAACATTTCACCGGATACCCTGACACCGACGAAAGAACTTTAATTTCACTGGAGCTAAGCTTTAACTATTTTAATTCGACAATGATATTTTAACAACTAAATTTTAATAATTTTATTTTAATTTGATAATGATATTTTGAAAACTAAATTTTAATAATTTCTTTTATAATTAAAGATAATATCTCTTAAATAATTTTAGAATATAAAAAAATGAAAAATCTAGAAACATAGAAAGTTAATGACATCTCAAATTGTAATGACATCTCAAATTGTAAGATAAAATTTTAGTTGTTAAAAATCATTTTTCATTTCAATTTAGTAAAAACGTTTGAAAAAAAAAGTCCCATTTTTTATAATTTGTAAGATAACCCTTTGATCAATCAGCCACTGAAATTTTAACAAAAATCATAAATAGACCAGATGCGAGTTATGTTTCACTTTTGAGAATTTTGTCAAAACTTCGAGAAAGAGAAGATTCAGGCAAGTTGGTGCTAAGATAAAAACATATTCAAACATGCCAGAACTCTCTCCTCTCTTCTTCTAAAGAAAACAAGCTGAATCCTCAGGTATAAGTTCATTTTATGTTTAATTTAATGTTTCAAATGCTACAAACCCATGATGCTGTTATTAAGGTGACAGTCTTTGTATTCACACTGCCATCAGCACTCTACATACACAAAAAGTAAAGACTAACGACAGAGCCCAACTCAACACACAGAAATTGGTCATTTTTGCAATTGTAGGCCCTTGTAGGATTGAACCATGACTGTTTATAGCTTTGAACTTGGCAAACCTGCAGATAGAAGGACCACATGCAAGTTCAATTAGAAGGACCTACCACCTATTTGAATAAAGTTTTCAGTCAATATTTATGAACAGAGTTTATTTGTTATCTTTTCTAAAATCTAACAATAACTTTGCATAAAACTAGTTTTAACTTGAACTAACAAAGTGAACAAGATTTTATTACCCAGAGCTTTTGCATTCACAATGCTTGGGATTGCAGCTGGTGGCTGGGCATTCTCATTGAGGAATGGTTCCACCCTATTGGGATCAAACCATACTGGGTACCCTTTAATCTTACCCTGCACATTTTATAATTAAGGAATAGAATCAGTTTTACAAGACACTTAGAATTTTCATTTACCATAGAAATAAGACCAACATGAAGAAACATGTACCAGCACGTTTAGAGCTGCTAGTGTAGCCATTCCCTCACGGGTCCACTGCAAGAAAACATATACATGAAATAATTGAAAGTGAGTCAACCATAAAAGACTTATTTAACCCGAAAATTCTTTAGCATTAAGTGTTAGCATTTATAACTTATTACCTTGGAGGCAGATGCAATGTGGGGTACCACAATGGCATTCTTCAACTCTGCAAGCCCAGGTTTCATGTAGGGCTCGTCCTAATAAAAGTCTCAATTTCAGAGACTTAAAGATGGTTTTATTGCAATATGGAATCCAATTATTCAGAGATCAAAGAAGGGTCAATTACCTCAAACACATCAAGTCCTACTCGAAACAGTGGATTCTCTTTTAAATGCTCCACTAGTGCAGCTTCATCAATGACAGGCCCTCTACTGCAATTTATAAGAATTGCTTCCTGTAACAAGTGCATCATCATTAGCAAAATGCAATTTGCATCACTTTATTTCTGTAAATAAATGAGAGCAAAAATATGTTACTTAAATATTTAATCACCTTCTTCATCTTAGCAAGTCTTTCCTTGTTGACTAGATGATAAGTGGTTTTATCCAACACAGGATGAAGACTAATCTGTAGAAGCACACATGATAAAACATATCAGTTGGAATAATCAAATGTAACAAGTTACTGCAAATACATTAAACTTCCTAAATCAAATTCGTACTATATCCGCCTCCTGGAGGACCTCATCCATGGATGATGCCCTTTTCCATGTCACTGGGGTTTCACCATTTGCTTTCAAGAATGCACCATAAGCTGCAATAGGTAAAAAATAACTATTGGTTCACAATTCATAGTGATTTGGTTTACAGATAGGACTTGGTAGAAACATGCCTGTGACAAACTTTTCTAGTCGTGTGGACTGGTAGAGATCAAAGTAGATTAGGTTCATCTTGAATCCTTCAACCTGGTGCAGATGAAAGGAACTTTGTTGTCATCACCAAAGCATAGACACTATATGGATAACATAACATTATTTATCATGAAATTAACTCAGAGTCACTAACATCAGCAAACTATATAATGCACTTTCTTGCAGATCACCTCTAAACAGATTAATACGTTACAGCCAAAATGATCTTTCAAAATTTTGACATAAGAGAAGATTCAAGTAAAGAAACCAATATGTCAGTCATTATATTGAAACATATTGAAAATTTACCATCATTCTTGCATAAGCGGATCCAATACGACCAGCTCCAATTACACCAACAGTTTGTCCCTTGAGCAAGTTTCCAACAAATCTGTCACAGAAACAAGGCAAGAGCAGTTTATTGCAGCTTTCTGAAGAGTGTGTTTCTTGCAATTCAGTGCATGAAAACTGACAAAGAACTGTGGTAATAATTTTCAAGGTATTCAACATAATCTTGAAACAGAAAAGAAATGTGTAAAAAAATATTTTTCATACAAATGAGGAAGCCATCCATCATATAGTCCTGCCCTCATGAATTCATCTGCCTCAACTATCCTTCTAGCAGCTGCCAAAGACAGCGATGCTGCCAACTCTGCTGTTGTCTCAGTGAGCACACCCTACAAATAAAATCAAGTTGTCATATGATGTTTTGAAAAATTTTAAGTGCACAAGTTATTTTAGTTACAACTTACAAGAAAAGCTCAATTAAATCTACATTCTATTTTCCTTTTTCAACAAGTCCTCATAAAAAGTTCATCCAAACTATGCCTAAAATCACTTCAGCATCACACATGAACTCGCATGTTAGTAATCTTGCAGAACCCTTCATATTCCAATAAAACCAAAAAATCCTCAATCCAGAAATACTAACTCCAAATTTCACCAAAATTAAAATACACATTCAATATATAATGTAACAGTAATATCAAAAAGAGGGAAGAAAAGGGATAGCTCACAGGAGTGTTTCCAACAGCAACACCATACTTGTTTGCAGCATCAACATTCACATTGTTATAACCAACAGCCATGTTACTGAAAGCTTTTCCTCCAGCTCTGCTCAAAGCGGAGAACAACTCTTCTCCCCAGTCTTCAGTCAACTGCAAAGAAACTCCATCACATACCCACCAAGCCAAAACCAAGAAAAATCCACACCAGAACTAAAATCATATTTTCTTTTTACAAAACAAACCAATACTACATCAATTTGCAGTGTGATGCTCCAATATATTGATCACTATTACCTGTCCTATAACTCCGTCGCACTTATCACCTATCAAAGCAATGATGTCTTCAACTGACAGTATCGTTTTCTTCTCAGTACATATCTGGATAGCACGTTCAAGACAAACAATGAATCAAAATTTTAACCATACACTAAACTGTGACATGCTTAGAAGGTGTATGAACAAAAGCAAGGAACATAGTATAAAAAGAAACATAGGAAGTTTAATTACTTCAAGGCGACAATCATTCTGAATGAGAAGATTAATCCAACGTGTTCCAGGCATTGATTTTGTGCTGATAACTCTGTATTTGCCATTTGGATTCCATACCTCAATGGACACTGGCTTGGCCATGAAGGCAAGAGTGTGAAGTGGCTATGGATAGTGGAAGTTGAGGTTGTAATAATTTCATTTGGTGTTTGCTTATAATGCTAGACACTGGTGATCCAGTGTGCAACAGTGCAGCATGGTGATTTATCTGTGACCAATAGAATTGGTTCATGGACAAGACTTTGACATGCAAGTCCTTAACAACTTTGAGATAACGTGAACATGAAAGAGAATAGGATGAGGCTATGGTTTCAGTGTCTTTGGGCCTCTCGTTAGGATAATGTCCACTCTATTTTCTTAAAGACAAAAATAACCTTATGTTTGTGGCTCATATCATGGTTACTAAAGTTCTTGTTCTCTATCCTTTGTTCTTCAAAAAATTTCCATACATATTAAAAAATTTCATTTTATTACCAAATAATGACAAAGAATCTTAATTTTCCTGTAAATCAGATGTAAATTGCAAATAGAAAATTACGGAAAAGCATACAACAAATAACAGAAAATACACCTGGTAAATAAGTTTTCCTTAATGTCAAATTCATTAAAAAACATACATTAAACTAGATGCTGATAAAAAAAAAATACATTAAACTAGATAGGTTTCAAAAGTAACATAGAGAGAAACAAACATCATTGACAAACATCACTCGATGCATGTTACAATGGTAACTTGAAACACAATCTTCTTCTTATCAATCAACTCGAAGCAACAAACATCTCCGGGTTTCAATTGGCATCCTCTGATAAAAACACACCAACCACATGAGAATCTACAGCGAGAATCTATCTTAACCTTCCATGTTCTCTCCCCAACTTGCAGGGTCACTTCATTTGAATGAAGAATATCATGACGTTTGAAGAAAATTCTTGGAAGATTCTGCATAATGCACAGTGAATAATCTAATCAGTCGCATGACAGAAAAAGTTTGCATTTCTAAAATTCGATTCTAATTAATCTTACCACAGTATGTAAATCCGTAGGTTTGATGCAGACACTGAAGTAATTCTCTAACTTCCTCTCATTGCATTCAGGAATTGAATGATCTAGAACAACAACAAAAAACAGATCAAAAGGGGAAGTAATATGAAGAAACACAGCATGTTACAGTTGTAACTTGTGAGCACTATTTCAGAAATGTCAATAACCTGAAAATTCAGGAGAACTTGATTCTTCTTTGTCTCTAAAAATTATAACTTTGAATGAAAGTCCCGGTTTCTTCATTTTCTCAAAAACACATACATCCCATAGTTCCAAGTTATTATCTTTTACAAAACTCTTCCACCCAGTAGTAAGATTTATTTGGTTACTGCTATTATTCCGAGAAAAATAAACACACCAAGGTCCACTTTCAGAAGTCCAAAGAGTAACAAGGTGCTCATTTTCTTCATCTACTGTTATGAAACTATGCGGCATCGCCTGTGTCAAATTAAAAATTAATAACACATTATATAAACGAATATTACAGCACAACACATCAGAATTAGAAATGCATTACTATACATATGATTTCATTGTTTATGAGAGAAGGGTACCATAATATTTCTTTCAACATATGATCGCTGCATCTCACGAATGAAAACGGGATTCACAGAGTGGAAAGATTGAGCTCTCTCCATAGCAGAGCCACTTCTAGTTGAAAAAGCCCTTTTCTTTGAGTTTGAAGACTTCATGCAGACAGAGGTTTTTCTTTTTCTACCTGTTGAAAAGTTAGAGTGAAACGAAAAGAACAAAGGGTGACGGTATCTTCAAGATTTTCAAAAAGAACAGAAAAGAAAACCAAGATCCAACATTTCACCTCTTTTTTGGAATTTTGTACCAAGAAAACCATTTGCATGTTGCTCATTTAACTCATCCTTGATCCTTCGAGATAGAGCACTTCCATTTGCAACATCTTCAGAGATATTACGTTGGTTTCTACGGTTGGTTTTCACCTTCTTGGAGAAATGAGAACGTGGTAAAAAAGATTTCGTCTTCTTGAAGTGGCGTGAAGAATTACCATTACCATTACCATTAAGATTCTCTGCATGATCTAAAGTTGCTTCCTTTAAAGGGTACATAATTTCCAAGCCAGTTGGGTGAAGTATCACCACCTCAAACTGAGAAGTACCCACATATTTGAACATCAAGAGATTATCTTCATCCAAAGAATAAAATTCTGCAAATTTCTTCCATTTTTCAATTAACCAAACGTCAGCACCAACTTTCTTCCACTTCACTTCCCATTCACCACCTTTGGGAAGAAGAAGATGCAGTGGATTTGATATATCTTCCCAATATTTACTCACAAAACTCCGAGGTATTCTCTGTCACCAAATATTCAACAGAGTCAACAACAACTTTAGATAGAAAAATAAGAGTCACTCCTTCAAAATCTTGACTAAGGTACGTGAAAATTGAGAGATTTTAAAAAGAATGAATAAGTTACCAGATCCCCGTTTCGAAGTGTGTCTGCCTCAATTTTCTTGAAGAAGTGAATGGCACTGTCATCACCAGAAGACATTGTTCAAGAATGAACTAGGATTTGGACCAAAGTATCACCTTTCATATGTTACAAAGTTCAGGGTGTCTTATAAATTATATTTATAGAGCAATAAATGCATGTAACTGTTTCCTCTTTGCAAATTCCTTGGTAAGGCAAATGCCAGTGAGTACTCAATTTCTTACTCTTAATTAATTCACCATTGACTATATTTACACCCTTGGATCAAACTACTTTTGTGTAAATGTTCATAATAAACAATTATAAAGTAAAAACGTTAATATTATATATATTTATAAGTTATGAACCAGTTTGTTGCATTCATTGAGAAATTTAAATTTTTTTCTGAACTATTTTTTTTTGTTTTTTAATTATGTACTATTTCTTATTGTACATATTTTTAAAAGATTAGATAGCAAATATAACGTATTTACCGGATTTTAAATTGCTATATCTACATTTGATAGGTGCAATAAATTTATCGTAATCAAACTGTGTATTATGACTACTAAATTTTGATAAATTTTTTTATAATATAAAGTGTCATGTTTTAATTATTTTTAAAATACAAAGAATGAAAAGAATAAAAGAATAAAAAATTATTTAAAAAATATAATAGTAAGAAAATGATTTTCCTATTTTGAAACAAAAGAGTTTTAAATTTTTTACTATTGATGAATTTTGATCACGTCATCAAAACATGTGAAACTTAAAACATGGGGACTGATAATATTTAAGTTTACAGAGGAACAGTAACATCTGAACTTTCCAACACACGAAATTATAACATCTGAATTGAAATGCAAAATATTATATATTAACCATAACATAACAGTGATAAGAACTCATATGTGACGAATACATTAATCTAAAAAGACACATACCTTAACCTAGACACCTAGATAGGTTTCAAAAGTAATCCTAAATTCTAAATCCAAATTCCACACAAAACACATACATTCACCTAAGTAAGATAGGTTTCAAAAGTAACATGGAGAGAGAGAAACAAACATCATCAATCACAAACATCAGTCGATGCATGTTTCAATGGTAACTTTAAACACAATATTCTTCTCATCAATCAACTCAAATCGACAAAGATCTCCAACCTCCAATTTGCATCCTCTAATAAAATCACACCAACCCTTCGTCAATCTCCAATGAGAATCTAGCTTCACTTTCCATGATATCTTCCCAACTTCCAGGGTCACTGTCACTTCTTTTTCTTCTTCCTCTGAATAATTACTAATACCATGATTTTCGAAGAAACTCCTTCCAACACTCTGCATAATCCACACTCAACCTAATCAGTCACATCACACAAAACATCTTTGCATTTCTCAAAAAAACACTCTTCTAAATAATAACCCTACCAAATACTTCCAATCCTTAGGTTCCATGCACACACTGAACTGATTCAACAACACCCTCTCGTTCCTCTCGTTGCGTTTAGGAATTGTATCATCTAAAACAATAAACACAAATCAGAAGGTGAAGAAACATAGCATGTTATTACATAGCATGTTATTACAGTTATAACTAGTAAGCACTGTTTAAGAAATACCAATAACCTGAAAACTTTGGAGGACTTGATTCTTCTCTGTCTCTAAAAATTGAAACTTGGAATGAAATTCCCGGTTTCTTAATTTTCTCAAAAACACATACATCCCCTAGTCCCAAGTTATTATCCTTTACAAAATCCAGCCATCCAGAAGTAAGATTTATTTGGTTGTTGCATTTATTCCGATAAAAATCAACACCCCAGCCTTTGTTTCCGGTCCAAAGAGTGACACAGTCATGCACATCTTCATCTTCTGTTATGAAACCATTCGGTATCAACTGTTTTAAAATGAAAATAAATGAATATTATAGCAGAATAATAAATTCATTATTATACATATGATTTGATTGCTTATGAGAGAAGGGTACCATAATATTTCTTTTAATATATGATCGCTGCATTTCACGAATGAAGAAGGGATTCACAGAGTGGAAACATTCAGCTCTCTCCATAGCAGAGCCACTTCTAGTTGAAAAACCCCTTTTCTTAGAGTTTGAAGACTTCGTGCAGAAAGAGGTTTTTCTTTTTGTACCTGTTCAAGAATTAGAGTGAAAAAACGAAAAGAACAAAGGTGACTGACTGACAGTATCTTCAAGATTATGAAACAGAACAGAAAAAATAAATAAAGATCCAACATTTCACCTCTTTTTTGGAATTTTGTACTATGAAAACCATTTCCATGTTGTTCATCTAACTCCTCTTTGATGCTTCGAGATCGAGCACTTCTATTTGCAACATGTTCAGAGATATTAGGTTGGTTCCTAAGGTTGGGTTTCACCTTCTTGGAAAAACAAGAACGTGGTAAAGAAGATTTTGCCGTCTTGAAGTGGCGTGAAGAATTACCATTACCATTACCATTACGATTCTCTGCATGATCTAAAGTTGCTTCCTTTAAAGGGTACATAATTTCCAAGCCAGTTGGGTGAAATATCACCACCTCAAACTGAGACATACCCACATATTTGAACATCAAGAGATTATCTTCATCCAAAGAGTAAAATTCTGCAAATTTCTTCCAGTTATCAATTAACCAAATGTCAGCACCAACTTTTCTCCACTTCACTTCCCATTCACCACCTTTGGGAAGAAGAAGATGCAGTGGATTTGATATATCTTCCCAATATTTACTCACAAAGCTACGAGGTATTCTCTGTCATCAAATATTCAACAGAGTCAACAATATTAGCATAATAGTAAATGGAAAATAAGAGACAACCCTTCAAAATCTTGATTAAGTTACTTGATAAATGGAAGATTTTGATAATGTACCAATAAAGACATGAACACACGTGAAATAACTGTATCAGTAAGACTATTTTACTGCAACTAAACATGTTCAAAAAGGTGTATAAGTACAGTTAGTTACCAGATCACCGTTTCGAAGTGTGTCTTCATCAATTTTCTTGAAGAAGTGAATGACACTGTCATCACCAGAAGACATTGTTCAAGAATGAACTAGGATTTGGACCATTCAAAGTATCAACTTTCGTATGTTACAAAGTTCAGGTTGTCTTGTAAATTATGATTTATAGAACAAGAAATGCATATGACTGTTCATTTTTGCAAGTTCCTTAACAATGATTCCTTGGAAAGGCAAAAGACAGTGCGTGCTCTTACGTATTCTTGTTCTTAATTCACCATTGACCATATTTACACCCTTGGATCAAACTACTTTTGTGTATCTGTTCATAATAAAGAACTATTAAGTAATCTTTCTGAAAAATTATTCTTTGTATACTGTCATTATCAACTTTCTAATATGTATGATTACATGCACCTCAATCTTAATTACTTAATTCGGATACCGATGCAAACAAATCCACGCTCTCTTTTGGATAGGCAATGTCCTACTTTAATTTTTTATTTAATTTAAAAATATTTTTTTCTATTTAACTTTTTGTACAATGCATTGATTTCTTTATCTATAAATATCAAAAAAGAAATTCAGTGTTACTACCCACCACTTGATAATCTGTTATTAGAGAATGTTGATTATGAAAAAAATTATTTTTGTGTTTATGAAAAGGGGAAAAGATTAAAAGAGTAAAATAAAAGATTTAAAGTGTGTGTAAAAATGTAGTAATATCAAACTAATCCAAATATTAGTTTTCGTGTGCGGAGATGTTTTTAATATACATCTTAAAATTGAAATCAAAATTAATTTGAGTACACTTTTTTAATAGTTTGTAAAACCTTTTAAAATAAAATTATGGTAAAACTCTGAATTCTTTAATCTATAGGATTTTTTAAATGTAACTAATCCTATCGATATTGTCTGAGATCAAAACGATATTTTTCATATTTGTATCAATTTAGTGTCTCAGCAAGCTATAGAATGAAAAAGGGTGATGCCAACTTCACTCAACTTTTGCAATGAAAACAGTATAAAAATATATACAATCAAACTTTTTTCATTAGTAAAATGTTATGATTAAATGTTAAATATACATCACATTACAAAAATAAGTTAAATCTAAAACAAATATTTCTTCAATAACCTATATGTATAGAACTTAAGCAGATCAATTTTAATTTATATATTTAATTGTTTACAGTTTTTAACTTAAAGAAAATATCACTTATAAACTCAATGGCCGATTCAGACTTATTTCAAAATTTCCAATCAGTATGAAATCTTCTATTTAAATTAAATGAAGATAACTTTATTTTAATGCTAATATAATATTATTTACTTTTCGTAATAAAAGTAATGAAAATTTTATAAAAGTATGAAATTATATTAAAATTTCAATTATTATTTAAAATCATAATTTTACGAATATCATTAACAAATAAATTTAAATTATTTCCAAATTTATAAACTGGTTTCAATATATATAATTGTATTTGAAAATATTTTAAATGCAATTAAAAAAATTTAAATAACAGCAACCATAAATCACCTAGCTATATTTCAATAAAAGAAGCAAATTTAAGTCTCATCTCAGTTTGTCATGGTTAACATAATAACAGTAACCCTGTTTAAGTGACTAATAGTTGGTAACACCCCATTACAAAATTACCTTGCTTCTTTACTACATTTTCCTTCACATTCCTCACCAAGACCACGCCTTCATCCAGAAAAAAATTGGTGGTCCCTTTTGAAAATATGAACTTTGAAAACACAATTATGGCTAATCAATTCAAATATGCAAACATCTCCCGATTGCAATCCAGACTCAGTCAAAAACAAGTGAAAGCCAGCACCAAAACTATGATGATTAAAACATTTGTTAGTAACTAACAAATTTACTGTCCAACTTTTTTCCCCAAGCAGCAGCACCGCACACTTCACCTTCTTCTCAATCAGGCCTTTCAAATCTGGTATGCACTGCATAATATATATTTTTATTGCAAGAGTTTCAATGTAAACCAGAAGCAGAACTAAATCAACATATATGTGTTTCATGTTTAACTTTACTTACCAGCCGATAGTCTACCGCGTGAGAAGGTTTTATGAGAACAGTGAAAAAGGGATTGTATGAGACGAAATTGCGTGCTACTTCTTGTGCTCTACCTTGCATAGGACGGTTCAAAGATGAAGTTCTTTGAACATACTTCTCACCTGTGTATTGGAAATCGTTCAAGTATGAATCAAAATTCTATATTAATACAATAGATAAAGTTAAAGATCATATAAAATGAAAGACACTGGTCCTATTGTCTTAAGCTTTTTGGATAAAAGTGATATCAAATGGGTCAGATGTGCAATATAAACCTAACAATGTGGAATGCAATTCAAAGCCTGAACCAGTCAAAAAATGTAAAGATAAGAATCAAAGAAACAATGAATCCTTACCCCATATTTGTTCAGCCTTCTGATCTGGCCCTTCATCCAAAGTCACGTTGTGCTGCTCCTTAGTTTGAACATGGTTGTCATTTTCATGACTAGTGACACAGGGGTACTCTATTTCTACTCCACTTTGGTCCATTATTCTTACATGAACCTTAGAAGTACCATCATATCTGAAGCAAACAAAACATCCTTGGTCTAGGGAGAAGTGTTCCGCAAATTCTTTCCAACCCTTTTCCAGCCAAATCTCACCGTTGTCTTTTGCCCTATTCACTTCCCATTCAGATCCATCTGGAAGCTTCATCAACAAGGGATTTGGCAAGCCACCTCCGTACTTGGTAGTGAATTTGTTGGGTATTTTCTGCAAAATAGAAATGCTGGTTAGTGTGTAATAATGGTCATCAATCCCTATTACTTGCATGTATGTATCTGTATCAATTCCCAAATTAATTATACTTGACATACACACATATGGATATAAGCCAGAAGAATACTTACAAGCCTTTGAAGATTGGTTTTAAGAATAACTTTGAAGAAGTAGATTGGCAAGGTGGCATCCATCTCGGTGCCCTGAGAAGCCATGCATATATAAGCTAATAAAACGAAAATTATAGTGAGCCAGACTATACTTTATTCACTTAAATTTCTAACTTTCAACAGAGTCAACAAGATTAGCATAACATTGAGCGAGAAAAGAAAATAAGAGTCACCCCTTCAAAATCAACAATGAACTAGAATTTGGTCCGTGCAAAGTATCAACTTTAAAACGTTAAAAGGTTTAAGATGACTTATGAATCGTGATTTATAGAACACTAAAAATATCAAGACGTAATCTCACCATTTCATCGCGCTTTAGAGGATGTTTAACATCGACCCACGAATGAGGAACCAAAACCAAGAATGCTTATTGCAATAGCTTTTAAAAGCAAAGATGGAGAAATCTTACCTTGTGGATAAACTTGCAACCCTTGAAGAAAATCACCCTTCTTCCTCCTCCTGGGCGCTGCTCCTCTCTTCTCTTTCACACTCTTTATTTTTTTCTTGTTTCTCACACCATCTTCTCCTTTGTCCTCTGCCAACGCTGCTTCATTCTCTGAATCACTGCAACCGGTGCTGCACGGTGCGCTGTACAAACCCATAGCAGCCGGTGCAGATGAGTCACCCTTTCTTGCATGGAAAAGGAAAATTGAAAAACTGACACATAAAAGTTGCACCACTTATTTTCACTTACTTTCGTTTTTGTCTTTTTCTTTATCTTTATATTTTTAAGACCATTCAAACCCTAGATAATCTAAAATTTTATTTGGTAATTTTTTCATTTTATTAAATTAAACAAAAAGATATGTTTTATTTTCTCAAATTAATGCATGTTTATATATATATATATATATATATATTGTATGTTTTTTCAAGTTTATTTATTTTAATATTATTTTTAAATTATTATCTGAAAGAAATTGATCTGATGACCTCCCATTACACTAAAATGATTTTCAAAATATATAATTTTACACTTAAAATATTTAATTCTACACCTACCTGTTTGTCTTTCATTATTTTAAAGTATTGTACTATTTACTAAATTTGTAGGGCTATTCAGTACCACCATGGTTTTTCATTATGTATTTTTTATCTTTTTTAGTTTCAGATTTCTTTATGATGTACTATTTCTGTTTTAAAATATATAATAAATTCATTAATAATTTTCGTAAACAAATGGTTTAAGTCATTCAACTTCAAATCATTATATAATTTTATTTTCTTTAAAGTATGATGAATATTTTTTTCTTTCATCAATTTAGCCCATAATTCTTTTGTGTATTATGATGCAATAAAAATATGAATTGGTTTAGAATGATAAATTATATACGAGTAGATAAATGATTTTTATTATTATTTTTATATAAAATAAAGAACTATCGAATTACTTTAGAATGTATAATTATTGAAAATTTAAAGTAATAGAAAATTATTAAACTAAATTAAAATGTTGTAAAACTAAATTTTACATATATTCGAAATAATTAACCTGTATAATTATTCAAATAAATTTCACTATACTAAAATTGAATGAACTAAACCGAAGTATTTCGAATCACTTTCTAATCCAACAATGTTACAGCATTCATCTTACAAGTAGGTTATATATGAATTTATTTACCTAAAAAGTAGCATGTGTTGGTAATTGCAACTAATAAGCATTTTTCCGGAAAATATCAACTAATTTTCTAGAAAACACAAAATTGAAATATTCCTCTTCAGAAGCATTTTTTTTTCTTTCTAATTGCAAATAATAAAAAAAATACAAGTAAACAAAACAAAAAGAAGAAATTTACTTACGACCAACATTCACAACAAATGTTTGCATGAGGTTGAACATCAGATTTGAACACAAAAAGTATATAGAAATGGTTGAACATGAAATTTGAAGACACTTGTCCCCCTAATAATTACGACAATTCAATCTACGCATGTTGCAACTCTAACTTGGAAAATAAACCTGTCCTCATCAACCAGCTCAAAATTACAGACATCACCTTCATTCAACTTGCATTGACCCATAAAGTAAGACCAACCAAAACATAATTTATGGTATTTTTGTCTTGGATCATGTTCTAGCCTCACAGGAAATGTTCTCTTCCCAACTTCCAGCATCACCTTAGCTGCATCACCCATGTTATGATTTCTGATGAATTGCTCTGGTATGCACTGTTCCACAGAAAAATAAAGTGAATTTAGTTAGTCATACATTACATATGCAACAACACATCATAGTTTAATTAATCCTACCACATCATTCGGTTTCACAAAGAGGGAAAAATGATTCCCTGATATTTCATTGTCGCATCTACGGAATTTAGAATCTAACAAAAACAAAGGCAAATATCATCAGAGAAACATGTCTAGAACCAAAAAAAAGAAACAAACAAAAATGTAAAAATAGTAACATTCATACCATAAAAGACATTGTTATTACTTGGGTGCTTCTTTGGAGTTCCATCACTGCCTCCATCAGCAGAAGTGTTTTGAAGTAGTGTTTGTTTGCTACCATTTGCTGCATCATCATTATGCAAAGGTTATTCATAAAAAAGGAATTGAAAAAGCATTTTGAATATTCAAACGTGTGTAGTAGGATTTGTGATTGAATTACCCGGAAAGTTGGAAGGACCAGATTCTTGTGTATCACGGAAAATAATAACCCTAAATGAGATGATTTCTGGCTTCTTAATTCTCTCAAAAACACACACATTCCCTGTTTTCAAGTTATTGTCCTTTACAAAATTGGCCCAACCAGAAACAAGCCTCACTCGTCTAAGGTCCGTACTCAGACAGAAGTTCATATTCCAACTTTGTTCTTCAGAAATCCAAAGCCTCACTCTGTTATTTCCCTTTCCAGGCTCCTCTGTTATGAAATTGACTGGCATATTCTGTCATAATAAGGGAATGTTCAGTTCCTATTTCATCATGTGTTACCCGGATATAGACATGGGTACAGATAAGAAAATACGGTCAAATTGAAAAAATATAGGATACAGAATACTGCATTTATATATATGTTAAGTTTGAAACTGTCAATTAACAAAAAAATGAATCCAATCTATCTATCTAATATCCAATCTATAAAAATAGTGATAATATAAGATTTGATCCTTATTTTAATTATCAAAATCATGTTAAAAATAAAAAATATATCTTTCAAATTAGACATAATATCGCGTTATGTTGGTGTCCGATACGTATCGGGAGACACCATCTATGAGCATCTATGAGGCGTGTCGAAACATCTTATATATAAATAAATTGATTGTCTAATGAGATGATGTACCAAGAAATTACTACAAATGTATGATCTATGCATTTCACGAATGAAGTAGGGATTCTCAGAATGGAAAGAGTTAGCTCTCTCCAAAGCAGTGCCACTTTCAGTATCTTCTGACAACTCCTTTTTTCTAATAGTATTAGCCTTAGATCTTGAACATCTCATTTTACTTCTTCTACCTGTCAACAAATCAATGTCACTCAAAACAAAAAGGTTAGAATACATTCAGAGACTTTCAAATTGAATAACAAAAGAGAAAGAAAAAAAAAAAAAACAACAACACCCCACCTGTTTTATCAACATTGTCACCTGAAAATTTCTTTAACCCAACATCTTGTGTTGGATAACTATGAGGTTCCTTTCTCGGGTTGGTTTTCACCTTCTTAGAAGGAGAAGATGGTGAATGAAATTTTGCTCTCTTACGCCGAGCAAAACGATTACCATTATCTGCACCCTCCAAAGGTCCTTCCATCGAAGGATACGCTATCTCCAACCCACCTTGATCAAGTATTACAACCTTAAACTCTGATTTTCCCACATATCTGAACACCACAACATGCTCCTCGTCCAAACAAAACGACTCCGCAAATTTCTTCCATTTATCGATTAACCAAACGTCAGCATCAATCTTTTTCCAATTCACTTCCCATTTGGTGCGGTTCGGAAGCAAAAGGAACATTGGATTTGATATTTCTTCCCAATATTTATTCACAAAGCTCCGAGGTATCCTCTGTCGTAAACTTATCGTCAATAAAGTGAATTATGATCACAGATTAATAGGAAAACTGAAACCACTGTTTCAGATACTTCATTCCAAGAAAAAAAAAATGGTATGAACACGATTCAAAAGATGACTAAAAATGATTACCAGTTCCCCATTTCTAAGGGTGTATTCTTGGATTCTCTTGAAGAAGTGGACGTGACTGTCATGGTCACAAGTCATTGTTTAAGGAATAAACCAGAGTTGGGTTCCTAAATTGCTTCAGCTCCTGTGCTGATCTTTCAAGTTCAGAACCAAGAAACAATTTTTCCTATAAATACTCATTTATCATGGCACAGTTAATGTTTACTATGCAACTTTTCAACTTCTCTGGTTGAATCTCACAGCTTGATCATGCAAGATTGTATGATATGATGGTAAATTTAACAAGAGTTTTGTAAAATAAGAATCTTCACATCTATTATGTATCTTATATAAGATCTTTCGTCTTCTAAGTAATTTTGATAAGTAATTTCTTTTTGACTGTTTTATAAAGAGTACTTTTATATAAAACAAATTAAAATAATTATTATATTTATACGATGAATTATTTTATTCTAATTAATAATTAAAACTTAAATTATAACTGTTAATAATTTAAATTATAATTATAATACATAATCTTGAAGTAATATAATATCCAGAGAGACTCTTCTTTGTTTTATCCTCTACTGTTTTTTCTTATATAGTCTCTTGAACTAATTTTTGAAAGCATATAACTAATATATTAATAGCTGTTCTAAGTAAATGTTTGGTTAAATTATACTTTTAATCTCTATTTTCATAGTAAAATTTGAATTTGGTCCTTAATTTTTTTTTATCTTATTTTGGTCTCTATTTTGGAAAATTTGATCTAATCAAGTCATTTCCGCTAGTGGTGTAGTAACGGTGTTAAATGGGCTGCCACGTGTCTCTTCTGGATTTTTTGAATTATTTTATTTTACTTTTTATTAATTTTTAAAAAAAAAAATAAAAATTAAAATTTTGCCACGTGTCAAGCTAACATCGTGCCACGTGGCAGTGACAATACCACGTGTCACTATTTGGGAGGTGTCATATTTTCATCATCAATTTGGTCCCTATATTTTAATTTGTCTCAATTTAGTCCCAATTTTTGTAAAAATTGTGCAATTTTGTCCCTCTCCAAATTGAAACCAAATTTAATTTCTATATAAATATGCACAAATATTTCTATCAAAATTGATATTTCAAGTAAATATTTTTAACAAGATTAAGTTTATTTTAATTAAAATTTTACATTAAACTTTATTTAAAATTGTTTTAAAGTTTTTAATAGAAAATAATGCTAATAAAAAAATTCATAAATTATATTGATATTTTATTACATTATACTTTAATATTGTTTTTTATTTAAATTTATATTTTAAATAATTGTATATTTTTAAAATGTGTAAAATTCAATAATTTTTATACAAATGTTTTAGTTAGAATAAAAATAACAATTATATAATTTAAGAAAAATTAATTAGTTTATGTAACAATAAAAAACAAATAAATTTAAAATTTGAAAATAATTTTAAATAAAATTTAATGTGAAACAAATTTAAATAAACTTATTGAAAATATATAATAAAAATATCAATTTGAATAAAAAAATCAAATTTAATAAAATTATTTGTATAACATTTTATAATTTTTGTTTCAATTTGGAGGAGACGAAATTTCATAATTTTTACAAAAATTGGGACTAAATTGAAACAAAAAATAAAATATAGGGACCAAATTGAGAATGAGAAGATGACACCTCCCAAATAGTGACACGTGGCACTGTCACTGCCACGTGGCAAGATGTCAGCTTGACATGTGGAAAAATTTAAAATTTTTTTAAATTTTTTTAAAAAATTAATAAAAAATATGAAAAAATATAAAAAAATATAAATTTAGAAGTTGACACATGGCGTCCCATTTAACACCGTTACTCCACCACTAACGGGAAGAATTTGATTGTGTCAAATTTTCCAAAATAGATTAGATTAAGATAAAAAACAATTGAAAGATCAAATTCAAATTTTACTAAAAAAATAGGGACAAAAATATAATTTAACCAAAATATTTTAATTGATCATATATTTCTTTTTTAATAAATCATGATTTAAAGCAAATGTAATTACTTGTTGTGAGGTAAGTATACTGGAATACACAGAGTCAGAACTGTTGTTGAATCTTTATGACTGTCATCATAACTGATTCTTGATATTGCTTATCTCTTGTTTCCCAATGCACTCAGAAAATTTGACACGCTGTGATTATGAAACGGAGAAACTAATGTTGACATGCATCATCATAAGATATTTTCCGCTCAAAATTTCTTGGAGAAGCAAAATAGTAACAAGTCTCCAAAAATAAAAAGTGGATAAGGTTTCACGTATGATATACAGTAACATACGACAGATATGGGTGTAAAATACTTTAATATATTTTATCAATATTTATATTTTTTTAAAATTTATCATGCATCTTTTAATATTATCATATCACATGTAATTTCATATAATATTTTGAAAATAAATATATAGACCTATTATATTTATATACCTATATCATAGATTTTCACCCCTTATAAATCTTGCGTTATCCTATTTTCCGGCAATAAAATCTTTCTTTATTAAATGTGAAAACATTTTAATTCATGAATGAAGATAATGAAAAAATACATCTATTATCAAATTCCGTTTACTTTCCGAATTAATGCTGAACTATAGATGATAATACGGATAAGTTCGGCCTACATTTAGTCCACACGATATAGGTCAGTCTATTTTATTTTGTATTTTTAACTGCGGACTACAAAATTTGGTTCGTCTTGTATAAATATGAACTCACATTATTCTTTTTTTAATTCTTATAATAAAAGTTTTAATGTTTAAAAAATTGGTAAACTTTAAAAAATTCACAAAATTTGTAAGTAAAGATTTTGGAAAGTTAGATGATAAATTGATAATTCAACAATTTTATCATATTAATATTCGTACTTTGACATATAAGATATATTCTTCGAATCTTAGCATATTAAAAATAGATAATACTTGTATTTTCCAATCATACAAAAAATTAAAACGTTAATGCAAGAGTTAACAAAAAAAGTAACTGATATACACAGATGTAATTTTTTTTTATATAGGTCAATCCGCACGGATCTTAAACCAGTCCGTACATGATATAGACTCGAACCACTGCAAACCTGCGGGTTCATTGTCCTGACTCGTCCCAAATTATTTTTACGGACCAGGTCATCTGAGGAGTCAGACGTCACCCCTACTCAATTTCTCTTCCACCAGAATACAAAATTTTAAATAAAAATATCCAACTCTTATATTTTGTATCTAGACATGTTCAATGTTAAACAAATGTTTTAAATATTTTTATACTTTATAAAGTGTATGTCATGCAGTTATATCCAACCCACTTTTTAAAATACATTAAATTAAGTTAAACGTTTCAGTTCTATGTTATTTTTTATTTTGTAAAATTTAATTTTGAATTAACATTTTAAATTTTTTTATGTTCAATTCAATGAAATATCATAAAATGTGCACTATAAAAGCATTTTAATATGTTAATTTAAATTTTCTTAATTTTTAATTTAACTCTACATTTTAAATTGAGGATCCTTTTTGTTTTTTAGACTTTTTTTTTCATTAATTGTATTTAAGATATAGACCATCAATTTAATATTTTTTTTTCTCGTGACAATCACTTGTTACAAAATATATTAGAAATACGATTATTTCACTTGTTAGGATTTTCTTTTGCAACATTTAATTGAAAATATAAGAAGAATGTTTCCGAGTTCTAATAACTTTGGGCTAGATATTAAACATTAGAAATGATTATGTATTATTGAATCAATTACTTTTTTTCATTTTAACTTTTATACCCCCATCTCTTATTATTTGGCACTCGACTCTTTTATACATATATAGCTTTTATCGAAAATAATAACAAAATGTAAAAAAAATCAATTTTTTTATGTGATGGTACAATTGTTCACATAGTCTAACACCCTTTTTGATAGAATTGAGGCAGAAATTTGATGGAGTTGCAAGAAGAAACACCCACACTACAAATAAAATAAATGAAACTAATGTTATGATCTTTTGAAAAAATTTAATGAAAGAAATTTCATAATTCCAAGTGCACAAGTTATTTTAGTTACAAGAAAAGCTCAATTAATTCTGCATTCTAATACATAATACATAGAACTATTTATCGCGAAGAAGTTATACAACATTATCAAGTTTAAATTAAACATTTTATTTTCTTGTATTCTTTCTTCTTTTACATTAAATCCAATATTAATTACAAACAACAAGTGAAAGTAAGAAAAAAAGAAGAAGTTCTAGAAAAATTCAAATAACATTCTTACAAGGTCAAATGTTGAAAACAGATTTAAACAAAAACATTTTTCGGTTTGAGATCCGTGTCCAGCCAAACAGGGACGATCCTAAAGCACTTCCAAATACAGAATTAATGCACCCAGAGACTCTAACTTAAAAAGGAATTCTTTTTATCAATCACCTCAAAGTGACAGACACGGTCACGACTTAAATAGTAAACAAACACAGTGTAGTCACTCAGACCGAATATTGTTCAGTTGCAGTTGCAGGATTTGTTCCTTCTCCATCACGGAAAATATGAAAATGTAAATCCACTGAAATTAATTTTCCCATTAATCAGTTGATTAATCTGGGTACTGTCCTTTCGTGCATGTGTGTATGAACCGAAATAGAATGCAGACGGTCACGGCCAGATAGATAGGGTTCACAACTCGCTTTGGTTCAACCTTTGTCACTGTCATCATCAGTGATTCTTGATACTGGTTCTTCATTGTTTGGCAATACACTAAAAAAATTTGACACCTTTTACTTCATGGGGCGCAAAAGGAACAGGCCACATGCGAATACAGTCACCACTCAGCAAAATACTCAATCTTTGGGTTTTAATGCTAAGAAGGAAAACATGGGCAGGAAGATGTCAGAGGGAAGTTTGTTAAAGAAGGGTTGTCAAGATGTTAGCCACATTGTAAGGGATGAGTTAGGTGGTTCTTCTTCTGTCAAGATGAATAGGAAGGTGAGATTATTTATTATTCAATATCAAAAAGTATAGTATGGATGCTTATTTGAGTTTGACTTTCCATATAAACATGATTCCGCTTATGTGGTTGTGTTTCTGTTTCTCAAGTACATTGAAATATCCTGCATGTGCCATCAATGTCAAAGAAATGATAAAGGCAGAGTTGTGAGGTGCACAAAATGTAGGAGGAAAAGATATTGCTTACCCTGTATACGAAATTGGTATAACTTCGTCTCTCTTTCAAAAATTTGTGTTCTTTCTGTTTCAATTGTAATGTCGTGACATTTTATAACATGCATTGTTTGGTTGAATAAGATCTATACAAGGTTTATTTCTGCGCATTGACAGCTACCAACGCGGTGTTACTGACATATTCTTTGTGCTGTAAGAGTATTGGAAAGAATTGAAATGGCAAGTCCATGTATATGAATGACATGTCTGGTTGATTACCCATATGCTTAATACTTTCTATGGGGAATTTCTAGAAGTTGTTTACCCATATGTTTAATATGCTACTATTTATTTCTTATGCGAGGAGGGGGAGTGTTAATTGATAGAAACATTTCCCAGACCAATTCCTGGAAAAAGTTATTACAATATTTCGTAGTTTTGGCTTTCAATGATGATAACTTGACAACTGTTAATCCTTGAATTGTTTTCTGTGTCTTCAGGTATCCTCATTTGAAAGAGGAGGACATTGCTGAAGCATGTCCCATGTGCCGTGGTAATTGCAACTGCAAAGCATGCTTGAGGTCCGATGTACTTATCAAAGTTAGTTCTTTACCCTTTCAGGATAGGGTTTTGTTGTGATTTTCTGAGTTCAGCATTTAAAATGTAATCATTTCATTTGCTGTAGGAAATGAAGAGAAAAACAAAAATCAATGAAGATGAGAAGGTTGAATTCTCTATGTATTTGCTGCATGTACTTCTTCCGTATTTAAGATTGATGGATGAAGAACAAATGATTGAGAATGAGACAGAAGCTAAGATACAGGGTATTTTTCCATTAGAAGTGTTGATTTAGGTTACTAATGTGTGAATCAAAGTTTCTAGGCAAACAAATCCATGCTGAAGAAAAGATTTGATCGATGCATGTTTGTTTCAGCACATTATGCTACACACAACTAAACCATCGTTTTGAATGCCATGAAGCCACATCTCTCTTTGCAATAAAGTTCCATTTATTTGCAGTATATAATTTGCTATTCGGATGTGCACTACAGGGATCTCAGTCTCTGAGCTTAGAGTAGTACAGACAAATTATTTTATGGATGAGCGTCAATATTGGTTGGAATCTTTCATACATCTTATTGTCTTTTTTCCCAATTATCTTTGTATCTTTATTTGTTAACTTAACTTAACACAATCTTGCAGTGACAACTGTAAAACGTCAATATTTGATTACCACAGAAGCTGCACAAAATGCTCTTTTGAACTATGTCTCATCTGTTGCCGTGAGCTTCGTAGTGGGCAGCTTGTAGGTGGTGCAGATCCAATCATGTTGGAGTTTTCTAGTAAAGGTCGTGGTTACTTGCATGGTGAAAAGGTAGATGAAAGCGTAAACCAAACCGAATCAAATGATGGTGCTGAGCCTGTGGTTCGCAAATGGTCAAGATCTGGATGGCATGCAGAAAGTAATGGTAGAATTCCTTGTCCAAAAGTCGGTGATGAATGTAACCATGGATTTCTTGAACTGAGAAGCGTATTAGGTCAACATTTTATTACTGATTTATTGTGTAAAGCAAATGCACTAGCACAAACATTCGAGCTTGGGACACCTGACAACTTCTGTATGTGTTCAAGGCTTGATAGAAACACAGATGTTAGATATCATGATACGAGGAAGGTTGCTTCTCGTTCAGGTTCCGGTGACAACTATTTGTACTGTCCTAGGGCTGCACAACCACAGGACGAGGATTTATGGCATTTTCAGTGGCATTGGGAAAAGGGGGAGCCTGTCATTGTTAGCCATGTGGTTGATTCTGCATCTGGCTTAAGCTGGGAACCACTTGTCATGTGGCGGGCATTCCGTCAGTTGTCTAATACCAGGCGTGAACAACATTTGAATGTGAAGGCAATTGATTGCTTAGATTTGTGTGAGGTTTGTTTACTTTCTCAATCTTAAACTTTGTTCACCAGAGTGTTTTTTCTCAAAGTTCGATATTCATTCCCATGAAGCCTATGTTTAAATTATTTAATATTGGAACTTATTTTACCTGGAACCACTACGCTTCAAATGTCCAATAAAGAATACTTCAGTTGTAGCAAATTTATGTTAAATTTCCTGAATTTGGTAACTTCACCCTTTCCTGGATGTTGTGTTGTTTCAGTTTGTCAATTGTTGACTTCCATGAACTTGTTTGAGCTAAGTGTCCAAGAAATATTTTGGTGGATAGTTCCAGTAAAAACACAAATTGTTGATGTTCTGCTGGCTGGGTCATAAAGAGATACCAGTTAAAGGTTGAATGTTGGTCATTAGAACACACATTAGGGTGGTAATTGGAAATCGTTTTGGTTAGTGTAGTTAATATATCAGTCACATTCTTTTAATACTTGTTCTTGCTGTATGCTGTCTCTCCCAACATTTTCTAGAAATGTGGGTGTTGTGTGGGCTTCTATCATCATATTATCCTTCTTCTTTGTCCGAGCTTTAACTACCTATCATATGCCTTAGAAATTTAAATCAATTTCTTGTCTGTTGGTCCATGCCCCCATTTTTTGTTTTCTTTGCCTAAGAAACCCTTTCCTGTTGTCTGTGCACCATGTTTTTCTATTATGATTGTGAGCTTCTTAACCCTTGCCACAACATGTAGCCGATGCTGTGTAAAATGTATTTTAATTCTCTTGCACTTTTCAAATTCTATTGATTTTGTTCTGTAATCAGACTAGAGTAAGCCACATCTGCTTTATCTTCCTGATTCTGTAGTTCTTTACTGCTTTTACTTGACATGTCTGCTAATCTCTTGCTGCTGACTTTTGCATCTTTTTGAGTTGTTGGTTAAAATTCAGGTTGAAATTAACATCCACCAATTCTTTACTGGGTATACAAAAGCTCGTGGTGATTGGCTTGATTGGCCTAAGATATTGAAGTTAAAAGACTGGCCATCTTCTTGTTTATTTGAGGAACGATTACCTCGACATTGTGCTGAGTTCATATGCTCCTTGCCATTCAAAGAATATACCAATCCTCTTGGTGGTTGTCTTAACCTAGCAGTAAAATTACCTCTGAAGTGTCTGAGGCCGGACTTGGGGCCAAAGACATATATTGCTTATGGATTTCCTCAGGAGCTTGGACGAGGTGACTCTGTGACTAAGCTCCACTATGATATATGCGATGCAGTATGCTCTATTTCCTTTTCTCCTTCCTCATCTGTTATTTTAAAGGATTTATTCTAAATTATTTGAAGATTTTATGGTGTTAGTTTCCAACAGAGTTTCCTGTTTGAAGGTGCATAGTTTCTAGGAAGTGTTTGGTTTCTTAAAGAACAGAATCAGCAGATTGCTGTTTTAATTAACATCATGACTTTTCTGTTCTGTGCATCATCTTCACCCATAGTTAATCAGTACATTTTTATATTTGGAAGAACATGAGATAAAACAGTGCATTCGAATCAGACATAAAGCTGTAATTTATGTACACTTCTTCTTTTTGCAGAGCTTTTCCTGATCAAATATTTGTCAGTGTTTTGTATTTATTGCTGTGTGTTCTGGATTGCATACACATCAATGATAAAATTAAAAGTATTGTCTTTTTCCTTTTAATAATTTGGTTGTTCTAGGTATATGTGTTGGCTCATATAGCTGAAGTTCAATGGGAACCGAAGCATCTTACTGCCATTGAGAAGCTGAAACAAAAGCACTTTGAGCAAGACAAAAGGGAGCTACTGAGTGATGATCAGGATTGAGAAACTAATGTTGACACGCATTATAATATATCTTCTGCCCTAAATTCCTTGGAGAAGCAAAATAGTGTCCAAGTCTTGGAAAACAAAAGTGGATGTTGTGATGAGAAAGAAGCTGATCAGTTTCATCAACCCTCTGCTGGTAGTGAGGATGGTCTTTCGTGCGGATCAGAGCTCAACGAGGTTGACAGAGCAAATATGAAGGAAGAAAGTGATTTGTCTTTTGCAGGGGATGGTTCAGAAGGTGCACTGTGGGATATTTTTCGGAGGCAGGACGTGCCTAAATTGGAGGAATATCTCAGAAAGCATTTCAGAGAGTTTAGGCATATCAATTGCCGTCCTTTAAAGCAGGTAAATTAGCTGTGGAAATTACTTTTCAGCCTAAGTCATTAGTAAAGCTTGGTTCCTACCAAAAAGATTTAGTGGTTACATTACATTGGTAATATTTGGAGGTTTTCACCCTAATAACTTTGGCATTCTCCCATTCTCATTTTCCTGCAATAAAATTTTCATTAAATACATATCATTACAGATTGGGTGAAGGATGGTTGTGAATAGTTATTTTGAAGTGTTTGGCAGACAATACCTGTTGTAAATGCATCAGCTGAGGGTACCTCACTAACTCATTAGACTTTTTTTTTTCTTAAATGGGTCATATCCTTCGGTAATGAAGCTTATTCACCCCATCCATGACCACACCTTCTATTTGACTGTGAAGCATAAGAGGAAGCTTAAGGAGGAGTATGGTTAGTAACACATTTTTCACATTTTGATTGGGGGTAGGGTTTGAATTGTGCCTCTCCAAATTGACAGTAATGTATTTTCTTGTAGGAATTGAGCCCTGGACATTCATTCAGAAGCTAGGAGATGCTGTTTTCATTCCAGCTGGCTGTCCTTACCAACTCAGAAATCTGAAGGTAAAATGAACATACAGGGTAAATTTGTTTAGTCTTCATTGTAGGTATCAAGGTTGTTAAATTCAAGAGTTTACCCTAAGTCTTGGAGGATGTGTGAATAAAAATTTCAATTTCAATTTCTGCAAATAAAAAATGTGAATGTTGCCAAGTGAAACTGTTGATACATCAAAGTTTGGTTGCATTATTTTATTTTTTGATAGTTGACGCAATGACAACATTGAGGTTTCTAAGCTTTCTTTAAAGTAATATTTAAATGTTCTGTGTAAATGTATGATATGTCTTCCTTTTGCAGTCATGTATTCAGGTTGCTCTGGATTTTGTTTCTTCTGAAAATGTTGGTGAGTGCTTTCGTTTGTCGGATGAAATTCGTACACTTCCCATAAACCATGTGTCTGCTGAGGACAAATTGGAGGTATGCCACCTATTTGTATCCCATTTATATACTTCATTTTAGTCATGTTAAAATTTGTGTAAGTTTTCTCCTTGATTGCTGCTTTTGAAACAGGTGAAAAAGATGACACTATATGCTATGCAAGATGTGATAACAACATTGGAGAAGGCAAAGGTTAGTAACTGCAAACTTGAGGCCCTTTGAAATGGATTGTATCAGAGTACATTGTTAGATTATTTCTTGTATACTGTGTTCATTCTGATTGTGTTTTTTAGCCCTTGATTCAATAATCATTCATGAAATTGATTATTACTATTCAATTTACAGGTCTGAAGCAAATATTCATTGAGGTGTTTATAGGTTGGGTTTCTATGCATCTTCATGACTGTAAGAAAGGTTCCATATTTTGTTTTTTCAACCACACATGAAAAGGGTTTTATTGGTGAAACATTATACGACTTGTAAACCCAGTCTACCTTTTGAAATTCTGAATGCTCAAGCAATGAAATTTTTAGGGTTACAACTTCATGCATCAAGAGAAATCTATATTATCTTTCACTCTGGCATGAATCTTTTTCAGATGTTCTGTTCCGATTACCAAATTAACCAAATGCTGCTATAGTAAATCAGATGCCACAATAGAATTATTAATGATACATACTTTCCCTAATTCAAAATGGGGTCGATACTCAACTAATAAAAAATTTTATCAGCCATAATTTAAGTGTAAGATAGAGAGATCAGAAGGAAAAAAAAGAAAGATGAATGAAGGGCTAACCTTGGATCTTTGCAGCGGATTCCGATCTACCATATTTTTTCTTTGTGCTATGATCGTTTTTTCTTTACAGGTGACATATTTTTTTAAATATTTGTATTATATTTGACTATTTATATTTATAAGTTAATAATATATGTGAATTAATTAAGTAATATTTGAACTATACAGTTAATAAAATGTCTAAATTAATTAACTTAAGAGAAAATAATAAGAGCAATATGAGAAAATTTTATATAAAATTAATTAATAATTATATTTTTTTCAAAATTAGTTTATAATTATATTGTAAAAGATAAAATAAAAATAAAAATTATAATATGTATGTATAAGTATAGATTATACCTGATTTCATTTTTAATCTGTGGTATTTTTTATTTTTATACAATTGTATTTTCAATGGAAAAAAATATCAAACTACAAGTGTGAATACATTTTAATCCGTGAATAAAGATAATTAGAAAAGAAATTTTATCAATTATGAAATTCTTTTCACTTCTGGAACCGGAACTAGTGTGTGCAAGATGATGAGTTCCTTTTCCATCACAATACCATTTTAAATAAAAAAAATCTTAACTCTCACATTTTATATTTAGACATGGTTAATTTTAAAGCAACGTGTTAGACATTTTTATATTTCATATACTATACGTTTTTAAATTAGATTAAATTAAATTTAGACATTGCACTTTTACTGTATATTTTTAATTTTCTAAAAATTTAACTAATAATTAAAACTTTAAATTTGATTAAATTTAAAATATTTACTATGCACGGATGAATTACATTTTGGAGATAAGGTTGTCATGTCTATTTGTTTAAATTTGCACTCATTTAAATTTAAAATTTTTGATCAATAATTTTATAACTTTATTTAAAAAGAAAATCACATAAAATCATATAATAATTATTTTTAATTCATGTGATTGTCGATTAATAAATATATTCTTATCTTGATTTATTTAATACAATAATAGATAAAAAAAAAATCTTTTAAACTCACCCATATAAATAACATCAACTAACAATTTTTTCAATAACATATCTTATTTTTCTCGTATTATTTCCAATTATTACGATTCTCCAACACTTATAATATTTAATATTATAATTATCTCTAATATTAGATATCGTAATATCACTCATAAAATTTTATAAATATACATTTCCTGCATCAAGCTCTCAATATTAAGCGTTTAGTGTATATATGCTTCCAATGTTACATACTTTATTTACTTCAGTTTAAAATATTGCATTAATCAAAGCCGGTGTGAATAATAACAGGCAATTTTATAAAATTATACCCAGTTCCATGACATCCAACAAAAAATAAAATTCTACCCAGTTCCATAACATCCAACAAAAAGTAGAACCAACATGCTAAATTTTCCAAAATGCTGAGTGTCCCATTCTAATGGAAAGTGACTTTTTTCCTAAATTGCCAAAAGCATAAAAGCAGAAAAATAAGGAGGATTAACTCTGCCTTTTGAAGATGTGAACTTTGAAAACATGATCATTTCTGGAGATGAGTTCAAAGATACAAACATCTCCACCTTCCAAACCATTCTCCCTTGCAAACGTTCTCCAACCTAATCCCATGCGTATACGGTCAGAATAACGCACCAACTTCAAACTCCATGATTTTCCTCCAACTTCCACCGTAACATACTTCTTCCCCTTATCAATGTAACCCTTCAAATTTGGAAGATTCTGCACAACACAATAGTACAAACAATAAATACAATAAATAACAAACACCTTCAAAATTATGATTGAATTCATTTCAACCCTACCAGCCTGTGCTCTGTGAGATTATAATGCCTTATCAAAACAGTGAAAAATGGATTGCAGGAGATGAACTTCTTTGCCAGTTCCCTTGCTCTGGCGTCCCTTGGCCAATTCAATGATAAATTTCCTTCACTAACCTCATCATCATCTTCATGTCAACAGTACAAAAACAAAGATAGCATCAGAGAGAGACTTAACCATGTATCGATAAACTATGAAAGTAAAAAAGGTTAATACATTTAACGATCTGGTTCTGGTCAGAATCAGGCTCTTCTTCTTCATCGTCACTATGGTCAGGGCTTTCACGTTGCTCGGAAGTGTGAGGAGAAGGATCGTGGAAACTCTGATGAAGTATGAGTACATCAATCTTAGAAGTTCCATCAAACGTAAAGAAAACAAAGTGACCGTGATCCAGGGAATTGTTTTCAGCAAACTCCTTCCAACCCTTCTCGAACCAGATCTCACCGTTTTGTTCGGTCCAGTGCACTTTCCATTCAGTGCCATCTGGTGGCCGGAGAAACACCGGATTCCACAACATCCCTCCGTATATGTTTGTAAACTTGTCGGGAATTTTCTGACAAAAAACTTTGGTTAATTAATACGTGATTTTACCTATCAAACATCAAATATAATGCATCTATATCTACATGTAAGTTCAATACAATGAATGAGACGTGCAAATATGAAAAGGTAAAGATTGAAAGTGGGAATGTTTACAATCCTTTGAAGATTTGATTTGAGAATGGCCTTGAAGAAACGTATGGGCAGAACCATGGGAGGATGAGTTGCCATTGATGTTTTGATTAAGCTGCAGTTGTTGCTCCCACTTTTCGCTGCACTTTCTGGTGTACAGGTGCTAGAGAATGCGCTTTGTAAATGATGAGTGTATTTTAGATAAATCTATAATATTAATATTAAAATAAAATGTATCTAGTTATCCAAAGGGTAAAAGATGTTTTTTTTTTCATAATTTTTCTTTTTTAGTAAATTTTAAAATTAATTTATTTTGAAACTTTAAGTATAATTAATTTTTTATTTTTTAAAATATATAAATTTAATTATTTTAATTTGTAAAATTTATTTAATATTTAGTACGAATTTTAAAATTATATTTGAGTTATTCATATTATTTGACATATTTTAATTTTAATTTTAAATTAAGTAATGTTTGAAATATTAAATAAAATTAATTTATATAAAATATTAAATTAATCTAAAATTTTAAAATAAATTAATTTTAAATTTTAAATATGTTTTATGTAATTCAAATGTTTATTATTAAAAAACTTGTTTATTGGACAGAGCATGCATCATATATGTCCCTCTTTCCCAGATTTTTTCAACAAGTGGATGGATATGACTGAGGATGCGTGCTGTCACAAACAAACAACAGTAAATGCAGGTACGGGTTCTCAGGTTCTTTTAACGTTGTAATTATCAACTTTTGTGGTTTTTTTGTTCTGACTAATTAGGATTTTAACTTTTTTACAAAATTATTAAAATAGATAAAGTTTAAAAATTTCACATTTTTATGTAAGTTGTACAATCATATTATTGATTTTAAAGTAAAAGATATATTAATCTGACATGACTTTTTATGTGAAAGAAAAAGATTTCAGCAGAAGACTTTGGTAATATTTAATTATTATATTTTTAATTTAAATTGAAATTGTGTTATTATAATACAATTTAAACTCAAATTAGATTAAGTTATGTTATCTTGATAAAACTTTAATTTAAATTTAAATTAAATAATTAAAATAGTTAAATTTATATTTAATTTACATAATTTATTTTATACAAAAAATGACTTGAAATCAACGTTTTGATAAATCTAAAATTATGTCATATATATACACAATTTTTATAATAAAATAATGCTATATAAACATAAGTTATATATTAAGTATAAATTTTTTAAACTTTACCTGTATTAATAATTTTACCAACTAACTACAATAAAATAGTAAAAAATAAACTAAACATGAATATCATCTGCACCTTTATTGCCAAAATCTCTCTTCATTCTACGTTGTCATTATCAACAGTTACATTAGAATATATAGATTTTGTATTCTGAATAATCATGTCATCTGCATCTTTTCTGTGAAAATCTGAAGCATTGTTTAGTCACAATCAATGACTAAATTGGGACCAAAGCATGCTCCACTGGTATCATGTGTAGATGCAGTTGTCAGAACTAGGTTAAAACAGTGCAATGTGAGGTATTTTCATGGTTTTTGCAGTGTTCCATCTTTTAAGTAGATTGTTTGTTACTTCCTCTTTCTGCAAATAATATAATATAATTGAAAAAATGTATTTAATTTAATGAGAAGAATTTAATTATAAATATATGTGATATTATATTAATAAATAATAATATTATACTGCTTTTAAATTAATATATAAAATAAAATTATATTTATTAAAAATAAAATGAAATATAGAAAAGATGAAAGAATAATTATTATAGATAAAAAAAAGTAAGGGTCGAGCATTTCAGATTTCGGATTGGACATTTCACTTTGCGCACCCCATTATTACCCTCCTCCACCTGTTTTTCGTTTTTTACTTTTTTCATATTTGTTGCTGGGCCATTTCACTTCCAGCGCTCTCATCTTTACTCTCTCTACTTTAGGTTTTTGTTTTAAGATTGGGCCGTTTTTAGTTTTCCCTCACTGTCATGGGATCCTTCTTCCTGCACTCCCATAGTTTATTCATGAAATTCCATAGGTCACTTCCATTTATATTACGATTCTACAATTGGAATATAATTAATATTGTAGATTAATTATTCAAATTTGCATTTTGAGATATACAATTCAAAACATAATTTTATATTACATATTACACAATTCAAGATGTAATTTGCATTATGCATTGTTTTTCACATTTTTATTTACAATCCTTCATTTTTGTCTCGTTCTTTTTCATCTTCTTTGCATCCTTTCATTTTCACACTTGCATCACTTTTTTTATATTATGGGCTTAACTGTTTTGATTTTTTCTTTGCGCTCCCTAATTTTACTAGCATTCCAAATATTTTTTTTAAAAAAATATTATAAATAATAACAATAAAAAGTATAAAAACATAGAAATTACAAAAATTATCTTTCTGCATTTCTTTTTAACTGTTTATATGATTTTTTGTTCCTATAATCATTAATAAACGAGTAATTGTGTGGTGAATCCTTGTTTATTTTTATGGTTCATGCATCTACTCAATATATATATATATATATATATATATATATATATATATATATATATATATATATATAACATTATTAGTGTATTAAAAATGTTAAATTTAGTTCAATTAAACAAGGCAAACAATTAAAAATATCATGAGACGCATGTAATACTTTGATTAGCATCATACTGTAATGATGAAATTTTTTTGTTAATAATTTTCCATTATAAAATAAAAAAGAAATTTAGATTTGAACAAAGGGTATATAGAAGCATGTAATGTAACCCCCTGAGGAGGGAGGAAATTGAGACAGAGAGAAGAGTGTGTGGAAGAAAGAACGATGGAAGTTGAAGGATCGTCGAAGAAGATGATAGCGACGCAGGAGGAGATGGTGGAGGCTAGGGTTCCCTTGGCGTATCGGGATCAGTGCGCCCATTTGCTCATCCCTCTCAACAAGTGCAGGCAAGCGGAGTTTTATCTCCCATGGAAGTGCGAGAACGAGCGTCACTCCTACGAAAAGTGCGAGTACGAGCTCGTCATGGAGAGAATGCTTCAGATGCAGAAGATCCGCGAGGAACAACAAAAGGCCAACGCCAAACAACCGCTAATCCTCGTCCCCAAACCCGCCAATGCCTGATTCCTTTTCCTTTACCTCTCGCTGTAAGTTTTTCAATTCTTTTCCTCTGCGCTTTTCTCTTATCGTCAATTCTCTCGCCACATCGCTGATCGCTCTCTAGGATTAGTGGATTCGCGGTTCTTGATTCTTCGCCGGTGTCCGATTCACGTTCTTGTACTTTACTAATTAGAATTGTTAGGGCTACTATTCAATTTGCCCCTATGTTAAGGGATTAATCCCTTTCCACGGTCTATGATAGAGTTCTTATGATTATACAATTATGTTATTACTTTCTGTACTGATTGTGTTGTGGCTGAAAAAATAACTCTTGATACTGCACCATGTTGCAAATGTGGTTACCCTTTTAAGAACGGTACAGAATACTGATAGTGTGGCGGTACTATGCAGTGTATAGTTGAACCTAATAGTGGCTGATGGGGACTAGGTTTAGGACTGAGGATTGCCACCTTAAGCTTTGTATTGATAGTATTAGTATGGTTAATTTGGCTGGCATTGTGTGTTGTAATCAAAATATTATTCTGTTTTTGTTTCGACAGAAAATATCAGTATTCGAGAGTTTGTAAGATACAAAAGATATACTTGTTGAAATTAATATAAATAAATCTGCGAAGGAGTATACTTAAACATCAAGTGTAATAGGAACCTATTATGTTATTAACTCTGGCTTCCTGGTGACTCTTTTGCTGCTTTTCTGTATATTGGACAAAATTAGTTTGAATTTTTGAAACTACTTTAAATTTAGTTTTGATTTTAAATCGGAATTTGAATTCCTTGTCAAGCTCACAATGAGTAGTGGATGATGTGCCGATGACATTTTGGTTGTGGCCATGTAGAGGATGACGAGCTAACGCCACCCTGGCCAAGGCTAACTAAACAATGTCTTGAGCGAATGATGATGTATTAAGATGGGCATTGATTTTTTTTTTTTTAAATCCAACGTAATATCCAATTAGTTGAATTTGATTTAAAGTCCATCCATTAAAGTGGATTCAAAATGGTTTGTTTTGGTGTGGTTATGGATTGATTTGGATTTTTTGCACACCCTTTTTCTTGGGGGTTTTGATTCTGTGAACACGGACTTTCTCGTGTCTCTTTAGACACGACATGGAAGCGGTGTTCGCCACAAGGACATGACCATTCAATTTCATAATGTGCCCTCTGCACATTACTCTGCTTTACCAACCCTTCTCTTTTTCCTTCCCAGTTTCGTTGTGTGAACCACGACCGTCTAAGTATAGTAGTGGAAGTTGGAGATGCTGATGAAAATGCAGGGTGCTGGCGTGAGGCCAAACGGAAGGAGTGGGATCCGGTCATAATGTTACAGACCGGCATGCTAATAAGGATTGAATGCAACTTTTAACTTTTCTTTTGAAACGGAGAAATACTCTTTTTAAACCTTTGTCTTTTCAACCTTAGTATTTTTTTTAATGTCTTTCAGATACAATAATCCTATATTAACATTATTTTCACACATTTACGAAGAAAAGAAAGAAAAATGTGAAATAAGGACTGAAGTAAAAAAAACATTGTATGCAAAATTAAAAAAGAAAAAAGTATGGTGAACAAATTAAGCTTAATTTTTGTCATGTATACACAAACACACACTGTTTACCATGTTTTATGTTTTTTTAGTTTGCTATGCCGTGCCCGAATCCATGCAACATAGTTTTGTTTGGATTATTAACTTGTGACACAGGAAGAGTCTGTGTTTTCTTAGGCTCTAAATCAGCTTCGTGAAAAAAAATAAAACGAACAATAAATAAAGGATTTGCCGCTAGATTTATGAATAGGTGAGTTTTGCATACAGCTGAATCTGTAATTCTGTTGGATGCGTGGTGATATTTTATATTATGCTCTTCTGGTTAGACTCTGGTTTGCGGAGTGGTAATGATCAATGATATAAAACTGTTGTGCATTATTATAAAAGTAAATAACGGGTATTTTTTTTCCTAGCAGAGGAGCACTATCTATATGCTTATAATTCTAGCTTTGTAGAATTCCACCCTCATATCCTTTACATAATCTGTTGATCTTCTTAACCTCTCCCTCCACCCTACACACGCGAACACACAAAAATCTCTATTTACTTTATGCAGTTTCTAACTATCTTTTGGTTCATGTGTTTTTAACTTTTGACAGGAACCATTGCTTGGGACAGATGTTATTTCATGTTTTGCTATTGTATGGATCAAAGTTACCTTGGAATGTTTGTCCAAAGACTACTTCAGAGTTTTTATACTTTTTTAGCTATTTCTTCTGTCACGGACCCATGTTTCTGCTTGGAAGGAATAAAATTTATTGTTAACATTTCATAGACATATCAACTGACTGGTTTCCTACGCATACATCTTGTCCATGCCCTTGATCATTTTCAATAGCTTACTATTTTTACATATTTGGTTGCGAGATTCAGATGTGATTCTAGAACACCTGCCCAGTGATCTAATCTAACGATGTAATTAGACATTTGAATGAGGTTTGAAGTAACACTGTCAACATGAATTTTGAGGCGGTACCAGATCCAAGGATGTAATATAGAATTCTGAAAAGACCATGATTTACTATATTAAGGAATAGAAGGAGTTTTAAGTTGCAAATTCGGAAATCCAGGGGAATTAACAGTACAATTTCATGAAACAAGTCTACAGAAATGTCTGACTGTGTCGTAAGTTAGAGGAGTATTATGGTTTTTGAGTTTTTCATCCTGATATAAGGCTTGACTTTATAGCCTTATATCAGTAGAGCTGTTTCTGGATGGCTAATAGGAATGATACTTTTCTAACCTAATCAGTTGAATTCGTCCTGATTGGGAAAAAAGGAGTATAATCTTTGTCAAAAAGAATTCTAAACTATGTTTATCTTCACTTCTGTAATCATGGTTTATCAGAAACATTATTTTCAATTGAATTAATATGTTTACCCCGTAACAATATCTTGGCCATGTTACCTTGATAGAAACTTTACAAACGTACTTTTACTTTTTAAAACCCCTCTAGCAAAAGAAATTATAATTGACCTATAAAACATGAGTTTCTTTTAAAATTTATAAGAAAACAGTAGCAAATGAATTGTGTTCCAGGACTTTGAGTTTAAGTGGGGTCAAAGGACCTTTGTTAAGCCAAGTGTGGTGTTGCGCCCAGCAGCTTTAGTTAAAGGAATGGCAGCACTGCTGTTCCATATGTCAATTATTTGTATTGGCTCACAAATTGTGTACAATTTTAGTAACTTTTATGCAACCTTTTAGGCACAACAGGTGCCGACTTAAAGGAACCATGGGCCTTTACACAGTTGGCTACCATCTTGGGCTTGGACCATCTTTTGGCAGTCTTTTCCAAATACACTTTTGTGTGAAAAAAAAAATGAAAATTTCACATTTTTGCAAAGGTGGAATTAACTTGGGCAAGTTAACATGTAGAAACTTTATTATATAATTTTTCTAAAGTTTTTCTTTTTAATTTGTGCGCAAATTAATTCAAAGTTATCAAGAAGTCAAATTTGTTTCCCATTTTTCTTTTTTCTAGAGACTTTTTTAAAAGAATCATGCTAACAGACCCTTAGTTACAACATATCTAGAACAGAAAGTAAATGAAAAGGTATTAACTATTTGATGAATTAAAATACATGACTAAAATATATTTTTATCTCTTTAAAATATTTAGAGCTCGGTCTTGGTTCTTTTAAAAAGTTGTCTATTTTTCAATCTTTCTAATTTTGAAATTTTCATACTCTAAGCGGTGGAATAATATACAGATAATTTTTAAATTTTCAAATTTTCACACTCTAAATAGTATACAGAGACACGGAGAAAGAGAGAGAGAGAAAAATGATTAAATAGTACTTAGAAAAATACCTTTCAAAATTAGAGGAACTATAAGAAAAAAGAAGAAGAAGAGATAAACTGGAATTTAGATATTTTCGTAAAAGTGCTTTTGTAAAAAAAAAAATTATTAAATTTTTGTTCACTTGTCTCTTAAAGCTAGCCAGATTAAGTGGAATGTATGCCGTGATGGACCAACCTACTTGGACCGAGTGTGGGAATTACACATCCTATATTCCAAAATTGTACGGAAATAAGCCAAAAAAAATTTATCGAGAGAGTCGTATATCAATATAAAACGTGTAGATTCTAATATTATATTGCAATGTTATTTAGGGTAAAAAATATGCTTCCATATAAAATTTCCAAAATATTAAATATTACTTTAAAAAAACTAGTATTATTTTAATCTCTATTAACTTTATATATATCTTTTAGGGTTCTCTAAACTTTAAATATTTTATGTAGAGTTCTCTGAATTTAAACTTGTTTTTATTCTTTATTATAAACGAAAAAACCTATGAATAATGGTTTTAAGTGTTAATTAGATGACGAACAAAATTATTTTTAATTATAAAATTATATTTTCTAATTTATATTAGGAGTGTTTGCGAATTGGATTGAGTCGTATAGAATTTTGACAAATTTATTATCCAAGTGCATGTTTAGTTTCATGTTGAAGACGCTTAGAATTTGATTTTTGATAATCAAAATCATGTTGATAACTTGTTTGGATGGATTTTAAAATCAATTTTAAGATGATAAATTCATATTCATGCTAAAGCAACTATTTCTAACTTCTCTATCGATTCAAATTAACTTCATTTTTTTTCCACCAACGCTAAAAAAATATTGGGTGAAATTGGGTTTCCGTTTTTTTTGTTAGATTCAATTCAATTCACTTTAGAGCAAACTAGATTGAGTAGTTAAGATTTTAAAAAGTTTTCTCTTTGTATTAAAAATTATAAATTTCAAGTAACATCCTAATTACAAAATAGTACAATATTTATAAAAGTATAATTCAAAATGTTTAATATGTAAAATCATAATAAGTTTGTTCAAATTAATTTAATACATAAAATAAAGGTTAAAATACCTTTTTGGTCCTAATTTTTGTCAAATTTTTTTAAATAAGTCCTAATTTTGGTTTCGTGTACAAATAGATCCCAATTTTCGTCAATTTTGTTCAATTGGGTCTTTTTTTTGCTAACACCGTTTAAATCATTAACGACCATGAACAGTGACTGCCACATGTCATTCTGTGATTTTTTGAATTTTTTTAAATTTTAATTTTAATTTTTTAAAATTTTTTTTAAATGTACACGTGTAAATCCAGTAGCGTACCACGTGTCACTTCGTGGTTTTTTTGAATTTTTTTCTATTATTTTTTTGAATTTTTTTGAATTTTTTTTAAATTTTTTAAAATATTCATGTGTCAACCCAGTAGCGTGCCACGTGTCGAAGTCAATGTTCTATATTCAATTTGGTCCCTATATTTGTTATTGTTGTTCAATTGAGTCCAATTTTTTGTTAAAATTAACAAATTTGGTCCCTCTCCAAATTGAAACTAAATTTAATTTTTATATTAAAATTCACATTTTTTATTAAATATTTTTATATAATATATTAAAATTCACATCATTATAACTTTGATATAAAAATTAAATTTGATCACATCTTTGATAGGGACCAAATTGGTTAGTGTTAACAAAAATTGGGACTAAATTGAACAAAAATAACAAATATAGGAACCAAATTGAATATAGAACATTGACTTTAACACTTGACACACTACTGGATTGACACGTGGACATTTAATTTTTTTTAAAAAAGATTAAAAAAAATTAAAAAAAATTAAAAAAAATTAAAAAAAAATTAAAAAAAAAACCACGAAGTGACATGTGGCAGTCACTGTTCATGACCGTTAATGATTTAAACGGTGTTAGTTAGCAAAAAAGGACCTAATTGAACAAAATTGACGAAAATTAGGACCTATTTGAACACAAAATCAAAATTATGACTTATTTGAAAAAATTTGACGAAAATTGGGACCAAAAAGGTATTTTAACCTAAAATAAACATAATACAATTTGTCTATAACACACAAATATTATAGAATGGATCTTGGATCATTCATACTAAACTCATCACTTAATTCATATAAGAGTATGTTAGTTTGAATTAGACCCGATTATAAATAAAACTAAATTAGGTAATTGGTTGTCCAATTTAATCAACGCCTTCAATTTTTATCATTTTTTTATCTTTATCACCGAGAAAACTTACGAGACATATTGTTTTGTAGGGTTTAGTTAGGCTTAAAATCCACTTCTAACATGGTATTAGAGCCAAGGTTAGAGTCTATCCTAGTGAACTTTCTTGGACATTCTGTTCCACCCGTTATCAGGCCGCTAACGGATCACCTACTAATCTCTTGTCCCACTCGCAAGATGGATATACCTCGGCGTGAGGGGTTGTGTTGAAAGTCTCACATCGACTAGAGATAAGGCAATTTTATAATACATAAGTGAGGTGCAAACCTCACCTTACAAGCTGGTTTTGTAGGGTTGAGTTAGGCTTAAAACCTTCTGAGAGAGAATTACTTTGAAGGAACAATACAATGAGACTTTAGTCCAACCCACACTCAAGAGATTGACATCCACTTTACCCTAAATCATTAAGACGGTGTGTTTATGAGTCTTATTCTTACATGATACTTAGCTTTTTATCATCATTTTTATTCAACGTTGAACTTCAACTCATACTTATTCCTAACAAAATTATAAAGAGATAAAAAGTAATTTGAATTTTCATTGACATTTAGTACATTTGAAATTTTCTCAAGCACAAAAGGCACTATTCCTTATTATTTATCATTTATTAAATAAATTTTCTCATGGCCTCGTGTGTTGGGTACGCTGCTGAATATATGGAACGTAAAGGTGAATAAAAGTGAATAGAAAATAAGGAGTTTTAAAATTGATGCTCTCGTGTCAAGGGAATGAATAATGATTGAACAAAAGGTACCTACCACCTTGACTTTACATTCTCAAGGCATTGAATTTGGATTAGGTTAAAAACAAAACTTTGAATTTAATCAATTCATTGTCGTGTGCCTTTTAAGCAAAAACACCTTCTCCCATCCACACTTTGACATCTTGTGCACACCCTCATTAATCCAAAAAGTCAGAATATTTTTTTTATTTTATTTTTATACATGTTTAATGTCTTTCCCTTTTTGGTAGCTACTTAGTAATAAAATTGAGAATTTTTCAAAAAAAAAAAAACGAAATGAAATTAAAGAAGCAAAATGGTGAAGCTTATAAGATGCGATGCATGCATGAGTGTGACATACACATATGCAACACTTGATTCAATTATGGGTACGTTGGATGGTATTTTTTTATTTTTTATTTTTGACTTTGGTATTTGGTAGAATTAATAATGCAGTGAGCATTTAAAAAAAAAAAGGTTATATAGTAGATATAGTAAGTGTGATTTGACGTAAAAGGAAGGAGTGTGTATATATATAATGTGATTTTAAGATTATTCCTTACAATGTGAAGGCACATACCAAAGTGACAGGTGACAATTGCATGCAATAATTGTAATTAGCAAGTCAAAAATATTAGCTATAGCATGCAGTTTAGGACCAATATAATCTATATTCTTCATTAATTATTATTATTAATAAGACGATAATGAAGAGAATGAGACAGAGAGAAATAAGTCAATGGAAACACTTTATTGGGTAAAATAAAGTAATAGAAAATACACATTCTTGCTCTATCCAGGGAATATATGATGACTAATGGAGATTTTTGTTTTTGTTTAATCCTTCAAGATACAGAATTAGGTTTTCTTTTGTTTTCAAAGTTTATAATATGCACGTAATTCACTGTACAAACTTGTAATATATATAATTCATGATAACCTAATCATATGCGCTTCGTGTCATGCATTTATTTTGGTAAGTGTCTTCTAATCTTTATATTTTATTCATTTACTTTTCGTATTAAAAATGAAAAACTGTTCATTTATTTAGTCTGCATCAAATCACCATCATGCTACACTCTACCTTTTCCTGTGTTCTTAAGTCATGCTGACGCCTATTGTGTGTCTAAATGACCAACAATTTTCGATATTGCTGCCTCTGTGTTAATGTTAACCTTTTTTAATAATGTTTGTTTCTTTTAATTCTCGAACTATGATAAGTTTTTATTTTTTCATTTTGTATAAATATATTTCTTCGAAGAGAATATTATTTAAGACACAGAAACGTTGGGTATGAATATAGCTATCTTAATCCTTAATTAATTATCAGACTAAAATTTGCAGCAAGCTCCTATTTTGATTCTATGTAGCAGCACTATAGAGGAAATAAAGTTCAGTCACTTTCCTCTTGGATCCTCATCCAGTATTAATTATTCGAATTGTGGGTCCCTTCCATAATACAAAATTTTAATAACTAATGAATAATTTTGTTTACCATACAATATCTCATTTATAATGTATATATTTGAGGACTCAAGCTTCTTCCTTTTTTAAATGTAAAATTGAATTTTTTAAACCGTAACAACAAAAAGATAAAACATTCAGAATAATATCTGTCAATAAAAGAAAAAAACTTGTAGGAAAAGACCACCTTAAAATTGCAAAAAGTATTGACGTACAACAAAAGTTACTTTAAATAACAACATAAAATTATTAATGATCAAAAAATCGTAATCTAAAAATTAGATTACAATTTTTTTAGGTGTGATATAGGTGAGTGTAACTATAGATAGTAGACAATAATTTTTAGTATTATCATACTTGTAAAATTGTTGCTTAAAACTCTCACAATAGATAACAATTTTTTCATGTTGATTTTAGATCTCACTAGACCACATTTTTTTTACTGTTTTTGCCCACATAATTTAAAACAACAATTATATAATCATGGACTTTCATGATATTTATACAACATTTATAAAATATTGTTTATTATATGTTCAGACCAGATTTATTTAGCCGTTGTCTAATTTAGTGTGATTTAAACTACAAAATGTTATGGTGACATTAGTAAATAATGATATTAATAATGTGTAACACATAATTTTTATCATGAAAATTATACTATAATTTTTATTTTTTGACTTCGGTCATTCACTTTGTGACGTGACTTAGTAATCATTGATTTTTTTTTTAATATTACATTAATCAACGGTAAACCACATCAATAAATAAAGATGAAAGTGAAAAAAATAAAAGTCATGTACTAATTTTTGGCATGAAAATATATTTACAGCATGTAATGTTTTTGGGAAGTAATGTTTGACTAGGTAGGGGAAGTATTGCAGAAAAGTGTGGACAGTATAGTGAAATGAGAGAAACGTCTAATTTACTCTTCAATAATGGAGTTCAAAATAGAAGTGTTTTGTCGCATGTAATTGTGTGTAATGGTCCCTTATATATTTCTTTATGAAACACTTTGTCAAAACAAGTGGGCAAAGAAAAGCATGGGGTAAAAACAATTTGTGTTTTGGCAGAAAGGGTCTAGAACCACAATTAATTGTCAAACAATGTTTTATATAGTACCGTGGTGCCTTGATTTAAGTGTTGGTTTGAGACGAAAAAAGAGTGTTAAGGTTTGTTAGGTTTCCTTGAATGAAGGAAGGAATTGTGTTTGTTGTGTGTTATGTGTTATGTTATGGATGGATTCACGATCCTTTATTGACAATTTGGTTTTCATGGCAAAGAATGTCAAACCGAATTTGGGGTGTAGCAGGTTGTGCATTGTGGAACAACAACACGTGCGTGACTTCGCTTTTTCTGTGCTTAAAAACTTCATTGACTTGTGCTGTTTCAGTGGCAGCAATTGGGTTGATGAGTGGGTTAAAAGAAAGTGATTAGGTGCAAAATTCTAGACACCACGCAGTTTGAAATTTTCTACCATCCAAATCCAAATCCAAACAAACTTTATAATTGCTCCTTCGGGGACTCTTCGCCACTCTTCTATACCTTATAATTACTTTAATGATTTACGTACGCGTATAAAATTATTTTTTTGTGCGTGTGGGTTTACCAAACCAAATAAAATAAGATAGCCAATGAAAAACTATTCATGATATCAAAATTTTGGAACTTAACGTGACAAAAGATAATTAAAAATTTAATGAAGATAAGTATGGAATAAGAACGAGTAATATCCTTTCCTGTATTGTCATTCTTGCACTCATCTGAGCTGATTTTTAGTCATTAATTCAAATATCATTTGTTAGGTTGGAGATTCAATACTAATAAAACATAAGTTCAACTCACATTTAAGAAATTGACACCACATTTACTCAAAACCTTAAGTCAATAAATTTATGAAACCTCACCTTCATACAAAGTTATATTTTTTTCATTCCTATCCAACATGAAATTTAGATTCACACTCAAATTCTTAACAAAAACGCAGTATTTAAACGATTTTAAAGTTATTAAATTTTATATAACTTCGTAAGCCTATAACCAATTTAAAATATTATACCTTAACACAAGAAAAATGAAATAATTATTGACTATTATAGCTTAATCAATTTACAAGTACCTATAAATTATTTTATAAGTTAATTTTATACATTTAAGTCATAAAACATCTTTAATTATTTTATAAATTGCAAAAACCATAACATTGTCATCAAAAATAACAAGAAAAATTGAAATACCAACAAGTTACTTAAAAACAAAGACTATAATAAGGTATCAACCGGATTATTAGACTCTTCGTATATTTAGTGTAATTAAAACCTTGACTCTTTAGATTCTAATCTTTATGACAATTATCACGAATAATAATATAGGGTTAAGTATGTTTTTAGTCCCTGAACTTTGATTCAAAATTGGAATTCGTCCCTGGTCGAAACTTTGATAAATTTTGGTCCCTAAACTTTAAAAATGAATGAATATAGTCCTTTTAATCCAATTTTGTTAACCTTTTTTTAGGTTTCGAATACATTTTTCAGTAAATATTGAGCCGAGAATGTGTCAAACGGCGTAAACAACCCTAATATTTACTGAGAAATGCGTTCGAAACCTAAAAAAAAGTTAACAAAATTGGGTTAAAAGGACTATATTCATTCATTTTTAAAGTTTAGGGACCGAAATTTATCAAAGTTTTGACCAAGAACGAATTCCAATTTTGGAGCAGAGTTCAGGGACTAAAAACATACTTAACCCAATAATATATAAGTTGAAATTATTATTTAAAAACCAGGTCAAACCAATTTCAAATGATGGATTTTCATCTACTTTTTTTTTCTTTCAATTATAAAATTACGGACACATATGATCCATTTAATAGTTATTCGTGTTTAATTTATAAATTTATAATTTACAAATAACTAACAAATTTAAACCTCAACCCAAGTTCACATTTGATGAGTGACTCATGCCATGACCATGAGAGGAGTTTCAACGTCAAATAAATTAACCACTTGTATATATTGGGTGTAAATGATAACATTAATTATCTCACAACTTTACTCGACATTAATCAATAATAATTTAAATTGAAATTTAGAACAATATTAAATTCTTTTACTTAGTTTTCTTGAATTACAAAGAAACTTCAATCTGAAAAGGAAGATGAGTGGGGAACATCAAAGAAAATTCTAAATCACTTCAGTGGCGTAAATCCTAATTATAGAACACTAAAAAAATAGAACTTAAAACTCAAAACTTCCCCCACACAGAACAATAATAATTGAAAATCCTAATTATACAACACTCAAAAAATAGAACTTAAACCTTAATATTTCTCCCACATAAAAAAAAAAAAAACTTCGAACCTTTTTTTACTAGCTTACAAGTCAATTTCCACAGAGAAACAAAAAGAAATGGTGACAGGGTCTTGAAGAATTTAGAAAAATAATAGAGATTGTGTTTATATTTGAGTCACCAATTTTATCTTACTACTGATACCTTTTTTCTTACTTTCTGACGAGAAAAGTAAAAAAACTTAAACCTATTAACTATCCATTTCACCTCATTTTGTTAAGCTCACATTCTTCCACGAGTATCAATAATTACAGTCACAATGGTGTGTACATATATAGTTTTGAATGATAATAATTATTCTAATCGTATAATTTTAAATATTTTTCTTTTTACATATTAAATTTTTAGTGCTAACAAAAAGGTCTCATTTACACTTTATTATAATTATTAGGAAGGAATCACCACATGATGTTTTAAATAGCTAATGTGGATTTTATTCTGTTACATTGCTTCTCTCTTCTTTTTTTATACTTTTGGTTCAATCCAAATGTCTTAAAAATATTTTCAAATCAGTATTTTATTTGATTGTTGTTAAGAATATATATTTTTCAGAAAATAGTAATTTTTTATTCTTATAATAACTCAGATGTTATTTTATGTTATGTTAGTATATTTTATTGAAGAAGTTTTACAAGGCCTATATCTTTATCTCATCAATACGATTTTATTTGAAAAATGTTACAATTTATTAAAATAAAATCTATCTAATTCTGTTACACTTTCATTACATCAATATTCATAATTTAAAAAATAGTAGATATTGTAATAAATGATATAACTAGTGACGGAGGAGAAAAGTAGTTTTATTACCTAAATTTTATTCTCAAATTCACCACACTTTTCTTTTATGAGTTTGTGTTGTTTTAGATTAATAAGAACGTAATTATTTCATACAGACATGTAAGATAAAAGTGATAATGTAAGAAAAAATCATTTATTTTACCTTGTAATCCGTAAAGAATAAACACTAATATCATCGCATTAAAATTATACTCGGTTTAAATATATTACTTATAGTTCCAATTTCTTTTTATCAATTTTCCCATTAGACACATGTAAATTGTAACCCGAATAGAATACTTCTTCATTAATTTGAAATTGCAATGATATATTATAACTATAAACTAAGATTTCTGTAACTATGTTATAGTTTTCTAATCTTCTATCAAGAGGAGAATAAATAAGAGAGAAGGTGATTTTTTTATAAGTTTGAAGTAAAAATAAATAAAATAATAGAAAGTAACTAGAGGAGGAGAAAGATAAACACTAGGCCTCACACTTGTTTGAATGAAAATTACATGTCTAAGAATTAATATTTTTTTTAATATTTTCATTTGTGCTATTATCGATAGTGATGATTAATGAAAATAATATTTAATTTTGGTTGTACGTGTGGTTGTAATATAGTATTTATTAAAATTTGGATTATATGAAGAAAGAAAGGGAATAGAGTTGGCACATGTGCCGAGGCACATTACCGTTTGCCTGCTCACGCCAAAGGTTACCGGCGGCCTCGAGGCCACCCCCTTGAGGCCCTGTTGTTTTCCACTCCACACTCCACATATTTTCAAATGAATCCTCGTAATTAATGAAATTTATTTGCGATCGATCCCTGTAATTTGATAAATTAAATTTGTTTGGTTGGTGAAATGGAAGCAAAATAGAGAAGAAAAGAAGAGTGTTATCTTATCTTGGACAGTGAGAGGGAAAGAGAGAGAGAGAGAGTAAGAAGAAATTAAATGGTGTTTGGAGTGTTCCATAACCCATCATTCCATTTTCGCAGGAATTTGCAGCATTCTCTTCCTTTAGCTTCTGCCATTTCCATCATTATAAGAGTTCTGACAGAGTCAGAGAGAGTTTCTTAATTCTCTCTCTCTCTCAATCTGCACTTTCTGCCATCTTTTAGAACAATTCCTTCTGATTAGCTGAGAATGCCATTTTGTTTCTTTCCTTTCCTCTCTTATTATGCTCACCTGCTCCCTCTCTGCCCCAATTAAATATCACATTCAAATCCTTTACTTCTTCAAATTCTCCCTCCAACTTTTTCTTTTTTTTAAAAAATTCTAAATCTTACAATCAATTCATTCATTCTAAATTTATCTTATTTTTAAATAATATAATTTTTTTAACACATTTTCTCATAAACTTAAATACTTTTTTAGTTTTCATTTTCGTAGTGTTTATTACAGATGATCTTCATTTTGACAAAATGTTTAAGATAGTCCTCATTTTTATCGAATGTTTAAAATGGTTATCATTTTCGCAATTTGTGTTTTATTTGGTCATTTTCTGTAACGTCGTTTAAATCATTAACGGAACATTGTACATGTAACACGGTTTGTAATAGGGTGTCTTACGTATATTGTGTAGGTGTGGTAATTAAAGTTAATTTTTCAATTTAGAGGAAATTTTGCAATTAAGAAAATTTCTTCATATTCGTCTTTCTTAAGTTCGTCGGATTTGTAGAGGAAACAGCTAATACTTGTCATTTCATCATTGGATCGCAATTGCGCTCTTTATTCAATTTTCCATATTGGACTTTAAAATATTACACACAATAACGTGAACCCTAATACTAATTATTGCAACCTCTTCTCAACAACCTTCAGTGACTTCTCCAAATCATTAATTTGTTTAATTTGTGTCATGATGATAACATCATTTTCATCAACCTCTAATTAGTTAAACATTAATTTAAAATTTAATAATATTAAATAGTTAAAATTTGTATAATTAATATTAAAGATCAATTTAAATTTTTAACTTACAAATCAATCATAATATTTTTATTAATATTACAGATTATGTATGATAGTACTCATTTTTATTTATAGTTTATAAAATGATACATAATATAATTAATGCAGTGATTATTTATTTTTGTTCTCTAAATTAATCATTATTTAATAATTTTCTTTTAGTAAGATATCAAGTAAGTTATTGATTTTGAGTTGATAGGTTATTTTACTTTCTAAATATATTATGGTTTGAAAGTTACCAAATTTGCATTAAAATCTTGATTTGAGGAGTTTGAAATAAATTAGAACAAATGTTTTGATATGTTTAAATAGAGGTGTCATGTGTATATGTTTTTTAATGTGTATGTATAATCTATCTACTTAAAATATTTATTATCAAAAGATTATTGAAATATATTATAAGACATATTATCGGCCGATAACAAAATAATAAAAAATATGACATTTATTATTTAGTTACTTTTATTTATTATTAACTGGCAAACATTCCCATGACATTCTTAGTTTTTGAACTTGAACTATTTATTTCAATGAAACATGTTATAATAGTTAAAAAATTTATGAATATATAACTAACAAACACTCACTAAAATACAAAAACATGTATAAAATGGAATTTTGTTTTTTCAGACCAACTAATAGGGACCTACCATACAATGACCTCACGAGACCTAAGGAGGGGTCAAGTTATATTAATCCAATTCAATATTTAACTAAATTTCAGTACGATCCAAATATTATTACTTATTTTGACCTTGATTCTGAAGATTAATTGAATTTTACTTAAAATTATAATTATTTGTATGCTTTATTATATTTTTTATTCAAAGGTGAGGTGTGAAAAAAGAAAACGTAAAAGGAGTCCAAACTTATTGAGTTTAATACATTTTTTTTATAGTTCACGTTTATATGTTTGTAAAATAGTTATATATATATATATATATATATATATATATATATATATATATATTCTAAATATCTCAAAAATCATTCATATATATTTTTTTATTTTTCATAATTATAAAATTTAAAAACTATGAGTCTTATCCGATGATATAAAACATAACTATTTCACGAGCTTTTAATTCGAATTATATATAGTTCAAATATTCAAACATTTATTTATTTAGTCAGTGATGTTTTAATTTTATATATTTAGACAACTTTAACACAATAATCATGGAATTGAATTTATTAAGCTTAATTTGTTATTTTTCATAAGAATGGTTGGTTAAGGTTTGTTTCACACATCTTAATAAATATCATTTTAAAATAATTTGTTGAAATAATTTTAATAAAAATAATTAAAGATGGCAATTTTTGTTATTAATTTAGTAAAAGATTAATCAATTTATTATCTTATTTCTTGTGCCTATATATTATCTTAATTTAGTGTTTACCAAATTAAACATGAATTTTAAGTTTTTGATATTAATTTTTAATTCAATTAGGTAATAGAATATGTTTTAAAAATATAAGATATATAGTCATTATTTTAGTAAAACTTTTATAAAAGTAAATATTTGTTTATAATGAGAGGAGTTATAAATATAATTTAATATACTCTTATTTTTATCAATGTTATTATATATAATTTATTTTTTTATGAACAATAACAAATAAAATAGAAAAAGATAATAGAATTTCCCAAACCATATAAAAAAAGAAAAAAAAAGAAAAACGAAAAAAAAATCCAAAAAAACATCTCGTAGATGTCTTTCCGGTAAAAACCGTAAAAGAAAAAATTAATTTATTAATGCGTTGATAAAATGTATTAAAATTTATAATAATAAATTAATAAAATTTGCATAATGATATTGATTGATCAGTAATAAGGATGATTGACTATTTTTTAACATATATAATTAAACGAGTCTGGTGTTTAAAAAATGAACCAATTTGTAATTAAAAAGTTAATTATTTCTCTAAAATGTATAATTTTTATTCTAAATAAACATAAATTCAGTATAACATTGTAATATTAATTTTCAGTGGTGAAATTTAGAAGGTTTATCGAGAGATCTTGACCTCAATTTTTGTTTATATATCTAGTATATAAATATATATTTTAATTTTAATATATATTTGACACTACTCAAATAAGTATGCATCTACTTTGACATTCCAAAATATTTTATAAACATCCATCATGTTCAATAACTAGTTGAACAAAAAAAAAATGATTATTTCACTCAGGTTTCTTTCCAGAGAGTTCTCTTTCTTGAAAAATAGAGTAAACATGAAATAAATTGTTTGAATATTGTAAAATTTAATAAGTTTTATAAGTTTTGATAATAACAGTTGTAAATTAATTATTATAATATTATTGCAAATGATAGAATATAAATATTGAGAATATATAGTAAAGAGAGTTGATTGATTGATTTTGATGACACATCCCAGCTGTGTAGATTGACAATAGTTCAGAGTTGAAATTCCACATACGGAATTCATCACGTTGACGTAAAGATCCTTCCAACGATCCCAGCCGTTGATTTACGATGGGGTGATTTCGAGGTGCCACCATCTGATTTATTTTGGTGTCTACTTGGGATGCCAAATTTCGTACGCATCTCATCACTGTGCTGCTTTGCCTTTTTTTGTAATTATTTGTTTTATGTTATCTTTCTCATTTGTTCCACTCACCTTAATCGCTTCATATAAATCTTAATGTGTCTTTCTTTGACTTCGTTTTTTTCTCTCTTATTTTTTCTTGACATGAAAGATATTCCCTAGGACCTTAACCGAAATGTCTAGTCAATAATTCATAAGTCCTTCTTCAAATTTAGGTGTTCAGATATTCTTCATATAATTTTCTATATTTTTAACTAATTAAAAACACATTTTCAATTTTTATTTTTATTTTTATTTCCTCTGACTCTTCTTCCTCCCAACCACGTGGAGCCTTAAAAAAACATGCTTTGATGTGGAAAAACAGACATATTTTATTTTCCATGTCAAAACAACAGTTAACAAAACCATAACATGCTTATATTCACCTCAGAAAAATATGTAAAGAGTTCTCATGCAGTTGTTTAGAGTTTGAAATAAAATGGATAAATGGTGAAGTTGACAATTTCATGACAGAAGAGAAGAGGGTGAAAAAGTAGAATAATATGAAAAAAAGTGTTATAATAATAATAATATTGGTGTACTATTTCCCATGCACGTCCAAATGGCATTACAGACAGTTTATTGCTTGGCACAGAGGTAACCTAAGTTTAGATTAGGGCTAGAAAGAGAGTGGAGCCTACAAAAAGGGTAAAATGGTCTTTGAAGGAATAGAACAAGGGCAGATCTGTGAAGTTGTGTTGTGCAATAATGATCTTGCATTCACACAATGTTGATTCACAGAAAGGATAGTATAATAGGTATAATAGTAATAATAATAACTAAAAAGAAGAAAAGTATTTTCATGGGGTCTTACACAGTGATGATGACGACGTTGGCGTATGTAGCAGTGGTCATATTCTAATGAGTAAGTCTTTGTAGAGAGAGAAAAAAGTGGTGTGAGAGAGAGAGAAAGAGAGAAGCAAAGGTCAAAGAGAAGCAGTTGAGTAATTGTAACACCGTGGATAGTACCCATTATATTGGCAATTGCATAGGTGTAATCATTTCGTGGAAGGTCAGTGCAAACAAGATCAGAAGCCTCCTCGTGATTTTTTATCTGAGAAAAAGTGTGTTGAGTTTTCTGCTTTTTGGGGATTTCAGTTTTGAGTTCGTAGTAGTTTCTGTTTCCTTTATTTATTTTTTAGTTTATTTGATTGCTCCTTGGCAACTTAAAGGTACAGCAACCACCGTATATATCAGGTATTATCAGTGTATGTGTGTGTGACTCCTAAGGAATTTGCAGAGCTCTTACACATGTCTTCTTCGTCTTTTCATTTTCTCTCGTGATATTCCTCCTCTCTCTCTCTCTTTTGCCCCCTCTGCTTTCTGTTTGCGTGGGGAGCAAAAAGCTCATTCTTTTCTCTCTCTCTCTCTGATATATAACACTGAGAGAGAGGTCCAAAGAAACTACACTTCTTGTTGTGGGCAAGGAAGAAACACAAGAAAGTGAACCTCTTTTTTACTCGACCAAGGTTTTACATAAGATCAAACTCAACATGGGTAGTTGTGGAAGAGAAGGAGCTGTGAGACAATATATAAGGTCAAAGGTTCCTCGTTTAAGGTGGACTCCCGAGCTGCACCGTTGCTTTGTTCACGCCATTGATAGCCTTGGAGGCCATCAAAGTAAGTGGAGTTCTTTTTTATTTTTTATTTCTCATGTTTTTGTTTTTTCAAATTACTAATTTTTTTGATTATCTTTTCAGAGGCTACTCCTAAGCTCGTTCTTCAGCTCATGGATGTTAAAGGGCTCACAATTTCACACGTCAAGAGTCATCTCCAGGTTAGGAACGTTGGAACAGCATGGTTTTCTGACCAGTCAAAATAATTTTGGCGATGCATGGTTATGTTTCATTTTCGGTGTTGTTTATTGATTTATTGATGTTGGGTTTCTCTCTTTGCACAAACCAGATGTACAGAAGCATGAGGGGCGACTTGGGGAGACAAGGTACCGAACATTCTTTATTTCAAAGCACATGAACAAGGATAGAGTCTTAATCTTTGTATGTAGTAGTTGTTGTTCCTTATGACGATCATGGTTCCTCAACAATATATTTCTGTCGCGTATCCATGCCATAATACGTGGGGAACTATAGACCATGCTTTGTGCATTGAATGCTGATTGTTGTTTCTTCTCTTGGTACATATTTGAAGTTAAGAAACATAACCTATGAACTCGCACTTATACACAAGTTGGGAAATTTGAAACTGAGTTGCACATTTATTAATCTCTTCTTTACCATAACAGTGTAGGGAGAAGAAGGAGTCAATGTCCTTTTAAATCTTCCTCTAATGGCATTTTGATGAAATCCATGACTTTATATATATATATATATATTTTCTGCATTCTTCATACATACACAACAAAGGTGGTTCGTTGCTGGCATGTGTTGAAAGCACAAGGCATTAATTGCTAACATGAAAGAAATGTTATGATTTTTTTGATAATGTGTTGGTAACTTGGTACGTGTATTTGTCAGGTAGGACACACTCCCAACATAGGAACCAATCTTTTGAGGAGCACGATGATGGGTGTGTTGATGAAGTGAATGATGTTTGCGTTGAGTACTCATGTTCGAAACCCATGGGAATAGAATCTGATTCCTTCTTCGGCCACGGCAATCTCCCTCCAAAAAGGTCAGCATATGTAGCTTTATTCATCTCTTTTCTCAGCTGAAATAATTTCAGACTTTTCAAACGTCAAAAAAAAGTGTTTGTGTGTGTGTGTGGGAGAGAAGCAAAAGAAGCAAAAAGAAGCAAAAGAGAGAGTGGTGTTACGCTTGCCCTGATCTTTTGCTTTTCTGAGGCAACTTTTACTTTTTTGCTTCTTTTAAAATTCCTTTTCGTTTGGATTCTATACTCAGAGCAAGAATCGAGACGAGGAGTTCCATCTCAGAGAGTCTGCAATGCAGCCAAAGATTATGTGATGCAGTTCCAAATCCGTACTGTTTTTATGATTATCTGCAGAAGCCCATGGCTGAGCACAAGGGAATAAAGGAGTTCTGTAAGGCTTCAACATGGCAGACACAAACCCATTCCTCTCTGTTACCACATTTTCCCAACCTCACTTCATTCCAATGTCCTATCCAACAACAATCAGATTTTCTCCAGGTTTATTTCTCTTATCTCTTCTTTTTCTGTGTTATTATGTTATATGCTTTTAATTTATATTATTTTAGGGTTGCACTGTCATATATATATATATATATATAATACATGGTTAATTGGAGTTTTACTTCCATAATTATAGTCTGCATTAAATGCTGATAAACTTTAACAGATAGCTGTGAAACCTAAAGGAATGCAAGAAAGTTTTGTTCTTGAATTTTATTCCTTGTTGGGATGCCGAGATGACCAATCCAAAGGTGGAAGCACTCCACTTTTGTGCAGTGTGATCTTACGTTTGGTCTGTCAAATATGCACAGCTTTTGGGATCACGTTGTGTGTTAAATGGGAAACCGTTGGTTAATTTCTCAGCTGCCTGTGCCTTTTCTTTCTCTGTCTTTTATAAAAATATATTATTAAACTAATACCTTTGTTCTGAGCTTCAAACCAGACGCTCTTTTTTGCAGAAACTGGTGTGATTATTAAATATTTTGCGACGTTAAAAGCTGTATTTTAGTTTTGATTTTGTTGTTTATTATAATTAGTGTTGGAAATGAAGTGTGGGTAAAAATAAGAAAACGTGAAGTGTTGTTGAACACAGAGGTACACACATTACTTTATGTAACATTTAATCGGGTTGTGGAGTGGTTAGATTGTTTTTGGTCCCCTTTTGTACGAATTGAGATTGTGGTGGGAATAGAGGAGAGGGTGCTTGTGATTGTCCAAAATTTATCATAGGCTGCAATGTGGCCGAAAGGGTCATCATGGCTTCTAATTTATATTCTGAGTTTTTTCACATTCAGTGGTCCTCCCAAATTATTGAAATTCTGACTTTGCAAATGGAAATTTTATCTATGCCCTTTATTGCATCCATACGGATACTTCTTTTGAAGGTAGAGACCCCACTAGTAGGACTTAACCTCAACTTCTTTCCTCTCCATAAAATCCAAAACTTATAATTGCTCTCTCTCTGGATCAGAACAAAGATAAAGACATCAATGTATCTACTTTTGTTTGATTATACAAACCATAAAAAAATGTTTTTTAGGGTTTCAGTCGATTCAAATTTAAAACTTTTTCAATGAATGAAATGAAAGTAAGTTTCTTCTTCTGTTGTAGGAAGTGAGATTTCTGAGACAGTGTGTTGTGGTGTTTATAGGTGACAACATTAAATGAAGGAAAGAGGAGTGGAAAAGGAATTAATGTAGATGTGAAGACTGAGACAGGTGAGGCAGAAGTTGAGGATGTAGGAGCGTATGAATTGTCATTGTCGCTTACATTGCAAAATCCTTCACCTCAGAGAAGTAATGGTTCATGTTCAGGCAGTGAGATCAGTGAGACAATCTCATCATACCCTGCTGCAGGGTTTAGCAACTACAAGGACTGCACTACTTCTTCATCCAATCTCAAAGAAACAATTAATTTGGACCTTTCTTTAGCCCTATGTGGCAATTGATTTCTTCCACTATTGTAAAATCAATCTATTATAGGCATAATCTACTCTACTTTTTTTTTTTTTTTTCTTTTTCATTCTCTTCACTAACAATTTTGTTCTTTTTCTACCATCCTCACTCAGTACCTTTCCAATCTGCATGCTAATTTATTTCAATCCATTTCTTGAGTTTTCTATATTAATCCACACATGCTGTCACCTCACAAACATACTATATTCTAATATTAATATGCTTTCTTTTTCCTTTATAATTTTGATATCAGAAAATTTGTAGAAAGATCAATTCTCATGAGTTTTCTTTTTTTTTTTGGAAAATAGAGTATAAAACATAAGAAAATGTGAAGAGTTTTGATTATGACAATTGTTTAAATTTTTATTAATATATATATATATATATATATATATATATATATATATATATATATATATATATATATATATATATATATATATAATGTAACTCATGATTCACAAAATTTCACCACTTGGTGGGATTTTAGTTGAATAACCAGTGCATAACATGAGTATCTGTATAAGAAAAATTGGGACTAAAGTATTGCAACTATTGGCTACTAAAATTTAACATTGCAAAGGTTGGATTCTAATTCTAATGAGTTATACAATTGTCTTTATATGTTGTAATGTATACTTAAAATAACTGTAAAGATTAATACCAACAGAAACAAGCTTTTTTCTTATTTGTATTTTTCTATGTATACAAATGAGTTTTAACAGTAAAATATTAAATTTTTTTGGGAAATTATGTATTATTTTTCTAGTTGAGGATTTACACAATTGTTTTTTGTTAGAGGAATTCTATGATTATATATTTGATATTTGAATTTAGATTTGATATAGTATAAATGATATATATCAAATAAATAAATAAAAACTTATTTACAGGTGTTATTCCATTCATAACATTTAATTTTTGAAATTAGAAATAATAAGATAAAATATGTCATAACAGTATTGAACGATTTTGAAATTTGATTAAATTAATTGCATAGCCGTTCTAAGTAAAATCTATCCCATCAATTCCTTCTTAATATCTATAAGTTAATAATACAGTTATTATGTAAATGAGATGAATATTAAAATATATGAAAGAGATAAAATAATTTTAAAAAACATTTAAAGCAAGATAAAAACAATGAATTTGAAGACTCAAAATATAAAGTAAAATTCTGAATTTATGGAATTTTCACATGGAAACAAAAATCTTGAAGTCATCCATAATAATTTAGTTAATAGTGTGAAAGAATAATTAAAAACAAAATTTCATACAAATATTTTATAAGACAAAACACGTATTATTTTAGCTTAATAGTATTTTTAGTTCCGATATTTACACTTACTTTTTTTTTTTTATTTATTTTTTACTCAATGTTGACTCTATATTTTTTTTTAAAAATTTAATATGACACATTCAGTCAGATAAACATTAATGATGAACCAATATATACTAATATAATCACATACTCTTTTTATGCCATAATTCTTTAATCTAAGAGAAAAATATGAAAAGGACAACAACTTTTATCTAACTAAGAAAATTACGTTTAACTCCTTTTAAGAATTACATTAAGTAAAAAAATAATAAAGAAAAAACATTAAATCATTAGACCAAACATGCTATTAAGCCTATTATTCTTTATGATATTTTTCTTTTACAAGGTAAATATAATATTTGGAAGCCATATTTAAAGTATGAATAATATATTATAAGAAGAAAATCGAAAATCTTATGAAGCAATCACACTGGTCGGTCCGTTTATGTTGAAATAAAAGTATATATTAATTGTTAGACAGATACTTTATCTAAACTTTGAAGAGTTGTTTAACGTAAGAGAATTGTCCTAGGTCCACATAGCCATGGTCTTTTATTTCACATGTTTACTATGATTTGGTTTTGTGGGAAATCATTCTTGATGAATAGTGTTGTGCCCTTTCCGCCAGTGAAAATATTTAATTCTCTGAGATAAAGGTAGAGAGCTACATGGCAACATAGTTAAATTCTTTTGCTCTATCTCCATAATTCTACTGTTATTTTGATAATTAACTGCATCTCTGTCTGAAACTGACATTTTGATGTCAGGTCAAAAGTCTGAAACAAAATGGGTAAAAATGTTAATTACTAGCTGTAGCTAATAAAAATGTGTAGTTGGGAGTTTCTCACACCAGCTACATGTAGGGTTAGAAATCAACTGAGTGCTCAGTTCCATTTGTAAGGTATAGTTCAGTTTAATATGATTTTGGTTTTTACTTTTTTTTTATTTGTTTTATCTGTATATTTATCTCATGTAAAAATAAAGTTAACTATATGTATTTAATATATCCAACAGAAGCATGTGTAATTCAAATTCACTTCTTTCATTCAAGGAGTTAAATTTTCAACCATCTCATTCATAAATAAAAACGAAAAAAATAAATCATGAATCATCAAATGAAGCTTCAAATAATCTGGAATTACTTGAATTCATTAAGTTGTAGGTACTAGGTACCGGTATCGCACAGATTTGAAGTAATGAACATCGTAGAAAAATGTGGTTTGGTTGTGAAATAGCATAATTTGGTTGGATAAGGGTGGCTGGGATTTTGACTAAAAGTACCATTTTTGGTTGTTTGTTCCATAATGGTATGGTTTGGGAGAAATTGAAAGGGTGAGAAACTTCATAAATGAAAAGAAGAAGCTATTTTGTTTAGGAATCTGACAAGAAGCTGCTAGAGAGGATCTAACTTATAGACTTGTCATGTTTCATTGCACATCCCTTTATGTTAATGATAAATAATGAGATTATACGCACTGATTGGTAATTAGCTTTCATTTAATGACAGCTTAAAATGTAATTATTCTTTTTTTCATGAAAACACGCAAAAGAAAAATACGCCCTAGTGGGTGTACTGAAATCGAATTCTTATCATGAAATGTGTAATAACTTTGTTAGCTTTTAACATGATGCCCTTTAAACACTTTTTAGTTAGTTAACCATATAAAATAATTCTGATGATCATAACCATTGAATCCACAAATGAGAGATTGGATATTTTGAATTGAGGTGTAAGTTATGTATGATAAATAAGTTATGATAACAAAATAGGATCTGACGTTAAAAGTTCAAATTTTCTAAATTCCACTTTAGCTTATATAAAAAGTTTAGATGTTATAAACATGTATATAGATTGATTAAACTTAAGTAACAGTAATGAGAAAAGTAATTCTATATAAAGAATTGATAAAAACAAAACAAAACGTAGAATATATTGATAGAAATTATCACCCTCCTTTCCATAATTCAGTTTAATGTAATGAAAAGACTACTAACATATATACAGTCATGGATGTTCAAATTAAAATATTTTGTCCTAAAAAAATTCATATAAACCTCTTCACTTGTTGAATAAGCCAATTCTACAACTTAATTTACCACTATCTACTGAACGATTCGCTCTTGGATTCACGTAGAATAAGGTTAGAGCTAGAATACATCATTTACATTCTTGACAAGACATTTTTAATGAGTACGAAAACGATCTGCACGAAACGGAAATAGCAATACTCTTCATAAAAGCAACCATTAAAATGAAAACATCCATCATACAAATGGTACAGTTCCAACTAATCCACAGTCTTTTGTCATAAAAAAACATCTCAATTTAATGCAGTACTTTCCACACAAAGAATGCAAGGGTTCTATATAAAACATCAGAAACCAGAGAGTATACGAAGAAATGTAGCGGATAAAGCTGGGCATGTACGAAGGTCGCATTCAACTTGATTTCACAGATCACATTTAATATTGAGATACTAAGATATATTAAGCTCAACAAAAAAGGAACGAGTGGAGAAAAAGTGGGTGACTACAGGTTTTACTTGTGGAGAGTCAGAAAGGTAGGCTAGTTCTTATTTGTAGCTGGTTTTTTTCCATTTCCATTTGCAGGGTCATACGAAATCCAATAGATATAGCTTCTAGGATGTGTAACCTGACAAAGCAACATTGTCCACGGAGGCTAAAGTAAACGATTAACAAGAGTGTTCATGGAGCTACAGAGCCTTCCTTAGTATTGGAAGTCAAGGGTTTGATGCATAGTCGAGGCTTTGTACTAACAAGGTTGCTGGGGAGGACAGAGACAGCGACTATTCTGGATCCATTGGGTATTCCAGAAAGGGGTAGCAACTCAACAAGCACAGAGAGCTGCAATGCCAGTGCTAATCAATGCTGAGAGTATGCATAAATGTAGATACCAACTGCATAAAGGAAAATACCAACAGCTATAAATAGTTCAAGGCAAATAGTACGTCTTTTACCTCTGGAGACCTGAGATCCACTACTGAATCTTCCACAACATGATTGACTGCAGACGCCACCACACCAAAACATTTATTACGGTCCAGCAAACTAAATGCTTTAGAATCCTTTGAATTTTCCTTCGCAGATGTAGTTTCTTCAATTCCTCTTCGGTTGAACCCAACAGCAAACTGCAATGGCAGTTTATAATTGTTTTCATGTGAGATTAATGGCAGTTTGTAATTGTTTTCATGTGAGATTGATAAGTAACGTAACGTACATCAGATCCAAGGAATGAAATTTACCAAAATATAATTTAACTCTGAAAATCTCAACATGAATATCTACTACTCCACTAATTCATAAAGAAATTCTTGTCCAAAACTTATTTAGACTAATATTTGTTTCAAGAAATCAATTCATTTACAAATCATACCGTGTTCATATTTCATCATTTGTAAAATCCAAACATGCTTTTGATTATATTTATGTATAATGTAATAAATATGTTTTTTCTATAGAAAGTTGAGAAAGCTGCAGAATGTGCAAGTCTTGGTTGACAATCAAATCAAAATCTTGGCTCTGGCTTCAGTTGTCAATGACACATCACCGGTAAGGATGTTTAGAAGCTACATGCACAAAAATATTCGTCCACCATCTGAGATCAGGTTTATTGATATTCAAATTTTAATTAAAATCTGGATTCTTCTTTCGTGGACAATGACAACAATGCAGGGAGGGGATCATGTATATCTCAATTGATGAAAATGGCAAGCAATGTAGCTTATGAATAGCATGGCTGATTTTCAGTTAAAAGACAATATTGGATTGGACCTTCAGAGGTCGTTGTAGTTTGTCCTGTTTAGCAGCTACAAAATTTTTAACAAGCATTGATACTACTTCTTGTAGTTCTTTTTCGTTTAAACTGCAGGTAGCCTGGATAGGGAAAATGCGATGGCACCAACTGCAGAAGAAAATATGTTCACTGTCAGATAAAAAAAGGAAGGTACAGAAGTCAGAGAGAAGGGCTTTTATAGTATACATCCACAAGCCTACATATGTCCACTCAATAAGTATGAAATAAAAAGAGAGAATACAGGTAGAATTTGCATGTCCATATCTGCAATCAATCAACATATCAGCCATTCTAAAGCTAAATCTACGGTTGTTAGAACTTGAAAGTTCAATAAACAGAAACAAACAGCAAATTAGGAGATGGCAGCCAAACAGCTGAGAAAACAAAAATGGATGAATTTAGAATAATTTACAAATAACAAAGAATTGTACTATTCTTAAAGTTGAAGTTATAGTTCAAATCTAACAAATTTATAGGCTACTAGTTTGCTTTTGCAAAACCTAAACCCGCGTATAGCAAATAGGAGGGACAGTTTTCCGGAGAGAGGAATATTATTCAGATCTGTCTAGAAAAAGTTTTATAGGGAAAGGGGATTATATTGTTTTCTTTCGGATACGAACCTTGGTAGAACCACAACATAAAAACTAGTCATTGTAATTGAGCAGTTTGGGGCCTTGTAAACCCCAAATAACAATCCCATATTTCCAATATGAAACTCAAGTCTAATACCTTACAATTAGATTCCACCATCAGATCAAGTTTCAAAGGCCTTTGCATCCGCATGAGCCATCTGTGCACGATCCCTTTGATCAGTCACGAGTCAGAAAGTTCTATTACAAACTGATAAGAACAAAATTTTAGGAGTGGCTTAAGGATTCCAGCCCCAACCTTCACCTCATCCAACTATGCACGTGGGATTCCAGCCAGCACGGTTTCCCTCCACAGCAACCATGCTACCCTCACCAAAGCAAAACTCCTCAGCCAAGTTCACCTCCTCAACAACTTCCCTTTCCCCCACTCCACTATATATACCCACATCCCATTAACCCACATGTTGTCACCTACTGTTCCATATCGCCCTCCACCACTATGCACCACAGACACATACTTGCTAATATCCATTCCCCCAACCCCTTCAACCAAATATCTCCACAGATTAAAAATTCCTCATATCCCAGTTTTTGTTCCCTTCCTCGTCAGTCTGGCTCTCCATTCATTCAAACGGAGAATCTCAGTCAACACCTTACATATGCTATTTTTTCTTCATTTCACTCATAGCTTTGAAACTGGAAATGGAACAAGCAAGTGAGGCAACACAATATTACAGCACTTAAGCAAGGGGCCTGTCTAAGGATTACAGGTCAAATGCATCCATCAAGCCGCATTAAGTCTCTACCAAACACAGCCTCACCTAGTGCCTAAGCCAGCAGAAAAAGCTTCAAGATTCCTTTACACGTATGTAAAATATCAATTTATTTCCTTTTCCTTAATCAAAATAGCAAACATGAAAAAGAATGAATAAAGGATGCACAACTAAAGAATAGCCTATATTGAAACTCATGCCAGGAAATTCTTAAAAAGCAAGAAAGTTGCATAGGATGGTTGAGTTGAAGCTGGAGATGTTTTTCCCCCTTATATTCCTATGTAATGTATAAACCAAACTAAACAGATCATCAGCAGGAATTCTTATTTGGAAGAACTCCAAGAAAGCCAACCCATAAGAGTAGGAGCTAGAGGAACAGGGGAGCAAAAACCGGTAGGTCAGATTCACAAATGGTCGATTGGTTACCAAGTTCTGCAACTTCATTACCACTTTCCTATCAATCAGGTCCCTCTTGGACCAACATCCCTGGCTTGAAATTTCAAAGTTCCCCCATCTTTCCCTTTGATAGCAAGGCAATGGGGGACAGAACAAGTTTACACTAAGCTAGCATCATTGCCATGCTAAAACACTAAACAAACGAAAACATTTAACTAGTAACACAAAAATAAGCCAATTTACTTACGCCAACAAACTTCCATTCCCAGATTCCAAAGCTTGGATGATATTTGAGACAATATTAACAGTGTCAGGTTGTGTGTGACTGGGAAAGGTAAGGAGAAGCAACCCATTCCTTGTGAGCTTAACCAAAGAAAGATCAGTTACACCATCTCTGTCTGGTCCTGCTTTAACAGCACTTGAAAGTTTACCTGCCACCAGAAACAATGACCGTGGCTGGCTGTTTAAGAAAACCCTATCAAACAACATTCATCTCCCAAAACTGCAAAAAAGGAAGTAAATAAACTGAATACCATCTCCAGAGTCAGCAGTAGCAGACTCAGTTTCCTTGGTATCCAAACATTCCTCACCAGCATCATCAGTGCACAGCTTCCGTCTCTTGGAAATACAACTCTCATTAGGGTTGTTTGAAGAGTCAAAATGACCCGGCTCGACGAACTGTAAGAAACAATTATATATGGGTAATGAGAGAGACCGTAAAGAAGCCATTTTCACTAATTTTCACAAAATAAAGGAATGGTTATGTTATGAGGTTGTTTTCAGGAAGAAAGAGAAGTAAAAGTGACCTTACGAAGGATGGCGATTGCTTCTTTTGTTGCGCTCTTCTCTCGCTCTGCAAAGAGAAATAGAAAATGACTCAAATGAAAAGGAAAAGGGAATGGATGAGAAAAGAAGAGAGAGGAAAAGTAACTGAACTGAGAGTGCAAGTGATGAGAAATCCAGAGTGGGAGTTACGAAGAAGAGAAGAGGGAGCGTTGTAGTCGAAACGAGGGAGGTTGATAACCGCCGCATGCTGCTCCCATGGACTCATCGTCTCCTTCTCCACTCCTTCGCTCTTCTCTTCCGCCATTCCCTCTCTCTCTTTCTCTCTTTCTCTCTTCCAAAACCCCCCTTTTTTTTTTATTGATAAGGAAAAGTGTTCATGCCTTCTCTGATCAATCACAAACCCTTCTGCGCAAATTCTATTTTTCTTCTCAAATTCGAATACTTTCTTGGCTGGAAAGAGATCACAAAAACAAAAATTCTCAGAATTGAATGTATGTACTCCAAAGGTAACAAACTTTTTTTTTTTTTAATTTTTCATTTGATTTTACCAAACATTTTTCCTGAAGTCCCTATTTCTATAAATATTAGGAGAAATTCATATATCAATTTTTAAAAATATTAGGAGAAAAATAATTTTAAAAATAAAAATATTCAATATACCAAAATTTAATTTGTATTAATAAAATTTAAGAATGCATATTTGCATCTATCCTATTTTTATTTTATCAAACATAGCTAAAAAATATTTAACCGTACGTGTAAAAGTAAAAAAAAAAAATGTGTGCAAGATATCTATTTAATATACAACCAATTAAAAATATGAAATTTAGCCTTTTTCAAAGTATTTTAAAAAAAATTAATGCATCTATAATTTAAAGAATTTTCAAAACTTTCTTTCGACAAAAAGATGGCGTATATAATAAAGTTATTAACTTTTATAGAAATAAGAATTATCTAAAAATTATAATATAAATTAAAATGCTTAAAAACTGACACGCGTTAATACTAAAATTTAATTAAAATATACTAATACTAATAATTTAAATTTAAATTGTTATTTACCTTTAAATTGTCATGCAACTAAAATTTAGTTTATAATTTGACCACGACAATGGGCTTTTAGAGTGAACACAAAAACAAGAAAATAAGCAAGACGAGGATGTTGGAGCCATGACAGTGTCCTTTTTTTGAGGTGAAGTTTTAGATGCCATTTCAAAAGAAACAATCACCATCCCTTACTACAACTGCAACAAAGTATCACTATAAAATTGCCTACTTTTCCTTTCTTCTCTCAATTCTCTCACTTCTTTGACACCCGATTTTCTAACTCCAACAACTAAACCAAAATTTTCATATTTATCAGATGAAGCGACAATATTTTCTTGCTAAACCTGAATACGAATTTAAACCGATTCAAAATATCATTATCCAATATTTTAATATATTTCTTTTCTTTATGGTTTAATTTTTCCAATCAACATTTTATGGTTATAATGACTGAAGGTCGCAAAAACATCTTAATAATATAAAAATTGAAGGTCCCACTTAAGATGCAGAATCTAAATTTCATGTCTAACCGTGTCTTATAAAACCTAAATCGTAACTTATGACACTTTCTTTAAGTATGCTAAGGAAAAAACATGTAACTATTGTATAGGTTTAATTTTTTTTCTAATACAAGAAAACATAAGAAAAAAATCAAACAAATTTCTTTATAAATTAAAATTAATTAATAAAAATTCTTATATTGATTTATTCAATGTTAATTTATAAATTAAACTTAATTTTTATGTATGAAATTATTATTTTTATCTCAATAACATTAACAAAAGAACTAGTCACAATACAATCCTCAACGCTCAACTTCAAGTTTGTAATTGAAATGAATTTCAGAAATAGACAAATCTTTGTTATGCTTTAAAATTAAACATTCATGGGTCAGTTAATATGTTAGACATATAAAACCCACCCATACGCCTTCAAATACGCTCAACTCGGCCAGAATCCTTAGCAGTTTCCACAAGGCCCTCGTTACCACCACCGATCACTTATTCATACGTCGACAAGTTCAAATGCAAAATCTTTTAAATCACTACACCGAGGAAAGTGTCATCATCATGTTACTGAGCTGAAGTTTCCTCCTTCTCAGCAGACAAATTCCTTAAAAAGAAAATGCAAACTTTATCAGCAAACCGTATATCCAGCACTCCATTGAGTTAAGATAAATATATGATAATGCATAAAAGACCTGTTCAAATATTACAGAGAAAGAGATTTTCTTAATCACACTCTTTTCACATTAGCATTAGATGAAATTTATGTGAATCCCACTAAAATACTTGAGCTCTATTTAATGTGGAATACTGGAAAGTATTTCTAGGTGCTCACATTATTCAAGTAGAAATTGAAGTCGTGATAAATCATAATATATCAAGAGCATCGTCATTTTCAAATAAGTATGGCAATTAATTAGGCCTAATTTCTTAGTAGGGCTTGTTAATTGAAGAAGCTTTTTCAAACACCAAACCCAAAGAGCCTGGTGACGATCTATAAAGATAAAGGTAGTTTTAGGTAAAACTAATTTATATAAAAAAGAGGAATGCATAACAAATACAAGTTAAAATAGCATTTGTAATTGCAGAGGGCAGCAAATAATAGAATGGAATATAAGCATAGTAATTTAGTTTCGCTAATATCCAAGCTGCTTACCCCTCTGCCCTTGCCCATCGAGAGAATTGATAAAGTTGAACAGTCTCATTTGAGGCATGGCAAGCAAAAAGTAGATAGTTGCGTGGCTGTACCATCCATGCAAATCTCATGAACAATGCTGAATAGATACACATTGCTGCAGCATTAACAACAAACAATAAATGCAATAAGCAACCGAGTGGGAAAGGGAAAAGGTTTCAACATTTTGTGGGACAGAGATGATAGATAAACCTCCTGTCATGTTGCCAGAGATCATTTCTGGAGGTTTCTTCATGTCAGCCAATCCCTTTAAACAAAGATTAGTTTACAATTCAAAGATTAAGACCAATGTGTTACAAATAACTAGTCGAGTGAATAAATTAACTTCAACAATATAAACATATGATCATATGAGTGAAACTCACAGCTGCCACAAATCCCCAGTTGGCAACAGGTCCCCAAAAGTGAGTAGTTTTGGGACCCATTGGACTGTTCCAAAATGCTCTGAAGGAAGCCATTAAATACTGGTGCTACTTCTGATTTACCATTAGAAATTGTAAGATTACTTCAACACAATAGAAATATAATAACGATGTATGTAAAGTGCAAATATTTATTTAATATTAAAACCCGCCAAGGTAAGATGTGAAAGTAAGGTGGTTTCTCAGAAAAAGACTCATGACCATGAGCCCTCCTTCTTCTTATTCAATAACATCCCATGGCATGATACAGTTATTCTACTCACAGGAAAGAAGAAACAAAGGTCAGCAATCACCACTACATCAGGGACTACAGTGTAACATAGTTCTATGAGACCTCTAAGTCTGTTATTGATGAGTTGTTTATATACTGGTTGGACAAACTTTTTCATAACCTCCTGTCATCTTATAAAAAATAACATAAGATGAAAAAAATGAATTGAATTTCATCCAGTAGAGATAGTTTATGTATAACTTAAACTTAGTTTTTGATCATGCTTTCTTCTCCTGAAAGGGGAATCCAAACATGACAATAATTTAGTAATAACCCCCAAAAAATTATGTACTACACTTTCAATCATTTGATCAGTTTTAGATTTTAACGGTTCCTCTAACCAAACAAAGTCATAAACCCTGATCACAACAAATTCACTAAACGATAACCACTGAGAGGGTATGCAGAAACTCCCTCTACATGATTCTTCTCTGTAAAGAGCAAAGTAAAGGTATGGCTATGAAGATCTTATCAAACATTCGTCAATCCAAAAGCATGATTTCTTCTCTTCTCTTCTCCTCTCCTTTAATTTATTTACTTCCCGTTTTAGTGTGCAATGACTACTGTACAAACGGGCAACACACCACTCACATGATACTGTTGCAATCGCCTCCATTAAAAAATTAAATAAATAAAAAAATATAGGAGCAGTTGTCTACATTCAGGCAATCAATAAAATGATGAAAACCGATAATGTTGTATAATAATAATAAAAAGGGATTCAATTAGGTCAAATTAGTAAGTGTAGTTTATAGAATGAATTCGAACAAATATGCTAAAGAATGAATGAGACGGAGAGAATTAGGAAGCTGAGATATATCAAGAACTGGAATTAAAGATAGAAGGAGAGAGAATCGCTGCCGCTGTTGATTGTGGTAGAGAATGTTGTATGTTGTATTATCATAAAAAGGATTAAATTAGGTCAAATTAGTATGAGTAGTTTTATAGAATGAATTTGAAAAACTATGCGCCAGAATGAATGAAATGGAGAGAATCAGGAAGATGAGATATACCAAGAACTGAAGAAATGAGAATCGCCGGTTGAATGCAGAAGAGAAGGACAGCGCCGGAGAGTCAAATCTGAAGGAAGGGTTGGTAACGACCTTTTATTGCTTTTGATTTAACAAACGTCAACGTCATCACTATATTGCGTTTCACCATTTACGGGAGTGGAAATGATACATGTATATTACATTTTTTTTACACAGAATAAAATAGAAAAAGTAAATATATTAAATTTTTTAAGTGTTAAATAAGTGTAGAAAAATTAATATATATAGCATTTTTTTTCTTTTGTAAAAAACTAAATGTATTCTTTTGAATGTATACAAATGAAATTAACTGAAAAATATATATTAATGAGACATGTTATATTTAGATTTAGATATGATTTTAGTAAGGTTAATCAGTTTTTGTTTTATTCTTTGTAATTTTATTTTTAAAGTAATCTTAAATTTATGATATGATCTAAAGGACGAGAGTGATTTTGGAGTTTTCTATAATTTTTAATATGTGTTTGTAAGACCATGAAATATTGTATTTGGAATAATATGAAGGATAAAAAAATTGACTTAAATTCATAAAAATATAGTATATAATGTTATTTTTTATATATTGATAAAGATGACCCAAAAAATTTTACATATTTTTTAAAAGATAAAATTATGTCGAAGATTGGATTTTCTCAAAATAATAATATTTCATATAATTTTACATTTTTTTAAGGATAAGATTGTACTGAATTTTTAGAAATAAAACAATAATAAAGCCTGAAATCCTCAAATGAACGATATCTACACCTAATAAAATGGTTTAGTGTAATAATTTCATTCTTGAATATCTCAAAGTTTTATATTTTCTGAATTTACTTAGTCATTCTAACTATTTTATTTTAATTTTTTCCACGTACATTAGATCAATATTTATTTGTCATGACTGGTATATTTTATTAAAATGATGATTAATTTTAATAAATGAAATATTTATTATGTTAGGTTGTGATTAAAAAATCTGTTTTAATTTGTTCGGTGTTGACTTGTATATCTATAACAATATATAAAGGGGATTCCCCTTTCTGTGTCCACTTTCTTTAATTCCTATTTTACCCTTTTTAATAATATAATAAATTATTTATTATTTTTAAAATTGTTTCAAAAGTAACCGTTATTTTACAGTTTGTTTTTCTCTGCAACCACATCATTTCTATTCCTTTCGTGAAGTTGTTTTGCGTTGCTTATTGTCTTTGTTTTCACACTCACTTTGTCGATGTTATTTATTTTCATTGGACTTCATTGGAGAAAACAATAACAGTATTTTCCATTGTTCCTTTTCATTTATGATTATTCGCTTTGGGTAATTGTCCAATTTCCTTTTTTCATTTATGTTATAGATGTTGGCGACATCTTCTTCGTTGGTGATGGAAATCAGGGTCTCCAAGTCTCCCTTGGGTAATTGACACTTCAAGATCACGAACGAACCGCAAAACTCAGTAAGTTTGACTATCACTTATGCACAACGACGCATCAAAACGTTAAATTAAATTCATGAAACAAAGTAACGAACCTGAAAAGGAGATGAATGAACAAAGGAACAACAAAAACACTTACTTTCGGAACCTCCAAAACATGCCAGATTCAAAGCCAACTTAAGGATACTTCATATCTGGAACATTGTAATATATTTCATATCTGTTTTCAAATTAAATTAACGCAATGTATTCTAATTTATTTTAAAAAGTACCGTGGCCACTATAAGATAATTTTCTAAACAAAAGCTGTAGTTTATATATAGATTAAATTATTTTAACTTTGAAATCTGAAGGTTAATTAATTCTTAAATTATCAAGCACTGTGCAAAGGAACAGTGTAAAGTTTTTCGTTATGGAGATAGAAGATGAGCGAAAACTGTAAAATAACAGAAAATTGCAAAATGTATATAAAATGTAGGCTGAATTAAAAAGTTCAAAATACACACAGGCGCATAATTCAGCCTGTGTTTTAAAGTTCAATTTTGTGACAGAGAATACCGAAGAGTATAGTATTCATCAGTTTTTAAGTTTGATTATTTATAGAAATCAATTAAACTTAATATTTTTAAAAATAGATGCTTGAACAATTTTAATACGGTTGGAAACAAAAAAACTTAAGGCACTAATGTTAGATTTATTTATATTTAGCCAGTATACATCTTAATGTTCTAATTAAAACATATTTTATAAACTTTTTAATTCAGCCTACATTTTATATCCATTAGTTCAGCCTACATTTTAATTCAGCCTACATTTTATAACAATTGCAAAATCTTTAAATCTATTCAATGCATAATAATGTTTAGGCATGTGAATTTAAATAGTTATGATGAGATGCAAATCGATGTTCGTGGTTCTTTATTGTGGATTTTCCATTATTAAATATTTGTTCCTTCGGTTAAAATTCTCACCTTTATGTATATTTAAACCATATCCAACAAACTATTTACTCTATCAAGAAGATGCTACTATAAGTAACAGTAGAGTTTTTTCAACCATTGGACTGATTCGACTTATCTGAATTTGATTCATAAAAAAAAAAAAAGAAGATGAAATTTAGATTTAACCTGATTCATTTATAATTTAGATGTGACCAAATCCAGTTAAAAGTATAATCCATTAATAATGATTTTTTTAATATTTTTATTATAATTATTTGCCGTTTGTAATTATATTAATTGATAATTTAATATTTAAGAATTATTATGATATTAATAATATTTATTTAAATATTTAATTTATCTGTTGGTCCATATATATAAACTAACGGTTTAATTTTTAACAATTATTTTTACAATAATATTTTATAAAATAAATATTTTTTATTATATTATTATAAATAAGTGAGTTATATTATAATATAATAAATATATAAAATAAATATTATAATAAGATTAGTGTTAAAGTAATAAATTATAACAGTATAATCATGTATTAATATGAAATTTAAGATGTAATTTTCTTCTTATTATTGTACAAATCTCTATGTCCCTAGCCTTATGTCCAAACAAAACATAAAATATACTAATACTAAGCAATTTTTTTTAGAAATTAGCAACTTTTTTACATTCTGTGTTATTTTAAAACTGACAAATTACTTTTTTTAATTATGAATTTTTTTTTTCTTCAGTAACTTGCTAACTAGCCTGTCATCATTTGCATTGCTGCTCTTCATTGTTACATCAAATCAAATTTTGTAGTCTTTCTACTCACACATTTAGGTATTTCTTCCTATATCATTATCTTCTTTTAGTTTTATTTGTTGTACATATTATGCACTACTTTCATTGTCCTTCTTTTCATTCATTACTTTCTTCCAAGTAATACATTTTTAAATTTATATTAATTTTGGATTTATTATTTATTATTTTTTGTTTAAATAGACAACATACCTAAATGGAAAATATTCCTTCTAACAAATCAACATCAGAACAACAAAGACAAAGATGGAGAATAAATGCTGCAAATAGAAGACGTAGAATGACCCCCCAACAAAGACTTATTGAACAGTCTAAAAGAAGGAAAAATAATCCTGAAAACACAACCAACATTGTCCAAATGCCAAACAGAGCTCCCCGATTGAGAATGACATCTATTCGACAAATGGCTCGGTCCGTAACTAATGCAGGTAACATCACATTTTTCCTCATCACTATTGTATGTAAACTATATATTCGATTTAAATAAAATTTAACTTAGCTTCTAAATATTAGGTTATGGTTTGGTCCCACAAAGGTTTGCAGGACGTAATGATAATGACGAAGAACCAAGTAATACACATATTACTGAAACCCTACATGGTCAGTCAATTTTATTCATCAATATTTAATCCATGTTATTTACTTACCATTTTATGAAATATTTACATATTTATATTTATTATGCTTCATGCTTTCACATAACAGGTTCTCCTCATGCACCGCAAAGGTTTGAAGAATATAATGTATATGAAGCATTGTCAAGTACTTCACCTGTCAGTAACATAGATTGTGGTTAGTACACTATATTTGTATTATGTACAACAGTAAAAAACATATATAAACAATAATGTATTCTAACAATCTTAAAAATACTTCATAGATAATTACATTTACTTACGCTTAAATGTAAAATTATATCTAACCCTATACAAAAAAGTATAATACAACTTCTTTGTTTAGGTTTAAACTCACCTCATCACTACTGTATGTCATTAGCCGAGAAAATCCTTCCGAATATGCTTACATTCTTTTTAGTTCTTTCCTGTAAAGTATATATTTGCTTCAAATACAATTTATCTTATTTTTTAAATATTAGGTTATGGTTTTGCCCCACAAAGGTTTCCAGGACGTAATCATAGTGAAGCAGGACCAAGTAATACGCACATTACTGACAGGTTTCCAAGACGTAATGATAATGAAGCAGGACCAAGTAATACGCACATTACTGACAGGTTTCCAGGTCGTAATGATAATGAAGCAGGGCCAAGTAATACACACATTACTGGCACTGAACATGGTTAGTCAACTTTATTCATCAATAGTTAATTTATGTTGTTTACATACCATTTGAAAAAATATTTTCATTCTATTTATTTACTATTATAGGATTTGTAATTATGATTTTGATATAATTTATTACGATGTTGAAAAATAAAACACCTTTAAGTATCGTTAATTTTTGCAATTACTTCCTTTTTTTTCTCTATGTATCAAGATATGATTATACTTTATTACCAACTATCATGGTTTTTAATTTTCTCTTTATTTATTACAGTGATATTGGTTTTTTATTATGCACTTTTTTTCATTGATTTAATACCACACAGGTTATGGTTTTCCTACACAAAGATTGGAAGGATGTAATCATAATGAAGCAGGACAAAGTAATACACACGTCAATGCCCTTCAACATGGTTAGTAAATTATTTCCATCAATAGTTAATACTAATTTTGGTACCATTGAACCTTATTTGTATCTTTTTCCTACCATAATTAATACATGTTGTGCTTTAAGAATGCACTTTTCATACTTTTGGAATTTATAATACTACATTATTTACTATTCCTCCAATTTATCACAATAATGTAGATATGCTACATGGATTCCCCCGAACACATAATAGTGCTAGAAATTTTTTAAATACGGTTCCGATGCTCAAATTTCAATTGTCTACACCAACTACATGTCCACATTGTCATGCACGATTATTTTATCATGAATCGCGCGATATGTGTTGCTCTGGTGGGAAAGTCTTACTTCCACGTGTTCCTCCTCCACATGAGCTTCTTCAAATATTTTCAGATCAAACATCTGAAAGTAGACATTTTAGACAACATATAAGAAGTTACAATCATGTCTTCTCATTCACTTCTCTTGGTGTTCATATGGATGAAACTATAGTAGCAAATGGTTGTGGTATATATAGTTTTCGTGCTCAAGGTGCAATCTATCATAGGATAGGAGGATTTTATCCAAATGATGGGTCCAGACCCCGGTTTTTGCAGTTGTACATTTATGACACTGAACATGAATTACAAAATAGGATGTTGGAAAACCCTCAACTTCATCAAACTATTGTTCATAAATTGCAACAAATATTACACCGGTGCAATCCTTTTGTGCATGTATTTCGACAACTTGCTCAAGAACCAAATATTCAGATATGTTCTTTACTCATTAAAGAGCGTCCTGCGAATCAACCACAGTATAATCTTCCAACTGCATCTCAAGTAGCAGCTATTATTGTTACTGCAGACACAGAATCAATGGCACGTGGCCGAGATATTAAAGTTGTAGGTCATGATGGAAATTTAATAAACATACAAGAAACCGTAGGATATTATGATCCTTTACAATATCCTTTATTATTTCCATTTGGAACATATGGCTGGGACACCAACACAAAAAATCATAATGGCCAAAGTATCTCTTGCCGAGAATATTATAGTTTCATGCTTCAGGTAACTTCTATCATAATTATCCCAGTTTCATTAAATTATGTAATATTAAGAAGGCTAACATATTTTAGAAACACGTGATTATTTAATGTAGATTCGTCCAAATGATCAGTCTGTAATATTACAAGCGGGACGACTTTTACAACAATATGTTGTAGATAACTACGTTAAGATTGAGACCGGAAGGTTACGATGGATTCGTAATCATCAAAACAACATTCGTGCTGAAGTGTACCAAGGTTTGCAGGATGCTTTGCATGAAGGACAAACTCACGCAGGTAAATATATTTAAAACAACATTTATTACATCTAATTATATTATCATTCACTCTTTCATTTCTTTGAAGATACTGTTGGAAAGAGGACAATATTACCATCGTCATTTATTGGTAGTCGTCGAGACTTGACACAACGATATCAAGATGGTATGGCAATTGTTGCTCACAATGGAAAACCTGATATTTTTCTTACAATGACATGCAATCCATCTTGGAGTGAAATTTCTTCTGAACTACAAAATCAACAAACTCCACAAGATCGCCCTGACTTGCTCACAAGAATCTTTCGAGCAAAATTTGAGCAATTGAAGGAAGATGTTGTTAATAAAGGAGTCCTCGGAAAAGTTAATAGTTATATGTATGTTACTGAATTTCAAAAACGTGGGTTGCCGCATGTACATATGCTATTGATCTTAGATAATAATGATAAGTTACGTGATCCACAAGATTATGATAGCATTGTGAGGGCAGAAATACCAAATAAGGCAGAAGAACCACAATTGCATGAAGCTGTGTTGAAACACATGATACATGGTCCTTGCGGAACTCTCAATCCTAGATCACCATGTATGAAGCGCAATCAATGCCAAAAGAGATTTCCCAAGGATTTCTTGGAAGAAACACGACAAGGTAATGATTCATATCCACAATATAGAAGACGTTTTGATGAACCAATTTCCATAAATAGAAATGTGACTGTTGACAATAGATGGGTGGTTCCTTATAATCCTTGGTTACTCTTAAAATACGACTGTCATATAAATGTTGAGGTCTGCAGCAGCATCAAAAGTATTAAATATTTGTATAAGTATGTTTACAAAGGACCGGATCGAGTAGCAATGGAGATTCATAGAGGACCAATTATAGATGAAGTCCAGCAATATCTCGATGCTAGATGGATTTGTGCTCCCGAGGCTTTATGGAAAATCTTCAGATTTACAATCTATCGAATGAATCCAGCTGTTGAAAGATTGCAAATTCATTTACCAAATCGACAACAAGTGCGATTTTATAAGCACCAAAACATCAATGACGTGTTGAATGATGATAACAACTCCAAAACCATGCTCACACAATTTTTTGCACTCAATCAAAGAGATCCCCAATCTAGAACATTTTTGTATCGGGAAATTCCAGAGCATTATTGTTGGAATAATAGACATAAGGAATGGTATCCAAGAAGGTCAAACAAGAAAGTTATCGGCCGAATGTATACTGTATCTCCTTCTGAAGGAGAAAAGTTCTTCTTGCGGGTTTTGCTTTCTCACATAAGAGGACCAACCAGTTGGGAATATCTATTATCACCAAATGAAACATATTGTCACACATTCAAAAAGGCGGCTGAGAAATGGGGCTTTTTAGAAAGTGACAATAGTATTCATGAATGCTTAGTTGAAGCATCAACTTTACAAATGCCATATGCTTTACGAAGACTATTTGTGACCATATTACTTTTTTGTGAACCAACTGATGTTAGAAGCCTTTGGAATCACTTCCACACCTATATGCTAGAAGATTATACTTCAACCAACACTTCTGTCAATGAGAACTTGATTCCTATGTTATTGAGGGATTTAAATGACCTTTTAATTCAGCATGGTAAAACAATCAAGGATTTTGATTTGCCACCTTTATCTTATGATGCATTGGCAACTACTTCAGTACCAAGAATTATACAAGAAGAATTATCAATACAGATACCTACTGAAGATGTTGACAATGTACACAGATTGAATCATGACCAACTCATTGCCTTCAATACCATTTTAGATGTAATCAACCGTAATCAAAGTCAAGTCTTTTTTGTGGATGGACCAGGCGGAACCGGTAAAACATTTCTTTATCGTACTTTAATTGCACATTGTAGGAGCAACGGTCAAATTATTTTAGCTACAGCCTCCTCTGGTATAGCAGCAACATTATTACCGGGTGGTAGAACTGCACATTCTCGATTTAAAATACCTATCAATGTCGAGGCCGGTTCGTTTTGTTCTATAAGTAAACAATCAGATCTTGCAAAACTAATAAAAATAGCAAAGGCAATTATTTGGGATGAAGCACCCATGATTAACAAATATGTTTTGGAGGCACTAGATCGAACATTAAAGGACATTCTAGATTCTGATGCTCCATTTGGGGGGAAAGTGATCATATTAGGAGGTGATTTTCGTCAGGTACTGCCAGTTGTTCAAAAAGGTACAAAAGCACAAATGATTTCTGCCTGTATTATTAACTCTCATTTATGGAGTAACACAAAGATATTACATTTACAACAAAACATGAGATCATTACAAGATCACAATTTTGCTGAATATCTCATGCGCATTGGAGATGGTATTGAACCAACACAAGTTGATGACATGGTTAAAATACCCCAACAACTAGCAATATCATGGGAAGGAGAAACCTCAATACAACACCTCATACACCAAACTTTTCCTCAGTTACAATTTCATACATGGGATGCATCTTATATGGCTGAACGAGCCATACTAACTCCAAAAAATGAAGATGTAGAAAAACTTAATGACATAATGATCGATCTATTTCCAGGAGAAGATCGTAATTTGTTGTCATTTGATGAGGTTGAAGGAGACACATATCATTTATACCAACATGAGTACTTACACACTATTTGTCCAGGAGGTTTGCCACCACATAACTTAAAGGTTAAAAAAGGATCACCGTTAATGTTGTTGCGAAACATAGACCCTAAATCTGGGTTATGTAATGGGACAAGATTATTATGTCGTGGGTTCTATATGAACATGCTGGATGTTGAAATATTGACAGGTCACCATGCAGGAAAAAGAGCTTTCTTACCAAGAATTAAACATAAAACAACAGAGAGTGCAGGTCTTCCTTTTGTGCTTATTAGGAAACAATTCCCTGTGAGATTGAGTTTTGCAATTACCATAAATAAATCACAAGGACAAACTATACCTACCGTTGGAATTTACCTTCCACGACATGTTTTTAGCCATGGTCAATTATATGTTGCTTTATCAAGAGGTGTTTCTCAAACTTCCACAAAAATCCTTATTAAAGAAGGACACCTTGAAGGACAAGAAGGCATTTTTACCAAGAATGTTGTTTATAAGGAAATTTTGTTATCTCAAAACTAGGTATTGTTCGTTTTTTACTTCATTTATGTCATTAAAATGACTATATTTTCATATTCTACCCAATTATACTTATATTTACAACTACGAAAATAAAATTCATCATATTTATTTTATACCTGGCAGGTACGATAATAACTAAGGACAACTTACACCTCAATGAAGAATTACATGTAAGTCATTTCCACACATTTATACCACAAGAGGTGATATGCGATAAGTGTAGTTTTAAAAGTTTAGTTCCCAATCTTGCAATAGTTGACATTTTCTTTGTAGAATGCAAAATTTATGAACCAATGGAACACTTGGAAGGATGAATATTCACTTTCATTGGTTAAGCCAATAGACAACAAGGTAATCAAATTAATTCATTTCAATTATAATATGTCATGTTTACATATATCAATACAACTCTATTGTGCATCGTGTTTACATATATTGTTCTTCAATTGTAGATTCATCATTTGAAAATTTATTCTGTTGGTTGGGGATCCACTGTGATAACTGATAAAACACAACTTTCAAATCTAATCAAACGAGAATTACTTTCTCAAAAGACATGCAGGTATTATGCACATTTAAAATTATTTACTTTCTTCCATTATACTTTCTTCCATTATTCTTCTATAATACCACAAAAAATCTTTATTCTTTTTTATTTAACTTCTTTCCATTACCAGGAAACAACAAAAATCATTACCAATCCATACTCGCTACAACAACAATCTTTGTGTTTATCAAAATATATGCATCAATGAGGTTATTACTATTTCTTCAATATTTGTATACCATTACATATACATTTAATGACTCATAAGTAAATAACATTATTCAATGATATTTTTTAGTTCTTTAAAACTCAACAACTTATGGACCATGTCTTCTACAAAGAATTAAGAAGACTGCTCCAAAGGTAAATAAAGTTTTTTTTATTATCTATACATAATTCAATTGCTACATAATATTTCTGTTATTTGCATATATATTAGCAATAATATTTACTTTTTTTACAATGCAGGGAAGCTGAAACACATCCTAGACATCAATCTTTATTTGGCCTCCCAATTAAAGAAATGTTTAAGGATGTCGATATATGATACTTTCATTTACTATTTTTTTCTGCATCATGTATGTATGAAATATATATTTCATTCTTTTAATGAATGTATATTTATAAACACCTACTAAAATAGTTTGTATATTTATAAACACCTACCATTGACTCCATCACATATAACTCATTAACTCCAAATCTTGATCAAATGTATTAAATATTAGTTGATATATAATTTTATGAATTAGTAATTTACTGTTTTCTTTTTCAACCAATCTACTTATACCCATCATAAATTGTAATCGATTATTCTTAATATTATACGTATAAATACGTAAAAAAAGCGAACACACATGCGCGACAGCGCCTGTGTTTTCGCTAGTAGGTCATTCTTTACATTCAGTTGTACATTGCTCACCATTAGTGTGATTAGACATTTTCACTTTGTCTAAATAAAAATCTTCTCAGAGCAACTTTCTTTTAGTGGTGCCTCTCTGTTCCAACAACTGGTATCCAGAGCAAAGGTTCGAGGATGGGACCTAGTGCGTTTTCAATAAATCTCCCTGTTCTTGATGGAAAGAACTGGAGCAGATGGTGCGTGCAAATGAAGGCCATTTTTGGATCTCAAGATGTGGCAGAGATAGTCGAAGATGGATTTCCAGCCCTAAGTAAATCTCCAACAAATGAACAGAAGGTTGCCTAAAAAGAAAACAAGAAGAAAGATTGTAGAGCAACCGTCTTGATTCATCAGTGTGTTGATGAACCACACTTCGAGAAGATTGTAGGGGCTGCAACTTCAAAAGAAGCTTGGGAGATTTTGGAGCAATGATATGAAGGGGCCGAGAAATTGAAGAAGGTTAGGTTACAAACTTTGCGTCGTCAATACGAATTGATGCAAATGGAGAGCAACGAGAAAATAGCAGAGTACTTTAATCGGGTTATCACTCGTACGAATGCAATGAAGGGTTGCAGAAAGAAAATGAAGGATCGGTCTATTGTTGAGAAAATCTTGAGGACTCTCAATCCAAGATTCGATCACATTGTGGTCACGATTGAAGAGACAAAGAAAATTGAAGAGATGAAAGTCGAAGAACTTCAACGCTACTTAGAGGCACATGAACAAAGATTATTGGAGAGAGAGTCAGAGAAGCCCAATGACAATCAAGTTTTGTTGGCTCAAACATCAAAGAAAACCGGAAACAATTCTAGAGATGGTTTCCGAGGTCGAGGTCGCGGGAGAAACTCCAGAGGTGGATATGGAAGATGTGGTCAGAATCAAGATCAAGAAAAAGGTAGCGATGATCATTCTAATAACAGGCAGCAAAGTTCCAATGGTTGGCGAGGAGGAAAGAGAAAGACCGATAGAAAGAGAATAAAGTGTTTCGATTGTAATTGAATTGGTCACTTTTCAACGGAATGTAAAGCAGCACCGAACAATTCCGATTATGAGGATAATCAGTCAAAGACAGACTATCAAGCGCATATGGCGAAGGAGGAGAGTAGTGAGGCATCAGAAGAACCTGTGATCTTGATGATGGTCACCCAACCAGAGAGGTCGAGTGATGAAATCTGGTATATTGATTCGGGTTGTTCGAATCACATGACTGGCCATCGTGAGTGGCTAGTCGATCTTGATGAAAGGAAGAAAAGTATTGTGAGGTTTGCAAACAACAGGGTCATACAAGCCGAAGGTGCAGGAAATGTAGTTGTGACGAAGCAAGATGGTAAACAAGCCATCATTTATGATGTCTTATACGTGCCTGGGATGAAAAGCAATTTGATCAGCATGGGTCAATTGTTAGAGAAAGGATATTCTGTGAGAACAGTTGACAATCTTCTTGAGGTTTGTGACGCAGCAAAGAAGACTGTGATTAAAGTGCCATTAGCCAGGAACAGAACATTTAAGGTTAGCCTGAACAACCTTGATACCCAATGCTTTTCCGCTGCGGTATATACTGATGAATTCTGGTTGTGGCACCTAAGAATGGGGCATTTAAATTTCAGAGACTTAAGTCGAATGCGTTTTGAAAAATTGGTGAGTGGTCTTCCATTGATCAAGACTCCTGTAAAGGTTTGTGAAAATTTTTGGATTAGTAAGCAGTCCAGAACCTCATTTAGTAATTTCACTACATCAAGAAGCAGTGAAATACTACAGGTTGTGTATAGTGATGTATGTGGACCATTTGAAGTCCCCTCATTGGGAGGAAATAAGTATTTTCTGCTATTGGTTGATGACTTCAGCAGAAAAATGTGGATATACCTGTTGAAAGCTAAGAGTAAGGTGTATAAAATCTTTAAAGAATTTAACGTGTTAGTTGAGAAGCAGTCTGGTAAGGTTGTGAAGGTGTTACGGACTGATGGTGGTGGGGAGTTTGTTTCAGGTGAAATGGAAAGCTTCTGTAAAGAACAGGGAATTATACATGAAGTAGTGGCCCCATACACCCCACAACATAATGGAGTGGCAGAAAGAAGGAACCGCACTATTCTAAACATGGTAAGAAGCATGATTAAGCAGAAGAATTTACCACACATCTTTTGGGGAGAGGCTGCCATGACTGCAGCGTACATGTTGAATCGCTGCCCCACCAAAAGGCTTAATTCAATGGTTCCAGAAGAGGCTTGGACTGGTGTCAAACCATCTGTCAAAAATCTAAAGGTCTTTGGCTCATTGTGTTACAAACACAGACCAGTTTAGAGGAGAAGAAAACTAAATGATAAAGGAGAACCAAAGATATTCGTAGGATATAATTCTATTGGTTCTTATAAGTTGTACAATCCCAAAGAAAGAAAAGTATGTTTTAGCCGAGATGTTCATTTTGAAGAGTCCAGATCTTGGTATGAAGTGGTTTCCACGACGTCTGCAGAAGTGGAATTTAACTGGGAAAAAGATAGTCCTACTAAGACTAACACCCAGTGCATAGAAGGAAAATCAAGTGACAGTCCAACAAGACAAAGAAGTTTCCCTCAAGCCTTCAAGATTATCAGATGTATCCTGACAATTCGATTACTAACGATGGCAATCTGGTCCAACACCTGGCACTAATGGCCAATTCTGAACCAGTAAGTCTTGATGAAGCTATATCAAGTGAAGTGTGGAGAATTGCCATGGAGGATGAAATAAAGAGCATTGAAAAAAAATCAGACCTGGGAGATGGTAAATCTGCCAAGAGACAAGGTACCCATTGAGGTAAAGTGGGTGTTCAAAACTAAACTCAAGCCAGATGGATCAGTTGCAAAGTACAAAGCAAGATTAGTGGCAAAGGGCTTTATGCAAAGAAAGGGAATTGATTTTTCAGAAGTGTTTGCTCCAGTAGCCAGACTGGAGACCATTCGAATGATTGTGGCTCTAACTAGTTGGAAGAATTGGAGTCTGTGGCAGTTGGATGTCAAGTTCGCTTTCCTAAATGGAACGATGAAGAAGTGTTCATTACTCAACCTCCTGGATCTGTGAGTAAGGGCAATGAACATAAGGTGTTAAGATTAAGAAAGGCTTTGTATGGCCTAAGACAGGCACCGAGAGCGTGGAACAAAAGGATTGACAATTTCCTTCATAGAGTTGGTTTCCTGAAGTGCACCACGAAGTATGGAGTGTATGTCAAGTCTTTAAATGTTACAGAGACAGTGCTAATCTGTTTGTATGTGGATGATCTATTAGTTATTGGAAGTAGTTCATTATGCATAGATCAATTGAAAGAAGATCTGAAAAGAGAATTTGAAATGACTGATTTGGGTGCCTTATCATATTTTCTAGGACTGGAGTTTGCTTATGATAGGAGAGGAATTATCATGCATCAGAGAAAGTATATCTTGTAAGTGTTAAAGAAGTTCAACATGATAGATTGTAATCCAGCAGCAACACCTGCGGAGCTTAGCTTGAAACTTATACAAGATGAAACTAAAGTCTCGGTGGATGAAACTCTATATAGGCAGATGATTGGAAGCCTACGATACATATGCCATAGCAGACCCGAGATCACCTACAACGTTGGAATTGTAAGTAGATTTCTAAGCAACCCTAAACAATCATACCTGGTTGCAGCTAAACGCATTCTGAGATATCTTAAAGGCACCCTAGGATATGGTCTTATTTTTCTTCATCAAAGCAAAGAAGGTGATCACCTACAACTGCTAGCTTATTCAGACTCTGACTGGAGTGGTGATGCAACTGACAGAAAAAGCACCTCAGGACAAGTTTTCCTGCTGTCCGGATCTCCAATATCTTGGAGTTCAAAGAAGCAAACGGTGGTCGCCCTCTCCACTTGTGAAGCAGAATACATTGCTGCATGTTCTGCAGCTTGCCAGGCACTATGGCTCACGACTTTACTCAAAGAATTGAAGATGTTTAATGATGACACTGTAGAATTACTGGTGGATAGCAAATCAGCTATTGATCTAGCCAAAAACCCAGTGTCTCACGGAAGAAGCAAGCATATCGACATTAAATACCATTTTTTGCGAGATCAAGTTAACAGGGAAAGCATCAAATTGAAGCATTGCAGAACTGAACTTCAATTAGATGATGTCATGACTAAAGCTTTGAAGTACGAGAGGTTCAATGAGATGAGAACATCCCTGAATGTTCTTGATTTCCATTTGTAAAAATTTTTTAATCAGAAAAGGGTGTTAATTTGTGATTAAAATATCTGTTTTAGTTTGGTCGGTACTAACTTGTATATAAGTCATTATTTACGTTCAATTGTACATTGCTCACCATCGGGATTAGACATTTTCACTCTGTCTAATTAAAAATCTTCTTAGACATTTTCTTTTGGTGGTGCTTCTCTGTTCCAACACATTCATAGGCCTGAAAAACCACTTCCATTGAAGCACAGCTTCATCAAGTGTTACCATTTTCACAAGACACATGACCCACCAAGTGGTAAGGCCCCTAAGACAGTGGCCATGGCTCCACCACCACCGCACTTGTGTCACCCTTCCCCTCCTCCTCCATCACCACCACCACCACCACCTTCTTTCTCCTCCACTACCTCACACCACCACATCTAAAACACCGCCAATCTCTCACCGCTTCTCCTTTGCCACGCTCGCTTCGTCTCGTCCTAAACTTCGAACACTCAACTCTCCACTACCAACCACCTCTGACGCGGATCTCGAGGCCAAGAAGAGCCGGAACGAGCTGAAGCGAGAAGCCAAGCGCGCTGTCAAGTGGGGGATGGACTTAGCTTCCTTCTCCGCTCCACAAATCAAACGCATCCTTAGGTTTTCGGTCACTTTTTTCATTTTCCATTATTCCCTCTTCCTTTTCCTCAATGCCCGCTTCGCAAAGTTCCCACCTTTGCTGAAAAACCGTGTGCTTTATGTTGGGTTGTTGCAGGGTCGCTTCCTTGGACCAAGTTGTGTTCGAAGCTGTTATGCTCGTTAAGGTGCCTTTTTCTTTTCTTTTGTACCATATTCATGACAATGGGAATATCTTATGTATTTACTTGACAGGTCGTATAATAGTTATTGTAGATTAGTCTATTGTTGAAGAGAAGGTGTTTGTTGTTTTGCCACAGAGACTGGGACCTGATGTCCGTGAAGGAAGGCGGAGGCAGTTCAATTATATTGGTAATTAATTGCTTCCAGAGCATTTCAATTCTATTTGGTTCAATGCATTATGCATTTACGATGATGATAACAAACATTAAAACCATGATTGAGCATCATATCATATATTTTTTTTGGATAACATATGTGTTGTTTCTGCCCTTTCCATTTTGTTTTGCATCAGTATGAATCGATTTTTTCATGTTGGTTACTTTGTTAACGTACCATTTGCCGCCAATTGGGGTAGATTAGATTACTGTTGCTAATTGATATATATGTGGTAAGTTGATTTGACATTATGTATATCCTGCAGTGCAGATTCATGTTCTTCATACATAAATTGTCTCAGGGAAATTGCTACGGGATGTGGATCCTGAGTTAATGGATCGATTAGTTAAAGCGACAAGAGATTCAGATTACAAAGAGTTGCAAGCTTTAACTGGCTTAGGGTCTGATGACCCAGAAGATGATGATGAAGATGGCTTGGTTGAATCGGAATCAGAGGAGAACCAGGAGGTATGCATTCAACATTCATACTTGAACTCACTCTCTCACATTAGCGTGTTGTTTGCTAAATCTGTGTGTTGTATTTACTTATGATGTAATAATTATTATTTCCTTGAGGTGTATTCTTATTCTTGGAGCATTTTTTCAGGAATCCAATTGGCACGATGAACAGGTGACAAGGTGGTTTGATGGTCTGATCAGTAAGGACATTGAAATCACCAATGAAATTTATTCAGTCCAAGGAGTTGAATTTGATCGTCAGGTAAGACTCTTTGCTAAATCGAAAAGTGTAAATCTGTGTACTTGTTGTGCTTTCAAATTCTGATCAATTGTGACTCATACATTATCTTAACATGATATGGGAATTATTTTCTAGAGCTTATTTCAAATGAATCCAAATTCTCTACTGAGTTTTTGGTGTTGTCTTTTGCTATTATCCTAAAAATACAATATGTTGTTACTTTAAATATTTTTTAATATATTTTACATTTTCAAAATCAGTGACTATTAAGGTATTTTGAAAACACATTAGAAGAACAACACAAAAAATAACAGTGAGTCCAAATTATATTATATATTATGTACAAAAATTGTCATAGAGACCCCTTCCAAAAACAATCTTTCTGCTGTGATATTTATTGGCTATAAGTATAATATGTTAAACAGGAGTTGCGAAAGCTTGTGCGAAGAGTGCACATTACTCAAGAAATGAAGGCTGAAAATGAAGAAGAGGAGAAAAAAATAGAAACAGCAACAGTTGGTGCTAAGAAGGCTCTTACTCGTTTCCTTCGTGGCCTTACAAAGAGAATCCCTTATGAATACTAATACGTCAATTAATCAGTGTTATTTGAAGTTGCCATGTCTTAGCTTTAAGAATTTACCAAGAATTACATTGCGTTGGTGTGATTACATGCTGTGGAAAATCTTATATTCTTTTTTTAAGCTGACTAGCACTTAATATTTTGAACTCTTTTCCGTAAATTATTACTTTTATTGTCCAACTGAAGTTTTTACGGCTCAAAGATTTTGGAATTCGGGGAGTCATTAAGCATTAGAAAATATTTGTATTAACTATTCGAAAATTAACAAAAAAAAATAGTTTTATTTCTAATATAACAACTTCTCCAAAAGAAAAGAACAATAATTTTACATAGTTAGATTTCACGCTTTTATGAGAATAATCGTGGAGAAGTTTGTTAAATAATCTTTGTTATGGCTTTCGAGTTCCAGACCAAATAACAAAATCTAATTTAAGTAAAAGAATATAAGTCCTTAAGTTTTACAGTTGTCCTTTTATATAAAATCTCCAAAGTTCTCCATCATATCTAAGCCAACAAATATAACAACTACAAAAAAAAATAATAACTATAAGATACAATATTGTGTAAAAGGTTAATAAAATAAAGATTTAATTATATTTTGAGGATCTTATAAATTTGAAAATTTTTATTTGATTCTATAATAGTTTTTTGCGCTTCATTGAATTTTTGATATTTTTACAAAATTTAATTGAATCTGTAAAGTTAAATGTTTTGGTTAAGTTTGTAATGGGACCATCATCTTAGCTTATCACTCTCCTTATATGCTGTCGGATACTATTTTATTAAAAGAGACTGTGATGAGAAAATTCTTTCTAAATATTTATTAAATTCAACGAAAATCATTTTTAAACTTAATTAAAATTATAGATTTTAAAATAAAAAATATAAATTATTAAATTATTAAATATATAATTATAAAATTATGAAATTACAAAAAATCAAAATTATAAATAGTTCAAAATTATAAAATTTTTAATTTCATAATTTCATAATTTTATAGTTTTATAATCATATAATTTTATAATTTTATATTTTATAATTTTGTAATTATGAAATTATATATATTTTTATAATTTTGTAATTTTGTATTTCATAATTTTATAGTTACATTTTATATTTTTGTAATTTTCTATTTTATTTTATTTTCTTATTTTTAGTTTTATAGTTGACTGTGTTTTTACTTGTTATTATATATGCATGACTGACTAAATTTTTTTGTGTATCTCTACTCTAATACATATTTGCTCAAATTTGTCTTTTAGTATAGTATTATTTGTGAAGTTCCTCCTTTCTGTTTTACCTCCTAATCATAATGTTAATAGAGTGTTCAAAATGAATTTATAAAGAGCAAAAGAAGAAGAAAGTCTAAAGATTTTGGTCCTATATTTTATTCATTTTGACTTGAGATGATCTTATGGTAAAACAATGAAATCAATTGATACTCTTCTTTTAGAAGAAGCTAATAATAATGAGATTAACTCTCTTAAAGCAAATAAAACTTGGATTTTAACTTATCTTCCTCTTGTTTGTAGAAGTATTAAATGTAAATGGTTTTTAAGGAAAAATTAACTATGAATCTAAAGATAATTTTAAGATAAGACTTGTTATTATTGATTGTTCATTGATACATATTCACTTCAAAAGTTGCTGCTGTTTGAGTTTTAATTGCACTTGTGTTTTTAATTTAAAAATCCATCATAGGGAGGTTAAAACAATTTTTTTAATCATAGATTTAATTGATGAAACATATATATGAATGGACTTTATATATGATTTAAAACAAACACCAAACCCTGAATAATTTGATCAATTGCTCAAATTGACATTGTAAATACAAATTTAGAAGAACTTATATGTAAAATTATATGATTTAAAACAAACACCAAAATCCTAACAAATTTTATCAATTACTCAAATTAACATTTTAAAAACAAGTTCGATATTCTGTCTTTTCCTTATTTCCCTCTTAGACATATGTTATTCTCATAACTTTTAAGGTTAATAAAGAAACGAACATTTCAAAATGTTGAAAAAACCATGTGTCTACTACTATCTACCAGCATTCTATTCAGCGCAGTCTGTGGAATTCAAATGTTAATAAACATGTTCGTCCGATTGTTTAACACAATTACATCTTATAGAATTTAAACAAGATCTATTGTCATTCTCCAACCAATAAATCTATGCTATGCGTTTCAATTTATTATAAAACAACTTTTGTTCTTGCTCAATTTTTCATTTTAATTTCATACTTTTCAAGTATAGATTTAACTGTCTAGCACTGAATCTAAAATGAATGTCAATCGATATTTTCATACAAGCTGCGAAGGAATTATTGTCCTTAGTCTACTACTCCTGTCCTCTCAATTTATTAAAAATGATGACACAATCAATATTTGACATTAAAACACAATTGGCCATAAAATTTGATATGTCGGGTAACAGTAGAACCCAAAAAAATAAAAAACTTCTCAGATAATCCAACTATCACCATCATTATCTTATACAATGTACATCAACAAAACTTGACAAAATGTGTCGCATGGTTTTCCTCTGACAAACTCAAGACATTTGAATGCGCAGAAATACGCAGAATCTCACCTATACTCGGGGCTTGCTCTATCTTTTAGGTCTAAAAGCTTGCAAAAATGAAGCTGCCATATACTCTTTATGATGTCATTTTATTTTGAATTTGCCTATGAACATGGATAAGAAACTCTACATAGGAGAAGCCACCTGCGCTCTTGTCTTCTATCATATATGAGAAGAATAACATTCCTGACGAATAGTACATAACATACATTAAGTTAAAAAATCAAGAACAATGTAGACCACCACAACAATTGTCTACAGATTTCTTTCTTCTATTTGAATACTTCCCTAGTCTAAGCCTAGCAAACCAACAACAAAACTTAGCAAGCAATGCAGCATCTTTTAGGATTTCCTGACAAAAATATTCTTTTATGAATTTAGCAGACAAGTTGTAAATTTACTCAACATTATTGATACACAAACTTTATATCTTTTGAACTTGAAGATAATATTCTTAGCTAAATGGTGTTTTATAAAAAATATCGGCTTTGCTCGTCTGACTTAAGCAATCCCAATAACATGCAATAATACTAGAAAAGAGAGATCATGAATTCAATCAACATATTCTACCGCCAAAATTACAAATACCACTCCATGACAAACCAATCCAGAAAAGTTTCACGTAGTAGAGCATCATCCTTGGAATTTGCCAAGAGAAATCGACCATTGAGCATGTATAAAAATAAGAAAGAATGTTTGGGGACAAAGTTTATAAAAGATGGTGAAGTAAAATGCTCAGTTGAAATGAGAAAAGAAAAGCTGAGTATTTCTTTTAAAGAAACAAGTTTGCTCAAGTGGACACCCGTGAATTTTGAACATTGGGTACTGGAAGCAATGCTTTCCAAGAAAATATAGAGCACGGGCTCAAGAAGCAAATATTGCCAAAAAGAATAGGCAACATGGTTGAAGACAATGTAATCGAAAACTTTGAAGACATTAAAAAAAAAATGAAGCACTGCAAACAGAATTGGCAAATAAATCTACGTGGTCTTATGTGCAAAATTAACTTCCATATGTTATGCTAATAGCTAAAATCCAGTATGCATTGAGCAATCAGGTTTACACAATCATTCTATCTAATGCACTGACCTGATGGATCCCCTTTCCTGCAGAGCTTTAGCCTGTACAGATATAGAAAGTATTAAAAACATACATTTTTATTTAGTCATCAAATCACACGGAAATTTATTTGAATAGGTCGGAAATAAGCAATAATTCCCAAAACAAATAGCTTACCGGAGGTAGGAACATCTTTGCCGCCGTATCTCATTTACCACTTCATTTAACCTCTTCGATAATGGATTGTCATATTGCTGCAATACAAACTGATAAAACATAATTGTTAACTTAGAATAGCAGGGTCTGAAATAAAAAGCTCATTAAAGCAACATGATTAAACCAACTTTCTTTCAGCATACTAGAAGGTGTCATTATAGACTATTATCCATCAGGTATGATTTAAGGATGATATGAAGTTTCCTTGAAAACACCCACTGCTAGGGATAGAATTTGACAATATGCTTGTTAGACAGACACCAGGAGGGAAAGACAAGAAAGCAAGCAAATTACCAGAGTAGTGACTTCGTCAATTGTAGCAACGCCAAACAGTTTCCTCACAATGTCATGATTCACAGAGTCTCCAACATATATCAAACAATCATGACCATTCTCAAGAAGATATATTCCATCATCACTAATGTGTTCACTAGAAAGAGGAAGAAAGGCAGGAATAACAGAATCTTCATCTTCCTGCTATTTATAAAAAATCTATCAGTGCCTCAACAAGTAATATAAATATAAGGTCTAGGTTAACAGGCATTGGTACAAAACATATAACGAATTCGTCAAAAACATGTCACCCTCTTCAACACTTACAATACTATGGTAACAAATTTTCATACAAGTTAAATGGCTTGCACCACATTCCTATTTTCAAAAATAAAAACTTAATAACATTTTCAAAATTCATTACATTATTATGTTCTGATTAAATAATTGCTAATATGTAATATTGCACCATATTGCTAATATCATGATTTTTTTATATATTCTTTTGACATGATTTATCAATATACCTTTGATTCAAGATCATGGATAGCCACCATCCTAGGATACACAAGTGGTATTGCCAATGGAACAGAGATAGAGGACACATAATTTATCCAAAATGACCGTTCATCTATTTTCCCCTCCGTTCTCAACCCTGTACTCTTAGTTAATGCTGAAAAAGAAATGAACAATGGAATTAGCACCCACTTATAGGGGCCTTCTTAGAAGACCATATGTCAAAGTTTCAAGTTCATTCATTAATCTGGCCATTGACAAATCAAGCGAGAGTATATCAGCTTTGACAGTAATCATCAATTCACTAAAACAAGATACTACCTTCAAAACAGAAGGACCATCATAAAGAAAATATTGCTCAAGTCAATGACCAGAGTATTATTATACAATAAAATATTCTAGAAATGCAGTATTATCCCAATTTTGGTCACACTTGTTAGTGACATATAAATGCAGGAGTGGAAACGTAAAAACATACAAATATAAATAAAAAGAAAATTGGTTAAAGATTATCTGTTAAGTAAAAGGTAGAATGCAGCATATGAATAAACTGTTACAAATAATATCTTCAGTTCCCAGCGCTGCTCATCAGAAAAATTCTGCAATGCATGAAAATTCATACATACCAAGTGTGTACAGGGGCAAAAGCTTCAGTGCCTCAGGGAGAATAAGTTGTCCAGATGAGGACACTGTTGCACAAAATTTACGGTATGAAAATAGTGCATTGATGCAAAGGTTTGTCACTTGTTCCCGAACAAGTGGGAGTGGCTTTGAAGGAATCTCATTAGCAGCTGCATGAAAAAAATAGTTAAAACTCCACCCAAAAATTATACCTGTAAACACTATCTACAATAAAACAGGATGATACACCATGGAATCATTTACAATATATAAAGCCAACAAAATTCAGCAGAGCTGTTAACAACAGTCTGGCAAAAAGAATAGTCATGAACAGAATAATCGTAAGGTAAATGCATAATCACGAAAGATGTATACCCTGTTTTAAGAAACAGCAAAATTGAGTGTCCAAATCAGCTGCACGGAACAGATTACTGAGCATACTAGTGACAGGAAGAGATAAGGTCACCACACGTATTCTTCTTTGGCCGTATAGAGTTGTGTAAAGAAGGGCACACTGAAGAATTGAAGAGAATATATAATCAGAACAACAGTAGAATATTTTCAGTGACACAATTTTCCAAGTAGGGTGACTGCACATAAACCCCTTGGAATAAAGTTGAGCAGTAAACTTTCCTAGTACCTGAAAAGCACATTCTGATCCATCCTGTAACTTATCGTCATGTTTCAAAGTTACCATGAAATTTTTGTCACAGTCAATCTGCACAAAAGAACAATTAGGACACAGGTTAAGCATTTCAAAGTATTTTAATTAATTCTACTTTTGGTCAACAAAGAAAAACTGGCATGGTAAGTCATAAACATGACAGACAGCATACCAAATGGGCAAGTCTTGTTTACAGTTTAGAAAGCATTTACTCTGGTATTAAATAATTTAAATGCTATTTTGTAGAGATTAAAAGTTAATTAATATTTTTAGTATCAAAAAAATAACTTTTTAAAAAAATAAGTTCTTGGCAAGTGAGTTTATGCCTAATTCAATCTCGCAAAACAGGTGAGGATTGCATCCTACTTGTATGTTATAATTCAGCCTTATTCTTACTTGATATGGGATCTCTAACATACTTCCTCACACCGACAAATGAATATCTAGAGCATGGGATTAGATATTTGTGGGTAGTCTAATAGAAGCCTGATAACGATGGCCCAAAAGCCCCAAGGAACTTGACTAGGATTGACTCTAAATAGCTATGATACCATCTAATGAAGTGGGTTTATGCCTAACTCAATCTTATAAAATTAATTTATAAGATTAAAATTGCACCCCCACTTACAAATTATAGTCTTGCCCTATTTCCAGTCCCCAGTCAATGTGGTATCTTCAATATAAGTAATTGATTTTATGAGAAACAGTTATATATAGCTTTTGACTATAATCAAACTTCCAATTCTTTTCAGTTTCTAATTATTTTGGAAAGTTGAAACAAAACGCACGAGAAACCAAAAAATGTGATCCAATAAAGTGTTTCTTCGGTGAAAAAAATCTTAAATAAACTAGCCCTATAAGTAATTCATGGAAAATTGATCCAGCAATACCACCATCCCCACATCTTTTCTATGTTGATAGATGTAAAATTTAGTAAGTTGATAGATGGCATCCACTCAAACAAGTCAGTTCAGTAAAATAGAACGGAAATATAACAAAATTAGCCCCCAGTTTAACCCACAACTATAAAAAAGTACATAAAATTAATGTCTCCAGCACTTCAATTCTTTAGTACGTAAAAGATTTTGATAAACCAGTTAATAATCAACGATGATGGCTTTCCAAATCCTAAAGACAACTAAACAGATATCTTCAAATTAACTTCCTTCCCTTGGCCCTCAATTTTGTACAATCTTTTGGAATGGAAAAAATGTGTGGTAGGTAGAATTTTCAAGCATTGCTATCGATGGGAAACAGAAATGGATGAAACTAACTGCACTAATTATTAGTGACAGGAAAGTCTTGAGTAGAGATCTGAAATAGAAATTAATGTTTCTGATGATATGTGTTCAAACCTCAAGTTTGCTAAGATAACATTGCTTAATAGTCAATTATTTAAGATATTCTCTGCTTTTGGAACTAGGTAGCTCTGTCATGATTTTACTATTAAAAGAAGCTTCCATAGGTTAAGGGAAGACGGTGTATATGAATAGCCCTAGACTCTTAAACAATGTTAAACATTTGACCATACCGGAACATAAGCCCAAAGTCAAGGATTAGGGGAATAAGTGTTTGCTTTTGATGCTCTTTTTATTCCTACAAATGATGTCAATGTTTCAACCTCAAGTCCACTAAGATAGCATCATCAGAGTTGATCACAGAATCCGAAGTATTACGAACTTTAGAGTTAGATGGCTCCATCACAGTTTCGTTCTTAAAAGGTGCATTAGTAGGTTAAGGGAGGAAGGTATATATATAAATAGGCATTGGCTTCAACTACTAAGTGATGCGAACATTTGGGTGTACCGGAGCAGTATCTATAATGCTACACTATATCTATACTTCATTCCATATAATCATATAAATAAGTAACAAAATAAAAAATAAATAATAAAAAAAAAAACAGAAGCATCATATCAATAGACGTTAGTAATTTTTTCACAACAAACTTGCGCATATTTTCATCAGTTTTGAAAACAAACTCATTTCAGAAGACTGGCTATGGACCAGAAAGCTCCAATACCATATTGAAAACAACTTACGATAAAAAAACTCCAATGATCATTCTGAGATTCGTACAAGTTATGAACTTTTGTTTACAGCAACAATACAAGACTACAAAAGCTCTTCTAAAATACTAATAAGCTACAGAAATGTAATAAACTACTCTTACAGAATGAAACATACAATGATGGATGTCACCAACTAACTAACTAATTATCTCATAAAAGGAGGGATAAGGTGAATTAGAAATGGAGGTTGCTGTTTTCAGTTACATATCCATAATTTATGGACAATCCAAAAATATTAACTAAATCTGAAACAGCACAAGTCTAGTTGGTGATAATATTGATTACATCTATCCAGAATGCAGCAAGCTTAAACAATTATGGAACACTTCTACACAACAAATTCTAATAGTTTTGTTTAAAAGAGGACTAATCCTAGCAGTTTAAACATTTTAATCATATCTGAACTATGATTTGGCATATATGAACAAGTTACATTACACAATTAAAACTGCCAACAGATCTAAATATCTTTAATCATTAATGTGTTAATACACAAACAATGATAAAGTAAAGATATGCCCAATGTCTATACACACATGCATATAATTATATCTGGAATCTTGAAAATTATACAAACCCCAGGTAAGTCAACATCAGTTGGGATGCGTTTACAGAAGTTGCCATAGTATTCTTGCACTTGGATACCCTGACAAAAGAACAAATATGAAAATTGTGGAACCTATTTGTTGAATGAAAAGGTACCAAAGAAAGTGAAACAAACAGACTACCTGACTGCACCTCACACGCATTACAGCCTCAAAACCTTGTGGCCTAGTGATGTTCCATCTAAGATCATTGTAAAGTTTCGCAGTATCAGAAAGAGCTGAGAAGGGATAATAGTAATAGACCTGGAAAAAAGTGAGAAGTTACTTTTTAGTAAACAAAACAAATTATTGAAAAATGATGGAATGTGTTGAAAGGATTAATAACAAACAAGTCACGTGTTGGGTACATGTATGAGTATTCCTATTTATAATGAAGAGATACAATAATAATGAACCAAATCAATATCTAATAATGGGAAATATTTCGTAAGATATTTCTCTATCAAAATGTATCATATCTCCCTATTTAATGTAACCAAATCATATTTTTAGCATAATCAACTCATGTCCCTAATAGAATGAACGTAATAAATGTTGATGAAGAATAAAACACACTATATTCCACTTTTGACTTGTGAACAATCATAGAATCCTCATCGAAGATGGTATCATTAGAAAACCCTTTAGGATTACACGTAATGTTTCCTCTTTCATTGAAAAAACTACTTATTACATACTTCTGATATGATTTTCAATTATTTTCCCCTTGAACTACATTTCCTTCATTAAGAATTTCCAGAAAGTGGTTAATAGTGTCTCTAGCATTCGTAAAAAGGGAGATTTATTGGTGAAGCCTGGGCAACTTGTATCATTTGTAGTAGTAGAAATATAATAAAATAATTGATTTTTCCATCGTTACAACAAAACATCTGATCAATATAAAAAATAGCAGTGATCAGAGCTTCAACTCATTTAGCATCAAAAGCAATAACACATCAATAATTTCAACAAGAGGCATAAAAATTCACATATACCTGTCCACCGGTAGTCCGCGGGATGACAGATATGGAAGCAATGTCTACATAAGTCTGAGTAGTCACAAACACATCAACACAAACCTGCAGCATAACAAAATAATTATACTTAACTAATCCATAACAAGCTGACCAACAAACAAGCACGCAAAAATCATCCAGTCATAAAAGTAATCCCTGAATCACATGAAAAAGCAATCAATATCAACCTGATACTCAGCAAATTCAACTGCTAGTTCCTTGAACGTTTTATCTGCAGGTTGAAGTAATTTATGGGCTTCCTGAAATTGAACAGATAAAACAATATCAAGATGAATCATGGAACAGATGTTATGCAAATGAATACTTTTACATTTTTTCTATTATAAATTAAAACATCAAACGCTGCATCTATGAAAATCGGTATCCTTTCCATTTTCATCACTAGATATAGAATTGGACTTTCAAACGCGTGGAATTTATCCCATTCCATGTCATCACTTATCAAGCTAGTGCTTATACCAAGTAAATGACAAAAATAACATATTCATATATTTTATATTATACAGGACAAAATCCAACAATTCAACAACCAAATTGAGACAGATACCTTTTCACCTGCAGAGATGTTTGTTCTACCTTCAGCCTCCCGTGCAGAGAGCGCACCAATGCCAATAGATGGCAAGACTGGAGCCAGCAAACAAAAAGCGTGAAAAACATCGAACATACTCAATAATGAGTCAGACAAAAAAAGAAACATACAACCTCATACAAAGTAGATACGGAAGAAATGGACTAAGATAAAAACAACATGATGACCACAAAACAAACAAAATATTACAGGATTAGAGAAAGATAACAACATACAAATGAAGATCTAGCCACAGAAGACAAACAAAAATATTCTAACACTACTATAAGTACTGTTTCAAGATGTGTTAATAAAATTTAAAGGCCAGAGCGTTTATTGGCAACTTGTTGTTTACTAAAAACTTCTTTCATGCTGAATTGACAAAACATATTAATTATTTTATTTATTAAATATTTGTAATTAAATTGTGACATTGGTAAAACTTTTTTAAGATATTTTTCTTTTATTTTAACCATAATGAGCATTTCAGAATATTCGTAATTTCTAATTCAGATCCTGAATTTTACTTAATTCATGTCCCAGAAAGAGAAAAAAGAATTGGTCACATAACAAATGTGGCAGATGCATACTTTCAAGCAAGAAATTTGGTATAACATGAACTATATAATATGAAGGTCAGTCACTTAATATATATACAAGCTGAGAAACTCACCTGACTGGAAAACCAACAACTTTCCTCCCGTGTCCTTCATTGCGAGGAAAGCTGCCTAAAAGAAAAAATAAAATAAAAGTATAAGCATTGATATGTATTTATATTCACATTTTGATATATCTAGCTTTGATAGAAGGACCAGTTCTTGTTAGAAAACATTTGGTTACTAAAGCACACGTCAAAGGAAATAGAGAACTAAATCAATGAATAGTATGTAAAGGGCAGAAGAGAGATGTGGGTTTTCGGCTGTAACAACATTGTCCAAATGGCAAGGTGAATGGGAAATAGAAAGCAAGGAGAAATTGACGAGGGGAAGGATGAATGGGAGAGACAGAATCACTCACGGAGTGATTGCTTTTGCCCATGGGGCAGGGCAGGGAGGAAGTCGAGGGATTGAAACCATTTTTGTTTCTGATCTTGTTTTACTTCTGTTTCTAAGGGATAACAGAGGACTACCTCAGCTATATAACAATTCCATTCTGCATATTTTCCTAAATAAACTGAACAGACTGGCATTTACAAGTGAAAAACTACATCAGAAGAAAAGGATAAGTGTAGCAAAAAAAGTAATTTGCTTGGAAGAATAAAGGAAAAACAAAGTAGTTAGTTTTGAAAGTTAAAACAGTTACTTAGCTGAGGGATTAGCTATCCAACTAGAGAAAAGGGAAGAGTAGGGGGACCATTCGAGGAAATGTATTTTAAGAGATCCACGCCAGGTCTCAATTAGGAAAGAGAAACCCTTTGTGAGGAGAAAATTCGTAGGAGATATCTCTTTATTTTGCATTCACCTCAATCAAACAATAGCAATTTTTTTTTTACTCTGTTTCTTTACTCAAAATGAAACTCAAGCAAAACAAAATAAAATAACAAACCCCTTCAACTTCTGTAGCATATTACATAACGATACCCTATGAAACTTAAAATATTCTACATCATAAAGACATCCAACATACACTAGGAAATGAGAGCGGGTGTAGATAAAACCTCAGAAATGCAGCAAGTTAAGAAGTTAGACAGTTTAGTCATGGTTGCTCCTTAATTACCCTTCTCTTCTTTCGAGGATTAATCATATCTTGACAACCATCTCAGCAAATAACAAATAAAGATAATTATAAGTTTAAAGCAAAATGCAATACCTTGATAGCTGCACCAAAGGCTGATTCAGAGGTTCTATTATTTTGGAACATGGTAGGAATGCTTTCCAGAAGTAATTGTAAGTGTTCACGGCACTAAATGCAAAAGAAGCAAACAAGTTAAATACTGCCAAGTGAATACTTTCTCCAAAGATAATTGCCAAAATTCAAGGAGGAAATATTTGAATCTAACCTCAGATAGTGGAACAATTACGTCAGTTTGTAAGGGAGTATAAACATCTTGCACATCAGGAACGATGAGCATCAGTGGCTACAAATTTTGAATTCCAAAATCAGCCCGAGAATCAATTACTTAAAATTGGAAAATGCAAAAAGCTTGTTATCTAAACTATTACAGTTAGTTAGAACTGTAAATAGTATATTTATCTAACAGTTCTCAAAGGAATATTTTTTAAGATATAATGAACACAACTGTCACAAATTCAAAACATCAATACAAACAAATAAGAATAGATAACCCATGCTTTAACCGCTAAGAAACAAAAAAATCTGATGTAAAAAACCAAGCATTGCTCAGTTTTCCAGACACCAGTTAACTGTAGTATATAAATTATCTATCATGGGGGCTTTTATAACAAAAAAAAAATCCATCTTTCATTTTACATAACATTATGTATTTCTAAAGAACATACAAATTTAAACTACATGAAAACATGGACTTACAACTAAATCTTGCAAATTAAATAAAAAAATCAGAATATGTTTAAATTGTGTACTTGATTGATACCTGCTGCAATGCACGTTTCAAGTTGTAGAAATGAATTGTTGAGTCAAAAGTTGCAACTCCCACAAATGTACGAGGACCCTCCTACAGCAATATAACCAACAAATTTAGTATGAAGTATGTGTCCAGATATATTAGGGTGTCAATGTAGTCCAACAAGTTTGTGTGCGTGTAATTGTTTTTAAAACTCGAGGAATGAATGCATCTGTAATGTACAAAGTAATAATGTAACATTTTTAAAACAAATGGGAGGTTTGTGTAGAATTTTAAAAAATTTAGGGAGTCTGAAATCCAAGAAAACCTTACGGAATGTTCGTATAATCTACTGAAGAAGAAAACCAAACCTTCCTAATAGGAATTCTGTCAGATACTGACCACAAACAGGACAATGGTTTACCAAAAGGAGTTTGAAAACAACTAAAAAGCCCTAAACAAGCCACACATTTTTCAAAATTATTATCATTTCAATATTCCTTATCTCCCCAAGTCTCCTGTTGTCTTTCTTGGGTGTAAATATTGAATCCGTTAAAGTGGACATCAGCTAAGTATGATACCAATGTGAAATATGTTAAAGCCGCTCAGGTTCATTGGATGAGAAAGGATAAAAAAAAGATCTGATGCACACACTTCTCCCTTGTAAGGACTTAATAGTGGGAAATTGCATTTTAATATTTCCCATCCAGTTCAAACAATTCATCAATTTTATTTCATTACTTGTTTCAGAGGTTTCATTATTTGTTTTCGAGGCAGGTGGAGAAAGGAGGGAAGAATCTTAAAGGTTTATCTTTTCTATATTTTGAAGTACCAATTCAAACAGTGCATAATGAAGCAACGAGTTTCAGTCCATTGAAACAAAAAAAAATGGAAAATATTAAGCATCATACAAACTGTCTTTTATAAATTATTAAGTTGCCAAAACTTAGAACTCACAGGAAGGTCTGAAATAACTTGACTTATTGCACTGCAAGCTGCAGCTGTTGCACCAGTTTGAACAGCATTCATGGATACATCAATGAGAAAGAAGTACACTGCAGGCATTGGCTCACGAACCTACAGAAAACAGTGACTCACACCAGTGATAACAGACACTAAATGAAGAAACAAGAATAAAAGAAAAATAGGTCTTGTGCCAGGCAGAAGCATAAACTGCTTAGTTTATTATTAGCTTATACCCATGAATAAACTAAGCCAACCATATACAACTACACATAATCAATCCACTACACAAAAAATCATAGAAACGTGACTAAAATAGCAGCAAACAGACGTGTATAATACACGCAGCAATAGCATAAAATGTAATTAAGAATGAAGAACACAATTGTTGCAGACGGTGATTTCCTATACATTACAAAAGTACAACTGCTCAAGAATTATTTGGTTTAGACATTTAGTAAGCTGCTACCTGTTCACTTCATAATTTCAGACTAGAAACATTTTTAATAAATTGAAATGCTGAAATAAAATAACTTCATCTGGTGGGATAAATCTCTTGTTATTTGGTAGTAGAAATAATAAATTAATTTTAATGTTGGGCTTTGGTTTATTTAGATGATATTGGGTCTAGTTTACATATTTAGGTCTCACTTATTGGTTATATGAGTGGTTGGCACGTTCAAATCCCACAAGAGCAACAATTTGTCCTCTAGCCTGAGAAAATTCAGGAACTTTTATTGGAAAAAACTAGAGGAATATCTTGCGAAAAGAGACTCAATTACCTTTTTACCTCTTAAGTAATTAATCTTATTATGAACTATTCCAGTAATCTTTTTTGATGAAATGAGAGCATCCAATGACCCTGCTATCAACTTTTAGGCAGTCATAATTGCTACCTTACCATCAATTTAGCAACCATTAAAACTTCACTTATGCATCCAACTGATGCTGATTTCATTCAAGGTTAGTTTCTTTTCTTACAACTTGTATATTTTACCAAAATTCATCATCTATATAGCCAGGTATATTTACAAACAAACTAACCATGAATTCTTTTGTCGCAACAAATTCAACTGTTCCCCTACACAGCTCAGGCCTTTCATCAGCATCTCTACGCCGACCATCTGGACCTAAATTGCAGTGGTAGTCCCGTGGAGTTTCATCACTAAATCCTGGAACAGAAATATTAACAATAAGATGTTTGATAATGCCACAAATTGACAAAAAAGTAAAATCTTAATGAATAGTCCCATCACAGAAAAGCTAAAATTATGAGAAAATAATGAGGCCTTAGATGTAATCCACTGAATTTTTTTAAGTAAAAGGCTGAACAGAGGTACTGTCCATATTTATGGCACATTGTAGGACCACGTGCAACAGGACTTTTACCCTGATATGTGCGTCATGTCTACTTGACCGGAATCTGTTCTTACATGTTCTTCTGCTGTCCCTTTATGGAATTTTTCATCCTTTTTGGTGAGTGATGGATCTTGAGAACTTTGAATAAACAAACAATATATGCTATTATTTGATGACACTTCATTGGCTCATCAGGTGGTTTTAAATAAGATTAGCCAATTAATTTCTAAATGGAGTAAGGCACAGAATCTTCTTGAAGGGCTTTCCTTGACAGATATGAAGAGGAATAAAGCAGCTTTGCTCCATTAATCTAGCACTTTCTTCTTTACCTTGAAGAATTTCTCGTATCAAAATTTAAAAAAAAATGATAGTCTACATAAGCTACACACCAGGCTTAAACTGTGTTTATCACATTTTTGGGAGAACAACTTAATTAAGCGCTGCTTGTTGAGCTAGTTTTTATAATTTAAGTGCTGCAGTATAACTTGCTACTTTTACTGAAGAGGGAATAAAGTTAAATTGTATTCAAGTTGTAAAAAAAATGTTAAGTATCCTAGATAACTTACTAAAATAAGCAAAAGAGAAGCTTACTGATTTACAATAAGCTATTTTCATAAGTTTCTCCAAACACCATAGAAGCGTTGTTTCATAACATAAGCCTATATAAGTTTTTTGAAACATGCCCTTAAAACTAAGCATTAAATAACTAGTGCATCAAAAGCATAAACTTGTGATACAAATAACAATATCCACCAACCACTAAATCATCGATTAACTTCTCTTTACCAGCCAATAACAAGAAATTCCCATTTCTCCTCTAATCACTCCAAGGGGAAGTAACATAAGAAATTATATCAACGTGTCATTTGCAGTTTACATAGTTTGACAACAAAAAACAGAAGGATGAGAAGGATGAGAAATTGATAGCAGATATAAAATACTAACCACACAAATTGCATATGAAACGCCTTCCCTGATCAATGAATTTCATGAAGGGATTTATGTAAGCCTTGCAACGAGAGCAACGAACAGGACCACTCTCTCCAAAATCAACAACCTAAAGTAGTATGCATTCAGCCAAAAGATTTACTGAGAAAATAAATACACAAATTCTTTATTGGGGGCAATATTTTAGAATTAAAAAAGAGTGAACTTAGTGAATACGATAACATAGTTTACATTCACCACAACAGCTGTACAAAAAAAAAAAAAAGAGATTTGGTAATTGTGGGCTCAACAACAGTCACTAATCTTATTAGTGTAAAGTTTAAGCAATTGAAGATGCTTATCAAAACTCGTCAAACTTTTTTTTCAGCATTCCCCACTGGCAAATATATTAGAAAACAGAAAATTACACTATGAAAAAACAAAGAAAACCAAATGATGTTAGTTCATAATTGAATCCTTAATGTGGAAATTGTTTAGGGAAATTTGTTCAAAGATTGTCCAGTTAAACAAGTTTGTTTGATAGTTCATGGTAGTCTACTCTTTGATGATCATCTAGTGAAAGTCCTATGATACACCAAAGGAATGAAAGGTGTCTTGTCTAGTAAAAAGATTTTCCTCTACCCATTTGGTAGACAACATCTCGTCTATTGGTTAAGAGTGTCTCATCTAGCAGCCTGATGGGAGTGTGTCTTGTATGCTCTTGTGGTGGAAGATCATCTTGCAAGCCATCAACATTGACAACTGTGTAGTGCATCTAATGTGTTTCCACCAGTCCAAGTGTGAAACACACATTTCACGTGTCACAGATTTTGTTGAGTGATACCTAGCATGATCCTAGAAGAGTTTGGCATATTCCCATAGCATATATAGATACCCTTTTTTTAATAAAAATCTCATGCTAGGCATCACTATGATCCTTGGCATCTCAGCTAGACTGACATCCCAAGGACATCTATCATTTGTCAACACATAAAAATACCATTAAAAACAAAAAGAAAGATACAAAGAACTCATGGGGGGACCCAACCAAAATCCATGAACAAAAAACAGGCCAGCTATTAAGCTATACACTAGCTAAGCAGCCCTATATATAGATACCTTGTGTAAAGCATGACGATGGGTTGTTGTTAGAGAATTATAACATTAATTACATTGTGAGAATTCACAATATTGAGAAAGTAGCAATTGAGTTGTTACTTAGCTAATTGCTTTCTCCTCTAAGTAGTTGCTAACAAACAATTTAAATTCTCCTTAGTAACGGATATGTAGTTGTTAGACAATGAGTCTATGAGCATGTCGTCTGCTCAAGCAAGGAGAAGACCTAATGGTTAGTCACCATAAAGGAGGATTGTAATGTAACATTGAGTACGTTGTGAGTGATAATTAATTATATCATAGTTGACTTGTAATCACTAAAGTTCTTATTAAAATTTGTGTGAGGAAAATCTTGTTTTTAGTGAATTGCTCTTGGATGTAGATTAGAATTATTAAAACTCTAATTGAACTATGTTAATTATTGGGTGTCTAATTCACTCCTTCTTGTTCCTCCATTTTGTTTGTCGTTTCTTGTGGTGTTTGAGGTGGACGTTTCTAGTTTCCAATGAACTTGTGCTATAGTTCCACAACACTTAAAATAAATGCAAATTTTCCCCAAACAAATACACCATAAATAACCAGTTGGCCATTAAACATTTGAGAAAGATGAATTAACCTAACTTCAAAAAGAATACAAACTAATGCAAAAAACATCTACGACTAGCACACTTCAAAAGAAATAAAAAATCAGTACTTGAATAGGCTCCTCAGATGGGTGTGGAAGGGCCAGGGGTTGGACTAGCATAGCCAATTGCATTCCTGATGTTGCCAAAAGATCAGCAGTGAAAGGAACCTAATTCATTCAAAAGAAGAACAAAGCAAACAAAAGAAAATCAATACAAATTACAGGTATCCCTAAATTTTCAGATTAAAGTAATGAACCTCAGTAAATTACTGTTAAGACCAAAATTCACTTCAAGTAAGAGATATTTCTTTAAAAGAGAAGAACACCTCAATAGAATCAGGCATCTTCTTAGGGAAAACATATTGATAAAACTCTTCAAAAACCAAATCATAAATTACACCAGAAGTAAAAAGACTTTTGCGCAGCCACAAATACAACTCTGTACAATCAAGGAATAAAAAAGGAGGGTGTCTTGGTGCATGATTGCATGAGGCTGCCACCTAGTGGGAGTGTATGGAAAACAGACATACACATCCTATTCCCGGCAAGTGGGAGTCATTTTCCAATAATTGAACACCACTGCACCAAGGCTCATCCTCTATAAAACAATAAAATACAGATACGAAGCCAAGAAATCATAACATTTCTCATGACCTTACTTAAGATTAATAACATTGCAGACATTAGACATCACCTGATTGATTGTGCACTTCATGTAACGTGGACTGCAATTCCCTGTATCTCTTACAATGAAATCACTTGTTGCAGGCTGGACAAAAAAAGGTAGTGCAAGGTAAATGACTTTCCAGAATAATGGGAAAAAGGTAATTTATAATATTAAAGACCAAGAACATCATTTGTACTTAGTAAGCCTCAACTTCAACATACAGTCATTTCTCTCTATCTCTAGTTTGTTGAAAAGAAGAAAAAACCATAGATCAGTAATTTTCAAATGACTACCGGAGGAATGGTTGCCTGGTTGCCTTGACGAGTTTCATGCAAAATCACAGAGGAGCCAGGAGTAGGTCTTGGAATTTGATTGGGATCAATTTTGGAAGGCCCTGCCATAGGGGCTCCAGTTTGACCAACAGCAGGTGATATGGTAGTAGTCATAGATTGATTTGGCAATGGTGGTGGCATGCCAAACATCCGAGGAGGCTGTGAAGGACCAGGAACAGGAGGAGGTGGTGCTACCTACATAATTCCAATAATCAGAATCCATACAATTTTTCAAAAGATGGATAAATGCACATAGGACATATTAAGGATTATCATAAATCTATTTAAAGGCTTGTATTTTTAAGACATTATACCAAACTCATGTGAGACACAAATGAGAAGAGTTGTATAACACAGCATAAAGAACATATCATATCGTGTCAGTTTTAAACAAAGACCAGAGGCAACAGTATTACAAAGATGATACATACCAAAACAATTTAAAAGAAAACAGTTAAGATACCATTACTTACTAGATCCATCGAACCTAACTATAAGAAATACCTGAGCTATTTTGACAAATTAACTATAGAGAAGCTCTTATCTGAAAAAAAAAAAATATTTCGAACAAAAAACCTCGTGCTCATTTTCCTGTTATGCACAAGACAGAGAAACTTAGAAGGTCCATTATTTTGTAATCTGCTTATGCTAAAGACCACGTAGTCGCCAAAATCCTTTTTCCTTTAGAAAGGCAGAAAAAGACTGCTCCATGTAGTATTGATACAATAATAGGTTACATTTTTTTATCAATTCATCCTGCAAATATTGTGGGTAAAAAACATTCAAATACAATAAAGTTCAAATGTATAGGAAAGCTACCTGCTGGGATTGCATCTGCCAAGAAGGGGCTCCAAAAGGTGAACTTGGAGGCTGCATTATTCCTTGAGATGCCATGGGATAGGGGGGTTGGGGACCAGCTGGCCCTGGAGGAGCTCTCATAGTTGGAGGAGGTCCAACCGGAGGTTGTGTCACACCGGCAGCAGGAAAGCGTTGGGGACCTGCCAAGGCCCCAGCAGAAAATACAGGCGGCCCATTATTCATGAAATTACCCGATGCACTGGTAGGGACTACAGCCGGGGGAGCACTCATTGGCGGTGAAGAAAAAGGACCCGGACTAGGACGAGCACCAGGAGTCGCTTGAGGTGGCACTAGCGGACGGATTTGTGGAGAACCACCAGGAGGAGGAACCCCAGAAACAGGCGCAACACCACTAACCGCCGGTGGAAGGGAACCAGGAGGGGGTCTTGACACAAAAGATGGAGGTTGACCAGGAGGTGGCCCAGTGGGCCTTCCCGGAGCAACATTTGGTGGAAATGCAGGCAATGGTTGCCCAGTAGGAGGCCCTGCAGGCCTCACCATTGCTCCAGGAGGTGGACCAGGTCGTGAAAATGGCGGTGAGGAACCAGGGAACCCCGGTGAAGAGGCCGAAGAAGGAAAAGGTGGTGGTTGACCAAATGGGGGAGGTCTGGAAACAGGATTCGAGGTCATGGGAGGCCGATTAAGATTCAAATTGTGCATATTATCAGCGAGTGCATCAGGAGTGCCCCTAATGTTAGGGACGTAATTAGGGGGAGGTGGCTGTGGTGTGTTACTGCCGGGTCTAGGTGCCCCTGGAGGCACAGGAGCAGCCATTACTGAATCAAATGAAATCAAATCCAAACTCAATTTCCAACAATCCTCGCTCTGCTTCGCCGGATTATCAAAATAGTACCGTAAAAACAAAGATCCAAATCTACAAGGATTACAGATTCAAGAATCATTGAATTATTCAAGAAAATTCGGAAAGAAAAAAAAACGAGATTAATAGCACGTGAGCGTGAATCGAGAAATCGATACGGCAATAGAAATGATCGAACAAGAATGCAGATTACGATGAGGTAAAGAAATACGGAAAAACCTGGTGCGAGATCGGTCGAATTGGAAAAAATTGGGACCAGAAAGATCAGAAAGAACTTAGATCGGAGAAGGGGGGTTTTAGAGAGTGGTTAAATGGTGCGTAAAAATAACTTATTATATCACTGCCTATTTAATTTGTTTTCGGCCATAATGTGTAACTGTTTAAGGGCCATTTGGTCCGGGTATTATCATTTCCCATTGCCAAACCTGCGCAATGTTTTTATCGCCTAGTACCAATGGTCCAAATGGGTTCTTTAGGTTTTCTAAATATTCAACAAATATGTAAAAAAAAAAAAAAAATATATATATATATATATATATATTCCCTGAATTCTTGAATTTATATTTAAATTAACTATATTCTTGGACACTGATAAAAAAATTGCATTATTTAATCAAATTTAGGTTAAGTTGATTAAGATATAATTGATTTTGGGGCTAATAATATAATGATTATTTTTTAAAATAAGCAAAAGTTTTTTTTTTATTCTTGACCATCATAAAAATCAATTTTCTGAAACAAAATTATTTAAAAAAAAACTAATGTAAACCATTTTTCACTATTTAAAAACAATCATTCGTAAGACTCTACTTATCCCTTCATCAAGTGAAATCAATTCAAAATAAAGTTTTCGGACATTTGGGAAGTTTATGGATGTGAGACTGTTTTTTTTTTAGGATAAATGGTTGTAAGAGGGAAAGAAGAGTTAAAATTATAAGTTAAATTGAGTATAAAATTAAAAGATCAATTATTTGGCTATTTATTTGCAAAGTTAATTATCTCTCTAAACACTTTTCTTTTTATATATTTTTTTTAACTTTCATAAGATAATAACCATCTTTTCTCTACCAGATAGTATCAACAAAACAATAATAATAAAGTAAAGTTCAATTATGATTAATAAGAACAAATATTTATAATAAGTTCATTTTTGTTTACAATTTTCATGTGTATAATATTTCTAAAGTTTATGTGCATATTTTAAATTTTCACAAGTTTATAATTTGAGAAGATGATTATTTTTTTATCAAAATAAACATTTGATCTTTATTTTTTTTTTGTCTTTTTCTTGGTCATAAAAGCTTTTATTAATATTTCATATTCTTTCATATCTTAGGATAAGTGACTAATATACAATAAGTGACTCTCACGTAAGTGTAGTTAATTAAGTTAAATTTTTTTTGTTGTATTGTGAGCAAATGTTGTGTTGAGTTGAATTTAAGTGGGTTAAATATGCTTTTTGTTTATTAATTATCAGTAAATTTTGAAATTTTTTCATTTTAAAACTTTAGATCAATTTAGTCTTTCATCTTTCAAAATATGTGGATTAATTTTGTTAATCAAATTTTGTTGAGTTTATTTGACATGTCGAACATGTTTCATAATATTTGAATTACTTATACTATTTGACATATTTTTACTTTAATGTTAAATTAAATATTATTATGAAACACATTTGACATATCAAATAAACTCAACAAAATCTGATTAAAATGATTAAATCCACATATTTTGAAAAATAAAGGATTAAATTTGTCCAAAATTTTGTAATGTATTGATTCTAAAATTCACTAAAAGTTAAAGATTAAAAAAATATTTAACCCAATTTAAATTCATTCATTGGATCATACGGATTTTTAGTGAAAACTACAAAGTTGGGTTGTTGAAAATAAATAATGGTGGTATTGAAATATATTTGTATCAAGGGACATCAGGGTTTGAGAATAAATGGGTTCGCACTCGCATACATTAGAGTGTAAAATGTGTTGATTTGGATGTTTAAGATATATCGAGAATGCTATAGTTGTTTAAAAGGACTTTTAGATGACTTTGAATAATTACTACAAAACTTTAATTTTCTTCGTATTTTGTTTCAAGCGAACAAATATATTCGTCTATAAATGTATTAATTATCATATCATGAAAAAATATCCCTTGATATTCATGTTTGAATGATTACATTGTCAAAAATACTTTATTTGTAATGAGTATTAACTTATAAATTTATTTTAAAAACATTTTTTTATGCAGGTGTAATTAATGACTTTTTATCATACATAAATTTAAATAAATTCATTTTGGTGTTACAATGGAAAAACCATATTCATTTCCTTTTAATCCATGATTGTTTCATTTGAGATGATAATGAGTTGCATACAATTTACAAATTAATAAAACTTGACTCAACCAAATATATATTTTTTGAAACTTTATAATGAAAATAAAATGTTTGAAAGGAAAATACAGATTTAAATAGATTAATGTTTCAAACTTTTTAAATTATTTTACTGCAATATTTTGATATCATAGTCGTCATTGATATGTCAAGATAAGTGCTACGTTTTTTTTCCAATACTAACTAGTTAATAAATATTTCACATTTAAAAATTTATCATTTTAATTTTAAATTTATATCAATAGATTGGTTATGGATTATAGAAAACGAATATGTATTGAAATTAAATGAAATAAAAAAAAAAAACTAATAGTTAGAATAACGAGATGTATTAAGAATAAGGTGTAGCGGAAGTGATATTTTAATTTTTCAATTTATTATATTAAAAGCAGAATTGAATAACAGTTATACCGTTTTAGATAAAAATAAAATATTTATTAATAGATTTATATAAAAATGATATTAATGACATTAAATGGTACATTAATATTTGTCTAACTTTGGTCTCTTAAATGGACAGGGATAAGTACAGAAGTGTTTTTATAACTTTGTTCAGAAATATTTGTAATTTTATAAAACAAGTATTTAAAGAGAACATTAACACATTTGCCTATTTGAAAAAAAAAACGTGTAAAATCTTATTAAAAATAAATAAACATTTTTCATAAAATGAAAATTAGTTGTGCATCTCAAATTCCAAAAAACATAAATAAATTTTGGTTCATATAAAATAAAAAATATACTTTTATTTAACTTATAATAAAGGGGAAAGAGAGAGGAGAGAAAGGAAAGTGAATGAGAGAGAAATAAACCAAAGTCTAAATTAATGGACTATTTTTTCTTTCATTGAAAATAACTACATTCATACTAAACATATATCAACTTAATATTTCATTACACATTATGATGTATAATCCATCGATACTTTAAAATGGATCATGTATCCGTGTGTTTGACACTGTATGATTTTATGTGTCTGATATTTTATGATACTACTAAATGAAATATCTAATTTATAAAATAGTAATATTTTTATCATGACAATAATTATAAATTTTTATTCTGACAATATTTAAAAAATATGATTTTAATTTAAATTTATACAATAGTAATTAGATAGTTATCATGTTTCTAATAATATTTGTATATGTATTTGTCTTACATATATGTATATGTATCGTATTCATGTACCATATATTATGATTAATCGATAATATGAACAATATGTATTGCTAACACTCAAACCTGAATCATCCTTATACATAACAACAATAAATTTTGACTAACATTCAAACTTTGTCTACCTTACACACCTCTCACAAGAGATTTTGACTTACAACTAACTTAATTTGGTGAGACATCTACATAATTTTTTTTGAAGTCTCAAAATCAATTCATTTGTTTATAAAATATTTCCTCTTTTGTTCTGCAAGCATACAAACTTGTTCAACAAAACAAAGTTAGAAGTTTTTTAAACTTGGGTTCATCCAACGAGCATCTTTACTCATTCAAGAAGACATTTTTGAATGTAAACTCACTCAGTGATCACTTGAATTGTGCAACAATCACTTAGACTCGTCCAACAATCATCTCCTTTGAACCTTTTGGATTTTTATATCTCGAATTTCACTTAACAAGGGTACCAACTATTCCAAGAAAGTACTAAAGCTCAATGCACCCACAAACCCAACCATCATGAACTATTTGAGTTGTATTAAAATGATTTTTGTTTACCAGTATACTTATTCAATAATCTAAACCCAGGAAATCTTGTTTACAAGACTCGGGTAACAAATTATGATTTTTATAAGTCAAATTTCGTTCGGTAACTTATTAAAATGTTAATGAATTTCCACTAGTTCAAAAATTCAACAAATATATCAAATAAAATAATTGGTATGTCTTGAACAATTATGCTCTTTTTTTTATGCTAATAATGGTATAATTGGTTAAAAATGTCTAAGCAGATAAATTCTGATTGATAAATATTCACACAATCGTGTCATAAATATGATATTTATCAAAATTCAATATTAACTCAATTATACAAATCCATTCAACATACTACATTTTTACAACAAAACTAGTGATCATATCATCTTTAATATAATTAATTAAAGTACTGGTAGAAAACAACTTACCTGGATTAATTTCCAAAATCTGCATACATCTTATCTTAGCATCCCTAAACTATTTTTTAAAATCTACCACTAAGTGGCAGAGTTTAAAAGGCTTATAATTACAAAATCTGTATACATTTGTTTTGCATCCAAAATATTTTATAAAGATGGTGAATCATGATTTAAAAAAAAAGAAAACTGTTGGTTAGAATCTCATACAAAAATGTAAGAAAAAGAAAAAGAATTTTAGAAAAATTACAATCTTTATTAAATTAGACTGGACTATTTTTTTTTCGATTTATTAAATTTATATTTTAATAATAAAATATTTAAGCTCTAAACCACTTCCAATATTAAGTATTTCCAAGTAGTTACATCATGAAAAAACATTAATAACAAATTTCTATTTACATTAATAACATTAACAAAAGATTTAAAGACAAAAAGAAAAAAAACATAACTACCTCTCCCTCCCCTTCCTCTTTCTATATTTTCATTAATATTACATACGTGACATCCCAATTTAAATAGAGTAATCTACTAAAATTAAGCATCACATAATTATAATGTAAAAGAGCACATATCATGAAGCATACATGCACTGACTATTACAGTTATCCCAGTTATCCATAGTATACTTGGAATGAAAGCTTAAGCACACCACACTTGCCATAAAAGGACACAAGGGTACTATTGTTTTACAAAATATTGCTCACAGAGCAACGAATTTAAATAAACAAGAGTTCTTCAAAAAGTGGTTCAACAGTGAGCCATAACCCAGACCACGGGGACCACTCTACACAGCAGCATCTTCACCATCCTGAGTTCTACCAAGGGTTTCCACATCTGCTCACACCAATAAATTAGTGATCATTGCAAAAGAAAGAGCAAAGCAAGGAACAGACAAAAATGAAAAGGTGAGCTAGAGTAAAATATTGTAACATGTTATCAAGCAACCAAATGATAAACATGTTATAATCAAACAAAGCAGTAGGCACCCAAATCATGTGAAAGCAAACAATTGCAAGACTCTATGACTTAATATCCGGATCATACTCTTGATATAGAATTTAAAGGAAGTATGCACCTGTTCTGGTTTCTAAACTCTGCAGAGTTTAGACGCAAGGGGTTATTACCCAACCACACACAAGGTTAATCCTCTAATGTCTTAGGCTCAATACGTCCCAAGACTAGGACCTCCTGTCACTCTCACCACATAAATCATTCTGCTCTATGTGAGCGTGAATGATTATTAGAGTTTAGGATACCTTCCTTTATCTAGACATCTCCTATATCAAGGTATACACTAACTACCATTACCAAGAGTTTCCCTTGAAACTCTTTTACCAATAAATTTCCACATGCCATCTCAAGAATTCAATTTTCATGCCATTCCACCAACCACAAAACAAGTCATGCTTTCCATACCAACATTTTCATTATCAATCTCATTAAAGCATACAAACAGACATGATCATCTATATTGAGTAAGGGAAAATTAAAGAAAACCATCATAAAACAAACAACAGTCAACACAGCGTCTCCTACCTGAGTTTCATAGGAATGACTAAAAAAAACATGTATTATCATTGAAAATTTGACATTTGTTTTGAACTTACAAATATATAAATAGTTTTAATAATATTTGACAGTAGCATATAAAAGTAAAACCCATTGTTAAACTTGCATGTGAAAGACTTTGAACAAATTATGTTAAATTGGTAATTGGTAATTAATACATTAAAAAAAACATTTTTCTTTTATAATAATGAGAATAAAAATTACTGTCATTTATTCTTATACAAGGATCAAAGATATTGGTATTCTAAAATGTAACAAAATGATTAAAATTTCATCAGAAAACTAAAAGAATATTTATTATTTATTATATATATTTTTTTTGTTTGACCTTTACTAGGAGAGGAAAGACATTACTAATTATGAGATGAAGGAAAAAGTAACCGGTCTAAAAATCAATACATGTAGGGATTCATGATATCACTTGCAACAAAATAATGTCTTTTACAACAATGTATTCTGTTCTCATTAAATTGGTTTACTCTGGTGAAAATAGTTACATATATAATAATTTAAAAAATTATTTAACCAAAATATAATTTACCCAGAAGGGAATACTCCTCACATTTATACTTTTATCTAGATTTTTTATTTTTACAAAACATAAAATGTACTCGATGCAATATGAAAATTGTCAAGGGACATGCCATTTTTAATGTAAGCATCAACACCTTAAATTATTTTTTACAAATCCTGCACAGGGGAAATTTTCAATAAAAGAATAATTTAAACAAGATATCAATCCACAAATGTTTAAAAAAAAAAAACAATTTTACTTGGTTCATACTTCAACATAAACCCAAGTCTTCAGAGATTGAGACCAAAGACAAACTATTTTTATGAATAAAATCTCAACAAATAAATAAAAGTATCTAATGTCAATGATTCAATGCAGGCAACAATCAACATCTAAAATTTCAACCAAAGAAACTATGTACAGAAAATGACATACCCTTAAAAGGATAAATATTAAATACAATCAGACACTATACCAATAAAAGTACATAAATGATGCACCTTGTCCAGCAACAGTTAAATTACAAGGTGCTTCCTGTCACATAAATCTGATGCCTATATAGAAATCATAATAACTTTAAAAAAACATAAACTTTAGCTTCCCTTACCTCGAATGGAGCTAAACGTTCTTAAAGGACTCTTGGTGGAAGAGAACCAGTACCAAGAACAACTTAATGAGCTGAAAACAAACACACGAGCACAAAAAAAAAACTCAGATTTGATAGAGATTAAGGTAAGACCAGAACTTAGGAGCTGAAAACAAAAGGAAACAAGGGAAGGAATCAACTTACGTGGTAGAAAGAGGTTTCAACTATGGAAATCAAGGAATTTGTTCAAGCCTTAGCAGAGCTTTTTGCTTCAGCACAAGAGACACAGAGAGGACTATTTTCTATAAAAGTGGCAGAATGAAGGGTAAGTGACTGTGAGGGGGTCTTGGGGTCTAATGTGGGTTGAATTTGGACCCTTAAATGGCTAGGCCCAACCCCTCTTTAGGACAAAGTTTAAAATAGAAAAAAAAGGGTCTCACAACATCAACAACAATTTATGTCCTATAATATATTTTTTCACTGTTGTAATAAATGATAATATATAATAATTATTAATTTTTATAATAATCACGTTAATAGTAATTCGAAGGGATTCACAATGTAATATTTTTATACTAGAAATATGTAAACTTATACTCTTCAATCAAAATTACCGTTAATTATACTATAAAAAAAGTTGTAATTCAAGTGATTTTTTCTCTAAAAATTAGTGAATAGTAATCATTTGAGACTTTGTTAATAACACATTTATAATACTTTTATCTTACCTAAAATATCAGAGGTGATGATAAGTAAGATTGAAAAATTTAATGAATATCTCCATTTTATTCATTTCATAAGTTTTTAGAAAAAATAAAATAAATATAGTATACATTTTAAAGTGTCTGAGATTTATCATGTTAAAAAATTTTAATAACAAAAGAAATTGAAAAAAAATAAAAATAGGATGTTTTTCTTGTTGACTAACTGCAAGTAATTGAGAAGGTGCAATGCCAGGTGTGTGAGTGCAATGGGCACACTGGACATAGTAACACCAAAATGCTTCGGCATTGCGTTTCTAACAGAATCACTTCGAATCTTGAGCTTTTCAACTCGAACACACAATCTTCATTCAATCCACACACTTCTTCACACCTCGATTTTTGAATTTCTGATCTCTCTCATCATCTCTTCACACAAACGCTATCATGACCTCTCACGCGCCGCCAGAGGACACGTTTTTCCTCCGCCAGAGCGACGCGTCGCTTAGCCGCTGGTGATCTCTCCGCCGACATGCTTCGGCAGACCAAAGTCCGCAACCTACGGCGCGCCGTCGCCGCCTTGTTCTTCTTCGCCACCGTTTCCCTCTCTTGCTTGGTGCTCTTTGGAGACGTTAGTTCTCGTAGATTATTCTCCACCTTCCCTTACGCTTATTCCCTCTCAGGCCTTCCTAGCATTTTTCCATCGGTGTACAGCGATCCCCTTGCGGTCAGTTCTGTTGCTTGCTTCGTTCTGTTCTCTCGCATTGTGCATTGCTTTTCATTTCCTGCTACTCGTTGCTGCGTATTCCGTCACTTCGCTGTTTTTCGCCTGCTTAATTAGTTAAGTAATGCATTGTCTCATTACCTATATTTATTTAACAATTAATGCACTGCCTTGTGTTTTTACCGTGTTATATCACCAATTGAAATGCCATTGGAGCTGTAATTTCTTTCCAGAGTTGAATAGTCTGGATGTGTTTGTTTTAGGAAGTGTATTTTATGCATATCATCGAGAGACAGACATGAATTTGGGGAATTAATTGTGGTAGTGTCAATTGTACTGGTGTTTTTCAGTGGACATTGAGTGTCAAATTTCTTTAATCGATATATGCGCAACTTTCAGATATTCTCAACTTTAGTTGACTGGAACTAGGTTTATGAACTATTAATTTAGTTGATTAGATCATTAGAAATACTTGTAATAGCTGGTGATTTCCCAATGTAAAATTATTGTAGCGTCTGTTGTTGATATGAATATACTTTAGTCATTCTCTGGTCTTATGAATAAAGTTATTCAAATGTGAATATTTATAAACACTAAATCCATTTGTTTTATCTAGTTTCATAAGCATAAGCATAATCTTCATCATTGACTCTCGAGCAGACTAGCAATGAATATCCACTCGAAAAGGTCCTGAATGACGCTGCTATGAAAGACAGAACTGTAATCTTGACGACGTTAAATGCAGCATGGGCAGCTCCAAATTCAATCATTGATCTTTTCCTTGAGAGCTTTAGAATAGGTGATCGTACCCGTTCCTTTTTAAATCATCTGGTAATCATTGCATTGGACCAAAAGGCCTTTGCACGCTGTCAGGTTATACATATTCATTGCTTTTGTCTTGTTAGTGAAGAAACCGACTTTCGTGAAGAGGCGTACTTTATGACTCCTCGCTACTTAATGATGATGTGGAGAAGGATTGATTTCCTACGTTCTGTTCTTGAGATGGGATACAATTTTGTGTTCACAGTAAGTTATTTTTTCCATCACTAATAATACCTCTTGCAGCTCACAAGGACTAACTTGTGTGAACATTAAAGTGGTTTTAGTTTTAGTGGCCATGGAAACATTCTAAAAGTTGTGGAATTTATTGCTTTTGTGATTGATTTTCTTATGATATAGTGCGTGATGGGAAAAACTGTCTGTCGTGTGAGTGAGGGAATGGGTTACTTGTATTTTGACTTTGTATACTTGGCTAATTTATTGAGTATTTTACAAACAAATACTATTGATTGTAGCAATGCATGTGGGCTTTATCTATTTGGCATGATTTAGAATTATTCTATTTTGGGTTTTGTTTGATAAGGAAAAGTAAAATGTGGTTGTGGTTAATGTAATATTCTGATCAAATCTTGAGGAAAATATGATTCCTTGGTTATTTTTGTAGAACTGTATGTTGAGCTAAACTTCTGCCTCTAACTTCATTTTCGGAATTTTATTTGAACTGAAATTGGCAACTGATAGGAACTAGCGTATCAGTGCATAGTGTCATAACAGCAAAGTTTAGGCTATACATTTTTTGTTGATGCTCTTATGTATCTTCCTACACTGAATTTTCTTTTTGCAAAAGGGGAAGATATGAAAAGGACAAGACTTCAGAAAAATCTATAGAAGAAGCTAGATAAATTTCAGAAGTATCTTAATTAGATACTTACTTTGGTGTTCCTGTCCCAGGATGCCGATGTCATGTGGTTTAGGAACCCATTTCCACACTTTCACGTTGATGCAGACTTCCAGATAGCGTGCGATCATTTCACTGGTAGATTTGATGATGTAAAGAACAGACCCAACGGAGGGTTCAACTTTGTAAAGTCCAATAATAGATCAATAGAGTTTTATAAATTCTGGTACTCTTCACGAGAAACCTATCCTGGATACCATGATCAAGATGTCCTTAACTTCATCAAGGTTCATCCTTTCATTACTTATACTGGACTGAAGATGAGGTTTTTGGATACATCTAATTTTGGTGGTCTTTGTGAACCAAGTAGAGATTTAAACCATGTTTGTACCATGCATGCAAACTGTTGTTTTGGTTTGGATAGCAAGCTTCACGATCTCAGAATAATGCTTCAGGATTGGAAACATTATTTATCTTTACCTCCAAGTTTGAAGAAGTTGTCGGTTGTTTCCTGGAGGGTTCCTCAAAAATGCAGGTTGGCCGTTTACTCAAGCCTTTCTATAATTTAACTTTGTTTTTCCTTACCATTGTGAAACAACTCTTTTTGACTTATCATTTTATTAATGGGGTGAAATTTCACCTCAGCCTTGATTCTCTCAGGCACCATGATGCACCAAAAAGGAGTCCTGAAGAATAAAGTATTCATTCCATACATTTCTGACTTAAATGTGGAAGTTCAACTGTGAACTCGGATGAAGGTTTGAATTAGGAAAATCAACTTTGCTAAACTAACATTTGATGGAAGAATTCTTCCAAGTAAAAGTACATTGGGCAATGTGTAAGATGTAATAAGCTGTTTAATTCGTTGATTTTTTGTGTTTTCCTAGAGCAAATTTTCTAGCACTATGGTACTGGAACTATTTTCTTATCCTCAACAGTCAACATCTATGTCTTCGTCTTTTCCCTCAATAAATAAATTCAGAAACATAAACCCAACAGGTCTTAACTAGTTTAGAAATTGAAGCAAGAATAACAAACTAGTTAAATTGAAAGGGCTGTAGATGAATTGTTTGAAAGCTACTTTCTGCCTTTAACCATGGCCCTGCTTCCGTTTCTTTGCCCTCTATTGCACAATTACTAATTTTGTTCATAGTGAGTTGCAAGTCTCGATGGTTTTGATAAAATTGAATGCCCTTAAATTCGTAGCTCTTCGGAGGGATGGTATGCAGACAGCGTCAGGTAACCCTAATTATGCTTTCCGGAGAAATGTCTACGGATGAAGATGCTTCGGAACGAAGTTCGTATTTCTCTCTCTTTCTCTAGTAATCTTCTCATTCCCTTTTCATCATATCTTTTATATTATTTACTCTACTTTTTTTTTTTTTTTTTATACTTTTTCAATCTATGTATACAATAATTTCTAAATAAAACTTTGTAGAAAGAATAACATGTTCAGAAAATAAAATAACTTCAAATATTCAATCACAATGTTGTATATATTCCCATAATATAGATTAGAATACATGTAGTCAATTAAATACTTTAAATATCATCATCTCTCCTTCTGAATTTGTATTTCCCACACTTTTCTTGTAATTAGAAAAAAAGAAAAAAACGTCCATCTAAAACTCATTACTAAAAATTATTGATAAAAAATTCGTCCAGAAAGACATTATTTTTAATATATCATTTTTTCATAATTTTCTTTTGAAAATCCAAACTAAATCGAAGTCGAACATTTTTAATGTTGCAGCTTTTATTTAAAATCGTTTTATGGCTCAATAAACTACTTCCAAACCAATTTTAAACTCAATTTCAGTTCAATATATTTTAATTAGGTTTTGTAGTTAAAAATGTTTCATATGAATTTCAAAGAAATTATTCAAATGTCGTTTGCAGACAGTCCAAAAACATGAAACGACCAAATTATCCACACACAGATATTTGTAAACTTTGTTATATACGCACAAATATTGTATCTTTTCTTAAAAATATTATTTTAGAATTCTCATGCAATTATAGAACAAACTTTCCTAAGTAGTTTAAAATTAATTCTGAAGTGAATTTTTCAAAAATATGTTAAATTATTTCTGGAATAGTCCTTAAATTTCTGGAATATGTTAAATTAATGCTAGAATGATTATACTACACAATATCTTTGAGATTTGCTAAAGGTATTATATATATATATATATATATATATATATATATATATATATATATATATATATATATATATATAAGATTGGTAAAATTTTGGCAATTTGGTTATCGAGGAAAAAATGAAAATTAAACTTTTTTTCTTCATAAAACTCATTCCGTAATAATAAAACCATTTGAAGATACTTGGTAATGGCCTTTTCTATTTGAATTCTTTAATTTTAAGATTATAATTCAATTTTATAAAATAGTGTTTGGACAAAAATAAAAATTCTAGAATTTATGCACGTAATCACTTATAAGAGAAAGAAAAAGACTTAATATTGGAAAAGTAGGGCAAGAATTTAAAGTATCTTATTTCTGTCTTCTCTTCGTATTCTATTCTTAATTTTAATTTTTATCTGAATAGCTTTGTAAAAGTGAATCCAATTTAGTCAATCTCCCAACTCAAAAAATGGTTTAATGGGATATCAGATGACAGATACAAACGGATCAGATAAGCTTGTTTACAGTAAATTACAATACAAGATTTTTAAATATATGGTACACAGAAGATTCAAGTTTATGATGTTTTATATGCTAAAACTAATACGAAAAACAATTGATTTTGTTTTATATATCTACTAAAAGTTATAGTTGGATTCCGAAATACTTTTAAAACCCGAGATATGGATACTAGCATGTTCTACAAGAATAGGTGGAAAAAGAAGCCAGAGGGTAGATTGGCCACGTGGGAAAATAAAGACAATAATACAACACAAAAAGAGATAAACAAAACATTAAAAATCGAGACAAGACTAAAATGCACAGTAATTACAAAATTTTGGATACCGCATTCGTCCACGTCGCTCATCTGTCCAAATGCTTGCTATCTACACGAACACCATGATCCCAAATTTCAGTGTACCTGTTCATATGCCAGTTACGCACACAAGTCAATTTGGTGACGAACAATCATACTGGCAGGAAGGTGTACATGAACTGTGTCCATTTACAAGTAATGAAAAGGTGGAAAATTTAAAAATTCTGTCGTTTCAAATAAGCAAAGATGAAAGCCTACACAAGTTTGTGATATTGCACTGCAAGACTTCTGTTCTGCCTCTATATGATTGAACTTCTATTGTTAATATACAAGGACAGGCACAACCAAACACTTTGCTGCCACGTGGGATCGGGTACAACGCTTACATGACTAATATTTTATCGTAAATCACGTGTCTACTATAGTTTTCTACAATACATGACTAATATAGTTTTCTCAGCTTCTGTCTACCGTATCATATTTTCTACAATAGCGCTACCCCAAACTTTTGCCTAATGCACTTATGAAATGCAACATTCACATTTCTGCAAGAATTTTTTTTCTTGACTTCTTATCATTGAATAAACAGTTCCCAATAAAGAGAATTATAAAACTATATATTTTTATCAATAAAAAAATTAATAAGACAAATGTTTTAACTTGTTATCAAATTGAAGCTTAGGTCCATTGATTGTAAGCCGCACAAACACACCGTGGCTTAGTTGCTTTGGTTAATTTATATCTTTATGAAGGCCATTTGTTATCAAATTGAAGCTCAGGTCCATTGAACATTTATATTCCCTCTTAATGTCATGATCATGTATATGATCATATCGGGCAGAACCTTCATATTTGAGAAGCATATGTTAACAATTTAAATTGGTAGGACTACCGAAACTTTATTATAACTGAAAGAGAGACCAACCAACCAACCTTGTCCCATTCGCATTAATACAGAGAAACTGGCCATGTCGCCATCCATCTTTGAAATTGCCAAAGAAGGCATCGCCGGACTTTGTGTAGAATCGTCCCTCGCCATTAGCTTTTCCCTTCCAAAAGTTTGCAAACCACCGATCACCAGTGTGAAAATAAAACCAACCCTGCTTAATCAATACAGCAATTACGATGAATCTTATCTAATACACTGTCAAAGATTATTGTGCAATCCATTATGCAATTACGATGCTGCACTTTCCAAATTTATTTATTGATTATATGAAACAAGAATCCACAATTACCATCTCATTTCGAAAATTGGTGTACAAGATCAATGCAACCATTGCTAGTAATTGGATACATATACAGACAAGAAACAATTTCCTTTAGTTACAGGATGTATAACTATTGCTAAAATTTATATTAGCTTTAAGAGATCCTAAGACAACCTATGTATACAGACTAACCTGGCACAAACACAGACAAGACGCTATGGTAGCAGAATCCAACATATATATTACAAAACAAATTACTTTTTGTCGTACTTTTGGCTTTGACAATTATATCTAAAAAATCAACTTAAAAAAAGGGTACAAACCTTGCCATGAATGACATCATCTCTCCATAATCCTTGAAACATATCTCCGTTTTTGAAATAGAATGTACCCGGACCTGATCTCTTACCATACCGCCATAAGCCATCATATATGCTCCCATCTCTGAGAACAAGGCGCCCCTGGTTGTAAATTTTTATTTAACATAGTTGGTTATCTTCAGCATTGAGTTGTGTAGGCCAAAGAAAAAAGGAAGAGAAAAAACATATTTTCCGAGCCTAGTGTGCTTGTTATTATAGACTATTACGAATTTACCTTTCCTTCAGGTAGACCTCCTTGGCATCGTCCCTTGTATCTTCCTCCCCTATATTGCATTTCCACCACTGGACTCCACTTTTTTGACAAATCACGTTCCGCCTCCTGTACAAAAATATTAAGATCAATCTAGAATCAACATGTATGAATTAAGATTGCAATAAACTATGACGAGTAAATAGTATTTTAGTCTTAAAAAAAATTCAAATTTTGGTTTTTGTCCCTGCATTTTTAAATCATTGGTTTTACTTCCTAAATTTTTTTCAATACCCAAACTTAGTTAACCTTTAAAAATAAGTTTGAATATTTTCTAAAGATACAGGAACGATAACTATTGGTAATAAAAATGGGAGACAAAAACCAAAATATGGAAACTTTTCAGGAACTAAAAGCACCGACCTATTAGAGTATGGCAAGTCAAAAATTTAAATTTAGAAGTAATGAAGTAATAACTGTTATATAGCTGTTGATCATGAAGAAAATTTCACAAATTTCACTCAAACAAATTACGTAATAAAGTATGGCACGTCAAAAATTTAAATTTAGAAGTAATGAAGTAATAACTGTTATATAGCTGTTGATCATGAATAAATTTTCACAAATTTCACTCAAACAAAGTACGTATTACTTATTCATTAAAGAACACTATGACCTCATAAAAAGGTTGAATTTGCCTTGCGCTTGAAAAGCAACAGAGGTATTAGTGTCCTGAGGTCATTTCTTTGGAAAGTTATATTGTCATGCAAAATTGGAAATTCAGTTGTATGCCCACATCTGTAAGAGCTTGAACCGGAGAAACTACAATCAACAAATTTGATAATATCCATAAAATTTGAAGTTCACCACTGAACTAATTACTAAAGCCAAATTTGTGTAACTTGCAAAACGCATATTTAAGCAAAGCTGCAAAAGTTTCAAATGTGTATTTTCATATTTCTGCAAATAGGAAGCTGGGGTCAAACTTGAGCTCATATTCATATACTAATCGAGCTTAATTTGGAGATAGTGAGGCTACACATTTTATCCCTGTTTCTATTATTATATTATTAGTAATAAAGAACTTTACTAAAAGGAAAGAACTGCAAAAGACAACTAATTTTCTAGCACATGACAACAATTAATGGTAAATCTAAAAGAAGATAGTTGTATAGAAAATATCTCAAAAAAACCACATACAAAGCTACTAGAGTAGAAAATGACTAATCGATGCACATCTAATTTAGGAGACATTTCCCTTGAATACGCCTAGTATCAAAATATTCCTCAATTTCTCTTCAGTAATAAATAAATGAAAATATATCATAAATAAATGTGATACTCATTATTACCAACATAGACGCCGCACGAACAGATAGTACTCCATGTGTCTTTGATTTATTAGCATTCTTTCCTTTCAAAAGCGAAGATGCAAATTCCATAACTGCTTCCAAGCTAGCATCAGTCGCTGCACTCCAAGGAGACGTACCTTCATTTAATGATTGTGCTTTTACAACATTATCAGTATCAGGCTCATGCTGTTTTGTCAAAAATGAGATTTCTAGTCTCTCTTTCAACTCTTCTGAAGGCCTCACACCAACAGGAAGGTGGAAGATGCTTAGGTTATCAACAATTGGTGTAGCATCAGCAGCTTTTTCCTGGGCCCATTTCTTTGCCACCTCAAATCCGGGACCTAAATTCCAGTTCTCAAGTTGCTCCCTTTGAAAAGCAGAGTCACCTAGTGCAACTTGGTTTGAAATTTAATAGACAACTCAAAACAAATTACCAGACAAATGTTAAGTCAACTGAAACATTAATTCAATTCTGTCTCAAAAATTACCTCCTTCAGTAATAGAGTCATAAAGGATGTTATAGTTGGAAGAGGTGTCAAATAAATCTTCACTTTTTCCTGAATCCCTAATATAGTTCAAAAGCAAAAATGAAAAACTGTGTAACATTAGGAAACATTGCTGAAAAAGACTATGAGGAACAGGTGAGGAAGTCAGAGAAAACCTTGAAGCAGGCAACTTCGAGTTGTTGCTCATTGTTGGCTCCAACTCCACACAGTTTTTATCAAGATTGCTATCTACACCATCTAACGCGATCTGATTTGTCCTCTCATCGACATCATCAGAACTCATCATTTCTGGTGGAAATACTTCAGTCCGTTTCTCAGTGCCAACTTGTTGCTGACTATGTCTTCCCCAAAAGCTAAAAATAAGAGGAAAATGCATGGCAAGTCTGGATAGTATACCACCATTCTGGGAAGATCGTTGCACATTTAAACATCTAATTAAATGACAAGAGAAATCTATCAGAAACTGTGTAGGGAATAAGGAAAAAATAAAAAGATTAAAGAAAGTTATCAGCATGGTGTAGTCATGTGCCCTAGAAAAACTCAGTTCATTTTCTTTTTCACATATTTCTGTCCTAAAAAAACTATGGAAATATTTGGCCAAATATAGCCCAGTATTTTATTCGCAAATAATTTGATGAAAAACCACTGTTTAATTATGTAGGATTTCCACCTGTTTTCCAAGGTCTAACACCTATTTTGTAATTGAATCCTAATCTTTCCAATTCAAATTGAACGAAATTCAGCCTTCATTTTGAAATGAACACCACTAGTTGTTTCTCAAGTCATGTGATATGAAGTTTCACTAATGTTGTGTTTGGTAGAGAGAAAAGAAGCAAGTTAGATGAAAAAATAAGTTGGTAGAGTGGAAATAGATGAAAAAAATAGCAGAGGTTAAATGTTTGGTTGAAGAAAAATAGAGAAGAGATTAATACAAAAATAAGTGAGAAATAATATGGTAGACCCCATTATTTTATGAAATTGTTTCTCCTCTCTTCCGCTTCCAACAAACATACTAAATTACTTTGAACCCCTTTCATCCTTCTCCATTTTCTCAACCAAACAGGGAGTAAGATAGAAAAGAAACATTACAAAACATACAATATCCCACTGCTTGCCCAAATGACACAAAGCTGACATGATACACACCCCAAAAAAACTTCAAGTTTGACACTCAGTGCTTAACAAGACATGCATAAACAATGTGCCCCATTGATGGCAGTTCATTGCACCAAAACTAGCATTAAGCAAGCAAACCTTCTTTTAAGCTCTCATATTGATGCAAAGAATAAATAATAGAATCCTCTCTTAAAATTTCAAGAGTCAGATGTAGATAAATCATGCTCAATTTCAACTCAGCAATAACATTAAATATAAGGAAGCAATGAACTTTAATGTATAGATGTAAAAACACACTAATAAGTCCTAACTCTGAAAAAAGAAGTTTACCAACATGCGTTCATATTCATATCTTCAAGAAATGTATTTACCTAACTTGCCTTCCTTTTTGTCTTGATAAATTTCTTCTTTATCACAAAAATAAAACTTACCCGAGTGTAAGCACTGTCGTTATGAGTAGGTTGGGCTCAACCGTAGGGTCATGTATTGCTGATATTATAATATCTTTTGTGTAATTTGTTGTTTGACGGAATGTACGTAGAAAGATTTCTATATCACTATCACTGATGGGTCCTGAACTGGCAAGAGTGCATATAACTATGCTATTTGGATCCTGAACAAAATAGTAATTATAATAAGCTTATACAGTAAAGGAAAAAGAACCAGAACTCAACGAAAAGAGTGATAGCTAAAAATGTCCAAAATAAATTTTAAAAAAAGGCAGTACAATAACAAATGGCAGAGAGGGGTCAGTCGGTCATTCTAAAAATGGATTTAGCAACAATGGCCCTTAAATAAATGTATTTTGAAAAATTGTGATCCGTCAACAAATAAAAAATACTTATCACGCATGAATATGGAAAAAATTGATTGATACCTTCAAACGAGCACCCAGGAAAGGACTATCAAATATAGACTGCAAAATTGAAGCTTTTATGTTAGCAGCGGCTCCAAATCCAATCCCTGCTTCTTTATAGGATTCCAACATCTGTACACAACAGCATCAATTTTATAATGAAGGGTGTGAAAGAAAATGGAAACATTATTCAAATGCGGTCCTGTTTAAAGAAAAATATAAACAACGCTATCAAGTTATGTAAAGAAGGGTCTGAAACTATCAGGGAAAAATCATAGAAACCTACTTTATTAATTTCTGAAGGGCTGGCCTCTTTCATCCCACCATGCAATCTGTCTATAATTTTTCTGTGCATCTCCTGCAAAATTTTCAATCTGTAACCACAACATAGTTTTATACAAACAAATAGCAGAAAGTATACTATAAAACTAAACTTACAGACTTCAGAACAGAGACAGCCTTAATAGCAAGCAAAACTGCATCATTAGCAGTCTTCATGGCGTCATCTAGTGTCAACAAGTCTTTCTCAAGCAGTGCATCAATATCAATTTCTGTATCATAAATCAACAACTAAGCAGAATTTTGTAGCTTTTGTAGGCCTATTGATGTTTGAATTAAAAGTAAATTATACTACATTACTTTCCAAAAGGGTAAAGACAGCTATCAATTAGTTAAAAAGAATGTATGTTAAACAGTATAAAGGGGAAAATAGTGATTCTATTTCTACTTTTCCGAGATCAATTATTTACAGGTGGGAAAGGGAATAAATAGGGAAGCCCCAGAAAAAGCTTAAGTAGGAGAGAACCTTTGCACTTATTGATCAATTCTTGCCAACAGTACAAGACAGTATCACCTTTATTGAGAATAGAATTCAATTTTTCATTTACGCTTGGTACCAGTTTAACACAGAGACAGCTTCTATAACATATTCCTCCTTGGACATACATCAGACTTGACATAGGAAGAAATTGATGGCTTTTTAGTGACAGTTACACGTTAGGATTGTAATAAGTAAATACTCTTTCCAGAAAAATAAAAATTCTCCTTTAATTATTAGCTCTAATTGGAAAAAAGTAATGAGCCAGATAAGAAGTTCGTCAGAATCAAATTTTAACAAGCAAACATATGAAGTATAGCTCACCAATAAGTAAGTTTGTGTTATCCTTAAGTTTCTGTATCAAGGCCTTCACCTGCGAATTTTATGGCACAAATAAAGTATTAAACAGACTACATGATCTAAAGATGATTTAACCGTAAAACATATTATTAGTCAAGGAATCTCAAGTAATCATAAAGTGAAGAATAAATAATGACCAATAACCTTAACTGGAATTTTCTCAGGTAATCGTATTCAATAAGATGCTATGGCCACAGAAATATTCATCATATTAGAGGTGGAAAAGTTTAAACGGTACGTGAAAGAATGTTTTGTAGTTGTGATTTCTTACATCAATTACAGTAAAAAAACATGTAATTGAAAGAGTCAAGATACCTCGTTTTGGCGTCTAAGCCCTTCAAATCTAAATGGCTTCAAAACTATAGCCACTGTTAATCCATTCCTGGACCTTACAGTTTCAAAAATATCAGCTGCAACAGTGTGGCACAAGCCATATCCTGCACTGGCCACCTAAAGAGAGGGGAAGAGAAGGATAAAGGTACACGCATCAAACTACTATAATGAATGCTAGCAAGAGTCATACATCTTATGATTTGATTTTTGCATAAAATAAGTAACATTGACGGAATATAATGTTAACTCATGCCAGTCAGCTGTAAACTATCTACAACACATAATTACAGAATTTCATTTGATCAAGTAAGCATATCTCTCTATGATGATAAATAATGAATTTAAGAATCTCAGTTGACTACTGCATGCTTCACAAAATCATCAGGTGAAAGGGATACAGCACACCACATCACCTGGACACCCATAGATGCATATTACTACTACTGAAACAGAGGTTTTACTACAAGATTTTGAAGGTAAGGAATGTACAAACAAGAACAATAGTCTGTGAGCATGACTTCAAAAATTCGGGAGCTTTGACAATTCTTGGATGAGGTTCTGCAATAGATAGCCCAAAAATTAGTAGATTTTAATCACAGAGATTGATGAGAGATATGTATGAAAATTTAAATTGAAATCCACAAACAACACAAGGCACTTTACCCCCTTTTTCCTTCAATTTTTTCTTTTCATCAAAAGCTAAGTTTCATTTTTGGTTCTGAATTGTATATAATAAAGAATTAATCAAGAAGAATGTTGCGATTAAACATTTTCTCCCAAAATACGCCTGCATTTCTATATTAAGGTAGACAGAATATAATTATAGGATAAAAAATAATCACAGTCATATTAAATCAAACGAAAACCTTCTTCAATTGATCTTTGTTGTAACTGCACTTCTTCTGATTCTGTCATAAGGATACTCCTGCAGAAGATTCCTTTCTTAAAACAAATTCAAAATGCAAAAAACAACAAATATAAATCAATTCCAGAAGAATTTAAATCGTTTTATCCGGAATGTAAGAAGTGATTTAGTAAATCCATAAGTCATTTCCAGTGTACTCTGAAAGATGTTTTTAAAATACCACAAACTTTACGAACCCTTGTAGATTATTTTACTTTCTTATGAATGTGGATTTAAGCCTAATTCAATATTATAAAATCAATTTGTAAAGAAAGGTTTGCACTAACTTATATACTATAATTTTGACCTTATTTCTAGTCAACCTACATTTTTCAACACCCCTCTCGCTACTAGGAACCAAACGCTTAACTTTAGCTGTGACACATACACTCTTTAAGTACATAATGTTCTGTTCTAACTATTAGCTATAGTGTTTGATCTAGTGGTAATTGTAACATGGTCACCTCACCTCTACCTCAGGTCCTCTACCACCATAGGAAGTATCACTCCCAAAGGCACGCATAGAACAATAACAAAATTTCACAACCTCTCATCACACGATGCTTGCTAAAAATCATTACAAGCTTTTACGATCCAACAGTAACAACACACTGATTTATAATCGTTTGGCATTATAGAAACCTACAAATAATTTGTATCAAACGCAAATAATTTTAATTACTTTTCTCTTTCCCAAACAAGCCTCCCGATGTAGATAAGGTTTATCGCTTATTCAACTCTCCCTTAGGTTTTTAAAGCAAGAATAAAAGAAGCAGCAAACACAGCCATGAAGGCACGAAAACACTTGAATCTCCAATTAAGGAATATCCTGAAGTCCCCTACACTAATCCGCACCAAAAATTAATCGAAAAACATCACGAGTTCAAGCAAAACAAAGTATTCACAGTATTCACACGTAAACGACAACAGTTTCAAATTAACAATTCCGAAATTAAAATATAAAACGCGAAAACATTGAAAGAAAGTAGACAGTTACCAAAACCGCGGCAAAGGCAACTGAAACGGCGTGCTCAAGCATAAATCAAAAATAGCGTCCTTCCTAGAACCAATGCCTATGACTTCGACGAAATCAGGTTTCGTTTCTCCGTTTTCCGTTCTAGCGTAACCGTTCGACGACGAACCTTTGTTCTCCGAACACATCTTGATCCGAACAAACTGTTTTGGTTCGGGAATCCAACAGAAGCCATAATCGCCGCGACGGAGAGGAAAAGAGCAACGGCTGCATAGTTGATTAGAAGAAAATTGGATTAAGGAAGCATTAGACACTGCTTTGAAGGTGGAGAAGGCAGAAAGCTCCATCTACTGTAGGGGAAATTGTAGGTGAAAGCGTGACACAGTAGATAAGGCTTCCATCAGTGAATCATACCGTCTCCCGCTACAAATCAGGAAGAGACTGGAGTGTACTTAGGAGAAGTTTGGTGGTATTATAACAAGGAATGCGAAAGTGATTATCCGCCTAGATAAAATTATAAATATATAAAAAAATACATTTCAAATTATTTTTTCATCATTTTACTTTTATAAAAAATATATTTATGTTATCACCTTACATTAACTCACACTATTGTTTTATTGAACATAAAACTTCATATCACTTGACACCTACAAACAATTAAACAAAACAACAAACAAACTAACAGCCATGTTATTCACACAAAAAAAAAAATCAATAATAAGAACTTAATTAAAAATATAAAATTTTTGAACAGCCAATTAATAAAAAATACTAATAATTACTTTATTGAAAGTACCAAATTTAGAAGATACCTAAAAATAAATTAGGTCATGATCAAATTAAAGCTTGAACTCTTAAAAACTAATTTAATTGTGCTTCTATTTGTGCTAGTTTAGATATATTATAATAATTGGCATACCAAAAATTATCGTGATAGACTAATTTAGAATGGATGAAAAATAATAAAAGATGATTTACGAGGATTAAGAGTATTTGAATTACACTATTTGCTTTATTTATATGAAAGAATTGTGTAAAAGTTGTTTATATAGAACTATCATCCAAATATAATTGTAAGAAGTGTAGAATTTGAATAATTTGTTATAGAACTAAATCAGTAGCCACGAATATGATTGATGTATTCCCCAATTAAATGTTTGCTTTTAGATATCAATGAAGCAATCAAGCTTATATATTCTTTTAATTGAAAAAAAAATATATCATAATTTTTATTGTCTATACATAGTTACGGAATATGATTTAAAAAACTTAAGGCATTAGACAAATTTTTGACAAAAGAATTTCATACAAAAGATGTTCAACCTTTGAAATATTTTATTAAAACCAAAGTCTCAAAATTACAATCAAATATTTTTCTCTTATATATTTAATTTATTAAAAGGAAGATGGTATATGTAAACACAAATCCTCCTCTGTCAGAATATATATGTAATAATCCAGAATAATTAAAAACATGTTTTGTTATTTTCTTTAAGTAAATAGTAAGATGTACCTACTTTTGTTATTTGTAGTATATTTTAATTGATAAATAATATATCAAAGAGCTTGTTAGTATATTCTTTTATAAAAATAAAAGAATCAATAGTACTCATAGTTAATAGGAAAAAAAAATTATTCATTAATTTTGTTCCTTAATGTTATAGGGACTATTTATCCATTTCATATATAATTAGTCTCAGTTTCAAATTTGACCAATTAGTTATGTTAACGTTTTCTGGTCAATTTTTTATTTCCAAGATTTGAACATGAGGATTTAATATGGAATTTCCAAATTCGATTATATTTCAACAAAAGCTTACAAGTAATTTGTGATTAGAAGTATCAACAATAATAAGTGACCTTCAAGGGTGCATTTCTCACTGCAAGTAATTTCTATCTCCATCTCATAATGGTATAATGACTTGTTTGTCCTAATATTTTTTTTCTTCGTTCTTAATTTCATTATTTGCAATGGCTATAAGTGTGTACTTTTTAAAATATTTTATCAAAATCAATAAATCTTTATTATTGAAAAACACATTTGGAATTGTTCAAATCAACTGGAAAATAATTCATGAAAAAATTTTATATTTTAAAATAAAATATATTGATGATTAGCATTCTAAATTATATAGTCCAAATTGTATCTAGATTACACAATCCTTGCATGAAAGTTACCCAAAAGTAAAAATCACATACTGAACTTATAATTTTAAAATTTTCAGGGGTGCAAGTTGATATTATTGGAGTGTAAAAAAAATGCCTTGTTTAAAATATCCGAGCCCAATATCCTTATTACGAACAGGTTTCTTAACCCAATACCCTTATTACGACAGGTTTCTCATAGTTCGTTGGGATAGTTGAAAGCAAGGCCCAATTGATGATTTTCATTTAGTTTGTTCATCAAACTCAAACACATTTTTAGTTTTTATAAACTTAGTAATTTTGATTTAAAAAAGTATTATTTAAATTTAAAAAATTTAAAATTTCTTCTTTATTATCAGACTTTATAATTATTTATTTATTTTTGTGTTTGACGGAATGTCAGACAGTCATCATAAATAATAACATTTGTCAATGTTTATGTCACAATATATTAATACGGGACAACTCTAACAAATTTATAAACTTCATTGTATTTATCAGCCTTAAATAAACTTAAAAATAATATTTCATTTTTTTCGAAGTTAAAACACAAATTATTTAATAGGGACAAAACCTAATATTTATCCATTTTGAAGGATTGAACCATAATTTTAAATTTTATGGAAGGTGTTTTAGAAATTGAAAGGAAAGGGTAAAAGGTGGAGAATAGTATATAGGGTAATAGGAAGAAAATTTCCAGATATAAAATGTTGTGTTCGTGCAATTACATCATTCATGATCCCATCATTCAACTTGTGATACTATAATTAACATGATTTATTTCACTGTATTTTATATATTTATGTACATTCAACATTTTCACTCACATCGTTTAGCATTTAAGATCAATAATAATTCAAACATTATTTATTTTCTCAACCTTAAAGATATCTTTTCAGAACAAAATCATAATATCTCGACAAAATTGAAATCAAAATTTAATTATGAAAATTGAATATGTAAAGTTTAAGTTCTAGAAAGTTTATAAACTCTTTTCAAGACGTCATATAAAACTTCTATGTATGCGATAAATAATTTTAGTGAACTTTTTAGTCTTTTAGTGTCTATACATGAAATGTATATCGTTACATAAATAGGTTGTATATCTGAATTTGGTGTGGATTATAGAATTAATTCTTTCAATGAAGTTTATTAACACTAGTTGAATTATATTAATTATTGTGTGTGATCTTTTTATTTTTTTTATTGTTGCTTACCTTTTACTTGCTATAGTTGCAAACTTTTGTATCATCAATATTCTCTATTTCTATTTGTGTAGTACAGCTTTTCTTAGTTTGTATATTTTAGTACGTTTAAAACAATGTTTCATTTTGACATAGAAAATGGCGGTGTTTAGACGGCCATGGATGGATGCTAGTGTGATTTCAGTGGAATCCATAAAGAGACAACTATTCCAGACAAACATGCCTTCACCTTCTCCGTATAGCCGCCCAGCGCCTGTAAAATAAAAAACAAATGTAAAAAATATTATATCCATTTATCTGAAAAAGACATTTTTTTTAATACTATATACTCAAACATTATCATCTCCTGATTGAATATTTAAAATTACTAATTTTGACGGGCCTTGTTTTTTATTTAATAATTTAGTTCTGTAATTTAAAAAAGAAACTACACGGAATTAATATTTTAATAAATTTAAATCGTTTTTAATATAGTTTTAAAAGAAATTATCAAAGATAGATTAATCTATGACGTGTTGTAGTTGAAAAATAAAAGGATTATCTGGCATAGTGTTAGTATATAATTCACACATGTTTGCCACCTGTCACTGGGGGGTGAGGTTGGATGGGTTGCATAGAGAACTATGGTCGTTGACTTTTCTTCTTGGTTTTAACTTTTAGGAATTAAACGCAGATGTCTAAGCTAATTTATAATATATTTATTATTTCTACGTATTTATCATGTTCTAAATATTCTAATATATTATTTGTCATTTATTAGTACCTTTCAATTTTTCTGACCTTTTTAACTCCGATAATGGGTATATGTTTTAGAATGAAAAGAAAAACCCGGATATGTAAATGATAAATGTCAATAACAAATATACAAGTATTATAAATAATACGGAACTAAAAAATAGAAAAATATTTAAAACCGAGAGATATGTATCTTTTTATAATCTTTATTTTCATTCAAAAAATGAATCTATATGTGGTATAATTATAATTAAGAAAAATATATTAAAAAAATGTAAACTATGGCGCTAACAAAATTTATATTGGCGATCAGTGACAATACCAGATTTCGTCTTTTATTTTATATAAGTAATACTTTTAGAAACTTTTCAAAGTTTATTGATATTATTAACTGATTTAAAATCTTCATTTATATTTTGTAAGACTAAACATACCATTATTAATATTAGTATTCTGATTTCCTTTAGAGTTAAATATAAGAGAAATTCTTTTTGTTTAACAGACTTAAATACATGAATAGGTTCCAATTAATTCAGTATAAAAGGCAACCTAAATCAAACCAATGTTTACACTTAGCTTTGAATCGAGTTTTTCAGTTTTCTTTTAGAATGAAAAACAAAATTTGATTTTTAATTTTTAATTTTTAAAATATTTTTTAATAAATTTTTTTAGTAGAACATATCTTCTGTTTTTTTTGTTGTATAATCGCTGGTATCTTTATAATTTATAATTTTTCTATATTTATAGAAAAATTATACAATGTTATATAATTAAAAATCAAAACGTAAATTTATAATTAATCATGACAAGTATAAATGTATTAAAAAAATACCGTGAATCGTAAAATAACAATTTAAAAACACATTTATGTATTTTTTAAATGTTAATTAACTTTATGCATTCTCTAACTTTGGTAAGAAAAAAACAATTAAACTATAAGGCACCAAGTCAAGATATGTGGTAATTGGTGAAATGAATTTAGTTTCCATATATAAATAAACCTTGATCATATAACAAGGTTAGACTAAGAATCATTCTTGATCTTGATGATCATGGAGTCTTTTGGTGTCGAAGGTGAGTATGAAAAGCTAAAGGCAATTTTTCTGCCTTTTATAACGCCGAGCCACCTCGTACCCGTCGTAGACATAGCCAGGATCTTCGCCATGCATGGCGTGGATGTCACCATAATTACCACACCAGGAAACGCCGCCGTTTTTCAAAGCTCCATCGACCGTGACGCCAGCCGCGGTCGCTCCATTCAAACCCACCTTGTCCAGTTGCCGCACGTGCCAGGTTTACCAGAAGGAGTGGAAACCATCAACGCAACCACGTCCAAAGACATAGCAAGCAAACTCTTCGAAGCACTCAACAAAACAATCCAAACTCAATTCCAACAACTCTTACATCAGTACAAACCCGATTTTTTCGTCTCCGACATGTTCTACACTTGGAGTGTCGATGCTGCTGCTGAGTTTGGAATTCCGAGGCTGATATACGTCGGTGGAACTTACTTTGCTCACTGTGCCATGGACTCTCTCGAACGGTTCGAGCCTCACAAAAAGGTAGAGTCCGATGACGAGAGCTTTTTGATTCCTGGGTTGCCCTACAACTTGGAGATGACACGTTCGCAGATACCGGAACGGTTCAAGAAACCCGATGACACCTTCTCGTACTTAATGAAGATAGTTAAGGAATCGGAGAAGAGGAGTCACGGATCACTGTTCAAAAGCTTTTATGCGTTTGAAGGAGCTTACGAGGAGCTCTACAGGACAATCATGGGGACCAAGAGTTGGAACGTGGGACCCATTTCGTCATGGGTGAACCAAGATGCTGCAGATAAGGGTTCAAGGGGACATGGGAAAGAGGTGGAAGAAGGAAAAGGGAAAGAAGGTTGGCTTGCATGGCTTAATTCAAAGAAAAAGGGCTCTGTGGTGTATGTGTGTTTTGGGAGCAGGAACAACTTCTCTGGCACACAGATTAGGGAAATAGCTCACGGGCTTGAAGATTGTGGGCATGATTTCATGTGGGTGGTGAGAAAAATTGATGAAGACGAAAGTAGAGCTGTAGTGGAGGAGTTTGAGAAGAGGGTGGAAGCAAGCGAGAAGGGTTATCTGATATGGGGTTGGGCCCCACAGCTTCTGATTCTGGAACATCCTGCGGTGGGAGGTGTGGTGACTCATTGTGGGATGAACACAGTTATTGAAACTGTGGATGCGGGTTTGCCGATGGTGACGTGGCCTCTTTTTGCCGAACAGTTTTTCAATGAAAGGTTGGTGGTGGATGTGCTGAAGATCGCAGTGCCGGTTGGAGCAAAGGAATGGAAAACTTGGGGTGAGTTTGGGAATGAGGTTGTTGGGAGGGAGAAGATTGCAAAGGCTATTGGTTTGTTGATGGGTGGAGGAGAAGAGTATGAAGAAGTGAGAAGGAGAGTGAAAGCGCTGAGCGAGGAGGCAAAGAAAGCAATCCAGATTGGTGGCTCCTCTTATAACAGTTTGAAAGATGTAATTCAAGAGATGAAATTGCTAAAACTTGAAAAGCTCAAGAAGCCTGTTGCTTAGGGAGAATTCATTTTTCTTTCTTATAATCAGGTTACGACCCTCCTTTTAATTCTCAAATAATTTAAAATATGAATATTTAGTCCATCTTTATTCCACATTCAACTCCTTATTAATGTTGTGCATTCAGACATGTTTCATTTGTTCCCTTACAGCATACACATATTATATTATCATTGCAGATCAAAATCACAATTATAAACAGAAAGATAAATTAATATAATAATGATTGCAATAAAAGAAATTACCAATATCAACTTATGGAAACATGCCAAACTATAACACGAACATGTTCAGACGTTTAAAAGCACTAAAAAGATATATTCCCGCACGTGTAGTCACAATCAAACATGAGTGTTGTTGTACAATTAGCATAGTTAACTATGAAAAAATATTGGTGATAATTGTGCGCCGATCAAAATAATAGTTTTGGTCCCCTGTGTTGGGTTTCTAGGAGAGGGAAATAGAAAAGGATTAAATGAAAAAACAAATCCTATTCATCCATGCCAGAGAACACCAGTGCATGAACTCTTATAAGTAGAGTTATCAAAGTAGGTAAAAATCTATACCTCAATATGATTTAAAACTTAACACGAGATCGAGTGGAATTGGGTTAATTTTTTTTTTTATAAATTTCTTTATGAATTAATTTTTGTCCTAATCCATAAAAAAATTGATTTATCTAGATTGAATTCGTGATAAGTTGGATTGGTTTACCAACTCACTTGTAAATAAATGATTACACAATTTTTTTGTATTTGAGTTGGATTGAACTATCATTTACTATCCAATATATTGGGTTGACAAATACAAACCTAATATTTTTGTGATTGTGGTTTGTATTTGGGGTTAAACATGATTTTAGATTGTATTAAAATTTATTTAGATTTTAATCATAATTATAATTAATTTTTTTGGGACCAAAGAAAATAAAAATTATTATTTTTAGTTAAGTAAGTTAGTGAATCAACTGGTTTAATCCATTAACTCTCGATATTAAGTTAGACAGAGATTGACCTATTTTGACACCTCTACTATCCTAATTTACATCATTAAAATTAAAATTATATACACTGAACCATATAGATTTTAATTTACAATTATACTAATTTAATGAAAATGTTGTTGTCTTAAAAGAAAAGTAAATATAAAATCCTATGTGTCCTTATCATAACTAAATGATAATGGATTTGTTTATATTATTATAAAGTTGATGATTATAAAATTTAAAAATAAAATTTTAATAATTATATAATATTTGAATGTTATTATTATTCACGTATTAAAATCAAATATAAAATTAATTATTATTTATATTAATTTAATAAAAATATTATATTATTTTAGTCAATATGTAAAAAATGTAAAATAAATATTCCAGTATAAAAGTGCATCATTTTTCCTTGCAAAATACACGTCTTCTCAGTTCAATTTCAATCTCCTTTGCCAATTATGACAAATTTTCTGTCACTGTCAAAATTGACAACTTTCATAAAAGGATAAATATCAAACTGTGGCCACGTGTTTGTGAATTTAACTTCAGAAAATGAAATTTTAATTCATTTTCTATTATTTTTAATTTATTATTTTAATTATTATTAGATTATTTATTTTAATTTTTTTAGTAATATAATTTGATGATTTAACGATGATTGAAATAATAATTTAGAAGTAAGTAAAAAAGATTGAGTTAAGGTATTATTGACCTTTAACTTCTATGCATTGTTATTATAATTATTATTTGATTCTACTCCGTACACCCATAAATTTTTTCACGCACTTCCTCAAATTTTCAAATTTATAATTTTTCCTCTGAAATTATGACTTCGGGAATATATGTTTGGGCAACATTCAGGTATTTTCAGAATAAGATTTCTGAAATGAAATTATTTTCCTAAACATGATTTTGAAACAGAATTTTCAGGGTGATAAGATGTATTATGGAATTTATTTTTCAAAATAAAATTTTCAAAACACATATTCTGAAATAAATTTTTCTAAATATTCCAAGATAAAATATGTTTTGAAAGTTTTAGATTGAACTTTCCCAATACATGAATTATATTTTAAAAAGAACTTTCTAAAATAAGTTTTTTTCGTATTTTCTCTTCTTCTTTTTTCTTTTCCTATGCAACAGTGATGATGATGAAAGCAATAACATTAGCAACAGAGATGGTAAAGGATTCTTAAGTTTTTTACTTATTATGGCAATGCACTTAGTAATTAGGGGTTACAGAAAGTAATAGACCTCTATAGGCCGACTTAGTCGTGCATTTCTCCAATGCACTCCAACATCTTGTTAGATATGTATCATGTCTTTACCTAATGAGTATATAAAGAATCTTGTTATGAACAACACAAATTTATTTATTTTAGTATATTTCGTATTAATTTTATTTAATAATAATAGTAAATTCTTATTATATCCATTATTTGTTTTATATTATTATTATTATTAATTATATTTCAGTAGTGACATTGATCATTCATATCTAACGGTAGTAACTAAACACCGTTTATCTGTGTGGTATTGAACTCGCTTAGTATTGTGATAGATATTTTTAGTGAAATCAAGTTTATTTAAATTTATATTTTTTATTAAATTTTATTTATTTTGTTTTAAATATTTAAATATTAATAATTTATAGACAAATGGTAAAATTGTTTTAAAATAAGTTTTAAAATGTTTCATTTAAATTTATAAAGTTGTTATTTTAGTCTAACTCTGACATTTATTTTAAAATTATTGATGTATAAATATTTAAAACAAATTTTAATGCAAAATACAAATTTAAATAAACTTAATTTGATTAAAACTATCTATCATAATACAAATATCAATATAATATTTATATTAAAGTTAAATTTGACCTAATCTAGAAAAGATAAAATAAATCCAATTTAAAAAAAAATAAATTGAAACAAAATTGAAACAAAAGAATAAATATATGAATTAAATTAAAATTTTTCATATCAACAATAATATTTGATAGAATTATAACATGTGACAAATATTATTATTTTTAAATTAAAATATAAAAAACCTTGAACAAACATATAATAAAAACTTAATTTGACATATGACAATTTTTCTAATTAAAAAAATAAAAAATAAAAAATAAAAAAATCACGAAATAATACATGATACCATATTTATATTATTAGTTATGCACTTAAAGATTTAATTAAAATCACTTAAAATTTGAAAATCCAGATTTCTAAAGAGACGATCCAAAGATTTTAACTTATATTATAAAAGAAATACAAACAAACCTAAAATAATTAGAACTCGTTGTCAGTACATACAAGACATTTCTTCACACTTTTGAAACACTAGCTGCAACTTCATAGCTACAGACATTATCAAAATATTAATGAATGAAAGACAAGGAAGCAAAAAAAATAATCTGCATTATTTGATGACGAAAAGAAACCTCGATCTTCGTTCAAGTGTGAAAAAACAAAATATTTAATGTCAGAGCTCTAGTTTTATGCACATAAAAACAACTTTCGAGGTCGACATTAATAAGAATGACACTAATTTTTTTTTTTTAAATTAAATACTAAAAGAACAATAAAAATAAACACGCCAATAACAATTACGTAGCATAACAAAAACTTCCACTTGTTAATAGAAATCCATCAAAAAGATTTTACAAAAACTATAATATCCCAATGCGCAATAAAATAAACTTTGTTAGTAAATACTTAATTACAGATATACAAATTATTATAGTTAAAACTTATTTGAGGATAGAAATTTTGGTTAGTTGTTCTGACAATGCTTCCATGAATTAACATAATATGATTTATTGTTTTTATATAAATCTCCCACCATACGGGAGTGAAATTTTCAAAGAGAAACAATTTTAACTTTAAATTTGTTTGAATCAATTAATTTTTAAGATATTATTATTTCTGTGATGATTGTTGCTGTTAATTAAGTGTAGGATGACAAACTAATTTGTTGGGAGCATTATTTCTAGGTATCTCAATTTTGACAAAAAATATTGTGTTAATTAAATATGACTAATACTTGAAATTTTTATATTGGAGTAAACTCTGGTTAAGTACTACAAACTCCATAAAATTTTGATACACTTTCTATCTTTTCCAATTTTTTTCTATTTTTTATTATTTTTAAAAATTTTAATTAGATAGGCTTTCTCTATTTTTTATTTTACTCTAGGGGAAGTGAAACACTCTCCTCCTGGATTGAGTCGATTTTACATAACACAAATATAATTTATGGTTTTGAAGTATTATTTTTGTTTGGAAGGGGAAACGATTACAACAATTTAACTCTAATTTAGTCAAGTTTGTTGAAAATCTCACGTCAACTAGAAATGAAACTAATTCATAATATATAAATAGGGTATAAATTTCATCTTATAAGTTAGTTATGTGGAATTGATTTAGGTTCAAAACTCAGTTTTAACATAGTGTTAAAGCTTATTCTAACGAACTTTTCACCATATATAAGTGGGGTGTGGTGTGCAAACCTCACTTTACAAACCAGTTTTGTGATCTTGATGATGAAATTATAATTGACACCTATTCTCAAACAAGCAATATTTAAAAGTTACAAAAATATTTAATTATAGCTAACTTATATATTATAATTGACACCTATTCTCAAACAAGCAATATTTAAAAGTTACAAAAATATTTAATTACAACTAACTTACATATTTATAAATTATTTACTTTAAAATATTCCATAATTCATAACATGTTAATATTTACACACATATTCCTTTTACAACTCTCTTTCTCGTGCATTTTTTCTTTTAAAAAAAGGAACATTATATTTTAATAAAATTTTATTAATAAACTTTTTACAATGTACACATGAGAGTGCCTCAATAGATAAAAGAAATATTTGATGTAATTTGAAAAGAGAAGAAAAATGTTTGGTGTGTGCTGAAAAGTATATTTTGTCAAACTTTGTAAATTTTTTTTGTCAGTATTATAGTCTTAAAGAAAATAAAGTAGTGTTAGAATTGTACTTTAAATCTATTTAATTCTCATAAAATCGATTTGTAAGGTGAGATTTGTACCTTCCATTTATATATTATGAAATTGTCTTATTCCTAATTGACATGAGACTTTCAACGATTAACTCGTTACTTTTCCATCTCGTCAACCGTGTAATTTCTTTAAATCTATTAAAAGTAAATAAATTATTTTACACCTTGGGGGGAAAGGAACCATTCTATCATTTTAAACGTAGTAGAATAGTTAAAAATAACTTAAGACGTTAAGTTTCATGAAATGTATTATTTAAGATTATCTTATATTTTTGGTTTGATGAACATAAATATATATGTTTTGCAAACTCCCTTCATATTAATTAGGATATATGGATCTAGATCTTCGGACCGTTGTCTTAAGTTTGTAGATCCCACCAATAATAAATTATAATTTTTTTGAAATTTTTATATTTTTATTTATAGATGGATGTTTTGTACATTACACCTGTAGATTTTGTCGGGTTATGGGTTCGCATAATAATTCACGAATTTGAACCAATAGTACTTTAGTCGGGAAAATCATACAAACAATAAATTAAACAAAAAAATTTCGTATAGTTTAGTGGATTTTAGTTTGATAGTTTTAAAAAAAATGTTTTAGGATTAAATATATTTTTACTTAAATATAAACAGAATTGAAATTAATTTTTGCTCTCAAATTTTTATTCTACTAGGTCCTTGACTTAGAAAACAATAGATTTAATTTATCTTATTCAACGACATTAACTTTTGTTTGAAGCGATAAAAACCGTTTCATTAGACGTATAATCTTTGACACTTGCAGTATCTTAAGACTGTTGTTCACGTGACAAAAATTAATCTAATAAATTAAATTACAATCTTTTAAAAAAACTGCAGCACTCCAGCATCACCAAGAATCTTCGCCCATCTTTATTTTCAGTACATGGAGAAAACTAAATTCATCTTTTCTAAAGTTAGCTAAAGTTAGAAAACCAAACAAAAATAAAATTTCGAATAAAAGCTAATTTCAGTTTTGTATTATAATTTTAAAAAAATCATTTTTTTAAGTATTAACAGTTTTTCGGTATTACTAATTGCTCAGGATACTAGTCTGTTTATTCTTTACTGATATAAAAATTATATTTTTCAGAGATAATATGTCTTTTACATTTAAAAACACGTATTTTCAAATCTCTCTCCGTCTTATACAATCCATGCACGTTGCCGTTGGCACTCGAGTGAATGAAGCAAACTTTGTTTAACACAGATCGAGTTTATTTCTCCCAGACACTTATAAAGAAACTTAAGACGCGAATCATTCTCCATTTTCTAGGTTGTTTTTAAAATTATGCCTGCTGACTAAGAAAGCACTTCTATAATCAGCTTTCTAAAATAATCCCTTGCGTTCCATGTGTTACATTTATTAATGTTTCAGCCCATTCTCCTTCCTCATAAATTATTTTGCTTTTTAGTCTACAATAATTAGTGGGGCTTATTTTTTTAGAGTTAAACTACTGTTCCTTACATTTCTTTCTCTCTATATATAATGCATGTTATTGCAGGAAAGTGATTCCATTCATTCAATTTAGTTAAATCCATGTCACCATTTTTTTAAACTTTTTTTAATCTTTATATTATCTAATAGAAATTTAGATTTTCTTTTAATTTTAGTATGATATTTCTAGAATTTACCTTAATTTTTTAGCTATCAAAATATTACTTTGTATTTGTAACGAGGTGTTTTAGTAATCTGAAAGAACATGTGAAATCCATGGTATTGAAAAACCCTGGAACTGTTTATATAACCACAATTACTTTTGGGTTCGTAAGACCTTCATTATTATCCCGTTTTAATCCTCAACTTTCAGTGATCTAAAATCCCATTACGTCAACATTCGATTTTCAATATCTTTTGTGGATTTCCAGAATCGATGTTTCGTTTTTTTTCCTAAATCACAAATGGAAATAATTTTTTGACTACTAAATTTTGACAATTTTTTCTTATAACATGATGTGTCATCTTTTAAGTAATTTTGGAATATTGAAAATAAAAAAATAGATAAATGAAAAACCATTTAAAAGATACTACATAAAATTATAAGAGAAAATTATTAAAATTTAATAGTCAAAAATAATTTTTCATAAAAAAAATCTCTGAAACAAGAAAAATCATAAAGACAAGGATTACAAGATTTTGATACTAATAGTTAGCTGTGAAACTTGTCTTAAACGTTAGTTTTATTGGATTAATAAATTTAAAATATACTTTTTTAATATAATATTTTAACAAAATTTGCCATTTGTTAGAGGTATGATGACATGTATGACTGTTTCCAACACAGTCAATGACATGTTGCAACGTATGCAATAGAACAAAAGTCTTCTGCGAGCAATTTCACAACCATCTTCTGCCATACATTCAAAACAAAAACCAGCAAAAACTTACTTTAATAAATGATAAATTTATGCATATGTAGTCATGATTTAATAGTACTAGAAAATTAGTATACTGGAAAACGCGCACCATACAAGGATTATTATAATGCTAATTTTCCGCCGGACGTGAATCGAGAGAAAGTAGAAGAACAGAAAACGAATTTATCCATTGTATATATAAAGAGAAAAGAAACACAGAAGCATATATAAAACGATAATTCTCCATTACAGATCCATAACCATGGGGTCCTATGAGGTCAAAGGTGAAGCTGAAACAATGCTGAAGGCTATTTTTGTTCCCTTCATCTCAACCAGTCACCTGATTCCGGTGGTGGACATGGCGAGGCTCTTCGCCATGCACGGCGTGGATGTGACGATAATCACCACACCGGCAAACGCCGCCGTTTTCCAAAGCTCCGTCGACCGTGATTCTAGCCGTGGCCGCCCCATCCGAACCCACGTGGTGAAGTTCCCGCAAGTCCCTGGTTTGCCAGAAGGTGTTGAAACCATCAACGCCGACACTCCTCAACCCTTGACGATGAAAATCAGCCAGGCACTGTCCATTCTGCAAGGCCAATACCAGGAACTCTTCCGTGTTATGCAACCTGATTTCATTGTCACCGACATGTTCTACCCGTGGAGTGCTGATGCAGCCGCTGAACTTGGAATTCCAAGGCTCGTTTATGTCGGGGCGAGTTACTTTTCTCACTGTGCAATGAACTGCGTGGAAGAGTTTGCGCCTCACGCCAAGGTATAGATTCCTCTAAAACCCCATTCTTAAACATGTACATCTGAAACTGAATCAAAATATTATATATTCATCATGTCTCGTGTATGTGTTTGACAGGTAGATTCCGATGGTGAGATTTTTGAACTTCCTGGGTTGCCCGACAAGGTGGAGATGACACGATTGCAGTTACCGGATTGGCTTAGAGCACCAACGCCATATACCTATTTAAAGAAGATGATTAAAGAATCAGAGAAAAAAAGCTACGGGTCACTGTTCAAGAGCTTTTACGAGTTTGAGGGAGCTTACGAGGAGCATTACAAGAGAGTGATGGGTACCAAGAGTTGGAGTATAGGACCAGTTTCGTTGTGGGTGAACCAAGATGAGTCGGATAAGGCTGGTAGAGGGCATGCAAAAGAAGGAGAAGGAAGAGGAAAAGACGAAGAGTTGATGAAATGGCTTGATTCGAAGAAAGAGAACTCTGTTTTGTATGTGAGTTTTGGGAGCATGAACAAGTTCCCTACCGCACAGCTTGTCGAAATAGCGCACGCACTTGAAGATTGTGGACACGATTTCATATGGGTGGTGAGGAAAAGCGATGATGGGGCAAGGGGTTTTCTGGAGGAATATGAAAAGAGGGTGAAAGAAAGTAACAAAGGGTATCTGATATGGGGTTGGGCGCCACAACTTGTTATACTGGACCATCGTGCAACTGGGGCAGTGGTGACTCACTGTGGGATGAACACTGTGTTTGAAAGTGTGATTGCAGGGTTGCCATTGGTGGCTTGGCCTTTGTTTTCGGAGCAGTTTTTCAACGAGAAGTTGGTGGTGGATGTGTTGAAAATTGGAGTTTCGGTTGGAGCAAAAGAATGGCGAAACTTGAATGATTTTGGGAGTGAAACAGTGAAGAGGGAGGAGATAGGAAAAGCGATTGGTTTGGTGATGGGTGGAGAAGAGTGTGAAGAAATGAGAAGGAGAGTGAAAGTGCTGAGTGATGAGGCAAAGAAAGCGATTCAGAGTGGTGGCACTTCTCACAACAATTTGAAGGAACTTATTGAAGAACTCAAGTCACTCAAACTTCAAAAGGATATATAATACCAAATTTAGTTGAGAAATACCCTTCGAAAGCTTCAAAAGCCGCGTGGAAGATGTTACATGGTGTAAGAGTTATCAGCTTTTATTTATTTTTAATGTATGATCAGCTTGGGAGAATAATTAAGCTATGGTAATTAGTTTTCACTTTTGATCAATTCTATGTTTAGTTTAACATTAGACTAAGGATACTTTAAACTATGTTACATTTATTTGATAACATAATTTAGTGTTAAAATAATTATAAAAAGTTAAACTTTTACATTTATAAAAAAAGTGAAAAACAATATCAAATGAGTATAAAAGAATTTTGTGTATTAAAATATTATTACCCTAAACATTATTTGTTGATACATGTAATTGTTAGAACAAATGAAATTGATGGCTGTTGTGGTCTTGATGAATATAATCTGGCAGCTTTGGTCTAGTTGATTTCATTGGTTAATCAATATTTTAATATAAATTGTCTGTGTAATTTTAAGTATTAAATTATTGTAAGAGTTATAAATCCCTTTTAATAATATTTCATATATTGGGTCACTCCAGATCTTATGAAGCAGAATAAGGAAAATAAAAACATAAAAGATGATGATATTTGTTAGGTATAGTTTTTTAATTAAAAGAATACTTTAATATTCCTTCTTCTTCACTCATAGTCACCATTGACCGAACTCTTACCCTGTCCAAAACAGTCTGCTTTTTCAATTTCCCAGGTATATTATAATTATAATACAGCTAGAACGGTAAAAATAGGTCGGAAGTGCAACTTAATTCGGCTAACCGCTAATTTAGGTTCGGATGGATAGAAATTTTTTACAAATTTTAATATGAGTTGATTTTTAATTTGATTTGTTTAAAATTTGGTTTATTCGGATTGAATTTATAATGAGTGAGATTGATTCACCAATTTGCAGATAAAAGAGTCGTACAAGTATTTTTTATTTATTTTATTAAGTTAGATTTTATATTTTGATAATGTTAGATTTTTTTTTAACCCATAAATAATTTGTATTTTTTTATATTTTGATTTGTATTTGGATTGTATTAAAATTTATTTAGATTTTAACTAGAATTACAATTTACTTTTGACCGAAAAAAATAAAAAAATTATATATTTTTTTAATTAAATCAACCCGTAAGTCAACCTGTTTAACTCATCAACCCGTGATAGACCGGGCTAGATTCAAAATTTTTCGACTCGCTAAAAAGTAAGTCGAATTGAATTGACTCACTAAATCATAAATCCCTAATAGATCAAGCCGGATACCCATTTTGACAACTCTAAATATAATCTACCATATGTATTACGGTGGTCATCAAAGATAACGATATTCACATTTGAGTATTTTATTTTTAATTTTAAAGTAAAAATTTGTATTTAGTTTTATATTTATATTAAGTGAATGAGATTTTTTTCTAATTTCATCTTTGGTAAGGAACGCCAACGCCATATTTATATACATCGGTGAGGTATTTTTTTTATTATTTCAAATCTTAATTAACTATTTTTTAATAAAATTTAAAATTACAATTAAAAAATTATAAATATATCAATATTATTAATATTAAATTGAATAAAGGTTAAACAATTATAAAAATAAAATAAACATAATGAGATGTACATCTTAATAATTATTGAGTAATAAATATAATAAACAATGTTTTAAGTTATCTAATAAATTAAAATATTTCAACAATTCAAAATGGAATAATTATAAAAATAAAATAAATATATACAGACATCCTATTTTCATATTCAATATAAAAAATAAACATTTTATCTTCACTCCAATATAAAAATTTCAAGAATTAGTCATATTTAATTAACACAATATTTTTTGTCAAAATTGAGATACCTAGAAATAATGCTCCTAGCAAATTATTTTGTCATCCTACACTTAATTAACAGCAACAATCATCACAGAAATAATAATATCTTAAAAATTAATTGATTCAAACAAATTTAAAGTTAAAATTGTTTCTCTTTGAAAATTTCACTCCTGTAAGGTGGAAGATTTATATAAAAAATAAATAAATAATATTATATTAATTAATGGAAGCATTGTCAGAACAACTAACCAAAATTTCTATCCTCAAATAAGTTTTAACTATAATAATTTGTATATCTGTAATTAAGTATTTACGAACAAAGTTTATTTTATTGCGCATTGGAATATTATAGCTTTTGTAAAATCTTTTTGATGGATTTTTATTAACAAGTGCAGTTTTTGTTATGCTACGTAATTGTTATTGGCGTGTTTATTTGTATTGTTCTTTAGTGTTTAATTTTAAAAAATAAAAAATAGTGTCATTCTTATTAATGTCAACCTCGAAAGTTGTTTTTATGTGCATAAAACTAGAGCTCTGACACTAAATATTAAATATTTTGTTTTTTTACACTTGAATGAAAATCGAGGTTTCTTTTCGTCATCAAATAATGCAGATTATTCTTTTTTGTTTCCTTGTCTTTCATTCATTAATATTTTTATAATGTCTGTAGCTGTGAAGTTGCAGCTAGTGTTTCAAAAGTGTGAAGAATGTCTTGTATGTATTGACAACGAGTTGTATTTATTTTAGGTTTGTTTGTATTTTTTTCTTATAAGTTAAAATCTTTGGATCGTCTCTTTAGAAATCTAAACTGGATTTTCAAATTTTAAGTGATTTTAATTAGATCTTTTAGTGCATAATTTTAGTGCATAATTGATAATATAAACAAATAATACGTGTTAATTTGTAATTTTTTTATTTTTAAATTTTTAACCTTTTTAAAATTAAAAAAAACTGTCACATGTCAAATTAAATTTTTATTATGTATCTGTTTAAGATTTTTTATTTTTTTATTTTTAAAAAAATATTTGTCACATGTTATGTTAGGATTATGTTACACGTAATCTTTTATATGAAAAATCTTAATTTAATTATGTATTTATTATTTTGTCTCAATTTAATCCTTTTTTTAAATTAAGCTAATTTCATCTTTTCCAATTTAAGATCAAATTTAACTTTAATATAAATACTACAATAATATTTATATTATGATAGATATTTTTAACCAAATTAAATTTATTTAAATTTATATTTTGCATTAAAATTTATTTTAAATATTTATATATCACTAATTTCAAAACAAATATTAGAGTTAGAGTAAAAATAACAATTTTATAAATTTAAATATAAAATTTTTAAACTTATTTTAAAACAATTTTAATATTTATCTATAAATATTTAAAATAAATTTAAAATATAATTTAATACAAAATATAAGTTTAAATAAACTTAATTTAACTAAAAATATCTATTATAATACCGAATGAGTTCAATACCACAAATAAACGGTGTTTAGGTAGCACAATTAGATATGGATGATCAATGTCATTACTGAAATATAATTAATAATAATAATATAAAACAAATAATGGATAGAATAATAATTTATCATTATTATTGAATAAAATTAATATGAAATATACTAAAATAAATAAATTTGTGTTGTTCATAACAAGATTCTTTACATACTCATTAGGTAAAGACATGATACATATCTAACAAGATGTTGGAGTGCATTGGAGAAATGCACGAGTAGATCGAGGTCTATTACTTTCTGTAGCCCCTAATTACTAACTGCAATGCCACAATAAGAGAAAAAAAACTTAAGAATCCTTTACCATCTCTGTCGCTAATGTCATCGCTTTCATCATCATCACTGTTGCATAGGAAAAAAAAAAGAGAAAATACGAAAAAAACTTATTTTAGAAAGTTATTTTTAAAATATAATTCATGTATTTGGGAAAGTTCAATCTAAAACTTCAAAACATATTTTATCTAGGAATATTTAGAAAAATTTATTTCAGAATATGTGATTTGAAAATTTTATTTTGAAAAATAAATTCCATAATACATCTTATCACCTTGAAATTTCTGTTTCAAAATCATGTTTAGAAAAATAATTTCATTTCAGAAATCTTATTCTGAAAATACCAGAATGTTGCCCAAACATATATTCCCGAAGTCATCATTTTAGAGGACAAAATATCAATTTGAAAATTTGAGGAAGTGCGTGAAAAAAATCATGGGTGTAAGGAGTAGAATCACCTGTTGACGACAAAAGTTTCTTGGTGCTTGATCCAGAAGCTCGGTGATTTTTCTTGCATACCTAGTTTTCTGTCTGCACGTCCAAAAAAGTGAAACTTTCTAATTAGTAAATATTCGTTTAAGTTTGTGTTCATTTAAGTATATATTGCGTCTAAATTTACATTTAGAAAAAAATTTCAAGATCAATAATTTTATGAAAAAAATCATGTAAAATTATTTAAATTTATATTTTGTTACATTTTATATAAATATATATATATATATATATATATATATATATATATATATATATATATATATATATATTATATCTCATATTTTTACAATATTTACAAAATTTTAACACTCATAATAATTCATATAATAACACGACTCTTAAAATTTTATAAATTTACATCTCAGTTAAATTCGTATCAAATTCTCAAAATCAAAATGCGGACTTAAACGAGTATTTATTGTATAAAAAAAATATCATTTATGTCCGAAAAAAAAATACTTTTTGAAATATAACAAATATTTCTGAAAAGATGTTCTAGAATTCATTTTCAAATTTGAAAATATACTGAGTATTGGTTTTGGATTTTCTTTTTCTTTTTGGGATGATTATTTTGGATATCTTTTGGAACATCCCATCTGGAATATAGAATAAAATTTCAGAATGGGTGGTTTGAAATATATTGTTTAGATACGAAAATGATTTTTAGAACGACTGTTCTTGAATATTTTTTATATTCCGAAATGTATTTATTCGTGGATCCGAAGAATATGTTTCAGAACAGAAATTTCAAAATACAAAAAAAATCAAAACAATTTTTCTAAAATATATTTTCGGATCTAAAAATGACTTCAAGAACACCTATTTCAACAACTTTTCCTTTTATATTTCATAATATATTTTTGACTTTAAAATATATTTCCGATTCCATAAATACATTCTTTTATATTTCTTAATACATTTTTAAGTTTGGAATATATTTTTGATTCCAAAAATACATTCTAGATTGATTATTCTATAAGGAACAAAATAATACAACAAGATACGCAACATAACAACAATTTTCACTCCAAGTGACCCTCAATCCCACCTTCAATTCAAAGCGTTACAAATTTACCTTGATAAATGAATGAGGTGCAATTTATCTCTATCAACATTGTCTACCTATTACCTATTAGGGATGATAACATTGACTTGATTTTAGGGATGATAACATAGGTTTGGTCTGCAAGCCCGCAAGCCCATCAAAGCCTGACCAGCATAACTCGTTTCCGTGCGGGTTGGTCTGCAACCCATACGGTTGGACCACTGCCCGGATAACCTAATATCTCTCGCTCTTATCTTAACTTAGTAACAAGTCCATGTTTTGATGTCATTTATTACACTTGTTTTTATGGTCCATGACTTGTTTTTTTTTTTTTAAATTGTTATATGATGTTGTTTATTGGACTTGTTTTCTATGCTTTATGAATTGTTTTATTTGAATGTTTTGATGTTTCAAATATTAAAATTATGATGTTCTAAATATTATGGATTTTTTCGATTTATTATATTGAACTATTTTCATGTTTCGGGTTCATTTTATTAAAATGTTTTGAATCTTCAAATATTAAAATTATGATGTTCACATTTTTTTTCTTCTTACGTCAAGATATCCAAATATCTTTTTACTTTTTACTCATCTATAACAATATATAAAGAGAATTCCTTTTTTTGTGTTCACATTTCAAAATACCAATTTTATCTTTTAAAATATAATTATTTATTAAATTTTTGAAAATTGACCGTTACTTTTACAAACGTTTTTATAAAATCTTCTATCTCTACTCTTTTCTTTTTCTCTAGTTATTAATATCTATTCTCTCATCTTTTCTTATATATTTATTTTTATTTTTAATAAATATAATTTTATTTATATATTAACTTAATAACATTATATTATCATTATCTACTAATATAATATCAACATAATATCACATATATTTAAAAAAGATGTGTAAATACGCCGGTGGATAGAATGAGTATTGAAAAGAATTATGGAGGTGCACAATAAATAAATGGGGTACAGGAATTGCCAGCCCCAAAAGCTCATGCTTTTGTGGGTGCAAGTTCTTCAAAGTTGGGATGAAGGCTATGAAATGCACTATAACTAATTTTTTAATGTATAATGTAAAAAATACCTTTTTCATTAACATTGACTAAATTTCATTGGTTAAGGTTGATGTAATTTTTTAAGTAAATGTTTCTATAGATTTCTATCAATATTAGCTAAAACTAATTTTTTCAACAAAATAAGTTAGGATTTTGTGCTAATGCCAATAATGTTATAATCTTATTGCTGTTCATTGGCAGAATATTTTTAATTGATTTTGAACAATATTATTTTGGAGAATTTTCCAGAACACTGATTAATATATTTGTGGCTGACGTTACGTGCAGTTAACTTTTATTGAAGTTAATAGAAAATAAATTATTGTTAATGCGAATGGAAAAAGATAAACCTTGATATCATGGTTTGACAAATGTAGACTAAATTATAATAGACGCTTAGCTATAAAAAATAACTCTGACAAATGTAGACTAAAAAAATAACTAACATTTACTTATAAATGATTAAATATTGATTAACATTAAAATAACTTTTTGCACTTAACTATAACTGAAATAATTTATTTACATAAAGATATTAAAATTTAGTAAGTTTAAATTGTCTTATACAACCAAAACATCTTAAATATTAAAAAAATTAATTATAAAATAATTTATATTTAATATATTTAAATTTTATTATAAAAATTATGAAACTCTTCACACAAACACATAATAAGGTTAATAAAAGTTAACTAAATAAATTAAATTGATTAAAAATTTACTTACAAACAAAATAACTAAATTCTACAATAATTTATAAGTTTAGAAAATATATTTTAAAATAAAATTTAAGCAATTCAAGCAGTTTAAATAATTAATTTCAGTTCGTTTAAATCATTATTGAATTGAGCTTAATCTTATCCAATCACTAGTGTAATCTATGTATTTTACTCACCTTAGTGAGTTATTTGGACCATATTATTGTATAGCGTGGTCACAGTTTTTGTTTCTATACCTCCATATTTTACACAATAACATTTTAAAATCTATTATTTTTTCAAAAAATAATACTCAGAAGGTTATAAAAAATACGAATTATATACTCCCAGTAATTGTAGAAAAGAAAATTTTGAAAATGCATTTCTCTGTTACTATAAGATACATAATAAAAAATTAATAAAATACTCATTTAAAAATAATTATATTGACATTTATTAAATTGGATTGCAAAGAAGATAAATGGTTCATTTAGCATACAAACCATAAACAAATAATCTAGAATTTGTAAATTGTTCTTTCTCTTGCATGTTGAAATTTTGAAATTTAATTCTTTTAGAATATGCAAAATTTTGATTTAAAACAAGTTAATATGATATTTTTTTCAAAATTCATTTTTGTTATTTCACCTGAATATTTTGAAAGAATTACAAATTAAAAAGGGTTAAATATGTTTTTGGTCCCTCAAGTTTCGATGAATTTTGGAATTAGTCCATTTTCGAAACTTTATATCAATTTAGTCCTTCATCTTTAGAAATGTGTAGATTTAGTCCTTCTTACCAAATTTTGTTAAGTTTATTTGACGTTTTACAAGCATTTTCTGATTATATTTGGTTAATATTAGAGTAAAAATGTGTCAAACGGTATAAACAATTCAAATACTATCATGAAATGCGTTTGAAATGTTAGATAAACTTAACAAAATTTTGTTAAAAAGACTAAATTCACGTATTTTTAAAGATAAATGACTAAATTGATAAACTGTTTTGAAGAGAAGTCAAATAATGATAACATATCATTTCAATTTTCATTTCAGTGTCTTATTATGAAGAAGAAAGACTCCAATTATGACTGATACTTATACCAAATATATATATATATATATATATATATATATAATATGAACCACAGTTGTTTTTTTTTTCAAAACTTATACTAGTCAGCCACTTATGTTATGGGCCTATTCAGGATGAACTGAACTGTGAAATTAAAGGTGTGGGCTGATGCATGTATCCAACTCATGTAAAATCTACTATTTTAATTTAAATTTGAGATTTTCTGTCCAATTTCATGGTATTTGTTTACATCTTCCATGATTGTGGGTATTTAACTGAACGAGATTCCGACAAGAACAACCTATATAAGCCCAACCTATTACCCGACAACATGATATTTTTAAATTTTTTGAGTTAATATTAATACATAAAATATAGATTGGGTCCTGTAGCTATGACTCATGCTAATTCATCCAGCAAGGTGTCAAATTGAAGCACAATCCTCATTGATGCTAAATTTTTGGATGCTACAACAACGTTTTGACTCGGAATAACAAAACAGTGTATGACCTTTTTCAATACATGGTATGTACTGAGGAACGAGTTTGGATTGTAGTTAGTAAGAGGACATGAGAGAAACTGTGAGAAAAGACAACGCTAGCTAGTTTCGTTAGAAGAAAATGCCGCCGCCATTGAAGATCGTATTGGAACGTGCGTGTCCTTCTGATCATACCAGACTTTGTATTTGTGTGCAGCACCATGAACTATATATATGCATGAGTGGTCACTAAAAGTCTAAAAGAGTCTTACCTTAGTCCTTGTCTTCAAATGTTTTTCTTTTCATTGAAAATTAGGATTCGGTTGGTTCACACCTCCGATGTGTCTTTCTTCAATGTTTCTATAACTGTTGGTTTTTTTCGCTTCCTATTATGTGTTGCAGACTTAGGACCAGTAGAATAACGTTTCTGGATCGAATCAGAATATATATTTCCAAACCCTCAGAGGGTATTTTTCAAACAGTGGACAAATTTTGTTTTAAAAATTAGCATCAGGTATTTTATTTGACTGTTTTTTTGTATTTTTGGTTGAATGTCTTGAAGACTTAAAGACTAAGCAGAGATAGTACTCTTATGGATGCAGGCTCTTATCCTATTATATTACACGCCATAATTTTATTTTATTTTTTAATTTTTTCTACTGGTCTCTTCTGCTTTGGATCTTTGTCTAAAAGAATGACAACAAACAAGAAACCAACAAAGAAAACGATGATTGGGACTTCATTACATAAACTTTAATTATTTATTTGTTTTGGGGTCCTTCTCATTCATCAACCTATTAATCAAATCAAAATAAAAATACACCTTCATTGATGTTAAGATTAATAACCATTACAACAACTCCATACTTCACCAACTTCCATGTGGATTATAATTAATCTAGAAATTACCTTTATGAAAAGTTTATGAATTCAGCTGTTTATATCTCTGTCTTTTAGTTTGACTATACACAAGGCATGTTTTCTTTTAAAAAAAATATGATTGAAGTAAATTTTACTCAACATGTTTTTTTTTTCCTTTATATATATATATATATATATATATATATATATATATATATATATATATATATATATATGATTTACTATTTTCTAATATGTTTGACATTTTAAGTATTTTAGTTCTCCTTTTGTTTAAAAAAATATATAAATATATACTAACACTATTGTTTAGAAACTTGTGAATAGATATTTCTTTTTTTTTTTGTAAATGACAGTTTAATAGGTAAATTTCATGAGATGTAGATGATCAGGAATGTTTTGACAGAACTTTCTATTAAAACTTTTACAAAAAAATAAAAGAGAAAAAAAAATTATAATGAAAAATAATTTTATAGATAAATTAAAAATTAATTTGAAATTAATTTTAATTTGAAATTGTATCTTGGGATGTAGTTAGTTAGAACATGAGTGAAGCTGTAGCAATCCCTTATATAAACCAGACCATTTATGACTCTGAAGTTTGACTTTAAGTCTCATTAATATGAGTGTCAAAAATCTTAATTCTTTACAGTTAAGGTGTCATATTTTCCGAAAGAATGATAACGCCTTTTGTAACTATGGACTGTTTAATTATTGAAACTTAAATGCTAATTAATAAAGTAATAAATTTAATAGAAAAGACAGCGAAGCAAAGAGATGGAATAATAAATAGTGTGTTGAAGAAAATGATTTATTAATATTAAAAAGTCGAAAATAATAATAATAACTATCTCTGTCAAAAGACCTCATAATTCCCTTAAAAGCACACATTTCACTTTATTCTATTCTATTCCATTCCATGGTAATATCCCAGAAAGAAAAAAGGTGGTTGATGCAGTTGATAGTGATATTGTTTCCACAGGATCGACGGTGTAGAATCCATCTGTGACCTTGTAGCAACCTCTTCACCGAGTTTGATTCTAAAAAATTCCTTGGTGATTTGTTTATCCATAGTGGTTGGATTAGGTCCTTTGTTGGGTGTTCTGATTGTGATTTTCCCCACTTTTATGAGAAAATAACGAAACTACCCTTCGCAGTGACCCTCCATTGATGTGACCTTTGGGAAGGACCAGCCAGGCACTGCATACATTGCATGCAACAACAGAAGGGAAGAAGGACCTCAACCCGAGTCAGCCAAACACAGCACATAGAGTTTCAGAATCCTTTTTTGCCCTTTCCATGTCAGTGACCCAAAACGGTAACAGTACAGTACACTCTGCCTCCGCTGAATTTCAGACAAACAGTGTCATTCACCCCTCACCCAATCAACCATCAGGTGTTTTTATTTTTCCACTTTACACGCACCATACACAAAACAAAATCCTAATTCATTTCATTTTTTTTTACCAATTAACTGTTAACAATCTGCTTAATTTAATCACTGTTTCTTTTGCCGAGGCCTGTTCTTACTGCTATTTATTTTGTTCTCTCCATTGGTTTTACGGTTAAAGAGTTTCATTCATTGTCCTTTTTTTTTTTTCCCTTTTGAATTTTGCGTGAGGTCCAGTGGGGCTGAGTGATGAGTGAAAGTTTGTCTGGGAGTGAGTGAGAAGATACGAAATATGAGATAGAGAGAGAGAGAGAGTGGTGTAGCTGTTTCATGCTGCTTTCACACATCCTATGTCGTTATGTGGCTGAGGATTGGGTCCACCGACCCGTAGGCCTTACCCTCTCTCTCATTCATTAATTTTGGGTTGTGTAAAATTTTCATTTATGACAAGGGAGAACTGAGCAAAATCTGGAAAAGCTTTTCAAGGGTAGAGAATAATAAAGAAAAAAGGAAAAGAAAAAAAAGGGAAATGTTTTGTGAGTATGTGTTGGTGTATCTGCATGACACCAAATCAGTGAAGAAACTGAGAAGTATTGTTGCCAGCTCAAATTTCTCATTTATAACAAGCCAACCTGAGGAGGATATTATTATTAACACCAAGGAATTGTCCATGGAGGAATTCAATATTTGCTCTTCCTATTAATTTCTTCCTCTTCAATTCTCTTTGTCCGTTCTATCATCCTTCTGTATTTTTCCTTTGCTAGAATTCTATTAATTGTTTACGAGTTTTTCTTTTCTGAGATTGGGGTTGTGAATTCAAGAGGACTCAAATTGCATGTGGGTTTTCCAGAATTCTGATTCGGTTGTGGGGTTCAGCAAGAAAACAACAAAGCACAAAGCAGAAGAAGGTTAATTGTTATATATAGGGCTTGCTACAAGACATGGCGGCATCATCTTCCTCAGCATCACTCTTTGGCTTCAGAGAAGACGATCAGAACCAGATGAAGCAACAGCATTCCTTGACACCATCTTCGTCAGCAACACCAGCTGCACCACCCCCCCAGAAGAAAAAGAGAAACCAACCTGGAACACCATGCAAGTATCTTCAAGCTTTTTTTTTTTTTATTATTATAATTATCAGAAATTAAGATCTAATCTCTAAATGGTTTTCTACACCAATGACACGATTTTTTTTTTTCCTTTCATAGATTGTATCTATTTTCATTCCACAAACGTTTTCTGGTTAGCTATACCCTTTTGTTTCACTTGGCATGTGTGGATTCCCAAGGGAACCCTAATTTAAAAACAAATGTAATTAAGACGAAGCGAGATGAAATGGGCATGTATATGTATTTGGAAATCTTTGTCTGGAAGCTTTCTCGATTTGATTTCCAGGTTTTGGTAGTATGTTATGTTATATTTTAATTTTTGTTTGATAAATTTTGTAATAATTTGTTGTTTGTCATTTTTCCATGGCAACAGATCCAGATGCGGAGGTGATAGCACTATCTCCCAAGACCCTAATGGCAACAAACAGGTTTATATGTGAGGTGTGTAACAAAGGGTTCCAAAGGGAGCAAAACCTACAGCTACACAGAAGAGGACACAACCTGCCTTGGAAGCTTAAGCAGAAGACTACAAAAGAGCCAAAGAGAAAGGTTTATCTGTGTCCTGAGCCCACATGCGTCCACCATGACCCTTCAAGGGCTCTTGGAGACCTCACAGGGATTAAGAAACACTACTCTCGCAAACACGGTGAGAAGAAGTGGAAGTGCGACAAGTGCTCTAAGAAATATGCTGTTCAATCTGATTGGAAAGCCCATTCTAAGACTTGTGGCACCAGAGAATATCGATGTGATTGTGGCACACTCTTCTCCAGGTAAACACACACACACACTCTTAGTTTATTAATTTTACCTATTATGCAAAATTTAGCCAGAAGAAGGTTTTGGTTTTGGTTTTGGCTTAAGGGGTGTGTGAAGATACAGTAGGTTGCTACAGTGAGGAAAAGGGGTTAGATGCTTTTTCATTTTTTTTTAATGTTGTTGTGAGTATGGTTTGATTGATTAAGATTGTGTCGACTCGGTTGGTTGGTTCTCTCTCGTATGGTTTCCTTTGTCATCATTCCTTTCTATTGGTACGGTGGCCAACCAAGAGAAATGGAAGGAAACATCCCCCCACGTGAATCATCTCTGGAAACTGCATTGGTTATAGGGCTTTCAGAACAAACACACGGAGGAACAGCACCCTCTCTCATCAAAAACCCATAAAACTCTTCCTTTATCTCATACTACCTCGAAAACACCGCTGTTTCCGCATTTTTCTTTTCTTTTGTTTTTCTTCTGTTCACGTGTTGCTTTGCCATGGAGAGAGAGAGAGAAAGAGAATATGTGTGATATGTTGTTATTGTTACCACCTTTGTTTTCTTCTGGGTTGGCTAGATGTGTTCAGTACTGTGCTCTTGCAGGTTCTCCTTTTCATGATAACGTTATGGCCTAATCAAGTATCCAACCCTCTCTCTCTCTCTGTTTTTATGTATCTAGTTGTGGTACAACTTTTCTTTTGCTTCCACATGATGTTTTGAGGTTTTAATGTGTTGTTGGGAGAGAGTGAGTGGTCACGCTGAATTCACATCAGAGATATGCAGTACCTAATAAATGTTAATCATTAACTCACAAAGTGGGCACATCCTTGTTGACAATTTTTATGTCATTTGAGTCAAACCAAGTCCACTTCGAGCACAATCCCACAATCATGGCTCTTCAATGTTCGCTTTTCTATCTCAAAAACATTCAATACTGTTCCTTCCTTGCTTCCATTTATTGAACACTCAGAGACCACATTATCCTCAACTCAAGTCCTTCCACACTGCACTTCTAAATTCATTGCTTAATCTTTTTTTATCAACTTATTCCACCTACCTGTTGTGTACCCTTTTGGAAATTTTCAGTTATCTTCTCATTCGCTTCTGCACTTGTCACCGTCTTTTTTTTTTCTCTTTCTAATTTCTCGTTTCATAAATACACGCAAATGTTTGTCCTCGGGCCAATTAAGGCTTTTTATTCTTATATTTGGATCTTAACATTTTTCAAGTGATTTTGTCATTAAGATTTTTATTGTCTTTTACTTCAAAAAGCCAACTCCTAATTCTAGTAATCTATGCATACTATCACATACGTACCAAGTTTAAATTATCTCTTTGTTATACTGTTTCTGAAGTGAACTATTTCGTTTAAATTCTTTTTAATCTTAATTAAGGTTAAAAATCATTTATGAAAAATTTCCACCTTCTTCTGTCTCTCTCTCTATATACACACACTAGCTCCTATAAACGTACATACTTACCTTTCATAATTAAATTTGAAGCAACCAATCCTTGATGTAAATTCATAATATTTTGGATGATGAACTTCCTTTTCTTGACAATTAATCATCTGAGATAATTTAATATACAGTTTTCGATAATGAACTTCAGTTTCTTGGACAACTCATCCAAGAAATTTTAACACACACACACACACACACACACACACACACACACACACACACACACACACACACACACACAAATATATATATATATATATATATATATATATATATATATATATGTTTTCATTTTTTAGTTAAAAATATTTTTTAGCATCAGCAAATTTTGGCAACAGAACTGTAACTTATGGGTTTCAAAGTTAATTTCCATTCAGAAATAATTTTCCTTGTTCTGAATTGTTTTTAATTAATTCACTCAAACCATTCATATTTTCTTTGGTAAATAAAAAAGTTATTAGATAGTTTAATATCAATTCTCCAACTAACATATAAGTGAGTAACTAGAAAAAAAAATTAACAAAATTTTCTTATATATCATGTGAAGATTCTTGGAAGACTAATAGTTCAAAATCATGTAATAATATAAGTAACACTTACACACACCCTCCAAAACATTGAAAATCAATTTAGATTAACTTGAACATTATTTGATAACTGATTAAAATGTATTCTAAATACAACATTAAAACAATTATTGTAAGGGTTGAATGGCCGGTCATATTTAGTTATTTTGACATTATTAACAAATTGTTAATAATTTTTTATATAACTTTCAAAATTAATATTATATAAATTAACTTATTACATGTATTTTTGTGATTAAAAATCAATATGTATAAAACTGTTCATCATTTTTGACAGAATATTTTGTGTGATCTATCATAAAATTCAATGTTCTATTCTATATCATAAGAAGTGTGGGATTAATCCACTAGTTGTTTGAATGCAGGAGGGACAGTTTCATCACCCACAGGGCGTTCTGCGATGCACTTGCTCAAGAGAGTGCAAGACAGCCACCGAACCTTGGCGCCGCTATCGGCACCCACCTCTTCGGAACCACCGCCAACACCATCCCCCTGAACCTTTCTCAGGTTGCTTCTCACATTTCCAACATCCAAGACCCCAACACCCAACCAACAGAACTCCTCCGCCTCGGTGGCGCCGCCGCCGCCAGAACCTCCCAATTCGACCATCTCCTAGGTTCTCCCTTCAGACCCTCCCAACAACAACCACCCTTCTTCATGGAACCTAACCAAAACTACCACCCCGACCAACAACAAGGGCTACTCCAAAACAAACCCTTCCAACAAGGACTGATGCAGATCCCTGATCACCTCACCAACACCAACTCACCCTTCAACCTTCCCTTCCTTTCAAACACCACCAACAATGCTTCATTCTCCGAAAACTTCAACACCACCAACAACAACACCAGCAACAACAACGAAGGCAATAACTTCTTCACAACCTCAAGCGCTCCTTCTCTCTTCAGCAACAACAACAACAACAACGTTGTCAGCTCAAACGTCAATGCCAATGCACTGTCTCACATGTCCGCAACTGCACTGCTTCAGAAAGCCGCTCAGATGGGTGCATCTTCGAGCAACAGCACCGCTTCGCTGCTGAAAAGCTTCGGAAGCGCGTCCTCCAGCAGCGGCTCAAAGTCCGAGCAACACAGGCCACTGGTGAATGCTGCAAACTACGGCGGCGGAATGTTCGGAGGGAACGTGAACGAACAGGGTAACAGCAACCTGCAAGATCTGATGAACTCGTTCGCTGTTAGTGGAACCTCTTCCATTTTCGAAGGTGGGTTTGAAGCGTATGATCATAACAGTAATAATAACAACAGGGAGGGAAAAGTGCATGCAATGAGTGGGAGCAGCAGCATGGGGGGGTCCGATAGACTCACCCGCGACTTTCTGGGTGTGGGTCAGATTGTTAGAGGCATGAGTGGGAGTGGAGGAGTTGCACAGAGAGAACAACAGCAACAACAACATGGCTTCAACTTGAGTTCTTTGGAAGCAGATCAAAGAAATAACAGTAACAGCAATAATAATAACAACAATGCTGCGCCGTCAGGTCAAGCTTTTGGAGGTGGTGGAGGGAATTTTCAGTGAGGAAAATCATCCGACAAAGTACAAAGGTACGTCATCAACTCAAAAACAATATAGTATTAATCAGTGACATGTTATGAATAATGATGATGGGTGTTATGATTCTACGAGGTGATTAGGGGTTGTTGCATTTTGTTGTGTGTTTGGATGTTATAAAAATAAGATGAAAGTGAAGTGGTAGAGAATGTGATGTGTAATATTAAGCATGAATTATGATTACTGGGGTTAGAAAGAAGATGGTGCTACTTTTGAAAAAAAGGAAAAATGAGTGTGTTCAGAAAAAGAGCGTGTGGTCTGACATGTTGTCTTGCATGGGATGGACAACGACGTTGTACAGTACTTTGTTTCTTCTCTTGTCTTCTCCTTTTCATTTTCTTTCAATTTTGGATATATTTTGGGTTGGCAGAGTCACGAGTGTCAAACTGGTGGACCCTCACTCAACCAATACAATACCTGCTCTTATCAACATGTTCTCCCACTGTCATATATATATTGTTAGATATATTTATTCATTATTTTCTTAAAGTCTTGCAGAGAATGTTTGATCTGGACGAATTTCAAACACTATATATATAACTTTGTGATGTATATATATGCCTTACTGTGATTAGATTATGATAGCTTTCTGATCCATTCCTTTTGTTTATTAATTAATTAGTTTTTTTTTAGAAAGTATTTTGTGAAGCTTTTTTTTTTCGTATATAGTTGTATGTTTTGTGTATAGTAGTAAACTGAAAATTTAAGTTCACTACTAATGTATTCTTTTGATGTTTTATTTTTTAAATGCATGTTTAATTCTTCTTAACACTCATAATTCCTTTGAAAATTAAGTTTTTTTTTTTCAGTGCATATGCAAGGCAATCTTGATTCATTGAAATTGAATATTGCTTTTTATGTAATATTTTCATTTTTTAGAATATGAGAATTATAAATGTGATTAAGATTAAAATTCAGCAATTACATGGCTATTTAAAAATCATATACTTTAATATAAGTTCTGTATGCTTATTTTTTAATTTTTAACTTTAATTTTTATCATTCAAATTATTTGATAACTCATATTTATCGTCCTGTATTAATTGATAAAACTTTACAATATATGCTTTATACATTCATATATATATATATATATATATATATATATATATATATACTGTCAGTTAACAAATTAATTAATTAATTAATATTTCAATACATGTATGATTTGCAATACAATTTCTTGTATCAGTTATCACTTATAAATATTAAGTGTCATTAAAAAAAAACTTGCCAACTAATTGTAATAATTTATAATAAGATTTAAGCATTAGTATTTATTGATTTCACTGTGGCATACAAAATCATCTCTTTTCAAATATCCCAAATATAATATCTTAATTTATTTTTCATCTATTGAAACTAGCTATGCCTGCAATAGTTAGAATATTAGTGTATTATTTATATATAGGAAAACTCCAACTAGGTGGTGCTCTAGTTTAGTTAAGTAATTAGTAGCAGTTTTAGAATCATGTTTTCAGTTTTGGCAACAGTAAAATTGACAATTATTCGTGGTTTGTTTTTTTGCAGGGATTTCAACATGCTCCATTGAAACTTGACTCTTCAGCTCATCTAATCAAGGGTTTTTAAAGTGCAGCATTAGGGAAGCACACATGGAAGTTTCTGCAATTTACTAATAGCGCAAGCAAATTAGGCTTCAAAATTAGGGTTCTGCTACCAACTTTCTGCTTTTTCTTTCTTTCTATATGTTTATTTTGGGATTATAAACAAACTAGGTTCAAGATTTTCATGGTTTAATTTAATAGATTTTGTTATTGGACAATGCATTACATTGCTTATATTTAAACTTCATGCCATCAATGACTTTGTTCATATATACTTTGGCATTTTGTGCTTAAATGTGCTTGGACATCTTCACATCATGATGGTCCCGTTATGTCACATGCTTCTTTGCAATGTTTTTTTTTTTTTTTTTTAAATTAAGTTGATTATTGAACTGTGGTACACTGGCTTTAAATCTGTCCCAAATTATATTCATTTTTTATACAAAAACTTGTTGATTCAAGTACCTTGGGATGCTTTTTTGATCAAAAGGTATGTTGTTGCAGTTTCAAATTTTATAAATATTTTTAATTTCAAAATTCCACATGATGCATCCAAACATGCATAACAATTCAGACAAATTATACATGATTGACTTCATATAAACAAAAAAATGGCTCAAACTATTAGTGTTCATTAATTGAACAGTTTTCTTTATCTTGGTTCATCTGACAATATCTGTGATTTATTCCAATTCATTGGTTTCATTTCGCGATATAAACTCTTTTTTGAGCCATGCATGTGTTCTTCACTGTTTTCATTAATTTTAGACTGCGTTTTTCTTAAAAAAGTTGTTCTAATTTGAATATATACGAGTGAAATGAATTATTCGTACTTTAATTTAAACCCTACTCTTCGATTTTATTTTTCATTTTTCATAATTTGATCTGGTACATTTAATAAGTTTCACATTAGGAATCGGTATTAAGTACAATTTAAATATTCTTTTCTCACTTTTCAATACTTTTTTAAATTAATAACAAATATGCAATATTAAATAATAACAAATAATATAATTTATTTTAATGTTAATCTATAATAATAATAAAATAAAAATATTATATGATAAAATTATATAAATACAACAAATTTTACTTTGGTTACATTTACATGTTATTTAATAATATTGAGCATTTTTTAAAAGTGTCCATGTTCTGCTTACGCAAGAAACCCCATGAGTAAGGTGCGTTTAAATAAATTAATGTATCATTGAAAACATTTATTCAAAAACTAGGAAATAAAATGTTTTCCAGAAATAGAGGTAAAAGAGTAACATTTATCGCACTTTTTAAGAAAACACTTTTTAACATCTCCCTAGGAGATAAAATGCTTTTCAGATATAGAGGTAAAAAAGTAACATTTATGGCAGACTTTTTAAGAAAACACTTTTTAACATTACCCTAGGAAATAAAATGTTTTTCGGATATAGAGGTAAAAGAGTAACCTTCATCGCAGACTTTTTAAAGAAAATACTTTTTGACATCACCATGAACCTTTTTATATCGTAAAAGTATACAATTCTCTTTAAAAATAAGTATACTTATCAAAGTGAGTCAATTTCATTAAAATAGTTCTCTCATAACAAGTTCAGTTAAAAATAAGTGAATTTAATTTGATTCATTAAATTTTACAATTTGGTTCAAGCTATTATGTATCGGTGGATTAACTTATTAATTTACATAAAAAATATTTATTTATTTATTTTTAAGTATTCAAATATTTAAATAATTTTTTAAATAACTCATAAAATGACAATCATGATAAAATTAATAACCAATGTTTTTATCAAATTCACCATCAATATATGATAAATTATTTTTAAAAGAATGTTTATATAGTCCAAGAAAACATGACTAATATTACACATTTTCTATTATGTTATTCAACAAAATATAAATAAAAAAAAAACTACACATTTTTGTCATGTTAATTTAGAAAAATTGCTTATAAGACGATTGCTTGAGTAACTTATTATAAAAAGTAAAGTTAAAGATTAAAGTATCAACATATATAACTTAACAATCAAATTAATTAAACATTTAAACTATTCAAATATTATTAAACAACATTCTATCATTTAAAAATATGAAATTATGAACCTATATAATTTGGAGTAGCAAAATAATTATTAAAAACAAATTTTAAATTTGTAAAAAAATGTTTGTGGGTTAAGTGGATCAACCCACCTCCGTTTAACTTGATGGTTAAGTGAGCCGGATTGAGTTTAACCCGCTCACGTGTTGGAACCCATATTGACATCTTTAAAAATGTGTGAATTTAATATTTTTCATTGAATTTTGTCAAATGTATTTGATGTTTTAAACTATGTAAACATCTAAAATGCTATCATAAAATGTGTTTGAAACATCAAATAAATTTAACAAAATTTGGTTAAAATAATTAAATATACACATTTATAAATTAACTAAATCAAACCAAAATTCTAATTTTAATTTTCACTTAAAATTAAATTACCAAAATCATATTTAACCTAAGATTATATAATGAAATCATATTATATTAGAAATGAAAATTTATTTTCATGTATAATGTTTAAAAGGCGTGAGTTGTTATTTAATAATTATTGAAATAATAATATAAAATTAATTAAGATGGCATTTTCTTTTTTCAATATATGTGGAATTATACTCACCGAATGTTTGTTAGTTTTATAACCCAAAAACTAGTAATACAATTCAAATATACTATAAAAAATGTAGTTGAACTAATTGGTTACTTTACACTACCGGTCTCTATGTAAATAAAGAATAAATAAATAAATACAAAGCCGATAAAATGAAAATAACAAAAAAAAAACTCATTGTTTATAATGAAAAAATTTATAGAAAGACCGCCTGGCGTTTAATGAGAATAGAGAGACAATAGTTTCATCTGATTTTGTAATTTGTTAAAAAATCAATAAAAGAAATAAAATAATAAATATTAATACATCGACAAAAGTAGTATAGTAAAAAAATATAATTTTTGGGATTAAAATATATTTTAACTAGTGCAAAAATGTTTTTATACTATGCATTTATTTATTTATTCCCTTTTTTTTGCCATTCTTTTCTAGCCCTGTTGGTTTGTAAAAACAGTATAGAATGGACTGGTCAAACGTAATAAAATAGGTTTAAAATCTTAATGTCTTATTAAGTATTTTTAAATATTACTTTTTTAATTTATTGCTTTAAAAATTATATATGTATATATATAACATAATTATATTATTTATTTTATATATTAAATTATTTCTTATAATTAATATTTAAATTTTAATTTAGAAGAATTTAATTAAAATATGTTTATGTATTTATATAATTTAAATAATATAATAAAAAAATAAAGTATTTTTTATTTTAATTTAAATTTTAAAAATAAAAAGCAAATTATAGCGAGCCAATTCTCTTATTCTGTCTCCAGTCCATCAATTTAGCATACTAGACAGAGAGGACAAAAACATTGTCCGGTCAACTTTTACTTTTCTCTATTTTCACAATTTCTTCCCGCATCTAAACATTTTTAAAATGGTTATTCTATCTTTTGTAACACTGACTTTCCAATTACATGTTTCAAATATATTTCAAAACAAATTTTGCAAAAGTTTTAGAGTAAAATTTTTGAAAAAAAAAAATTAGAACTCATAAATTACATTCTAGAACAAGTTTTTTCATAATAAACTTTTTGAAAAATATATAACATTTTTCAAATGAAGTGCATTTTTAAGAGTTTTTCAGAATGATTTATTTCTTTCATTCTCTCATCTTCCTTTGCAATATTTTTCCAACTTTTTCCTCCATTGTAGTAGTGATGATAATGGAATGTTGGCAATAGAAACATGACACAGCAATTTTAATATGTAGTTTAATCTTTTTGTGTTAATGTATGTGCATTTAGTAATATTTGGGTGCAGGAAGCAATAAGAATGAATCAGCTGGGTTTAAAGTTACGTAGATTTGGGTTTGAATGAAGTTAAGCTGAAAAGCCCATAAGGTTTCTTCCCACACGTCCATGTATTATTTTCTTCCTGATAAGGTGCAAGAAATGTCAAAAGTATTCCTCCATGTATTATTTTCTAGAAAAATATATTTTAGATTATGTAATCTGAAGAACATTTTTTATTATTGTACTGAAATTTACAATCTAAAATAAAAATATTATATTTTAAAATGTATAATTTAAATTACAAAATAAAATTTACACTTTATATTTTACATTCCAAAATATACATTCTAAACAAGACTGCATTCAAGACTCATGGACCACACTTTATTACAATCTAGAATTATTTTAACACGGTTATGCAATCCTGTTTACATTCTAAAATACATTTTTTTTTTATATTTCAAATAGTATATTTTGAAATATAAATTTTATATTATGAATCACACATTTTAAAATATAAATTTTGTATTATGAATTGTATAATTCAAAATAAAAAGTATTAATATTTAACATTTTAAATTATATAATTCAAAACATCACTAAATTATACAGTCTGAAATTTAAACCAAAATTTAAATTTTAAATTTTGAAATTTGAAATTTCTGAAAATACAGGTTGAAATTAAGGGAATGCTGAAAAAATTTGCCGCGGCATAATTATATTGTAAGATTCACACCCAAAGACACTATTCACCGCTTTACAGTCATTATAAACCAATCATAAAATTAAATAAGTGTAAATTAATATATATATATATATATATATATATATATATATATATATATATATATATATATATAAAGATAAATAATATTAATATAAATATAATATCAAGATGCAAAAGTTATGTAGTTAAACCATTACATTGCTAAAATCTTAAATACGAACTATTTTAAAATGGAACGAGTTAAATTTTCTTAACTCAATCATGAGAAAAATAACCCCGTATCAAGTCGAGTCAGTGAAACAAGACGTGTCAACCCCTGAATGTTAATTTTTAAGGAAAACCGTCCATGTTTAAGCTGACGTTTTAATTATTTTGCTTCCACCTATATTATTATAATATAACGAGTGAAACTCCATCTAAACAAGGTTGCGGACCTGTTTAAAACATGCTCCAAATTCTACAGTCAGGAACCAAATATGGAGAACCACTAAAAGACATATTTTCTTTATATTAAAAATGTATTCATATGTATAGTAAATTAATTAATTGATGAAAACACTGATTTTAATATTTTTTCCACTAAAAATGTTGGAGAGAATTGTTTTTTAAATCATTATAACTATTTCATTTACACATAAAATGCATAATTACTAATTGTAAGTGCTACATTTAACCTTTTTTTTTAACATTTCTTAAGCAAAGACGACAAAATAAAATACAATTTTTTAATTAATAAAATTCAGTAACTCAAATTACATTTAAAAATTTTCTAACATACAAACATGAGCCTTTTTTTCTTCTAGTAACAGTAATATAATGAGATTAAAAAAAATTAATGATGACAGTTTATAATAGAAATAAATTTGTGATAAAAGATAATGACGGTTTCTGTAGAAAATTTTAACGATGTTATAGTTGTTAAAGGAACTAACAAATCAGGCAGGAACTACATCTATTACAGTGATACAATCGACTGAGGAAATAATTTGTTTTTTAAAGTATCTTGATTTTTCCTTTTCTTTCAATAGTGCACACAATGCCTATGGATCACTTGCATTTCTTTTTGCTCCATCTGAATTTGCTTCTGCACCTTACAAATATCTCTGTTCACTCCCAAAATGGGAAAGTATATTCTGAAATGCCTATTCCAGAATAAAAAATATATTTGTAAGGTGCGATAAATTGGACCCATTCCTTAAAATTTCATTCAGTAGGAAATAAAAAGCACGGTATTCGGGTATTAATTGTGGTTTTTTTTGGTCCTCAATATCAACTAGACCGAATGCAACAAATATGACAGTATAATCTGAAACAGTGGACCACTTGATCACAAGTGCAGCACTGCATAGCATCATCATCCACCAAAGAAATATTCCTCAAATGCTAAATAATTAGTCGTACAGACAAGAGGTATAGGAAACACAAATGTTGAACAGAGGATGTCACGAAAAGAAAATCATAGACGACTTATCACAGCTTCCACCTCGGAGGGGGTGTAAAGATGATATGTTGGAGCCACCTTGGCAATGTCAACGTTGTTGGGAGTGACCTAAGATGAAAATCACAAAATAAACCAATTATTTTTTATGCTCCCTTCAATTTCAGGGAGAGGCATCAATCAATAGAAAAAACATTCATTTCATTTGTTCCTTACCTTCTCTTCCATAACTTGCTTCAAAATGGATAATGCAATAGTCTCGGCTTCCTGAAGAGTTAGGTCCTGCACAACATAATAATTAACACCCGATTGCATTGCTTTCAAGTCATTCAGCATAGTTCTAGAAAATTAATCGCTGATTTTTAAAAAGCACTCTCAGGGACCCAAAAGAAACACTTATTTCTTCAAAATAAACATTGATCCAAACATGCAGTTAAAGCCTCTAGAATGAAAGATGTCCTTTACAGAAGGCCTTGGCAGAGCATTGACAGAACTCCAGAACTAAATAGGAAGATGAAAATAATTTGGCCATCAAAATTATCAGAAAAATTTGACTGGCTTAACTTTTTCCTAGACATGGACAAAATTCATTATGATTAGTAGAAATATAAACATTAAAAACAAGGAACAATGTCAATTGAACAGTTGACGTACGTATACTAATGCTAAGATAGGGATAAAAATAGGATTTAAACAAAAATCTGCAGATCATCGGACTGGTTTGTTTTATCTTCTCATTAAGTAAACAGGAAACTAGGTAAAATCTTGAAGGTGAAGTTTAATTTTGTGATTCCAGATAAAAAGAGTTTATATATAGTTTGAATAATATTACCTTTTGTTACGTTATTTTCAAGGGGAGGTAATCAACTATAAGTTTACTGTTACAAACAGAATAGAGGGTTTATGTACAATAAATATAAAAATATTGATACCTTGTTGAATTGTTCTTGCAGGGAACTGTCTGCACCTTCCGACCCTGAACCAATTGCTTTTCCGTTGCATTGCCAAAATGTGCCAGATGGATCGGTGTAATATCTGAAAATCAGAAACTTTTAAATTCAGTAAATGTAAGAAGTCCAAAATGAAAAGGGCTGGGATCAAGACCAGCAGAGATAACAACATATCATCCAGTGACTAAAGAATAAAAGCCTTGGGAGTAGGCCAGAAACAGAATAATGCTGTGCATTTATTCACTGTCTAAAAAGTAATCTCTATTAGTGTATCTGCGTCATACATGAATAACAAAATTGTTTATAATTGAGCCTTAAACCTTTATATGTAGGTGAACTACATGCTACCCTCAATTGTTTCCTTGTTAAGGTAGAAAAAGTTGTAACCAACAACTGATTACCATTGCAGAACAAAAACCTCAACATATACTTTCTTGAGAGTAGATTTAACAGGGTAGAAAGCTGAACCATAAAATGAAATAATGCCAAAAAGGAATGGTAAAACAAGGTACTTTGTTGAACCAAAAATAGCATTATCTTAAAACAACAAAGAGCAATGAGGTGCTGCAGTAACTACATGACTATGAAGCACCTGCAGAGAATGTCAAAGTTCCGACTCGCTTAGACAAGGAAGATGTAATATACACCAACTTTTAAGAACTTTTTTCTTAAAAATATCTTTTGAAATATTTTATAAAATGTTTGGGCAATCCGTAAGCTATTTATAAAAATAAATCTAAACAATGTCAGATTTTATAATGTTTTTAGAAACTACAATAAATAGCTTCAAAAAACAATCTCCACAAAAAGTCACACTTTTACACAATCTCAATTACTTTTTTAAGCTTAAAGAAACAAGCTTTCAACATAAAGAAAGGCCTTGAGTAACAACAGCAGAGGATCCTAAAGGAACCATTGTATGATCATGAACAACCAAAATATTAATTTTTATTGAAATATCTTTTGTCCAGAATTCCTTTTTATAATTTTACAAATTACCGAAGAAAAGCATAAGATAATAGGAACAATAACAACAATTTAAAAAGATCACCAGCATCATAAATTCAGACAAACACTTTAAAGTAATCACTGGATAAATATAGAAAACAAACCAAAAATACAACTCCATCACCATCTCCCAGAAGTAGTCAATGCTTAATAGATGAAACAAATACTTACAAGCTAGGTCCATTCTCATCATGGCCAGCAATGAGAAGAGATACTCCAAATGGCCGAGACTGCCAAAGAGAAAAAAAAATGGCTTATGTTAAAAGACATGCATGATGATCTACTGTCACTGCTATTTAGTGTTTTGTACAGCAGAAAAAGGTATATTGGCACATGCTTCTTAAGAACCTTACATGAGGAACTGTATATTTATAAATTATAATGTTGAATATTCAACGATGGATGCAATCAGGAGATATCAGTGCATTAAGAAATGTTCATAAACTATTTTTTCCTAAACAGAAGCAACACAAACAAGCAAGCAAACAAATAAAGGTACAAATATCAAAGTTGAGAAATTCTTTACCATGGATTCTTCATCACCTTCACCGAAACGCAAGGCGAGATCACAAAGAGCTTGGGTTGTAGACTCAACAGTCATTGGCTCACCATAGGAAAACCTATGATTCTGCAAACAATAAACCAAAATATATCAATCATTAACTAATCAACTACTTAATATATGCTATAAGGTTCACAATACCTGAGTTTCCACCCGTGCATGCTCAACAAGTGTTCGGGCATCAGCAATCAATCCACTCATTGCACAACCTATGTGCTCATCAATTTCCATAATTTTCTCAACACTACTTGGCTCCTGAAAGAAAGTACTAGGCTTTTATCAATGAAGGTGCAAAGCACAAGTAACCACAACAAGATAATCATGTTTCTTTATTTATGTCCAATAAAATCCATATAAACTATAAATTCAGTTATAGTATAGGCAAACATTTATGTTTTCACTATACACAGAACCTAAGAATAAATGACCCAAGCCCACCCCACCAGCAAATAAAAAGGTCTCTTTTCATCTAAAACAAAAGGTCTCGTTTCACCCTAAAACAAAAATGAAGAATACTGATAGCAGAATATAAAGGAAACAGCATTACTTTTTGTGATACATGACTATATGCACAACCCACATTTTTGTCTATAAAATGAACATCAACAATCAAATTATATCCAAATACAACAGCTTGCCCCCAAAATTCCATTTATGTGAAGCCTATCTATGGCAAAAACCAACATTTTGTACAAGCATATTTCCTACTTAATTCCATCAACTTGTATACTGATAGTCAATAGTTACCGGCACATTTATGTGTAAATGGTAAATTTCACAGTAAGATGATAAATATACCGACATAATTAAAAGTAAAGAAACAGACCAGCAGTGGTGAAGTTATGCGCTTTTCAACAGCAAGGACAACACCCTCTTTAGTTTTCAACCCAATTGCAGTTGATCCCAGCTGCAATCCAAGAAAGCCCATTGACAAACATAAAAATTAGGAAAGAAATAGTAAGCTCTTTTTTTTCTTTACTGATGGATAACAATAATCACAGAAGAGAAAGAACAGAGTGAAGCAATATACCTTGATGGCTTCAATTGCATATTCAACCTGAAACAAACGGCCTTCAGGAGAGAAGGTGTTGACTCCTCGGTCATACTCAGTTCTATTTCAATCACAACATAGACAATTAAACAATTAGAAAGAAAAAATAATGGATTCAGGAAAACCCATTGGTTAATTGAATCAAGCAAAACGGAAAAAGGCATGAACTGCATGTTAAAAGCAAAGGATGGGGGAATTCACCTTGTGAGAAACATCTCTGATACGATTTGGTTAAATTACTGCACAAAATGGTGGAAGCAGAAGAGATTAGAAAACAGAAGTGCATGAGTAAAGAATGGGATAGGTTCGGTGGCATTGGAATTACTAAAGAGGCATGGTTTGCTCCTCAATGGGTTTTGTTGGCATAGGAATAAAGCGTGGTGGGGACGCATTTTTCTTTCCCCAACCCCGACCACAATCTCAGATAGGGCTGAAAACATCCCCCGACCCATGATTACTGTTTACCACCTTTAGCACATTTGTTGATCTAACAGTATATTTATCAAGCCCTATATTTTACAGTTTAACAATCCAATATTAATTTAGAAAGTTAAATCTAACAATATAAAAAATACACAACCACAGTAGAACATACGATAATAAGCTGCTAATGTAGCCTCATTATAAGTAATTGAAATGTAGTCTCACTAAAATAATAAGCAGATATCAATCTAACATCATAAATCTAATACAAGCATTGTAGAAATTTCAATAATAATGTACCCCGTTCACCTAGCCCTTATATTGGGTATTTTCAGACTGCTAAAGTTTCCTATAACTCCTACACTGTCCTTCATTAACCTGGAGCCGCTGATTATCTCCACTAAAGGAAATAGAACAGAGGTTCATATTTCTTGTGTACTGAGATTATCACCGTACCTACCAAAGTAATCAACACAGTTACTTGACTCGTACACCAGGAACACGAAACTCCAGTGGAAAATTAAGCTTAAGTAAGGAGATTTTAACATGCTCTAAGATTAAGAAAACATCTATCCAGATTACCATAAAGAAAATCCTAACTTTATAAATTTTACTTAATTTAAACCTATGTTCATAAGCTGTGCAAGCTTTGGCAGGCAACACATCTTCATAGTCTTTGATATAGATGACAACCCACCACTCAAAGAAGAAATGACCAACGAATGTAATAAATTGAAAAGTTCACCAACAACCTAAGGAAACTTGTAAATTAAACAGTGGTTTTTTTCAAGTTGCAAAACGGTAACTACACATTGTTGCAAAAGTGATCACAATGGCAAAGCAAAGACAAGCAACAAATTAGTACGAGATATTCACCGAGAACTCCCTGTAAAGAAGTAATCAATTCCTTATTCGACAATCCAAAAACCTTTCCCATATACACACATTTCTCTCATGTTTATCAACACTTGATACTCAACCACTCTGATATTTCTCCCCATTTTTTTAGCCAATACCAGTACCTAAAAACCTAAAGGAACAAGACTAACCTCTCCCCCCCCCCCCCCCCCCTCTCTCTCTCGTAAAGGGGAAGCAATACACAAGACCTCCCCACCCTCTCTAATCCACACTACCCCCGCCCAACTGATTATTTTCCTTTCTTTTTAAAACATACAGAAAATCGAGCTCTCATTCTCACTTGCCTGGTCTCTCTCTCCCTTTGATATTTTCTCTATAAACATTTAAACACAAATGCCCTCAGATTCCCCCTCTTTGCATTTCTACGCCTCCATTAATCAACCTACTTAGTGCGATATTCACCGAATAACCGCCATAGCTGGTGCAGAAGCTCTCATATACAGAGCCATACCCAGCTCAAAGCAACTACTGACTCACGAGCAATCATGAGTGAGCACACTATTGAGTAAACGACATCAGATCATCCATCCAAAGAATCGACAAGAATAGATTACAATTGGGAAACGTACAATGAATGAAAGAGGGGTGAATGAGGACAGGGGAAACGAAATTGAAATTGAAATTGCAAATCAAAATAAAATGAAAACAGTGGAGGGAAAAAACCCTACCTACCTCCTTTTCGATCTGCTAATGCCAAATGAGTGCCCCGCACTGCAGCAGAGGGTTCGGCTTTTGAGCTTAATTTGCTTGCTCAAGGGGCATTCTCAAAAGAGTCAAAAGTAAAATGGAAAAATTAATAAATAAAAATAATATTGGTACAATAAATATTTTTAACAAAAAAATTATTGTAAAAAAATTTAAAAGTTATATAGTGTGGCATGGCATGTGAGGATGAGAGGTGGCTTTTCTTTTTAAGATAGAAAAGTTTATGTTGATGTAAAGAGGGTATTTGTTAGCAACATATTATTTTTACTATCTTATGGAATTTGTTTCTAAATTAATATAAAGAACATCGAATGTTATTTTTAAAATAGTTTATTTTAAAATTTTAAACTTATAAATAATAAACTACTTAAATTATTTTATAATTTACAATTTGATTATCTTTCAACACATTCTTTATATTTTTAATTTCATTACAAATTAGAGTAATAAATATTTTATTTATTTGAAATAATAAAGATTATTTATCCTTTTATACTAATCATAATATTTTTATATTTTTAAGAAGTAAGTAAAATAACGGGATAAGAAAAGAAAAAGTGATTTCCATCTCACAATTTATTTATTGAAATAAATTAAATAGTAGAAATTTAATTAAAAATATGTAAGAAAATAGAATTGAATAAATTAAACAAATTTAAAAAGAAATGAAAAGTATCTAAATTTATATATAGGAAACAGATATTAAAACAATTTTTAATAAATTCTAATTAAATTCCTAAAAAATGATTAATTATTTTTTGTAAGTAAAAAAAATGATTGGTTAAGAAATGGAAAACAGAAAAATCAAATTATTTTTTGTTAGATTCTGTTGGCACATCATCATATATTTAATTCTCACAAACAATGGAATTGGTCTTTCATTCTGAACCCTTCTTAAGATCTTTACATTGATATTTGCTTCTTAGTTCATTTGTCCATTTGTTCCATATCAAAAGGCCCATTTTTCTCCACTCAGAAAAAAAATCCAATCACTCATTATCCACACTCGGACCTTCTCCTACGTGCCTTCATGTAAGCTCCATCAATTTTTCTTCATTTCAATTCTGTGTTCCTTTCTTTCTCACACACGTTTGTACATGGTCTGTTGCATTGACACATGATATAGTTATGCCACTGAAACTTAGTATTTTACAGGTTAAATTCTATATGCACTCTAAGCCACACCCTTATAGAACCACGAGCGTGCATGAATGATTCTGAATGGAAAGCCAATGATTCCAGTAGTGTGGCTCTGGAGAAGTTCAAAAGAGACAGCGTTTACATTGACAGAAGTGGGAAACTAAGGAACTTCAATCACAAAAAAGTGTCCAGGAAAAAATGTAATAGACTCTTGGAACATGACCATGTTCGCTTGTTCATTGAAACATGTGTGTTTGTGTCATGTTTGAAAAGTGTGTGGTTTTCTATGACCAGGTGGTTCTTTGAGAGGACGAGGATGGAAATATGGTTCTGGGTTTGTTGATGGGATTTTCCCTGTGTTGAGTCCAACTGCACAGGAGATTCTGGATTTCGTTGACAAGGGTGTCGACAGTGATGGCATTTGGAGTTCACTGGACAAGTTTCCTGCAACTCTTGACCTATGGGATGATATTTTCACTGTGGCTGTTCAACTTCGGATGAGGAAAAAATGGGATTCAATCATTTCGGTCAGAAACTCACATTGCTGCCTTCAAACTTCTAATTTATTTTTCATTTTTCTTTGGATATTGCCTCTTATTGGATTATTAAACATGATTATGCCTCTGAAAAGATGTTACATTATAGTAATTTTTAGTGTAGGCCTTTCTTGACCCATTTTATCTTCAGCTGACTCTGATGTTTCGTAACTCCACACTCAAATCTTGGTTTTCTTTTTTTATTTTATAGATTAACTAGTCCTATTCTTTGATTTGAAATTTTTTTTATTCCAAACTTATATATTTTAGTCTTAAACTTTAAAATTATAATAGATATAATTATTTTAATATTTTCTTTTACAATTTTAAGCTGACTTTTGAATTGTTTATACTAATTAATACGTTCTATCTCAAATATTAATTTAAAACACTTTTTAATTAATAAAAGAAAAGTTTATGTCATTAAATTAAAAGAAATATATACATTTATCCTTAAGTTTGAGATGAAAATAGATTAATTCATAAACCTTGTTATGCTTCTAGTAGATTTACCTTTCTGATAAAGTTTTTTCCTGTCAAATTCTTTGAAGTGTCAACTGTATGACTTGACTGTTAAATTCATCATACATTCATGTTCATGTGTCACCTGTCATCATCGTCTATTTTATGGGACCAAAGTTACATGAATACTAGGACAGTGACACTAATTTTTGTTTCTGTTTAAGGAAGTTATTAGTTTGGTTTGGTGTTTCATAACAGAAAAAACTGTACAGATATGTAGATGGATACTGCTAAAGAGCTCCTATAAGCCAGATGTAATCTGCTATAACTTACTCATTGATGCTTTTGGGCAAAAGCTTTTATACAAGGAGGCCGAATCCACATATCTGCAGCTTCTTGAGACTCGATGCATTCCTACCGAAGATACCTATGCCCTTCTAATAAAGGCCTATTGCTTGTCTGGGCTACTAGAAAAAGCAGAAGCAGTCTTTGCAGAAACGAGAAATTACGGTCTTCCTTCAAGTATGTTCCTCAATTACCTTGTTCATCCACACATGTTGGAAATTCCGCATCGATTAGAGATAACGAAATTTCATAGTATATAAATGGAGTACAAATCTCACTTCACAAACCAGTTTAGTGAGATTAGGTTAGATTTAAAGTCCACTTCTTAAAAATAGATGTTGTGATTTTAAGAACTAGGACAATGTAGGTAGCCTTAGTATAAAACTGAAGACACTGCTAAATGACTCTAGTACTAGTTTGTATTCAACAAAACGTCATTTCGTTGCTCTATTATGTGCATCCATTCTTTATAACTGGAAATTTGATCCTTTAAACTAGCTAATCATATGAGAATAAATAATCCAGGTGCAGTTGTATACAATGCTTATATAAATGGGTTAATGAAAGGAGGAAATTCTAACAAAGTGGAAGAGATTTTCCAGAGAATGAAAAGGGATGCGTGCAAGCCAACCACTGAAACTTATACCATGTTGATAAATTTATACGGAAAGGTGAGCTTATTAAGATTGTATATTTTCTGTCTGAAATTTTACTTTTTGACATTTTCTGTGAGATCTGATCTTGAGGGGTTTCAAAATTAGGCAACAAATTTTTTAACTGTCTTCAACTAAACCAAATGCGTGTAATTGTTGATGATGACCTTCACAGCTACAAAGATGACAATTTTTCATGTCATTTATGATATGTAGACTTTTATGCACACATTCTAGTGTTTTCTTTACAGTGCAGTCATAATATAATAGTTTTAAAATTTGAAAATTATGCAGGCTGGTAAATCCTTTATGGCCTTAAAAATGTTCCATGAAATGAAGAACCAAAAGTGCAAACCTAACATTTGCACATACACTGCTCTGGTGAACGCATTTGCGAGAGAAGGACTGTGCGAGAAAGCAGAAGAAGTGTTTGAGCAGATGCAAGAAGCAGGACTTGAACCTGATGTATATACTTATAATGCCCTCATGGAAGCTTACAGGTTCTTACGCAAGAGATTGTGCTTTATTAATTTTTTTTTTTTTTCTATTCACTTCTTTCCTATGGTTAAGAAGTCGACTCTAAATCTAATTTAATCGCAAAAAATCAGTTTATAGCCATCAATTCATAAGATTTTAGACGTTTTGCTAATTTTAGACGTTTTGCTAATGAAACTTAATAAAATGCAGTAGACTTACATCACAAATAGGCTTTATCAGATTATTTTGGATAACTGATACGTATCGGACACCGACACTTTTACGATATTTGTAGGACACACGATATTTTTTTATCTTTGACATAATTTTGACGATTAAAATAAGAAACAAATTTTATACTATTACTACTTTTCGCATATTGGATATTAGATAGATAAATTAGATTCATTTTTGTGTTAGTTGACAATGTGTTAGTTGACAATTTTAAACTTAACATGTATATACACATCGTGTCCTGTGTCCTATATTTTTTCAATTTAATAGTATCTTCGTGTCCGTATCCGTATTCGGGCAACATACGTCTACTCTAAATTTTGATAGAAGTAATCGGTCGAATGTGTCAATGCCATTTGTTCAGTGTTTTCTGATATTAATTGCAATGGTTTCATATAATTTTCTTCTTCCAACAGTCGTGCAGGTTATCCTTATGGAGCTGCAGAAATTTTTTCACTAATGCAGCACATGGGATGTGAACCAGATAGAGCCTCGTATAATATATTGGTAGATGCATATGGTAGAGCGGGTTTTCAAGATGGTAATTACCTTATCTTGGAACTTATCATTTTGTTTTGTTAATTCAAATGAAATAGCCTACCAGAAAATCTCATCATGAATTGATTCTAAAAATGAAATCTCAGATGCTGAAGCTGTTTTTGAAGATATGAAAAGAGTGGGAATAACACCAACAATGAAATCTCACATGGTTCTTCTTTCTGCGTATTCAAAAATGGGCAGTGTGAACAAGTGTGAGGAGATTCTTAACCAAATGTGTAAATCTGGTCTGAAACTAGACACCTATGTTCTGAACAGCATGCTAAACCTGTACGGACGTTTAGGCCAATTTGCAAAAATGGAAGAAGTTCTGACAGTGATGGAAAAAGGATCATATGTAGCTGATATCAGTACCTATAATATCTTGATAAATAGGTATGGACAAGCAGGGTTTATTGAGAGAATGGAAGAGTTTTTTCAGTTGCTACCTACCAAAGGTTTAAAACCTGATGTGGTGACTTGGACTTCACGTATTGGAGCCTACTCCAAGAAAAAACTTTACTTGAAATGCTTAGAAATATTTGAAGAAATGATTGATGCTGGTTGTTACCCAGATGGAGGAACCGCTAAGGTTCTTCTCGCAGCATGTTCCAACGAAGATCAGACACAACAGGTTACTACTGTGATTAGAACAATGCACAAAGATATGAACACTGAATTGCCAGTTTCACTTGTTTGATCTTTCAGCTGCTACTGCTACAAAAAAAAAAAGGTGTTTTATACATATGATTCTTCTTACTTTAATTAGATGAAAAAATATTAAATGAAGTAGTATAATACTATTCTTTTTATCCTGCAATGGCATGTTGTCCTATCTTAATTTATCAACTAAAATTAAAGAAAAATAATTTTTTCACTACTAAATTTTGACAACTTTCTCTTACAATATAAAATTAATATAAGAACTGTTTATCTAAAGGAATGTGCACTATATTTTTATTTTTATGATTTAACACATACAGTTACGTATTTTGGTGTAATTCTATTTTTTTTTTATTTTAATTACAATCTATAATACCCTCTATCTATTAAAGTGATCATAAGTAATGTATGACATGTGTGACAAAGAAAAAAATAATACATTTAATATGACACTGACAATTATATTACTAACAGAATCCAATAAATTTAAGTAAATTATATTATTTATAGAAAATATTAGTTGTTTAACTTCATAACTATTTGGGATTAAATCCTTCAATTTTACTTTAATTTTAACTTCATAATCTATACTCATTTGGGATGAAATCCCTCAATTTCAATAGAAGCTAGGTTTATTTATAATGCTTAAATTTCAAACTTTATTTTCTCTGGTATCAACTTTAATACTTCATAATCTTTTTTTGACAAAATTTACACATCGAGTTGAATTAACCTAAATCAAAAATATTAATTTTACATTTGTTAACTTAATATATTGGTTAAAAAAACAACTTAACTCAATCAAAATATAAAAATTTTGTGTGATAATTTATATGTAATAAGTAAACTTAATTCAACACAGATTCAATTCGAATGAATCAATTTTTTATGAATCAGATAAAAATTTAATCGATATGTACAAAATTTTAACCAATCCGATCCAAATTTCTAATAAACCGGATTGACCCAACACATGAAACATTCATTCAACAATAAGAATTACCGTCTTTCTCAACGATGTGCCAAAGGTATCAACTATTTAACAAAAATATCAAAATTTACAAACATATGATATAAAATTTACAAAATACATATACTATTTTTTATTTCTTAAAAAGTTATTATACAAACTCCGAATATATTCTTTGTCTCTGGGATCAGTTATATGTCTCTCGTTTATATTTTTTTTCCGTAATAAATATTAAATACTTAAATATGTAATAGAAAGCTAATTAGTATTTTATTGATATTGTAAACTGACAAAGAAAGCAAAATATTTTTTTTACCAAAATATTCTAAATGAGTTGAAATAAGTAACTAGGTAAGAAATAAAGTAACTTGAAAAATATGAAGGTAAACTTAAGAGTACAATTAATTTAAGGGAGGTGATACACAACAACCACTTCATCTTTTATTCAATACTCATCTAACATTAACACAATATTATGTTTATATTAAAATATCAAATAATTTAGAATAAATCAACTAAAAAGGTAAAAATATTATTTATTTTGATTACATGTTAGAAGGGTATAGAAAATTAAGAGAGGTGAATCTAAAAAATTTCCATAATTTAATAGTTAGAATTTAAGATTTTATGCTGACCTGATTTGGTGGTTATTTAAAAACATGGGAGCACGCGCATGCATGTGTTGTGTTGCTCGTGGTACACGAGGACACTACAAAACAAAATACAAAGAAAGGTGTTACGCGTGGTACAAACTTTACTTAAAAATTATTATCTGTTAAAACACACACCACATTTTGTATTAAAATTATCTTTGACGATTAGGGGAAAATAAATAAGGGAAAAAGAATTTTGAAAGGAAATACATAATTATAGATAAAAGTTTCTCTTAATAACACACAGAGCATGTATCAGTTTTATCAATAATTACTTTAGATGAAAAATGTCATTAATTATTTGTAATAACTTGAGACAAGTCCACTTCAACATTTATGTTAATGTCACGTGAAATAAAATATTTAATTAATAATTTAATTCATATTTTTCATTTGTATTGATTTTTGTATTTGTTGTGTACAATTTTTTTATATTTTTAATTCACACATATAGTTGATATTAATATCCTTTATAATTATTATATGTAAGAACCTATATTTATTACGTGTTCTAATCATGATTTACTTTAGAACTTCCTAATATTGACATATAATAATAGAAAATAGTCTAAATTTTAACACGTAGAAAATAATAATAAAAATTTATGTTTAGGAAGGCTTTTGCACGTATATATATAAATAATAATAATTTAATTTTGATATATTTTAAGTGTTTGGCACTCTCAATTTTTTTTTACACCTATAAAATAATTTTGCCTGAGTATTTTATTTTTCAAAAATAAAAACTTAATTAAACTTTCATTTTAAAAAGTAAAGACTCGGAGAAAAAAAGAAATATAAAATCCAAAACGAATTAAATATCTAAAAATAGAGATAAATTACTAATTATGATGAAATAAATTAATGAAACATAATATTTTTTTGGTAAAGACGATAATTAATTCTATTTGAAAATGATAGGGATAAGTGTAGGTAAAATATTTCTTTGAAATTACAATTGTACTAAAATACTTTTATTAATATTACACTTAATTAATAACAACAATAGATCATAAGATTTATTAATGTCTACAATCAAATTACTAGAATATAAAAAAAAAAAATCCCGTGACTTCTACGCAGTCATCACAAGGAAAACACTACTACTTACTAACTAATTACTGTTAGTGATGGCTCTGTGTCATTATTAAGTACAAATGAAGTCGTTGAGGGAAGGGAAGAAAGAAGCATTTATTATGAATGAGAATGAAAATGAAATCCAAAGACTAAAACCAATGCAGAGTTAATAATTCATGCATTGGCTTTGCTTGGGTTTTCGTTTTCATGCTATATAACACCGTTTTCTGCCTGCAATTGCTCTCTCATTTCAATTCCAATTCCGCATTCACAATCTCGCATCTCTCTCTTTTCTTGCTTCTAAACCCAAGCCTCTCTTACCTTTCTTGCTTCCTTCACTCTCCGGGTGTTTCCTGCGCCATTTGAAATTTGCAGGAAACGTTCATTGATCGATTGTAATGGCGAGTGAGTCGCAAAATTGGGTGGTGATGGTGACGGCGCAGACGCCAACTAACATTGCTGTTATCAAGTATTGGGGGAAAAGAGATGAAACCCTGATCTTACCGGTTAATGATAGTATCAGTGTCACTCTCGATCCCGCTCACCTCTGCACTACCACCACTGTTGCTGTTAGTCCCACTTTCCAGCAGGATCGCATGTGGCTCAATGGCAAGGTAAATTTTTATTTTCCTGTCTCATTTATGTCTCTCTCTCTTTTTTTTTTTTTTTTTTCTGGTTGTGTTTTGGGAATTGGCTTTTTGTTAGAAAAAGAAGTCGAGTTATTATGTCTTCGGATAGGTGAAGAAGTCATTCAGGCGTTTATGCTTCAAAGGCATTTAGTGTGATCTTTGATAGGTTTGGAGGAAAAAAAGGAACAAATCAACGAGATCAAATGAATAAAACTTGTTCTTCAGTTTTTTTTTTTTTTTGCATGATCTGATTTTAAGGAAGGGAGATTCTTGATTTATTTATTTTTCTTAAATAGTTAATTTTCTTCTCAAATATAGTGGAGGCAGGGTTTGTGTTGAGAGGGCCCAAACACAAAATGCCTCGAGTTTTCTTTCTCTCGGGTTGGGGCATTTTTTTTTTTATATATATGGAACTTAAAGGGAGTTAAAATTTTTGGGGGTGATCGTGGCTCCGCTCCTGCTGATAAGTGCTGGTTGAAAAGTTCACACGAGAGTCTTAGTCATTGTGCAATTTGATCATGCTGTTTGCATCTCTTTTATTTTGTGCGATTCCGACACGTGCACAAAGGGCAATTGCTTATTTGTAGTTTGTTTCTCTATAATGTTTAGTTGTCGGAAAGATTGACGAGTAAAGAAATGGAAAGGGATAAAGAAAAGGACCCTTCTGGCATGACTAGATGATGATGAATAGAGATTTGTCATTATACTTCTTTCTGTTTTGATTCATGGAATGTGGTTATGCTGGTTAGTGTAGGAGATTTCTCTTTCTGGGGGCAGGTTCCAGAACTGTTTACGGGAGATTCGCACTCGCGCTTGTGATGTAGAGGATGAGAAAAAGGGTATTAAGATCAAAAAGGAGGATTGGAGCAAACTGCATGTCCACATTGCTTCATACAACAATTTCCCTACTGCGGCAGGGCTGGCTTCGTCAGCTGCGGGTTTTGCCTGCCTAGGTAATATACACGTTAATCTTGTTTTTTCGTTTGTGCTTTCTTTCATTCACCAGTTGTGACAATTGAGTGGATTGCTTTGTAGCTACTAACAAGATTTGGGCATTCTTCCATTTGCTCCCTAGTTCTAACAACTTCTTTTGCCTTCTATATTTCAAAATGATAATCTTTCCGCACTTTGAGCTAGTGCTTAATGCGGGATGCTTGAGTCAGTCTATCAAATCTGATTGTCATTGGTTGGCTGCTTTAGCTGGTTTAAGATTGGTCATTCCAGAGTAAATATGGCAAGAATGGTAATAAAGAAACTTACCAGGAAAACAAATTGTAGCCGTACTGATATGATAAAATTTCCTGTGGATACTGGACTTGGTAACAATTAGCTTGAAGTATGTTTTAATATTGATTCAATAGTCTGTCATGGAGAATGGTTTTCCTGTTTAAACAGGTCACAAAGTATGTTTTATTCCTTAGAATTGGACTCATAGGAGCAGCGTCATGTGTTATTCAATAATAATTTGAACATTGCATCTCTCCCTTTATATTCTTTAGATTTATGTATAGATATTCCAATTTCAGTTTTGTTGTGTCTATCTACTACACAAACTTGATCAAATTTCCATGCTTTCTTATTTGAAGTAGCAAGGTTCTCGGTGCTTGTTAATTTTATATTAGGCATAATATTAGTTACGACCTGTTATAACGATTTTGTTTTCTATTTGCAGCTTATGCCCTCGGGAAGCTAATGAATGTCAAAGAGGATGAAAGTCAGCTATCTGCTATTGCAAGGTCTTTCTTTTGTTAATGGGTTTAAAATTTGCAAGCTGTTACGGGTTTGTTTGGACAGTTTGGATCTTAGTAACATGTTGCACTTGTGAAAATTGTCATCATGTGCAGGCAAGGATCAGGTAGTGCTTGTCGCAGCTTATTTGGGGGATTTGTGAAGTGGGTAATGGGAAAAGTAAGTTAATCTGTTTTCTAATTTATATTTTCATACAATACCGTGTTATATGAGAATCCATTTCTAATTTTTACTCTTCAACATTTATAGGAGGATAATGGAAGTGATAGTCTCGCAGTTCAACTTGCCGACGAAAAACACTGGGATGATCTTGTCATTGTAATTGCTGTGGTATGACACTTTCAGTCTTTTTTATTGAATGGACGGGTTAGCTGTTGAGTTTTGACTTAATATTTCATTAACAATGGTTTGTTGTGGTCATTTCTCAATGTAAAGCCTGTAGGTTTCCGGTTTCCCATTTCTTTCAAGCTTTGTCGTAGTCAGTTCATTTTTTTTTTATTATTGTGCTAAACGTGACTTCGCTTTGGTGTCAAATTTTCCACTAAAACTGCTGGTTTTTATTCATTTAATGTTATTATCTATCCTATAGAAACACCGTTGTTATGTTTTCTCAGTTCGCTAACCTGATAATAATCATATTATCAGTTGGATATGGCTTTCTTCAGATCATAGAACTCCATATGCTTCAAATTTGTTACTTGTTTTTACTCCACTCAGTGAACACTAAGCTTTGTTTGTCCATATCATGTATGATTAAGTTTTTGCAACACCGGTGCAAGTTAAGTGTTTGCATTTTTTATGGCTGCTTTCACTTTTTAATATTTCCCGATTGAGTTGCTAATTGTTCTATGAAGCAAAATATTTTAAAAATGCGTCATTATTATTTGAAATTATATTAATTTTTTGCAATTTTTTTTGTATTATTGTAGTATCCTATTTATATCTATTATTGAATAATAAGTATACTAAATTTAGATCTTAATTTTGTTTTTTAATATGTTTATTCCATGTTATTCTTTTTGTAAATGACGTGTTTCTATTTCATCTTGGCACTATGTAACTGCTACATTGTATCTCATCTCATATCCCAAACTTTACTCAATACTCTCATCTTGCTATCTATTTCTAGGTTAGTTCTCGGCAGAAGGAAACAAGTAGCACCTCTGGAATGCGTGAGAGTGTTGAAACAAGTTTACTTTTACAACACAGGGCAAAGGTACTTCATCCCCGTGTACAAGTTTTGCACCAGTAACCATGTCAATGGTTATTTTACTGCTCTTGTTTTTATTAAAATAAAGGCATTCCTTGCGTATGGGTTGTTTCAATACAGCTTCAAAGAAGCTAATTTGGACTTATAGAAATGACTGAGGGCCTTCCTATAAGGTCTTTTTGGCTTATTTCAACTAGTTTTTGTCGAGAAGCTTAACAAATAAAGTTTATGAACTTATTTCAGTAAGCTTTGATGGCCACACTTCGGAATAAGCTTTGGTTGAATAAGTGCTTTATTGAGTTATTTACCCAATTTACCCAAATACACTTGTATGACACTGAAGAAAGGAATTCCATTGGTTTTTTTTCCTAGCACCTTGATATTATGGGCTTTTAATTACTAAAATCAGTAAGAAAATTGTTATTTTTGTCCTCGCTAAGAAACTTACCTCAACCATTTTTTAAGTATGGAATTTATTTTCCACTGTTATGCTGTCAATTTCAATGTTTGAATGCAAACACTTGTTATTAATTATAGCTTGAAAGTTTGTGGGCTGTTCATTGCCCTTTGTTATATAAAAACGTAAAAAACTATCTCAGTGATTTAGTTTGGACAATTTTTTTATTTGTCGTTTTCTCGTTTGGATGATGCAATAGGAAATTGTGCCAAAGCGGATACTGCAAATGGAAGAAGCCATTAAAAATCGTGATTTTGCATCTTTCTCACGATTGGCCTGTGCGGATAGCAACCAGTTTCATGCAGTCTGTCTGGATACATCCCCCCCTATATTTTACATGAATGATACATCCCACAGGTAGTTTCTTATACTTGCAAGATGTGGTTATTAATACAATGTGTATGTGATAACGTACAAGTGTGACACGGTTCTTTCCTAATTAATTATTGATGGTGCATTTTTTCATCAGAATAATCAGCATCGCTGAAAAGTGGAACCGTTCAGAAGAAGCTCCCCAGGTTTGAATTACTTTATTGGTCATATTATTGTTATATGTAGCACAGTTTATTCCAATGATCAAAATTTGTGAAGTTTATCTCAAATTAATATAAATATTATTTGGACTTTTGTCATACTAATTTTTTTATTATTATTTTTATAATAATCTTCAACTTCAAACTTAGGGACAAATCTTTTGCATTTTGTAAGTTGGCCGTATCATAGTGATAAACATATATACTTCGAAAAGGATATATCCCCGAGTTTCATTAATAACAATAACAACTATTATTATTATTATTATTGTAATACACTGGTCTGTATATTTCTATTTTGATATTTATGTAGTTTTGATTTGCAGGTAGCTTATACGTTTGATGCGGGGCCAAATGCTGTTCTGATCGCACGTGACAGGAAAACTGCTACCCTTTTGGTTCAGAGGCTGCTTTATTACTTCCCTCCGAATTCAGATGACCTCGACAGGTGATTTTTAAGCTTTTGAAGTTGCATGCATACTATTCTTAGAGTTTTGTCAATGTCTTGAATTTCTTAGTTACCTGCAAAACACTCTCCCTTCAGTTACATTATTGGAGACAAGTCAATTGCAAAAGATGCTGGAATCAACGGAATAAAGGATGTGGAAGCTTTGCCACCTCCTCCAGAAATTAAAGATAACATTCCATCACAAAAATACAAGGGGGATATCAGTTACTTCATATGTACCAGACCTGGAACGGGACCTGTTTTGCTTTCTGATAGTAGTCAAGCACTTCTTAACGAGGAAACTGGGCTTCCAAAGTAAGTTTATGGAAGGTATTGTCGTGATTAATCTATTCTTCGTTGGGCTTCACTAGCAGCAGGGTTTATGAGCCCTAAATATTGTGACTGGAGGACCCTTTCAAGGAAGTCCCTGCACCCATGGCATAATGATTCGCTCATTCCAATTCGCAGTTTTTTTATTTGGTTATCCGTTGTTCTTGTTTCAGATATAGTTTAGGCTATTTTTATGGAGAAAATAAGTCTCTTTCCGTTTCTGTATTGACGTGAGCTTGTAAGTTAAAACTTGTTTGTTTTTTCTGCGATCAATTTCCCTATTTTTCTATATTTATTCCATTGTACCTCTGCTTAAGAAGTTTCTTGTTCACCATATGGACCCCTCACCCGTAACATTTTGTTCAAGCCAGCCAAACAGACATTGCAGCATTGTAACTTGATTTCAATGCTTAGTGCACTTTTCTGTATAACAGAAAGCTTGTCCAATCTGTTACGTTATGAAGGCGACACTTCCATCAGTTGCTTCATGTCAACGTTCTCAACGATGTCTATGGTAGATCATTTATGACAACAGGTACACATTGAACTGAATTATTATAGAATTAAATTAAACTTTAATTTAAATGAATTAAATTGACTTGCATATTTTAATAACTTAAATTGAAATATACTATTCTAATTTGTTTAAATTAATATAAATTGTTTGAATTATTATCAATGGGGGATCCTATCTTAAATAATATTTTTCATTATTACAAATTATATGTCAGTTTATTTTAAACAGTTAAGAGCAATTTCTTTTCTAAAAACTAAATTAATATAAAAACTCAATACAGTTTTTTTAAAACAATTCAGTTCAAATACCATTTAAAAAGCCTAATTTAAACAATTGAGAGATATCGAAACAAAGTCTAATTCCGTGAACTGTGACTTGTCTTTGTATGGCTGAATGATCAATTTACATTGATTTGATGAGGTTCCAAGTCGAAATGTGGTTCTAAATGGGTAAATGATCAATATCCTATATTTGTAATTATATATATATATATATATATATATATATATATATATATATATATATTAATTTGACATTATTTATTTATATTTGAATCCACAATTGTTCTAATTTAACCAAATATTGTACTGATATAATAAAAATGTTATGCTTTTCAAAAAAAAAGAAGAAAACATTAGGATATCAGATTTTTATTATCATAACCAAGTGATAATTAATTCATATGACAAGGTTGGTGATGATTGCGGAGTTTCATAATACATTTTAAGAGTTATGTGACGTTTAGATGTTTACCATTGATATATTGATTCGGATATAAAGTTAATTAATAATTATACTAATTTAATGTGTATGTTTATAATTTTTCATTTATAACAATGTCTATTTTAACAATCATATTCCTATCAATGCTTTCAAATGGACATATATATACTCATAAATTAGACTAAAAAGGTCTAACGATCCTCAATAATTATGCCATGGTTTATTTTGACTTCCATTTGTATGTATGATCATTAACCTGATTTTATAACACCTCCAATAATATCAATTAGTGGCAACAAGTTCAACATTGCTCTAAATATGAATATAATGATTAGAGAAGTAAAAAGGTGAGCAGCAATTATAGTAAAAAAGAAGAAAAGTGTTACAGATATCAATTACCACAATGAACAGCAATGTCAACAATGTCCATGGTCCACACCACCGGAAGTCATGCCTTGACGAAACACTTTTTTCAACACAACAAGGCCCTTCTAAATTACAGAGCCCTCCCTCCTTTGAACCACTCACACTATGCTCTCACCTTCTGCTTCAATGCCAAAACTAAAGCTTCTCCTACTCTCCTTTCTCTTCTACACCATCTTCCCATCTTTCTTCCACTGCACATTATCACTCATCAATCCCCAGGATGAGCTCAGCTGGATTGCCATGGAAAATGAAGAAGACATTAACATGGTGCAAACCCAGAGAGATTCTTGGAAAAAATGTGATTTTTCCGTAGGAAAATGGGTTTTTGATCAATCATACCCCCTCTATGATTCCAACTGTCCCTACCTCAGCACTGCAGTTACTTGTCAAAAGAATGGAAGGCCAGATTCTGACTATGAGAAATGGAAGTGGCAGCCAAATGCTTGTTCTATCCCAAGGTGTTTCTATAGTATCTAAACTTGGCCAATTGTTCATAATGCCAACATGTTATCACTATTATTTTATATGCATGCATGATCGATACATTTTTTTTCTTTGTTTGCTATAATAGATATTAATGCTCATCATTGTTGTATATAAATTTTGCTTCTTGATGACACCTGCAGGTTTGATGCACTGGGTTTTCTCGGTAAAATGAGAAGAAAGAGAATAATGCTGGTGGGTGATTCCATAATGAGAAACCAGTGGGAATCTCTTGTTTGCTTGGTTCAAGGAGTTATTCCAACGGATCGTAAAAGAGTGACCTATAATGGTCCTTCAATGGCTTTCCATGCTATGGTAGGGATCGATCAATCAAACAATGGAGCTTTTTTTTTTTTTTCCTTTTGAAAATGACTCATATTTTTGTTCACTTTGCAGGATTTTGAGGCATCAATTGAGTTCTTCTGGGCACCATTGTTGGTAGAACTGAAGAAAGAATCTAACAACAAGAGAATTCTACACTTGGATTTGATTGAAGATAATGCGAGGTATTGGAGGGGAGTTGATATTCTTGTGTTTGATTCAGCTCACTGGTGGACTCACTCTGGTCAAACAAGCTCGTAAGAAAGCTTTTTCATTCCCCAGTCTTTCGCTGCATAACTGAAATTTTTAAATAGTCCTTGACCATGAACCAAAGGATACCTAAACTTTTTGCCAGCTTCACATTGTAATCGATTCACCCTTGATGAATATCAGGTGGGACTATTACATGGAGGGAAATAGGATCATCACAAACATGAATCCTATGGTTGCCTATCAGAAAGGACTCAGTACATGGGCAAGATGGGTGGATCTTAATTTGAATCCTAGAAAAACCAGAGTCATTTTCCGAAGCATGTCACCTAGGCACAACAGGTTCAGTCTTTTTTTTTATGCCTAATTTCAACAAACTCTCTGAATTTGAGTATATATAGAAATCTCGCTAGAATAGGCTTTTTAAAAATTGGCTCTGATACTATGTTAGGAAGTGAACTTTAAGCTTAACTTAACTTAACTCTACAAAACCGGCTTGTAAAATGAGATTTGCATCCCATTTATATACTATGAAATTGTCTTATCTCTAATCGATGTGAGACTTCAAACATAATAATGAGTTTTCTTGCTATAAAACTTATCACTGTTCAAATAGATGCCTGATTTGTCATCTATGTAACTTCAAACATAAATTTTCACATCAAGGATTGAATTACTCGCTTTAGAAGATCAGGATGCAGGATTCATAATTTTGTTCACTACACTGAGCTACTCTGGTTCCATGTTTTCACATGCAGGCAAAATGGTTGGAAATGCTATAAGCAGAGACAACCTGTACAATTTTTCAGCCACTTACATGTTCCTGAACCTCTGGTAGTGCTGCAAGGAGTAATAAAGAGAATGAGATTCCCAGTGTATCTGCAAGATATCACAACCATGACTGCTTTCAGAAGAGATGGCCATCCTTCAGTGTATAGCAAGGCAATGAATGAAGAGAGGCAGAAAACAGGCACAGGTCTTTCTTCTGATTGCAGCCATTGGTGCCTCCCTGGGGTGCCAGACATTTGGAATGAGATGCTCAGTGCATTGCTCTAACTTTGACATCAATGAAATATCTATGGAAAATGCAAGGTCTTAAACAATTCATCATGATAAGGGTTTGTTTTTATATCTAGTGAGCCTCCAAGAACATGGTTGTATGTTTTTCATTATCAATGTTTTCTGATGGCACATTATGCTTGGATTTGTATTTCTGATTTCCACAGGACTGCCAAATTACCCTTTAGTTTGTAATTTTAAGTGGAGATTACTGAAGTGAGGAAAATGCATATATATGTTATGTATCAGTTATAATACTTGTGTTGATGCAAAACCAACCCATGTTCTTGCCAGATAAAAAGTCATAAAATTTAGACTTAAATGGATTTATATTGCTATGTTAGGGTTGAAATTCAAATTTGATTTCTTTTTGTTTTCAAAAACTTGATCTCTCTCTATTTTAATTATGTAGAGCTTTATTTCATATCTTAATTGCCATCCAATTTTTTTTTTCAGAAATGCTGACCTGATGCCCTGTAACATCCTACATCATATAATATGGGTAAAACAGAGTGGGAGAAAAGATTAAAAAAATACTACAAATTGAATGCGTAAAATTTTATCCATGCTCGTGTTAGTTAAGAAGTGAACTTTAAATCTAGTTGGACTAGATATTAATGGGTGATTCAATAGTGATGAATTTTAAATCTAACTCAATCTAACAAACTCAAATTATAAATTAAAGTTTGCACTCATTTATATATTATGATTTAATCTTATCTGTAATCGATATAGGACTTCCAACCGGTTTTTCCAAAGTGCTAGACACCTATAGTCATGCTTATGTGATTCCCAATAAAGAAAGGATAACACCTAAATGCACATGAGAGAAAGCAAATTAAAATGCTTTTAGAAAAGGTTGAATAACCAAAAGGAGGAAGGGGAATAATTAAGAAATGAGCTTTTGAAGCAGTTACAGCCTCTTTGAAATGATACCGCTGGTTAAAAAAACCCTGCCATAAGAAAAACGTAGAAGAATGGTAAAGTAAAGAGTAGAGACACAGATAAGAAACATGTCCTGAAATGTGTATAATTGAACCAAATGTCAATGATTGTGTTGAAAGAAAAAGTAAGAAGTTGGAAATAAGTACCAATCTGTTCAAACAACTCTTAATCTCCATAATTAACTGAAGGGAAGTGACTTTTCAAAATGGAAGCACTTTTACACTTAATCATGGTAGCTCTAAAATCAGCCCTTGAAGTAAAAAGGGCTGAATTATTAAAATAATTAACTATTAATCAATCCAATGACTTTCTGTTGATGGGATACTAATTAAACAACAACTATTACACATTATGCAACAGGTATGCATAATTGTAATATTAAATTTTCCACTTTGCGTGTGTGAGGAAAATTAATTCTAAACAAGGTTACTTTTCACAAGCATACCATTTAAGTGCAATACTATTAAGAGGAAAACGAACTTAGGACAAACAGAAGCAACGTAATGTTACAAAAAAAAAAAAAAAAACTTTACTAGAACGTGAGATATTTTTTACCGGGTCGGATCTTAAGTTTCTTAGAAATGTAATACCTAGTTTTATTAGACTAGTTAGTTTCTTAACAAGAACCTTGGATACCTCGACCAAATTGCATTCCCTCAAATCATGAGCTTATTTCGCTTTTGACAAAAATGTTGCAAGTATATAACAGCTTCACAAAACGTCAAAAACTTCGTAATTAAAATACATTGATATTGTCCTCAGAAGTTACAACTGAATTTGACCTTGGACTACACTAAATTACTAATAAATAAGGTAATCATGGTTATTAAAGTTATGCTTTCCTGTTTAGAGAAAAACTTTCTTAGTTTATTAAGAAATATCACAGAACAAAAACAATAGAAAAAATCTTCTCCTTTACCAAAACACTATTTGTCTACTTACGACGACCAGAGATCAGATTAAGAGTGAACCAAATCCTCTTGTTTCGGTGACTGTTAAGCACAAATACTGAGAACTTTTCTTTTTGACATAATTTTATCAAATAATAAAATGGCAACAAGAGTAACCTATCAAAAACATCCAAGTCCACCAATAATCAAAGGCATAAGAGAAAACACCCTCCTTTATGTAAATCAACTGCTATACTTTTGTGTGATGTTTTCCAAATTTGTGTTCTTTTTTACTCTCTCAATTCAACTTACGTATATTGTCAGCAATTTACTGAAGAATTTAAATTATGAAAATACTGGTTCAAAGAATGCGTAAAGCTGCCTAACTTCAAAACAACTGAATTTTCTCTCCACACCTAACCATTTTCCTCCTCAGCAATGCACATGCCAAAACCTCGTTTGCCGTTGCCTAGTATACATAATCACAGAACCAAAGACATAACTACGAGTCACCGGCATTCTTGGTCTTTTCTCGTACCATTGTCTTGACAAACAGCTCCCCAGCCCTGTACGAAGATCGCACCTGCAAAACACAGAGAACTTTCAGTAAGGATTCAATGAAGATGATCAGAAAATTGTACCACTTATCAACTGAAGTGGAGCTATTGAGGAAGCGTATTAAATGCATAAAATGGTTATTACAGACACACATATGTTCATTGAGTCATACCACAAGAAGGGTACAATAAAAGTCTGATTTATTTGGTAAGAGCTTACCAGTGGACCACTTGCTACATAACGAAAACCAATAGATTCCCCATATTCTTTCCAGAAGGCAAACTTCTCAGGGGTAACGTACTCTTTGACAGTCAAATGCAAGGGAGTTGGCTGCAACAATAAAATCTTTTGAATTAGCTATAAGCCCCAACAAGTTAGCAATCAATAAGAAAGAAGATTGTGAATGTCAGCTCCACCAACCATACAATAACCCCATGCAGATTCAATAAAATATGTCATTGCAACTTAGAATTATGAGATCATGTGAATGATTAGCACAATCTGTAAGCATGGATAGAAGTTTAAGATTTGATTTCTAATCTATGAGAATGATACTGTACTTAGTGTTCGTCTGTTATGAGTATGTGTATTGTCAGCACCCTATTAGGTTATTTTAAACGCTTCAGAGTTTAGAGAAGCAAGTATGGAAACCACTAAAGCATGTTCCGTTAACTAACCTGTAAATATTGACCAAATGTCATAATATCGACATCAATAGCCCTTAAAGCAGCCATTGCTTCCTTCACCTCATCATCAGTTTCTCCAAGGCCGAGCATTATAGACGTTTTTGTTATCATACCCTCCTTGCTATGTTTTGCATGCTTTAGAACTGACAGGCTTTGCTCATACCTGCAATCGTATACAACATATAGGAAATACTATACTTATTCCATATACATTTCTTATATTAAAGGTTCTGTATTTCCAGTATATCAACTATTCCTCATTAAAGAAATTATAAATATTAGATTTTATTGTACTTTTAAGGAGCAATGGTTTATGGTTGATATGAGGACAAAGCTCTAGGAGCAATAATGCAACTTACCCTGCCCTAGGATCTCTAACAATTCTTTGGAGGCGTTTCACTGTCTCAATGTTGTGAGCAAAGACATCTAAACCTGAATGAACCAGAGTTTCTACTGCCTTCAAGTCACCCCGAAAATCGGAGGTTAAACACTCGACCATGATCTCAGGTTTCAGATTCTGCAAAAGCAAATTATACAGGCAACAATCAGCATAAATATACAATTTGCATTGTATACCCTGTAAAATACATTATAAAACAACATTCTAGTATATCAAAGCACCTTCAAGGCTTTCACAGTCTGAGCAAAATGGCCACTTCCTCCATCGGGTATATCATCACGATCCACACTTGTTAGGACAATATAATCCACACTGCAAAAAACGGTAACTCGGAATTACAAGAGAACAATGAGATCTAATAAAGTTTTTATATGCCCATGATCAATCTAGGCATTGAAACCCGTTGAAATTAGCTCATGATCCACACAGAGGATCGTTCATTCTGATTTGTCTCAAACCATCACATAATGCACACACTCACTCACCCCCAACTTGCTATGGCCTTGGCAGTGTTTTCCGGTTCCATGGGATCAGGAGGTGAAGGATTTCTACTGGTTTTAACAGCACAAAACCTACATCCACGTGTGCAAGTATCCCCGAGAAGCATGATTGTCGCAGTTGCAATCCCATCTCCACCTCCATTCCAACACTGTGCACACAAACACACACACACATTACAATCCAAAACTCAACAAATAACAACGAGAGCGAGTGAAGAAGAAAAGCAATGAAGAAAAAAGTGAAGAGAATTGAACCTAACCTCTCCTATGTTGGGGCACTGTGCCTCTTCGCAAACAGTGTTGAGCTTCAACTGGGAAAGAGATCCCTTAATTTCTAGGAACCTTTCACCCTGCGGAGCTTTCTGCCGCAACCACTCGGGCTTCTTCACGTTTGGGTCTCGCCCCGTGTGCGGGCCCAGCCCACCAGGCCCAACAACCTTCTTCTCTACCGACACCGACGAAGCGTCGCATCGAATTGTTCCCCAACTTGGAGGACCGAAACGGTGGCGTTTATGAGCACTGGGAGATGGGGTTGAGAAGGAGACGGAAGGAATGTTGTAGAAAGATTGGCGAATCATTTTACTGTGAATGGAAATTTGAGATGAATTGCGATGATGCAGAAGTTGTAGTAGTTGAAGGCATTGGTTTCTCCGTCCACAAAATGAAATTCGGTGTGGTTTTCTTGAGACAGGTTTATAAAAATGGAAGAGGGTGAGAATGGTTGAACAAAGCAAAGAAAATTACAAAAACCCAGAACAGACATAATTCTTTTTCCTTACACCCCTCACAGATTCTTTTTAATAGATAATATAAAAGCATTTTATTTTGTTATGTCTTCTTTAAATAAATAAAAAAAAGTGTATGTCTATTTCTGTAGTATATTTTAAATAATTAAGAAAAGTTGCCCAAAAAATAGGCAAATAAAAGTTTACTGTTATATTTGAGAAAATTTTAAAAAGCATAAATGTAATTTACTTTTATTTATTTTGAAATTTATTCTTCATTTTATTTTGAAATGTTTCATATTGTAATTGTTTAAAAATAATAGTCTAAATTATAAAAATCAAATGAGCTAAAATTTGTACAATATCCATCAGGTACTATTAGTATAAGTTCTGAATTTTTAGTTATTATAAAAGTTAATAAATATTCCATATGAATACCTAGATGATAGTTTATTTTTTCTATTATTAGTGCAAAGACAGTTACTCAAAATGAAACTCGAAAAAAAAAAATGTTTAAAATCTGTATTATTTAGTTGAAAATGAAGAGAATAAAAAAATTATTTTCCTAATTTGAAATTTTGCATTCTCTTTTCTATTATTTACTTTCCTCTCATTCATTAATTAAAGTTCGATGCTCAGTAACAGTTACAGTATAAATTTCACGAAAATACAGTAATTCCAAGATTCAACTTTTGAAATCACAAACAACCCGAAATATCGTGAAAGGAACCAGGCATTGCCAATAGATCATTAAACAATTTCATTAATTGAACAAAGAAGAAGTAAAGCCAGGAAACCCCTTGTAACAGCAAGAACATTTTAGATCAACATTTCTACGCAGGCGCACATCCCAACCATGAACCTTGTAGGGAGATTTGGATACCCAACTTTAAACTTTATAGCTATCACTATACCAAAAAACATGACAGCATAAAACACGATAGCATATACTGGCAGGTGTTTAAAATTGCGTACAATAAAGCTGACAGGTTCTAACATTGTAAATAACTTATAAGTCCATATGGGAAAATGCACAGCGGGATGACCAAAATTTTGTTGAAGAATGTAGTAGTTACAACCTAAAGGACTCTAGATCATATGAACAATTGACTAGATTTTTCTTTTTCTTTAACCCTTTCTTTGGGTTTCTATGTTTGTATTTTGTAGATAATAAGTATACAAAAGAATGGGCATAATTACAAGTTCCCGTCACAAGAGGCACGAATTGTATGAGCATCTTTCCACCGATACAGCACCCTTGTTCATAAATACCAAATACTGCATGGGATTGGGAATGTATAGTATCTTGCATTCGTCTTCATAAAATCATGTTCAAATCAGACAGATCATCCATTGGTATCTCTAGGCCAATAGCGTCATTATCTTGCAAATCGTCATCAATGTTCAGCAGCCAAGAATCCAGGTCTTGAGGTCCAGTAAGTTCATTACCTACACCTAGTTCTATGGAGTCTAATTCATGCAGGTTTGTGATGTCCATGCGTTCCTCAGTTCCAGTGGACACATTGTGAGGTACAGATCCAGTTTTACTTTTTCTGTTGCCATGACTGGAAATAAATTCATTAGAACCACAAGCCAATTGATGCTCAGAGTTATTATTTTCCATTAACTTGCTAAGAGGACCATTTCCAGAACTAGATAGTTGAGCTGTCTTTGGTTTAGACTTTGCTTTCGTTTTCCGCTCACCCCTTGTATGACTTGCAGAAGAACGACCACCTTTTGTTACAGAATTTTTTCCAGAAGAGTCTTTGCCCCTGTCTCGTTCACTCCTCTTTCCCTTTGCACCACCAGGAGTTGATGCAGACCTTAGAGAAGGACTAGCGCCAACATCATCAAGCAGCAGTTCCTTTTTCTTCCCTCTGTTTACAATTGGTCCTGTCCTACCAAAATCCTGGTTGGAGGGCTGGTCTAGATTTCCAGACACATCCTGCTCCTTGCGAGGGAAATAACCTGCAAGAACAAGGCCCAATTTGTTAAGCAATTATCCTCCTAGTCCAAATCAAGATATCAGAAAAAAGGAACGGAGACAAAATAAATTAAGCAAAAATCAACATCCTAAGGAAATTGTTTCTTGACAAGCATGACGCCTCAGCTAAATTTATTCTAGTATGAGTACTATACCAAATGATTGCAAAATAATTAAAACAGGAAACCTGAAGGTGCAACTTCTTGCTGAGAATTTTGACCAAGTGATAGGTTTGCTGCAACAGCTGAACCAGTATTGTTGTCATGAGAAGGAGCAGCAACTAGGGCATCTTTCAAAACAGGGTCCAAAAAACAACTTTTCCCTGTTTCCTCAAATTTGTGGCATAGAGCAAGAGTCCTCTTCATAAAAGCCAGAGCAACTGGCCTTGAGACCTTAGAAAGTCCGTATCTCGCAGCACTAGTTCCACGGGTTGCCTGCAAAAATTATCAAGGGTCATTTCACGGAGCAAATGTTATGCTACCTTAACTCTTTCAGACAAAAGCATTGTTACAGCACCACTCTTAAAAGAATAATCTAAAGGGAACATGCTACATACTTAGTAACACATGAGGGGAAGAGGAGACAGTAACCTCCGTAACAAAAAAAAAGTACGCTGCATTTCAATTAGAAATAAGATGATCGAAATAATCTGTTAAATAGCTCGATTTAATTACCAGTTGCAACTTGTAACAACATCCACATTCTACAGATTATCAATTCATTGAACAAAGAAACAGGAAAAAAGCACAGTAAAAAAGCTTATTTACCAGTTTTTTCTTATAAGCCAGCTCGACAAGTTTGTCCATGGCAACTTGCTCAAGGGCTCTGCAAAGTGTACAGAATATATTAGTTATTGGTGAGGGGACCTAATGATACACAACTAACAATCTATCGACATAGAAAGGATGAACACGTGAAACAATTTATGAATATCAAAAGTATAATCATGAAAGAAATACATAATTCTGAATTTAGTACCGTTGTTCCATTTCTCTGCCTCGTTCTACTGCTTGAATAAGTTTCATAAAGCATTCTCTCTTTTTATTGACCTGTGAAATTGGTCCAAATGGAGTGTACATAATTGAGTAAAAAATGAATCAAGAATAACTAAATCATAAGCAGATCCATCATCCTAAATAACTAACTACTTTACATTTAAGCAGTCATGTCAAGCATAAGACAAAAGAATCAAAAACCTGTTGGAAGAGTCCTTTCTGCAATTGCATAATATCTTGATTAATAGCTTCACAATCTCCATCAGCAAGATCAGGCTTTTAGACAACAATAAGGGGATCAGTGACAGAAGTTAAAAATTGAAGCCTTGATTAGAAAAGTGAACTAATTTAACCATATTCAATACGTATTAAACTATCTCAACAATAATATCTCTCCGAAAGCACATCATGTCCAGTTCCTAAGAGATTAAAGTAGACAGAGACATATAAACAGCAAATCTCTTAACACCATCACACGATCATTTAGCTTGAACATATAACCGATGCATATGAATAAACCACGATCTATTGGCTTCTAAAAGTTTCTAAAAATGAGAAGCTTACCACTTGTTCTGGATATAGGCCAATACTCTGTAGCTCCAGTAAGAGTTTATCTTCCATGCTCATTTGCTCAAAATGGCAACTGAAAGATGATGAGCATGAATTTATGTGCATACCCAAAGACCCATCATTGCCATCTTCAGATAACATGGACAGCCTGGTTTCTGGATACAATGATCCCTGATCAATTTGCAAAGAAACGCCAGGTTCTTTCATAGGGATGTTTGCACAACTAGTATGCATAGCATTGCCATTACAAGAAACCTTGCCAGAGTTGAATACATATTCCATCTTGATGTTGGATTGGTTCTCAACACCCTGAAAGAAGCAAGGCAGCTGAGAAGAACCATCTCTTTCACACAGAAAAGACATATGCCCATCTCCAACAATGTCTTCATCAATTTGATCATCAATGATCAGAGCTGTCAGCACTCTTTGATACAATGGTGCAACTTTGTTTCCTTCTGAACCCATTTGTCTGCACAAAATACTAAAATCTAGATGTTGATCAACCATGTCATCCATTAAGGGTATCTCTTTCGAATCAGTTTGATTGCTTCTGTCTTTTTCTCTAGAGAGAGGACTTTGTGACACAGGATTTTCGGTGTGTGTAAGTCTATCCTGAAATGTAAATGAAAGATAAATGTTGAAGATTGGATAATTAACATCGAATCTTTAGAAATCATTGGAAATGTAAATGTGCTTGACAAATGTTCACTTTTCACTTCTGAAGTATAATGTAAAAGTCATATCTAAGTTAATTTCTAATTAGTTCACATTTGACAACTTCAAATCTTTACACTGACAATATAAAAATTAAAGTCCTTTAACATTCCAGTTCACGTCACCAATTTCAAAAGTTAATTTATGCTCTACGGCTTTTCAAGGTAGTATAATGTTTAATAATCACAGGCAAGGCAATACTTTAAAAAACAAATGGACCAGAACCTGCAAGTTTTCCCACGATAGGGAAACAGACAGACATCATTCAACATGTTCCGTTAGAGGCACTGATGCAATGAGCAGCACATAATTGGGTTTTTCTAAATTATGGAAAATAATTAAACAAGATAAAGACATATTTCAATAACAAATTATAGAAGAGGTTTTACCACGTCAATGTGATGCGATGCATCTTATTGGCTAATATATATGATGCAAAAGAATGGAAGAATATAATGATAGCAAGAACCATAAAATTGGGATAACAGCTCCAGAATTGCTGTTTAGGTTTACTTTGGATGTGGTGCAAATAACTAACAAAATAATCGTACTTCAGCTACATGCGACATCAAATTCAAATTAAAACTAAAAGCAGGAAACATGCTCACTAATAGTACTTAAATTGTTACAAGTACAAGCCAATTGACATTACGTTACAAGGTATCAAACAGATAAAATGCTGCAAATATAAGATATTATACATTACCAGTGCATCACTTCCAACGCCTAGCATTTGAGACAGACATCTCAGATCAACGTCTGTTGTTTTAACCTGATATCAAGGATAACATAAAAAGAGAGGGAAAATGCCTCTATTAAATGCTACTTAAAGTTCATAAAAGCATATATAGTTAAAGCACCCACCAGGTGCTTCAAGTAGGACATGGTTTCCAAGCTGACAGGAGCAAAAATAGGTTCCAGATTCTTCCAGAATGAACTACAACAGCCAATATCTGCCAAGGACAAAAGCAACATATTAATGGAATTCTTTTACACATATATGTATACCCAGTCGCAACTGGCAAGTATACAACTGCAAAAGCGTAAACCAGATTTGAGTTTAGTTACATACAACTGGCATTGCTAGCAAACTTAGCAGCAGTTAATAGCTCCTCCCGGTCATCATCCTCCACTGGCATTTCAGATGGTTTAATACATTATACAAAAAAGAACAGGCAATACAATCATATAAATTTTGCATGCACAAAATTCCCCACAAAGTACCATTGAGAACTAACTTAATAACTAACATACCCCCCTTAAAACAGAGGAAGAATACAAAAGAGAAATATTAGCACTAAACTCCTTATAATGCACTACTACTAACAAAATATTATTGGAAATTACAAAATTTTGGTTCCACTTCCTATTTAAGGATGATTTTGTAATTTTAAATCAATTTTAACAATTAGAGTTTATTGCTATCACTATGTATAAAAGAAAACATAAATGATGCTGGACAGAAGTTAGGATCTAACATAAGATTTAGGGTTTTCAGATAGGTATAAACAGACAAGAAAATAAAAGTTCACTGCACTCTAGGTATGATATTTTAATTAATTCCATGAATTTAATGCAAGAAGTAGTGACTCAAACATATGGTATACCTGATATATCAGGGGAATTGTTAGTCAATGGATGCCCAGTTCGAATAGTAGCTTTCCTATCACATGATTTCTTCAGAGGAGGACGCCCTGGTTTACTGAAACAAAGACAAAGTCTTAAAAATATTCGCAACTTTCTTTACTGCAGCAGGGGAAGTGCCATTTTTGTTTTGACGACCAGAAGAGACTGAGAAAGAGAATTATACCTTCCATTCTTTTCAGAAGCAGGCTTCATATTTTTAATTGGCTTCATCAAGGTTGAAGTCTCTAACTTCTCTTTCATTGGCAAGATGCCACTCTTCAAAACTGAAGAGCCCCTACCACCCCTTCCCTGTCTACGCAGATCATCTCCAATCTCTTCCTTGTAGGGTATTTTTTTATTTTTTGATGTTAACATTGAGGAACTTGTAACATAAGAACGATTTATGGCACTTTCATCAATTTCATTACTTTCCAATCTTTTCACCTTCAAATTATATTCACCAGCACCAGATTCTTCACTTTCAGATAATCTGGTTGGCGGTGACATGTTTTCATGTTTCACTTTAACTGGTTGAATGCCACTGTTGATAGCACCGTTGGAAGTATGTAATCCACTAATAGTAGAAGACATTCTGGTACCAACATCGGAAGGGGACGAACCTTCTAATGATGTATGCACTTCATCACAATTTAAGACAGGGGACATCACATTTGCTCTTCGAGTGCGAGTAATTTTCTGGGGTCTCTGTCCAACCCATTGGGCCATATGGGATGAAGATGATACAGGCAAAGGACGCTTGCGATTTACAGTACCACTTACTGAATGAGGCTTGTTCACATTTAAAGGTTGTTCCTCAGTTTCATGTAATTCAGAAGATCGAGAAACAGAACATGAGTTTCCAGCCATCAAAGCACCGGTCCGTGGAGGCCTTGAAGCTTTTCCTTTCGACAATGCATGGATACCACCAGTATGATTATTGTCACAAACATTATACCTAAAAAATGGGATCAAAGAGATTAGCCGTAAAGTTGTAAAATAATGTTATCTTCGATGATTAAAAGCTGTCTATAATAAATGCATCATGAATATGAATGACAGATACATACTTATTTCCTTTAAGTACAACCCGTTCCTTATTTGATCCGTCCACTGAACCCCTTGACACCTTTTCTCGCTCATTATTGGCAGCTGTACATGCATTGGGTGTAGGAGACGAAGAACCATCAAGCTTGCTACTACTGCCAGAATATCCTGACCTGTGACAAACAGAATGTTGAAAACAGATTATCCCTCCTGTTTGTTCAGAGTAAATTAACTGAACGAAAAAATAAGAAAATGTCAAAATGTGCATAAAACCAAGCAAAAATTCGAATTTTAAATATTTCTCTAAGTGCAAAATCAGACCTAGCAGAACACCGGTAGATTTACTACTAAAGGAATTTCCCTTTTGAGCTAGTGTGTAACCAAGTAACTTTTTATTGTCTTTCGCAGCACATTGTAAGTCCTGCTTTTACAACATGATTACAGTGATTTATCTAATCTAACTTGAGGGAGAGTGTTGAAATAGAAGCTATATCATTTGTATTTATAAGCATTTGCACTACAGGCAGCAGATAGCCTCTTAAGTTACAATAAATTAACACTCACATGCCTATACTCTTGAGCAATTATATTCAAAGGATTAAGGGTTCTCTCTCTATATCCTGTCTCTTTCTAAATGGTCCATGCCCTGAAAATAAAAAAAATATCCAATTATTTGTTCCCAAAAAAGATGAAGCACCCACAAAATAGACTGGATGCCATTACCAAATAATAAAAGTCATCGTGTTAAAAAAAAGCCACATCTTACTGAAACCAGCTATCTACTATCATTAATGCCACATAGTAACATGTCCATAACATCTCAGATATACTCATTTTTGTAGCTTTTACTCTTCTCCAATAAGAATATTTTATATGAAGGAACTAATAACTGCCTAAACACAAAAATATTCCTAAACTCAATATGATAATTTGACTTCATAAGTTGATTTGCATGAATAAACACAATACGTTCATAAATCCAGCATGATAAATTCGCTATTTATACATTTAACATTCTATAACTAATTTCTACAGTTACTCATATCACTTTCCAGACATCAGGTAACATCTTTAAAAACAGAAATCCAAAATCAAAGAATTTGATAAATTTTGGTTACCTCAAACCATGAGCATCAGAACCTTGCAGACCTGAATCATTAGCTAGCCTTAGATGCGTAACTTTTTTCAGTTCTCCTTCCCCATCAATGGATCTGGCAACAACTATACCCATGGAACGTTTTCTTTTCATTTTTCTATCCCACGTTTCTCCACCTGCAGGTAATCTTCGAATCTTCTCTTCAACAATATCACAACCTTTGCTAACATCCTTGGTGTTGTCTCTATCCTTTCCAATGGCCAAAGGCTGCCTTGCATTGCTATGACTTAGTCCTTCAGCCTGGTGTTCTTCCAACAAAACATACATCGAGTAAATATGAATGTTGAAGAAATGAAGTTATGACATGGCAGAAAAATGTGTAGCTATTGGGATTTAGTTAAAAAAGAAAGAAAAAGAACATGGCATAGCCAGTATCCAAGAGATGAAAACCAAAGCAACAATTATTTGTCAATGGTTCTTTACAACAAGTGATGGCCTTCAAAAAGTTATAGGTGCAAATATATGTATATCAAGTAAAACTCCTCCGGATAATACAAAATTATTGACAATTAAGGTAGGATTAAAAATAAGTATAAATTTGTTAGTATTTCTGCGACAATTGAATCTCTTGCTACTTCATTGTTAATTTTATCCATTTATCATCCATTACAACCTTGCTATACATACAAGTTTTAATGCTTGGTGTTGGTCAGTCTGTCAGCCTCTTCCAGAGACAGGATTCCCTGTACTTTGGATATTCCTTTGCTTGTGCCTTCTTAAATAGTGATAATTGAAAATATGAAAGACGTCTAACATGGCCTATCCTCAACCATAACCGAAAAAATGCATCCTTATTAAAATGACTGATAAGGTTGCAGCATTAAATATTCAAGTATTTCACTCGAGTCAATTGCCAGTGTAACATGTAAATCTTTAGAGAAGCACATTCAAACAAAACATATATATAGTTGTACCAAATACAAGAGAATATTATCACCATGTCATACCTTATGCACCAGAAAAATTATATTCTATTGTTTGGTACTACTGGAATTATATTCTGATAAGGTTTACCGTAAAAAGTATGCAATAATACTTAATTGAATGCCACATAACCAAAATGTTGCTACAGAAAATGCAACAATTAATTAAGAAAACTGGCTACAAACCCGTGTCTCAGCTACTGATGTACGGATGCGCTTATTCAGAAAGTTATTCTTAGGTCTGTCCTCTAGTCTTTGATTCACAAGCTCTGATGGATTCCGATGAGTCTGACTTCCCATTTTTGAGAAGGGCGATCCACCCAACCTTTCATTTGGCAACAAATCGTTCCGAAGTTGCTTCTTTAAGCTTACAGCCTCCCAGCACTTGTTCAATTTGTCTAACGATTCATCCAACCTTTTTGATCTATATCTGAGAGGAATCTTAAAACTTCAGAACAAAAGAGGACTACTCGAGTGACAATAAATGAAGAGTCCAGGTCATCAGTTTTTAAACAGTTCTGGACAGTTTAGTCAAAATAAATTCCAAAATGAGAGATAAAAACTATAAAAATGATAGGCATTTAGTTATACATGCTGCAACTGCAAGTTCTCTTTTACAGAATTGATTGAAAATCATATCAAATGGGAAGAAATATTATATTGGTACGACTTGAAGAAAAGAATTAATGGTATTGTACAGAGTTCCTCAAACTACCTAGCCCTGACAGAAGCCTCTTGTACACTTGCTTTGAATAGTTTAAGTTCCTCCGTAGCCACTGGAGGGGGAGACTTCAGATTAGCAGTTCCAAAAGCATAATCTTCAAGTGTATTTCCAAAAGATATCCCCAGGACTCGTCTTAACTCACCTGACCTAGTATACTTTTGATCTCCCATGGTTATTGGATCTAACATCAAACATTGAGTAACATAAGTCAAATCCCCTGCTGATGTGGAATTCCCCCGTGACATATTAGCACCCGAAATAAACATTTTCCCCTCATTACCCTCACGAAAGCTTGCAGACCTGTCCAAAGTGCCATTCATCAAATTCCCTCTCTGTCCATTAGTAAAGCTCCCCTTGAAAGCCAATTCCTCTGATCTAGCAGCAGTTAAATCAAACCTAGTATTTCCAGCCATACGTCAGTGTTAACTAAACCAACAGGTGTACTGAGTATCTTCCACCATATTTTCTCTTAGCAACTCACATGGCAAAGGGTCTCTTGACAGCAAGCCCTTAAACCATAAACAAGTATGAGTAATCAGATACTTGAAATGTATCTGCAACAAGTGAATACCATGAACCATAATCAATATACAACTTCATACAATTTCAACCCGCACTCAATATCACTGAGAGCAAGTACACCTCAAAAAAAGTGACCCAATGGTTAATGTCACGCCATACGTACCCGGGATGCACAAAAATGTCGACAACCCTTGCAGAAACTCAAACTACTTCTACTTACAAAACAAACAACGCCACTGTAACCATAAACGTAACGGTTTTAACTTCGAGGTACAATAATGAAGTGAGAAGAAAAGAAATCTCACATTACCCATGTCATGCATAATAACAATGCTATGCAACTACAGATAAACTAAAATCACAGTAAACGAGATCAAGCGTGGTTCCCCGGCACACAAACGTCACTGGACAAAACGCACATTGGTGAAAACTAAACGAAGTAAGAACAGCTCCAGGTTTGAAGAAGCCAGCTGAAGTTTAAAGCAACGAAGCATGAGAAGATAATGAAATGGGATAAAAGAACGCGGGAGCAAAAGGTTTCGAAATTCAAATTTGCCTCCCGAAAAGAAAGCAAAAATAAAATGAGCGAAAAAGACTCGCAACCTAAGAATCCGAATCCAAAAGAAACAGAAGCAAAAAACTAGGGTTCGAAGAAATGCAAGCAAAATTGACGGTAGAAGAGCGAAGCAGAGAAAGAATTGAGAGAAAAGAGAATAGAGAGAGAGTGGAAAAGCGGCGAGAGAGTACCTGCATTGACCAGAGGATTGCGGAAGAGAGATCGAATTGGAGAGAATAAGAGGGTTGTTTGTGTTGGGGTAATTTGGAGAGTGGTGGAGGAGAGAGAAAGGGTCCCGCATGATTTATGAAATCAGGGCCCGATTAAGCAAAGATAAGTTATTTTTTAAGTAAAGATAATTTGAGTGAATTATTAATTCAGTGCCTTCTAAAATAATGGGAGATAAACCCATAAATATAAAGTGATGAGATTATTAACTTGTCTTTGTAACAGAACAACAAAAACATGTAGAAAAAACAATTCAAGGAACAATAAAAAAGTAATTTCAATAAATTAAAGTGTTGTCCAAGAAACAAAAGGTTAAACTATGAAGAAGAAAAAAAGGCTATATAAATACGTGAACCTCTTAGATTAAAATTAACACTAAAATTTAACTAATTAAAAATTATTTAAAATAAATCAATGTACATAAATGTATTAAATAACATGAGAAATAAAAAAGAGAAATAACTTACAAAATACATATAAAACGGAACAAAATAGGATTTTAATTTCATTTATCAACTAAAATGTTGATGGTTAATATTAGTTAATGTTTTGTAGTGATAACAAAAGTAATATTAGTTAATATTTTGTAGTGTTCCAAGGACATTGATTAAAAATAATGGGTACCTATAAAATTTTATAAAAGTTCATATTTAGTAATGATGCTAAATAAATTCTAATCCAATAATTATTAATGTAATTTTATTTTATTTGAATTATAAAAATGTTTATAAATATTATACAACTATATTTAATAATTTATATTTAATAATTTATATGACACACACAAATAAAAAGTTAAAAAATAATAAAATAATAATATTTTAATATTTCTAGAAATTTCCAAAAAAAATTGTTTTTTTTGGCAAAAGTTAAAGACAATATTTTTCAAACGTTTCAAAAGTTTTTATATTTCAAAATTTTATTAAGAAGTTCACTCTTCAAGCATCAGAGATATATGTTTTCTTATCTATTATTACATACCTTAAAAATTCAAAATTGTTCGGTGTGTGTAAGAGAGATATTGTTTGAAAATTTCAAAGTGTATTTTTATTTTATAAAATATGTTATATGTATTTATAATATAATTAATTGATATAATTAGCTATTTCAAGTCAAAATTATGAAATCTAAGATTATTAAGCCTTTTGTTTCGAATTAAACAATTATTTTGAGGATTAAATATATTTTTGTGTTTTAACTTTCAATGAATTGTTTTTGTTTATTTTTGTTCGTGCTTTCTGTGTTAATTTAAGTTTTTTCTTACATTTAATTATATTATATTTGTAACAACATTAAAATGAAAGATAGATTAAAAAGGAGGAGACATGATATAACAACTTTAACCTTATTCTATTATTTTATTATTGTTAACTTTCGTGTATCAAATAAATTATTAATTACATTTGTAGAAAATCTATGGACACTTTCGTTCTTTAAATGAAATAAAACTGCATTAATGATCATTGAGGTGTGAATTCATTTAATGTCACATGTAACTATGAAAATATGCAAATTTGTTTGTTTATTAATTATTCTTAACCAATATCCTTAAGACACTAATTAGCAAGATCCAAGACTTATTATATTATTATTAATTGAATCAACATAATACACATTTATTATGACAATTAAATAATAAATATGTAATAAGTCGTTATTGAATATGCTAGTTTTTCATTTGTGATACTGGTGAAATATTTGTATCATTTAATGTTTGAAAGACGTTAACAATTAGTTAATTATTGTGAAATTGATGTTAAGTATTATGAATATTTGATGTTAACTGTTACATAATAGTCAATGTTTAAATGAGAATGGTGAATATTATCATTCACACTTTACATGATGTTCATGTTAGAATTATTTGAAGAATTAATTTCATTATGTGACTCATTTGAAATATTATAATGGATCTAAATGTTATTTAATAAAATATATAGACTTATTGATTATTGTGAGAAGTTATAATAAAATAAGATCCAACCCAAGTTGATGGACGTTAGTTTATAAAAGGATTAGAGTTTTGTCTCTAGTCATAAGGTTCTTTCACACTGAGTAATGAAGAAAAAGGGTGTGAGGGGAGAAAGAAAGACAAAGAGATAGATGGGGAAAAGGAGATTAAATAATGCATTCTTATTGGATCTCTTATGGATTAAGGTTAGTATTCTGTTATAATTTATATACGTGAATGTGAATGTGTGAGACTCATGAATCTTAAAATCCTGAAATAGTTTTCTATAATGTATTGTTATTGCACGAAATCTACAAACTAATTTACAATTCACCTTAAATTATTTTTATTTTAATTAACTTGTCTACAAGTGTTTGGCCCATGGTTGAACCTTTCAAGCCACTCACACAATAATGGCAATGACTCAAAGGGTTTAATATACTTAAAACTATCAAATTGTTTTCATAGTTTTGTTATGCACAATGGTCCCCTCTTTAACTTTATTTTCATAAACACGTATTCATTGTCTTGTTCATGTGTGTAACATGGGTGATGGAAAAAAAGAAAATTTAGTCCATTTATGTTTTTGCATATCTGAGTGAGGTGTGAAGTGTGATTATGGACAATTTTATATATGGGCGGAGACAACAGTTTTTATGTTATTACACTGTATGATGCATGCACTTTATGTTGTTGCACAAACATGGGATATTGTTTGGCTGTTGTTGATGAATCTAAATATTAAACAATGCAAGGGTGCTTCAGGATTGGACAACTTAGTAGATAGTAAATTATAAATCAAATAGTTCCTTAACTATTATTCTTGATATGCATCGGTGATTTTTCACAAAATATTTTTTGAGATAGTAAGATAGATGTATAAATTTTTTAGAGTTTCAATTACATAAAATATACTAAAATTAAAAAACTTTTATTCATACTATAGTTTATTTATATTATATATATATATATATATATATATATATATATATATATATATATATATAATGTGGTTGTGAGTCTTCTATGTTGTATCATTGGATGCATACTTATAATTGATTTTAAAAGCTTAGATTTATTTGGGTCGAAATTCTCTCAAAGTTGGTTTTGTCAAAATGAATTTGAATAATATCTCTTTGAAATTTGAGATTGATGGGTCTTTGGAATGAGTATTACTTTGAAGAAAAACATCAATGAGACATGAGATCGATCTACGTATAAGAAATTGACATCATCCTTAGATAAAATTTTTAACACAATAAGTTTATATATGTTGTTATCCTTTGTGATGCTAACCAATTTTTTTACTTTACATGAGGCTTAAACTCGTACTTAAATTCCTAGTAGAGACATTAGTTGTGACTCTTGTACGAGACTGATTTTGAGTTTTCCAAGCTTTTATAGATATACAATTGTCTTGTAAGTTGGATTATTGGGAATTCTATATGACCTTCAACCAACCTGGAATATATGCTCCATGAAAATGATTTGCAAACTAAATTACAAGTCTGAAGTTGTGATGACTTTCATCTTCTCACACATAAAAAAACAAAGTCAACTAATGAACTCACTAAATAAACTCCTGGTTTAATATTGTGTAATACAATATTTAATATAAATACTTGTAATGTTCTAAACCCCATACTCACTGTACATAAGAATAATTTATAATATAAACCTCACCTGACAAGTTGATATTGTATGATTGACTTTTTTTTAAAGTTCAATTCTTAACATGATGATAAAATTCATGGGCTAAAGTCTATCATAGTAAACTTTTGTTGTTTGCTGGATTTATTATTCTACCCGTTATTGGACCATCCACTAATATATAATCTCATTATAAAAGTGTACATGTCTTGACATGAATGGAACGTGTGTTGGAAATTACATAACGACTAAATATAAGACTAATGAATACATTTAAATCTCACATTACAAATCAATTTTATAAAGTTAAATTAAATTAATTTTTTTAACATGTAATACAATATTTACTATAAATATAATTACATGTGTATTATAAGTAGAGCTGTCAAAATGGCCGCCCGGCTCGGTCCAACTCAGCCCACCACAGGTTGGTTACTTAGTGGGTCAACCCAACCCGACTCACTTATTAGCGAGCCGAAAAAATTTGAACCCGGTCCGACCCACCACGGGTTGGTGGGTTAAACGGGTTGGCTCACTAGCCCACTTAATTAAAAAAATATATATTTTTTTAAGTCAGAAATTATATTTCAGATTAAAATTTAAATAAATTTGAATACAATCTCAATATAATCCAAAATGATGTTAAACTCCAATACAAACCAAAATAAATAAATAAAAATACAAATTACTATCTAAGATCAAAGCATTCTTGTGACTTACCCAATCTTTTATTGAATGCAATACTTTTTTGAGCAAACTAATTATACTTTTTTTAATAATTATACTTTTATCCGTTGAAGTTAGATATCTATTTGCTAACCCACCAATGTATTTGGTTAAAAAAACAGCCAAACATTACCAAGTCCAATATAATGTGTGTCACCATGCGGCTTGGTGGGCCAATCCGGCCCACCACGGGTTCAATCCGAGTGAGTCGGATTCTTTGTGTGCCGGATTAAAAATTGATCCGTACTAAAATTTATAAAAAAATATCAATCCAACCCTGCCCGAATCTGTGGTAGGCTGGATTGACTCACAGATTCTAATCCACTTTGACGACTCTGATCATAAGTGTATGATGAAAATATGGACATGTTGTTGTCGTATAATAGTATCAAGAGACTTTTCATAATTTTTTTTTTCTTTAAATCAATCTATACGCTTCCACTTTCAAATCTTTTAAATTAAACGACACCAACTTTCAACCAAAATGACTAATTTAGTAGTTAACCAGAAATATTTTATTATATACTTAAACTCTTTTAAAACGTAAATGACAATATGTAAATATTACGCGACGAATTAATGAAATGTTAAAATTCATATGCACTTATTTATTCAAGTTTTTTTTATCAGAAAAACGTTCTAAATAGTCTAAATAATTTAATTATCAAACAATTTTATTTTCAGAAAAATTTAAAAGTAAAAAAGAATGTACAAAATACATTCAATCATATATATATATATATATATATATATATATATATATATATATATTTATTTATTTATTAGTATAAAATGTTTATCATTAAGTAAAAAACTATAACTATAATCATTAGTTAGAATGTAACTTTCTTTTACTTAAAAGTGTAACAATTAAAACACCACAATTTGATTAAGATCTAACCCACTTGACTTCTATTCCAAAATAATTGATATCACCTTCAAGTATATATATATATATATATATATATATATTCAATGAAATTCATTAATATAATCAGTAATGAATTATAATCTGTGACACTTGTGAATGAATAATACATCACATTTTTTCTTTAAATTTTTATTTTAAAATTGTCTTTTAACAAAGTAATCATATTAACAGATTTCACATATAAGAATATTTACAAATATAAAAAAGAATTTAAAAAAAAAACTACATACATTTTTAGAGAAGCAACGATTCAGGTTGCTTATTAAAAATAATTTTTACTTTTCTTTCCCATATTTACTTTTAGACCATCACTTTTTTTTTTGTTTGTTTACATACAAACAAAAATATCGACTAAATCTTGCTAATATGTTATCCAACTCCACCTTTTAAAAATATTAGTATAGAAAGAGATTTTATAATATTAGTGTGAAAAATTAGCAAGTTGTTTTTAAAAATGAAATGGTGACGTCGATGAAGCAACAGTAGCAGTTGGATCCAACGTGGCCGTCTCATCCGTCCCCCTCGAAGCTATCGTCAGCACCCAGCAACTACACTCATCAACCAGACAAAGCCAAACAACCAAATAGCCAAAGCACCGAGTTTACTATTTTCATCACATTAGTATATAATAACGTAGCTATAGTACACACGCACCTCTTACCAACTCAACTTCCACTCTCGTCAATCATCACACACAATGGCCTTCACCAATGTTTTCCTCGCTCCTTCATTCGCCCTACACGGTGGTAGGGTTTCCGATCCGCGTTCCATTCCGCTCCTCTCTCCTCCCTCCGACGTCGTCTTCCGTTCCTCAACCTCCTTCTCTAGGGACAGGTGAGAATTCATCATCGCCGCACTTTACTTTTCCTGATTTTTTCTTTTTAGTAGTTTTTGAAATCGGAGTGTTAATTGAAACCGATTATTACGGTGTCTTAATCCACTGCAATTCGAGTCTCGTGTGGATAGATGAAGACGGAAGTTATTGAATGAGAATGAGGGTGAGAATGAGAATGAGAATGAGAATGAGATGTTCCCTAGGGATGGAGTGAAGTCAGAAGTGTGATGCTGATTTCTTGAAAGATTTAAGTAGGAACTAGAAATCGAATATTGATAGCTGACTTTTGATTTTTAAATTTTGGTTGTTTTTTCTATTCATAAAATTTAGTCAATGTTCTGATGAAAAAAATTTGACGGGAAAGTGGATTTTAGTGGAACCAGTGTTTAGTTGTGAGATTATATTGTTCTTGAGTTCAGTGACTCCAGTGCCTGTGTCTAGATATTTTGACTGAACCTACTCTTGGTGTGTGTAAATCCAGTGGGAGTGAGTGATTCGAGTGAGCAAATGTACGGGTTTATTTGAAGTGTTTGACTAAGAGTCAAAGTTGGATGACTTTGTCATTCATGCTCCGAGTTATTTATCTTTCCCTTTGACCATTGATCGATTATTTTATTGTCCTGATGTTTTGGAAGAATTAGCGCGTCAACTTCTTTCACCCGATTTGTCAATGCCCCCTTCATTCCACTTTCAATTCATGGTAAATGCTAAATAGTAAAAGTTTGGTAGTTCCAACGCAGTCAACTCAATGCATTGCTGTGAGTGATGGTATCCCTTATTCATTTCATTTGTATATACTGAAAAATTGATGGTACTATTTGAGTAGTCAAAACTATAAATTATTTTCTTAGATGGAGGGGGAGGTAGTGGCCTACGCACCTCAAGCCATTACAGTTGGGCATGTATGAAACATATAAAATTGTGACAATGCCTATGTTAATTTAGTGGTTTGATGTCTGTAAACCTTGAAGCCATGTATCAATCTATCCATACAGAGATCTTTCTCTTATTCAAGGGCTTCTCTTTTAGTCCCAATGTTTAGTTAGGAATGACCCATTTCACTCCTGCTTTGAAAGCCCTTATTCCTGAAGCTTCCAGTTAGAATCCATTCTCCATTATGGGTAAACTTTGTTTATTCAGTTTTTGTTATTGTTTTTTTCTTATTGTGCATCCCTTGGCACCCAGGAATCCTGAATATGTTGGTTCTTGGTCCCATATATGGTTTGATGGTGCTATTCTGTTAAGTTAATGAAGGTTGGTTCGACCACTTTTATTGATAGGGTTTGCATTCTAGTCTATGATCCCTAATGGAACTTTAATATTCTTAGTAGTCGTCAGGATGTATCTATACCACTTGTCTCTTATTATTACTGGTTGGCACGTTTTGCAGGAACATTATACTTGCTTCTGCATATCATGTGAATGCAGTTGGTTCCGCTTCACTGGTCAGTGTTGTGTTTATTGCCCCCATGTCATTCACATTTACCATTTTTTTGGCAGATGAAAAATATGATTAGTAAACATTAATTTATTATGTGTGATTTAGAATCTTTGTTATTATCCGTGAATTGTATAATTTTAATCCACAACGAACTGAATTGCAAAGAATAAAATAAAAGTGAGGGACTGAATTAGAAGAGAAAAAGTAGTTTCGGACTCAATAGGGTTATTGTGTCATAACATTATAGTAAATAGTGTTTTCTATTTCCTTCCTGATCTTAGGAAGATATTTTTCTTGCTATCATTTTTGCCTCTTTTTCCATTTCATATGAAATACTTTTCGTTACTAGTAGCCAAATGGAGCTGTCAAATATATGTTGAGAAACCATGGCTAATGTCCTATAATTTCCTTCCCTCCCCCCTTGCACCTTCTGATATTTTCCTTTGTTACTAAAACTTTTAAACTTTCTGAAATTTGAGTATGATACTTTTAACAAAAAAATAAAATAAAAAATCATAGCTTTTTTCAGATGGTTTTGAGCAGTGGCTAGGCTATATCTGATGGGGATTTGAAGGGCTGCTGCACAGGAATCTATCTTTCTTGTGGTCTTCCCATTTTCAATCCTTCAATCAGTTGACCTGTGTATAGTGATGATCATGTTTTCTCAAACTCCCTTTGTTATTGGGAATGTTATATGCAGATCTCAAGCAATTTCTTTTTTCTTTCTGGGAAATTTCTCTCAAATTTGGATTAATATCTACTGGACTACATGTCTGTTGCACTACAGTTCAGCTTATTCTTTACATTCAAAACTCCTGTGTATTTTACAAGTCAATCTTGTATTATATTCAACTAGTCTTGGGCGTGTTTGTGCTGGTCTAATATAGTCACTGCTATCATTCATAGATATATTTGCCAAGAGTCTAAGCTTTTGTTAACAATTCAATACATATGCCCCGAGCCCTCCGTATTTTTATACTATGCTTATACATACATATGTTTATGACTTTTTTTATTGGATAATTCGCACTGTGCAGAAATCCAATGACAATCCCGACAGTGTTCCTATGCCAATAGTTCTAATAGATCAAGACTCAGATCCTGAAGCAACAATTGTTCAGCTTAGCTTTGGAGATCGCCTTGGAGCTCTTCTTGACACGGTGATTTGACTACTGGAAACTAAATTATGCAATTTAAAATTTTCAAACCAGTTGAATCTCTACAATGGGTTATCCTTAAACTGTTATTTGTTGTTTAAGTGATCCTGTCACTATTTGATTGTTTGACAAGTTTTATCATGTATTTGCAGGTCTCAAGTTTTGCTTTGTTTATTTATATATTCTTCCTTACACATGTCATCATTCCCTTTGTAAACAAGCATCATTGGTTCATTTCAAGTTGGTTCTGTAAAATTTGCTTGAAAACTACAGAGCATTATAGTTTAGTTTTTAAAGAAAGAAAACAAACTGGAATCATCATGAGTGTTGAAAGGCATCTTTTAGGGTTTCAGATGACTGTTCTTTTCTATCACAAAAGGGCATCATTTACATAGAATTTTATATTTATTGTCAATAATTGATCTTTATTTGTTCATATCAAGGCAGATGAAAGCATTAAAAGATCTGGGACTGGATGTTTCAAAGGGAACTGTCTCGACAGAGGGATTAGTTAAGCAAACGAAATTTTTCATCACACAATCGTAGGTCTTCCTTGTCTTTTTCTTCCAGTTTCATTACTGTGCGTTATTTTTATTGAGTAACAATTTCAACAGTAAAAGTGGACAACATGAGTGAATTTGCTCTTAAACTGATAATTATTGCTTTTCTTTGATAAATTAAGACATCATTCAGTCTTTTTCATCTTTAACTAAAATTTCTCTTATATGTGAGTCACTGTCATATTCTCTCTAAGGAGACGTATCTGAGTTCAGGAGAATCATACTGTAACTCAATGGATCACCCTGTGTTCTTGGATGTTAGATAGTTTGAAAGGTGTTTTGTTTTCCTAAGGTGTGCTGGAAAGCTTCCTTAGCTGTGGGGTCACCTTTAGCCTGTCTTAGTTGTGGTCTTTGGGGGCTTCCTTAATTGCAGTATTAGTTCTGGCTGAAAGAATTGAGAAGCTTATATGGGATTTTCTTTTGTATGGTGTTGTTAAGGAAATTTGTTGTAGAACTTAACAGGAAATCAAGTTTATCTATTCGAAATTTGGTTTCCAAAAACTATTCTTTGGCAGCCAAAATGGATTTTGGCTTTTCCCTCCATGGACCGGTTCTTTATTGCATCAAATTATCCAAATTAAGTGTGGTTTGCATTCAGATGAGAGGGATGTCAGTTCTGTTACTGTTTTGTATGCTAGCCCATTGAAATTTATATCTCAAGGTTATGCTTCTTCTGGATCTCTTCATTCCTTGGGTTTGGGTGATGGTTTAAAGTTTGCGAGAGTCCACCATGAAGCCTTTCCCGTACTTGTTTTTAATGCTCCTGTATTTTAGTTTCATTCTTCATCTCATTCTTCTACGTTCTGTAATTTTCACTTATTCAGAAAGGAGCATGTTAGGGAATTTTCTGAATTACAGTCTTCGGTGTTGCTAAATTCAGTCTTTCTCAAGAGTCCACATGAGAAAATGTGTTCTCTTGAATACTTGACTTGAGGTGTAAGTTGCTCTTAGTCTCCCACCATCAATCACTAGTAGAAAGTTCTATTTTTATTGACCTAACTGTCAAATTATAACCATATGTTACTGAGATTATTCATATCAAATTTTGCAAACATTGAACAACAATAGAAAGGTTATTAAATTATTCTTATTTTCGTATTTTCTAAAGCATGTTATGTTAATCTCAATGTACTTGAATGTATAAAAATCATATCAATTTTACCGTTTACTGATTGTCTATTTTGTTATCAATGCTTCATTGAAGCTTTTAAGTCTTTACAGACTTATTTGATGTTCATATTCTCAGAGATACTGGGCGCAAAGTTGAAGATCCTGATATGTTAGAGAGAATTCGACTTACCATCATTAACAATCTGTTAAAATATCATCCTGTAAGTTTGTCTATTCTTGCCTATGGGTTTTTTATATGATTACTTTTACATACAAAAAGTTTCATTATAATTAACAATTTTTTATAAACACAACTTTTCCTAGTTACTTTTTCCCAATATGCCTTTTTGTTTGCTATTAATTTTCAGTTTTTCTTTACTCACAAATATTATGTAATTTTTGTAGGAGTCAAGTGAACTACTAGCGATGGGTGAAGTGTTTGGCATAAAGTCTCCAAAGAAGAAGGTGAATTGTACTATTCCAGTTTTTGTTTCTTGAATAAAATAAACATCGGTTATTTGATGCATCCATGTTGGCATTTCCCAGTTGATGGCTTTTGCAATCTTATGTTAATATTTCTTCTATAAAATAAATAAAATGTTGTTGTCGCTTTATGTTCAGGTAGTGGATAATTCTTTTTTCACTTTTTCTTTTTTAATTATCCAGTGGTTTTTATTGTGAATTAAAACTTTTGGGAGCTACCTCCTGATTTTGACCAGCTAGAGATCAAACATCATTATTCTGAATGCAGACCAATTATACTTATTCCAGTATTTGTGTATCTCTTTCTATTTGAAAAATTGAGTGTCTGCACTGGAAAACCATTTGGGTTTCTCTTCTGCAATCTTGTCAAAGAGATTACGTGATGATCTTTTTTTGGACTTCTTGAGATTATTAATATTAAATGATAAAGATTCATTCTTCACTTCAGATTCCATGGCCACTATGGCTTTATATTGCCTGCATTATTACTGGTTGACTAAGTTGGGGCTTCTAAATTGATATACTGGAATGTTCAAGTTATATAACATAATTTTTGTGTTTTTGGTGCATATTATCATGCAGTATATAGATTGGATTACCAAAAGATGCTTGGTTCATTTTATAGAACAGGGGTTTTATTAGCTTTTGATGGGATTAAAATAACTTTATTACTCAAGTCTTTATTAATAACTTGAGTTTTTTTATTAGATGTTTGTAATTTTTTATTAGTTTCTATTGTCATTCCCTAAATTCAATGAATGATTTATGGGTCCGATGCATGGTCTCAGTCTTGCTAATTTGAACTTTCTTTGCTGTTTTATGCAGCGTAATGAGGATATCAAAACTCATATACAGGTTAAGGAAGATGGGCCCAAGAGGAGGTTTGCATCTTATAACGAGTGGATGCTGTAGTCTTTGAGCTGTTTATTACTTGCACACGCCAAATAATATTAGCATAATAAACAACCCAATATAAAATAGGTTTCTAATTCTTTTTAATTCAATATGTATCAGCTTGCTGTGTATAGAGACGGCAGATAAGCCTGGATTGCTTGTTGAAATCATCAAAGTCATTTCAGATGTGAACATTGATGTTGAATCGGCTGAAATTGATACAGAAGTATCTTCCTCTTTGTCTATGTCGCCTTCTGTTTGCCCCATTTACCCTTAAGTAACTTTACCGCACTTTTCTTTCAGGGTTTGGTTGCTAAGGATAAATTTCATGTCAGTTACGGTGGGGCTGCATTGAACAGATCGATGTCTCAGGTAACCCTTTGTGTTCAAAGAAATAAACAAAAATGAAAACATTATTTAAATCTTGGTTTTATACAAGTTGCCTTACCTTTTATCCAACACCATGTCATTCCGCAGAATTTGATTGCACAACAAACTCATTTTTGTGATTTTGAATGAGCAGGTTTTGGTGAATTGTCTTCGTTACTACCTGCGGACGCCAGACACAGATATCGATAGTTACTGAAGGAACCACCTTTACCTGTTAAACAAGCCACTATAACTGTTCGCATACCAAATTAGCCGTGACCTCGTGATCACGAGCTAGAGTCATATGGTAGCTTTACTGCTACCACATTATGGAACTGGTACGTGCTGCTCTTGTTACTTATGGAACCTATGAATGAATACCTGTAACTAACTATGGAACGAATACATGTTCTGTTGCCTATGGTATGGGATCTATGGATACCTGGAACTTACTGAGCACCCCTTAAATCAGATATGAAAGCTAAAAACAATCGGAACGTGATTTTTGCATCATTTGTTTATTGGTTTCTTCTACAATTTTCAGAATTTCATTTTTGTAGTAAAACACAAGCATTGCATTAGTTTCAATAGATTTTTTTTTAGATCAAAAGGAAACAGAATTGGAGAATTTAGGGTATCTTTGAATACTATTTTCAAAAAGAGAAATTACTTTTCTGTGTAAAAAGTAAATAACACTTGCAAAAAAGAAATACATCAGAAGTCATCTTAAACACCGTCTTGCAACCAACAATCTTCGCTCATCATTTGTCATTTAAAGAACAGGTCATTGCAAATGATACAATAGACAAACTTCACAAAATCCTGCGAACATAGAACGAGACCGGGGTCATGTTATCTTATGTTTGGTTGAGCTAAGACTTGTGTGGTTTCACTTATGATTGTCTTATAGTTGGGATGTTGTTTTATAGTCATGGTTTTGTGACTAGAGTTTTCCTAATTAACGTTAAGTATACTGGGAATAACCGCAATGTCGCGAATAATTTGTCGCAAAGTAGAGTTTAATTTAAGCAATATATTTGCACTAGAGTTTAATTTGTTTTATCAGACAAATCTTTAGAGATTACAAGTATTTTTGAACGAAAACAGTCATGTTTTAAGTTGACTAAAACCCTCAACACCAATAAATTATAACAATAAAATTATTAATTTTTACAATAATTATGTTGAAAACGAACCACTTACACCAGTAATGCCTTTGGTTTCACAAAGTGGTCAATTTAAATCTGCTCTTGGTTGCTTTTCTTTGGAGATTGGGATTCAACATCCATGCTATTTTCAACGTCGTCGATAGCGCCCTTAGGTTTCACAAATCCATCTTCTTCACGGTAATGTTCCTCCTTTATCAGTGAAACATACTCCACCTTTTCACCATATCTTCTAACAATGATCAAGTAGAAAGACAAGGCGAAAACGGTGATTCCAATCAACAAGAAGCTGAATTGAATATTCACCAAAGAGATAGCACGATGAAGAGACTCGTCGTCACTGCATCTCACCACATATTCATCAGATTCTTCAAGGTGCATGAAACAACCTTTGGCTTGAAATCCTGGTGTCCAAAGCAAGAACCCCATGATCATAAGCCACACACCTTGGAAGAAAATGCTCACAGAACGTACAAAACAGACCAAAAAGCTCTTGGGCCTGCCAATTCCCATGAGGGTTGTAGCCAAAGAAATAAGAATCAAAAGCTGCAACAAGAAGTGGTATTGGCCTTCTGGTCCCATGTGATCTCTAGAGTGAAGGTGGATAAGAAGAAATTGTTGTGTAAAAGCCATGGCTCCCAGCAAATGAGTTAGCTCATTTTGAACTTTACTGCATTTTCTATCAAGAACTATGGCAAAGATGGCATACACCAAGAAAGCCATGGCCATGGAGGAGTGTTCAAAGTTGTGTAGATGGGTGGAGGGAATGGTTCCATCAGGGTCAAATGGTTGGTGATGAATGGGAGCAATGAAGAGCTCCATGGCAATAAAGATGGTGCAACTTGCCATGATGAAGTGGAGCTCCAAGTATCTAGATATTGTGGTGGGAAACCATAGGGTTGATGTGTAGGACTTGGAACTAAGGGCATGGAGCTTGACGTGGTTGAAGAAGTGCCATAAACCAATTACAAAGAAGCCAAACCCCAAAAGTTGATGCCCCTCTAGCATAGTGCCTGCAAGGCCAACACAAGAAAGAAAGAGAAGAGTTTGGTGGAAACTAGTTAAACTCTATTCAACACCAAAAGAGGAAAAGAAAATTCCAACACAGTAACTAAAGAAAAAAAGGAAATGTAGTAGTATCGAGTATATTGTTCAAGGAACTCAGATTCAAATGTTAAATAAACACTAACACAACTGTTTTCTGTTCCAAAGGTCACACCAAATGAGAGGATCTTTTATAGAGCTGTTATTTTGGAAGTTGATGAAGTTAGTTATGATGAGTAAGTGAAGCCAATCACAAGGGAAAAAAGCTTGGTGTGATTGGTGCGTGTCTCATAAGGAAAAGAAAGGGTTTGGTATTTTACGCCAAGTAAGAAGGTGCTTTTCCATTAAGGAAATTTCAGGCTCTTACAATGCAATTGTACCATTCTCCAGGTATGGACAAAACGTAACTGTAATGCATTGGCTGTTAAAGACGCAAATATGCATTTATGATTGGGAATAACATTTTAATAAATTATTATGTTCTACAACGGAATTTAATTCATATAATATTTTTTTTTATAATAGTTAGTGCATTAAAGATTTCCAGTTATTTAGAGTGAAAATATATTTACACAGAATATACGTTGTTAAATAACATCTTTCGGAGTTTATACTGTTAGCACAAGAAATAACATTTAACAACTTTTTTTACGACACTTTTAAGTAGATTCATTATGACACTATTTGCGTAAATGTTTAATTTATCTTAAATATACGGTTGTTATGATAAAATCATATGATTTTACATTTTTTAATAAACATAGTTTCTCTTTTTTAAAAATTAAGCTCGTTTATATGTGATGATGATTATAGTTGCACAAATGCAGAGTTTAACACGGTAAATTACTTCATGCCAGCATGAACAACTTGTCTTAAAAGATTTACAATTCTGATAACTAAATAAGGCTAAACTTTTACCATTTAATTATTATATTATTTGTACAATCTTACTTTATAGAACCATACGCGTGAGAATATTTGCAAACGAAGTGGCAGCATTCATATTTGTATTATTGAGCTTTATTACAATACAGCTAACTATATTTTTTTTTTCATCTTTCACCTTAACATATGTGCAGTAGAAGATTCTCTGAATTTTCTTTTAAGATAGAAATTGCAACCTTTTGTAAGAAAGAGCCACCTGCAGAAATTTCTTAGAAATTTCGCAGGTTATAGTTTGTACTTTAAGAGAATGCTCATTCGAGTCTTATCTTCTCAATTTTCTTATATGTGAGTAAGAATACCCCTTAAACAAAAATACTTTTTGTATGCATTATTTTAGAGATCCTATTAAATTATCTTATCCATATTAAAACTTAAAAATATCTATTTTTCAAAAAAAAAAAAACCAAATACAACTTTTCAAAATTAAAATAGTTCTCTAATTTCTTTTATCAAACACAAATTTTAAGTCGTTGTAGCATTCAACAAATTTATAATGAAGGATTGTTTGCAATTAAATGATAATATAAAATATTCGTATATTATGAGAGCATAGCATATTTATTTTTTTAGAAATTTATTAAGTCTCACACGGACAATTTTAAATAGTGTGAGTATATTTTATGTGATAATTTAATTATAATTGTAATCATTTTACTTTTGAATTTAAAACGTCTTCGAAAAATAAAATCGTGACGGACTTTAAAATGACCGTAGTAATTGAATCTAATAATATTATCACTTGAGATCAGAGCAGTTATTTATAGGAATAAAAACTTTCCTAATCTCAACTGGGACGCGATGTGAAACAAGTTTTTTAAAAAAGAGTTTTTAAGAATACATATATGGAACGAGTTTTATTGTGAGTATTTTTTTCTTTGAATGATGTGCCGTGAAGGGAGTATGTTAGTAATAATAGAGGTGCAGGAAGAACGGGCCATGGTTAGTTTAAATGATAGTAGACCTGGTCCTTCATGTATCTAAAAAAAATATTATCTGTAAGTTGATTTTTTTTATCATCTTCTTGTTTTAGATAATTTACCAAATGCAAATTCACCTCTAAAATATGTTTAGATTATCTAATGGAAAAAAAAAACATGTTATTTTTTTTTTCTTTCCAAGTTTCCGTCTCTATCATTGGGACACAGGAAAAATAAACATGTTTTTGGTGGCATCGAAAGGAGACACTGAAGGGGGAATCTTCGTGTGGGTCAAGTTTGAAGAAAAAGGGTTATTTCAATTCTGCATTTCTGCTACTTTGCTATGTCCTTTACACAGAATCCACATCTAACAATAATTGCAAAAACAATATATTTCAAATACAGACGTAAGAAATAGTCATAAATTTTTTTCAATTTGTACCATTTCCACTTCCTTACACACCAAAAGTACTCAATTCCTCACATTCGCATACATTACAACATTAATACCTTAATCATCACAAATCACATTAGTAGAAAATCTAACATTGTTAAAATGCTTATTAGGAACTAATCAATTATTCAAATTTCCAAATAATAGCGACTGTCACCAACAGGATATTTATTTTATATTCGAATTTCCAAGAAAAATAACGACACACCAGGTTTTTAACAAATAGACTAATAGACTAAGTTTCATTTTATATTATTTGAAACCCTCACTACTAGTCAGAACGGGTAGTTTAAAAACTTCGGTAACGAACTCAAAGCAATTCAAACACGTTCACTCGTATTGTAGTAAAGTTACGTGCACATAACAATAGACAATTAATGAATCAAATATCACAATACAACTTTAAGTTTAGATCTTATGCATATTATAAAAAATTACCATTAGTCTAAAAATCCTTAACATGTATTATATCAATTAACTAGCTTAAGATAAGAAAGCATATATGATGTAGTTTTAGATAATTTTTTCTCCACAGTATGAAATAATATGAAATTGGATGCTCCCAACAAGTTTTTTTTTTTTTTTCACTCTAAAATAATATTTAGCTCCGACTGTTAGAAAATTCCATGAGCTTGCAAACTGAAGTTACCATATACTCTTTACGATGTCATTTTGAATTTACCTATCAACATAGATAAGAAACTATCATAAGAAGAATAACATCCCATGAGCATAAATAGCATACGTTAAGTTAAAAGTTATCTATAGAATTATTACCTTAATTCGGTTACGACGAGTAGGAGGAGGATTTTTGTAGTGATTCCAAATATGAGGAAAAATTTTACGCAAGAGCATAAAATTATCCATTACTCCGCCATATTTACATCGTAGACTATTGAGTACATCCTGTCAAATTAAATAATCATATATTATGTATTAATATTTACATATTTACCCTAATTATTTTAATTTTATAATAAAGGAAACTTACTCTATGTAAAATATTGTCTGAATTACGCATCTGAACTGATCCATCATCTAAATTTCGGTCTAGTCCTTTTATACCACGTTTAAGAATACAGCAATAATCTCTGAACCGCTTAGAAACCTGAATTAATAATTCTCTTATCTGAACAAAATTATTAAAAATATTAATGTTATGATTAAGTATTTAAATCTAAATTATTATATAAATTATAAGATACAAAATTAATTCTAAATTTACTATTTTTGTACCAACCTCTAGTTCATTCAGGTTGATTTGATGTTGATCTGCCAATATCTCTGAAAACCTCTGACACTCCAATTTTGAGAAATTTTCTGATACAACGTCTCTTGGCCATCCATATTCATTCTCGACTAAATTAGCCACCACATTAAGCACTTCATTTAAATGAAGGGTTGAATTCGGATCGCACTAATAGAACAAACGAGTGTGAGTTACAGATCTCTAATTTAAAATTATAACTATAATTATTGTTCATCTGTCATCGTAGACATATAAGATGTTGTTATGGTTATATGACATTTATTTTTATACATAATATTTTAACTCTAAAATTTTAAGTCAATGTTATTGTGGGTCTTTATTTTTAAGGCAATATTGTTATAGATATTTATTTTTATATAGTGTTTAACTTTGTGAACTTTGACTCATACTTGAACTATTTCCAACACCTATGCAAGACAAAATAAATAAAGCAATATATTTTTAAAATACAAACATAAAACTGCAAAGAGGTTATCACACAAAATAAACAAAAATATTTTGAATCCCACAAGAATGAATTTTACACACCTCTTCGTTTTCCCTTCGTTTGCGTTTGATTGTTTGACTGTGGTAGTGATCTTCATCTTCCTCTGTTTTTATTCTTTAAAAAGACAATATATGAACAAAGTTTACAAAAAAAAAACTAAAGACAACATATTGAGAGTACCTCACTGCTTGCTCTTCCTTCAACTCTTCCTTCACCTCTTCCTTCACCTCTTCTTTCACTTTTTCCTTCACCTCTTCCTTCACAATCGTGTCAATGGCTGATTCCATGGCAATACCTTTTTCAACTGAAATATAATTTTTTCAGTATAACTAACAGTTAGCTTTAACAAAGTTTTTTTTTTAAACCACTCTATATTTTATAACAACCTATAACAACAATATCTTACTTTCTGTTATTACCATTATCTAATTTCAAAACTGAATCCTAAAAGACTTTTTTATTATTATTATCATAATCTTCTATATAATATCAAATTTTAAATTATAACCAAATAACTCTATTATAATAATTATATTTCAACAATATAAATATAATAAAGATGTATTAATTTATTTTGGAATTAAATTGATTCTATTTTTTTTTCAATAAAAAAAAGTACAGCAAAACATATCGAAATTGAAAAAAAAAAAGTAATTATTTGATTTGGGGGATAAATTTACATTCTGTAAAAAAAGACAAAATATTTTGTAAATAAATATTTGTATATTGAAAATTTATTTACGCAGTTTTAATTAGGTTAACTATACAGGTTTTAACAGTTAAAATAATAATTTATATTATGTGTATAATTTAATCCATTTTATTCTAATAGAATTAAATTGAAGTGATAAATTAAAATAGTGTGTCCTATTTAAATTAAATGTCTTAACCTCTATAATCTTCTTAATAAATAGAATAATTATAAATGTATTTAATTTAATTAAAATAACTATAAAATACATATTAATAATTATAAATATTTACCCTCTATGTTAATATTCATACAAATGGCAAAATAATAATATTTTCATATCACATAAATAGATTTTTTTGCATTTTAGCCAAAAATTCTATTCGACCTATCATTCACCTTTACCACAAAACTTATTAACTTATTATTATTCAATGCTTCATTTTATTCCTTTGAAATTATATATATATATATATATATATATATATATATATATATATATATATATATATATATATATATATATATATATATATATATATATATATATATATATTGACCTTTTCCAATTCTTTGTCACAAATGTTACCATCAATTGTATAAAATCACAAACTCCAACCACCAGGACAATGAAATCATATATTACTCAATATAATAATTCTCAAGACAATAACATTCAATCAAACCAATTCAAATATCATCATATAGATATTAGAATAATTATAAAGATAAAAAGCTTCCCTTACAGAATATTATTCCTCTAAATCATTCCTACTAACTAGGATATAGTTTCACCACTACATCTATACAAAATAGAATTCCTCTCTTAAGAGTCATACTAATATTAATAACTATAACTAGAAGGGAAAGATTTTAGAGTAAATAGAAACTTACTTTATAATAATGAAAATTGATCCCTCCAAAATATTTCTTATTACCTCAGCTATTTGGAGGTGGGATCCGTTTTAGCAATAAAAATTGATGGTAGATTTGAGCGAAAAGGGATGAAGGAAATATGGTTGAGAAATATGAAGAACGGTCAATAGAAATTTTTTTTTCTTCTACGCGTAAATTGGTTTTGCTTTCTCTTATAGTTAAGATATATTATATTACTACTATTATGTTATTATTTTTGATTTTGTTATAATAATAATAATAATAATAATAATTTATACTTATATATGATGGAGATTTTTATTTTTTTCGTGTTTATACTTTCTTTTCAATTTTACTTTTTTAAGTAATTGTTATTTTAAATTAAAATAATTATACTTCAATTTTATCAAAATGACTGATAATTTAAATTTAATTATTAAATTAAAATTATTATTTTACTATTTTATTGTTTTAAATTATAATTTATTTAAATTCAGTTATTTTTTTAATTAAATTAATTATCTACAATAAAAATAAATGGACACGCATGTATTTTTTATAAGTGTGTTTTCACTAATAATAATAATTATTTTATTTTATATTAATTTTAACCGTAACGATAAAATTATAATATTACATTTTAATCTATTAAAATATTTTTTTTATCTATCATATTCATCTAAATTTTTACACTTCACCCATCTAAATTTTATCTTTCACCTTTCTATCCTTTAAAATACATAACATCACAATTTCCTCTCTATCTCCACAGATATCTTCATTAACTTTCCTTCAAATACATCTTTGTAAACAAACCAAGTCTCTGTTTTTCTCAATTTTTTTGTATGAATTTTTTTTTTTTTTTTACAAGTTTGAGGAATTCACCCTAGCATCGCAACCCTAAGTAAGTACTATTTTCAACTTTCCTTAATATAGCTTTTGGCAGTAGAAAATGTGAAAGACTTTCAAACCCTCATTCAACGAGGGATAAAACGTAGTGCCTAGGATGTGAGTGACTTTGGGACCCAGTGAAACACCACCAGGACTCTTTATAACTGTTGTTTAATTAGCATGGTTACAAAGTGCCTTTCTAGCATTGATGTAAAGATGGAAAAGTCAGCATGTGAAAATTTCATATCCACTATAGCAAGTTACATTATACAACAGCAAGCCTGGTATAGGACCAACAAGAATTAAAACCCAGATGACTCAACTAATGAGGAATATGATGCATTTTCATCCAAGTTTGTAGGCTTCTTACTACCAGTTTTCCTTGATGTGCCATCACTATTATTGCCGAGAGGCCTCACCTCCAGACCAACAATCTCGTACAATTTTAATCTATGTTGTTTAGCTAAATCCACCTCACCATCCCAGCAAGTCTCAGAAATAATTTCAAGTGCTTTATCAATCTCGTCTTCACCCACAAGATTTCCATTTTCCAAGAGGACAAGGTAGAGCTGTTCAGCTGAAGCTTTTCGAATCTGATTATCATACACAGAAATATAGTTTGAGAAGCCACAAAGAAAGCAACATAAGTAACATGACCCACTTATTCAAGATTTAAAAAAAGAAGAAGAAGGAATTACTCTTTCAATTTTCAAGAAACACACTGAATCACTTAATTTGAAAAAGAAAAATAATCATCATAATTTTTAAATATATGTAGTTACTTTTTTATATATAAAACAAACACAAACAAACAATCTCTGAATTGTGAAAAAATAAACTTCTGATTTGCATGGGATTGCAGTTAGGCGAAAACAAAATGCCTAGTCGTGAATCTCGTACTGGTGAATATCCAGGAATCACCTTAGGGTAGCGATGACCAAGAAAATCAAGAAGTTGAGCAAAGGCCTTCTTATTGATAGGTTCCTGCACTGAAGCTATGTAACCAAGTATTGCAATACCAGCATACAACTTAGAGAAGTCTTTTGATCCCTTCAATTCAATTGACAGACAATCCAAAACAGCAGCACAAAAAGTTGCAGTGTGAGCCTGAAAATGCAAATTATTTATCCAGATGTTCTCAGCAAGCATTTGAAAAATTAAATTCAATAAATGGAAGTATAGAACAAGAGCATCCCATATCACATTTTCATAAATTAAAAACATGCACTATGACCAGTTTTCACTCTATTGCAATCCTATTCTTTTCTTATTTATTCTCTGAAATTCTTAATCTAATTTTAGCTCGCATGATGTTGTGTTATTAAATTATTTTACTTCTTGATCGTCCCAGTTGTTTAAGCACGTTACCTATTACATATCATACTAGTTAGAAGTATAAGAAATATCTAATTATATTATCTTTTAGAATATTTTAGAGTATCTTTAACTATCTCTTCAGATTTATTCTTCCTTTATATTTTGATTTATTTCCTTATCTAATTAGGATCTTCATAATTATAGGAATATCTTATTAGAATATAATTTACAGGCATATCATATCATGTATTTATTGTCATCAGCTTTATATAAAGTGGACTTCGCAGTGCCGTCCATATACACAGTTTTCAACATCTCTTCCATCTATTTTTTTCCCTTTCAATAATGCCCGTAACTCCTCGACCTAAGAAAATTACAGTTATCCAATCAATGTCTAAGTTACTAAAATTTTAGATATTTTCCTGTCATGATAAATCAAAGAACATAAAATAAACTTTTGTAAAGGTTGCCACCACTATAAACGAAAGTAAAACCATCATATTTCATAAAAACCAATGGAGGATGCACATATAACCTTAATATGAGGTGGCTGAGTCATGTATTTATTTTTTTCTTAGAGGCACTGTTTTCCGACATTTCAACATTATGCAAAGTATATTGCTTTTAGTGCACAAACAACCAACAAGTTTTACACAGGTTAAATAAGTAATTGAGAGAGGTTAAATGAACAAATTAAGCAGCCATTTTGGGTGCATGATGAAGCTTTAATGCATCTTAGAGACTTTGCAGAAAGTTTCCTTCTCATATTAGCCATTATTCTTTTTTTCTTTCAATATTTTTCATTAAATTTAAAGGATGACCACAACTAAATATAAAGGAATACTTGATCACCAAACCAATCCAGAAATATAAAATATATATAAAAGGAGTATTAGAGAACCTACTCACAAGGGATATGAAATATAAAGAATAGAAAGGCACACTAACCTCCATATTAAAGAATATTTTTTTGCTGAACAGAATCTCAATGGTCTGGAGTGCAGAATAAGAGCGTCAGTATATTAGAGATTCATGGATAAGCTTATAAAAGAAGAATTAATGAGTTCACCAGTATAAACACGAGTATTATATATGAAACAAAAAGAAAGCATGCTGAACGTTTTATGAAATCATTTCAGAATTCAGTTTAGGTAGGGCAAGCAGTTAGTTCAGTTCAGCCAGTTGGCATGTGACAGTTGGCTATGACTGTTTCGGTTCCTTGTAGAGCAAGCTACTTAAAGCTCTATAATCTTTGTTGAGACAAGATTCTAAAAGCAATGAGAAATAAATAAATTCTTGATTCAATTCTCTCCTTTCTATTCTCTACGAACTCTAACAACAAGTACTACACCTAGCTTGTTACAATAAATAAATATGAACTTGAAACCTAATTAAAATGAAGATACAGAAACACTCCTTCTCTTTCAGGTTTTCTCTCTTCACACCCTCTTTTATACATTTCTATATGGAATTGATACTTAACTATCAGAGTCCTTCCTCTGTAAAATAAAAGAATCCATGTTCAGCCTGGAGCTGACTGCTAGTCTTGCAATGCTAATATGCCTGTGGTTGCAACTTTGTCACATAATGGGCTGTTGATATTGAGCTTCGAGACAGCACTTTGTTCACATTCAGAATTTTTGTTTTCTCCAAGAGAAAAAATGATATGTATATATAAATAAAAAAATAATAAAATTGCTTGAAACTTCAATTTCACAAGAGCAAGAATAATGAAGTATTGTTTAAGAAATTTAGTACCTTTAAAGTGGGTACAATAACTCTGTCACTTTTCTTGAATTGTTGGAGAACCCACAGGATATCAGCTGATAGCATGTAAACCCTAGATGTTCTTGTATTTGGATCTTCAGATCCAACCCCTTCTAGATACTCTAACAGGGCCAAGAGTGATGCCCTCTTCAAAGAATCTTGCAACCCACCAACAGATATAACCAAACCTGATAGCACATCTCTGCTATAACAACCAAATTGAAGTAACTGTATGAAGCGTGGGTAAGAATAGGAAGGAACCTGCAACAAAACAGTAGTCTTTCAATAGAAAAATTCTATGCAACCAACCCTGAACTGGTTAAAGATCTACTTAAACTTACAGCCCATTGTGCATCTGCCTCCTTGGGAATGATTTCTTCTAACTTTTCTCGGAAAGGTATATAGGGAATATATATCATCTGGTTGTACAGAATTCTGTAGAGAACATTTGCTGCTGCTTCTCTCAGCTTATCCATCTTCTCCACAGCTTGCTTACAAATACCTCCAACTAAATTTATAGCAAGATTTTCATCAAATAAAGAAAGCTCTCGATTGTTCTTAAGCATGACATCAGTCAAAGGATGTGCCGTAGCTTCATTTTCATTTGTAACTAATCTTTTAGACAGACAAATCGACTTGTCTATCTTACAGAGCATGTATGTACATTTTTCCAGGCCATCTAGTGCAGCCTCACGAACCCAAGAGCCTACATCACCTCTGTTATCAACAGAATAGTCATCAAGAGCTTTAAATAAACTCGTCATCACCTCATTCTTTATCAATATAAAGAGAGAAAAATCATCTTCGACAAAAGAGGTGGCAGTATCTTCTCTTCCATCAATTAATGTTTCACACACTAATGTGAGCCCTTTGACAGCATTTACTCGTGCTTCAGCGTCTCTATCTTCAGGATTTTCCTGCACATGATAAAACATTGTTTAACACAATAATTGAACCTAAGATGGTGTAATACATAGCATTTGCAACATGAAGCACCTCAATTTTACACGAGCCACAAAGCTTCAAAAGCACATTTCTCCATTGACTGGCTAATAACTTATATGGCAAAACCCCTAATGCCAAAGCAGATCCTCTCCTTACAGCTACGTTTGGATCAGCTAACATACTGAGGTACTTTGCTGTCACATCATTTGTACCTTTGTTATCTGAAGCATGCATGTATGAACAGATGAAGTGTTTCAGACCTTTAACAGCAGCATTCTGAACATCAAATGATGATATTACTCGTCAATATATAATGCCCAATTAGCATAAGCTGACAATAGTAAACAAAAGATAAAATGGTAACACAAATTGCTTCTATCCAAGGGATAGAACCTGTATCTGAGAATTAGGATGTCTCAAATTCTCGTTGAGAGTATCAAGTAAGCTTCTCTTTATCTTCTCTGATAACACTACTTTATATATGGAGATGCACTCAATAAATCGAGAAACAGCCGCACGCATTATCTCTCCTCCCTTTCCACGATAAAGCCGTGCTTTCTCAATGGCAGGAACAACACCAGAAAGACTTTTCTGTTTATCTGACAATGACAATTTAAAAAATGTGACAGTTCAGTTGGCATCATCAATATTTTGAAACTAATTACCTTCATTAAAGAAAGGTTTAACCAAATGATAAATAGTTGGCAAGAAAAACTAACCCAAACTTAGCATATATCTAACCTCAACCACAACCACATATCTAATCCCCCAGTCAAAGACTTTTATCCATTTTATTATCATGTTAAGGAATGAACTAAAATAGTTCTGGCTATTTAATTTGAAGGCTTCTTCCTTAAAATATTTTGTTTGAAATAATTGATATTCTCCTTAAGTCTCATATAAGAAAAAAGAAAATTGTGTAACAAATTGTGTGTCTTGGTAGTCATAATAATTTAAAATTCAGAAGGAAAATCAGCACATTTACAAATGAGAGTATAAAGTTGAGAGAGAAAGAGGGGAAAGAGGAAGGAAGTGCATCTGATACTTAGTCACTATCTGAACAGTTAAGTCACTTAAGACTGGGGCTCCAAGTGTTTATCTAATTTGAAAATCATCCCTTCAATTTCTAAAAACAAGTTTAAATTATGGACCAAACATACAAATGTGTGTAATAAAAAAATATATCACCATAAGGAAGATAACAATTCAATATCGATAGCCCCCATTTCTATTTTGATTCTTTGGCTTTGATAGAAGAAAACTCTTTTACTTCCATTACTAAACAGGCAGCAACAAAATCAAAAAGTCACAAGAAAGTATCAACCTGAAGGAAGAGCAAAATTGCATTGGTGTAAAGCTAAAACGAGTTCTCCTGTTGCCAACGTTGCACCATGGCGCATGCATAAATCAGATGAAAGAGTGCAAGGAATTAACTTTTCCAAGACAGTGCTTGCAAAATACTGAGGGTCATATTTTACAAGAGATGAGAGGGCCTCTGCAGCAAGTTCTCGCAAGCTTTTATCCTGAAGGTGTAATTTTCAAATAACTTCTCTCAAAATAAATTAAGAAACAGGAAGCAACCTATAAATTGTTGATACATGCCAAAATATGAACAAATCTACGCCAATAAATATACAGTGACAAGGAATAAGAAATAAGAAATTAAATATAATCGGAATTAATGGTTAGACCATCCTCTTAACTCTTTAGTCATACCTATGGAATAACAAATGTGTGCATAAGGCATGACTCCTTTTCATCCCCTTTGCATTGTTTTGAAGAAAAAGTTTACCGAAAAATAAAACTAGAAAGAAAATATCCTAATGTATACTCCTGAATAGAAGAAACTTCGTCAAATATCATAATATTAACCAAAAAACATACATACACTGAAAATACATATGTCATCTCTCGTCTATTAGTGATCCCTAACAATTTTATTCTATTCAGCATCCAGAAATCAGGCTACAGTGATGTATGTATGGCCTTCAATTAGAAGGTAAACCAAAAATCCATATCACAATTGCATTCAGGGTCAACGTAGGAGCAGAAGAATAGGCAGCTCAAGGATAGAGAGAGAGAGAGAGAGAGATTTAATCAGAACATACCCAGTGACAAATTTTTCTGTCCAGCAGGTCATCCACAAACGGAAAAAGATATCCTTCATACTGAGCAATGGAAACAGCAACATGAAGATAAGAATTTACTCGTGAAGAAAGTGAGAAATAGTCAGCAGTATTCACTATGTCAATTCCATGTGGATAATTCCCTTGTCTTCCAACATTCTCTTGAAATGCAGCTGCCGCCGCTCTTCTGCAGTTAACCTAAGTATCACAGGTTAGTCAGTCATTCTTTCCCCCTGAAGTGAATATTCTAAAACAAATGTCAAGAGATGGACGTAAAAAGATATAAGGACCTCACGGTCATAGCATGCAACTGTTAGGAGGTGTGGGGCAAACTCTTCTAAGATGTTCCTCATATCTGTATGATAATACGCACGTCCAAACGCCCAACATACATAAGCAGCAGCATCACGTACATGAGAACCAACACTGTGTGGACCTCTACGAACATCATAATGTAGTGCCTAATAAACAAGTCTTATACTTAATACCACTGCTATATAGTAATGTATCTCTCAAATAAGGGCTCAACTCGAGTCTTATTCAGAAATAAAATTAAATAAAAAGTTTGGAACAGAGGCAAGAAGATCAACTACAAGATGCAAAACTATAAAGTACCGACCATAAAATGTATTGCCAAGGAAGCTTAAGCTTTATATGCATTATAAAATAAGAATAAGAATAGTGAACATTTAAGGGAACAATTGCCCTTTTTTATTTCCAAGGTCAAGTCCTTTTTTATCTTCCCCTTTCTTCTACAGCATTTCCCTCATTTTTTTTTCCTAATCATAAACATGTGTTGAATTGAACACGTGCCTATAAAATTCGGTTCAATTATATAGTTTATTTCCTATTAAGGAATTTATTTAAGCTGTTTATGTTCAGAATGTTAGGTTGTCATGGTTCTGTTTTTTAATTTCAAGTAGTGTTGTTATGGCCATAAAATAAGGAATTGCAATCTGGTATACATTATGCTCTTTATATTTAGTTACTACCCCACTTTTTAAGCCGCCAATATAATAAAACATCGTCTAAGAAACAGCTGTAAACAGCCAAGATAGTTTGTTGTCACAAAATCTACAGCCAGAAACCTATGCATACAATCTATCCATTATAAACCACCTTCACAATAACAGGAACAACTTTGGGAAGACTAGCCGGTAAGAGCAAGCCTCTACGAGCAAGTTCAGCCAAAGCTAAGCAGCCTCCATGCCATGAACCATCACCCTGAAACAAGGATTACACGTGAGCAATAACATTGGTGCCAGACAAATAAATAGTTAACACAGTAAACCTCTAATACAGAAACTATATATATTTAAACCTAGGAGAATGAAAATTTAACTAGTAAATTCCAGTTCTCGAGAACATAAATAAACATATGCTTAGCATCACACCTCGCCGGGAGAAAACAGCTCCAAAACAGACAATAAAACCTCTTGAGAAAGAGATGATGTCAGATGTGAACTTATGCGCCCAATACCTTTTGCTGCAGACCAGCGGACAACAGTGTCCTACAATCCAATGCCAGCATAATCTGTTCATTGAAGTGATAAAAGCACTTGGAGGGATAATTCAATGAAGAAAACATGATCAGCTTAATTACTTAGCACTTTGTGAATTCTTTTGATGTTTAAACGAGAGTATATATCCATCATGGGACAATTGTACAGCCCGCAACATATATTGGGTAATGGCATGTCCTTTTTATCACCATAATTGACAATTCACTTATTTTCCCTTCCCTTGCAGATATTTTTTAACATGAAAAAAAAAAATGCACGACAAGTATACCAATATAGTCCACATCAATTTTCAGACTCAAGTCCTTAAATGAAATGAGCTAAAAGCTTAAGCTTTTAAACAAGATATCAATTGTGGTTGCTACAACCTCCAATTCTAGTACTATCTCAAGTGGAAGCCAATAGGGTTTTTGACATGGATGAAGTACATGCTCAGAACTATTTGTAATTGTAAAGTGTTATTCATATGGCACTAGTACTATATCAAAGAACCACTCATTCTAAGAGATTATACTGTTGAGCAACAGCCCTAAAATTATATTGATAAAGCAACACTGTTTACTCTACAACTAAGATTATAGTATACAGCGTAAATCACACAATACACGTTTCAGGATCTATAGAAACCAGTATAAATACAGTAGCCATCAGTGATATAAAGCACTACAATTGAGGAAAAACCCAGGACCAGTATTTTAAGTCATTTTAAGCCATTTTCGTAACTCAAACACAGACAACCGACTCATATCAAATAATGTTAGAGCTCTTCCATATTCAACAGCATTCATCCAGTTCTATTTGTAGGATCAGTTACTTCATAAAATAGGCACAATATTAGAATAATTAAACATCTCGTACAAATTCATGAGACATCAACAATCTTGATTTTAACAATTTTTGAAATAACAATTTCATGAAAGACGTTAATTCAACCATTATTTCAGATGCATCGGCAGCAGCATACATTAGACATAATATCTTATTTTTCATCACCAGAACCGAGCAATGTAGTATAAAGGTGAAAAACAAAATTCACTACAAAAAAAATCTCACCCTTTTAGACATACCATATCCCTCAAACCAGATAACAACAACTCAATAATCTCTTCAACATTTTCTGGAACATCCATATCCTCATCTTCCTCCCTGTCTGACATTCCATTTGGATTGGAATAACTTTCGTTCACACCCAAATTAGACTGATCAACTCTATTTGATGTACTCAAAGAGACATTTAGTTTGGCAACTCTTCCCTGCATGATAGGCATATAGTCATTAGATACAAAAAATGGTGACAAAAATGATGCTTCTAGAATTGTCTATGATGCCCAGCTAAAAATAGCGATAACACCTAGATATTTGTAACCCAATACTCATGAAAAATGTACAAATATATGTCCCTGATAGAGTTAGCATAGATGAAGGGGCCAAAGAACTTAAACTAAGTTTCAATTTAACTCTTAGCGGTTACCACAACTCCGTTGACTTGGGTATGTAACATAATAAAAATTAATTCATGAAAAGAAGCCAAATTTTCTGGCGGAAAAATTATTCAAATTATCTAGTATGATACCATAGCCAAAGTGCCTAAGGAACCATTAAGTTCAACTCTTCATATTTCCATTATCAATAATGGCTCTAATTTCATCCCTTTCCTGACTTGCATGATGAGCATTTTTTGTTGTATCAGCATACCATGCATGTCTGAATAATGCATCTAACCATAAATTATTAATTACTGTGGCTTTGTATTCCACCAGTTAAAAGTATAAATAAACAAATGTTCACAAGTGAACAGAAGCAAAGGTGTCATCAAACATTTAAGAAACGAGATCCTATAAAACTTGGATCAGAGAAAAGCTAACCATATATCGCCATGAGGGCAAACGATGAGGAAGAGCAGTAAGCCCAATTCGTTGGGTTAACTTCATCAGATACTTGCGGAGCAAAGGACTTCGAGTTGCATCTGAAGACTTGTACAACATTGAACTGTCATTCCAAACAACAGGACTTGCATCAAGCAAGAGATTTCGACTACCTGCCTACTCAAAGATTTATATTATAACAATTAGAAACATTAAAAGGTAACAAAGAAGAAGAAGAAGAAGAAAAGATAATAGATACTCAAAGTCCGAATATGGAATTGATCCAGTCTGTACTGAAGATGATATACAAATACTAACTTAAAAGTCCTATTTATACTAATACTCAATAGTCCTATTAAATAAGCGAACATAACATGTGTAAGAATAGGTAAGCTTCCAACAAGATAAGATTCCTAAATTTAACCTAACACAATTAACCACAACTGGACAAACTATCCCAGACTATTATGCACCCTTCTCTCCCTCAAATAATTTGTAGAAATCCTTACACAAATGATAGATGAAAACATTTTCATTTGAGGGCCTAAACAAAACAAGGCAAAAAAAAAAAAACAAACCTTGAAAATAGCAGCCAGTGCTTCAACGACACCAAGTAACTGAAAATGATGGAGTAAATCTTCAGTTACAGAGGACATGACCGTATGTGTCCACTCAACAAAGCTGAAGCAATTAGATAAGTCAGATTAAAAATATGATTATTGGTAAAACAAGAGGTTTATACGACACAAATGTGAGCATGCACACAACCCCAAACATGTCTGTAGTGATAACACATAATGTCGTGAACTAACAAATCTCAAATCTATACATTTTCAAGAGATCAAACAAAACCATTCATTATATTTGTAAACACAATAAAAAAAAAGGAGTTAATTGATGATTTGAAATAAACTTTAACTAACACGAAAATCATCTTTACACAAACAACACCACAACATGAGACAACACAAATATATTAGGCAACCGGAGAGAAAACTTAACTAACACTAAACAAGCTAAAAAACATGCTGAAACAAACCTCGTAAAGGCTTTCGGCATATCAGGACGGGTAAGTAGCCTCGAGAGAACTAGACCAGCCATAGTTCGCATAGGTCCAGCAGTTGAAAGGTAATCCTTACAAAACCCTATAATTCTCAACACAAGAGGACTGAGCTCAAACTCAGTTAAACTGTCATCATTGGCAATACTGGTGTCAACAGTGGAAATGTCAAAAGGAACCAACACAAGTATATAAAGCCACAACAACGTCACGCATTTAGCTTCCATTTCTCCCGTGCTTTCCTGCCTCAACGATGTCACCGAATTTGTGCTGTGACACTTCTCCAGCAGAGACACGGCGAGTTCGAGATCGGAAACTTGATGCGGAAAGAATTTAATTACAGATTTGTAGCCACAAACCGTGACTAACGAATATACAATTATGCATATAGGTTTAATTATTTCGAGAATTTCATCTGAAGCTGTCCCGAGCTCAAGTGTTCTTGAACGAATAATGTTCATCAGAGGAGAAACTATGGTTTCGAGGTAGGGTTCCAGAAGTTGACCTTGCTCCTGGTACTTGTCTAGCTGCAAATAAAAGATAACTGTTCTTCAATAACAAAAATTGATAAACGGATGAAGATAATCGCCATGAACAAAGAAGAGTACAATGGATCTGATTCTGCGGACGGAGGAAGGGTCGGAGACGCGAGCATTGGAAACGATGTCGTCGAGGAGCGACTTGACGATGTTCCATTCTTGGAGAAAGTACTTTTGGAGCACGCTCTCTTTGGAATCCAACTCGTCCTCTTCTTGATTCATCGTCACCACCGTCTCTTGATTCGCTTCCATCACCTTTGAGGTCGGTGAAGTTTTGGCGGGATCTTCAAATCTTCAACGGAAGTTTCCAAGACAGAAGCAACACTACTCGTCGGAGTGCTGAGTTCGAGTTTGATTTTAAGTAAAGGAGGTGATCATGGGCCGGGTCTGGACTCTTCACCGCCGTATCGTTTTCTTACAAATTTTGATATTTCTAATTTTTATATCAACACAATATAATAAATACTTTATTATTTGGACGATAATATTTTAACTTATTTTTTTTAATCTACAACTTTAATCATTATTAAATTATCATATCATATTATTAAAAAAAATTAAAATAAATAATCTAATAATAATTAATTTTTTTTTTTTACTATTTATAAGTTTTGTTTTACTTTATGCTGATATTATTGAATTCTGTTTGAATTTTTTTTAAGAATTCTAAAATATTATTAACTGTGTAAGTTTATGTTTATGTTAGTCACGTAGATATTTACAAATATTTTATTGGTAATAAATGTAAAATTACTTAATGGTTTTTTGGTATATTTTACGGTAAAAGTAACAATTCAGTTCTTAAAACATTTTCTTTAGTTTTATTTTTCTGAAATTTTAATTTTTTTTTATTAATATAGAATAAGTACATTTTTTATTGGAAAAATATTGTATCTCTCACGACCTCACCTAATAATCTCTCAATCCTTAGAAGTTGAGATTTATTGTGTTTGTTCATAGGAATTTACTCTTTAAGAAGATGGAAAAATATGGATGAACCTTATTTGTTTGCAAATATCAGAATTTATTTGTGCGGGTGAATTTGAGGAAAAATATATTCTCATCTTTGCATGATAAAGAAATGAGAAGGAAAAGACAACTCATTTACCTAAATACTATTTAATTTTTTAAAATTCTAATTTAATTAACAAATATGCCTTTACTTGATATTAATAATAATAATAATAATAATAATGGTAATATTAAGAATAATAATAACAATGATAATAATAACATTAATAATATAATAATATTATTAAACCTAATAATAGTAATAATACTAAAACTAATAATAATTATTTTATTTTATACTGATTTTAACCATTGGTAAAACTATAATCTAACAATTTTATCTATCGAAATATTATTTTACATATATTACATCCATCAAATCATTCACAAATTTTCACAAACTTTACCTTCACTTTCACCTCTTCATCCCTTCAAACAAACAACCACAACCCCACTTTATTCTTTACATCTTCTTAAATCCATTCACTCACCCTCCCTCAACTCCATATTTGAAAGCAAACACACATTTAAGGTGGTGGTTTATAAATACTTCTTCCTTCTTCCACCCTCTGATACATATTTTACGAAGCATACACTCAAAAACGGACAATACTTCGATGTTTTGTGATTAATAATGATTCTGTCATCGGACTTGAGATCGGAACATTGATAATCACCGTGAAACTGATAATCAAACCATTGTTCCCTTAAGCCCTCCATTGCGGATGATCCATCGTTCTCCTTGAACCTCCATGGGGATGATCCATCATTTCCCTTAAACCTCAATTGAGACTTGTGTTCCTACCACATCAAATAGTCTCGTATAGCTTTGAAGCCTATGTGTATGGCAGTTTAAATACTCCTTCCATAAAACTTGATGGGTAACATAAATCTTGTTTTTTAAAATTAAAAAATATTTTTTCCTATTCTTTTTATTTAAACAATGTTATATCTTTATATTAATTTTTGAACTTAACGCACTTTGTTTGGTAACTCATGAACTATTTTTTTTATTAACAAAATATTTATATGTTTATAATGAAGCACTCGGAGTTCTGCAATCCATATACATAAAATAAGTGCAAAAATTGAATGATAAAGTCTCACATTACAAATCTCACTCTACAGTATATAGATGAGACTATAATTGTTCTTATAAAAAAAGGATAATGATATTTTAACAAACTTTTAACCCACCTCTCTAATCATTCTTCAGTTATTTATTTTGATTTTTTTAGTGGTGTGATGTGATAATTTAAGAGTGATTAGAATGATGGGTTAAAAGTTGGTCAATGTATCAGTATCCATTAAAAAATTCTTATACATAACTTTTTATGGACCAAATAAGTATAAAGTGTGTTAAAGATCCTCATGTATCAATCACTTTCGGACACCTTATTCTAATGCATTATTGTATTTAAAGAAATTTAACATATTGTTATTAGTATACAAATTTACAAGACGAAGATCTTTTAAGATATTTGTCTCTATCCACATTTTTGTTTTCATCAATAAATTGTTTCTTATGATTGTAAGTTTATTTTATTGTGTAATAGAAGTTACAAAAGTTTGATAAAAAATTTTATACTTTATATAGTATAGAATTACCATTACAGGTTATAAATTAGTTGTTCGAATATTTTAAACACAGCATTGAAGATGAGTTGACTCATCCCAATAAATAATATAGAAAGAATAAAAGATTGATTACAAAAATGGTGTGCTACTATTATCTTGAAAAAAGAAAATTAGAATGTCATTGGGAGGATTATATAACATGTTTAAGAGAAAAAATGTAACATATTTTTTTACCCAACATTTATATGGTTGTTATGGACAATATATTTATTCTCTTAAATATGTAGATTTTAAAGCAATATTATATTTTTCAATCTGTTTAATAAGTGCTAGCTTTTCACAATAGTTTATGAATTGAATACACTATTTTTGAAAATTATGTTGGTGATCTAAATATCTTTATTGCATTTGAAAAAGTTCAGATTACAGTTATAAATATACTCGTAAAAACATGTAGGTAAATATTATATATATATATATATTATAAGTAAAATTGTAATTTAATCTATCGTAATAAAATTTAAGCTTAATTCGTATCCTCGTAACATAAAAATATGCAAATCATTTTTGTAAATACAATAAGAAAAAATAAATTTATTTTACCATAACAATAATCCTTTTAAAAGCGCCATCATTTATTGAAGTGCGTGAAATAGAATAACAAATACAAAATCTATACTTTGTTCATTGGTGGACTTCTCAATACAAAACCCAAAACCACACAACAATACGAAACCCTGAAAAAAAAATCAATTAAAACATTAACAGAAGAAAATATGTGTTACCTTAATCTCAAAAATCGAAACCAAACAAAATGTAGCACAGGATCAAGATTGCACCAACGTAAAATTGAAACGAAGCCCAACGACATGGAAGATAACGTCCGACAATATTTTGCCATATCCCAAATTAAGGTTTTCTATCACAAGAATGCCAACTCAAATAAAATTAAAGAAAAGTGAAATTTTTAGTTAAAGATGAAAAGGAAAAAAAATTACAAACAGCTTTTCAGTTCTCCCTTGTGCTAAAAGCGCCGAAAATGACAGAGCGAAGCACTTCCTCGCATCCTCCACAGTTCTAGGGTTCACTCTTTCTTCCGCTGGATCACGAGTTTCTGAAAACCGTTTTTCTCGATCCATAATCACAAGAACAAAATGGGTGTGGGAATATCATTTCTCATAGCGCTGAAAGCAACAACGCTCTTCCTATTCTTCGCGTACCTGAAGAATCTCGGTTTCACTCTCTTCTCCCTACCTTTTCTCTACGCTTCGCTCATCTCATTCTTGGTCTCAATCGCCTCTCACCCTTCCATCGATCTTCCCATGCTTCTCGGAAAAACCACCGACGGAAGTTTCCCTCTTTTTTCACTGATAATTTTCGGCCCTTACATCTACTTCGTTCGCGTTTTCTCTATGCTCCGAAGACTTCGAAGCGGAGAACCTCCTTACACACAGGTTCACGACTATCTCTATGTCGGTGGCTGGCCATCCTCGCCTCACATGCTGCCACCTGGCGACCCTGCCATCATCGATTGCACGTGCGAGTTCCCGCGTGTCAAGGACTTCACTGTGGGGTTGCCCTATCGCTGCATTCCGACGTGGGACACGAGGTCGCCTCAACCTGCTGATATTGAATCTGCTGTTAAATGGGCCTCTCGACAGAGAGACCTCAACAGGCCCATTTTCGTTCACTGTGCTTATGGTTAGTGAGCTTTATTAGCTTCTTGCTCTTAAGATTGTTCTTCTATTTGTTCTATGCAACCATTTTAAGTAATTGGTTGGTGTTTCTCTTGTGTTAGCGTTTCTGCTTGTGTTTCGTGTGGTAGGTTTTGTAAATAGTTTATGCAAATTTTAACATTAAGACCCTGTTTGGATAACAATCTTTTCAATAAGAACTTATATTGAACATAGAAATATGAGATTTGAGAAATTTATCCAAATAAAACATACATGAAATGTGGCCTCTCAACTGATGGTTTTCTGTTCTTATAGACATTCATAGTTCAATTTGTATTCTGTAACTCAATGATCAATTATACGATGAATGACAGTTTATTCTGTCTTATGTTTGTTTTAATTGCTGTTGTCCAAACAAGGGTCTTGAATACATTAGACTTTTGAGAAAACCAATGATGTAGGTCATTTGCAATATTCTCTGTACTCTGAATGACTTATTGGAATTTAGAAAAGGGAAAGATAGAAGAAGCAGCGTTGGACAAAGAGTTAAACTGTGAGTAATGTAACCAATCAAAGGGGAAAAAAACACCTTTCCAATTCTGTAAGAGGTTGTAGATCTTTGAACCACAGCATCCCTAATGGAGAAAAATTGAGAACTGAGACAACCAGGAGAGGAAAGAATCTGATTACAACAATAATACGTATTTTTGATGTTGTATTCTATTACCAAGTTTAAATTTTTCAAGTTATGATAAGTTATCAAAGAGAAACTGTTTTTTTGCCGCTCATTAGTAGTAGCATTAACATATTCTTTTATGTGTCGCGTTTTAATGGTCATCCGTCCTTTTTAACTGGGTGTTTGTCACTTCGTGGTTGTTCTTCATTATTATGATCACTGCATCAGCTTGCAAATACGAGGATATTGTTTTAGTTAGGCATATTATTAGAACTGCAATTTTATCAACGAGGTAGATTATACATGTTGCCTTTATACTCATTTTAGAATATACGACCATCTTTAACATTTTTGTTTTTTGGTGTAAAGGTCATGGAAGAAGTGTAGCAGTTATGTGTGCACTGTTAGTAGCACTAGGCATCACAGAGGATTGGAAGACTGCTGAGAAACTGATCAAGCAAAAACGACCTTACATTCGAATGAATGCTCTCCATCGCAAGGCCCTTGAAGAATGGTCCAGACACAGATTGTCTGCGCCGAAGAAGTAGATTAGACATACATGAGCGTGGGTTCCTCCAGTTAATCTGATTCTTTTGATGATTTTATAGTATGATTGTTTTCCATACAGTTGCAAAACGAAGAAACACTGTAGAAACTTAGATTCTCCTCGTGCTCTTACTTAGCGTTTTTGTTTTCCAGTGAACCCAAAATCTAATTCATGGTTGCCTACTATTCTGTTATCAGCTTCTTCTGCTTCGGTCATGTTGAAGCTTATGCGTGGAATAGTGGGATTGCATACCATGAGAAGCTGTAACATCATTAATAGACATCATTTCATTGTGTAATGTCCATGAACGATGATTCCTAGTGTAGTTTTTGATAAATACAAGTTATGCCTTTTGTCAATTGTTTCGAGTCTAAGAACCATATCAAAACGAGGCATTAGTTTGAAAGTGATAAGTATAATTGCTTAATAGAGTTGGAATCGGATACAGCAAAATAGAACGAGACGAATGATTTTGTTAGTATCTTCTAAAGCTTTCTCCAATATTTTTTAGCTTATTCATTTAAACCTAAAAAGCATAACAATGTAAAACAAATATACTTTTCTTCTATTACTTCTTTTTTGTTAAAATATACGAAAACAAAGTATACAAGAGGATATACTAATTTGAGCTAATTTTCTATTATGTAAGAGGATAGTCCCGTATCTTTGTTTGGATGAATATTTTAAAAAGTTTGATATATTTATTTTTACAAAAATCATCTAAAATTTTAATTATATTATTTTTCAAAAATATTCTTCATCAGTGAATATTTCTGATAATGAACAGAGGAATACAGTAAAATAATTTTTGGAATATTTTCTCAAATAGAGAAATTGTGGGCTGTATTACTTAATACGCATTAATTAATTAGATGAATACAATTAAGAAAATAATTTTGAGAAATTTAATAACATTAATTTATTTCACTAAACTCATTGATTTCCATTAACTGATTAAAGAGGCCTACATTAATTAGCGATAAACTCATTGATTCCCATTGAATGATTAAGGAGATGTATATTTTTAGCAGTAGAGATTAAGGGCCTACTTTAGTTTTTTAAAATACTTTTATTAGATAGGAAAAAAATAGGTTCACTAAATTGAGAGAAAATAAACATGGTTAAATCTTATCCTAAACTTAGACAAATTTGTCCCTGGTTGGTTCCGATGTTTTTTGTGGGTCTAGTGCCCCGGCCCGGTTAAGTACAGTGAAATGTTTGGTTGTTTATCACCATCACCTGAGAAATGTAATAGACACAAAAAGAAGCATCTTTAAATATCAATTTTTCTCAGAGGTCACAATCATCTAAGTTTTATTCCGTTACTCCGCTGAAAATTAAGTTATGCTTAGCTAATTGTTCAATTCAATAGAGTTTACTTGGTTTATTTATTTATTTATAATATTTTTTAGTGCTATTAAGAGGTGTACTATTTTGACCTCAATTCCAAGGTTATGGTGGTCAAAAAATTATTGGGGCTTCTTTTAATTATTTTTATCTATTAACCATTATAATTAGGAGACTAATCTTCAATTCAAAGCTTAATCACACCTAAAACCCCACGACCCCACATGGGAATTCAATGAACTTAGGCCTTTTGCAAAGGTCACATGAAACATAGGCCACAAGTGGTCTTACCTTCCTGCGCCGACTTCAGATCTCTGACTCACCGAGCCATCAAAGGGTCACTTTCCCCATACCCACCCCCAAGCCACCGATTTTTTTGTCCATTCCACTGTCCTTAAATATAAAACTCTCTTTCTACCCTCATTTTCGTTCCCACTTCTTCAAAGTCACAATCTTTGTCATCTCTTCGCCGTAAGTCTCTCTCTCTCTCCCCCCCACTTTCTTTGGCTTCATTTTTTCAGTCTCTTTCTTGATTTTGGATTTGGGTTTAGCCTGTTATGCATACTGCTTGCATGCTCTTGCTTTTCTATGTTGGGTTTGCCTGTGATGAAGTTTCGTTTTATTGGGTGGTTTTTTTTTTTTTTTCTCATGCACAGATCTTTTGTTGTTTTCAATTGTTTGATCCACACCCCCTTTTCCATTTTCGTCGTTTTTTTAATTGTTGGACAAAATTTCAATATCTGTTTTCTGGGGAAAGAGGGGTTAAGATGGGGGTCATGATATGATGATAGGAGGAGAGAGCCTTTGTTGTGGAACCAAAAAAGTTGCGAGCTTTTTGGATGGTGTTCACTCTGGAGGAGATCTCCGAGTTTATGATTTCTGCATATTTTACAATTTCATCAACAATCCCTATTATCTTGAGATGCAGTATTTACAGCTGGAATTGACGACCAAAGCACCTTTTTTTATGAACTTTGATTTGGTTACTTGTAAATATTTACGATGAGAGATAGATTCACTACAAGACTGTGCTTATATAGTATTATCCTCGTCCTACAATTTCATAAACCTGTGTTGGAGGGTGGTGATATTTATTTTTCGTCGAACTTCACCAAGCACTGATTTTTTAGATGCAGCTGATTAGATTTTCATAATTTAGGCTTAATATATATACATGCAAGGTGTCTGGTAATAATTATTGTTCTGGCTTCGTTATTTAGAAGAAATTTCTGGACAATCTGAGTTACCCTGTATCCTAGAGTGGAGCAACACCAAAACCAATTTCTTGACCGTTTGAAAAAAACCAATCGTGTAGTTTTTTACTGTAAAATTAGTTCGAATATTGTCACCTTGACTAATGAGCAAGTTGCTTGTTAGTTCATGTAACAATAAACGAAGTTACAAGAGCATATCAGTTATGTTTTTTATGTGAACTTGAGTAATCAAGGTTTGTACTTGAGTGTGTTTAGTTGTTTTAATGACAAGTTGTCGAGTCTTTCACTATTTTTTAAGGATGTCCAACATTGACAGTTGAGTATTCTGATGTGCTGTGTTCTGTTTTTGGGTAAATTGTTTGGTGCTCACTGTGCTTGTACAGATTACTTTTTTTTGGATTTAATTTGAAAACATTTTTTCTATTTAACTTCTACAACAGCTATTGTTTACTTTACACATTACCTTCAGTGGTTTAACCCTTTTCAACCTATACATTTTCGTACTCCGAGCCATTAAAAGCAAAACTGAAGTTGAAATACTTAAAATGCTTTTACTTTGAGTAGTTAATTGAAAAGGGCTAAAGCATGGAGGGATTTTTTATAATTTATCCTTGATTCTTCTTCCATTTTTGTTCTAATGTTGAATATATGTTTGAAACGTGTTTTATGACTGTTGTGCTGGTCAATGAATACATTTTCTGAATAATGTTTCACACTGCTGTGTTCTTCTTCCTGTGTTTGGATACAGGTATAAACATGTCGGTTGTGAACATGTCCACCATGACACTTCCAAGAGCTTCCTTGTCTGGAGGATCTGTCCCTGCTAGGAAATCTTGTGCTCTTTTTAAGAGTCCATCATCTTTTAGTTCTGTGAAGAATGTGTCTAAAGTATTTGGATTGAAATCATCATCCTTTAGAGTGTCAGCAATGGCAGTATACAAAGTGAAACTGATTGGACCAAACGGTGAAGAGAATGAATTTGAAGCCCCTGATGACAGTTACATTCTGGATTCAGCTGAAGAGGCTGGATTGGAACTACCATACTCATGCAGAGCTGGAGCATGCTCTACTTGTGCTGGAAGACTGGATTCAGGTGCTGTGGATCAGTCAGATCAATCTTTTCTTGAAGAACAGCAGATAGAGAAAGGTTACCTTCTCACATGTGTCTCATACCCGACATCAGATTGTGTGATTTACACCCACAAGGAGGAAGATCTCTGCTAAACGATGATGTAGTGTCTTTTGTTTATCTCTTAATAAGGTTATGGTCGGTAGATTTATTGTGAAACTTCATTGGTGAGCAATTTTAGTTGTTCTAATTTGATGTAGAACTTTAATCCTTTAGTATGCAGCCATTGGATTGGTTAAGCCAATAATAAGGCCTTGTTTTATCTATATTTTCAAACTTTACTTCAAAATATGAGTTATAAAATTAAGAAGTTACTTTTGTTAGTTTTGCCAAGTTGTTTCTTCCATAAAAATTAGTTAATTTTGCAGTAGTTTTTTTTCCCAATAGATTTAAGTTTCACAAGCCTAGTTTGAATGTAGATCATGATGCCTTATAATATTTATTTTGTAGACCTTAACACAAGTATATATGGTGGTTCTTTTTCAAATATCTTAGCCTTTTGTGTTCTGATGTAAATGATTAAGACTATTTACACCTTATTTTTCCTCTTTACAATCACTTTTTTAACATTTTTAAAATATATCTCTTGCTTATCATCTTCATATGGTCACTTTTAACATATCTTAAGCAAAATTTTCTGTAAAATAACTATTTTCTAATTAGTTCTAGAAATTATTTTTCTTTCAGAGTAATTTTGTAATATAATATAAAAGACAGTGGACAGTAGGAGAGAAAATAAGAACAGTTTCTTTTTGCACCTCTCTTAAAAGAGTATTTTTTAATTAAACAATATAAATTTTTATTATTTAGAGAAAAAAATTTAAATGTATAATTTGGAAGCTAAAAACAATTTTTGAATTATAAAATTTGAAAATTAAATGGCTTCTAAATTATATAATTCAAAAAATAAATTTTTATTAACTCTTTAACTTTTGAGATTTTTAATTTTCAAATTATACAAATAAAAAATAAATAAAAACAGAAAAAAGAAGGCAAGAAGTGTTTGCATGTACCAAGTAGGGATGGCAACGGGGCGGGGACGGGTTTCGCTATCCCATACCCATCCCCGCATAAAAAATTCATCCCCATACCCAAACCCAACGGGTATCAAACTTTTTTCTCATCCCATCCCCACCGGGTAACGGGTATAATCTCGTACCCATATCCGTACCCGTGTTCTAACTACTTCAATATTAATTTTTATAAAAGAAAAAAAATTACGGTAAAGAAAACATAATATTATGAAATATTCAATATTAGGAGGATTTTCTTCGATGCCAAATACCTTAAAATAAATTATAATTGTTTACATTTTATATTAGAATACCAAATAAAATTTCATGTGAACCAAAACATTTGTTAAATTTGCAAACTACAACATTGATGAACTTAGTTGATAAAATTAAAAAATATTTCAAAAAAATATAAAAGGAAAACAAATATTTAAATTAAAATATATTTTAAATGTTTGTTTACTTCAATTTTTTAAATTCTAATGAATATCTTTTTTATACATTAATAAAAGTTATAATATATCACTTGATCAAAATGACACAAAGAATAAATAATAAACATAATAATAAAAGGAAAACAAATATTCAAATTAAAATATATTTTAAATGTTTGTTTACTTCAATTTTTTAAATTATAATGAATCTCTTTTTTATACACTAATAAAAGTTATAATACATCACTTGATCAAAATGACACAAAGAACAAATAATAAACATAATAATAAAATTTTGACATAGATTTTGTATCTTTTGAACTTCAATATATGTTGGATAGTGACAAAAAAATATTCATAGCAATTACATTAAATTTTTATATTGTAGTAAATAAAAGTTATTTATACAATTAAAGTGAAAAAAATTATAGTATGATTAATAGTGAGTTATAAAATAACAAATAATTAGATAGAATATATCGAAATATTATTCTACATGATGAAAATAAACAATAAATAAAAATATTAAAAGACTAACAAATGTGTGTTTTAGAAATAATTTGAGAGACTATCGAAAGAAATCGCACAAAGGAAATCAAATGTATAATTAAGGTATGATAAAATGAAAAATACCTTACAGAACTAATTATTAAATTATGTTTGAAGTGGTTAAAATTAAATAGAAATATCATTAGTGACCAAAAAATTTGTCATTAAATTACATATAAATTAGTAATTAAATTGGTCACTAAATCAAGTACAGATTCGATCATTGAATCGGTCACTAATTTAGTCATTGATTCAGACAATAAATCAACTACTACCACCAATGACGAAAAATAGTGACTGATATGGGTTACTGACTAAATCAGTCACCATTTCATGTTTTTCTTGTAGTGAATTATCATATACTATTTCTAAATATCATTATATATATATATATATATATATATATATATATAAAATTTTAACCACTTCAAACAGAATTTAAAGTGAAAAAATTACATTATGATTAATAATGAGTTATAAAATAAAAAATAATTAGATAGAATATATCGAAATATTATTCTACATGATGAAAATAAAAAAAATAAATAAAAATATTAAAAAACTAACAAATGTGTGTTTTAGAAATAATTTGAGAGACTATCGAAAAAAATCACACAAAGGAAATCAAATGTATAACTAAGGTATGATAAGACGAAAAATATCTTAGAGAATTAAGAAAACTTTTCAAATATTAACATATAATTAATGGTTGAAAAATAACGAAAATTATTTTAATGAAACAAAAGAGTTCTTCAAATTAAACAAAAATTAATAATAATAATAAGTAAAGAATTTTTTTTTATATTATCTTAAATTGAGAGTATAAACATTCTCATGTGAAAAAAAAATTTATAATAAATAAAAATATTAAAAAATAATATAAATATTCAAATGTGAGGCATAATTTTTTTTTAATTAACATACATCATTTTAACATAATTACATAAAGGTTATGATAAGATAAAAAATATATTGGAGATGAGAATGAGTTTCATGACAAATGAAATAATTAAAAGAAATAAAAAATAGAAAATATATATATATATATATATATATATATATATATATATATAGGGGTTACTTGATTAATTGTGAATATTTTAATAATTTAAACGAGAATGGAGATATGGCGGGGACGGGTATTATGGCGGGTATATGTACATCCCCATACCCAACTGAAAAAGTCGGGGATTCCCCATACCCATACCCATACCCAGTCAATGCGGGGATTCTCCGTCAAAACGGGGACGGATTCGGACAATACCCACGGGGACGGATTTATTTGCCATCTCTAGTACCAAGTTGAAGAAGCCCACTAACAAGGTTTTACATGGTGCTTAAATTTTCAACATTATTACCAAATTTATTCTTCTCCTATATACGTAAGATAATTAATGCACTTGAAAATATAGTAACATCTCTTCCTTTTATGTTGAAATAGAAATTAAATAAGTTCTACTTAAAAGAATAAATATAAGTTCAAATAGAATTAACTTCTTTTAAAAAATTTAATTCCATAACTTTATATAATTAAACTCTAAAAATTATTTAATCGTTGTATTCGTGAGTATATTTACCATGACAGCTGTTTTCATCCTGGCGATAAACAGACCAGTAAAGTACTGATATTTATTAGTTAATTGTATTCATTTGATTTTTATTTAAGGTTAAATATATTTTTAGTTATTAAATTTTGATAAAAAAATAAAATTCACTTTTATTTAAAATTTAAATATATTTTAATTTTAAAATTTTATAAATAAATGAATATGATTTTTTAATTTAATTTAATTCTTTTTTAAGTTTCAAATGCATTTTATATTAATATTTTATTCATTAATTTTTACTCTATTAAATATATTAAAAGAAACACCAAAATTTATTTATTAATAAAAAATAAATGAAAAATAGAAAGACGAAAAAAAAGAAAGAAAAAAAGAAATATAAGCATAATATAAATAAATAAATAAAAAGAAAGCGTGTTGTTGGGATCCGAAGGAGAAAGGGTAAAGTGAAATATAGTAGTTTCCCGCCAAACGAAGAAGCAATCGTTTAAGGTTCCCGCTCTGTTCCTTCTTACGCGCATTCTCCGTTTCAAATTCCAATTCTCAATCTCTCTGTCAAACTACTCAGCAAGCGCAAAGGGTTTCTTTCCAATAATTCAAAGGTTCATTCTTCCTTCTCTTATTCTACTCTGCTTCGTTTTTATTTTCATTCTGAAACAATCACTACAGCGTAATTCTGAATTATCCACCCATTCCGTTAATTTCATTCTTTTGAGTTTTTATATTTAGACTTTTATTCAATGGTTTGCATTAACTTTAGGGTTAGGCGATCCTCTACGGACAACACTTGTGTTAATTTTTTTGTGCACTCAACATGTTTGTGAAAATTCATCTTGGACTATAATCGCAGTTGTTCGTTATCTCTTCCATTGTTAAATGTATCTGTGCTGGGTCGAAAATGGGAATCAGTTTATTTTTTCGGAACATTCAATCATTATTGCCCTTTAAGAAAATAAAACATTTGTTTAAGCTTTGCCTTCAAAGCTTGATTTTATTTTTCCTTTTTGTTTCAGGCCATGGACACGTCAAATCCTGCTGTATTTGTGAATGCTCAGTTGATTCCCAACTTTATTGGGAAGAGAGTACGAACAGTGGTTCAGGTGAATCAATGTGGTGGTGGGGTTGCCACCACAAAATCCACTGATGACTCTCAATTAACAATAAAAGGGTTGCCACAAGTCCCCATTATGAATTTTATTGAGGTCATCGGTATTGCTGAAAGTAGCAACTCTATTGATGCCGAACTATGGACTGACTTTGGCAGCACATTTGGTACGAAGCTTTACAATTATAATTTTTCTTACATATGTCAATTGATATGTTCGTTTTTGTGTTATCAAAATAGGAAAGGATTCACTTGAAGTTAATATTTCCCCAAACATGTGTTTGTTCGAATTTAAAACCCAAATTAGATTTATTTGTCGATTGCTCTCTTCCTCTGGCGTTGGCGCAATAAAAGCTAAAATCAGGAACTGTTTAGCATTTCTAATTTTCTAGTGTTCTGTCCCTGCTCATTTATGTTGTTTTTTGATGTCGCACTCTCTGTAGATACCAACTCTTTCAATCAGTTGTGCCAACTAGCAAACGGTGAATTCAAAGGCCTGTTTCTCTAGGGACATCAAAGAATGTCGACTCAGCAACTGGATGACGTTTGAAGTTTTTGTTTTTCATGCTAAGGCATCCGTTTACATGTAAATCTAGGAATTATATTTGAGTTTATGGTATCCCCAGAATAGCCGAGCGCGCATGCTTGCTACAAACTATTACATGTTTTAAAATCTCCTTTAACTTATATATCGTGTTATATGCCTAGTTTGGCTTATGTCTGCAACTGTCTCCAGTGTCTTCAATTACACTCCTATGAAAAAGGTACTATTTTACCTTTCATTCATGTTTATTGTTATATTTTTTTAGTACTGTGTAGATTTACTCTAGTCCATAGATGTTTTACTTTCTTGAGTACGTATGTAGCTTACTTGCAGTAGTTTTGTTCACTATTTTAATAATTCAAGATTCAAAGCACGAAATTTTAGACCTCAACTCACCACACTGCAAAATGTATGGTAAGGTAAAGTTAGAGTATTGGTCATGGTTGGTGATTTTATTGGATGCATTATATAAACTTCCTTTTCTAGACAAAATTGCCTTCCAATCACTTAGTGTGTTTTAGAGAGTCTTTCATGAACAAACGTACCTACTTCAATTCTAGAAGGATATGAAAATGTCAAAATATCCTGACAGTTAGTAACTTGTTATCACATGATCAATTTCTTCTGTAGTTTTATCCCGAATCTTTGGTACTTCCTGGTGAAGGAGAGTTGGGTGGTACGAGACCTTTCTCTTTACCATATCTCTTCTTTTGCTAGGCAAGCATCTAACTCTCTTTACGCCTCACGTGAGTTTTATATCGATCAAGGATAAAATAGAAAGTGATTTAATCCATTTGATAGTTTCTTTGCATTGAGATTATAGTATCGTCTTCCCCATTCATCAAGGTAAGTTCCCATACTTTTCGGATAAGAATAAAGAGGTAGGGTAATGCGAAGGATAAAAGTAAAAGGAAAATATAGTAAAAAAATGACTATCGTTTACATAAATAAAAATAATAAAAGAAAACTCTATTTGTTTTTATGAATAAAAGAGACGGCAAAAGGTAGTAAATAAATGAAATAAATTGCATTCATGGAATGTAGAGGATATTCTACCTTTAATTGAGATATAATCTTCTGTATATCAAAAAGATGTTTATTTATAGAATAAACAGTTGGATTAGAATAATAAATATTGTTATATTTTTTTATTAAAAAAAGCTCAGTCTTAGCTTAATGATTATAGTGTAGGAAAACAAGTGTATTTTAAATTTGTCCTAAAAAAATTGTGGAAACTAAATAAATCCATTTAAAAAGTGTGTTTATTAACTCAATTTTATAAAATTTGTTTGCAAAATGAGATTTTCTTTTATATATATATATATATATATATATATATATATTATAATTTATTATATTTTTAGGTAATTTTATTATTCTTTATTAGATATATTAATTTTTAAATATGTAAGTAAATATTTACAGATAATTTGATATCGAATGAAGTAACAAGTTCGATAAACTGTTATGTACTTTAGTATCGTTTTAAAAATTATATTTAGGGTAACTTAATATTATAACGGTAAATTTTAATCATATATTTGGTTAATATAAAATCTGATTCAAATCATTTCATTGTTTATCAAAAACACTTAATCTATTTATCATAGGAATTGATTTACACATTAATGATGACATGGGTTAGGAGGCATTAATTTTCAAATCTACATCATCAGAAAAACTAAACATATTACAACCAACATTAGTGCATTTCAGTAATCTCCGTTACTCATCCTTCCACCGGCTCGTCCACCTCGAAAACCTTCCTCAGTTTCTCTTCATCTGATTCAAAAACCTTTCTTGCTTGTTTCAGCTCTTCATTCATAGACAGTAGTTCTGTACAACGGTTAAGTTTCGGCAAATCCTGCAGTATACAGTTATGGATATTAGACAAACAATAAATATGATAGTAGTGTTAACAAAAGATTACGAGGTAAAGTTCACGCAGGAAGCGTTCCTGCCAGTGCATGTTTTACAATCTATGGTACTAACTGACATTTAGATTTGTTGGTGATACTTAATGATCCTTCAGACTCTGTTAACTAAGCCTAAAATATGACACATGTAGGTCTAATGCCAATTATTAATTGGTCCATCGCTACAAAACCAAAGACGAGGAAGTCTAGGCGGGAGTGGAATAAATAATACAGTTAATAAAATGCTAATAGTGGTAATGTTAATTGTTCACATGCTGATAAAGGTAGATTTGAACGAGCAATTTCTGGCTAGTATGATTGCTAGATAGCTATTGTATTGTGAAATTCTGATTCTGAATAAATTAAGAAATAAACACTTATAAAAAGACGGATCAATTAAGTAGGGTGTTCTAAATACAATAAAGTGTTATAGAGAATTTTTCCGTTAGTTTGAGCATGATTCCTGTTTAATTCATTAATTGAGTTTTGTGTTTCTCTTTGAATACATAAGATGATAACAATTAATAAAAGGATGATCAGAGACCAGAAATTTTTTTTGCCTATAGAATAATGATAGTTATATTAGAATTCAAGGTTCCCCAGTAACTTTTAATCTTCATAATAATTATTTGCCATATTTTAAAAGAGAGTACCTTGCGAATCAAATAGAGAAAATCCTCAACTGATAGCTTCCCTCTTTGAGATCCAATATCTTGGGCTTTATGAACCTTGGCAGACAAATTAAGCATAAGGACAACCATGCTAACTAGCTCACTCAGACGGAATTGAACAATTTAAAAGTTAAGATTATTACCAGTTCTGTGACATATTCCACAACAATGTCCTCCATAAGAGTCACACTTTCAGGAAGCGGCTGATTGAAACAGCAAAAAAAATGTTCAAGTTAACAAACATAATTCTTTAAATTACAAAAAAAATATATAGTCAACGTTACATAACAAAGACAATATGCAAATTATGTGTAGATAGGCACGTGAGCCGAAGGGTAAGGGTTAATATTTAACACTCACATTAGGATCATCTCCGAAGCCATACATCATGTGCTGCACTATGTAACCAAAAAAATAATATTATTACGAATGAGAGGAAACTGGACTAAAATGTTAAAAACTTAGAACAAAAATTTTTACATTCTTTTTGGAAAACTCCTCTTTTGCGCTTGGATGAAGTTTCTGATGGTTGTGAGGAAGCTGCTCTTGGTTTTGATGAGTTTCCAGCAGCAGAGCTGCTCATTGCTATAGGTCGATGCTTATACTGTTTATCTTCAGGGTAACTGGAGTTAATGAATACGAGAAAGTGAAGATATTTTTGGATCTTTCAATGCAGTTTGCAGGTTCTGTCCTGCACACAGAATACCAGAGAATAAAAAACAAGAATAATGACAAGAATCAAATTAAGGAAAGAATGAGAGACACCGGTCTTAGCAACTGCACACCCCTCAAATGGACTTAAACTTGTCATCTTCTATCCAAGAACCCCAGTTGTCAAAATAAATCCCATCAGAATTGATAAACCCGTATAGGTGTTTCCCATCATGAACAATATTAGATAAAGGAAGAAAATTAACTGTACAATGTACCATGAGTTTTAGTCATTATTGCTATGCCAAACCATAAACAAAATAAGATACCGGAATATTGCAACCATACATAACACAGTTTTCCAACCTCCTTTAAAAACATTTACTTTTAAAGGCCCCTTGTGATAAAGTTAAAAGATATGTAAGGACTAGCAGCACTCCTGTGGGCATCCTTTAGTCAATAACATTTGCATAGCCTTAGATAACTTGCTCAAAAGCACGAGAAGAGGATCTAATCCATTAAGTGGGAAAACCTCAATTCTTAAATACCACAACAAGTAGCTTATCTAACTCAACATGGAACTACTTACAACCTATAAGAGTAGAAATCTGCACTTGTTTCAAGAAAAGCAATCCATATATAAGATATTGCAGCAGCAAATTACAAAGAGTACACCAGTTTCGGAGAGCTAAATAGATAACATGCCATATAGAATCCTGAATCTTTCGCATGGGAGAAAAAATAATTTGTTTGTAATTTTTATATGCATTGACTATATTTGTTCATCTTGAGATTTACAAACAAATATTATGTTATTCCAATATGGGCAGACAAATATACTACCCCCGCCAATTGAATTTTTTTCCTTTCTTTTTAAAACATACAGAAAATCGAGCTCTAATTCTCGCTCTCTCTCTCTCACCCTTAGATATTTTTTCTATAAACATTTAAACACAAATGCCAATTGATTCCCTCTCTTTACCTAGTTTCTTTACCCTCTTTCAATTTCTATGCTTCCATTAATCAACCCATTTAGTGTGATATTCACCGAATAACGACCATGGCTAGTGCAGAAGCTCTCATATACAGAGCCATACCCAGCTCAAAACAACCACTGACTCACGAGCAATCATGAGTCAGCACACTATTCAGTAAACGACATCAGATCATCCATCCAAACAATCCAAACAATCGGCAACAATAGATTACAATTTGGCAACGTACGATGGAATCAAAGAGGGGTGAGTGACGAAAGGGGAAACGAAATTGAAATTGAAATTGAAATTGCAATGCAAAATAAAATCAAAACAGTAGAGGGAAAAAACCCTACCTACCTCGTTTTCGATCTGCAAATGCCAAATAGTGCCCCGCACTGCAGTAGAGGGTTCGGCTTTTGAGCTTAATTTGCTTGTTCAAAGGGCATTCTCAAAAGAGTCAAAAGTAAAATTGAAAAATAAATAAATAAAAATAATATTGATATATTAAATATTTTTAACAAAAAATTATTGTAAAAAAATTAAAAGGTACATAGTGTCGCATGTGAGGATGAGAAGGTAGTTTTTCTTTTTAAGATAGAAAAGTTTATGTAATGTAAAGAGGATATTTGTTAGCAACATATTATTATACTATCTTGTTGAATTAGTTTCTAAATTAATTTAATTAATATAAAAACATCGAATGTAATTTTTAAAATAGTTTCTTTTAAAATTTTAAACTACTTAAATTATTTTATAATTTACAATTTGTTTATATTTCAATATATTCTTCATATTTAAAATTTCATTTCTAATTAGAGTAATACATATTTTATTAATTTGAAATAATAAAGATTATTTATCCTTTTATATTAATCATAAAATTTATAATTTTTAAGAAGTAAGTAAAATAACGGGATAAGAAAAGAAAAAGTGATTTCCATCTCGCAATTTATTTATTGAAAAAATTAAATAGTAGAAATTTAATTAAAGACATATAAAAAAAGAATTGAATAAATTACACAAATTTAACAAGAAATGAAAAGTATCTAAATTTATATAAAGGACACAAATATTAAAGCAATTTTTTAATAAATTCTTATTAAATTCCTAAAAAATGATTAATTATTTTTCCTAAGTAAAAAAAAATGATTGGGTAAGAAATGGAAAATACAAAAATCAAATTATTTTCTCTTAGTTTCTGTTGGCACATCAAATCATATATTTAAGTCTTACAGGCAATGAAATTGGTCTTTCATTCTGAACCCTTCCTAAGATCTTTCCATTGATATTTGCTTCTTAATCCATTGGTCCATTTGTACCATATCAAAAGGCCCATTTTTCTTCACTTAGAAAAAGAAAATCTTCAAAAATAATGACTAATCTTTATAACGTAGTCATTATTTTTAAATATTTTTTAGTTAAAAATATGGTCTGACCGACAACACAAATTAATCAATATCTTTTGACATTGAACATACACTTAATTAGCATAATAGTTAGTGAATATTATTATCAATCGACTAATTATAAACAAAAATGAGTTTGAATTTTTTACTAATTTTTTTTTTATTTTTCTATTGTTGTGTCTTCAAAATATAAATATATTAATGACTATTAATTTTAACGATGTGTTTTTAATATTCAGAAAAAAAAACTCAATAAAAAAATCGGACTCAGCCAAAAATTGATTAATCTTGTGTGAATAAATTTATGGCTAAAGAAATTGATTAATATTGTGAATATGGTTAAATGTAGTGTGAATAATTGTGCATTGGATGCTGACACGTAGGAGCGAAAAGGTTTGGAAGATTTCCGTATGAGTGAATCACAAATGCCGCCAATGACTTTCTTTTTGGCTGTTTGGCCTTTATGCTATTCTCTCTAAGGACTTTAAGGAATCTTTCTTAACATTCATTTCTTATAGGCTTTCTTTTTATCTCACACTTCACCTAATTATCAATTGCCCTTACCTTCCTTATATGACACAGTTTTTAAAGATTGCATAACTCCTTTTAAGTTTCTACCAATGTATCATTCAGAAGAGTTATAATTGACGATGAAGTTATTGAAACAAACAAAAAGTGGTAATGAAAATAGTTGTTGAAAATAAGTTGTAGATCTGTGGAATCAAAATCAGAGTCTGATTTTCGACCTTGATCTATATTCAGTGTTCTGTCTCTTGTGTTTCTTATTGTTCTTTATTCAAAACTTATGTCTAACATGAATGCGACATTGCGTGAGATTTCATACTATTACAGCTAAAAGCAACTCAGCTTAACAGGTGCACATTTCACGTGAAAACGTGGAATCAAGTATCAATTGGATTTGGAGTTATATAATTTCTATTGTGAATTTCATCTCATGACAAATTATTTTATTCAACTTTATAAAATTTATATTATTCTCTTCTCTAATAATAATTCAACCTGTCAAACGAGTTACACTGTTTATCATCTTTTCATCAAATGAATGTGAATCTTAGTTATATACACTTTGACATTGTAAAGTCATACATTCGTCCAATTATGGAGATTTAAGTTTTAAATGAAAACATTTTCATCTCTGTAAATGGAAACTCGTGTCAATCTATCCGGCACATATTTAAGAACAATTTATTTTATAAATAAATAATATATTATTTGAAAATTATCTCGAAAAGCTAATAAAAATGAGTGATGGTTTCTCTGAATCAATTTGAACCTAAGTGTGGCAAACAATTTCAACGGATAACACCGACATAAAAATACTAATTAATCGACTTTTTGTTTTCATAAAGAAAAAAATAATAATAATTTGAATTTGAAGACCTACCATGAAGAACAAAAGTAACGTGGTTGCTTTACTGTGTTATGAGCTTGTGTGGGACACGTAAAAATGGTGGTTGAAGATTGTAATCAGTGTTGAGATGAGAGTGTGATTGGTTAGAGATTCGTGATTTAATATTTGGATTTTGGACCACCCACTATACTTTACTTTCTTATATAAATTAAAAGGTTCACAGTGAACCCACTTTCTGCAAAAGATAAGGCCAAACTTCCTTTTATATATTATTCTTAATTCTGAAAATCATTCATTCATTTTCACCTGCAACCACCTTCTGCAAAATCACTCTGACCCAGAAAGTGAAGCATATTTTCATTTTCATATAAAAAGAGGTTGATTTCTAGCTACACTCCTATACCTACAAATGGGTTTCACAGTGTTAAGATTTTCTCTTCTCATCTTCATCTGCTTCATTGTTCTTACTTCTTCTGCATATCCTCTTCACAGCACCTTCTCTTCAGGTACTCTTCTAACTTCTATCTCTTTTAAAGTAACTCAAATATGTCTCGAAGTTCTAACTCAATCTCAAATTTGTATGCAGCATTTTATGGTTTTGACTGATTTCCAATCAGTTTTAGTTAGATAAAAGTTACAATAAAAGATTATACGATGATCGAAGTGAAAACTTTGATTTAATTGAAAAATAGTAAAAATAACACTTTGATGATTGTATCTAAGTGCTTTCTTTTTTCTAGTTTTTCTTCACTACAGAAACAGAATTGAATCCATATATTGTTGCTTATAGTTATAGCCCTTTGTTGCATTTCTGGGTACCTGCTGTGTGTGTATGCCTGTGGTGATATCACATGAAGATTGTGGAAAAGGAGCTTAATAATAATTTATGAGGTTCACATGCATAAGCTTATTGTTTAATAGAATTATTGTTACAGGGTAATCAAGCTGAGTTTTCTAATTGTCGAATTGCTGAGTAAGGAGTGACCCTCTTTTCCAGTGCTAAACACTTGCTGCTATTCTGTATGATGGTTTAGTATAGTATTAGTTTGATTCTATTATTGTCCTTCTTCCCTTAATATCTTCTTTTCTTTCTGTGCATACACTATTACCTTTTCAATGTTCCTTGTCTCCCATTATTAGAAATCTCAGATGCTATAACAACCTTTTGCTGAAATTCCATTACAAGACAAGGCATATACATTTTATTACAGGTCGGTTAGAAAAGAAAAATGCTTTTGAAAGATGTCTTACAATTTACCGTTGGTTGCTATTTTTCAATATTAGTGGTCTTTTGGGTATCCAACACTACATCAAGAATGGATTTAGTACCCTTATTGAATAAGATTTCTATGTGAAGGGTCCACTTTGAAGTCAACACTTAAACAAAAAAGATGTGAATTTTAGTTACTATATAGCAGCAACATTTACCAATTGAATGTGTGCACAAGTCTTACTTCATTTTCTGCTGCAATTTTCATTTGGGCAGAATTTATGACCTTGTTAGTTTCTTTCTTGAGCATGTGGTGATATTTATTTTTTAAAATAGAAATTATGCAGAAGAGGAAGTTGGAAGATAAGGTAATAGATGGAAGTAAGATAGAAGGAGGTGGTGGTCATGGTGGCAATTCACATGGAAATGGAAATTCAGGATCACCTGACACACGAGGAGGAGGTGCAGCAGTTATACCTGTTTATGCAGCAGGTGCTGCAAACAAAAATAACCAACATCAGACTCGTCATGGTGCTGCAAGCTGCAACCTTAACAAAATCAAATTTTCCAATATTTTTATGATAGTCCTGATCTATCCTCTGATACTGTCGTTTTTGTTGATGTAGAAAGCGCAAAAACGGTTCATTGTATATTCTGTAACAACTGTTACAGGTTCTTTGAAGGAATAGTGTTTGGTGATCTAGCGATGTATTTTGTTTAGTTTGAATTTGTGACACAATATATGTTACGTGTATCTGTTTCTTATGAATAAAACTTTATTCGGATTGCACCAAATATATTCAACACTCGAAATATCGAACAAGGCACTTACAAAGACCGTAATTTTTGAGAATCTGTACCAAAAAGAACGCACATTCAATGTGGACGGAAAGGGCCTGGTTGACTGAATTATATGCCTACCGGAAATTGCAAGTCTAAACTTCATAAATAAATAGTATAGGTAAATGTACAGAATATTAACCTCCCTTTAATGTCCCTTCACTTGAAAAGAATGATACATACATGGCTAAATACGAATTCTCTTTCAAATGCCAAATTTTTGTCCTATCTATTAATTTTTGACATTTACTATATTCTTTGATTAGAGTGAAACGAAAGACAAACCCAGAGAATAAATGAGTTGATTCTAAAGAAAAGGCTGCATGAACAAAACTGAAAACAATTTCGAACCTTTTGAGAACATTGAGTCATATTAGTAGAAATAAATGTTTTTAATGCGACGGTTTCAATTTCAAACCAATAAATATACTAATTTGAAATTTATACAACACCCAAGGCAGGCCTTGTTAGAGTAAAGTATCATCCAAGAAAGTCTATATACAGAAAATGTTATCCAACGATGAAATTGGAATGTTCACATGGCTAAAAATTACTGGAATAACGCAAAGAGGGAACAATATTCGAGCATCACTTTTAGAAATTAGTAAGGTGCTCAAGTTTACGAGCCTGAAAAAACCTACAGCGTCCTTTACCACTTGATTCTATTTCTTCACTTCCCCTCTTGGATGACGTAAAACCCACATTGCTTAATTTCAATTGTCGCTTGCCATTACTATTTTTTCCAGCACCGCCATCTTCATCCGAATTGTCAGACTCCCTGTAAACAATAACAAGTGTTAATGAACAGTGATAATCATAAACAACTCATGCACGAATCTTGGAACATCAAAACAGAAAGTGGAAAAATGTTTTCGCCCATATCCAGGGTGGGTGACCGTGCAGGTGATCCAAATTTCATCCAAATCATGGATATGATTATGATGCGCGGCAATAAATCATAATTTTCAAAGGATTAAGCTATCAATTTCAAAGAGGGAAGCCAAGGGGGTTGTGTTTCAACAGAGATTACAAAGCCATGAGTTAGAGTCTTCCTACCCACTTCTTAATTAAATTAAAGCAAAAGGTACAAAGTCTTGTTTATTTTTTATGCTTCAGGCTCAGAGCTCATGTGAGGAGTTTGTGTTAAAAAATATTAAACCACACCTAAGACCTTAGGTTTTTAGAAGATTGCTAATACTGGTAGTAGCAAATAAACCTTGAAACCTTTAAAACACAAAAATAGTATTCTTTGGAAGATACCAAAGAAATATAAAGTAAATAATAGTGAGAACAGGTTTTAGTTTGTAAGTTGAACCCAACACAGGACTTAGGTTACCTATGGTTGTTACAAACAGCACCTAGCAGTATGTTAGCATTGTTCCCAAATGATCCAGGGTAGTCAAGTAGACCCTAGTTCAGGAACACAAATGGAAAGTGTCAACAATATATGAAAAACTCTAATCATATCTTAGAATTTCCTTTAGGACTAGTTTCCTCATTCCGAATCATCTTTTAAAATTGGTTACGATATTTCCTTATCCAATTATTTTTTTCCCGTTTAGTTCGGATTAGGATCAGTATATAGTAAGGGTCGGTGCTTTAAGGGTTAAACTAATAATTTGTCTCGATTAGCATATCTCATTAAGAATCAACCTCTGAGAAACCTTAGTCCCTGAAGGGCGTATAATGACTGAAGTTTTTATGGGACTAAAACATAGTAAAAATAGGGGTCAATGACAGTAAGAGGCTAAAACTACTTTTTTTCAACGCATGAACTAATTGTTAAGTGTCACTTATAGTGACCAAATGATTAGTTTGACTATACCCTTAAGTTTCGCGAGCATATCACTTTGTAATACATATATTTATCACACCATACCAAGGTAGTACCAATTTAACAAGTATTTAGTCTCCTTTTATCACCTTTTCCTTCCTCAATACTTAAAACCCCATGATCCATGTTAAAAATTGATATGAAAAATGCATTAACATATATTAAGCAGAACAAGCGACGGAATCATGTTCTCTAAAGTTAAAGACTTCCCCAAGGCTTAAGAAAGCAAGTTTACCATAACACTTGTGCAATATCTTTAAAATAAGAGTTGCAGGTTCCCCAACTAAATCGAACCAATGTTGGAAATCCAAAGATATGATGTTTGTGATCCTGTAGCCAAGTCTTGGTTTGGGGATCTATACAAATGGAAACATAACCAGATTTATCGTAAGTACAATGTTAATCAGAATGATAGATACTGCAACATTTGATAGAATCGCAGCATTCTCACCTCCAGGATATCCAGAGCCAAAGTCCCTTTGCATGTTTTCAGCAGTCTCATCAAGTACCCATTCTCTTAAAGCACGGTCCCTTGTGACCTGAAAGATTGGATTAAGGTTGTAAGTAGGCTATGGGGCTGTGGGACTTCACCCCGGGAATTTTTATAAAGGAGATCAGTACCTTTGCAACTATACTTGCACCACTGACAACGGGGTAAAGGCTATCAGCCTTCTTTGCAACCACAAATTTGATGGATGGAAAATGTTTTGACAGCTTCATTTCATATTTCCCTGGATCTCCAACTGTGTCTATATACACCTGTAAGGAACAAATTATGTGTTTCTCACATCAGTAATTGAATTACCATTCTCTTAATATCACCCCTATACACTTAACAATAACAAGTTTTAACAGACTCTCTTTCGGTCCACAATTCCACTACATTCGGAAGAAAAGAAACTAAACAACCGGTGCCCATTGAAAGTGAAATTCATGAATAAGAGCTTGTCTGAAAGAACATCCAGTTGAACATAAACATATTTCTCAATATATCAACACTGTAGCTCGTTAGTTTTTTTAACTGAAAAATGGCGACGTGGTAGGGAGAAACGCAATCCAAAAACACACAAAAGAGGTGGCATGGCACCAACCTTATTGAACCTGAAATCATTTGAGCAATAGAAGAATCAACTTATTATATAAATTCGGCAAGGTTTTAACCTCAGTTAGAAGCACTCCAATTTTTAGTACCCTATCAATGAGGCCCATGGCAGAGTCATGTGAAATCTCATTCAAGTTTATCTTATTCCTGTCAAAACAACACAACAAAGTATAGTCAGTAAACAGAAAACCCAGTGAAATCCGGTATGAATAAGCTTGGTCAGTTTACTTCTTAAGCATTTTAGCAGAGAGTTCCCGGGGATCAATGACATCAACAGCCCATCCAATAGAATCATTAGTCTTTAAAGTTTCAAACAATTCTTCCCTCTTCTCTTCCTTTAGTGTCTTAGAATCTGCACCAACAAAATTGCAAGGATGAGACCTCCTATTTCAATGGATTAAACTACTAAGTTAAAATAGTAACAAATTTTGTAAAAATCCTACCAATAAGATACGATATTGAGAAAAAATAATAATTTGTCATGGTATCGTACCTGCAAAACTCAATGTGGCTAGGGTTTTCAAATAGGATTGAGCACAGTACAGGCAACCGTAAACCATAGGTCCTGAAACGATTTCCAAAATATGTTAAAAGTGAAACGGGAAACGAGAAAAGGGATTAGATAATGAAAAATTGGAAAAAGGGAATGCAAACCTAAAACAGGGCCTCTTCCAGCTTCGTCGATTCCCATGGCGCAGGGCTTGGTTGCCCATTGCGGAAGAATTTTGGATCCCATTCTTTCTTTCTCAGTAGTGAAGTGAAAAGTGAAAGAAAGCAAAAAGAAAATAAAAAGCTTTTTTGCTGTGAAATGGTGAATTGTGAAGACAACTTTGTTTTTGTTTCCCGCCACAAGAATTAGGGTATCCTGATTTTGATTTTTTTTTTTTTTTTTGAGAGATGCTATGTTAAGAAAGTTTCATTCTAAGTCCATTTGACATCCTCTACGTGCCAAATTTAGAATTTATCTTGACACCCCACCAGGATTCGGCTCTGACACAAATGATCGAAACCAAAAACGCCACAAGATAAAAAGAAAAATATTAACAAAGTTCCCACGGTTAATATATTAAGAAAAGTCTTTGGGATTAAATCCGGTCCGTAGGTTTTCTTTTTTAAACAAAAAAAATATTACATTTTTAAAATATAATATTAGACTTTTGGTTTATGTTGGTTGATCTTGACTTCTAGTCTGAACAGGTTTATCTCGATTTTCAACCAAATTGGCCAAGATCGACCTTCAATCCGAGATGACCTTCAACCTGAATCGATTTATCTCGATCTTAGTTCTAGGTCAATTTGTCTTGAACTTCAACTCATGTTGGCTCGAGTCGACCTTCGACCTAAATTGGGCCAAAAGTATTGACATTTGACTCAGGTTGCACCGATCTTGACCTTCGACTTAGGTCCACTCATCTCGACCTTTTGTTAATGGTGGGGTCGAATTTGGATTGGGAACGACTTGGCTGAATTTTGGTCTCGGTCTTGTTTGATATTGGCCAAATTTTGGTCAGGGTCATCTCGGATAAAATTAGGCCAGTACCAACTCAACCGAATTTCGGACAGGGCCGACTCGACGATCAGGGTTGAGTTTGACCAAATTTTAAGCAAAGTCGAATTCGATCCAATTTCAACTCAATCAAATTTTGGTAGGAGTCTACTGAATTCAACAAATTTCAGGTTGGGCGGACTCTGTTGAAATCGAGTGAGGCTAACTCTACAAAATTTTGGTTTGAGTCGAATTCGACAAAATTTCGGCGAGGCTCATGTTAATCTTTGGCCCAATTTGACCTGTCTTAATAACCATTGGCTCAGGTCGGTTCGTCTCAACCTTCAACATGAGACTACTGATCTCAATCTTTGGTCCCATCTCGTCCTTCGGCCTGGGTCACCCCATCTTCATCTGTGAATGAGCTGGTCCATCTCAACCTTTGACCCGAGCTGACCGATCTTGACCTTTGGTCGGGGCTAACCGATATTGACATTTAGCCTAAAATTATTTTATTTAAAAAAATATAATGAATTGAATCAAACAACAAATACATAAACTAAAATGAATATAAGACAATGACACATTATGTTGGTAGTGACACATGACAGAGTCACTGTCACGTGATATGATACCAACTTGACACGCGATCAAATTAAAAAAAAAAAAGTTCAAAGAGATAAAAGAAAACAAAAGAAAGACAAACTAACACTTAACATATCTTTCATGTTGTTGGTACAATACTAACAAAAATTACCAACTTACATTAATTTTTCAAGAAGTGAGACCCAATTGAGAAAAGAAAAATGGGAGACTTTTTTTAGATTATCTAGCAAAAATGAAAACAAAAAAATGTATTTAAACCTTATTATTATTATTATTTGGTAGGCCTTACAACAACCTGGTAAACAAAGAATTTAAGTGAGAGATCCATGTGATTTATTAACCTCCCTAAATTAAGAGAACATAATATTGATGAGATATGTGATATTATTTAGGTTTAATTATGTTTTGAGTCTATGTTAGATTTGGAAATTTTCAGTTGAGTACCTAATAAATTTTTGTAATCTATTAAGTCTTCAATATTTGTTAACTTTGTGATATGACAATTATTTTGCAGGGTTACTCTCCTTAAATCTCCGCTACATAATATTTTATTACAAGATACCTTGATGACAATAATTTTTTCAAACATTTATTGCATTTAGTGAAAATCATTTTTAAATTTAATTAAACTCATAAATTTAAAATAAAAAATTATAAACATATTTAATATATTATAAAATTATGAAATATAAAATATAAAATTATATAAAATTCAAATTAAAAAAATTACAAACAAAATTTGTGGATTTTGTTTTTTTTCTTCTAAAATAAAGTATCATGATGATTCCAAATTTTTAATTTCAAATCAATTTCTTTTCAGTAACGTAAGTTACTAGGATAATAAACCAAAAGTATCTAATAAAATGTTTTTTTTTATTCTATGAACTAACAATAGTTAATTCAATAAGAGAATCTCATTTTTAATGTTTTTTTTATCTATTTCAACCATCGCTTACCAATTTTACACAGATTACGAGAGCAAAGCACTATAGTTTGACGAGAGAAGTTCAAAGTGTATTGAAAATAAATGATGATTTCGGGTTTCAAGGTACACCAAAAAACATGAGTGGATAACAGGATTCAAAGTTTAAACTTTAAACTCCAACTTGTTTCATGCCAAAATTCCGATGAGTCTTGATAATTGAACACACGTCATTGTATTGAAACGCTTATGTCAGATGAGCAGCAATGCAAAACTTGACTTATATATATTAGAGTAACTTATTGTGAAATTCGCATCAATTTATAATTTAAAACAATATATATAGTATAATATTTATAGTATAAATGAACGTAGTATATGCGACTTTTTTACATTAATCATCTAAATAAAAAAGATATATTAATTTAGTAATTTTTCCATTTACAGATTTAGATTATTTAAAAATACAAAGGATATATTAATATATATATATATATATATATATATATATATATATATATATATATATTCTCAAAATAAACTGTAAATATTATTGACACTTAGTATATGTTACTATACGTTGCACCCACAGAAAGCAAAATTCTTACGATAATCTAAAATAAAAATGGCTAAAACATTATTTTTAAATTTATTATAATATAAAGTAAACAATCCGAAAACATTATGAGATCTGAGTATATGGACGAACATCAAGCGTTGCATGTGGATGAACTATACGTTGTGCAGTGCAAGATAGTGCACTTGACACAATGAATAAAGGAGAAATTAAATTTAAAATATCATATTTTTCCTAATCACACAACTAAAAACTCAAATTATTTTAAAAATATAAATTACAAAAAAATGCCATTAAATTAAAATTTCACGTTTTATCAGTAATCACTGACATGACTGAAAGAGTAGAACATTTCATGACCTTAGAACTTACTACACTTTAATAAAATTCCTTAAAATATTTTAATTTCAATAGTTTATATATATATATATATATATATATATATATATATATATATATATATATATATATATATATATATATATATATATATATATATAACTGAAAGGATACATCATACTAAAATATTTTGGGTATGATATAAACTAACAACACTATCCTTCAATTAAAAGAATCCTCAATTTTAATTTTTGTTATGTTTTAATCATACGCGAATCTTGGTGCAAAATTATTAAATATTTTAAAATTAATAGTATATATTATATAAATGAAAATTAAATTGGTTAGATTTTTATTTTTTTATTAAATATAAAATTAGTGTTAATAAATAATAAAATATAAAATAAAATATAATAAAAAATAAATAAATTTATTAAAATATTTTTTACTTTTTTTAATTATTATTTTTCTCACATATTTTCACCCTCATGTATTTTCTTTAGTTTATGAAGAAAAATGGGAAGTTAGACCTAACACAACTCATGTCTTCTATTCTTATTTCTTGAATATATATTTTTATTATTGAAGATAAAAAGTAATTCTTTTTATGATAAAATATTAGTTTAAGGAATAGTATTTTTTATCTCATAAATGTTTTTTGTATATTAATTATTTTATGAATACAAAAGAAAAAGTTATATAGCATATATTTTTAATTGTGACTTAATTCTTATATATTTTTCTTTTAAATAATTATGTCTTTCAATTTTTTTAATAGATTTTGAAAAATATTTTTATTCTTAGATTTTTTTTTCAAAATAGATATATAGATAAATAATAAAAGAATTAATTAATTTTTTAAAGATGATAAGAGGGATACAATAAAGATACAAATTTTACTTATTCATTGTTCACATATTTTAAGTCTGAAAATAAGGATACAAAACATTAGAGGTATAAATGTGGGAATTTTGTATTATCTTTGGGAACATAAATTTTGAATATATTATTTAGACCACCAAGATTTATACTATATTTGGATGAATGAATGAATTAGAGTGAATTTGGAGTGAAAATTAGATAGTTTGGATTAAGAGAAAGATGATATGATTTAAGTGAATTTGAAAAAGAAATTTGTAAAAATTAGTGAATGATATGATATATTCCATAAATTAAAAAATATAAATCAAAATTAAAATAATTTTTAAATTATAAAATCAAAATTATTGTATATCTCAAAATAATATATATATATATATATATATATATATATATATATATATATCACTTTAAGTAAAAAATAATATAAAACTTTTAATTATATAAATAAAAATCATATCTAAAATTAAAACAAATAAAGCAATACAATATTATAATATAATTAAGTACAATTAAATTAATATATTATCATTTTAATATTTTAATTTTGATATAAACACATATTAAAAATAATTAAATGATTTATTTATTAATTTCTTTTCTTTTAATTATAATAATAAAATATATTTATAAATATTTAATTGTTATTTATATTTATATATTTTAATTATTCATTATATTATAAAAATATATATTATTATAATTTATTTCTTTTCATTTAATAAAGTTTTTAATACATGGTTAGTTGTTTTATATGAAAAAATACTATAAAACTTATTAAATTTATTTTTTCTTAACAACATTTGCAAATAAAGTTTAAACTACGACAAATTTATGGTTTGTGCTTCGATTTTCATAAAATCAACACACGTATTCGCTTCTCTACTTCCTGTCCGTTGATACAAAGAGGGCGTTAAAAAATATATAGAGAGAGCACTACTTTTGACCAGAATATTAAATGATGATCTCGTCAAAGTGAAACCTGAGTGGGTGACTTACAATAGGATTCGAGACTAAACTTCACACTTCAATTTTGTTCCATGATTCCGATGAGTCTCAGGTTGAAACTTTGTTCCATAATTTCGATGAGTCTCAGGTTGAGTATAGGAGTACAAAACTTTACTTATATATATATATATATATATATATATATGTATGGGAGTGAATGATCGATAACTTCATATTCATCTCATGGCTTCCCATATTGGTCGGAGTACAACCCTTCCCATCCATTTTTTCAAGATTATTCTTGAAACTAATGGTGAAAGGATAGTAAGTGTTCTTCATATATAAGTTTTGGTATGCTTGGCCTTTATGAGCAATGTAACTCACGTGTTTGCATGAGATGTATCAGATGTTTCATATATTTTTGTTTTTGTTGTTGCGTTGCATAATTTGGAATAGATTGCACCTACTTGTTTCATGCCAAAATTTCAATGAGTCTTGATAATCGCACACACGCCATTGGATTGAAACGCTTATGCCAGGGTGAGCAGCAATGCAAAACTTTACTTATAAGGCCTAAACTTCAAACTCCAACTTGTTTCATGCCAAAATTCCAATGAGTCTTGATAATCACACACACGCCATTGGATTGAAACGCTTATGCCAGGGTGAGCAGCAATGCAAAACTTTACTTATAAGACCTAAACTTCAAACTCCAACTTGTTTCATGTTAGAATTCCAATGAGTTTTGATAATTGCACACACGTCATTGGATTGAAACGCTTATGCTAGGGTGAGCAGCAATGAAAAAACTTTACTTATAAGGCCTAAACTTCAAACTCCAACTTGTTTCATGCCAAAATTCCAATGAGTCTTGATAATTGCACACACGTCATTGGATTGAAACGCTTATGCCAAGGTGAGCAGCAATGTAAAACTTTACTTATATATACTAGCATAGACACATGCGCGACAACAATTTTTATATCTGCGTAATATTATATTAATAGGTGATGATAATATAATATTATTAAGTTAATATATAAAATAAAATTATATTTATTAAAAATAAAGTAAAATATATAAGAAAATATGAGAGAATAATTGTTGATAAATAGAGAAAAAAAGTTTGTAAAAGTAATGGTCAATTTTCATAAATTTAATAAAGAATTGTATTTTAAAGGATAAAATTAGTATTTTAAAATGTAGACAAAAGAGAAAATCTTTTTATATATTGTTATAGATTAGAATAATTTATTGTAAAATTCGCAAAAAAATTATAATTTTAAAACAATCTATATAGTATAATATTTATAGTCTAAATGAACTTAGTATATGCGACTTTTTTACATTGATCATCTGAATAAATATGTAAAAGATATATTAATTTAGTAATTTTTTTCTTTTATAGATTTAGATTATTTAAAAGTTTTATATCATGGCTTAATATTAATATCATTTAGGTTAAATTTCTAAATGATATAAAATGAAATACTAGAAACATCAAATATTAAAAGTCTTTTGTTTAACACGATATATATATATATATATATATATATATATATATATATATATATATATATATATATATATATATATATATATATATATATATATATATATATATATATATATATTCTATACTCTATACGTTCGACCCAAAAAACAAAATTCTTACAAATTTATTCATTCTAATATAAAGTAAACAATTGTGTATCCGTTATGAAATCTGAGTATATGGACGAACTTAGACCTTACTGCACTTTAATAAAATTCCTTAAAATATTTTAATTTCAAAAGTTATATATATATAATAATAATAATAATAATAATAATAATAAACTGTAAGGATATATCATACTAAAATATTTTGGGCATGATATAAACTAACAACACTATTCTTCAATTAAAAGAATCCTCAATTTTAATTTTTGTTATGTTTTAATCATACGCAAATCTTGGTGCAGTAGGGTCATTCCCTTACATTATTAAATATTTTAAAATTAGTAGTATATATTATATAAATGAAAATTAAATTAGATAGATTTTTGTTTTTTTATAAAATATAAATTTAATGTTAATAAATAATACAATATAAAATTTAGTGTTAATAAATAAGTACAATTAAATTAATGTATTATCATTTTAATATTTTAGTTTTGATATAAATACATTAAAAATAATTAAATGATTTATTTTTTAATTTCTTTTCTTTTAATTATAATAATAAAATATATTTATAAATATTTATTTGTTATTTATATTTATATATTTTAATTATTCATTATATTATAAAAATATATATTATTATAATTTATTTCTTTTCATTTAATTAAGTTTTTAATATATTGTTAGTTGTTTTATATGTAAAAATACTTTAGCACGTTTGGGAATAAAGCTTAAATTACAACACATTTATGGTTTGTGCTTCGATTTTCATCAAACCAACACAATTATTCCTTTTTCTATTTCCTGTTGGTTGATTCAAAAGGGCGTTGAAAAATATACACGGGGAGAGCACTACTTTTGACCATAATATTAAATGATGATTTCATTAAAGTGAAACCTGAGTGGGTGACTTACAATAGGATTCGAGGCTACACTTCAAACTTCAATTTTGTTTCATGGTTCCGATGAGTCTCAGAGACTTTGTTCCATAATTCTGATGAGTCTCAGGTTGAGTATAGGAGTACAAGACTTTACTTATATATGTATGGGAGTGAATTATCGAGAAATTTGCATACAGGTTCCCAAATTCAGATTCATCTCATGGCTTCCCATCTTGGTCAGAGGAGTGCAACCCTTCCAATCCATTTTTTCAAGATTATTCTTGAAACTAATGGTGAAAGGATAGTAAGTGTTCTTCATATAAGTTTTCGTATACTTGGTCTTTCTAAGCAATGTAACTTACATGTTTGCATGAGATGTATCAGATGTTTCATATTTTTGTTTTTGTTATTGCGTTGCATAATTTGGAATAGATTGAACCTACGTAACATGCATTATAAGATTGATTAGAACAGCAAAAAGTTAAGAAAAATGGTTGTATATTTATGATAGAAACATGAACCCTTGTTTAGGATACTAATGCTTGTTTTTTTGCAGAAAGTACCTAGTAAGTTTACAAGGAAACATGGGAGTTGTCTGTCAAATCCAGTGTCTCTTAGTACTCCAGATTCAAAGAAATGGATAGTATATTGGACACAAGAGGATGGTGAGGTTTGGTTCGATAAGGGTTGGAAAGAGTTTGCTGAAAATTATTCCTTGAGTTATGGATATTTTGTGCTGTTCAGATTCAAAGGAACTTCCCAGATTGATGTAATCATACTTGACAAAAGTTCTGTAGAATTAGATTATTTTTCTTCTGGGAAAGGACCAGTTAACACCATGAATGCAACTCAGATGGGGCAAGAGGCAAGACCAATGCCATTAATGGTCCCTTCTCAACCTCGTGGGAAAACCCAAATGTGGAATGTGGAAAGAGACCCCAATGTGCAACAAGTGTATGCAGATAAGGGTGGTCCTTCCCATCAAGGGACAAATGTTCAGAAAAAAACCAAGCAGCAACCGGATCGTAAGTTATTCATGAAAATATATCTACTGCACGTAAATTGTTTGAAAAAATGAATGTACAGTAGCTTGTTAACATTGTCAAATTCAAGAGGGGTCTAAAATTTCAAAATGGTTGTGACTAATTCTATTTGTGCAATTCACAGGGATGAGTCCTACTCAAGGTGGAACATGTCTGAATAGGCCAAGGTCACTAAAAGCTCAGAAAGTAACCAAGAAATTTAAATCAAAGCATCCTTACTTCACGCTTTTGATAGAACAGTCTAAGTTGGAAGAAAATGCTACGGTACATCGCTTCAATACAAATGCTGGTCATTGTTTTAATGAATTTATAATAGGTTCTGTTCTGAGTTTCTTTCCCACTGTAGTAATACTGTTACTTAATGCAGAAACATGTGCCAAAGTTTTTGGATTGTACGAGGGGCCAGGTGGATGTGATGTTGCAGATGGAGAACAGGGTTTGGTGGGTGAAGTTAATCTGTTGTCGTGAAAAATATGATCTTTTCTCTTCTGGTTGGCCTAAGTTTGCAAAAGAGAGTAATTTGGAAGATGGTGACGTTTGTGTCTTTGAGTTGATTAATACTGCAATTCCGCAGCTTCAAGTTCATGTCTTCAGAAGCTAGATATGTCCATTTGGTTATTTTATGTTATTGTAGTTGTGAGTTGTGGCTTTCTTTTAATTTCTGAATTTCTGTCATTTCAGTTTAATCATGTAATGCTGCTTCTGATCAATTTGAATAAAAATTTATGTTAAATGATTCTCTTACTTATTAATATCTGAATTTCTTATTTTATTTTAAGTACTCGAATTACATAAATAAACCTTTTTCATGTACACTACTGCAAGTATTCCAAGATCATGTTCTTCCCCAGACTGTGAGTTTATGCATTAAAATTTGTTTTCATACAAAAATGATGCGGAGAAAATTTCTTCCAATCTTTGTTGTGATAGCACATGTTTCAGTATCAGTGTGTTTCTACTCATAAGCACAGTTATGTGCATTCTGCAAAATAGATCGATTATATTAATTCTGTGTATTCTGTAAATAACACTAAAAGTAATCAATTATATTAATATAGCATCTGCAAAATAGATAAATATCTCGTTGTAAATTGTGACACTAGGTTCATTTTTATTTTCTGACAAAATGTCATTCAATTTTTTATTTTATTTTTAATTTATTGAAAAAATAGAAATAGTTTTGATTAAACCAATAAAATCAATAGATTTTATATAAACTTAAATTTATTTAATTTTATAATTACAACAATCTATGCGATCGAACAAAATAATCAATACAGTAATTCATTTAATGATGTATAAATTTCAAATGTGGAAATAAAAAAATATTGAAAACATGAGCATGTTCTTTTGTTAATGCTTTTGTTTCTTTTTACTAGTACTCTAAATGATTCTAGTGTTATTTGCCAAATGATCACAGTGTTTGTTTAATACAACTTTTAAATTTTTACGATTATTTCCATAAAAAAAAAAAAAAACAATAATAGTTTGGTTTAAACCACACCACATTCTAATTAAAATTACTGGTATTCAAATTTCACAGTTATATTATAAAGCTTATATAAACAATGTAATAATAAATAAACAAAAAATATTCAAATTTAAATATAGATTAACTTGAACAATAAAATAAAAAATTAAATATAATATTCATATTGAAAGGTTCAGAAGTGTGTTCGTTACATATATCATCGGAATAAAATTAATCAAGTTTATGTTTATTTTTTATTTCGTTAAATTGTATCACCTCTTAATTATTTTGTTTTTACACATGTATTTTAGATTGTTTTAGCATTGTTCTCCTGTATGAATCATGTAACATTGCCATACTGAATTTCATATGTGCACATTTTCCCTCTTTAACACAAAAATGGAGGATGAAAGCTTGAAACAGAAGTAAGAAAATAAAACGAGACATGTTACACTGACGAAAGCATTGTATAATATTACACAATTACTTTGTGATAAGTTCACCATTAGGGCAAAGGTAACAATCAAATTTAAAGAGTTTATGAATAATAGGTGAGAGTGTTTGGTAGTACTGAATGTTGAAGCGGTTGTTAGTGGTTGGAATGGTTCTGGTGAGAGTGAAGCTTCTCCAGTGGTGACGTTGTGTGATTGTAATGAATGAAGATGAGTGCAGTGAAGGTAACAATAATGAGGTGATGATGAAAGAGGTGTGTAATATATTGTTAATAATGACAGTGAGGTGGTTAAGATAGGAAGAGTAGATTGTAGAAAGCAGTGACAATGATAACAATAACAGCAAAAAACAATGACGAAGGTATGGGAGAGTTAATGGAATTTGGTAGTGCCGTATTGGCAATGTTACTGGTTCAAATTGGTAGCAAAATTATGATGTTATGGCTGACAAAATTATGCAAAACACTCAAACCCTGTACAATGGATTTATTCTTCTAGCTACAGGAGTGTGCCCAGTCATACATTGTCGTATATCTCAAACCCTGTACAATTAACATGCCATTCAAGTTTTATCCCAGTTATTTGAATCTGTAAGGTTTTGAATAGTGGATCCAAAAAAGAGACTTAATTTTAATGTAATAAGGAAGCTAAGTTTGAATCTGATGCTTTGGAGATCAGCTAATGGACAAACAAGAACTTGACTAAATAATTTGAACAAACTGTGGAGTTACCAATCAAAACAATCTGGCAAACTTAACTTACTTTTGAGTATATTTGGATGTACATTATTTAGGAACATGTTCATGACAACCTTATCCAAACTATGATGAGGAAAAGGAAAAGAAAAAAGCAAAAGAAAATGCCCTGCTTTTCCAAGTGCTGTCCTTGCTTTCTGTTTCCTTAACCGAAAGGCCAGGGTGACACGTTGAAGCAGAATGTCACAGGTCACAAAAGCCGAACAATGAAACCCCACACATATGCTGGGTACTTGTTTCCTTTAGAAGAAGAAGTGGCTAAAAAAGAAAAGCAATTTTACATCTATTTGACAATTGACAAAGCAAGCCTGACAGTTCATCCATGTGTGCACAACACAACCATTGAACCCATTAACAAGATCTGTCACTTAACTATCATCTTGAGCATAGATTCCATTTTTTCTTTGTCCCTGCACTTGCTGATCAAGTCCAGATACTTCATAGCATCACGGGAAGGGAGACCTTCAAGAAGAAGCTTCAATAACCGACTGTGTGTTCCTTGCATCACGTCAAAACACTGCTCTAGTGCACTCAATTCCTGTTCTTTGCTCAACTCCAAAGCCTCCATTAGTGGAAGTATTTCCACCTCCTCTTCCGCAAAATGTTGTTTGCATTTCCCCTAAAAAATTATCAACAAAATCACACCCCCAATAAATACACACACAAACACCCAGATATCAAATTGACTCCAGTAACAAGAACTAGAGAAAATGCAAAAAAAATCAAGTGAAATTAACAGAATCTTTTCTTGCCGAGCAAAATCAGTTATATGGATCACGCCACAAATATTGTGTTTGGTTCCATAATCCAGATGTTGCTTTTCAACTTTACTAAGAAGCTAATAGTCTGCTTTTGTAAACAAGTTTTGCCCTTACAAAACACAATTCATGGTGCGAAAACAAAAAGCACAAACTAAAACCAATAGTGTTGTTCACTTTTAACCTAAAAAAACACATCTGAGATCAGTTTCCAAACACACAGTGATAGTTATAGTTTCCACATCCCAGATTTGATTTCCTATTTCTCAACAGGTTTTCAACCATGGCAAAGTCAAATAGAATTCAAAACATCCAAATTTAGAGCATGACAAATAGAATTATCATTACTAGGTGCTGAACATACCAGCAATGACTTCAACCGAGTAAAAAGACTGTACAAAGCCTCTTGGTAATCTGGGCTGCCAGAGTCCAAAACGCCAACAGATTTGATGACTTCTTTTATACCATTCATGAGAGGTAGGTCCCTAGCATGTTCCTCTTTTGCAGCTTTAGCAAGCCCTGCATTTTTTTTTCCAAAAACAATTACCACATAACAGACATATATTTGTTCATCCATTCACCGCATTGCTTCAAAGGCAAGTAAAATTTCACATGGGCTATCCCAAACCATATGCAGCAATGTGACAAGAATCTTATAAAATCATAACTACAACAACAAAAATATATATAAAAAAATACGAAATTTGTGGAGGTAACTACCTCGATCGGCGTGATCGAAAATCGGGAAGAGGACGGTTTCTTCCATCTGCGCGTGCTCCATCATGATCTCAAGCAGCTCCGAGTAGCTCCTGGCGAATTTCCTAATCTCCATCCTGGGAGTCCCCATGGAAGGATCAACGGTCTTCCTTCCGCCACGTGTAGTAAGATCCTCCGCCCATCTCACCATCCGCTCCACGTGCCACAGCATGCTGGTATGCTGCACCCGCGTCAAGCTAGTCAGCAACGGCGCCGTTTCGTCTTCCCTCCCGTTCTCACCCCTCACCGAAGGTCCCGGGAACCGCGAGTCGATGAAACGCAGCAGTGTCTCGCTCGACCCAGACACAACCTCCGATCCAACTTGCAACGTCACCGTGCCCTCCGGGTCATTCCCTCCCACGCGCTCTGTCTCCACGAAGTCCAACGAGACCTCCCTGTGGAGAAGCGCAAACCGAATGTACGCCGCGAGAATACTCTTCGGCGAGCCATGTAACCGGACGGTGGGATACACTCGCGCCCCGTCGCGTGGAACTATCTCCGCCGTTAATTTCTCCGACTTCCCGCAACAGTTTCCCATAACAAAAAAAAATGGTTGAGTTTGGGATTGGATTGGATTAAGATTCCCGTTGTAGTGGAAGTGTCTGTTCTTACTTAATAGGAATAAAATCTAGATGGATGACACTTAAACGAACTGAAAACGACACCGTATTTGAGATTCTATTGCCACGCTATTGCTGTGCGAGTGAAAAGAAGGGAATTGATATGGTTTTGACCCAAGTCTGGTGTGTTGGCTTCCATGTGAAGCCATGAATGGATACTAAAACTCTGTTTTATGCTTAGTTTTGAAGAAACAGAGAAAGCAAAATCCACTCCCTTTTTCTGCACTCAAATTTATAACATCAATAGTTTTGACCATAAACATCTACGAGATGCAATCTCAATCTCACACTTCTCATTTCTTAATCATGAAAAAAAGTGTGCGAGAGTGGAAGCATCACTGAGTCCTCTTCCTCAGCACGTGCCAAGGTTTTTGGGCTTAGTTACCCTTCATAGATACGTGATCTTGTAAGCTACGTCCATGTATTATTTTTATATTATAAATAATAAATAATATAAAAATACATTAAAAACAGTATACTTGATAACAACAGATAAATTGATGCAAATACTGTTGGTCAACACCAAACTTTCAGCGCATTTAATACTTTCTTTACTACATACACAAATTAGTTTTAATTTTGATGGTGTAATTTATTCCAGTTCTTTTAAAATATTAAAAGTTACTATTTTCCTTCTTTTTAATGTTATATGACATTTTTAACTGTTCATGAATTAAAAGAATGTGAGTTTATAATTTTAAGTGAATGTTTATGATACAGGATTTACATTAACCAAAAATCCATTTAAGTAAAAATTAACTGTGCTTTCTGTGAAGGATATTAAAGTGCTTTGTTTAAGTAAGTCAATGGGAATTTTGTGATGAAATATTTAGTAGTTATTAATTTTACTTTTTTTCTTTATTTATTACTTTAGGTTATGATAATAAAAATAAAAACATATTTTATTTCTTTAATTTTAAAATAAGAAAAACGAGTACTTAAAAAAATAATAAATAAACAAATTATATAATATTTTTTCTCTGTTTAGAAGAGTGCATCGATAATTGTGTTTCCTGTTTCCTCGAAGTGACCGTCAGACACTGTCTTGTTGTTTTGTAATCCTTGGACCTGGTGCTCACATTTAATGAGTCAAATCAATCAACAATTTTTTTCCCTTTCTTATTAAAAAACATTTTTTTATATAAAATACAGATAATAAGCATTTTATAATTTTAATTTTAACAGATAAAATTTAGAAAATGCTGATGATAAGTACCACAACAAGTTGTAAATCTGAAATAGGTTTTTGTGTTAGGTGAGATCTTAATTACTTTTATTTTTAATTTTTAAATCAGATTTATTTTTTTTCTCGTCCCAAACAAGATAGCACCCCCTGGTAAAAGTTAATAAAACTATATAAATTTGCATGGAAAACATCTTCCTGAAATCCAAAATTAACTAGATTAAATTCCAGCAAAATGCTAGTCAAATTTTACTTGTCTTCCTTTACATGTTAAACTAGATCTTATAAATAATGTTGACAACTGGAGTCATTAACTTATATTTAATATAACTAAATTAATGCTTCTGATGGAATGAACCAATCAAATTATTTATCATTCTACACTGGTGTTTTGAAAGTGAAATAATTTTGGTCATGGAACTGATAAAAAAAAATTAAAACTAAACACCTTTAGTTAAGATAGACTGACTTAATGATTAAGAGTTAGGTTTAATATTACAACAACTATTGTGTTATAAAAAGTTAAGAAAAATATTTCTGTTTTTATTTTTATTTTTATTAACGGCCACATAAAACCAAAACAAACATATTGTTCTGAGAGTAATTATAATTATTATAAAGCTTACATACCAAGTAGTCCCAGTACACAGAAGAAGATTAGATAATTGAGATGGTATAATGAGTGGTTGAATACTTTATGTTATTATGCTACTATTAAACAAAAACATTTCTACTGTGTGACTTGGTATCTTTGCTTGAACTATCTTATTTTAATCGGTAAAGATTTGATATTTATATTAATTATATATATATATATATTATTTTATAAAAATAAAATATTTAAATATATTGTATATTAAATTATAATAAAAGTAAGTTAATTATAACAAAAGTAAACATTATATATATATATATATATATATATATATATATAAATTGTGATTCATTATTTCTGTTAAGAAACAAAGTTTGGTATTTTATTAAAGACTTAATTAAGTTTCAAATTTTGTATAAATTTATATATTTTAAATTGATTCTTTATTATATTTTAATGATACATTGAACCTTCAACAGTTTTATATTTTTAATTAAGTTCATATAATTTATTTATTTTGAAATCCGTCACTGCATGCAAATATAATTTATGTGAATTAAGTAGGAAAATCTTGTTGCCTATTACTGTAGATAGTATTAATAATTTGTATTTGTTGATAAAGTTGATTTATTATGAGAGATGGATTGGGAGAAGTAGCCGTTGTAGAGAATGAGTGGATGATAGAAGATGAAAAAGCACATGTGCAAGTAGCCATGTGAGTAAGGTATAAGCTATGAAGGAAGCATATGTAAGTTTCCTCATTGAGTTGATGCTAATAATGTCCAAATGGTGGACCATGTTTAGGTTATTGTTGGCCATTTCAGAAATGTACCACAAAAACCATTCTTTCTTCTCTAACTCAATAAAAACCAAAGACTTTACTCTTCTAGCAGTTATTACAAATGTTGTTTCCTCAGTTGTGCAACATTGTGTGTATATGTGGAAGAAAATAGATGTTTTGTTGGTGAAGGAAGGGGTAAGAATATTGTCATCAAATTGTAGGGCATGACCACTTAATACAAATTGAATAAAGGATCTATGGAAGAAGTTGTGTGAAAAGTTAAAGGGTAAAAGATCCATATGGAGAAAAAATATGTATTCTCAGATGAAAATTTCATGTTTGTGCAACAAACATCATCAAAGCATGTTAACCCCACATGCTCCCATGATGTCCTTGTTGATGAAGATCTACATGTAAGTAAAATAGACTCTCTTGATTCTCTTATATCTGTTACTCGGCTAAAGCTTCTTCCACTCCATTAAATTTTACCTCTCACTTCATAAAAATATTCTGAAAAATATTTTCATAAAAAAAAGGTGATTGATTTTCAAAATAAAAAAAAAGAATCAATTTTTTTATTATATTCTAGAAAATAAATTCTATAAATGATAAGGAACAGAATAAAACGATAAAATGCAGGAAAATAATTTTGCTATTAATGAAACAACCCAAAAAAAGCAATTATTTTCAAGGTATTGTTTCCTGCACCCCTTAATTACCAACTGCACCTCACACTAATGAAAAATACTTAGATATCTTCTGGTACTACACCACTTCATTTTTGTCATCATTACTGTTATTGTGCTTACTTTTGTCATTCCTGAGAAAGAAAATAAAATGTTTAAAAGAAGAATAAACGAGAAAAAGCAAAAGATTTATTTCAAAAATTCCAGTGTTCAAAGAAATTCATTTAAAAATACAATATGTATCCTGATAATTTTCAATTCCAAACAAGTTAAGTTAGAATGAATGAAATGTATTTTGAAAATTTTGTTTAAAAAATTTCACTCTGAAATCTTAGTTTTTTAAATTTTGAAATTTTTTTGGAATATGTAATCCAAAAGTTATTTGATAGAAGGTAATATAGTTATTTTAAAATTTTGAGACTGCAAAAGATATCGTAGGAGTGCAGGAAGTAAAAACATTATTTTGAGTCTTTGTTGGTTTGGGCCTTTGACTCTTTGTAATGGTCCGATGAAAATATTATGAAAGCGTATTTTGTGAGCTTGTTGGATATGAAAAAAAAAAAGTTTACAATATGTAAAAGTTGTTCTTAACAGTTAAACACACAAGAGTCATTTCTACCTATCAATCAACCACAAAAATTTACATCTTAATTTCAAATAAATCATACATCTTATATATTATTTTTTAATACTAGTGGAAACAGTGTATGAAAGTCCACATTTCTATTATATTTAAGATATTAATATTTGTAGAAAATATAAATATAAATAGGTTCACAAAAGTGTGAATCCATATTCCAATCATATTAACTTTTTTAAAATAAAAAAATAATAATTTTGTAAAAATAGAGATTAGAAGTTTTATTATCATATTTAAATTGAAGAGTTAGATACACTTTTTAAAAATTATTATTATTATTATTATTATTATTATTATTAATGAAATGTTAAAATTACATAATTAAAAATAGTATAAACATAAAATGTCTAGATAGGTTGGAGAAATTTCCATCATATGAAGTGCTAAAATGAAGAAAAATTACATACATATTATTAAGCGCAAGCATTATGAAATAATTTGGATAATTTCCTTTATATATTACTAGTTTTTTCTTATGATAAAAAATAAAAAATATATTTTTTACCATAATTATTAAAATAAAATAAAATAATTAAAATAAAAAAAAATATGTTTGTAAAAATTAATTATAAAATAAATAATATTTATGCTTTTTCTTACAATGTAATTGTTTTTTTACTAAAAGTAGTTAATTGAATTTAAAAAAACAGTTATAAAATATAAAGAATAAAAGAATAAAATAAATTATAATAATAAGTTACAACATATATGTATAAAGGACTGATTACATTTCTATCTATATTTTTTAATTTAAATAATACAATGGTGGATAAAATATAATTATAAGCCAAAGATTTAAAAATCAAGAAAAATGTATGGTTAAATTATTTTAAATGGAGAAGTTAAATAATTATATTTTGGTGGAAAAGTTAGACTCTCATGTAAAAAGATTAATACAATAGTTAAACAAAAAATATCTTTTGATTTCCTTATTAAATAAAAAAATAATGACATTAATGTCGATTAAAAAACTGTATTATTTTTGTATAATTGCATGTATTATAAATGAAAGATATAATTCATAAATTTGAATAAAATTATTTATTTAAAATTTTAATTTATAGAGAACTAAAACACATCACATTTTTTTATCACGTTAAAAAATATATAATTTTATTATTTTTTATGAATAATTATTTAAAAAAAATAGAAAATTTAATATATATATATATATATATATATATATATATATATATATATATATATATATATATATATATATATATATATATATATATATATATGTGGATATTGATATTTTAACCAACTTTTTTTTGACCCACTTTTAACCTACCACTTCAAAATCATCACATTACATCACTAGAAAAAATCAAAATAGATGATCTAATGGTGATTAAAGTACTGGGTTAAAAATAGGTTAAAAAAGATGGGTTAAAATATCATTTTCCTATATATAGTGTTTTTACAAAAATAATATTAAAAAATTATGTAACTTGTTTTTAAAAAGAGAAATTATTTAGTTTTTTTTTTAAATATACAGAAATTATTAATTTTATTAAATAAATGTTTTACAAAGTTTATAGTTTAAAATTATGTAGCAGTTATTTTTAAAATAAAAAATTAATTAATTTATTGTTTTTAAAGAACAAATAATTTTTTATGTTCTATAAGTAAAATATTTTAATTAAAAAATAATACAATAAATTGTATCATTTTATATAATAATATAGATAAATAATTTTTATAATTTTATTATATATGTTTTATATCAGTAATTTTAATTTAAATAAATAATTAATTAAAAAATTATATATACATTTATTTATTTATTTTTTCAGTCCAATAAAATAACCTAAAAAAAAAAATCAGGAGTTTTCATGAGATGAACCACCCTTTGTCTTCCATTGTAATCTTTCTCCTCAGTGAAACCATTTCTCTAGTCTCAGCTCTCTCCTTCTGAGATCAGATCTGCGCTCTCCGATCTCAGATCGCGTCTTGGTAAATTCTCTCTCAGTCTCCACTTTCACCATTTTCTTCTAACTTCTGATTCGCCATTCAATTATATCTCATTGAATACCTCACTTCTGGATCTGACCGCTTTCCAATACTGTTTAATTATTTTTTGGTAGATTCAATTGGACACAAGAAACACTTTCTGCTCTTCAAAAATTAAGCGGAAAAAGATGGTAATAATCCTTACACTCCTATGGATTGATACTGGAGGACTTGTTTTTGTTAAACTATTTGACACTTATTACTTTGTTGTTGTAGTTTCTTCATGTCATTTGTCGTGTCTTTTTATCTGTTATCTATATTGATGTTGGTGGCATGATTCTCCCCCTAGAAATGTTATGTTCTTGTGTGTATGTACTTTTATCCTGTGATCTAGAATTACAGGCCGAATGGACATAGTAATACGTCGTGATCTGCTTGAGAATAGAAGCCCTTGTATAATGTTTAACCCCATGGTGCTGTTGGATATTCTGGCGTAGCTTATGCTGCATGTGTTCCTTTTGTCTCTCTTGATTATAGCTATGGAACTATGAATGTTTAATGTAATACTCAATTAGTGCCACACATCGTAGTAAGATCAATTTAGTTTCCAAATGTTAGTTGGGATGATGAGGGTGGAATGTGCAATGACTGAGTTCCCTTGCGAATGGGGTGTGCATATTCTCTTTTTTTCAACTTTTTACTTTCCCTTTGCACCATTAATCTTTTCATTTTACCTGTCTAACAGGTTGTCCTTGCTGCATCCATTGTGAGCAAATCTGGCAAAGGTTAGTTTTCTGCAGACCTAGATCTCTTAACCTGCCATGTTCCTTCCTTGTTGATGGTATTTTTTCACTGATATAGTGTGGTTTTGTTCCCATGTTTAGTCCTCATATTTTCTGTACACCACTAAATGAGAAGTTCACCAAAGTGAACAAAAACACATTAGAAATTCAGTCTATTCAAGGAGCATCTTAAAACAAAAGCTCATAACTAGAGTATGATCTGAATTTGAATTCTTAAGACACATAAGCTGTAACTATGTTACTTTTATTCTGCGCCCTTGAAAAAAAAAGGTCTGTGTGTGTCTTCGTGAGCACAGGGAAACTTGATTTTAAAGTGCACCAAATGTGTTTGAATGACCGCATTTGTAAAATTGATTTTGGATGAGTTTAATTGTATTTTCAAATAAATTTATGCCAATTTTGTGAAATTTTCAACATTAAGTAAAAGCTACTTTTTATCACTTATTGTCAAATTAAGATTTGGAGACAAAACCAATTCTGACGTAGTAATCTGTATGATTAAGTTGGGAAGCATAACCCGAATGTGTTGTATGTTTTCTATATCTGTAGTAGTGTGTAGGATACTTCTCATTAGACTTTAAGCAGCATATTTATGGAATCCTTACTTTGATAATTCAATCTGTTAGTCGTGTAGAATTCTCAATAATACTTTATAAATTGTCGTTAATTGTTTTTTTTTTTTAAATTCCGGTTATTTTTTAGTTTATAAAGAAAAACCTTAACAAGAATTGATGTTGAATTTGATGGTGCCTAAATAATTTTGTATTAGACATCATTGCTCTCATGCTGTCAAGACTTTTGCTTTGTTTGCAGTGCTAGTTTCTAGACAGTTTGTGGACATGACTCGCATAAGAATTGAGGGTCTACTAGCAGCATTTCCCAAGTTGGTTGGGACTGGAAAACAACACACATATGTTGAGACTGAGAATGTGCGCTATGTTTACCAGCCAATAGAAGCACTGTACCTGCTTCTTGTAACAAACAAAAACAGCAACATACTGGAAGATTTGGAAACTCTGAGACTTCTCTCTAAACTTGTATCCTTTTTCTGATGCTTGAATTTTGACATCTTATGTTATTACGTAAATTTGTTTTCAATTGCTTGTCTTTTGTTATCTGGTTTGTGGCATTAATGGTATTCTCTCCAATATGACTTGTCTCATCTGTGCCTTGTTTAGTAATTTCCTGTCATATTGGTTTTCTCAAAAGGTATTAACTGTGCAATCTATTTGTTTATAGGCTTCTCTTACCATAAACATAGCATTTAGTATTTGATTTCTATAGGAAGGGTCAGGGAGGGTTTAAGATTGATCAAATGGTTGCAGTGGGAGGTTGTTTTGGATTTATTGGTCTTCTTAGAGTCATTCGGTCAGTTCATTCCTTAATACTTTTAGGTACCTGAATATTCGTACTCCCTTGATGAAGAGGGTATTTGCAAACATGCCTTTGAGTTGATTTTTGCATTTGATGAAGTCATCTCTCTGGGGCACAAGGAAAATGTGACTGTTGCACAAGTTAAGCAATACTGTGAGATGGAGAGTCATGAAGAGAAGCTGCACAAGTTGGTTTTGCAGAGCAAGATTAATGAAACTAAGGATGTCATGAAGAGAAAAGCTAGTGAGATTGATAAAAGCAAGGTATGATTGAAGGATCTATGTTTCATTGTGATGCTTATATGTAAAGCCTGGGATTGCATATTTTTTATTAAGTCATGTGTTCTACAGATTGAAAAGAACAGAGGTGATAAAGGAGGATTTGGTCCATTGCAGTCAATGGGCTCCGGTAGAATTGAAAATAGCTTTAGTGATTTGAGTATATCTAGCAGTGGAACTGGTTTTGGAAGCGGCTCTGGTTTTGGATTGGCTACTGATGTTGATTCCTTTTCAACCAAGCCTAAAGGTTGGCTTTCATAGATTTTCTTGAATCCTTCTAGAATGCTTTTTATGTAATGACTTAAAAGGGTATTGAAGCATGCTGTACCCTGGTTGCGGTTTACTCTATATCCTGAATTAACATTTGTTAAATGAGTAGCCTTTTCATTTATGTACTTCATTGACCTCTTGCTTAGGTCGTCCAACTTCATCAGCCACTGCTCCACCAAAAGGTCTTGGTATGAAGCTTGGTAAATCTCAGAGGACAAATCAATTTTTGGAATCATTGAAAGCGGAAGGTGAGGTCATTCTTGAAGATGTTCAGCCAAAACTCTCCCAGTCTCGTGGTGCCGCCCCACCACCTACTGATCCCATCACTTTGACTGTTGAGGAGAAACTAAATGTGACACTGAAACGAGATGGTGGTGTTAGTAATTTTGATGTTCAAGGCACATTGTCTCTCCAAATTCTTAACCAAGAGGATGGACATATTCAAGTACAGGTATCAGATTCTCACTGTCTCTAACTTAATATGTGTCTGTCCACTAGGCTTCTGGGTTTTATAATTTGAATAGTATTTTTTTTTTAATTTATTGATTATTTATTTTTATGACAAATTTTTTGCTAAATTTATCAGTATTAAGGGAAAGAAATTAATATGAAATACTTTTTCCTACAAGGAAAATAATCAAAACCTTTTTTGGTAGGTGGGATCAGTTATATGGATCAAATAACACTATTGTGTCATGTCAAGAACAAATTCCTCAGATCTATGAAACAGATTTTTTCCTCTGACTAATATATTTTGTTTTTATTGTTTTCTTTACTCTGTCCTCATACTGTCCACAGTTTGCATGCTTTATAAGAGTAGTATATCAGGTAGACAATTAATTAATTTTCAAAAGAATAATGTTTCAAAAGCAGTCTGTGTTTAAGCCTGGTGAAATCCTCAAATAAGTTAACCATAAGTTTAGAATGACATTTTATATGAGACCTAGATATAAGTAGCTCTAAGTGTACTCAGTCATTGAAATAATCTTTTTGCCACGCACAATCAAAAGAGGAATTATGAGGGAGTAAGAGAAAGGGAAAATGCGAAAAGGAGAAGAGAACGTATAGCAGTGGCAATTCAGTTAGGAAGAAAGAGGACATTGAAAGGAAAAGTGGTGGTTACAATGCCTGTAGTGTGATAATAGTGTTGTTTCCTTGGTTTGTTGATGAAGTATTCTGGTGCTTTTGGTATGTAGTGTATATCAAAGCGTTTCCTGAAATAATCAATTTGGTTAGAGCATGGATTTCTAGTTTCTTTCATCATTGAATCAGGAAAAACAAAAAAGGTATATGTATGTTTGAAATGCAACATGTCATGCCAATAGATCCAGTTTTATTTGTTTTGTTTCACCCTACTGTTTTCAAAATTTCTGCATGGTAATTAATGTTGATCCTCACTTTCCTTCATCTATAGTGCTCCTAGATATTTTTCTTGCTCAAGACTGGTATTGAATGCAGAAATAGGTCCAGTAGGTCAATTAAGAGTATTAATACTTGTATGTTGTGCCTTACTTTTGCAGGTCCAAACTGGTGACAATCAAGCTGTCGCTTTCAAGACACACCCTAACATGAATAAAGAATTATTTTCCAATGATTCTATACTAGGCCTAAAGGATCCCAACAGACCTTTCCCCACTGGTCAAGCCAGTGATGCTGGAGGTGTTGGTCTTTTGAAGTGGAGAATGCAAAGTACTGACGAGTCAATGGTGCCACTTACAAGTGAGTTAATAACTACAATCGATATATGCGCTCTACTACTTTTGTATTGATGTAGTAATAACTTAGTCTGCTATTTGTCTCTATTGCAGTCAACTGTTGGCCTTCCTCTTCTGGAAATGAAACATATGTCAGCATTGAATATGAGGCTTCATCATTGTTTGATCTGCGGAATGTTGTGATCTTTGTACCTCTTCCAGCTCTTCGTGAAGCCCCATCTGTTAGGCAGATTGATGGGGAATGGAGGTACGGATTTATTTTTCCTTCCTCACAATAAGTGTTAGGGACAACCATAGTTAGTGTTTTGGGTTGAGTTTTGAAGTAAAATGCTGATGGTTTTAATTATAAGTTATCGTGTTAAGCATGCTAATCGTGGTTTGCAGTCTTAGAAACTTGTAAGTACTGAATCTAATGACTTGAGTTGCGATATTAGTAAACTTGATGATTTTTCTATCACAAATTTTTTATTATGATAATTAGTATTATGTTTTTTTTTTTCTAAATAATTTAATTTCAAGTTACGATCTTGATTTATTATAAAACTGGTTTTGTAGGTATGATTCCAGGAATTCCATTTTGGAGTGGTCTGTCCTTCTAATTGATAATTCCAACCGCAGGTGTGCTTAATCTAGAGTATTTTTTTGTAGCTAATCTATTATTTCTCTCTCTCTTTAATCTCTCTTTACATTTATTTTGTCTGACTAACATATTTGGCAGTGGGTCCATGGAGTTTGTTGTTCCTCTAGCAGATTCATCAGCTTTCTTTCCTATTTCAGTTCGATTTATGGCTACTGATACTTTTAGTGATCTCAAGGTTTGTTTATATTTGACAAGTTTCAAAATGATCACATTAATTGAGCCGAACATTGATTTAACGGAGCTTAAACTTATTCTTTTTTGACTGTTCAATTCAGGTTACCAACATCATTCCATTGAAGGGTGGTAATCCCCCCAAGTTTGCTCAGAGAACACAGTTGATAACGGATAACTACCAAGTTGTGTGATTGACTTTTCTCTTGAATTTGAGCTCCTATAACAGTTTTGCTTTTAAAGTCGCAGTTCTTTTATGGATAGGATTTTCTTCTCCATGTTGTACTCCTCTCAGTTCATGAATTTGTACTTACTAGTTTTACTTCGCAAAGTATGATTTATCACAATTAATACTTAAGTGTGTGTATCTGTAGCATGTGTATCTTTTATGTGGAAGGATGCATTTCCAAGCTTCCATTTTCTGTGTGATAGACGAGTCTTGTATTTTTCTAAAACATCCTAATCGAATACACTATTCTATTAGATTGAATTAGACGGGGAAGTTTAACTTCTAATTTGAATCCGTACTGTATTTAAAGTGGAACTTCTATTCCCTCACCTCTGTTCTTTGATGTGAGTTGGGATTTCTTGCGAATGCTTATAGAATATGCAATATTCGGTTGTGTAATGTTGGAGTCTTTTATTGACGTACAACCGTGGAAGGACATGCTAATATGTTACGAAGCCAAACCCAGGCAATCCCATGTAACAACCATGGCCGAAAAGAAAGATATCATACACAAACACTTTTTTAACTACAGCTAGAGGAGCTTGTAACTAACTATGGAAGGTCTCAAATATGTTGGAAGACAAATAAAATTTCTAATTTCATTTTTTTAATGTTCCATGCAGTTTAAAATATTTTTTATTTTAGTAAAATGCTTTATCTTTTAATATTAGGGTACACAAGAATATGAAAGTGTTTTATATGGAGGGTTAGCCAGTCCAAATGACTAGAGAATAAGGGGATTCATTGGAAGTCAGATTCATAGTTTTATTACTACCTATCCTCATTATAGTATTCAATACGTTAGCAGATCGGCATATAAGGCAACTCATATTATGTGTAGAATATCCAGAGTTTTTTCCTATTGTAAATTGCAGCACAATTGTTGTTGAAATGGAGAAGTACTTATCCTTTTTCATCAATGAAAAAAAATGTGTGAAGGGAGAAGGTTCCACACACATGAGAAGGATGTGCACAAAATGAATCCAATCCAAGAAAAGAAGATTAACCCAAATGGAATACAAATGAAATAAATTGAAACTTTAAAAAAATGAAATAATTTCTTTTATTGAACATTTACTAAATTTATTTTATATTTAGGACACTTTAGTATAGTATGTTTATCAATTACGTTAAGAATTGTCTTAATATAAAATTACGTTTTTAAAGTTTTTAAATTGTTTTACTTAAGAGTTTTAATGTTAAATTTTATTAAATAATTTCAGTTGATACTTAGAGTAGTTTTAATATTAAAATTTATACTTAATAGTTTATTTTAATATTGATGAAAATTTAAATATTATATACGAAACTTATCGACTAAAATTTAATTTTGGAATTTTCAGCTACTGGTAACGGGACAGGTCTCAGGTGAATGCTAATGGAAGTTGTATCTTGTTAAAGTCAAATTGTGGTTGAGTTTTCGGCTACTGGTAACCGGACAGGTCTCAGGCTAATGCTAATAGAAGTTGTGGAAGCATGCAATTGCATAACCCTGCTGCTACAGTTAACAATTTTAATTGAAACAAATAAAAAAAAAAACTGGGAAGACAGGGAAAGTGGCAATAGTCTATATAATGCTAAAATCATTGTCATGATATACACAACAAATCCAGAAATGGCATCTAAAGTATAAGCTTGATTCAAGATAACTAGCAGTTCTCCACACAAGCTTAATTACAGTTTATGACTTCAACTTCTTGTGGTTCCATCAACATTTAAAACCCCCACATGCAATAACCCACAGAATTATGACTAAGGTAAGGATTCCTCCTCCCACCATCAGCTTCATTTGGAGATTCTGCAGCCACATCTTCCTTCTCAACTGCCTGCCCTGCCTCTGGAAGCTGTCAGCCTAAATTTGAATGGGAAATACAATAGCATCCGTATGATTATCTCAGAATTCAGGCTAGTTGATTCAAACAATGTTTCTTTTAGATAAACAAAGTATTTATTAAAAAAGGAGATATGCAAATGCTTAATTTGGACAATAATACATACCTGGAACTGCAAGTTTTCTGTTTTGTCCACCAGCAGCTCAATCTTCTCTCCACGATCCAAAACCTTCAAAACGGAAAAAAACAAATGTTTTAGAAGTGCTTAACATTGAGAGAAAAGTGGCTTTTGGAAAAAAGTTGAAATGTTTAAGCAGTCTCTTATTTCAGTTTCGATTTACCAGTTCAATGACAGTTTTAATGTGATGAAAATCTCTTCCTAAATCCTACATGGGTCAAATTCTACAGTAGCATACCTTTTTAAATATCAATCCACCAAACCTACCGAGGGGCGTCAATATCCCTTTTGTTGGTCTAACTGTTACAACACTGAACTTATGCTTTTACGCATATACATTTATGAGTAACCAAAAGGATACTATTGAATTACAGCCTTTGAAGAACCTACTAATATGCTATGAAGTCAAACCAAGCAATCTCATCAAGCTACCATGGCATAAAATGGACATTTCCAGTAAATATTTAATCCAGAACCTCTCTTGTTAAAATAACAATAGAAGGTTCAGACAGAGAAATAAAGGTGCAGTTCTAAATACAGCTAAAGGACCTTATAACCCACAGTGGCAGGTATCTACTCAGAGAAATGTCTCTCTCCAACTAATATAATGGTCCTGTGTGATAGGAAAGGATCTTTTAGTATGCCTAAACTTGAAATTCAAATATATGAAAACATTTCTTGTATGAGCCATGTCATTTTACCAGCCATATGAGCACAATCTCTTATGCATGCACTGGAAACTAATATTTTTTATTCTCAAGCCTAAAAACCTTCCAAAAGTCTTGGCTCAATAAACAGAAGCTGCCAGTCTTTTATACATGCACGAGAAAAAGCTTCAGCAGCCAGTCTTCACATACTCACAATCCTAAAGCCAAAATACAAAAGTATACATCTTTTCAAACACCAATGCCATTTTTACTCTCTTTTAAGGCTATTGATGAGTGATTAAGAAACGTTACTAATATCCTTTTTCATATGTATATTGAAAATATTAGTAATTCCCTAACATGCCTTTCATTTACTACTCTATTAACAAGGCAAATAAATGGCTAATATTTGTATGATAGAAGACAGACAAAAAAAGAGCTCATAAAGTTAAAAGTATTTTATTTTAACTTGTAGAGAACATCACCCACCGAGTAATTCTTCAATAGCACAAACCTAACATTTGATATTTTAAACACAACCAAACAAAATATTACACATAAAAGAAGACAATAAGAAAAGTTAATTAATGATAACAATAAGAAAGCAGCACAGTCCTTGTGCAGTGACACATTCTCTACCCTTCTCTGTTTTTAAATCGTCCTTTTCCCTTCTTGAGCAATACAAAAACTCCATCGGTGGTCCACAAAGAAAAATGGAAAAAGAAAGTCCAGTGTAGTGAACTATGAGAGCAACTGATATTTAAGTTCAATTCAAGTTCTCATGAATCTCATATTGTGGTTAACTTTATTAAGAAAAATTGGACATCGAATGCCATGGTCCATAGAATATGATTTCACTTTTCAGAAATGGGAAGGCAAACGAAAAAGCTGAGAAAGGGCTGGGGATAATAATCCCACTACCCAGCCTTTCTTATTTTTCTACATTTTGTTGTGTTTTAACTTTTATTGTTTGTGTTCAAAGACACATAGGAATAACCGCATACGCTAAGATAGTCATGTATTTCTCGAGCAATGGTAAACTCTCTCTATTAACATTTTGTGCATTTTATGTAAGGTGTTTATCCGCCCCTAAATTCATGTTAATATATGTAGGCTGTATCATATCTTATATTAGAAAGAATTTTCAGTATGTCCATATCTATCATGTCGTAGCAATACAAATACATATTAAGCATACGGGCTTCACATTTTTATGAGTCTCACTAGGAAACCACATGAAAATTTCACTAGTTTGAAACAGCATGCAATATTAATGTTATCATCCCTTATTTACAACTCCTTCCACCCTTCCCCAAAATTAAGGAAGATCACATAAACGCTAACATCATATCCAAAAATAACTAGTTAGCATTTGTGCAAGGATTCAGAGCGGAGTAACATTCCACTTTAGGCTTAGTTACATATACGTACCTTCTCAATATTGTCCATCATTATTCCCTTAACCTCAGTTATTTGAGCCTTCAACTTTGATAGTTTACTTATTTCCTCTGGATGATTCAAGCAATACTGCATATGCTCCTTGAGTGCTGGTCTGCACAACCAGATAAAAAATTTAAAACCACTACAAACAGAAGTAAACAAAAATTGAAAAGGATCAGTAACAACGAACCCAAATTCTCTATCAAGATTATACGCAATGCTAAATCTGTCCTCAAACAAATCGTCGTCATCGTCATCATCAGCAAGTGGATGGGTACTATCATTCTTAATGCTTGCTCCATAGCGCTTCATAAAGTCATCCTTCACCCGATCAAGAAATACAAAAGGAACACTCCTTCCAACTGACTCATCAGCAACAACAAGGAAAACTGCAAAGCGGAGAACAAAATTCTGACATTGGCATATGTATTAACAGTTAAATCAGTAGAGCAGGCAATAATACATAAAAACAAATACCAAATCCATTGTCTATGAGGAAGTTAAAGGTGTGCCCATCACAGGAATACGTGTATTTGCTGCTATTTGAAGGTAGCTTCTGCAGGCACTGAACAGCAATGGTACTGAAATTCCCCGTATACTGTGTGTGTTCCGCTAAAACAACAGTTCCTTTGGCAACAAAGCTATATATTAAACCCCTCTGATTCATCTCCAATCTCCAACAAGTTCCTCCGCGAGAAGGTACAAACAATTACACCAACACCTGAATCCAACAACAACCAATCCAAAATGTAAATAACGAAAAACCAATCACAAAAAACACACATACTGTAATCGCAATAAGCAAGTACTGACCTAACAGACCCTAAATGCTAAATCCAATCGAAGTCGGAACCTAAACCTAATTTGATTCAAAAGGTTCAATGATCGCAAGAGAAATCTCGATTCACGATAAGGGAACGGGGTTGCATCAGTGCATGCACACTCTGAATTTGTCAAAAATCTAAAGTCAAACTCCAACTCAACAATTCGTTTCAGATCCTGAATTTTATGAGACGGACATGAAAATGGGGAAAAGACGGGTTTCGAACCATGTGATCTAATAGAGAGATTTACGAATCTGAGTGCGAATTGTTTGTTAGATGAAAATTGAGAGACAGAAAGAGAAAACCTAAGATAACAACCTGAGTGAAGTAGCGAAGGAGATGATCCAACAAAGACCCAACACAAACACAATCACAACGCTAGCCTTTATCAGTTTGGAGAAGAAACTTGGTCTTTCAGCTGCTTCTGCCTAACACAAATTCTTCAATTTTCTTGTTGTTTTTATCTTTTCCTTTGCGTGTGTATTAAGATAAGAAGGAATGACACCCACACTGATTTTCTAATCAGACAATAACAAGTTTCAATTTCATTATGAAAATAATTAAACTGTAAATACACTAAATTAAACACACACAAAAATCACATGTTTAAATTTTTTTTATACATTTTTTAAAAAATCAGGTGTTAAATTGTTAATTAAATTTTAGACAAAAGTTTCTAAAGTTAACACTTAGGGTTAAGTATTTTTAGATTCCTGAAGTTATAAATTAGAATTCATTTCTTTCAAACTTGAATATTTCTTTTTTAAAACTTTCAAAACTTTAATATAATCGTTTTAATTTAATGACGGTTAATTTTTTTTCTAGACTTTAGACTTGTGAAATAGTATTTCACAATTACATTTGAATCGGAAAAGTTTTAATACGGAACATAAAAATTATAACTAACATTTACCTCATTTCATATTCTACCTCTTAATACAATATGTTTCTTTTTATCGTGAGATCTTCTAAGAATAAAAAGCATGGAAATAAAATATGTATTATAAGACTTTAAGTACAAATTTATATTATTGTTCAATAACACTCTCACTTAAAAATCATCATTTTTGTTTATGAAATTTTATATGTTAGTTATATTGTGCTTGAAACCTTTTATTTATTTTTAAATAGTTTACAATTAAAAAGATGTGTTACTTTATTTATAACATTAGCATTTTAGGAGCAGACTAATAATAAATGATAAAACTTATAGACTTAATTAAGTGAAGCAATTTAAATTTTTCTTAATTTTAGATACTAACGCAACATAACATTATATCTGTAGAGAAAAAAAAAATTGTGTTTTAAAAATTGTTACATGCTGTTTTATTAAGTGTGATAATATTTGAAGAATTTCATTCATATATATTAATATACAAGTTGATTTTCCGAATAGACAAGTAATATCTTTGAATAAGATATAGATAAAAAAATATAATTTTGATTGGGAGATTAAACCGGCTTTTTTACAAAATTAGTATAATTTTGTATAAAATTTACTTATTGCACATTTTGAAAAGTACGACTTTTAATTTTAAAAGAAAACTTATTATTATTATTATTATTATTATGTACAATTTCATATTTTTAATAAACTAAATCGGTTTTAGAATTTACAATTTTAATCATTTTTATTCGTTTACGTACTTTTTTTAAATATATATCCGTATCAGTAATTTTTATACAAAATCACTTATAAAACCGATACTAATAATTGACTTCTATAATATTTGCCTCAAAACTCATATCCACCATTTTTTTTTTACTTAGATAAAAGCTTTATATTGAAAATACACACAAAAAAACTAGAGTTTTTTAAATATTTTCTTCTCGTAGTAGCTCTTTTGAATTTTCATGTGAAAAATTTGAGGTTATTAATTGATTCATGCTTTCATTATTTTCCTTAACCAGGAATAATCAAATATCTGACAAATAATTATTAAAACGATGAATATTTATTGTTTCACAAAGCTTCAAGCATAGGTAAACACCTAAACACAAACATTACCAACAACATTGCTATGAGTATTTGTGGAGGAAAGTTAAAGGCATACATCACACATCCCTTTCCACATATAATTAAGAACACAATTACTTTTCAATTATGACCATAACGGAAACAAACTGTTCACAAAACACAACTCATTAAGGGACAAATCCACTTATTTATAACTTTCTAATTCATTGATACATCACAAAAACAAATGTCCCATTGTTTGCTTCATCAAAACTTGTTCCTGTACCAATACACACCCTTCTGTGAAGTTCCTTCATCTGGCTCCACATAAAGGCACTCTTTTGCCTCTCTCCACAGTGCCTTGTAAAATGGGGTGTCATCAAATTGATAGTACTCACCCAATATAGGCTTGATTGCATTGGTTGCTTCCATTGCACGGTAATGAGGCATTGTAGAGAAGAGATGGTGAGTGACATGCGTATCAGTTATATGATGAAATACCTTGTTCAGAATCCCATAATCTCTGTCCATAGTTGCCAAAGCACCCTTCAACCACTCCCATTCTGATGAATCATAGTGTGGCAAAGCAGAGTGTGTGTGCTGCAAATACGTGATGGTCACAAGAAAGCCATTTACGATGAGCCATGGCACCCCATAAACACAAACCAACCAAACCAGTCCTCTCACAGTTGCAACGCGGTAGAGAAAGAATGCGACACAAAACAAAGAAACATCAGAAACATAGATCAGAAGCCTTTCACGGTCTGAATATATGGGAGCATAAGGGTGGTAGTGGCTTGCAAAACGATCATAGGGTCTACCAGAAACATTGAAGGCTAGATACAGAGGCCATCCCAGTGTGAGCGTGATGAGAAGAGAAACAGCCCTTCCTGTTGGATTGTTGAAGCACTTGTGGTACCATGCAACATTGGATTTGGATTTTGGGACAAACACTTCGTCACGGTCAAGGGAACCTGTGTTGGAGTGGTGGCGGCGATGGCTTATTTTCCATGAAAAGTAAGGGACCAGAAGTGCTGAGTGAAGTGTGAAACCAACTAGATCATCGACCCATTGGTTCTTGCTGAAGGCATGGTGACCACACTCATGAGCAATCACCCACACCCCAGTGAGAACGCAACCTTGGAGAACCCAGTAGATTGGCCAAGCAATGAGGGAAAGAGGGTGAGGAAGAAGGTGGAAGAAGGTGGTGGCAGTGTAGAGAATGAAGGCCAGTGAAAGATCAGAAACAACATAGTAGAATGAAGAGAGGAGGGAACGCTCAAAGCAATGTGGGGGAATGGCTTTCTTGAGTTGGCCAATAGTGAACGGAGGCTTTGTGTTTGGAACCCTTAAGAGAGGGTTTTGCTGAACTTCAAATTTGGTGACACAGCCCCAATCTGCCATTGTTTTCTTTGCTAGAATCTGTGTGAAGTATAAGAGAGTTTGGTTCAGATTTTGCTAAATGTAATATAGATCCAACACAACCTCACAGAATATTCCTCAGTTAAGGTAATGAGTTATTGTATTATGGAAACAGACAGGGACACAGTGCAGAAAGGTAATCGGCACAGAAGCACATTCGATGGATCATTAATTAATTTCACTCAATAGGTGTAAGGCCATGATTTTGTATACGTGTGAGGCTACATGCAGAAAACTGGTATATGTCACTGTGAGGTTGACATGAACCAAACACAGCGACAAAAACGACACGAAGCACAGAGGGTTTGTAGTGTAATGGTCGATTTACAAACCCGCCCTTTAAAACCAGTGTGCTCTCTTGCATGCATGCTCTTCAATCATGTTCACCACACATCACATAAAAGTATTTCTTCTTCATTTATAGAAACTATAAGATGAGTGAACAAGTTACATTAATTGATAGTTCAAAGTTCAGTTCCTTTGGGCCTTGTATTGTGTTACTAATTTCAAAGCAACTAAAAAGAAGAATAGACAACGCAAAAAGTATACGGTATAATGTACGACATACTCTTGAAGTATTAAGAGAGATCGGAAAGTTTTATTGTGAGATGTGAAGTAACATATACTCAACCATGGAAGACTAAAATATAACAAGAGAAATGGATGAAAGAAGTTAACCATGCAACCCTTTGAAAATATTGTAGAATACATATACGATATGATAAGATAACAAATGTAAAATCAGTACTTAATTTTTGTTCTCCTTAATATTTTAGATTTTTAACCATTCCCACAGGCCAAATAAATTACTGCTGATAAAGTGGGGAAGAAAAGAATATGTTTTGAAACTGATATACATAAATCACGTTCCCAGAAAAGGGAGTTAAGTGACAGGGGAATCTTCAGAAATAGTGCATAATAATTGAAAAGAAAAGAGAAAAATAATGAACTGCTTTTCTACAGCGGGATTCCAGAATCCGTGTGCCAGCATTTGTATTTGATCATTGATCATGAACATCTAATTCTTGAATTTGGTGAGTCAAATATTAATGCTTCCTCACTAATAGGGTAGGTCACGTTGGCCCGGCATGGTCCGCCACCAAACAGTCACCAAAACATAGTTTAAAAATTGTAACTCGGCCCAAGAGTGGCAGACTGGCCCAGCTGATATATTTAAATATATATATATATATATATATAAGTTTATATTCCCTTAAATATATTTAAAAATAGAAACATGATATCAAAAAGGCTAATAAAAAAATCAATAACTTCTTTTATTGGTAATATTTAATAATGTAAAATAAAAATACCATCTAACTTTGTAATATGAGATAAAATCACTCTAAATTGAAGTAAGGCGTGTGATCTGGTTAAAAAGAAATGTTTTTATGAAATAAGATAAGATATCAGTATCACCTGTTAATATATTGAATGCCATGTAATCTTTAAAATAAATCACAATAAAAGTCTTTTTTGAATGTAATAATATATCATTAAGTAACTTACAACACATACTATATTATAAATAAGAATTCATACTAATAAAGTATGATGGATATGAATATCACTTCTAACTATATTAAGTCTAATGTAATTTAGAATAAAATATTATGAGAATAAAATCTTTTATAAGATAAAATATTTTTATTAATGTCTCTTACAATTTATTAGAAAAAAAAAGAATAATTATATCTATATATATATATACATATAAATTTTCCATTTTATAAAAAATATTCCTATAATTACTTTTACAAAATCTAAATTACTTTCGAGAGATAGGTTTAAATATTTTTTTTCACAATAGTTTATGTGTTTATTTAAAGTGAACTGACTTGGTTTCAAAATAAGTAATAAAAATAATAAAAAAAAGTATGTCTTTCTTATTAACAATATTTAATGATGTAAAATAAAAATACAAAATAACTCAACCATTACAAATTAAAATCACTTTGAACTGGAGAAATGTGTCTAAAATAGCTGTGATTAATATTGTTGTAACAAATAAGACAGACTAAAATCATTCACTTATTTTTTTAAATTTGATAACCATCATCAAAGATGAATAAATATAGTAGAAGAGGGGGAATAAAATTCTTTCAATTGAAAAAAGAAATTATAGAACTTTTTAAGTTTTGTTTCTTGACGTAGCTTATATTTATGCATTCCTTCTGTTAATAAATAAATTTAACCACTTTTAAAAAAATAAACCAGATTCATATAAAATTAAAATTAATTTATTTATTAGCCAATTCATAAAATAATTTTGTATGATTTATTTACGCTTTTATTTCTTTTATAAAAAAATTATTACAATTATAATTATAATTATAATGTATTCTAATATTTAATATAATCTCTATCATATTTAATGTTTAAAGTAACATTATCTTTTAATAACTTTATATATATATATATATATATATATATATATATATATATATAAGTTAACATTCTCTTAAATATATTATATTTAAAAATATGAACATGGTATAAAAAAAACTAATGAAAAATAATCAATAAACTATTTTCTTGGTAATATTCAATAATACAAAATAAAAAGTGTTATCATGTGTAAAAAGATCTTTGTCATGAAATAAGATAAAACTTCAATGTTAATCATAAGTATATTAAATATCATGTAATAATAAAAATCCTTTTTAATGTGATGAGATGTTAATAAATAATTTACAGTACATACTATACTATAAATAAAAACTATATATAAGAATTATAGTATTAAAGTATGATGAAACATGAACATGACACCTGACCATATCAAGTGTCATATAATTTAGAAAAGAAAATATGAATATAAAATGTTTGATACGAATAAATATCTTTACTAATACCTTTTACAACTTATTTAAAAAATAGTAATATATATATATATATATATATATATATATAAATTACCCATTTTATAAAAAATATTCCTATAATTACTATTAAAAAACTAAATTATTATCGAGATATTTTATCATGAAGGTTTAATTATTATTTATTCACAATAGTTTGCGTGTTTACTTAAAGTGAAAGGACTTGGTTTCAAAATAAGTAATAAAAATAAACAAAAAAAGAGTAGTATTTCTTATTAACAGGAATTTGATAATGTAAAAGAAAATTACAAATTAAACTATTTTAAAAAAACTAAATTAGTTTCTTCTAAATTTAAATTAATTTACTTGTTAGCTACTTCATAAAACTCTTCTCTGTTTAACTTGTTTACGTTTTCATTTTTCTATAAAAAGATATAATTATAATTATATTGTAATTATAATATATTATTATAATATTTATACAAATGAAACACACATACTAATTTCTTTTAAATATAATCTCTATAATGTTTAAGGTGACAATCAATAATTATATATATATATATATATATATATATATATATATATATATATATATATATATATATATATATATATAATTTTACGTTTCAATCTCTTCAACAAATTTAAATTATGAATATGGTATGAAAAGAAGGCTAATAAAATATAATTAACAATTTTTTTTGTTAAAATTTAATAATGCGAAATAAATATTACATCTGAAATAATAATAGAAGGTAAAATCACTCTAAATTGAAGTAAGGTATGATGAGGTGACAAAGATTTTTTTTTTATCAAATAAGACAAGATCACAGTGTCACCTGTCAATTTATTGAATATCATGCAATCTTTAAATTAAATCATAATAAAAGTCATTTCTGAGTGTGACAAGATGTCAAAAATAACTTACAGTGCATACTATATTATAAATAAGAATCCATACTAATAAAGTATGATAAAATATAAATATGACATTTGACTATATTAAGTGTCATGTAATTTAAAAAATAATATTATGAGAATAAAATCTTTTACAAGATAAAATATCTTTACTTACACCTCTTTTAATTTATTTGAAAAACAATATATATATATATATATATATATATATATATATATATATATATATTATCTTTTATAAACTTTTTATAAAAAATGTTTCTATTATTACTTTTAGAGAAAGGAAATTACTGTAAGGCCCTTTTATAATTTTTGTCCTAAAGATTAGTGGACTGTCCTTGTAAGTGGGCCTAAGGCCGGCCCAACGTATAAAGTCCTTAGGTCTGCCCTAATTCCACACTCACTTTCACTCTTGCAGAAACTCAGCAGCCGTCACCTTCCCCTTCCGCACTAGAGCTCTGTTAGGGTTCCTCCCCAAGTCTCTCGAGCTAGCTCCGGATTAGTTTCTACTCCACGTAAGTACCCCTCTAGATCATCGGAGTTCCCTTTTTGCTTTCCCTTGTATTTTCGCAGTTAGGGTTTAATACTAATCTGCCATTGTTCCGTGCACTTTCTGTTTTCAGCTCCTTAGTGAGTTCTAGAGCTGCTGTGCTCCTTGGTTACGCGTCGAACGTCCTGTACGAACCTATTTTCAGGTACGGGAAGTTAGGGTTTTTAATTTCGAGTCATTCTTCTGAACCATGTATGAGTTGGTTGTTGATTTTATGGTGTGATATTTCGTTTTGATGCGTGAGAGTATATTGCATGAACTGTTTGGGTGAAGAACTTGGCTGCTGCAGGTGAAACAGTGGCGAGACTTGTTAATCTCGCTCAGGCGGGTCAGTCTCGCCTAAGCGAGACAGATAGGGGCTCGCCTAGACCAGATTTCGCGAGTGGTCGCCTAGGCGACCCGCTCCTTGTTTTTGAGCGAGCGAGCATCTCGCCCAGGCGAGAAGGAACTCGCCTAAGCGAGATCCCGCGTTGGCTCCTGGTTCCTCCTTCGAGCCCTCGCCTAGGCGAAGGGGTTCCGCCTGAGCGAGACCCTTCAGTCTGAGCGAGGGATTGGGCGAGACAGTGTGGCGTTTGGTTGCGTATTTAATCTCTTATGCTTGGAATTGTTTGGGTATGACTGCCATGATGAGATGTATGTACTGATGTATGAATGTATGCCTAATGACCTGCTGTATATGCGTGATATGATTCATAAATGATGAATGATGGGTGTTGTGGGAACTTGGCATGTGAAATGAATGAGTGGTTTGAAACTAAAGGAACATGGTATTGATATGAGGTGAAGCCCTAGACTCATGGGGTGGCGATGAGCAAATATGTGGATTCAAAATGTGATATGTATGAGGAATTAACCTCAGGGATGGGTATGGAAATGTAAATATGATTTAATGTTCTTTCATTGCTGATTTATGAATGTTGGTCTATGTCAGCCTGTAAATTTCCTTGGGGGTCTCTAGGTGAGACTTTCGAGGTTGCGCTTCAGTGGTCGGGACGTAATCTCATGGCCCCTGTTAGTGGGTGTCCATGGTGGTGCCCCATCTGTATAACTAGGTAAGAATTCAAGGTAAGGTTGCATCCTGACACTCTGAGGAGCCAGTTAGTCTCACCTAGAGCGGACTGACCCTTGTGGTGAGAGTAGCAAGAGGCCTGAAATCCATTAAGGGCTAACCTTGTGGTGAGGGAAATTTGATTCATCATAACACTTGTAACATGTAGCTCAGGGTCGAGCAGCTCAGGGTCGAGCAGAGGTATCCACCATAAGTGCAAGCATCCGCTGAATTCGACTAAGTTATACGTATCCGGATGAGTCGAGTCGAGTCGTAGTGTATCGAATGAAGGGTCATAACATGTTTGGTTGTTATATGGATGTGAAATGATGAAAATACATTTGACTGTATGATGCATATGTTGTTGGCTCTAGCTTACCCGTTTTGTTGCATGATTGTGTTGTATGTGGCTGTTCTTTCTTGCGATGATCATCAACTTGGTTGATGGGAGCAGATGGGCGAGGTTCTCGTGGTCAACAAGGGAATGACGATCCCGCTGCTTAGCCATCGGGGCTAGAGTTATTTTATTCATGTTATCTCTAGGGCTACGACCCCTGTATCGTTTTACGTTTTCCTACTCTACACTCTTTGTTAGTTGTGCTTTCAGCTTTCCCTTGACATCGTGGTGTGCCCGACTTTTGTAGGGGTTGAGTTAAGGACCCCAAGACTACGCTGCTATACTTTTATCGCGTGACGTTTCCTTTAATTTCGTTTAATAATTAAATGGGACGTTACAATTACTCTCATGAGATATTACATCATGCATGTTTACATTTTTTTATTCATAATAATTTGTGTGTTTATTTAAAGTAAAAGGACTTGATTTCAAAATAAGTAATAAAAATAGTAAAAAATTTATGCATTTCATATTAACAATATTTAATAATGTAAAAGAAAATTACAAATTAAACTATAACAAAGTAAAATCACTTTGAACTGAAGAAACCTGCCTGGAATAGTTGTAATTAATATTGCTGTAGTAAATTGTAATAAATAAGAGAGACTCAGATCATTCACCCCTTTCTTCACATCTGGTGGTAACCATCAAATATGAACAAATATAAAATAGGAGGGGAATAAAATACTTTCAATCAAAAAACAAAAAAGATTTATAGAGCTTTTTAAGATTTGTTCTTGATGTATCTTATATTTATATTTATGTATTCCTTCAATTAACAAATAAATTTAACAACTTTTAAATGAAGTAATTTAGTTTCTTCTAAAATTAAATTAAATTTATTTAGTAGCTAATTCATAAAACACTTTTTTGTTTAACTTGTTTACGTTTTAAAAAATTTTATAAAAAAATTATAATTATATTTATATTGAAATTATAATATATTATTATAATATTTATACAAATGAAACACATATATTAATTTCTCATAAATAGAATCTCTATCATTTATATTTATATATATATATATATATATATATATATATATATATATATATATATATATATATATATATATGTGTGTGTGTAAAAGTGTACATTCACTTAAATATATGTAAACATATGAACATGGTATGAAAAAAAGGCTAATAAAAACTAATCATCAAATTTTTTTCTTGAAAATATTTAATAATGTAAAACAAAAATACAAGCTAATTCAACGATAGGAGTAAAATGATTCTGAATTGAAATAATGTGTGATCAAGTACTATAGAATTTCTCTCATGAACTAAGATAAGAGTTCAGTGTCACGTGTCAATATATTGAATGTCATGTAATCTTTAAATCAAATGACAATAAAAATTCTTTCTGAGTGTGATCAGGTGGCAACAAGTAATTTATAGTACGATACTATGGATAAGAATCCATGCTGATCAAGTATGATAAGGTATGAATGTGACATTTGACTTTATTAAGTGTCATCTAATTTAGAAAAAAAATATGAGAATAAAACCTTTTATACGATAAAATGTTTTTACTAATACCTCTTATAATTTGTTAGAAAAATAGAACAATACATATAATATGAACATGGTATAAAAAAGGGTTAATATACAAAATAATCAATACAATTTTTTCTTAATAATATTTAATAAGGTAAGAAAAAAATACAAGCTAATTCAATAATAGAGGTAAAATGACTCTGGATTGAAGTAATGAGTGATCAATTGCCACAAAATTTCTCTCATAAACTAAGATAAGAGCTCAATGCAACATGTCAGTGTATCGAGTGTCATATAATCTTTAAAGCATATCATAATAAAAATATTTTCTGAGTGTGATGAGGTGTCAACAAGTAATTTACAGTACATCCTATAGTATAAATAAGAATTAATGTTGATAATGTATGATAAGATTTAAATGTGATATTTGACTCTATTAAGTATCATGCCTTTTATAAGATAAACGGTTTATAATAGTACGTCTTACAACTTGTTAGAAAAACAAAAAGAATATATATATATATATATATATATATATATATATATATATATAATATGAACATGGTACAAAAAAGGCTAATAAAAAATAATCAAAACATTTTTCTTGATAAAAATTAATAATGAAAACAAAAGTACAAACTAATTCAATAATAGGGATAAAATGACTCTAAACTGAAGTAATGTGTGCAAATGTTATAAATTTTTCTTATAAAGTAAGATAAGAACTCAGTGCCACCTGTCACTGTATTGAATGTCATATAATCTTTAATACAAATCACAATAAAAATTCTTTCTATGTTGAGGTGTCAACAAATAATTTACAATACATACTATACTACATATATGTTATAAGATATGAATGTAACATTTCACTCTATTAAGTGTCATGTAATTTAATAAAAAAAATTAAGAGAATAAAATATTTTAAAAGATAAAATGTTTTTACTAGTACCTCTTACAATTAGTTAAAAAAACAGTATAATATATATATATATATATATATATATATATATATATATATATATATATATATATATATATATATATATATATATATATATATAACGAACATGGTATAAAAAATAATCAATCCACTTTTTTCTTGATAATATTTAATAGTGTAAAACAAAAATACAAGGTAATTCAATAATACAGGTCAAATGAATCCAGATTTAAGTATTGTGTGATTAGTGTTAAAAGAATTTTTTTGATGAACTAAGATAAGAGCCCAGTGCCACCTGTCAGAATATTGAATGTCATGTAATCTTTAAAACAAATGACAATAAAAATCCTTGCTGAGTGTTATTTGGTGTCAACAAGCAATTTACAACATACTATATTTAAAAATCGATGTTAATAAAGTATGATAAGATATGAATGTAACACTTGACTTTATTAAATGTCATGTAATTCAAAAAAATGATGAGAATAAAATCTTTTATAAGATAAAATATTTTTACTAGTATCTCTTACAATTTGTTAGAAAAATTGAACAAAATATATATATATATATATATATATATATATATATATATATATATATATAATTACCATAGTATAAAAGAAGTTAATAAAAAATAATCAATACATTTTTTTATAATATTTACTAATGTAAAAAAAATACAAGCTAATTCAATAATAAGGATAAAATAACTCTTAATTGGAGTAATGTGTTATCAAGTGCTACAAATATTTTATGATGAAGATAAGAGTTGAGTGTCACCTCTCAGTATATTGAATGTCATGTAATTTTTAAAACAAATCACAATAAAAATTCTTTTTGAATGTGATGAGGTGTCAATAAGTAATTTACAATACATACTATATTATAGACAAGAATTCATGCTGATAAAGTATGATAAAATATGAATGTGACATTTAACTCTATTAAGTGTCATGTAATTTAAGAAAAAAAAAGACTATTGAAATAAAATCTTTTATAAGATAACATATTTTTACTAGTACCTCTTATGATTAGTTAGAAAGATAGAATATATATATATATATATATATATATATATATATATATATATATAGTATAATATGAACATGGTTTAAAAAAGGTTAATAAAAAATAATCAATACATTTTTTTTCTTGATAATATTTAAAAATGTAAAACAAAAATATAAGCTAATTAAATAATAAGGGATAAAATAACTTTGAATTGAATTAATATATGATCAAGTGCTATAGAATTTTTCTCATGAAATAAGATAAGAGCTCAGTGTCACCTGTCTGTATATTGAATGTTATGTAATCTGTATAGCAAATCACAATAGAATTCCTTTCTGAATGTGATGAGGTGTCAACAACTAATTTACAGTACATACTATATTAGATAAGAATCCATGCTGATAAAGTATGATAATATGAATGTGACATTTTACTCTGGTAAGAGTTATGTAATTTAGAACAAAAAAACATTATGGGAATAAAATATTTTATAAGATAAAATGTTTTTACTAGTACATCTTGTAATTTGTTAGAAAACTAGAAGAATATATATATATATATATATATATATATATATATATATATATATATATATATATATATATATATATATATATATATATTATAATATGAACATGGCGTAAAAAAGTAAATAAAAAATAATCAATACATTTATTTCTTGATAATATTTAATAATGTAAAACAGAAATATAAGCTAATTAAATATTAAGGGGTAAAATAACTTTGAATTGAATTAATGTGTGATCAAGTGCTATAGAAATTTTCTCATGAAGTAAGATAAGAGCTCAGTTTCACATGTCTGTATATTGAGTGTTATGTAATCTGTATAGCAAATCACAATAGAATTCCTTTCTAAATGTGATGAGGTGTCAACAACTAATTTATAGTACATACTATATTAGATAAGAATCCATGCTGATAAAGTATGATAAGATATGAATGTGACATTTGACTCTAGTAACTATCATGTAATTTAGAAAAAAAAAAATTATGAAAATAAGATCTTTTATAAGATAAAATGTTTTTACTAGTACCTCTCACCATTTGTTAGAAAAAAACATAAGAATATATATATATATATATAATACATTTTTTCTGCATAATACTTAATAATGTAAAACAAAAAAACAAGCTAATTCAATAATAATGGGTAAAATGACTCTGAATTCAAGTGATGTGTGATCAAGTGCTAAAATATTTTTCTCATTAATATAAGAGCTCAATGCCACCTGCCAGTATATTGAATATCATGTAATCTTTAAAGCAAATCACAATAAAATTTCTTTCTGAGTGTGATGAGGTGTCAACAAGTTATTTAGAGTACATACTATACTATAGATAAGGATCCATACTGATAAAGTATAATAAGATATGAATGTGAGATCTGATTCTATTAGTGTCATGTAATTTAGAAAAAAAAATATAATTTATAATTTAAAATTTTATTATTAGTACCTCTTACAATTTGTTAGAAAAACAAATACACACACACATATATATATATATATATATATTTATTTATTTATTTATTTATACACTTCTTTTTCTTTTATATTTTTTTTATAAAAAATATTATTATTTTTATTTTTACAAAAAGTAAATTACCTAATGAGATATTATATCATGAAGTTTTAAATTTGTTTTCTTACAATAATGTGTGTGTGTGTTTTTTTTTAAAGTAGAAGGGCTTTGTTTCAAAATAAGTAATAAAAATAATAAAAAAAGTATGTATTTATCATCAACAATATTTAATGGTGTAAAAAAAATTTACAAATTAACTCAACCATTACAATTTTTTGTTTACATTCCCTTAAATATATTTATATTATTTAACACGAACTGGGTGGTGTTTACTAAAATTAGACCCATTGGTCTTTAAAGGCTCTAGTTAACCATTATATCGTTGTAGTTACTTATTAAATTAGTAAGAAAGAATATCTATACATATTTAAAGTATTGGTAGCAAATATAATTTTCTTAAATTTGTAACGAAGTTCGAGTAATTTGGATGAGATAAAAAATATATTTTGACAAGGCAAAATAATATCATTCATAAGATTAAAAAATAAAAATTACGAAAATCATATAAAACAGCTTATACAAGCATTTATTAACTTTAATGTTTTATTTTTCATGCATAAGATTTTACATTCTCAAAAGACGTTTTGAAGAAGTAAAAAATAAATAAAATTAACGGGTTGGTTAATTCGGGTCGGGTAGAGATCGACACGGTGATTCTATAAAAGGAAGGAAAGAAAATTCTAGGGTGTTTGACTTTCTTGTTTCTTTTTTGTAGTGATAAAAGCACCGCCACCACCGTGTAATATCGTTGATTTAATGGCTATGAGATCGTGGGTGAGTCGAGGATCCGTAACTCGTGCGATGGACTCAACGAATCGCGGTGCTTTCAGTCGCTTCTTCAGCGACAAAGGTCGCGTTCTGAGCGAGGAAGAACAGGCCAAAGAGAATGTCTACATCCAGGTACTCTCACTTTTCGCCCTTTTCGGAATCAATCTTTGTAATGCTATGTTACACGTTTTTCTTCTGTGTGCAGAAATGGGAGAGGGAAAGATTGGAGAAACAGAAGCTTCAGGGTAATAAGGTTAGGGCTGAGAATGACAAAAACGCTGCTGAGAAGAACGAAGGCACTGCTGATAAGGTACACGTTTTTCTTTTTCGCTCTACTCATACTTTTATTTTTATTGTCAAATTTGATTTATTCTGTGTATGTCAAGAAACCACGTTTTTGAACCACTGCTGTGTCAATTACATTATTTTTCTTTTTTGGAATTTGTTACTTTTCTTATTTCATGCTGTAGAGATCACGATGAAGTTCAACTTCCAGAACTATGAAATTTTACATGATTGATGGGTTTACTCATTTGACATTTTGTTTGATTTGTGCAGTTCTTTTCTAACAATCTGTTGTGGTCGTCATTTGAGCGGTTCATTTATTAAAACTAATATAGGGGTTTTACAGAACACTGAACTTACTCGTTGTGAATCATATTCTAAATTTTTACCGTTTCTTTTTTGGGTTACGAATTTCGTTGTTATCAGTTTTGTGGGAACGGGTGACTGGTAGGTCTGTCTACCTCTTTTCTGCAATATTTAGCAGTTGAGATCATTTGAAAATTCTCTTTACTAGTCGTCATTTTGTTGAATTTGTTCAGCCCCGTTCTTTCTGTCTCTCTTTTTCTTTTTCTTTTTTTCCTGTGATTAAACAAACTACTAATTTGGTCTCCAAATTATCATATCACCGTCTAAGATTTTCCCAAAACAATAGAATTATGTAAGTATTTTCGGAAGTGCTGTGAATATCAATCACTTTTATCCCTTAGTTGATGTATTTCAATGAAGTTTTTGGATCAATTTCATGTGTTTTTAAATATTTTGTGGACTATTTTGTACGATTTGTAATATTTTTTAGACTACTCAAGTTGTTCTTTTCACTTTGAAGACTACATTGGAGAGAATAATAGTTTAAGGATGAAATTGTGGTTTATTATCCAATGCAATGTTTAAAGGGAAATTATACAGCCTTGAAAAACCGCATTGAAGTTCTTCTAAAATGTTGACTGCTGATACTGTTTGTTCTTGAATAATTTGTTTGCTTTTGCTCAGTTTTTGGTCAAATTCATTTTGGTGTAAACCAAGAGGGCCATTTCCTACATGCATGGACAGCGGTAGAGTTTAGGGGGATGGTCACCTTTTACCATGATTTGCACTTTATCAAAGCCAGCTAGGGGTGATTGGAATGTTCCATCAAGTCATGCCTGGTCCTTGTATAAAATGATCTTTATAATCTATCTTTGAAATGGGAAGAACTTGATTTGTTTTCATTGCATCTGTTTTTTTTCATCTTCGTCGCTTTGGAATTTTATTGTGGATCTTATGTTCTTGCCTCTCCAATTTTTCCACAATTTAACACTTATTTTTTCTTCTGTAGAAACCTCAAAAGGAGTGATTTACGCTTCGCACAAGCCGTCAACGTCACTTTGTGGGGAAATAAGCATGGCGAATAAAACACAATGACCCTGAGTACTGAACTTTGGTCTTTGTATAGAGTGTGTTTCTTGTTGATCTGTAGTTTCTTTAGTGATGGATGAAAACATGTCGTTGCATCCACAGAACTTGGTATGTTTGTTATGATATGATCCTTTCCATTTAATTTTCACTTCTGTTTAAGGAAAAAAAATGGTAAAGTTAATGAGTTTCACCGTTGATGCATTCAGTTTAGGAATGATTAGGTAATAGATCAAAGCTTATACCTTTTTTTCAAGTAACTAACCATTTATCAATTTGAACGCATATAACTGTTTAACATGGCTGTTATATTTGGATTAAGTATGAGATGGCTGGATTATGAACGGACAATGACTATCTACACCGCTCTAGTGTAAAGTCAGGTATAAAAAAGTGAAATTTGTTGTTTGGATTTTGAGGCCTGCTTATTCTTGATTAATGACTTAGTTTGTCGCTGTGAAATACAAAAATCAAGTTGTATGTATCCAAGAGGAGAAATGCTTTGCCCCTTTTTACAAAATGCTTTACTATTCTTTTTATTAATTCTAATTAATTGAAGAAATAATTTGAAAATAAGATAGCAACTGCAAAAGTAAGTAATAACTCCACCGGTAAGATTCAATTTAACATTTTGTTTATTTGGGTATACGATGTCATAGTTTTATAATTCAAATTACGTTTATCAATTGTAGTGTAGATATTGATCCTAAAAAGAAAACTGTGGATGCCGCTAGTACGTGAACAAAACAATGCAGCTGGTACGTAAACAAAAAGGTCTACTAAATTCATCAACTTGATCAAGTTGTTTTAAAAGATCAAAAGGACCTTTTATTAAGAAAATTCCTTATTGGTGGAAGTGGAGTAATGTGTGCATGAGGTATCCTAAGGGACTGATATACTTGAACTTGTTCCTACAAGGTTCAATTAGGCATTAGTAATTCGATTACATATTGTTCAAATATTTGACATGAAAAAACTCAAAACTTTGTGCCTTCTCTATCTATCCAAGGATTGAAGGGCAGAGTTTTTTTTTGGTGTCTCAGTCAAGAATTAGGGTCTCAAAATAAATAGCGAATATGTATGCTTTCATGTCATGCCTACCATTATGGATTTGGTTGTTAAACTTACTATGGTGATGATATTGTAGGGAAGTGTCTTGCAGAAAAATAGTTTGGTGTCAAGATGATAAAAAACTTAACACCTCTCATTGCAACTCATTGCAAAACTAATAAGAATGAGAATGAAAGAGGCCATTTTATTTAAAAGTCAAATTATAAAATCTCTTATCTACCACTTCACATAAACTATGGAATTTGTGAGTAGTTTATAGAAATAGAATGATCTTACTATTTTATGTTTTATTAAATCAATTTAGTATGTCCTAATATCTATAATTTGATTTTTATTCTTAATAAATTGGATGAAGAAGTGTTTTTATTTTTGTGGACAGATATCAAAAGAGTTGGAACTCGTTTATGGTTTACTTTAAATAAATTTCTTTAGGGGTATATGTGTCAAAATTAAGTTGCATGAGCTTTTTTCGGCAATGAGAGGATCAAATAGAAAAATGAATGTGAGAGTTTTGTATAATCTTTGAACTGTAAGGTTTATGTAAAAAGGTATATAGTTTGTAAGAATGTTTTTTTTATTTAATTTTTTACAAAAGCACTCGATAAAAGCTTTTTCAAATTGGGCCAAAACTGATGATTGTTGAAGGGTTGAAATCACGTGTTCTTAATGTGACAACGATACAATTACAGAAAGTGGGGACAATCACGGGATCTTTCAGATGAACGCCGAATGCAATCTATGGTTGGGGATTTAAAATCGAGTTACGTTCCCTGCATTTTTTCTTCGGATAATGGTGCTACATGAAAGGAACGGTAACCCAGAAGTTGCAATGCAGTAATTTATGAAGCAATTTTCCGTAATAGTCTATATTATTCGAATTACACCTTTAATTAACTTTTCTAACGTAATTTATTTTGCCTTTTACAATAAACAACAAAGTGAAAGAGATTAAATTGAATATTTTCGTCAAGACCAGAGTAAATTATTAAAACTCAAGGTATTTATTAATTTTCACGGGGTGGAAGTGGAGTTTTGGATAGCAGACATCGAGTTTAATTACTATTTTTTTTTTTTTTTATCTCTAGTTATAAGAATTTTCCTTTTTAGTTTTATGAGTTGTAGTTTTAACCATCCCATTCTAATTTTCATACTGTTGTTTGATTTTCTCTGTCAAGTGTAAGATAAAACTGTCAATGACCCACCGAACATGATGTAACTTATTTAATCGACCATCATCTGAGATATTCTTGTTAACATTTGATGACGACAACGACAACAACAAAAAATGTTGTAATTACAATTACCTAAATAAAACATCTTAAATTAAAGCCACTAAAAATAGCTTGCAAAAAGGTAGATCGAAACATGTTGTAGGAATTTACACCTGGTGGTGTGTCGTATCATCACTGTTCTCAACACAAACTATTTGGGCCTGAGGCCTGGGTGTAGCAATAAGTTCACACTCGTAACTGTACTCTGGATCCTCAAAATTTACATTCAGAATTCTTAGACATATTGGTTTATTAATTGTTATTTCGTTTGTTACCAACTTTAAGGTAGCATTGATTTGTCTTGGGCTAAGAACGGGGAAAATTACAATGATGTAGTGGGCACAGATCAGTAAACAATGTGCGTCTCTGAGACACCCGCATTATGCTTGATAAAAGTTCTGCAACGCTTTTCATTACCTTTAATAAGATTACAGACTTTTACCATAAAGTCGAAACAACCATCAAAACAGGCTTTGATCGCTGATTCAACGCTTTAATCCTAATTGCAAAGCAGTAACTGAATTGAAACACATGAAAAGAATTTGCATTACTATTCGATTCATCCTAAAAGATTAACTTTTTTTATTGACTACTAAAGTAACCCTTTCATCCTCACTGCTTCATTCATAGGATTCACCAAGGTACACGTACGTACTCAGAACATAACCTACACTACACTAAAATATAAAATAATTAGCAGCAACGACAACAGCAACAACGACTCTACTAAAGACCCTTGTCAGCTAGCGAAACCATGGAAGCTTTACAAACATACGATACGATACGATACGACACGACACGACCCGAAGCTACAACACTATACACAGCAACTTGTGTTGTGTCTACATTTCAAAGCCATAGTTGGAATACCCAAATGGACCCATTTGATCTTGCATGCTGGTGGAAGCGTACGAGAGCATGTCTTGTGACTGAGGCATTGAAGCACCAGGTGGAGGAACCCAGTTCTGATCAATGGGCACAGGCAGAGAGTTACTGTCCACGGTGGTTATGTCATGGATGCTTGATCTTTTCCTCTCCTTCTTCCCAGAATTCTGACGGAGAAAGTATTTCTGAGCATGACTAGCTACTTGAGTTGGTGTTCTTGTCACAACAACGTTTCTTGAAATGCTTCTCCAATCTCCTTTTCCGAATTTGCTCAGCCCAATCAGAAACAGCCTGTGTCACATATCACATGTCACATGTCACATGTCACACAAACACTATATCAGTAACCATGAATGCACTTGAAATAAGGACTCAAAACTAGTGATGATGGGATATGGATTCTGCTGGTGAAAGTTTAACTGAATTAACGTGTGAGAAGAAGCAAATTGCGGGTTTCGACCATCTTCAAATGCATGCATGACGATCAAAAAAGTATTGCAATGCACACGTTTGATATTTGCGATTTTCGAAATTCTGATTCTGTTAGTAACAAAAAATGCATTATCGTAAGCGTAGACGATAACGCTGTGTCACTGTAACTTATAGAGGGAAGAAAACAGAGGACTCGCGATTTCGCGAATTAAGAAAACAAAAGAAGAGGAAATTAAGAGCCAGCTGAGTGTAGCTGAAAAATAAAATCTTCGAAATAAAAGGGATTTATTTTAGAAACAAAAACACACAACGATCGTAAAAAAGTAAAATTCAGAAAAATGAAAAGGAAAAGATTTTTTTATTTTTATTTTTTTTGCGGGTCAAAACAGCAAAACTCAAAATTGGTTTGAACTTTTTCCCCTTCTTTTTTTTAAGATGATTCCACACAATTACGAAACAGGTCGCTGAGAAATGAAAGAAAATAAACCCAAAAATGAAAACCCCAAACACTAACACACGCAAAGAAGAAGAAGGAATCGAATTGAAGCGAAATCGTTGACAAACCTATGTTCCTCTTCAGTCCAAGGCGTGCCTTTCTTCCTTTCGGTCTCGCCCTGCTTGCCTTTGGACCCGAATGAGATCTGATTAGCGCTGTCCCACGCAGAAATCCCGGCACCGCCACTGAGTTGTGGTGGCGCCAAGTCATCCACGTAACTCGGGACCTCGACTCGGCCAGAGTCAATCTCGAACACGTCGTGAACGAGCGCGTCGTAGTGTTCCCTGACCTCCGCCGGCGTCTTGCCCGGAACGTGGACGGCGATCTGGTTCCAGCGGTCGGGGAGGTCCTCGGGCACGAGGAGCAGAGCGCGCTCGAAGAGCTTGTCGTGGTAGCGAGTCCACTCAGTGGGCTGAACCGGCTGGGGCTGCCACCGAGTCACGCTGTTGTCGTGAAACATCGTGGGTGTCGTGTTCTCAGTTGAATTGAAAACAATGAACAAGGTGAGGTTCTGCTTCTATTGGGGTCGTGTTTCGTGTTCCAACACTTTGTTTGTTTCTTTGTTTTCGCTGACTACGCGAAACCAAAAAAGCAGAGAGAGAGAGAAAAAAAAAAGAAAGAGAAAGAGAGAAAGAGTCTCGCTTTCTAGGAGATTTCGCTTCTGCGTTTGGTGAGAGATTTGGGAAAAAAACGCGATTTATTTATAGGGGTGGCGAATTTAATTAAAACTGGGTTTGAAGAAAATTAATATTTAAACCATTGTTGATGAAAAAAGCTATTTTAGTTTTAGGTGGGGTTTGGGAAAATCTGTTCTGGTGGGACCAGCTCATAGGGTCTTCAATACCAACACGTTTTTGCTTTTATTGTTTTTTCTTTTGTTTCTTCTCAAACTCTACAGTGCATGCTAAGAAACCTGCACTCTCATTTCTTCTCTTTATGGAAAACAATCACTATAATTAATCATTCCAACCTCATATACAAATTCATTGCATTTTCATCTTTTTTTTTTCACTTTTCTTATTTATTTTCTACACGTGTCGGACAGCTGTGCTTCATGCAAGTGTGTTTATTTACACTTCTCATACTCACTTTTAGTTTTATTAACTTTTTTTAGCCCTTTTCAAAACAAATACGAGTTAAATGAAATTCACATAATTAAATATGACTGTTTATTCGATATATTTTTCTATTTCATCGCTATTGAATTTTTTTAATGTTTATTTTCAACTTTTGCAAAATAATTTTTTAATAATTGACAATTTTCTATTATTATATGAGACGATATCTTTTGAGTAGTTTTTTATTTTTTTATATTTTAAAATCACTTAAAAATTATAGAAAAAAATTATTAAAATTTAGTTGTCAAAATATCACTATTTTTTTTCATTAAATATGTATATGTTCTGATATAAAGACATGAGTTGAAAGTTTTACATCAATAACACCTAAAAATAATTTATGATACATAAGTGATGTAAATTGAGAACAAGTTCAATGACTTATTTTTCCAAAAAATTGTACGACTTTAGTTGATTTTCATGTATTGAATGATCAACTTCCATTTTCAAACATAAAATAAAATTAAAAATTGAAAAAATTAACGAAATTTACATGATTTTTTCTATATAAAAATTACTAAATTTGTTTTCAGTACAAATTTCATGTTATAGATCAGTTTTATAAAATTGGGTTAATATTAAAATTCACTCTCAGCAAATATTAGTAAAAAAAAAAGTTTAAAATTGATGAGATTGAAAATGTAATAAAGTAGAGAAACATAGTATCTTGAATGTGATTGCATGTGGTTTGGTTTGGTTGAATATGATTTTGGTGTGTGCATAGTGAAGTGAACACGATTCCATTCTCTGACAGTGGCTTCTTTCGTTGTGAATGTGGGTGAGAGTGAAGATGCAGTTGAAGATATATAGAAGTAACGTATTGGGTTTACGCACTTCCCAATTTGGTTTCAAAACAAAGGTGTGAGTGATAAGCGAATAGAAGAAAATTTCCATTTTGTTGTGCTTTTCGAGTACCGTTTTCTCATTCCAATTCCTGAAACCTCGCGTGGTTGCAGAGAGAAGAATGTGTTCTAGTCGAACTTCATCATCTTTTTCTGTATAAAAAGTCTCTTCGGTCAAACCGACACCAATAAATTACTCTTTGGCGAATAGAATCCAACACCAACCGTTTTTACTTTATTCTTCTTCCATCAATTTAACTGTAGAATCTTTTCTGTGTTTATCCATGGAATCTACAATTATCTATTCTTCTCTCACCCACTTCTTAAATTTTACTATTTTAATCAAACACTTTCTTTACCCCTCGTGTTAGAACATAGGAAAGGTAAAAAACACTTTAGAAAAATGCTGCTTAATTCGCTTTATACTTCTTCAACACTGATTTTGACCCATCGTGAATGCAAAACTGAATAAACTATGTATTGGTAAATATGATGTTTTTCGTAAAAAGTTCTTCGTTTCTGAAATATTGCTTTTGTTGGAGTGATTTTCAATGTAGGTGGGTTGACTGTGTAGAATCATAACTCATAAATTTTGTTTCTGAATAGAAGCACCGATTGAGATTCAAATTCAATTCAGTATCGGTGCATGTATTATGACGTATGCCACATGTTCGATTAAAGTTCCTAATAATTGTTTTTTTTTTGTTTGAAAATGTGTAAGAATTTTTCTTTTATATTGGAACACCGAAGAAAAAACTAACAAACATTCAAGTGATTGTGTGGAGAAATATTGTATTAAAATTATAGTGCAGCTATTGTACCGTGGATGAAAAAAAATTCTCTATTTATAATTACACTTTAAAAAAGTAATAATTTTTTACCTAAAATCAACCGTACGATGCCTGAATAAAACAACTTGACTTGACAGGAAAAAATCCATAGTTTGACTTTGAAAAGATTAAGAATTCAACAAAATAAAAATGTTTGTGATGCTCCAGTTGCTCGGTTTCAAAGACAGAATTTAATTAAATATGTCATAGCTGGAATATTGACTAATTTCCCAAGCCTTTACAAATAAATTAACTACTTATGTCCTGTTTAATTATATTATTTTAAAAATATCTTCTAATAAATTGAAATTGTATTTTTAATTTGTATTCAAAACACTTTCATTACGTACAACTTAACAGTAATTATTGTTTTTTATTGATTACTTTTCACTTCATTAATAACCTGAAAATATAAATAATAAATTTTGTGACTATATTATTACAAGTGTATAAAAGCAAAATAATTAATAATATTGTTATTGTAATTCAAACCTAATACACAGGACCAAGCACAAGACCATCATTGTATGACCAGTGTTAATACACTTAGAAAAATATCTGGTAATGATAAAAGGGTGCAATAAAGGTTAAAATTTAACGATTACTTATCAATGTGATTCCTCTTCTGTAAATTTTTTACTCATTCTAAAAATAAATAAAACATTAAAGTTTCTCATATCACCACACCGAGAAATTTCATTTAAATGACACTTTACATCCATGGACATTACCATATTTTTCTTCCTTACCATTGTGTGGAATGCTTACTTTATATATTACAGATTATAATAAAATCACATATACAAATATTATATGTATTTTAATTGTTTGGTATTTCGTATCATACTATCACTATAAGTAAAAACATCTACATTATTATGTCATGTGTGGCTTTATTTAAGGAGCAAATAAAAAGTTTTTTTTTCATTTAAATATAAAAAACTATTAAATTTTGTATTCAGATGTCAGTTCAATTGATATTTTGTTAGAAGTAAAGCGGTGGAGCAGCAGCTTTATTCACATGAATGTCAACTTTACATAAATTTTAAATGAATTATTCTTTTTTTTCTTTTTCTATTTTTTTCTTCGTGATAGTAATAATATGAGTAAAAGTTCCCTCGTTTATTAAAGGAAAAAAAAAAGTAAATAAATACATTAGAAATAGACTAGATAAGGTAGTTTGTTTGATTGGAAAATAAATTGGGGAAAACGGAAGTTATTTGGTTAAAAATAAATAGAAATTGAAATAAAGTATACTTCGGTGGAGAAAATAGAAAAATATAAGTTATTTATATTACTTGATTTTAATAAAATATTTATCATTTATTAATATTTAATTTAATGTTTTGAATAATAAATATATAAAGCTTGTTTCATCCTATCATACTAATAACAACATTTAATTATTTGTATATGATTTTAATTATTTTTTACTTGTTTAATAGTTTTAGTTATGTAGTTTGACAAGTTAAAAATAAAATGTTTGTTTGTTTATTTAATTACATAAGTTGATATTTTGGTTTTTATTATCATTTTTACTTTTTTTTTATCTAACATAATCCTATAAATTAGTTTATAAATAATATTTGTATTCATTTATATTTTTTAAATTATCTTATTTAGTTGATGTAATATCTCAAATACATTCTTCCCGTCAAAGGCAAAATTTATACGTTTTCAAAGTGAGACTATACATTAATAGGTCTCCAACAATGGATGATACAATAGGTTTAACAAATAACTAACTTTATTATGATCTTATATCATATTAAGAAAAAGAGTTCAAACTTAACTTAACCTTACAAAATTGATTTATAAAGTGTTATTTACACTCATATATTTATTTTATCTCTAATTAATATGCTATAACACATCAATTGAATCAATTCACATTAATAATATTACGTAAATATATAAAATAAATTGGGTATCATATTTATTTATGTGAGTCATTTTACTACATAACGCAATGTTTGGACAAGTCAAGACAAACTATAAAATTTACAAGCTTTCACAAAATTAGCCAAATTATATTAACTTATTTTTAACCTGATCATGTAAACCGAGTTAAGTCACTTTAATATCCTTATTAATATTTCATTAGAACAATATTTTTACTTAAACAACAACTTTTATTAAAAACATTTTAATGGAACTCAAAAAGTTTTTCTCAATTCACTCATAAAACTCAAACTCCAAACTTGACTTAAATAATAACACAAATTACCGGACAGAGAGATTGATTTAAAAAGCAAATAATAGTTAATTAATATTTGAAAAGACTTTGTCCTACAATATTTACTTTAATGCAAGAATTTTATAGGATTTACATTAATTAATGTTTTAATTTATTTTTATTTCATAATAACTTTATATTTTTATAATTAAAAGTTAAAACAATATGTAATATTAAGGTATTTCAATAAAAGGAATTATATTTAAATATATAATTAGAAGTTTGACTTTCCTACATAAAAACTAGTTTCCTAACCCTACTTGTAAAAGATTATGAGTGAGTAGCTCTTTTCTTTCTTATAAAATTTGTCAACTTGTACTAATCTTTTAATTATGGAAATAGACATCAATATTTATTAAAAAATTAAATTGCACGTCACATCCCAGTAATTACTTTAAGAAGAATAAAATTAAATGTTTTTATTACCGACCGTACAACTGACATGTAAGTATAAAGTGTAAACATGCCGTAGGTGACACTTTATCCGTACAAGTACCCGAATTAAATCGATTAAATAAAAAATCAGATCGATGAATCCTATACTGTCAGAAATTTCCCAATTAAGAACTTAGAACCATTCAAAAATTATGAGTTTTTATTCGGTGAAAACGGATAAAAGATACGGTCGAAAAAATAGAGACACAATAAATGGAATGTCCGATAGGGAAAAATGGAATTATAGTAAGGAATATTTTTTTTTACAGAAGTGTTCAGAAGCGAACAATAAACTAATTTGTCATACTTTTTCTCCTACGTGGGTCGATTTTATTTATGGATGTCAATGTAGTGATTATGATTTTATTTTAATATTGTTCCCGAGACATACTCAATTAGTTTCTTTTATCATTAATATGTTATAACTTATAGCTATTGTTTAATTTTATTTTAAATAATTTCCACTTATACAGTTTTACTTATAATTAGATTTTTATTTTTTATTTTTAAATCATTTTAGTTTTAACTTATTTTATTATGATTTTATGTTTTTCTATTCTTTAATTAACATATTTTTTATTTTAAATAATCATTAAGCTGATTGATGGAGTTTAAATAAAACCATGACTACTCTTAAGAATTGTCAAAAATAATTATCATAATCATTGGTACTTTTCACCTAAAGAGATATGTTATATGATAGTACACTTCAAATAAAAAATTCAAAATGGAATGTTACTAACATTGTAAATTATCTTAGGCAAACAAACAAATTAATATATATTGATTGCTTATTGTTGTTAATCTAAAAATGAAGTTATTTTTGTGGATTTTAAAATTAATTGCATGGTTAAACTTGTTTTGCAAATGAGAAAAAAAATTATATATAACGGGTCACTAAAATCAATTTCTTGACAAATCTTATTATTTGTCATCTTTATTATTTATTTATTTCTATATTGTTTGTATTACTTAAGTAAAAACTTACGTCTTTAAGAGAAATGACAATTTTGTAATATATAAATAAGAACAAACATTGCCTTACTAAGTTGATTTAATAAAGTTGAGTTAGACATAAATTTTTTTACTTTAATATGATATTGTAACCACAAATAGTTTAATTTGATTGAAATTTAAGTTTAATGTGTGACTTGCTTATGTGCTCTCAATTCTCAGACATGATCATAAATATCTTTGGCACTAAAAATGTATTGGGGATTTCATATCCATAAGAATATATTGATTTTCATTATATAAATGGAAGCAAATTTTATCTTTATTAGTAATAAAATTTAATGAGAATAATTTAAGTGAGTTTCATTACATAATCATTATTATGTTTATGTTTTTCGATAAATATTTTACCACTTTATGAATGGATATGTTGTGACCCTTTTATCTGTGCATGTTTAATAAGAATTTTTTCAAAAACATCTTATAACAAATTACACTATTTTATGCAGAGTGATACTTGCCACAAATTGCATTATTTAATTTATATATTTTAATCATATTCATTATCATGATAAATAATGTTAAAGGTAATAGTAAGACAAAATTAACTTTAATGTTTAAGAAACAGTAATTGAAAGAAAAAGATAGAGAAAAACTTATGAATAATTTAATTGATGACGATAGATTAATTATTTTTTAAAGTAATGTATATAGCATTTGGTTGTTATAAATTAATTTTAATTAAATTTTAAATTTTAATTTACTTAAATAATTAATAATGGCATATTTATACACATAGTTGACTCTTTTATTTGAAATAAATGTATGTTACTCGATCGTAAACAAATGTAATAAAGATAGTTGACTTATTTATATAATTAATTATGCCTACATCAATATATATGTACTTTAAATTCGTAACAAACACAAAAAAAGAAACATATATATTTCTATTTTAAATAGTTTTAAAAATAACTAAATGTTTGAAAACTATTATTGCTGATCGAGTGTAATAATAACTGTACAGTCATAATGCAATCCGTAAGATTACAATTTTATTATACAAAAATAATTTATTGTTTTGAAGAAAAGTGTTATATTTTTTTATTGCGAAGGAGCATGTAAGAGAATCTAGATCGAAAAGATGGAGTGAGGATAAAAAAGAAAAAGATAGAATTGAAGAGAGGTTGGTGAGGTGTGTGTGAGAGAGTGTGAAGAAGCAGTGTGGAGTTGTCGGCGAAGGGTGGTGGTGGTGGGAATGACAGTGACGTCTTAGAACAGGTGATGGGTCCCACTTCTGATTCTCTCTGGAAACTACCAACCTCAATTTTAAATATCCAAAATCCAACCGAACCGAATCGGAACAAAAATATAGAACTACTCAAACAATGTTCCATGGTTCCATGCCACGTGGCTCCCACTTGGAATTTTACTCGTGGGCGTCTAGGTTCCTCAGTTTTGGATAAGATCGACCTGCCACGTCATCTCTCGCTTCCTCGTTTTTCTTCTTCAATTTTCATTCATACATTATTAATGCCCTTATCGTCTCACTTTAAAGATTTACGCCATCGATGCAAAACCATTATTTAAGCTCTGCAATTCCACGTGATTTCACTGTTCAATATCTCATAAATCTATCCCTAAAAATGGACCCAAGAACCCTATTTTTCATCTTCCCAACAAATTCTAACTTACTGCATCATTATAATACTGGTCCTCTTCTTTCGGTCACAAAACGAATTTGTATTTTTCCTCATATTGCCAAATTTTGAAATCTTTTGAAATATCAGGTTTGAGCTTTGTAATAAGAATCTGTTTACTCGCATTAATTTCAAAAACCTTTCATTCTTACAAAGATCATTCACATAATATAGCTACATTCTAAGAAGGATTATTTATTTAAATTTTGACAATTCTTCGTGTCATCCCTTCATATAAAATATTAGATCATTTCTTATCTAAATTGAAAAAGTCCGATAACTTTATTCTCTCAGCATTGCGCATCGTTTATTTATTTAATGGGTGTTTTACGATAATTGGAAATAAAATACAGTTACACCATACAAGTTTATAAAGTGAATTCAAATTTTTTTTTGTAAGTTTGGTTTAAAACATATTTTTAATCTAGTATCGTAATCATTTAAATTTTAGTGAGATTTATTGTTTGTTAGATTTATCATACTATTTACAATTAGATCACTAATTAATGTTTAGTTTTGCACTTACAATAAACTCCACTACAATAATATATTTAATTAATGATTAATTTTAGGAATAAAATATAATTCATCATTGTAGTGACCAATTTAGATACTAACTTATAAATTAAAAATTATTGGTAACTAAAATATTTTTTAAATTTGTCTCTATAGTGAATTGGTCTCTAAATTGATCATTGACACACTACAACAAAAGTTGCTTTAGAGAACAACACAAAATTGTGAGTTAAATCACAAAAATTATGTACTAAAGTTTAGACAACAATATTTTAGGCGTATTCTAGATAAGCATAGCGGTAGATAATAGATTATGATTTTCAGTACGGTAACAATTTTAAAATTGTTACTAAAAATCTTCATAAAAGATAACAATTTTGATGTACGTATGTCTCTAAATATGAATTGGTATAAATTGATCATTATAGTTATTAATTATATTTTTCCACTAAAATTAAACATATTTTTTTATAATAATTATATAAAAAATAATATAAATTTATAATATAAGATCATTCATTAATATTTAATCTTTTTATATTCAACATGTACATGGATTAATTATGTTAAAAAATTTTACCAATTAAAAACAAAATAAAGTGCGCTTAAAACAATTTTGAACTTATCATCATACGTAAAAAAACTTATTTACACTTAAATTTAACTCAATTTATAGTTTTTCACTGTTTAGAAAAATCCTCATCGTTTCCGTATTATTTAATCATATAACAGATATCTGCATAACCTCTCTGTAACAAAGACGGAAAGAAGGGTGAAATTGGTTAATAATTTAATGGGTTAAGTGGACGTGTGCATTGTCACCAACTCGTACGTGTTTAATAAATTTGTAATGATAGAGAAGAAAGCAATATTTAATGATGAAATAATGGTGCAATAATCACGCATGGGTTTGATATCCAGTTCAGAAAAATTTTGACGGCAAGAAAAAGAAAGAAAGAAGGTTTGAGCGAAGAATGACGCAAAATACTGATAACAGTAACTTGTTGTTGAGTAGAATGAGAAAGTTTACCGTCGTAGCCGTTATTTTGGAAACACAAATATGACTAAGAAACCCAACTCAACATAAAAATAAAGTGTGCATTTTTTTTTCTTCAATGGGACAAAATCATGAAAGTAATTGTTGAATTGCTGAAATACATAGCAAGTGGGAGGAGAATCTACTTAATAATTGTTTATTGTCAAATATAATCATAAAGTTTATTATTATTATTTTTTTCTTTCTGCAGAATGGTATCAGTTCTGTTCTGAACAAAACCAGAACAGTGTACTGATTTATACAGTAAAACTTTTGGAATGAGAGAATTCCGGGAGGAAACAAATGTGACCAGCGAAAAACAAGGTCTCAATGTCGTTTTCTCTTCTTTCCACAAATTATATATTCATACCTCAAATAAATTACACAATTTATTCAATCAGAATTGTTATTTGTAATAAGCTTTTTTTCTCAAGAAAAAGGAAATAAATTGTAAGTTTAACTGATTTTTAAGTAATTAATACATTTTGTTAATTTTAATTATTAACAATAATATTTTTATTGATAATGTAAAGTTTTTTTTTATAGCATAGGTGCATAATTTGATTAAAATAACATATTTTGGTTATTTTGAAATTTTAAGAATGTAGCAGTAGTCTTTCATTTAAAAGATAAATTTAATGAACAACTAAGAGATGTAAAAGTTAAATATATAAAGTAAACCTATTCTTCCTTTTTTATAAAATAATTGGTTTCTTAAAGTTTAAATTTTCCCTGTTTTATTTTATAGATTTTATTAATGATTTTTTTCCTAAAAGTTACGAGTTATAGGATAAGAAAAAGTAAATGTAAAATAATTGAACAGTATTTTGATTAACATAAGTGTCTTCTTTCTTTCAGATTAGGACATTTGTGTTTTTAGGATTAATTTTTGTTTTTTCGCTATAGCTGTTACAAAAAAATATATTAATATATGTTGATATAAGAGTTTAGAAATGCGTTTATTTGGTAGGTCTAGTTGGTTAAAGAATAAATTAAAAGAAATATGTATATTCAAAGCTAAATCTTTTATTAAAAGACGACTTTTTAATAACAGAGGTTTATTTGATAGCTAATTTAATTTGATAATAATTAAACAGTTATGTTGACATCATAATTATAAAGTAATTTATAGGTTGTATTCTTTTGACTCTCTGAGTGGTCAAAATTCGCTAATTCTTTATAAAGTAACTTATATTAATGTATTAGTTTTATTTATAATATCCAGTAAATATACTAAAACACTAAGACTTCGTAATAAGATTCTCTAACACTACGGAGTCACTGCAATAGTGAGAAGAAAACTAAATAAAAATGGTAGTCATCAAATTTATTAAGAAAAAATATATATAAAAAAACACTTATAAGAGTACTAAACCAAAAGTTTAGCAGAAAATATCACAGTATATATTAACAAACAAACTTGAAATATAATTCAACATTGTAAAATCAACAAATAACAAATATTTTAATAACGAATAATATAATATACTAATAAATTTGATATCAAAATAAATTTTAAATTTAATTCAATATCAAAATCAATATATGAGTATATATTTTAAATTGATTTTATCTTGGGATATATTTAAATTCAAGACGTGTAAATTTTAGTTTATTAACTGAATTTGTAAAAATAAAATAGTCTTACTTTTACAGCAACATCATTGTTATTATCGATATTATTATGATTATTTATTATTCTTTTATTTTTGTGGAAACTCAATAAGACAGGGCAGTGATAGTAGCCTGTGCATGTGAGAATACGTGAGTGTGTGTTGACTAAATAGAGGTGAGAGAAAAGTTGGCACATAACTTTAGAAACTAATAATGAGAAGCTTTTGTCCTTTTCTCACTCCTTTTCTTTTCATACACTGTCATACATAAAATGTCATAGGTATGTGTGTCAATGTTATTGTCATCACACCCTAGGCAATAATACTACTGCATGTATCTATCTATGTATCATCACAACGTTAGGTTTTCATTAACTCTTACGATTTAGGGTTAAGTTATAATGCGCATCTTCTAAAATAATTTATTTTTAAAAAATTATAAAAATAAATATCCATAAATGTGAAGGCAAAACAAGTTTTCACGACCCTTGTCCTAATTCAATTCATTGAACATGTACTGAAAAATGTGTATGTGATTGAGTGTATAGACAATTACCTAAAGAAAAACAAACCAAATATGTTTCTTTCCCATATTTGGCTCTTACATTCTCCTTTTGCTTAATTTTGGCCATGCCTACCTTCAACTAGGCCTCCCAACAACACTACACACAATACATTACGATGAATACTAATCAAATGATCTCTATTTTTTATAAAAATTATTTTTTAACTTATTAAATATAATTATCGATATCTTTATTTTCAATAAATTATAATGGTATACATTGTTGCAGATTGTGAAATTATTCTGTGACGGAGGTCAGGTGGACTAAGTTAGTAAAATTTATAGTAAGACAACAGTTGAGGGAGAAATTATTGCAGGTAACATCAATTGTCTTGTAATAGAAGTCAATTGGGTTGGATCACAATTGAATCGTAATGCTTGGACTATTAGTATACTCTTTCGTAAAAAAAAAATTACATCCTGACTAATGACTATAATTTTTGGTCTAATCATACATACATACATACATAAATATTATATATTTACTTTTTTAAATAGTACAGAAACAACACCGAATTCCATCCTATAATTATTTTATACACAACCCAATGTATTCTTCGTAAATAAAAAATGTGACAGCGTACACTCTTGAAAGATATGTTTTATTGAAATAATCATTGCTTGATGAGCAACAGAATATCATTAATTTCAATGCAATTTTTTTATAAGCAACAATTGTTAGAGTTTTTTTAAGGATCACGTCTTAGAGTAGTTAAACAATGGAGATGTTATTCAATTACCCTTTTTAGAATCTAAAATAACTTTTAGAATAATTTATACATTTATTCTTTTGACAAATTATTGAAAAATATAGAACAAAATCTAGTTTGACAACATCTTTAACGTGTATTCTTTTATTTAAGACAAGGCAATGACAAGCTACCAAACATAAATATAGACAATATTATTCTTTATGTAATGCTAAATTTTTTAATTAAGTAATATCTGTAAACAGCTTAATGAAATGGGTAGCCTTGATAATCACGATTATTATTTTAATTTTTGAGATAATAATTATTTGTATACAGCTGAGTGAAATACGTAGGTAGGAATAATAAGGAGTGCAACCTGGTAGACGCATACGTAGAGCGAAAGAATAGGATGAATGAAGAAAAAACATCATTAAAATAAGAAATTGATTAGGGTTTCGTGTTGTAACAACAAAATCAGCAGCAGCCTATTTGACCTGAGAATCCCATAATGTCGCAGTTTTCTTTGGCCTGTTTTCTTCTTCAATTCAATTCAACCAAACCTAACTTCATAATCATACGTCTCCGCTGCTATCTTTCCCTTTAAGGGATACACCACACGTATCGGTTATTTCTTGTTACACCTCATTCATTTCTTATACTACACCACACTCCTTTCAGAATGAACCAGCAAATTAGTGGACTCAAAAGCCCGTAGATTCATTGATTCAGAGTCCAGTGAGCGCTTATTCTATAAACACCTCCCTGTTCTACTAATATACATCTTTTAGAGTTACTTTTCCAAAAATACCCCCACACGTACTTTCCCCTCCATCTTAAACTTTTAAGTAGTTGAACTTTTCTTTTCTTCTATTTCTAGACTATGATTAGTCTTGAGTTGAGAAAAAAGGCTTAATTAACTATTGGCTTCGTATATTTAGTTATATGCCATTAACACCAATTTAATAAAAAGAATCCAATTAACTTTACTTAATAAATATTACAACTTAATTGAGTAAAAAAATATATAAACCAAAATAAATATATTAATACAAAGATCAAAATATTAATTAAGTCATAGAAGAAAAAAAGACTTCTTGTTTCACAACGTTCAAAATTTGTTACATAAAAAAAAATATTTTAAAATCATTTTCTATCTTAATTTATTAAGACGGCTTTTAAAACCAAACCAGAATAAAACTATCAAATTTTAAAACAAACCAATATCTTAAATTTAATTATTGACTTTGATGATATTGTCTTAACAAACTTGATGTTATATATGAAATAAAATATGTGCATAGGAGAATCATTGTTCACAGAAAAAATAAAGAATAATTTCCAGAGTGTTTGTGGAAATAATAATAGAAAGGGGAGTGTAAATAGCAACTCCCTCAATTGAGTGCCATGGCATTTTCTGGGTAATCCGAAATAGCCCAATTCTGCTTCAAGCAGTGCTTAATCCAAAAACAAGCCCATTTCATTCATTACAATGTAATTGATGTGGCCAAGTCTATTTGTTTTTTTTTGTTTTTTGTTTTAAAACTTATTTATTTATAAAGGCATCTTTACTAGTTAAAAAAAATCTTATTTAAAAATAAAAATCGATTAAAAATATTTTTAGGGTTTTTATAAAATGAAAATCTTTTAAATATATTTAAAGATGCTTTTAAGGTTTAATCAAACAACCAAAATGTTTTTCAAAATCATCCAAAGACCACCCAGATGCAAAAAAACAGGTATGAATGCAGTGATGGGTATAAATCGTTTAAAGTAGCTAAGATAAAAATAAAAATGAGTTGATTTTACAATACTACTCAAGAATAATACTTAGAGAATATACGTTTTCAATCCTACGTACTATAAAATCAGTAAATTCAAACTTAAAAAAAATAATAACGTGTTTTTTGTTTCTAGTATTTTATAATAAAAAAATCCATAACTGAATATTAAATTTAAACATAAAAAAGTAAATTAAGATATGTTGCGAGGAAATGCATTAAATACCCATATAGTTAGGACAGGTAAAACGAGTCAATCTAACATGTTTTGACCTAACTTGTCGCTGACCCGTCAAAAGTGAATTGGATCGAGATGAAACGTGATATTTTCTTTTTTTATTTTTTTAATTATTTTTAAAAAAATATTATATATATATATATATATATATAAATAAATATTAAAAACATATTTAATCATATGTATATTTTTTAAACATTTAATTAATTAGCTAATATTTTTAATTAGATAAATTAAAATAATTATTATATTTATATGTTAAATTATTTTATTATAAACTAATAATTAAAATTTAATCTGTGAGTATTAATAATTTAGCATACAATATTATCATATATTTAAACTTTCAAAAAATATAATATAAAAATTTTAATCTTTTAAATATAATATTTTCTTCATTTTGGACTATCAAATTCACAAACCAAACACATAAAACCAAAACTGATTGACGATTTAAAATTCTCATCTCACTTTGAATGGTGTCCATTTTGCAATCCCTACACATAGTTGTGTATAATAGGCCAACCTATTTACATGTGGTTTTGTAAGAGTTACATTTTCTTATTATAAAATTTATGCTCATATTATGCTATAATTTTCTTAACTTTATTTTTTGTTTCACTTTCGTGAGAGTTGGATATATATACTTCAATTTGACTAGCTTTAATTTTATCGAAAATTCTTTGTCCATCTTTTTATCTTTTACTATAATCAATTAAAAAAAAATACCATAACTCAAGTGGAAAACCATACCTTAACATTAAAAAATGTTGCATAAAAGTGGAAAGCGTGTTTGCATTCACATAATTCAAGTGGATTCAACGAAACTTGGGAACGTGAGAATCTTATGACGTACCGTGCTTACATGTGCATAATTCATGTGAATGGAATGAATAAGGTAAGCTTTTTTGTTTTTTAGCAAAAAAAAAAAATGACGAAAAATGAAGATTATTTCTATTGTTTTAACATAAAAAAGGCAAATCATCTTTATTAGTTGATGTTACTTAATTATTGTTGACAATAGTCACCTAAAAAATCTGACAAAATTAGATGGCTCCACTGAAGTTAAAGCTGAATACAACAACCATACACTACATCAAAAAGATTTAAATTATAATAATACAATATTTTATTTGTTTACCCACTATTACTAAATGAACTTCCTGACTAATTTTTTTTATCATTCATGCTTCTATGTTGTTTAATGATTCGTAAAAATGACTAAAAAAAAAAATACTGAATTAAAATATTGTAAGGGTGGTAAGTTAGAGTGTGAAATTTTTAATGGGAGAGTGAGTGGTGAAAAGAATCTATCAATAACTTTTTATGATATATTAATTCTGTTAGGTTGGATTTAGATCCTAAAGATACTTTATAGGTATTTATTTAACACAATTATGTATTAATAATTTCAAAATTATTATTTTTTAAATTATTAGCGATAAAAAAATGAGTTCGTGGTTCAAAATACTTAATAACATTTAGAAAATATATTGATAAAAAATTATTTTTGTTTGTTTGTATATTTTTATTGGACTGAATTATATTCATGAAAAAGTATAAAAAAGTCATAATTCAAAATTGTCCCCTTTTCAATCTAGACATAGCACTATGCCGAATTAAGAGAAGTTTGATAATTTAAGTTAAGCACCTAACCATCAACATGAATTATAAAGGACAAACTTATTCATAATTCATATTATTTTTTAACTTAAATTGAAGTTTGTTTTCGCGAATCTTCTTGATAAAAGTTTGTGCTAAAATTTATCGAGACAAATAACCCCAAACTAATTAAAAATTATGCTAAAGTTTCCTTTTTCTTTAAAAGTGGTTTTACTTCATCATTAGAAAGTTAATTAATCTTTTAAAATTATAGTTTATCGGTAATTAATCTTTTGAAAATTCAGAACATCCTTATCCTACATCAGTTAATAGTAGTCCTGTATTAATAGGCTTCTACAGTTGTTGTATTGTATATATAATTAAAATTTCTTTTGGATTTAATGGGCTAAAGCCCAATAAGGCCAACCTAGAATGTCTAGGTCCGTGATTAATTTTTGTCGTTGATTGCAAAAAAATATTAATGTCATTTTTTTTATGTTCTTCGCCACTTAATGCTATACTTCACTGTAACGTTTACATCAACACCGACACATGCATCAATGTTTTTAGTACAGTAGATGTTTTTTTTAATGTACTGATATGATTTTTATATTTCTTTATAAGCATTTGATTAAGCTTGAATTAGTTGCATTATTTAACAAGAAAGTTATGATTACATTACAATTTTTTTTTAATAAAAACTAATTAAAAGGTCAATTATAAATGGAGAGTTTGAAAGTGGAGATGAAATTAGAGAGAATTTGGTTTTTGTTAATTACACAAACTGTAATTAATGCTCAAATCACAAAAAGATCTCAACAGAAAAACTATAAATGTGAAAAAAATATATTTGCTAGAAAAATTAACCTTCTATAAATATAGAATACTTGAGAGAAAAAATAACCCTCTATTCATAGGTATAAGTTAATTAGAACCAATTACCATTTCTATGAAAAATCGTAGAATATTTATTGCTAGTTCCAAAATCAATGAGAGTGATGGATTTTTGTTTGGATCGTTAATATTTTTGGTGTGATAATCAGAAATGAAGGGATAAAAGTCAGAGAAAATATTACCTCTTTAGTGTAATTGGATTATTACAGTAAAAATCTATAAATAATATAAGAAAGTTATGAGAAAATAGTGCCTCTATACTATACTTAGATTATTACTGTAGAAGTGTACCAGTGTCATAAATTAAATGTGTCTGAAAAATATTACTTCCTAAATACGATTTGACTATTTTTATAAGAACGTGTTATCTTATTAGTAAAGTCTGACAGGACATTTGCTAGAAGATTATTTTATGAACATAAATGGTTATCTTTTAAAAGCATAAATTCTTATTTCAAAATATTTGAGTTACAAAATTAGAAATTTAGAAAAAAATAAAAAAATCTCCCGCATCGGACTATAAAATACACATATAAATATACACTAAACAATTATATATATATATATATATTAATTTGGTCTTATATTTTTTTTATTATAAGTCCCCATATTTGTTAAATATATTTGTTAACTATTGTGAGCTTGGTTTGACGGGCCGATCCGCAAGCTCGTCAAAAAAATGCAGGGTGGACTAAAATATTGAGTCCTCGCGAGTTGATCTGCTAGTCCGCATAAAAAATAATTTGTATTTATGTATATTAGTTATTTTTCTTCTAGACTCCTGCGTAATGTTCCAAATTCTTATATGATTGAAAAAAGACAAGTATTATGTATTTTTGAATGTGTTAAAATTTGAAGAATACATCGTGTATGTCAAAGTATGAATATGAATACGATGAAAATATTGAATTATCAATTTATCATCTAACTCTCCAAAGTATTTGTTTAATTTTGTAAACTTGTTAAAGTTTTTCAATTTATTGAATATCGAAAGCTTTATCATAAGTTTTTTTTTTTAAGAAAAAGAAGGAAAGGCAGGCTAACTCGCAGGTCCGTGAACCTGCACTTATATGGGATGGGCAAGACTTTTCAATCCGCATTAAATATGTGAGATGAACCAAGTGCAGGTCGGGCTAAACGGGTCAGAACGGTCCGCGTTACCACCCTTAATCATACATCAAAATTTGGATTAGTTTTTATTTATTTTAAATCATTTTTGAAGAATAAAACGTATCATATAAAAGAAAATAGTCCTATGTAATTAGAAAAAAAAACAAAATTTTCAATATATAGCTCAATAGAACACAATAACAAAAAAATTTAGATTTAAAGACTAAATTAACTATATTTATTTGACAAATATTAAAACTCAATTTAGTAAAAAATGAAAAATATAAAGAGTAATTTGAAAATGTAAGAATCACTGAGTAAACCATATATATATATATATATATATATAATCATATATATTATAATGATTCAGAAATAATTTAAATATTATTTTATTAAAAGCATAAGAAAAGGTGAATATATATAATTTTGTACCAAAGGACGTGAGGATCTGAGTGTGATTGAGTTAAATCAATTGAGATGTGAATATAACTATTTAAGATAAGAAGAGAAAAAAAAAAGATGAATATACATGTACTCCCATAATCCACTTCCACTTTTCAAAGCAAGACCTAATAAACCTACATCAAATCTCATAACACTTTTTCTCTTCAAAACCGTCCTTATCTTCACTCTCACTCAATAAAAAAGGTTCTTTTCTCACTCTTTGTTTTTTCTTTTTTATAATTAGATGGCCCCACTTTCTCATCAAAATTTAATTAATCCACTTTCAACTCTCTGTTTCCCCATTGTTTAAGCCTTTAAGACCTGTTTATGGAGATCTGAATTTCATTTTTTAATAACTGCTATTGTAGTATTACTTCAGAATAATCAATTTTGTATTCAATAACTTTTAAAAATAATATCACAACAAATAATTTTAATTTATGATAATCATGGTTCAATTATAAAATATATTTGGGCATTCATAAATATTTAATTTCATATTTTAATGTATTCGCAATAATTTAAATATTTAATTTCTATTTCTTTGCCAATAACATCTATGGTACTTTATACCTGTAATATCAGTAAATAATAAAAAAAACGGATATGAAAAACGTCGTAACAAGTTCGTACTTTTCTATTGTTCTAAAATATTTCAAGAAAACGGAGAATAATATGATATTTGCATAAAGATCGTAAATAGACAATTATTTTATAAAGTCTCGACCGACCGAAAAAAAAATGTGAAAGAATCTTTCATCATCAAAACTTTGAAAGCCACATTGTTATAAGCAATAGAAGAACACAAACTTTTAGTTTTCTCTTTTAAATTAGGAGTGAATATGATTTTGATATTTTTTAACAACTTAAATATAATAAAGATAAATTTTAATAGATAAAATAATATAAAATCTATAAATAGATATAAACCTTTATTATTTGTTTCATTAAAATCTTATCTATATATAAAATTTAACTTTAAAAAATAACTAGAATATTGTTGTGTTGTTACATTCGAAGAGATGATAAGATGAAAATTAAATTATCAATAAATTTCACTATAAAATAGTTAAAAGAAAATGAAAAATATAGTACTATTTTACTAATGGAAAAAAAAATTCAAAAACAATAATTCTAAATTATCTACAAATTTAACTAACAAATATTTATCAACAAATTGATAAAATCAAAATTCATCCTAAATTCCAGTACTATATGAATGCAAATAACACAATTTTTGTTTACAAGCAACTCCAATAGTTAAACATTAAATATGTGAATAAGCTTTCTAAAGTTCATATGTTTGTTTTCTTTTTATTTTAGAAATCAATCACTTTTTCTTTTTTATAAAAAATAAAGATAAATAATTATTTTAAAAGTTGTATTATAATCTTAAACAAACGGATCCAATAATCCTTATATACTCTACCTCCATGTTAAGAATCGAGTATATTATTTGAGTTTAATAACTACATAATAATTTTATAATTTTATACGGCGATATAATCATAAACTCTCATATGATTATTAATCTTAAAAATAAGTGCCTTCTAATAGTGATGGATATTTATGAGAAAAATATTAAAAAAAGATATAACACTATAATATAAGAGTCCAACTTCCATAATCAATTTATAAACTTTCTTTTAACAAAAGCAGTTAAAATAATATTTAATTTAACTATGTAAAAATAGAAAGTATAATAATATATAGAAAAGAAGAAAAATCATAAATTTAAATTTTTTTATTAGATGATGTCAATCATTTATTCACGTGGAGATTGAATTTTGGCTCGTGTTATATTTTTATAAGGATACTCTTTTCAAAGAACCATCATAATAAATGTATAATTTTTATGCTATTCAATTTTATTATTTTTATTTTATATAAAATTTAGTCTTACATTTATATTTCTAATATTAGCGATAGATTTCTTAAAAGAATAATTCAAAAAAATAAAACATTAATAAGAAACAAACTCAACTTTTATAGAAGATGTATACTTCTTTCCTTTTAAAACTTTGAAATATCGATATTTTGAACAATAAATTTACATAAGTTTTTTATTCTTTTTATAATACTCAATATTTATTTGAAGTCCCAACTCAATTAGAGATAAAACAAATTTTATAATATATAAGTGAGTGCAAACCTCACCTTATAAGTCAGTTTTGTGGGATTGAATTAGACTTAAACTTCATTATCTAACATGGTATCCGAGCCAGATTTAAAAAAAGAATAAAAAAAATCTATCCTGACGAAATTTTTTGGACTTCATAATATATAAGTGGAGTACAAACCTTACCTTGTGGAGCTGAGTAAAGCTTAAATTTCACTCTCTAATAATATTTTTTTATTTTATTTAAAGCAGATTTAAATTCACAACTATATTTCAACCCTTTTCATATATAATTTTAAAAAAAAACTTATGATATATATGATAATTTATGAAGCATGTTTTTGATTAATTTTGGAAAACTAGATGCTTTTTTTGAGTGGAAGAGTTTGGGTCCATCGAGAGTTGTTCTGAGCTGAATCTCTCTGCCAGGTTGGGTTGAGAGTGTGAGTTAAAAGTTTTGAGTGTATGAAACAAAAACAAGACAACTTTAAATTTCAGAGAGAAAGACATAACCCAAGTGGTCTTCTCCACACCCTTCATCACTCTCCTCTTCTCCTCACCATCCCTTTTCCTTCCTTATGTTCCATATAATGCTACATTGTCGTGTTCCTACTCCTTTTCCAAATCTGTACTTCTAAATCTTCTTTGCATCTACTCATGATTTCATTTCATCTCCAATTCCTTCTTTTTTTTCTGTTCATAAAAATTTAAAAGGAATTATCTTTTTTCATTTTAAACAAAAGGGTTAAACTATTTTATTTCTTGGTTTCATCTTATTTTGGTTTCATTAATATGAAGAAAAAAAGGAAAAATATCCCATAAACTCTCAACACAAAAGCATAACTTTAAAAATTCTCTTTGCATGTTACCAAGTGCCCGCAGACAGTGGATTCAAATAGTGAATCTTTGGGTTTTATTAGGACATGGAATATTTCATACACGTTACGACATGATCTTTAAAAACATTTCACGTGGATTTTGTTATTGTACGAATTTTATGTTTACTAAATAAGGCATTTAACAAAATGGTAAATAAAAATAAACTATATTTATAATTGTTTTAAAATGAATTCTTCATCAATTATTTTTTTTTTTTTGCAAATAACCTTTAATTTTTTTTCTTGTACTCTCTAAAAAGTATCACGATTTTGTGGTTTAAATATAATACATGTCATGGATTAGTCGGTAGATCCCTAAAATAAGAGATTAGATATAAAAAAATCCAGAATATTCTAGAAGATCAAATGGAATAACTAATAAATGAAAAGAATAATGTAACAACAAAATACATTTTATGGGGACTCCCTTTAATAAAACAAGAATTAAAAAAATGAAAAAGTTGAAGGAACCATTTATATTTGACCAGTAACCGAAGATTTGGATTGTAAGAGGTATTAGGTTCTAATCACTTTCCGGGATACAATGTCACGGAAAACTAAATACTAAATACTTAAATCAATTTTAACGTTGATTTTATCTATTGATAAATAAATAAATAAAAAGGTAGGTCATGTTTGGTCAAGAGAATAAGTAAATGCGTGATAATATATAAAAAAAGCAGTTATTTAATAATAAATTGTTATGTATAATAAGTTTATTAATTTTATAATGCTTTTTTAAAAAAGAAAGTGACGTCTATCATAACTTTTAATTGTCTTACAATATAATATTTTTAAATTTAAATACACTTTTAGATTTTTTTTATACGACGAATGAGTTTTCATACTAGTTTTTTAAATTTTTTTCACCTTTTTTCTTTAAAATTCAAGTAATTGTCTTTTAGTTTTTACAAGACTAATAAACTTAGATTTTAATATATCAAATAGTATTTATTATTGTCATCCACTCTCAATATATTCTTAGTGAATCAATTTTTAAAAAAAATAAATAAATTCCTTTTGTTATTTTTTACTGTACTCACGAGTATGTCAAAGATTTAATACTTGAGAAATGTTATTTTGTAGGTTTGTGCTTTTGTTCTTTTTACGATGATAAAAAGTATAAATGTATTTTCAACTCCTTTTCTTTGTTGTTGGAATGAAAATAATTGTCAATTAAGAGAAATTATTTTGAATTATAAGAAGATTTTAATCTTTATTATAAATTGAGTAATAGGATAATTTTTTATTTAATTTTGCCCGATGAATTGTATCTCTCTCAACAAATTTGTTGTGTTTTGAAATGATAATTTTACTGAGATATATTATATGTATATATTAAAAAATTAAAAGTATGTATGTCTTTGAACTTTTACGTGTATTAAGATGATAGTTAATAATTTTATTGAGTTAGTGTATATTATGTTGGATTAAATTATTTGATATTAGATCCATCACATGATATATATATATATATATATATATATATATATATATATATATATATATATATATATATATATATATATATATATATATATATATATATATATATATATATATATATACACGTAAAAAACAACTTTTGCACCTTCTTTATATTTCAACACTTGTTTCTTCATTATTTTGTTACAAGCATAGCTACAATTACCCAACTACAGAAAGGTCTTATTCATGTTTTTATATTTGTTGTGTGTTGCTTACTGAAGTTTATATTATATATGTATTATATATATTTAAAATATTTTAATTGTGTAAACCTTTTATTAGATACATAGCAATACTTGTATATGATAATATTTTTTATGTACAAGGAATATTAGCAACCTGGAGTATTAAAAATCTCATATATTATTTACATTTTCAGTTGTAATTAATCATAATAACTTGCAAAGTAATTCAATTATTATAAACTAACAATGTTAAAGAAATATTAAGTTGCCATACGCAACAATTTATGACGTAGTATAAATATATTAAAACTGTATATGCATTGTAGTTAAAATCAACATTTATAATAAGCATATAAAATAGTGATAAAGTTTATTAATATTTTTTATATTTCACTATTAAATATATAAAACAGTGATGAAGTTTATTAATATCTTTTAAACCACAAATTAGAGCTGTTAAAATGGTTGGAACACGCAAGTCAACCTAGTTCACCACGGGTTCGGGTTGGATTAAAATTTTTTCACAAATTTTAATATGGGTTAATTTTTGACTCGACTCACCTAGAACCAGATTCATCCGGATTGAACCTGTGGTGAGCCTGGTTGACTCACTAACCCACAAATAAAGGGTCACATAAGTATTTTTTGTTAAGTTGAGTTTTCTATTTGGGTCATGTTAGGTTGTTTTTTTTAGTCAATACATAGATAATTTGTATTTTTGTGATTTTGGTTTGTATTTGGATTGTATTAAAGTTTATTTAGATTTTAATTAGAATTATAATATAGTTTTGACTCAAATTTTTTTTTAAAAATTGTATTTTTTTAATTAAGTGAGCTTGTGAGCCAACCCGTTTAATCTACAGACCTGCGGTGAGTTGAATTGACTTACTAGGTGATTAATCTTTGGTGAGTTGAACCAGATCAGACCGAATTATCCGTTTTGACAACTCCAACACAAATAACTTAAAACATAGTTTTTTATTATTCGTGCCAATTTTACTCCATGGAAAGTCGAATAACACTTTAATGGACGGAATCGAACAATGTTCATCCCTTCTTTTTAAACGGTAAAAGGGAAAGCCGAAAGTCGCAAACATCAAAAATAGAATTACAATTTAGGAATTACTTTGAAAGATGCCCAGAACTGACCGAATTTTATTTTAAATGTGATTTTTCTAATATTTAATGTTTTATCACAACATTTTTTTCCTCATAAAATGTGTGTAGAACAAAATTCTAACATAAATCATTTAAATAGATTAATATAAATTTGTTATGTATGTCATATTCAAAGACGTTACAGTATCTTAAAAGTACTTTTAACCACCAAAAACTAACATCATAATCATTAAAAGCTTTTAAAACAATTTGTTAAAATCAAGTATGAATACAAATTTTAAAGATTGTATTCACATGTTTGTTAAATTTTCTCTTCTATATATATATATATATATATATATATATATATATATATATATATATATATATATATATATATATATATATATATAAATTGATATGAATATCATAATCCAGTATTACATCAAAGTGTAGAAAAATAACTAATTATTAGGTTTGTTAAATTCTTCTATGAGAACACATTTGGAAGATTTGAGACACACCGAATAATGTGTAAATACATATAAAAAAGTATGATATTATTTTGACTATAAAGTGTTAAGGTAATAAAATTCTGATTTTTTTTTTAACTCTCTTTGTTTATTGTTATAAAATTTTCATTAATTAAAGATAAATCTAAATTATATGAGTCCGATAAATTTCGTCTCTAAGATCGAATTAGGTTTAAATTCATTATTTTAATACAATATGAAAACTATAAGGTTATGTTTGTTTCTAAAGCTTATGTTTATATAAACTGATTTTGGAGAATTTGTAATGACATATTTGAGGGAGTAAAGCAGGGTGTGATTTTCACTATAGTGAGAAGATTTCAGTGAGTGTTAGTTCACTTCCAATACAATTATTATTTTGTTTTTATTATTTTTTTTTTATCTTTATCACATATCAATTTAAAACAATTTCATAAAGTTAAATTATTTCTTAATTTTATTTAAATTAATCTCCAAATTTCTATTTCATCTTAATTTATAAAAATCACATTTTAATTTAATATATTTATACCAATATTGTTTTATTTTCATTTTAAATAATCATATTCACATTTCATTTTAACACAATTTATACTATTTATAATTTAATTTAAACTACTTCCATGTACATGTGTAAAATAATAATCCTATTTTATCAATTAAATAATTCTTTAACTTATCCCATCTATCTCATTAGTCACTAATTTTGTAACATCTCAAAATTTAGTATATTAGCATATTTTTATGCATTACTTTTGATGTATATTTTTAACATATTAAGAAGAAGTAAATATAAAAATATAAAAAAAATATGAATATTCAAGGAACAGAAGATGAACAGCATTGGATATAGAATGCAAAAGGAACATTCACCGCAATTTCTCCTCCACGTATTTGTACTGCATCAAACGGTGGATAATATATGATAAGATGGAAGGAGAACATAGACACTGATAAAAAAAGAGTTCGTGAGTGTGAGAAAAGAAAGAAGAGATCGATAATGAATAAAAAAAGAGTTATTCAGACAGCAAGTATAAATTTTTACGATATATCTTTCACAATAATTAAGATAATAGGAAGAGATATTTATTATCTTATTTTTTATTTTTATTATCTTTTCATTTATTCATAATTATGTTTATTTTTATGTTTATCTTAAGTGAGATATTTTTAACCTTGTTTTAATTTATATTTTAGTTCTATTTGTTATTTATTTATTTATATTTATCTTCATTTATGTACTAATCCTAATTATTTAATTTATATTTACTCTTATATGTTTATTTATATTTATCTTCAGTTATGTATTGATTCTTTTTATTTATTTTTAATTATGCACTAATCATATTTATTTATTTACACAATCATATGGTTTAATATTGTCACAACCGAAATCGCAACGAGATAATGAACCAAACAAATAAAATTTGTAAAAGAGGTTTGGAGTTGCTACATAGTTATTATAATAAACTATGGAAAACCATAAAAAAGTAAGATCTACGAAAACAGAGATCGGGGGTAGAGAAGTTAATTACGCGTAGGGAAGGTGTTAGCACCCTACAACGCTTATCCTAATATGGTACCTTTAATTAAAATACAAATTGATGTGGTCTCCTTTAAATATTTATTTAAAAATAATAATAATAAATAAATAAAATAAAATAAAATAACAAATTAATAAATTAATAAATTAACAAATTAACAAATTAACAAATTAATAAATTAATAAATTAATAAATTAATAAATTAATAAATTAATAAATTAATAAATTAATAAATTAATAAATTAATAAATTAATAAATTAATAAATTAATAAATTAATAAATTAATAAATTAATAAATTAATATATAAAGATGACAAAGAAAAACAAAGGAAAAAAAAAAGATTTTTTTTGTCTTTTGGACTCGACAAGGATTACTCCTTGCTCCTACGTATCTCCATTTATAATTGAAAAAAAAAAACAATTTGTTCGAAGATGTTGATATCACTTTTTTTTAATATTTAAAAATTTTGATTTTTTTTAGTAATCTTATAGAAAAGCGAAAGTATTAAGTACTAAGACGACACGAGCGATCACACGAGCACTTATACATTTTAAAAGTTAAAAAATATTTAAATTATTTATTTGTTATTACTTTCTTTAAAAAAAACTTTCGAAATAAGACATTGATATCCAACAAAATGTGACTATTATATATCCACAATTTATGAAAACATTAGGAAAATAAATAAATAAAAGATTAGAAAATAACGTTTAGGATTAAACATATTATTTTAATATGAAAAAGTTTTACAACCCTTAACATGAAAAAAAATGGCACAACATATTCATACAATGTCAAAACATGATATCTCTCACTTATTCACGCAACAATATTCACAACCCAAAACAATCAACAAAACCTTAATTATAAAACTAATCAACCCCAAAAAGCTTGACAGTAATGTTTTTTTCCATATTAAAAAGAAATAGTGAAAACATAAAATTCAACCAAGGTCAAAAACACATCTTGAGAAAATACTGCATAACACAATAAAAAAAAAATTAATTTTGCGAATCTGAACGGGAGATCGAACTTACAATAGTTGTGTTGGAACACCAAGAAGCACGTGGGGTGACGATCAAAGGTGAGTGGGTTTTTTATGTGTGAGGGTTAAAAGAGAATGCGTGTGCCTAGGGTGAGAGAGGTCTCTAGACATTTTTGAGAGAGAAAAAAATTAATTTCTTTCTTTTTTTTTTCTGATGGGTTTATATACACAACATTATAAATCTAATGTAATATCGTAATAAAGGTTTGTCTTAATTACAACGAGTTTTAAAAGGCAAGAACTGGTCTTAATATTATTACAATATGAGAATCAAATCATAGAAAAACAAAACAGAGCACAAAATCAAACGTGATTAGCAAAATTGATTCTAATTAGTAAAAGAGATATTGTTTTGAATTATATTACTACTTTCTCTATGTGAAAAAAAGAGGTGTCATAAAATCAGAGCACAAAATCAAACGTGATCAGGACAAATTAATTATAGTTACAAAAAAGAGATTCTTGAGAAACATATTAATATTTTCCTCATCTGGAAAAGGATGTGTCATAAAAATAAGAACACAAAATCAGAGTAAATAATTCTAAATATTAGAAGATATTCTGTTTATAATTATTAGGCTAACTTCTTAATCTGGAGCATAAACGACAAAGCATAAAGTGGGGTGCGAAAATTAAATTTTGGGCTGTCATTAGTTGCAAGAAAAACAGTGTGGGTGTATAGAATATTTTGGGCTAAAATAGAAACAAAGCCTCAAAAGAAAATACATACAAGATTAAAACACATTTTTTTCTTTTTATTTATTTATTATTATTATTATCCTGTTATTATTATTATTTAGACAAAGCAAAAAACCAAAGAGAAAACTTTTTTAATTTTTTACCTTTTTTGGAAAAAACAAATTATTATTATTTATTTAGCCGGACGAATTTGGGTGTTGACAAATATCAAAATGAAAAATATGATAAATAAAGATTTGGTTATTGTAGTTGGAGGGATATAATCTTGAAAATTTAAATGAGTGAATATTATTTAAGATCGGATGTTTTTGAGTTACTTTACAATATCATAGTGTAAAAAGTAAAATAAAAAATAAAGAAAAAACTAAAAATAAAGAACACAGATGATAAAAAAAAATGAAAAAAGAAGAAGAAGCTGTAAATTTTAAAAATCATTCATATTTAAATACTATTAATATATTAATACGAAATCAAATTTCAATAAATGACAAGATACATAAACTAACATATTGTTATATATAAAAGATTGACATATAAATATTAATAACTTTCTAATGTGATTTCTTGAGATTAAGCAATTATGGTAGTCAACTTCACTCCCAGATAAAGCATGATTCATCTTAAATTTGCTTTTTAGTTAATTATACTAATTAAACAAAATTGGTTTCACTATAAGCAAAATTATGTTTTAATAAAGTTTGATCTACAAACTTTTGATAAATGTATACGTGACAACAATTTAATAACGAAAAAAATGTTTGATTTGTGTTAAAAAATAAAATTTGTCTCAAAAAGAGTCTTTCTAAATATAATTTTATGAATTTAAAAATATGATTATATTTTAAGTTGGGAGACAAAGTTTGAGACAGGAAAACGTGAAATAAATTAAAAGAGAAAAAAATTACTTAACCTCTTTGAAAGTAAGTGAAAAGATAAATGTAATACAGAAATTGAAAATTACAAGGGAATATGTGAGTTTGTTTTTCCCGGGGAAATAAATGAAGAATGAACGAGTGATAGAAAATGGAAAAGAGTAGAGTTTTGAGGTTGAGTTGAGGAGAGGGAATTTAATATTGTGGTAAAGAGTCATTTTCAAAAAGAGGATATAGTAATAATATTAATGGAGAAGATGGCAGAAGCACCATGATTCAGTGATTCCTCATTTCCTTTCTACTACACTTCGACTACAACTGCAACTATAGTTCAGTGGTTGAGTGAACCTGTTGCAGTTGCAGACCTTATAAAAACCCCCACTCATTCATATCACACTCGCAACACATCTTTCTTTTCCTTTCAAAAATGGACTCATCTTCGTTTTCGAGCCTCCGCGCCTACCTCCGCGCCCTCTCTCACACCCCCACGCGCCTTTCACAACGCGCCCTCTCCGTCTCCACCTCCTACGACGAGATGAGCCAGGTCCGCGCCCGCTCCGGCACCACCATGCGCAAGACCCTCCGATGGTACGACCTCGTCTCCCTCGGCATCGGCGGAATGGTCGGCGCTGGCGTCTTCGTCACCACCGGCCACGCCACCCGCCTCTACGCTGGCCCCGCCGTCCTCCTCTCCTACGCCATTGCCGGCCTCTGTGCCCTCCTCTCCGCCTTCTGCTACACCGAGTTCGCCGTCGACATGCCCGTCGCCGGCGGCGCCTTCAGCTATCTCCGCGTCACCTTCGGTTCGCCTTCTCACTGCCTCATAAATTATTACGCACTCCGAAACACGCGACGCATTATTATATATTAATACTAACATTTTCTCACTAATTAAAAAAAACTATATAAAATTATGTACACAGACCAAGAGCTCTGAACCTATAATATTTTTTTTTTGTTTCTACATCTCGACATTTTCATTCTCACCAAACACAACGACGTCCTTTTTCGCAGGTGAATTCGCAGCTTTTATGACCGGCGCGAATCTCGTGGTGGACTATGTACTTTCCAATGCCGCCGTCGCTCGAGGCTTCACGGCCTACCTCGGCACCGCAATCGGAATCTCCTCCGCGAAATGGCGGCTCACGGTGCCGTCTCTTCCCGACGGCTTCAACGAAGTAGACGTCGTCGCTGTCGCCGTCGTTTTGCTCATCACTCTCGTCATCTGCTACAGGTTCATAGTTCCCCCCGCAACAATGAAGCTCTGTTTTCAGTCTCGCATCTATATTGGTGTTATTATCATCGTTAACCTTTGATTTTGTTGTGTTTTAGCACGAGAGAGAGTTCGATGGTGAACATGATTCTCACGGCGCTGCACATATTGTTCATAGCGTTTGTGATAATGGTAGGATTCTGGAGAGGGAGTTGGAAGAATTTCACCGAACCCGCTAACCCGGAAAACCCCGGCGGATTCTTTCCACATGGCGCTGCCGGCGTTTTCAAAGGTGCCGCCGCCGTCTACTTGAGTTACATCGGCTACGACGCCGTTTCGACCATGGCGGAGGAAGTGAAGGATCCGGTGAGGGATATTCCGGTTGGAGTGTCCGGTTCCGTCGTTATCGTCACGGTTCTCTACTGTCTCATGGCCGCATCGATGACCAAACTTCTCCCCTACGATATGGTGAGTTTAATTCCTCCTCTATTTTTGTTTTTTTCAGCTTCAGAAATATAAATAAATAAATAAATACCGGCGTTCATTTACAAGAATACAAGAATTTTCAATAAAATCTAATGTCAAATCAGCCGATTGGTATGGCAGACAAAAATCGTAGGTCAATATAGAAGTGTCTCTTGCTTTTTTAAAAATTAATTTTAAATTGCTGAACGAAAGAGATATATTAGAGCTGGTTTTAACTTTTTGGGAGATGGAAAGTTTGTTTAGCTAGTTAATGGTGGTTAATAGTTACCTAACAGGCACGTAATGTAACTAATGTGAATAATGGAGGTGTTTTTGTGATTAAAAATGATTGTTGTGAGGAAGCGATGTGATGGTATGATATTATCTGATGAGTTGGGTGCACGCAGATCGATGCAGAAGCGCCGTTTTCGGCGGCGTTCAGTGGGAAATCGGACGGTTGGGGATGGGTGTCTCGAGTAATCGGGGTGGGGGCCAGTTTTGGGATACTGACGTCGCTGTTGGTGGCGATGCTGGGTCAGGCTCGTTACATGTGCGTCATCGGTCGCTCGAATGTGGTCCCCTCATGGTTCGCCAGGGTCCACCCCAGGACCTCCACCCCTGTCAACGCCTCGGCTTTCCTTGGTATTTATTTACTTCTAATCTTTAATTATCGTATAAATCCTTTCACATACCTGTCTACATCTTTATCTTCTTCTTGGTTAATCGTTGGATGTTTTCCTAATATCTATCCGCAGCCGTTTAGATTCATGTTTCACTTGCCACTTGGCAATGTTTGTTATGTGTGTGAGTAATGCTATGAGTTTTGATTGTGTGATTTCGGAAAGAGGGGGAAAGGGACCCACTTTCAACAACATTGTCTTTGGCTGGGTTGGGTTGTGATCGAGGAAGTTATGTAATGATAGCAGTGTGTTTTTTTTCTTCATTGATGTAATGTGAATGGCTATAGTGATTCTTGAAGCATTGTCGCGTTGACAGTGAAAGGGATTGAGATGAGCTTCATCTATATCTCTTACTAATTTGCTCTACCATTGAAGTGTGTGGATTTTTTATTATCGATTAATGATTGCGTGTCATTAAGAGTGGTTCTTAGCAAAATCCCTGCAAAACGGGTGAAGAAAATTGGTGGAGTGGTCTTCATTTGTTGTGTAGAACAAATTCAAACACAAACACACATTTAGAATCTACTTAATTGATAGGATCAGTTGGTGTTGTTGTGTGATTTTTCGCATTCTGATTATCAATAAAAGTCAATGCTGTGTGCCCAACTGGTGTGTAAATTGGCACCGTGTGGGAATTACTGAGTAACAGTTGTGAAAGAAAATTAGCACAGGAGACGTGTCAGATGTATCGCTACACATAGATAATGGTGAAAAGAACGCCCATAGTTTTCGGTTTTGTATGATTATTTTTATTTGAAAGTGAGAGTGGGTAACGTACTCCAAAACAGTGGGTATTAGAAAAGATTTTCCCATATGGGTGTCACATGTTCTGAAGCGGTGTGAGCCTATAACGTGGTTTCCCATATTTTGTATAGTAATATCTGGTCCCCCCGTATGGTATGTGCGTGCCTATCCCCTCCTTTACAGAGATTAGCTTGAAATCACGCGTTCCATGAACAGTATCTTCACTGGATATGGATGGAAGGACTATGACAACTGTGTTTTTTGCTGTTTTGCTGTGTGGCTTAGAATGGGAAGATGTGAATCACTCACTCAAGTAAAATAATAGGCTTCTGTATGTGACTCCCATTGGAAGAATAATAAAGCATTTGGCATGGAAGATATTGGTGGTTTGTATTGATTCGACCCCCACTATTAGATGAGTAATATATTCCCTCTTGATTGGAATCATTGACTGATCATGACCTTAGCTCTTTATGTAGCGACTTAAAGTTAAGCCTCAATGATGGATTGTTTGATTTCCATGATTTTATGCTTTGTGGTGCGTTTTGACTTCTCACTATCTCTTATCCAAAATTCCCTTTCCTCTCCCCAAAACATGATTAATTTGTGCATATTATTTATCTGATGTCCGAACATTATTTCCTTTTCAGGGATCTTCACAGCGGCAATAGCCCTTTTCACCGATCTTAATGTCCTCCTGAATCTGGTGTCAATCGGAACCCTGTTTGTGTTTTACATGGTGGCAAATGCCGTGATCTACAGACGTTATGTGGCTACAGGGACAAGCAATCCATGGCCTACATTGTCGTTTCTGTGCTCGTTTTCATTTACCGCAATGATGTTCACCCTTATTTGGAAATTTGTACCAACAGGAGGTGCGAAGGCAGGGATGCTGAGTGTCTCTGGTATTATTGCGATTGCAATATTACAACTTTTCCATTGCATGGTCCCTCAGGTTCGAAAGCCAGAATTCTGGGGTGTCCCATTCATGCCCTGGATACCCTCCATATCAATCTTTCTCAATGTGTTTCTGTTGGGATCCCTCGATGGGCCATCCTATGTTCGTTTTGCCTTCTTTTCGGCTGTGGCTGTGCTTTTCTATGTCTTTTACAGTGTCCACGCTAGCTTCGATGCTCAAGGAGACGCTTCTTTGACTGCAAAAAATGCTGAAATCCACGTGGACTCGAAGGGAATTGAGGACCAGAGTTTCAAAGTATAGATATATATTATTTATCATGTGTTTTTGTATTTTGAAGTCAGGATGAGTTCCACCTTTTTGGATGGTTGAGGAGCACTTGGAACAAGGGAACAAAAATGTGGGGGAGGGAGAATTATGTGGATTACATATTAAAATGTGTTAGAATGTTAGAATAGGTTGCAACTAATGTAGAAGTGGCAAATTGTATAGTTACACTGCCTTAGCTTGTCATCCCTTTTTGTAAATTCTCCTCTGACTTCTATCCCCAAAATGCAAATGGATTAAAAAACTCCATTTATCATAATATTTATGCACTCAATTGGATTTTCTTATTACATCTATCTGTCACAAAAAAACTATGGGTGTAATATTTTGTGAACAAGAAGTGTCTAGTACTCGTTACATATCTAACTATTAGCGAAAATGTTAATAAATGTGCTGAACCATAAACTAAAATTTATTGAAAAATTATAAAATTTTGGAACCTTTCTTTTCTAATTATTGTTTTTTACGATTTTTTTTTAGTTTTAATAAATTTTAACTTATGATAAAAACATATTGATAAAATTACTAGCATTTCATTAAATATTATTCTCTCTATTCGTAACCTTTATTGTTATTTATGACATTTACTAGAATTCCAGTATACAGATGTACATTTATTTTTCTATAAAATACCGTTGGCGGAACATTAATGATTTCGTTTGGACGAGGAAAATGAAAAATAAAAAAAATAAAAAATAATAATAATAGAATTAAAATTCTTTAAATTGAGAATAATAAACTGAGAAAGAGATAAATATATTTATTTGTAATTAGTATTTTTTATTATAATAACAAAATAATTATTAATTACATGATTAATTATGTTTTCATATATAAAATTAATTATATTTTTAAATATTTTATTAATATTTAGACATATAACTCTCATAAATACACCATAGAATGTAATAATGTAATATGGTATAGTAATTATGTGATAGAGATATAAGCAATTAATCGATATGATGATAGGAATGCAAAAAAAAAAACGTTCATTTTATGTTCTAAAATATACAACTAAAATAACTTTTTTCCAAGATAAAAGCCAAAACAAATTAACATTATTAAGATGAAAAATATATTTAACCAATAAAATAATTATAGAAGGTATATTTATTTTTTCTGTATGATTACTTCTGAGACTAAACTATGTCATTTAAGATTATTTGCAAGCTAACTCTATGTAATGACAATTAATGGGTCTATTTCAGAAGTAAAAGTGTAATTAACATGACACAAAGTAGACTTGATGTCACTCTGAAAAGAAGAAGATGAGGAGGGTTTATAATGCTGCTATGTAATAATTGGTGTTGATTCATTCATCATTAACATAAACTTTGGAATTAATTAAAAAACATGAAGAATCCGAGGATTAATTTGCTGTAATTGTAATTTGATAAAGAAGAATATATATTATTATGCAAAGTATGTTCATTCTGTGCCGTCACATCTTGTTGGCCACATCAAACATTGGTAAATCCAACTTTCTTGTTAGATGCATGGTAGATTTTGCATCTTGGGTTAAAGTTTTTTGTTTCCATTTCTTTAAATTATAGAAAACGACATAATAACATATGTCTCTTGCATTAGCTACTCTCTTTATTTTTGTTACTTTTGATTGATGTATTTCGTTTTTTTTTTCAATAATGTTACATTTCTTTAATTATATTAAATAATATAATATATTTTTATTTAAAAATACAAATCAAATTAATTAGGTCAATTAAGAAATTAATTAGATTTTTTTTTTCATGTTAAAATATTATATCACTACTAAAAAAATACATATTTTTTGTCAATATTTTTTTAATTCTTTTTTTAAGAAAATACTTGCAAATTTTGTTATGAATAATGACTTCTACCATTTTTTTGCAAAATATTTTGTATAAACGTTTTTCATAGAAGATTTTGTAAGAAATATTTGCAAATTTTATAATTTTGTAAAAAATATTTGCAAATTTTATAATTTTGTCGGAAGTAATTCCTCACGAAAGAATTATTTATCAATTAAAATTCATAGAAAAAATAACAAAAAGAAATATTCTTTGCAAAATTTTATAACAAATTTACAAGAAAATCCTATAAAATATAAAAGATTTTTGTAATGCATTTTCATATTAGTTTTGAAAGAATATGAAAACATTTTTTTAAATTTTCACATAAAATAGTATAAACTTTAGCTTATAACTCAATTTTGTAAAATTGAGTTACTTAAAATCACTTATTACAATATAGTATTATAATCATATAATAGAGTATCTTAACAAAATTTGTTATTTGTCAGGTCTGTTATTCTACTTGGTATCGGATTACATATCTTATGTTATTCTACTTAGTACCGGGTTACATATCTTAACAACCATGAAGTCTCGGGACAAAGGAATGCCTGAAAATGAATGCCACCGGTGTAGGCACTAGCAGAAGAAGCTGAAGGCATAAAATAATGGAACTCAAAAACAAAAGAAACCAAAAGTATAGACAAAATCCTGTTTTGGACACATTTGTAGTATTTTTGAACTTTCTGCTTTCCTAATCATATGTGACTTATTTTTCAAATAAACTAAACGAGTCTGCGCCATAAATCAGAATCTTTTAGAATTATCAGAATAAAGAAGGAAGTTGAATGAGAGATGCATATCATTAACAACATGATCCATTGGCTCCTCCTTCTTCCTTCATCAAAACATCCACTACATTTCCTAACTCCAATTATTCCACATGCATGCACCATCAATTTAATTTATTACCGCCTAGAGAATAACTTTACAAATACCAACTTATATATTGTTTCTTCTTCACAATCCATTCAAATGTTAAGTTTCAGAGAGAAGCAATCAAATTTGAGGTATATAAGAGTTTAATTAAAAATAGTAATGCAGAAAAAGTGTAGCAGAAATCTTCCTAAATCATCACGCCCACGCCTTATCTAACTTTGCTGGTTGGGTTGGATCATAGTGCTCTCTCTAATTGACAAAATAAGCAAATCGACAAAATTTTATGGGCCAATATGTTGCCACCATGTTTTTCTTTTCTGTCCTAATTCAACCATCTTTGTCTCATCCACCTTTTATTTTCCTCTATGTTGCCCTGTCCCTTTTTATTCTTCTTTTCCTCCTAATTACTTTTCCCTTCTCCCCCATTCCCAGTTTCCCTTTCCATGGTCCCATCTATGTGTCTTGGCCGGTGCATCTTCTTTTATTTTTGTTCGTATATATCCAATAGTCTCACATCGTTTAGAAGTCGAGATCAAAGACAGTTTAAATACATTCAAAAATATTTTTTAAGGATAAAACTGGGATAGAATTTCAAACTCCGGTACTTAATCTTAAACTATATCACTTGACGGACTTGGGATCAGAACAATTTTATTTTATTTTGAAGCTTCGTTCATGTCTGCTGTTCCATCCGAGTGTAACTTCGACCATGAAAAGGACCAAAGTTGAAAAAGATTCAAATGAAACTACATCAAAAGAATAGAGGACAATTCTAATACCCAAAGACTAATCCACATCAATATTCCATTGATGTTGCATGCAATTGGAAAAGAGCAAACAACTTTTTTATCTGATGTGAAGACTACTAACTGAAAGCTATCGTATGTAAAGAGTCTTTGTTTTTTTGTTCCGAGAATTTTCAATCCAAGTTGTGACTTTAATCAAACAGTAAAACCTTTTTCTGGTAAAGCGACATGTATAAGAGGACTTTACTCGAGTCAGCATCCTTGACTTAATGTTTCTCATCATTCTTTGTCGAGTATCTTTGGTGTGAGTGTGTGTGAGAGATAAGATCGATGCTTATATATATATAAATTTAGGTTTAACAGTGCTCAAAGAAGTGAAAGCAGCACACGAAACAGTCAACAAATGGACATGGATTATTCTCAATCCTACCACTACTTGGATTCTAATTTCTAATGTCAAAAGGACAAAGTTCAACGCCGAAAGTCAGTTTCGTAATGAACATATGAAAAGCAAACATTATCGTATTTTATAATTTCATCGGATATCCTATTGTCTGTCCATCACAACACTCACTTTACCTCACTGTTTTTCTATGCTTAACTTTCACATTCTACTTAACGTAATGTGTCAACTTCAAGTGATTTGATTTGGGTCTCGGAAAAAGAATTCAAAGTGCAGCATTTTGTGTTGATTCCCCTTACTCTTTCTACTTGTAATAATTTTTCAAGTCCTTTTCTTTCTTTTTCTCTTTTCTTTCTGCCCTCATGCAACATGTGAAGACAAAGTTGTCAAATAGTAGGACCAGATCAAAAGATCTTATCAGAAAACCAATCAGGGAATTAACTCACTCTTCATGTTTATACATTTATATATTCATTTCTCACCTCAACTTGCACCCTATGTGTCTCTCTCTATTGCTTCTTTTGCCTTTCTGTAAAGTACATCGCGAAAAGAAGTATATGTATAGAAAAAGGGATCTTCTTCTTCTTGTTGTTGTTATGATGGGTTGGTATCTCGTATTTGTTTTGTTTCTTTGGTTCAGCTTTTGGTTAGTTAAGATATGGTGGATGATCTGAAAAGACTTTCTGAATTGAATTGAAAGCAAGTTGTGATGATGATGATGAGTGTGAGAATTGGTATGAGTGATCAGAGAGTTAAAGAGTTTGGATCACTGACACAAGATGGGTTGGTTCAGTTGTCTACTCAACTCAACTCTGTGTGAGGTCCACACACCACACTCCATTTTCATTTTCTGCATCTTATTTTTCCTCTTTTTCCTGTTTCCGTTTGTCACTTTCTCAACAAATTATGAAGCTATCGTGTCGTATATCCAATGAGTGCATAAAATATTTGAATAATTGGGCAACCTTAGTAGTTGATTATTTTTGTCGTTCTTAATCAAATACAAGAAATGGAGAATGTCAATGGTGAGGTGTGATAAAAAGTTTTTCGGGTACATACCTGATTTAGAATGGATTTTTGTTTGATTTCTTTTCCTATAGTTTATGGATGTAGCAACAACAATGTCACTGTTTGTGCAAATAACTATACAAAAAGAGAAAAAACATTCTCAAAGCATATCTCAACACACTGTTTAGCCGCCATATTACTGATGTTTGCTTCTGGTATGGAAAAACAGGAGCAAACTGTTTAATGGATATACATATTCTTTTGGGCTTTAAGAATTGATCCACATCAAAGTTTGGACTTGATTCAAATTTCGGTAATAAGGGCCCAAACCTACCATAGGGCCTAAAGCGACCTGCTATTTCTAACTTCCTTTTCTCTCCATTCACCCCTTAATTTTACAAAAATATAGCAAACTACCATTTTATGTATTTTAACAAAATTTATCGGTTTAATTAATACATTGTAAACTATGCACTCATTAATAATCATTTAAGAAACAAAATTAATGGTAAGTTTGATAACCCAAAATAGTTACTTATTGAACCAGTACGGAAATTGATTAAAAAAACAACGCTTAGAAATCTAATTCACTTCTTAATTGGGTGAGCCAACCCGAATGTCAAAGTGAACTAATCCGGCTCACACAGGTTGGTTCACCACGAGCCATGTTGAAAATGAGTGAATCCAATCCAACTCAGTTTATGGTGAGTCAGAAATTTTGCAACCCGACTCAACCTACCACGGGTTTGTAGGTTAACTGGGATGGCTCACCAACTTACATAAAAAAATTATTTATGTATTTATTTTTAAGTATTTAAATATTTAAATAATTTTTAAACAATCCATGCGATGACGATCACAATAAAATCAAGAACCAATGTTTTCATCATGCTCACCACCAATATATGATGAGTTGTTTTCAAGAAAGTATCCATATAGTTCAAGAAAACATACTAATATTACACATGTTTTGTCATGTTATTCAATAAAATATAAATAAAAAACTACACATTTTTGTCATATTAATTTAGAAAAAATTGTTAATAAGATGTTGTTTGAGTAATTTACTATAAAGATTATAGTTAAAGATGAAAATATCAAAGTTTATAACTTGACAATCAAATTAATTAAACATTCAAACTATTCAAATATTATTGAGCAACATTCTAACATTTAAAAATATAAAATTGTGAACCTATATAATTAGAAGTAGTAAATAATTATTTAAAAAAATTAAAAAAAATATTGTAAAAAAATGTTGGTGGGTTAAGTGGGTCAAACCACCCTCAACTCGGCTCGAACCCATTAAACCCGTGGATTAAGTGAGCCGGGTTGAGTTCAATCCACTTTTAAAAAAGTTGAATTTTTCTTAACCCAACTCGGCTCGAATCCGTGGTAAGCTGGGTTGGTTTACGGGTTGAAACCTATTTTGACATCTTTATGAGAAATATAAACATTTGATAGAGGTAAATATTTATTTAGGCAGATAGTACATTTTTTATATTTTATTAATCACAATTTAAATGATTTTGTTTAAATTTTAAAATGAAATAGTTATATGCTAAAATATTTACTTAAGATTAATATTCATTAAAGGAAATTTTTGTTCTTGAATTTTTACTTTTTATTTTTTATTATGAATTTGGTAGTATAGTAATTTCAAAATACTAGGTAGCAATAGCAATATGATTAATGTAAGAGAAAAGCAGGTTAGGGTGTGTTGGGCGTGGTTCTCCGACTGTGGCGTCCACCTTTGCTACGGTGTACCTGTCTTCGCTTTCAATTTGTTATCTCTCACAGACAAAGGTATGTAACTGTTCCCAGCACTTATTTTCCTTTCTCACACCACTAATCATACTTTCTGCATTTCAATTGCTATTTACTGATTGAATTTTAGCCATAATTAACGATTAGATTAGAGAACCGTTTGCCTAAGTTTGATTTTGACTATCCTATGTTAAATTTAACCGAAACAATTGTCATCCTTTCTATGAATCATGTTCTGGAATTGAAATAACTGATAAGATTGTTGATCGACCTGTATGAGATTTATGTGTTCATCAATGCTTCTATTTTGAATAATGTAGGCCATGTTTGGTTTTTCAGTTGGAAGACCCTTAAGCTCAAAAAGTGGTTTTCAGTAAACTAGGTTCAACCTCTATTGCGTCTTGATACTCAGTTTAAAATGGAAGAAGATGGAGTCCTTTTTGCCTACTGAGTTTGAAAAATGAGCATCTTCAACCGTAAGTTTACAATTTAAACTCAAACAAGCACCTTTTGTGAGATGAAGATTGGACATGCTACCTCTTGTTTCACCCAATCTTCATATTCTTCAGCTAAAATGCACCTTCAAATAAACTGGTTTGGCTTCTAAGGCCGGTTTGGATACTGAAGGCACGTTACTTTTCTTTGATCTCTACAATGATATGAAAACGTTGAGAAGGTGTGAGAGATTTTGTGCTTGTTATGGAATCCATATTAGGAAATTATCAGTTATTTCTGAGGGCAAATCGGAGCCCTCAATGGTTGAAAATGTTGTTCACGAGGAGCGTATGTCAAATTTGCACTATCTTTTGCAGTTATGTGCAAAAACAAGATCATCAGTGGGAGGAAGAGCATGCCATGCTCAGATTATTCGTGTTGGCTGGGAAATGGATGTCTTAACATCAAATATGCTGATTAACCTGTACTCTAAATGTTCTTTAGTTGATAGTGCACGCAAAAAATTCAATGAAATGCCAGTGAAAAGCTTAGTTTCATGGAATACCATGATTGGAGCACTTACCCAGAATGACGAGGATCAGGAGGAAGCTCTAACTCTATTAATTCAAATGCAAAGAGAAGGAACCCCATTCAATGAATTTACCATATCCAGTGTTCTATGCAAGTGTGCCTTCAAATGTGCTATTCTTGAGTGCATGCAGTTGCACGCTTTTTCAATTAAGGCTGCTATAGATTCAAATTGTTTTGTTGGAACTGCTTTGCTCCATGTTTATGCCAAGTGCTCTTCAATAAAATATGCAAGTCAGATATTTGATAGTATGCCTGAAAGGAATGCTGTTACATGGAGTTCGATGATGGCTGGATATGTGCAAAATGGGTTTCATGAGGAGACGTTGTTACTTTTTCACAATGCTCAGTTGATGGGTTTAGAGCAGGACCCTTTTATGATATCATCAGCTGTTAGTGCTTGTGCAGGCCTGGCAACTTTGGTTGAAGGGAAGCAACTGCATGCCATTTCACACAAGTCTGGATCTGGGTCAAACATATATGTTTCTTCCTCCCTTATAGACATGTATGCCAAATGTGGCTGCATAAGGGAAGCATATCTTGTGTTTCAAGGTGTGATGGAGGTTCGGAGCATTGTTTTATGGAATGCAATGATTTCTGGGTTCGCTAGACATGCTTATGCACCCGAGGCTATGGTCTTATTTGAAAAAATGCAGCAAAGGGGCTTTTTTCCTGATGAAGTAACATATGTATCAGTACTAAATGCATGCAGTCATATGGGTTTATATGAAGAAGGACAGAAGTATTTTGATCTCATGGTCAGACAGCACAAACTTTCACCGAGTGTTCTTCACTACTCATGCATGGTTGATATTCTCGGTCGAGCAGGACTCGTTCACAAGGCTTATGAATTGATAGAGAGAATGCCATTTTATGCAACTTCTTCTATGTGGGGTTCACTTTTAGCCTCTTGCAGAGTTTATGGCAATATTGAGCTTGCTGAGATTGCAGCCAAGCATCTGTTTGAAATGGAGCCTAATAATGCAGGAAACCACATCTTGCTAGCAAATGTATACGCAGCTAATAAAAAGTGGGACGAAGTTGCAAGAGCGAGGAAGCTTCTTCGAGAGAATGATCTGAAGAAGGAGAGGGGTACAAGTTGGATTGAAATTAGAAATAAAATTCATTCATTTACTGTTGGTGAGAGAAACCATCCACAAATGGATGAGATTTATGCCAAGTTGGATGATTTAGTGGTAGAGTTGAAGAAGCTAAATTATAAGGTGGATACCGATAATGATCTCCACGATGTGGAAGAGAGCAGGAAACAGATGCTTTTGAGGCACCACAGTGAGAAGCTTGCCATTACCTTTGGATTGATGTGTTTGCCTAGTGGTATACCAATTAGGATTATGAAAAACCTCAGAATTTGTGGTGATTGCCACATTTTTATGAAACTTATGTCCAAGTTTACTAGCAGGGAGATTATTGTTCGAGATACAAACCGTTTTCACCACTTTAAGGATGGATTCTGTTCCTGTCGAGAGTTTTGGTGAAGTTCTGATGTGTATATGTTTCTCTTTTAACTCCAACTAGCGCATAGGAACATTTTTTTCTGATACAAATGATTGATTTTAGTCTGTCGTAAAGTACGAAGGACAAGTGTCTTTAAATCTGCGTTTGTTTGTATACTATGACTCTTCTCATTCGCTGCATTAAAACTTATTTAGGTACCGAGGATACCCTACTAAGTTTTTAGTTTATGACCATCCTACATTGACTACCTACTGTTCTTTCTTTCTGAACGTTTGATCCTGCAGTGGTTTCACTTGACAATCGCAAGTTAACCCAACTTTGTAAAAGTAGCCCGTGGCAAGAACTTCAATCAATTAATTAATTAATATTATTAAACCTTAGCCATTGAAACATAGGTCGCACCAGCACTGGCTATTCAGTTATGGTCCAATCCAAGTGAAACAAAATATTGAACAGTATAATTGTGCATGTTATTAGATTAAATTAAAAATAGAGTAACATTATCTAACTAATAAGTATTCTGACATTCGCGAAGCTAATCTTTTAAGCCTTCAGCGGAAGCTTGAATACAGATGTAATCCAAACTAAGCGTTTTCAATGAAAGGATCTCCTCGCTTTACTACAAGAGGAAATGCCTTATATGTACAGTGACTTACAAATACAAATACTATACAAATTACAAAATAATTCCGACAAAAAGGAATGTCGTTAGAAGCAGCTGAGTTGAAGATGGATGCATCACATCAAATGATCTTAATATTCATCATCTTCGCGGCTACATCTTAATTCTTTGTGAACCTCAACAAAAATCTGCCACAAGTAAACAAACCCAGTAACTAACGTTATTCTCAGTTTTCGTTAGAAACCTTTTATAGGGTAAAAATATAGTCTGCGAAGTATTAGTTTTACCGTTCGGAAAATGTAGGTCCAGTAAAAAATCTTACTACTTCACATTATTAACGTTCAGTGCTCAAAATAAAAATTATTTCTCCTTAAATAAAAAAATGTCCAGAAAGCAACTTTTTATTCCCATTCACGTTTGTTATTATTCATACCAATATCAATTATTATTTTTTTTCATTCCAAAAGAGTGATAAATCATTGATATAATACAAATAAACAAATAAACCTTCCACCATATTCTGAAAATAAAAGTGAAACAAAACAATGAAAATTAAATAAATCCATTACTCATTAAATCTGGTATTGGTGCATCATCATAATATCAGTTGTCAGAGTTAAACTTATTCATTAATGTAGCATAAATTAATAAATATTTAGTTTAATGTTACCCGTCGACGACTATGGCAATATGATTAAGTTTGCAAAAGGATAGAATATTATAACATTTTTTCACATCATAATTCCTAATAAAGCAATAAAACTCTTCTTTCCCTACATACATGTCAAGAAACAACATACCTTTTAACACAGAATCCGTGTTAAAAAGATCAATATGCTGTGCTACCGTAACTGTAGCTTCCGGGGCAGGAGAACTACAAAAGAATGCAATTAGTGGTTAGTTTCAGATAACAATATAAACAGCTTATAAATTTCAAGGGTTACCTTCTGCTATATTACAAAAACTTTGCTGAGGAAATATCAGTTCTGGGTCCGTTTTCTGGGAAGTAACAATCAGAGAAAGGCTATGCTTGCTGCAAAAGCAAACCAGATTCAATGTTTCAGGTTAGACAAGCCAAAATTTCAACCAATTTCTAACCATCAAGCAATAATTATTATCACCAACCGGAGTAATCTGATTATTTACTGGAAGTTAAAGCACTATATATTCTTGGTGCCAAACGCTTACACTCGTTAAAGTTTTTTTTTCTTTCTCAGTTTAAAACAAAATGGCCCACGTGTACTATAAAGGAAGTCAAACTCCCCGACATCAAATTAAAAATGACGCTCCAAAAACTCGAACAGTTACAAACCTTGCCCATGAAGGGATAAACTTGTTATTGGGCATGTCATCCTCATCTTCGTCTTCATCTTCATCATCTGAACCTTTATAAGGAGAGATCTCGTACGATTGCTCCTGAAGTGTGTCTTCGATTATCGAATCACCATCATCGTTGGCTTTGATTAAATTGTCTATTAACTATAAAGATGTGCATTTAAATCTTCGGATGATTAGAAAAGCAAGAAAGCAAGTCCAAAATACAATTTTCATATATTTGAAACGTATGATTGACTACTACAAGCACTGTCTCCTCGATCAGTACAAGTAGAAGCTAAAGTTATTTCAAATGTCAAAGCTAAAATCATTTGACAACGCATTAAAAACATTGGCACTATTTGACTGACAAGGAAATAAATGTCATGTATTGTTAAAAGAAAACTTATTTCTACAGTGGGAAAATATTACTCCTAGCCTTGAACAAAGTGGTATGAAATCATCCCAAATATGAATACTAACGATGACAAAGAGGGCCACAGAAAATGTTACCTTTCCATTATTATCAAAGTCATTCGCAGATTCCGAATTTTCAGGACGCGGTTCTTTTGTTTTATAATTTGCTGAATCCCTCATGGCCAACGATTCATTTTCAGAAATTTTCACCGTATTGCATTCTCTTTTGTCTTGCGCACGCAAATTCTTCTGATTTTCTTTTGCATCCAATAATTTCTTGTTTTCATGGACTTCTTCAACCTAGATCAGACAGCCCATGTATTATTAGTTTCCTGAAAGTAGAGAGAGAGAGAACGAGGGAATGTTATCTTACCGTAGTTCGGCGTTCTATTTCTGACTCTTCCTTCTTTCCCCGTACCTTCTCATGCTCTTGCAGCTGCTTCTTCATGTCATTAACACGCTTCCTTTTTTTCTCTTTCTCCTTTTTTTCTTCATCCTCCCTTTGTCGCTTCTTTGTTGCCATTTGTTCCTCCTTTTTCTTTCGTTCTTCCTCTTTTTTTTTCTTCTGCAGCTCCAGCTCTACCTTCTCTCGCTGAAGTCGCAACACCTCCTTCTTCATCTTGCGCTCGTTCTCTTTTTTTTCTGCCATACGCTTGGCAGCCTCAGCTGCCTCCAGGGCCTTCACTTTGATGTCTCTTTTGCCTACATGTTCAAATAATTATATGACCAATTGCATGGCCATGTCAAGATGAATGGCAATCTTCAAATAAGGCAACCTTTATTATTACAGATAAGATTAATTACCGGTAACAACCGCTGCAGCTTGTTTTTGTTGTACTAATGGAATAAAGGAAGAAACGTTGGATACAATATTGTTAACGGGGCCACGTTTCATACTATCTTTTCCAGATAACTTTGACCTACCGGGCCTTTTGTGAACTGATTCTGTGGTCCGCTTGACATCATTCGCTCCAAGAGATATATTCTGGTTCTCCTTCCCCTTTCTTGTGAATCTCTTCCTATTGCTATTCTCAAGCTTATTTTTCACCTTACTGCAAGTTCCGCTCAGATTAAACTCTGTGCTTACAACATCATCACGCCTACCTGCGAATACATCATCTTGTAAATCCGATAAAGAATGGTTTGCATCATCTACAATCTCAGCTAGAGGTTTTCTTTTATGTGATCCAGCCATTCCTTGGGAATCAACGCCCCTATGGAATGTGTCAGCAATCTCATCAACAATTTCATTTTCTTCAGTAATGCAGGGAAGGTCTAGTTTTAAACTACTACGCTTTCCTGAACTGCCAAAGTTTGAATTAATTCGATCCCAAAGGGTTTGAACTGAGGAAGTGAACTGGCCCTTGCAATTTGGTTGGTAGTCAGAAAGGGACCTTGGACTCGCATCGCTTAGAGAAAGAGAACTGCCTATACCTAAGTCCTCCAGAAGTCCATTAGGTAAAGACTGATAGAGCTCAGGTATGTTATGTAACTTGTATGGAGTTAAGGATCTGTACGATGGAGAATGCATAAACCTAGATTTACCAACGGATGCATTCTTTATTGATTTATTTGAAAGATCCATCGTTTCCAATTCCATTTCATCTCCAGCGATGCATGTCTGTGCACTATCTGTTTGAATAATGAACCCTTCAAACTCAGGTAAAGCCTCATCTGTACCAACCAAATCCAAGCATTGCATTCCTGGAGAAGCAGACATACAATCTGAGTATTTAGCATCTCCCTCCGGATAAATTATTGCACTTGAGGTGCTTTTTTCGACACAACTCAGACGTTCTACACTTTCTCCTCCACAATTAACCTGATGATGCAATGACGCCACCTTCTCATCCGTGTTGCATCTTATCGTTGAGCCAATACCAAAACCTGATGGATTTGCCACTGCCAACAGAAGGGTGTCTTCGCTGCTTTCTCTTCCGTCCACAATAAGCTTCTGCCAACAGAAAAACCATTAAACAGTCTATTCAGAAAGTTATACAAAAATGAAAAGGCATCTTTTTACAGATATAAATAAACCGACACACAGAAATCTGCATATTCACTGTAGTAAGATATTGCAAAATGCAATGTGTTAATACAAGCCACTGACAAATAATGAGATCCAGTAAAACATCTGAGATATAAGTCTTAATTTTTAAAAATAAATAGCAAAACATTTTTCCCGGAAACTTTATTATTCAATATCCAGAAATTGTGCCACTGTTCCAAATATTCAATTTTTTTTTTGTATTCGTTGAAGGTGAGGTAGTGCATGCGATATATAACTAACAATGTTCAACGGAAAAGGAAAACACCTATATAAAAACAACAACCAATCCTATCTTGGTTACATGGATCACACAATTCCATAGTATTTCTATCTAGCAAGTCAAGATAGAATTCCTGATTAAAGAACCAATGTCAAATTATAACAGTAGCTTATTCTACACTTATGTTTCTAATTTAATATCAGGTTACCTAAATTATTCTTACATTTGTTAAGATTCACATGCATTATTAACCAAGGTAGGATTCTCACTTTTATCTCTAACATTGTCTTAACTTAGTTAAGTGAATAATGCATTTCTTACATTATTCACTTCACATGCATTCTTTCTATATTCTCACTTCCACTTGCTCATTTACCGTGAAATGTTGCATCCACTCTCATCCAATCTTTAAACAACAGACTCAAAAAGATAGAAGAAAACGAAGTAAAAAATTATAGACTTTTTCGATCCATGTGAAGATGTTACACAGTGCATATTAGAGTTACTATATGGGGTTTTATCATCGGTTGGAATCTTTTTCATTTTTATCTGATACAGTTTTTTTTTTCTTAATTCAGGGAATTTATTTAATTTTCATGAGTTTTTTGTATAACGTTAGTGTTTTTTCTATTCAAATTAGGATTCAGTTTTAACCTTGGATTTTTAAGTGAGGGATTCAATCCAAATAAGGATTCAGTTTTAACCTCGGATTCTTAAGTGACCTCTCTTCCTACCCTTTGTTAGTTTTCTATCATTGCTCTAATGAGAAACTGATTTTGCAACCAAAGTTCTGCTACATCACTTTTACTCCGCAATGACACAATTATCACTCAATTCCAGCATTCTCCCTTCTCCAATTTTAAATAGATTTCCTGGGAGAATCGCATCGGCATTGTTGGAAATCTAGTCCAAATTTGGAAGAAAGTTGAAATCCATGCTTTTCATTTTTCAAAATAAAAATGATATCTAAAATAGCTTTTAAAGGAGCTCGCAATCATTGAATATAATGAATCTGGTTATGTCTATGCCAAAGCAATAATTTTTGACGGTAAAATTCAAAGATGTTAACCAAGACTCTCTGATGTACACTTTGATTTTGCATGTTCACATCAATTCTGCTAGTGCAAAGTGTAAAGAAAATCATGTAATACATAATCCTCAAGAAAAAATCTAATGCAGGCAGACTTATTACAGCGCAAATTCATATGTATTTAAAATTTTCAGAAAGTAAAACAAAATATTGTGTACCTCTTCTTTGCTCTCTTTCGGTGAAGTCTCTTCCATTGCTTGGCATTCCCCGTTGTATTGCATTTCATTTGTCGAGCCATTACTCACATATCGATGTCCTATATCCTCCTCTTGGTCAGATGGCAACTGTTGTACTTCTAGGGCAGCCTCCGGTTTATCATCTTTAATAATCAAACTTCTACTAGCAGGTCTTGGGTCAATATAATCACGTGACTTTTCCAAGAGGTTTGAAGAGGCAGGTAAATATCCCTCTCTTTCAATTTTCCTTCTTTTGTGCTGCGGACATGAATTCCCAACATCATAAGTGGAACTTCTTAAAAATTGGAAGTCAGCTGAAAAACTGGTAATTTTTCCATCACTGAGCAATGTCTGCCGCAACAAGTCCCGATCTTGACACAAGGTATGTGGGGCCGGTTGTGCCAAACTAACATTCACATTTTCCAAAGGAGCAGAAACTAAGGACCCAACGGTGAAATTTGTAACACTTTCACCCGTGGACTTTTGCAGATCATTTCCAGAAACTGCCTCAGAAAAAGAATATGCCAACTTAGCACCACTTCCACCATTTTTTACTTTACTGTTTACTAAAACAAGTTTGAGTGGCATGACTTCTTCTGACAAACTTCTTGATAAATTTTCACCAGCATTTATCGAAGGACTTGACTGCTTCAGCAAGGAAGAAGTAACAACACAGAATTCATTCTGCACCATACGTATCTCTTTGTCTGGTGACACAGCACTTAGTGTTGTCCTACCTATGCCTTCCTCCTCAAAGTGGCTTGAGCGGGATTCCATATGTGGCCCCTCTTTTCTGATCAGTACTTCCTGCATTTTCATCAAAGGTATGTCCCCAAAAGACTTCTGCTTACTTTCACATGCAGGAGAAATTTCCTCTCCAAGTAAATTTAAAGATTCCAACGCGTTCAGAGATTCTTCTCCTGGAGGCACTCCCTGTTGTCCCTCTTTCAAATCGGGACAACAAATTCCGCTCATACTTCTCTGTTCTATATCATCAAAATTAAGCTGCATAGGCTTCACAGACATAATGAAATCAGAGGGCTGCTTTGACATTGATAGATTCAGCCCAAACTTAGGGCTAACACAAGAAAGATCTTCTTCAACTAACCCATGACAGTCCTCATCAACTTCACCAACAATTGCAGCTGACCTGTGCTGAATATTATCATTAGGAATGGCATCAGATGGTATATTTTCTTGCGCATCCAAGACTTTTTCATCCACCACTGTTTCGACGTATTCTGATTCTTCTAGTAAAGTCACTGGCCTTAATGATCCTTCGTGTGAACAAGTAGCCATAGTTCTCATCTTTCCAGAAGCAACTAGTGCTGCAACATTTTCCTTCTCTGCAAAACTCCAGTCATTTTCTATATCTAATTTCGAATACTTTGGACTTGAAGATAACCTTCTAGCATCCAGTTCGGTAAGCTGTACATTCCAATATTTCTTACCTGCAGATTTGAAGCAGGCATCACTTTCACAGATATTGGATCTGGAAGACTTCAATACTTCTTCGATCTTTCCACTCCTACTAGAACATCCTCTATTTACCATAGAAAAATCAGGATTATTTTCACAACTGAGGGACCCAACAACGGACACCACAGGATCCTGCGAAATTAAAGGTTGAGGTGATGGCGCTGATTTATCAATAGACTCTACAGAACCACCAGTCATGAAAAGATCATGCCCTGGTGATGGGCAGGCACTTCTAAGTAATTTTATCATACTATGAATGCTACTTTCTTGTTTATTTAGGCAGGAGTTGCCATCTTTAACTGCACTCCCTCCATTTTCATTGCTGCAACCAATAACTTTGCTTACATCCGTTGAGTCAGCATCTGTGAATGGTTGCATAAGACTACAAACTTCAATTCCTTTACCACTGCCCAAGGAGCTGTCAAGCTTCAACGCTTGGCTAGAACTTTTAGATTTAGCTAATCTCTCATCATTGACGGCAAAACTTCCATTCATACAACATGGTTGGTTGACTATCTCCAATGAATCATTCAAATTATCCAGAGGAGGAGCATCTCCCTTTGCTAAAGAAGAACTAGTAACATTCAAAGAATTGGATTTCTTCTGAGACGAGCTTTTAGATTTCATTATCTGGCCAGAGCAATTAGTTACACAATCACGTGGTTCCATTTCATTCATGGAACAACTTTGGATATTGGAATGAAATTCTTTAACCACGTCCGACTCCATTACATCTTCCCGTTGAGTCAGGGGTACAGCTCCTGAAACTGTGCCAGCACAGAAACCAGCGTCGTCGTCATCGTTCTCTGACAATCGTGTGGGTGCTTTTGCACTATTACGTAGCTCCAAAGCCTTCTGCCTCGACTTTGACCTTTGCAACTTTGCCAGAGACAGAGCTGGGTCTTGGTGAATTTCCAAGGCACTTGCTTCAATCTGATTCTGGGGTGGTGATACAGCATCTGAATCCAATTCTGCAGGCCCACTTGAGGCACATACACCATTGTTGATGGAGCATTCTGGCAAATTATAAGCCCCACGCCCTGCAGTTAACTCCTCTAAAGCACGACGTTCATTACGCAAATTACTGTATACACCAGGGAAAGGAACTCTACATTGCGGTTGCGAAAGCACAACTTCAGAAACGAGGTCATCTTTGTTTAACTCTGTCAAGAGAGAAAAAGTTATCCCCAAATTAAGTTCAAATTGGTCGAGATGTTGCAGCACATACATAAGTACAATGGAGATGCTAACTGAAACTATTTCTACCAAAAGTCAAAAACCTAAATCGCAGTCGTGAATGCGCAAGAGAAAGTAAAGACAGGAAGAGTATGTTACCTTGTGGATCTGCGTGAAGCGAAGAGTTGCAGAGCCACGGAGGAGGGGGAATTCCGTTGAGAAGGAGTTTGGAGTGTAGGTGGTGCTCCCAGAGATGGCACTGTTGACGCGACTGCTCGATTATTCGCTTCTTCCGCTCGAAAATCTCCACGAGGTGCTTCTCCATCGCCGAATTTCTTCTTCGCTTTCACATCGATGAAGAACGTGATTTTGGCGCTGTTATACAATTCAAATTTGGGGATCCTTAGATTGGAGTGGAAATGCATTCATCCTTTCAACCCCACTTTCGAAGTTTCAAATTGTATTTTTTTTTTGTGTGTGTACCTTTACGTTTTGGGCTTATTTAGACTTTAACGCTTCGGCCCAGAATAGTGAAATGGACCAACCTACTGACCCAAATAAAACCTCAGCCCTGCTGCGACTAAGTTATATACTATTTAATATTTATCCTAATTTTATAAATATATCTATAAATACCGCAGAAGGAAATATATAGAAGAAAAAAATTTGTACTAAAAATATTTCTTATTTTTTTATATATCACACATTAGCCACGTACTAATTATTTTTTATCTGCAATTTAATAATATTATTTTATTAAAAAATCTGCATGTGAAGGTTGGATAAGTTTCAATTATAATGAATACTTGTATAGCTTTTTTATTTTCAATTTCCTTCATTTAATTGAGTTGTTCATTAAGGATGTTGAGTTACCAAAATTTAAATTCTAATTCATGACATTGACTAAGAATGATTAACCTATTTATCTTTTAAAAATGATTTTGTTTAAAAGAAAATAAAATAGCTCGTGGAGATAATCTATACCATTTATAATGATTCGTGTTGAATTTGTGACTTTTAGCTTGTTTTCGGCTCCAGTAAGTAATGTAATTACTTAAGAAACAAGTCTTTACCAATTAAAAAAAGTAATTAACTATATGGAATAAAATAAAAGATAATGTATAAAAATGAACAAAATTTTTTTGTTATAAAATATGGTAAGATTCAAGAATGCACTACTAAAAATTCTCATATTATATGAGATTTTTCTCGCAAATTTGTTAAAAAAATTTGCAAGAAAAGATATTTTTCTGTTATTTTTTCTAAGAATCTTAATTGGCATGCAATTCATTCGTAAATAATTATTTCCTACAAAATTATAAAATTTGTAAATATTTTCTATCAAATTTGTTGTGAAAAATGTTTTATACAAAATATTTTGAAAAAAAAATTGGTAAAAATTTCCTGCGAAGTTTTTTCATAACAAAATTTATAAGTATTTTTTACAAAATAAATCAAAATAAAATTGGCAGAAAATAAAAGTTAGTTTAGTAGTGATGGTATTTAAATGATCAAATATTTGCGTAATATTTTCTAAAAGAGTTTTGTTGATAATAAATACTTATACAAGCTAATATTACATATACATGTTTCACTCACAGATGATATATATGTATAATGTGTTTTTATTTAAAGAGACATTGGCCAAATTCTTCGATTGGTTTATCATAATTCAATTCATTTAGCATTTTTATCATGCATTCATATGACCTTTGTTTGAAGTAGGAATGATAAAATGGGTCAACTTGGTCTAATTTGATTTGATCTACTCTTAGTCTATCAAAAATGGGTCAGATCCGGTTGACCTGACATCAGAAAACGGACCAGAAATTGTAACATGTCCTATTATATGATGGACTACTGGACTAGCCAACCACAATTTTTTTATTTTTCATATTAAAAACATATAAATATTTTATAATTTTGCTATTGATTAATTAATATTTTTAATTGAATAAGTAAAATTAATTATTATATTTGCATATTAAATTTAGACATGTCAAATCAAGCTCGTCAAGTCGGCCTGTCAGCCAACCAGAAAGGGTGGGTTGGGTTGGAGTTTTCAACTTGCCAACCCGTTGTAGTTCGGCCCGCCTAACCCGCCAAAATGGCAGACTAGCCAACCTATTTTTTTATATTTAAAAATTAAAAATGATTATAATAAATAACTTTTTTATATTATATAAACAAATATATATATATATATATATATATATATATATTATAAACAAAAAAAATTAAAAAATTAAAAAATATATATATATAAAAAAAGTGGCCGGCCAGCCCGTCGCCCTGTCATGAGATTGGACGGGTTGGAGTATTCAACCCGTATTGTTGTGGCAAGTCATCCTGACCCAACCCATTTTTTATGAACTAAAGGTGGTGCAGACCAAAACGAATCGGACTGACATGTTTTAACACTATTAATTAAATTATTATATTATAATTATAACTAATAATTAAAACTTAATAAGTATTAATAATTTAAATTACAATATTATTGTATACTTATTATTTTATAAAAATATAATATAAAAAAATTAATCTTTTAAATTTTTTAATTTTAAATTTTAATTTTTTTCTTAAAAAAGACCATCAAACTTGTTAGTTCGTCTTTGATCCGCTATTTTAACGAATTAAACAACGGGTTAAAAATTTCAACAGACCCCTCTTGTTTAGGTGATTATAATCTATCTTGTCACCTCTAATTTGAAGTGCATCTTTAATTGATAAATCAAAGTATAAAATATAAAACGAAGCACATTAAATGAAGCTTCTTAAATAGGACTGTGTCTTTAGATCTTTAAGCACAATATATAACCTCAAACATTAGTTGTCTTGTATTTCAAATATATCTAACGATGAATTTATGACAATTAAATTGATGTAAAATTGTATCATAACTATTAAATATAGTCTTTTTTGTCTAATAATAAATTTTAATTAAACACTTGGTATAAAAACCAGTATATAATTCATCTTAGTTTTATTACAAAGTGGGGTGAAATAAATTTGTTAGCTATTTCACTAATTATTGAGGATGACTAACATATTTTTTTTACAAAAAAATATATATTTGGTATTAAAGGCACAATTAAATTGAGTTATATAGTTAATTAACATTTCACTAATATAGCGTCTTAAATGAGATTAACATATTTAATGACTTCTTTAATTTAATAATCATTCAAATTAAAATATAATTGTTAAATACCGAATAAATTATTCATTTAAACTATATTTATTCGTGTCCGTTTTTTAGGATTTGAGAACAAATGAAATGAAGGAATTGCAGGAAGATGTTATTTTTCTATCACTCCTCATATGAAATGATTTCATGGTTATTCATGGTAAAAGGTGTATGTAGTTTGGATTTATTTTCACTTTTAAAATTACGCTAACAATAATAACTAATATCTTAAAATTTCTAAAATATTTATAAAAAGTATTTTCTATTTGTAAATATATTGTATTTTTTTCAGTTTATTTATTTAAATGTTTTTATAAAATAAATCTAAGTTATTTATTTGATAATCTTGTTTTTATTTCAATTAAAATTAATTTTTAATCTATCACATCAATCAAATCATTCATCCACCCTCACAAACAAGCGTTACTTATAAATTCATTTACTTTCACCTACAAAATTTTTAAAGAGAACAACCCAAACTCACATTCTAATTCATTCAAATTTATCATCTCCCTATCTCTCAAATCAATATTCACAAATAAACACACAACTAAAGTGAAACTTAATTTTTATGTATTTTACAACATTAAGTTATCATCAAAGTTTTGATAAAAATATAGGTTTAAATAAATCTCAATACTAATTTGCAGTGGTATGAGGGCGGACCATGAACCCCCCAAATTTTGAACTTTTTTATATTATAGATATTTTAAATTTTGTATATTATAAATATTAAAAATATATTATAAATTGATGATGATTAAATTAAATATTTTATTTTATTATAAATATAATAATTAATTTTAATAAATAATAAAATATAAAATTAAACATAATAAAAAATAAAGAAGAAAAAGATTTATCAATATATTTTATTATTTTTATTAATTAAGGTTTGAGTTTCTAACAAATTGTTATTATATCTCATTCTCACCCGTTTTCTTTTATTTTTGAAAAGAAAAAAATATATAATTTTTGCTCTTATTTCTCCTTTGTCCTCTCCCATTTTCGTGAGATAAAAGAATAAGGTAATTCTTTGATCTTAATTGATAGTGAAATATTAGTTTAATAATTTATTTAATGAGCTAATTTTATATTAATTTTTTTATTTTAGGAACATAGAAAAAAAATAGTGTACTATGTGCTTTTTTATAACCGAATTTTAATTGTGGTTCCATTATATGTCTTGAATTTTTCATAAATTGTTCTCATATCTCATTCTCACATGTTTTCTTTTGTTTTTGAAGAGAAAAAGATTTATTATTTTTACTTTTATTTCTCCTCTGTTATCTTCCATTCTCGAAGGAGAAAATAAATAAGGTAATTCTTTTGTCTCAATTGATAGTGAAATATTAGTTTAATAATTTATTTAATGAGTTTGTTTTATATTAATTTTTATTTTATGAACATAGAAGAAAGATTATGATACTGTGTTCTTTTATAACCGAATTTTAATTGTGGTTTCATTACATGTCTTTAGTTTCTCACAAATTGTTCTCATCTCTCATTCTCACCTATTTTTTTTTATTTGTGAAGAGTAAAAGATCTATTATTTTCGCTCTCGTCTCTCGGTTGTTCTCTTCCACTATTGAATAAAAGAAATAAATAAGAAGGTAATTCTCTCTTGTCTCACTTGATAGTAAAATATTAGTTTAATCATTTATTTAATGAGCCTCTTGTATATTAATTTTTTTATTTTATAAACATAGAAGAAAAAATATTGTACTTTGTGTTTTTTTATAACTAAATTTTAAGTGTGGTTTGATCATCATTGGATTTTCTTTTGACAATCTTTTAGATATGTATGATTTTTTTTGTAGTTATTGTTATACTAACTTTTGTATTCATTTTTATTTTATTAGTGACAATAATTAAATATATAAATTTTGGATGTATTATTTTGGCTCCCTCAACAATATTCGTCAAGATCCGTCATTACTAACTTGATTATGATTATATATATATATATATATATATATATATATATATATATATATATATATATATATATATATAAAATTTAGTAGAATTTCTTTTAACTATTACTCTGGTATCATGTATCATCTTTAAAATTACTCTCTTAACTATACTCTAAATCCATTAAAGGTTGTTACAAAATTTATATTAATCCAAAATATAATATGTTAGAAAATGATTACTAATACTAATATAATATGAAATAACATAATAATTATTAAAGCAATAATAATAATGACATGTATCTTATTCAAATAATATTAATAAGAGATATAATACTATTAATAATAAAATTATCATAATAATAAATAATAGATAAAAATAAATGAGGTAAGGAGTATAAATAGTCTGGTTTGAGACATGCATAATGCTATTTTTAGAGAGAAAACGTCCCTACTGTACAAGACTAAACAAATACACAATCGTATGTGTTTCAAATCATATACATTTCTCTCCCAAGATACAACAACGCGTCACATCGATCAAGTGCAGCGAAGGTTCTCCGAACCTTATGAACATCAATGTTTTAAAGATAATATAGAGAAGAAAAGAAGAACACTTTGCAGGAAACTCTACTGTTTGTTATTCTTTGTTGTTGTCTTTTTTCCCTTGCACTTAAGTGGTATTTATAGGTAGCAAAAGAAGACAAAAGAGTAAAGTGTAATAAGAATATATTAATTATTTATTTTAATTAAAAGTTTATAAAAACATGAGTAACAGTAAATTTTTTTATTTTAATTAATTATTTTTTAAATTAAATTAAAATATTTCTAACATAATATAGGTTTGTACAAGTTATATATAAATATAAATATTTGTAAAAGATAATTCAAAATAAAATTTGGTCTTGTCCAATCTTTCCTCTCGTACATGTTGTGTCTATATATACTTGTGTGCCGATAACAAATATTACAAGTGACACTACAGTGACATACGCAACAATAAATTATTGAAATAATGATCGACTAACAAAATATGTTAAACGAAACATTATAATTAGATAACCACAAATAATTCAATTTCGTGAAAGCATAAATATTATACAAATCATAAAGACTGCATATGGATCTTATTCATAAAAAATATTCAATATATTCAATAAGTGGCATATTTTACAAAAATGTCATATAAAGTATATTCTAACAAAGATTGGCATTTGATCCATTTCAAAATATGAATTTACAAATTAACCCATGAATCTTGAAATCAAAACAAGCTTATCACAATTTAAGTGGCACATCATGTCTCGATGTATGAGAATACATCACTTAGCTTCTTATAACTGATATATTAGTTCATGTGATTTAAATCACAAGTGAAATTAAGAGAAACTTTTCCAACAGAAGTTTTAGTACTTAATCAACAATTCAAATAATTATCCACATGTTATCTCATAATCTAGAAAATATTAAATTATATTTTAAATATATGGTCAGTTTAGCCATTGAAATAAAAAAAATGCAAATCAATGAAATAATAATTTATTTTTTATATTATGAATTAATAATAAAATAAATTTTTATTCCTTATATTAAAATTAAATTATGATGTATATATACTATACATGTAACAGATACGACACATATCTAATACGTTGATATGCTTATTTTGAAAATAATAAGACATAATATGTGATATATGGACATTAAAAAATGTATATAAATTTTTAAAAACATGATGATAAATATATGATTATTAGTGTGTGAATACAAATTAAAATATAACATATTAAACATTTTCAATATAAAAATTTACATATCTCAAAAATATATTATTAATTTATATATTAGATATTTATAATTGATAAGTACCAATAAAATATTATAAAGAATGCGTGTCTGACACATGACGTTACAAAATTTGTCAATAAAATATTGTTCCATTTATTTATTATATATTAAGTTAATAAATCATGCTTTTGTTTCAAATAATGAATCCATAATTTCTCACCACATTCATATAAGACACTCAGACATAGCTTTTCATTTACTTTAAAATACATTAAAAGTTTGATGATAAAGATATCAAATACGAAATCACTCGATGAAATTATTGAATTTAATACACAACAATTAAAGGCGTCGGTTACCTAGAGTGTTTCTTCTATGAAAATATTTAATTTGCAATAAATATGGGATAATATTTTGTTATTAATTTTAATTAAGATATATTAAATATTCATAAAAAAAAAGTTTTAACATTTTATGACAGTTGATATTTATGACAGTTGTTCTTAAATTTCCTTTTAATTTTGAAGAATGCCAATTAAACATATCCACATAAAACAGAAGTGATGGTAGAAATAGTTTAAGTGAAATTAATTATGCCATTAATAATTTCATGGTCAAATTAATATAACTTCATTTTTTTTCATCTGTCTGCATAAGAAAATGTACTAATTAAAGCGTTTTCTTTTGTTCAAAATTTGAATTTGGTTTTCATTTGAAATCTTCACGTCACACGAATTTTCATCTTTAACGTCATCTTGTTAATTTTGTATTAGTTCATGCTTTTCTTGAAAACATGTTTTTAAATTAAATATATACATTACGTTTTTCAATAGGATTATCAAAAGTAAGATGAATCGTCATTTTAATTATTTTAACACGAACAAATATTTTTTTTTTAATTTAATTGAAATATATTCACAACGTTAATAATTTTTACACTTTATTTAATTAAGAATTATTGTGTAATTACATATTATTAATTACACATATTTGTGTGTATATATATACATGCTCACAAAATTTTAACCATATCATTCACTTCAGTATACAGCAATGGATGCTAAGGTATACTCATTCAAAATGCTTGCTTTTATGTCTCAGCATTTTACCAAAATAATTTTATTTCTCACCTGCTAGCAATTTGCAGCCAACCCAAATAGAAATTATTTAATTACTATGAGTTCTTCATTTATAGTTAAATTTATTTGTTCTTGATGTTTTATGATTAACTTCGTTTCAGAAATGATATTGAATATTGTATTTAAAATCTTGAAAATGTTGTGTGATCTTCATTGTTTTGGTATTTGATCATAACAAGTTTTTGGTATTTGGTTGATTGAAAGGTTGAAGCAAAGGAAAGAAAGAAGAGAAGTTTGAGTGAGATGGAAGAAATTGATTTAGAACTGAAACTATCAGTGGCAGGGTCAACAAGTTCTGATAATTTACTAAATGGAATCGAATCTGCTACTTCAGGAACTCCATTGTCATTATCGTATCAGAGAGCATGTTTAGCTTCAAAAATGGGAAATGATAAGAATCTTGATGATACTCCAAAAGATGAACTTCCACCATTAATTGCAATGGGATGTGCAATTTGTTTAGGTTATGTGATGGTATCCAAAGCTAACCCTAAATGTCCAATCTGCACAAATTCTGATCTCATTAACAACTTTCAAACAAATCCTACAAAGAAAAAAAGGACAACTTGGTATTAATCTGTACTTTTTTTGTTCTATTAGAAGTTAATGTCTATTGATCTTCATCAGTAGTTGTCACTGTGACAGTATTTTCCATTGTAAAACGTGGTTTGCAAAGTGCTAGTCATCATTGTTAGCACATTGTCAGAAGAATAAATGATGAGAATTTTGATTTCCATTTTCTATTGCAATTATTATTTATTGTGGTGGCCATTTGTTGTAATCATGATAAATAGTTATAGTTTTTAATCAGGTAATTTAGATGGTGGTGAAATGGTTTCCGGGGAAAGAAATGGAAACCAAAATCAAAATGAAAGATTAAAAGGAACAAAACCATAAATATATATATATATATATGATCAATTCACAATATATAAAAATGAACAAATATAATTTTATAAGTCAATTTTGTAAGGTTGAGTTAGACGAAAAATCCACTTCTTAACATTATATTAGAATCATGAGTTTAAGTTTATCCTAACAAGATTTGTTATTATTTGTTGGTTCTATTATTTCATCCATTATCAGACTGCTATTAGACCATCCATTTATGTATAATCTCACATAAGTTCCACATCAGCTAATAAAGTCAATTAATAGTGTATTAGTATATAAAAAATACAAATCTCAACTTACAAATCAATTTTGTAAAGTTAAATTAGACTTAAATTTCACTTCTTAATTTAAATAAGAACCTCAACTCTAAAATTGTTTCCGAAGGATGATCCTAATAATTATAAAAAGTTGAAATGAATAAAATTTGAAGTATTTTTATCTCATTTCTTTTATCATAAAATTATATTTTAGAATATAATATTAAAATTTATAATAAATATTAGTTAAATTTAAATATTTGATGTTATTTATTTTATTTATAAAAGAAAGTGATAGGGTATACAATTTTATATTTTTAAACAAATTTTAAATTCTATAGTTTTAATTATTTAAATGCGTTTTAATTTTTAAATTTTAATTTCTTTTAATTTTATTGTCCAACAAACTCATTTTAAATTAAAAATGTTTAAATTTATTGAATGAATAAATTATTTTCTTAAATTATCTTAAACACTTATATATGTTGCAGTATTTCTAAGGAATATTTTTGTTTTTCTTTTTTTAAAAGTCATACAACAACTATTAATATCATTTAAAAGGATTTATGAATTTTCAAAATTATGATTTATTGAATATGAAGACAAATTAGTTCAGAAAACGCTCCTATTTGTGTAATGATTTATATTAGTTTATGCAAGTAACGAGGGAAAGAAAAAGTTTTATTTAGGTTTAAATACCTTTTTGTCCTCATTTTCGTAGTGTTTGTTGCGGATGGTTCTCATCTTGACAGAATGTTTGAAATGTCCTAATTTTTTACAGAATGTTTAAATTGGTTCTCATTTTCGCAATTCGTATTTTATTTGGTCATTTTCTGTAATACCGTTTAAATCATTAACGAAGCATTGTACAGGTGGCACGATTTGTATACAAACCGTGCCACCTGTACAATGTTTCGTTAATCGTAATGCTTCGTTAATGATTTAAACGTCGTTACAGAAAAAAAAATTAAATAAAACACGAATTGCGAAAATGAGAACCAATTTAAACATTCGATAAAAATGAGGACCATTTCAAACATTCTGTCAAAATCAGGACCATCCGCAACAAACACTACGAAAATAAGGACCAAAAAGATATTTAAGCCAAAGTATTATTATTTTTTAAAATAGTTTCGACTAAGTTCCAAATTAAGTGAAACAATATATGCACATGTTTTATATATATATATATATATATATATATATATATATATATATATATATATATTAGTTAGCGAGTTTGATTAAAACTAATAGTTAAACATAACATTATTAAACGAGTAATGAAAAATAAAATAAATCCTGCACCGTAAATTTTCAGACCCTCTCAAACTATAACCATGTTGCAGTTTTGAGTCCAAATCCAAGGATTTAACCACTGAGGTTTGGAGTCATTTTTGTGTTGAGGTACATTTACACTATAAATAATAATTTTTAAATAATTAAAAGATGAAATTGGATAAATTATAAATCATTCTAGTATAATTTTTTGGGGACAAATCTAGCTTTTACTAATTGAGGGATGATTAGTGATCTTGTCATTAAATTTGCATTCGTTTACAATTCAACACTGTTTGAAATTATTAATGATTGTATGCAAAATGTAAGGGAACGTGATTATGCAATATGATTATGATGGAAATATGTGGTGATGTGAATATTTTTTAATGTGATTTTATTTTAAACAAGATGAGAAAGAGGTGTGTAATTGTTGATTGTACACACTTTTAGAGTTTAGGATTTTTTTTCTTGTTTAAATTTGTTACCTACAAAAAAATAATCCTTTGATAAAATACCATTTTTATATTACATTGATATAATATATGTTACCCTTACATTATTATCCTTTATCCTACGTTATCCTCGTTAAAAATATAACTATTATACATAAGTCTATTATAATCACTACCTAATAAAATTCCGATATAAACTTCATTTTCACAAAACTAGTTTTACGTTTTACATCGTTTAGTTGTATTTTAAAGTCTACTTTTATACTATCACAACAATCACACAGAGGGAGAGGATATAAGCAACTACTGGAAAAAAACTAAAATTTAAGTACTAAAATAGAATGTTGTTGCACCTATGAACGCTTAGCCTCCTACTAGAGGCAGCTTCAAAATTTCTACATTCTAGAACTTCATCTTAATCAACACATTGAGATCACCCTCTCTTTTTCTTGTGGAGTAGATGATATCAGTGGGACATAATTTTATCAAACAACACTTATACACACACAGTAGAAACAAGAGAGAAAGAGAGTGTTTCTACTCAATATATTTCAAACTAAAATTGATACTTAACTCTTGGTACAAGATTAGCCTTTTACAGGCTTTACAAAATATTATAATATTAATTTTTTAGATAACCCACTCAAGAAGGAATTGTCAGTAAAGATCCTTTCAACTTGTGACTCTAATTGAATGGTGCTTATAATTTTGTGCAATTTTGTGCGGTGCCTACAATTAGCTTTATTAGTGTAGCTGCCATTATGTTTTTCAATAAAGTTACGTAGCTTTTTCATAAGGTAAGTTTTGGTCCAATCAATCATTTTCTATCCGGTCAAAGTTTTCAACTTCTCCAGGTTGATTTAATTACTGACATTATGGATTACTTTGATTACTATCCAGTGATGTAAAGATGTAGACTCCCAAACAGGAGGAGAGGTGAGCCTTCTGGGAATTCCAGAAGGCACTTTACTTGGTACTATGAATGATAATGCTGTCCACACCACCACCATGAAAGGCACCCCATAGTCTGCAACGAAACTCCTAAACCACCCTGTTCAATAAACAAACTATGTCAGATTCCCCACTCCTTAACCATATTTCAAAACACTTGAAATTCACTCAACACTTTAAAGACGTATACAGAAGGCCAAAGGTGAATATAATGCCCATCAATCCATTTGCATACAGCCAATCAAAATGGTACTTTTCTGATGTTGGGTCTCCCTCTTTAGGAACATTAAACTCACTTACAATTCCCTGAACTTGCAAAATATTGTGTCGAAGTACTTTTCCCATGTCTAATTTGATATTTGATACCTAGACTAATATACTGCAAACTGACCTTTATAGCCTGTTGAATGAACAAGATTGTGATAAACATGCCAAAAAGCTCACCTGCGATGCTTGTAAATCTATTCATGATATTTCCAACGGAAAATTTTGTAATTCTGGGTCACTTTTTCCGCGTATTTGTAAAAAGGGGTCGGTTGAAAGTTTTATTGTAAAAGTGGGTTGTGTCATCAGGGTGGAGGACGACATTAAAGGTGAAGTCGTCCTCCCAGAGACCGGTTTTCCCTTTTTCTTTTTTTTAAATTAAGTCGTCTGGCCTCTGGCATACAGTGATGAAGTCGTCCGGCAGGAGGCCGGTTTCAGTTTTTGATTTTTTTTTCGTTGTAGTTTTATTTTATGTGTTATAAATTTTCAATTTTCAATGTCTCCACTCGTCGTCGTAGGGGGTGAAAGCCACGTCCTTGTAACCGTAGAGAAAGATACTCGTGGCGGTGGTTTTTGGGCGGTTCATGAAAACGAGGTCGTGGGTTTTGAATATTTCTCCGACGACGTCAGCAGATGAAACGATGAACGTGGGGACCTGCTCCAGCTGCAGCAACATGAGAGGGCCATGCTTGTGAGAGAGGGCTTGGAAGGAACGGTGCGGCAACGTGCCAAGCTGATGAAGATTTCTGATGAAGGGTATCTTAGGTGCGGCAACGTGCCAAGCTGAAAAATAACTGAAATCAAAAACTGAAACCGGCCTCCTGCCAGACGACTTCATCATTGTATATGCAAAAACCTGTCGGAGGCCGGACGACTTCATTTAAAAAAAAAGGGGGGGGGGAGGGGGGGAACCGACCTATGGGAGGACAACTTCACCTTTAATGTCGTCCTCTCCACTGACGACATGACCCACTTTTACAATTAAATTTTCAACCGACCCCTTTTTACAAATACGCGGTCAGAGTGACCCAGAATTACAAATTTCCCTATTTCCAACATTGAATATTGCTAGAAGAAACAGCAAGAGAGCAGTCCATACACAAACCCTGGGACATTAATTATATCAATTAGACATTGATTTCACAACAAACTTGGGTCATATAGAAAATGTTTTTCTTACCATCTTGCCCGAGCTAAAAAGAGTTCTCGTCCCAAGGAATTCTTATCTTTGGCAAAGTTGTACAAATAGGTGTACATAATGATAGTGGGTTCAACAACTCCTACGATTAAGAGAGGCTGGCCACCCAAAACGGAGCATTGTACAGGTGGCACGAATGTTAGGGACGAAAGGTGATGAATTGAATCCTATATGATAAGTGTACAATCCCTACGGAAGGGTTCTGACATTCATGCACATCTACTGTCAGTAATTAAATCAACCTGCAGAAGTTGAAAACTTTGACCGGATAGAAAATGATTGATTGGACCAAAACTTACCTTATGAGAAAGCTATGTAACTTTATTGAAAAACATAATGGCAGCTACACTGGTAAAGCTAATTGTAGGCACCGCACAAAATTGTAAGCACCATTCAATTAGAATTACAAGTTGAAAGGATCTTTACTGACAATTCCTTCTTGAGTGGGTTATCTAAAAAATTAATATTATAATGTTTTGTAAAGCCTATAAAAGGCTAATCTTGTACCAAGAGTTAAGTATCAATTTTAGTTTGAAATATATTGAGTAGAAACACTCTCTTCCTCTCTTGTTTTTGTTGTATGTGTATGAGTGTTATTTGATAAAATTATGTCCCACTGATATCATCTACTCTACAAGAAAAAGAGAGGGTGATCTCAATGTGTTGATTATGATGAAGTTTTAGAATGTAGAAATTTTGAAGCTGCCTCTAGTAGGAGGCTAAGCGTTCATAGGTGCAACAATACTCTATTTTAGCACTTAAATTTTAGTCTTTTTCCAGTAGTTGCTTATATCCTCTCTCTCTCTGTGATTGCTGTGATAGTATAAAAGTAGACTTTAAAATACAACTAAACCATGTAAAACGGAAAACTAGTTTTGTGAAAATGAAGTTTATATCGGAATTTTATTAGGTAGCGATTACAATAGACTTGTGTATAATAGTTATAGTTTTAACGAGGATAAGGTAGGATAATAATGTAAGGGTAACATATATTATATCAATGTAATATAAAAATGGTATTTTATCAAAGGATTGTTTTTTTTTTTGTAGGTAACAAATTTAAACAAGAAAAGAAAAATCCTAAACTCTAAAAGCTTAAGTGTGTACAATAACAATTACACACCTCTTTCTCATCTTGTTATGTGTACTGTACATATAAACTGTGCTACCTGTACAATGTTCCGTTAATGATTTAAACGGTGTTACAGAAAATGACCAAATAAAACACGAATTGTGAAAATGAGGACCATTTTAAATATTTGGTGAGGACCATTTTAAACATTCTATCAAAATGAGGACCATCCGCAACAAACACTACGAAAATGATGACAAAAAAGGTATTTAAACCTTTTATATACCATCCTTTTTCTTTCGTTATTAACGGAGAATAGTGTGTCGATGTCAGACATTCTCTCACGTTACTTTAATTAATATTTTTAGTTAAAATTCATTAAATATATCATACATCAATGATTCAGCATTAAATTTGCTTCTTTAGATAGCCTTTTATTCAATAAAAAATAATTAATGAACATAAATACTTTAAATTAATATTACATTTATGTATCATTCTAATAAAGAATTATTATTCTAGAATATTAATATTTTATCATTAATTATATTGGTATATAATGCCTCATATTAGAAACGTAGACTCATAACATCTATAGTACTTTTAATTTTCCACTAAATAGTTACACAAGTGAAGGTAAACATCATCTGTATTTTTTCATTATTTTAGGACGCTTTTGGAATAAATATACCTATGTTTTAGGTTACCTACAAAATGATATAAAATCAAATTTTGGTTTAGGTGATATAAAATATACCTATATAGGGATTTAAAAAAAACTCAAATACGTGTAATTGAATAATTAAATATATACTTTTTAATTTGAAAACAGTATAAATATGCTAATAAAGCAATTTTCTACGTTTTATATAACCATGGAATGTACTATAAGTAAAAAGGAATGTTAACTTTGTAACTATTACCTTAAAAGGAACGTGTAAAATAATTTTAATTAATTTGCCGTGTTAGAATGTTCACATGAAATTAAATTAAGATAAATAACATATGCGTAATTCTATAACACTTTTACACTACTTATCTTAAAAGTCGTAACTTTTTTTTAGTCTATCGTCGGTTAATATAAGTTAGGTTTAATTACTCGGATCATACCCATTTTTGTTCGAAAATTTTAAAATGGTACCCACTTTGAACTTTGTCTCAATTTAATATCCAATTTTGATTATTGCATCAATGTAGTACCCTTCGTTAAGTCTTCACAAACAACGTTAACTACCTTGCCACGTGTTAGCTTCTGGATTTTTTAATTTTTTTAAATTTTTTTTAAATTTTTATTTTTTTTGAATTTAAATTTTTTTTTTGCCACGTGTCAAATCCTTGATGTGACACGTGTTAAAAAAAATTAAAAAATCCAGAGGCTGACACGTGGCAAGGTAGTTAACGTCGTTTGTGAAGACTTAACGGAGGGTACTACATTGATGCAATAATCAAAATTGGGTACTAAATTGAGACAAAGTTCAAAGTGGGTACCATTTTGAAATTTTCGAACCAAAATGGGTATGATCCGAATAATTAAGTCTATGCTAATTAAATTCATATATAAAAATTAAAATTTTGCTATTAATAATTGTGGAATGTTATCAATCTTTTATTGTAAAAAAAAGATGTTTAATGTCAAAATATTAGTAATATTGTAATTTTTATGAAAAACCCGTTATAAATAATTAGAGACATTAAATAATAATAATAATTAATGTGAAACTTCGTTTACCAGTTATTTATTACACAAATTAATATATTTATACTAGTTGATATGTTTATATACTCATAAAATTCAAACACTCAATTGAAAACTAATAAATATTTAATTCATACCTAAAATATTATTAAAAATGTAAAAAAATTAACAATTTTAAATTAAAAAAATTATATTTATTATTTTTAAAATTTAAGAACCAAAATATATCAAAATTTAAGATAAAAATAAATTTTAATTTTGTATATAAGTTTAGAAATTAAGAATGTAGTTCTTTGTAATGATGATAAATAATTTTTTAATTAGGTAATTTTGATGGTGGGGAAAACGGTATCAGGAAAACAAATGAAAATTGCAAACAGAGTGAAAGATGAAAGTACAAAGACATAAAATTTCGGACAAAATCTCTAAACCATATACCACAAAAATAACTAAGAAAAGACCTTACATATAATGAAAATGGGGAAAGAAAATAAGTGAATCAACTAAAAAAAAATAGGTTTAATAAATCATATGGTATCCACTTTCATTCGGATGTGTCAATTTGGTACCCGTTTTTAAAAATGTATCAATTGAGTTATAACTTTTGAAAAAATTAAAATGATTTATAAAATTAAGTATTAATATTTATATTAAAAATTAATAGTAGAAGTCATAAATAAAGTTAATGGCGTTAATCATTTCTTTCTGAAAGAGACCTAATTGAGACAATTTTTCAAAAGTTGAGACTCGATTGACACATTTTTAAAAATGGGTACTAAACTGACACATTTTTAAAAATGGGTACTAAACTGACACATTTAAACAAAAGTGAATATTATCCGACTAATTAAATTAAAAGAACAAAGTCACATAAATTATAAAGTGGAGATGAGAGCTAAACTCTAACTTGTTTTGGGAGGGTGATCTCAATAACTATAAAAAATTGAAATGAATAATATTTGAAGTATTTTTTATTTTATTTTTTTGTAAATATTTTGTAATAAATAAACAAATATTTTACAATTTTTTGTAGATAAAGTAATTGATTTTTTCTTGTATCATAAAATTTTATTTTAAAATATAATATTATTCAATTTATTTATAAAAGAAAGTGATACGGTATAAAATTTTAATATTTTCATATCTCGCAGTATTTCTACGGAATATTTTGTTTTTTTAAAGCATAAAACAACTATTAATATCATTTAAAAGGATTTATGATTTTTAAAATTATGAATTATTGAATTTGATCACAAATTTATTCAGAAAACGCTCCCTATTTATGTAATGATGTATATTAGTTTATGCAAGTACCGAGAGAGAAAAAAAGTTTGATTTACCTTACTTTTTCTTTCACTATTAGTGAAAAATAGTGTGTCACGCATTCTCTCATGTTACTTTAATTAATATTTTGGTTAAAAATATTAAATAATGTCATACATTAATGATTAAGCATTAAATTTGCTTATTTAGATAGCCTTTTATTCAATAAAAATTAATTAATGAGCATAAATACTGTAAATTAATATTACATATATGTATCATTCTTATAAAATGCTATTATTTAAGAATATTAATATTTTATCATTAATTATATTGGTAATATAATGTCTCATATTAGTAATGTAGACTATAACATCTAACTTTCATTTTCCACTAATTGTTACACAATTTAAGGTAAACAACATCTTTTTTTTTTTCATTATTCATTACAATAAAACTTTTAATTAACGATTAATTTTGGTAACAATTGATACCAATTTTTTAATTAAAGACTAATTTAGAGACCAATACTTATGGTTCTCAAAACCTAAGTAATTAATATTAGTGATCAATTTAGAGTCCAATACATCATAAAAATTATTATAGTTATCAATAACCTTTTTAATTTATAAATTAATATCAAAATTTATTATAATAATGACTAATTATTTTTTATCACTAAAATTAATTATTATTGTAAGATTTTCTTGTAATGATCTTAGACCACTTTTGAAATAAATATACCTATATTTTTTGTTACATAGAAAATGCTATGAAATAAATTTTTTGTTCAGCAATAGAAAAAAAATTAAAATACGTGTAATTAAATAATTAAATTTTTTTTTTTAATTTGAAAGCAGTAGAAATATACTAATGAAGCAATTTTCTACGTTTTATATAACCATGGAATGTACTATAAGTAAAAAAAGAATGTTAACCTTTGTGATTATTACCTTATAAGGAACGCGTAGAATAATTTTAATTAATTTGTAGTGTTAAAATGTTCAATGAAAATAAATTAACATAAATAATGTATGTCCTAATTGTATAACACTTCTACCCTAAATATCTTCAAAGTCACAACTTTTTTTTTTTAATCTTTTGTTGGTTAGTATAAGTTAGTAGTTTGTGCTCATTAAGTTCGTATATCAAAATTAAAACTTTGCTATTAATACAGGTGGATTGTTATCAATCTTTTATTGTAAAAGATAAGTTTAATGCTAAAATATTAATAATATTGTAATTTTATGAAAACACAGTTATAAATAATTAAAGACATTGAATAATTATTATTGTGAAACTTGCACTTAAATTAATATCGTTTACCAGTTATTTATTATTACACAAATTAATATTAATATATTTATGTTTATACAATATCAATGAGTCATCAATCCAATCAACATATAAGCGATTGACATTATTCTTAACTCAAAATCTTAAATGCGATAGATTTATAGACCTTCATCTTTATATGGTGCGTGTTCAACTTTTTCATTTTTACCTAACATGGGACTTAGTCTCATACTTAGATTCTCAACAATCTATTCCTCAAGTGTGAGTCTCTTCACATTGACATTTCCCCCTTTAGCTAACTATCGAGTACCCATTTTTTGTACAACCATTCTTTTTAACGAGACTCGCTTATCTGACTCATAGGAAGACTTTCGATACAAGATCTCTTCTAAGTCGGTCACCACACGAACTAGACTATGATACCGTTGTTGGGTATTTCTAGGACATGCTTAGCTAACCCACTGTCAGGAAGACTTTTGATACAAGACCTTGTATAAGCTGGTCACCACACCCACATGACTAAGTTCTAATACCAGTGTTGGGTATTTCAAAAGAGCCCAACCCACACATAAGGAATTTACACCACCTCTAATCTAATCCAAAATCTTAAGACGATGAGTTTATGGTCTTACCACACGAACCTTCGATTCTGATACTACTGTTGGGTCTTTCGAGAGAGGATCACTGAGGAGATACAACACCAATAAGACACGAGTCTAATCCACACATAAAAAATTGATATCACTCTTAACAAAAAATCTTAAGACGATAAATTTATGGGTTTTCATCTTTATATATTAGTCAACTTTCTCATTTTTAATGTGAGACTTAAATTCTTTCTCTCTATATATAATTAAAGTCGGTGAACAGTTTTACATTGTCATCTACCAAAGCGAAAAGGGTTAAAAACCCTTTAAAAAGAGCACTAGTGCAGAAATGGTATATTACAACAAGATATTACATCAGTTACACGAAAAACGATGTAATACAGTGCGCGATGGCATTTTTGAAATTTCTGCGAACTATATTACATCGGTTCCCCAACACACCCGATGTAATACCCATTTTTTAAAAAAAAATTAAAAAAAAATAGGTTTTCTGCACAGAGCAGTTATATTACATCGGTTCCCCTGTTTAACCGATGTAGTACGCCTTATTTTTCTCAGCAGGGTTTTCCCCTTCATTTCTCCTTTTCGTCTTCGTGCTTTCTTCATTCTCTTTGCATTCTCTTCGCTCTTCGTTCCCAACCACCACACCACACCACACCACACCAGCACCGCACGGCCACCGCACCACACCAGCACCGCACGGCCACCGCACAACATTGCAGGTTCTCCTCGCGCGGCCGCTCCTCCACGCAACCACTCCTCCGCGCAGGCGCTCCACACCAGCCCCGCACGGCCACCGCACAACACCGCAGGTTCTCCTCGCGCGACCGCTCCTCCACGCAGCCACTCCTCCGCGCAGGCGCTCCTCCGCGCAACCACTCCTCTCCTCTGCGCAGACCCTCTTCGCGCTGCCGCTCTTCGTTCAATGCAGCTGCTCCTCGACCTTCGCGAATCGCCACCATTCACGGAGCCGCTCTTTGCTATTCGAACAACGACGCCGCTGCTTGGGAGTTCCTCCGCCGTTAGTCGAGCTCCGAACCGCGCTCTGAATCGTGCCCCTTTGCACTGCCGTCGTTCCATCGCACCACCGCGTCGTTGAGGGTTTAGGGTTTACTACTGTTGCCGTTGGTTTTTCGCTACTGCCGCTTTCCGTTGCTGCCGCTTCCCGTTGCTGCCGCTTCTGATGTAATATATTACAGCGGTTCCAAGGACCGATGTAATATATCAAACACTTACTACATCGGGAACTACTACATCGGTGAAAAAACCGATGTAATAGGCCCAAAATAACCGATGTAATAGGCTTTTTTTGTACTAGTAGAGAGTGTATTCAATTAAATATAAGAAAAGTGTGAAATCCAAAACGATGATAGTAAAATAAATAAATAAATATATAGTGTCCATTTTCCTAAAATGAGGATTTATTGCAGAAAGTAAGGCAAATAATTGTAACGACTGATTAAAAAAATTGACAAGTAAGATTTAAATTAATATATAATTTATTATATATTCTTGATGTTTTTATCAACAAATCAAAGTATTAGTTTTTCGATCAATGACAATAACTTATCATTTTATTCTATAAAATAAATCTCTCACGTTCTTGACCCACGCAAATTGACTTAATAAACAGTAAACTAACAATAAAATATATAGTTAAATAAGACGTTAGCAATATAATGGTCGGAAGAAGAGCTTGCAAGCTAGATGTTTGTCTGGGATATACTGATTTTCTAACGTGGAAGGTGGCAATATGAAGTAAAAAGAGAAAACAAAAAAGTGAATAGAAAACTTAATAATAATTGAAACATACATTTTGGGAAGTTAAACTATTTTCTTTTTTAGAAAATAATATTTTGACTACTAAATTTTGACAACTTTCTCTTATATTATTTTCCAAGTAGTTTTGAAATATTGAAAATAAAAAAGTGAAAAAATAAAAAACTACTTAAAAGATGTCACCTCTAAAATTGTAAGAGAAAGTTGTCAAAATTTAGTAGTCAAAAAAATTTTTTTTTTTTTATTATTATGAGCTGAAGGTAAAGAATAGTTGAAACACTTAATAATAATTGAAACATACATTTTGGGAAGTTAAACTATTTTTTTATTATTATTATGAGGTGAAGTTAAAGAATAGTTGAAACACAAGTTGGGGAACAATCATAGAGTTGAAAGTTGCATGTGCAACTATGGAGCATGGCCAAGGTCTATAAATGTGGTTGGGAGACATAACAGTTCACTTCCAACTATTTTGCTCTTCAGAACTCCAATATTGTGAAGACAGTGATATGCACAGATTCCAGCTCAAGAATCACTTCTATAGTGCTACTACTAAGCATGAGATTTCGAAGAGATTGGGAAAAATTAAATTATGTCCACATCTTCATCACCTACCTAGTGATATTGAAAGGGCACAAGAATATTGAGTTTCAACTATGAAAATGGAATAAAATCGATCCTCATCAAGCTTGTAGCTGGAAACTTGAAGGAGACTTCCAATAATATATGTGCAAAAAGAATTGGCATGGCATAAAAAAATGGACGATATGAATCTTGTTAGAAATTTTAAGTATTTATCTCAATTTTATATCGAGTAAAAATGAGAAAGTTGAACATTATATAAGAATGAAAACTCATTAACCCATAGTTTTAAGATTTTGATAAAGATATCATATATCTTCTGGTTTTAATTTTATTGATAGAGATATTATTTATTTTATTCTCTTTTAATATTATTAGATATTCTATTTTATGATGATACATATTAGGTTTTATTTTATTCCTTATATAATGATATATTGTACTTCATATATTAGACAAATTTATAATAAATAGGTATGCAAACTCTCATTCTCATACTTTCAATAAAGTATTTATTTTTTAACTTTTTTTCACTTGTATCTTATCAAATATTAACAGATTTTGAGTTAAAAGTAATATCAATCTTTTATATGCAAATTAAACTCATATTTCATTGATGTTATAACTCCTTTATAATCGTTTCTCAAAATATTTATCCATTTCAACGTAAATTCATGAAAATTTAGCAAAAACAAACTGCGAAAACAAGTGGTTGAATAAAGACAATTATTGAACATAATTGGAGATGGTTAATTTTCTCCTCAATTAGAAGGCATCTATTGGGTGTAATCACTAACAAAGTACTTGTGGATTCACTTAAATTTGTGGTATGTAATTATCATTCCCCTTTTATTTGACGATGCTATACAATTATTCTATGCCATGTTTCTCTCTAAAAGATTGATCACTTTATTTGATAAGAAATGTCATGGGGACCCCTACAAACCTCCTTCTCGAGTTTGCTAAGTTTTACTTTTTGTACAACTAAGCTATTATTTTAGGACCCATTGTCACATGGTCTAATGTACAAGCATTTGTATTTTTTGTGTATATATAAAAAAAAAACTGGTGCATACCTGTTGAATTTTCTTTATGATATGGGTGAAGTTTTGGATAAGAGTTCCAATTCCCAAGTAAATTAAAGCCTTGATGGAGTCACATTCAGTGGTTGATGGAGACCATTGCATCAAATGGTAGTTCGCAACCATGCCAGCGAACATGTCTTCAACAGTATTCTACTACAAATTAATTCATTCCAAAGCTAAACATACATGCTTCACTATCACAATCTCATTAATTCATAAATCTATAAACATATGTGCTTCCCAACGAAGAATAGTCTATATTACTTTATAATATAGATTTAAAGTAATTTAAATATTTATTTTTTTTCTAGCTTTTCAAGGTGTCATTTAAAAATAAAAATAGAATTATATATCTTTGGTCATTTAATTTTCAGTGAAAAACTAGAATTTTGCTTTTTTTTTTCAAAAATTTTGATGAATTTAGTTTCTCAATTTTAGAAATCTGTGAATTTAGTCATGCTGACAATATTTTGTTAAGTTTATTTTAAAGATGGCAATATGGGTCTGGTCCGTCAGGCCGACCCGTGAAAAAACGCAGGACAGGCTAAGGTAGTGAGACCGCAGGCCCGCAGTGGCCCGACCCGCATACGCTTGCAGCCCGCGCGGGCCGACCCGCAAGCCCGCAAAAAAAAACTTACACTTGTGTATATTAATTACTTTTTTTATGGACTTTTACATTGACATTTCAAATTCTTGTATAACTGGAAAAGATAAGTATTATGTAGTTTTTAATGTGCTAAAATTTAAAGAATACATGGTATATGTCATAGTATGAATATGAATATGATAAAAATATTGAATTATCAATTTATCATCCAATTCCTCAAAGCCTTTACTTAATTTTGTGAACTTCTTAAAGTTTCTCCATTTTTAAATATTGAAAATTTATCATAAAAATTAAAAAAAAAATTAAAAAAGCGGGTCAGCCCATGGGCCAAGTGATTACAGTCCGCATAAATTGTGCGGGCCTTATGCAGGCCGGCCCGGACCGCATTGCCATCCCTAATTTATTTGATAGCATTCAAGTTATTTACGTTATTTGATACATTTCTACTTCAATGTCAACTTAAAAACATATTTGAAACATAAAATAAACTTAATAAAATTTGATTAAAAGAATTTAATTTATATTTTTTTAAAAATTAAAAAATTAAATTGAATTAAACTTTTAAATGACTAATTCCAATTTTTACTAAAATTAACGAAAAAAAAAACATATTTAACATAAAATTGTGACAGAAGAAATTATAGACACCTACTTAATTTGAAGTCAATTGTGTGCAGAAAAGTCAGCAGTAACGCTTTTTATGGGCAAGGCAAGCGTAAGGGATTATAACTAAACCACCATTTCTCATTTTTATAATGGAAGTGTTGGTCAACTTTGAGAGATGCGTGTCTACACCAGAAATTGAAGAACTATGTGTGTAGAAAGAACTATATTTATAAACCATCATGCTACCACAAAGTGTAAGAATTTTTTTTTTTATTAGTGGCCAACAAACATTCATGTACATTCCATGACTATGCACAAGAATGCATCACCGTAGTTGTATTTTTCAAGTCATTCACACAAGGGTCAACCAGAAGCACTAAAGTAACTTCACAACATGGTTCAACTGAAGAAAACGCAATACACAGAGAGTAGAAATAAATAAATTCAAAGGTACAATGATTTCATCGGGAAAAAGGAACTGGGGAATTTCTAAGATCTGAAATTGGCATCGAATTGTGTTGATTGTGAAAGTATGTTATCTGTCACTGAAACCAGATGACAGGTTATTTATTACTGTATCCATGACCATATATAGCATAGTAGGAGGAGATAAAAAGCAGAGCAAATTCATAATAAATACAGAGCCTAGTTTTAGATCTCAATCTCTCTTTTCTAATAAATTCTAATGCGTGATGCAACCGTTCCCTCTTTTAAAACCTTCACATGAATTCACCCTCTTTCCTTGGTTCTGTAATGAATCTTGTAACCACACAGATTTTTATTTTTTTTTTACTTAATCTACCTTGTGTGTCTTTTTCACCCATTTCATAATTTTATGACATAAAGGTAAAGGTTAACGGCAGGTGAACTTCCACGACTATAAATGCACAGTGGTTTAATTCCAAACGCTAAATGGGGTCAAGTGGACTCGGTTTCATGGTACAGTATCAGACATTTCTTATCATTGTCCCAAAATGATAAAAGAAAATTTGTTCCTGAAGGTCAAAGAGACTCGACCATGGTAATGAATGTAATGTATTTTACGTTTGAAAAGTCTTCGATAATTTTATAATATGTTTATAAATGAATTTCGTGAGATGGAGTTAGACTTGAATCTACTTTTACTATAGTATCAGAATTATTATTTAAAAAGTCTCTCCTAACAAAATTTTATTCTTGTATTTAAATTATTATTTTATCGGGACTCTATTATGATTCTGAATCTTTTACGTATCTGTTGTAAGAAACTGACAATGTATTGTTGGATGAGTGATAAAAGAATGTCATTTTCTTTTCTCAGAATTGTAGTTGAAACAGTATTGAATGCAAATATCTGTTTTGGCAGAAATTTTAATTTTATAGGGAAGTTGAAATGTTTAAATGTGTGTTACTTAAAAAAATTAACCAAGATGAGAAACACAAACTCCAATATTCTTGAATGCTTGATATTTTCTCTCCATGTATTGATTATATTACACAGTATCTGTCTCTGTTATGAGGCGGGCAGTGATGAAAAAAGTACTGTTACATTCAGTTGTGGATGGGAGCATTGAATGACATTGAATTTTACAAACCTACAAATTAAATTCACCCATGAAAGCACTTACCAGACCCCATTTTGTTTGTCATATTCTCTTCTCTTGCCTCCTCTCGGAGCCTCTTGCTTTAAATACTCCACTCTCATCAAATTTATTGCAGGCACCAACCAAAGCGCTTCCCAAATCCCATAGAAACTCAAACACCATCACATCCTCATTCCTCAGAAGAGAAAAGATAGATCTAATGGGAAAGAAAGCTCTGAAACTTCCCTCTCTTTTCAAAACCAAAGAAGCACCGAGAAACCACCACCACCACCGCCACCTTCTTCACCACCATCATCCATGGCAGTTCATACCCTCTTGCGGCCACTCCAAGACCCTCTCTTTCCGAGGTGCCGACGACGACGACATCTTCAAGACAGTTAACTCCGTTTTCTTCGACCCTTCAGAGAGTGTCATCGAAACTCCCAAGTCATGGTTCACCACTTCGTCTGAATCTGCCAGCATCTCAACCGAGTCGGAAGACTACTACTGCTGCGACGGCGAGTCTCTGGAGATGTTGGTGCGCGGCGTGAGATCGGAGAGGCTTTTCTTCGAACCCGGTGACACGAGCTCCATCTTGGAAAAAGCCAAGGCCAGTGGGTTTCCCTTCAAAGAAAGTGTGGTTCTTGCGATGGAATCAGAGGACCCTTATGAGGATTTCAAGAGATCAATGGAGGAAATGGTGGAGTCTCATGGAGTAAGAGACTGGGAGGGCTTGGAGGAGCTTTTGACTTGGTATCTCAAGGTCAATGGCAGGAACAATCACGGTTTCATAGTGGGTGCTTTCGTTGATTTGCTCTTTAGTTTAGCAGCTTCTAACAATTCTAACTCTTGTTCTCATTCAACTGCATATTCTTCTGCTATTTCTTCTTTTTCTTCTTCCCCCTTGTCTGATGAGATTGTGGAGCATGGGATTGGGAATGATGATGCTGTAACATCTTAGCATTACCAGTGATTTCTCATATCCTTTTGCTATATATACATTTGTAGATTAAGAAAATGCTTAGTTAGAATTAGTTTAATTAAATTAAATTAACTCCTCGTGATTATATATGTTCTTGCTGCAATTGTTCTTAGTAAAATGTTTACTTGCACAGTTGTGTAAATAGCAAAGGTTCTTCTCAGACCAGAAACGTAAACCAGTTCTTACGCTTTCTTTTTGAACAAACACTTATTAATGGGGTGAGGGTTCCATGTGTCATTTATGTATCACATGGTTCTCTGGTTTTTGTAGGAGACACTACACTTGTTTATAATTATTGGCGTATCTTAAATTTGTCTCTCTTATTTACTGATCTATACATTATTGGAATTTATATTTTTTTTTATTCATTTAACTCACAATAATTTTTCATATTTTATGATTTTTTATCTTTTGGTTAAAAAAAATATATTTTTTTTGTATTTTTTCAAAAAAAAAATTATTTGATAATTCTTATAATATTTTTTACAAAATTATAAAATTCACAGCTATTTTTTATAAATTTTATTTTGAAAAAAAAATTATAGAAAATAAATTTTATTTTGAAAAAAAATTATATAAAATAATTTTTTTTAAAATAATAACAATTTATTGGAAATTATTATTTATAACAAAATTTATAAATATTTTTTAAAAAGGAAAATTGACCGTGTGTTTTTCTTTTTCAGTAGTAACTAATTCTGATACAATTAAGGAATAACTGAATCCTGCTCATTAAATTCAAATTAAATTAAATTCTTAATTCTGTTTAAAGAAAAATAAAGATCAAATATATTTTTACTTCTATAAAATTTTCAAATGTCATTTGAAGAACCTCTAATAATAGAATGGGTTATTTTAATATATCATTGGTTCTTTCATGTTGTTTAGTGGTAATATATTTTTATCTTTCTAAACTTTTTTAAGGTTAGTTTAATTAGCTCTCTGAATTGTTTAGAGACCACAAATATTTTTAGTAATTCAAAATTTCTTTTAGAAGTAAGTTTTAGTCCTCTAAAGTTTTCCATAGTTTAAATATGTTTCACAAAATGACAAAAAGTACTGTAGGTGAAGTTTGAAACTCAAAAAATTGTGTACGTTGAAATTAGAGAGCCAAAGGATTTCTCTTTCTTTTATGAATTTGGCTGTGTAATTGTTGTGGAGTTGTGTGATTTATTAATCTTTGTTTGATAACATTTATAATAAGTTTATTTTTTTGAAAGGAAAATTGCTTATAATGATGATAAGAATTTAATTAATAAATTCGGTAATTGTTGACTTATTCTCTTACATATTTTAGGTTTACAAATGATCTATTAAATTTGTTTTTGAGGTGGAACAATAGATTCAAAATTTTGTTTCAACTGGAGATATACAGAAAAGGGGATTACTCACCGTTGAATGGTCTATATTTTTGTACCAACATCTCAAATAAGTCCTCAATTTTTTTTTAGTCTCAATTAGATCGATAATTTTTAAGATGCATAACAATTAGGTTCATTTTGTTAGTATGATGTGAACGGCGTTAAGGATGAACCACATGTCAGTTTCTCATTTTTTTAAATTTTTTAAAATTTTTTATATATTTTTTAAATTTTTTTAAATCATTTATGTCACGTGTTGCCTCAGTATTGTCTATGTGTCAAGTCCGTACAGTGACATGTGTGTAGTCATTGTCTGAATCTCAATTTGGTCAATTTGTTATTTTGATTTCATTTCAATCCATAATTTTTTAAAAAATTTTTAATTTCATCCTCTCCGAATTGAGACATTTTTTTAAAAATTAAGACTCAATTGATACCTTTTTAAAAACGGGTACCAAACTGACATATCTGAACAAAAATGGTTATCATCCTATTAATTAAATCAAATATTTATACATGTTTAATTTCACATGGATTTTAGATGCTTGATCTAATGAATTACGAGGGAGGTAAAATAAGAGAAGGTGGAGTTTTTCAATTTAAAGAAACCGGTACGTCTTCCTTTTAATAAGAAAAACACTTATGGTGTGTTTAGATAGAGGTGTGGATTTGAGAAAGTAGATTTGTGTTAATTTGAGTTGATTTGTAGATAAAGATGAATTTGTTTAGATGGAGGAAAATATTGTATGATTTGAATGAATATGAGTAAAAAGTTTATGAAAGTTTGTGCATGATATAATTGATAAAATTTAATAAATTATAATTTTTAATAGAATAAATTGTATGATTACTATTTTACTTTTCAATGTAAATAGAAGAAATGATATTAAAATAAAATTAAAAATGTTATTTAAAATTTAAAAAATATAATTTATTGATATTATCATTAATAACTTAAAATAAATTATTATTATTCTCAATTATAACTTGAAATAATTTATAATATAGACTATTTAATTTATGCATCCATATTTATTTAATTTTTATTTTATTTTATATAATTAAATATATTTATTTAAATATTATTATTATTATTATTATCATATAATATTTATTATTATTATTATTAATATTTAAAAATGGTAATTAAATAAATATATATATATATATATATATATATATATGTGCATAATTATAATATATATATATATAACTATTATTATATATATTATTTTTATAATATATTCTATTACTATAATATACATATAATTATTATATATATATATATATATATATATAATAAATTTATAAATATAAGTAAATTAAATTGTTAAACACAGAGCAATAAAGTAATTTTAACATGATGAGTTTCTATATTTCTATTCATTTTAGAGAATACTAAAATCTGCAATTTATGTATAAATTCGTTCTCTTACATCAGTGCAAAGTGAAACCAAACACGTCCATAATTCACTTTCTATCTACATAAGCAAATCTAAACACTAAACACACCATTAATAATGAAGCATTGTCCACTGCTGATAAGGTCAACCTTATTTGCTAGTATTTGGTGGGTGGATATTAACACATGTAAAAACATTCTTTTTTAATTTAATTGTATATTAGTATTAAATTTTTAATGAATATAATCATTAATTATTAAAAACTGATATAATTTAAATTATTATATTAATATTATATATTTTTTGTTGTATATAATGTGAAACATGTGCATATGTATTGTAATAATAGACTATTTATTTATAAAAACTTTTAATATATATAGTTCAACTTTTTTTTGTATTCTATCCATTTTTTATACTATATATATTAAATAAATTAAATACAAAAAAATAATGCTAAAACGTCGTTTTATTTATGTGTTTTTATATAACATAAATAGTTTGAAATTATAATAGAAAATGTATGCATATTTTAAAAAACAATGGTGAAATTATAATGATTATTTATATTTAATAAAGTATTTGTAATGTATACTAAATCAAATAAAAGTATAAGTCTTAATAGAAAAGAAATATATTTGGAAACCAATAAAAAAATAATGATAAATACTGTTAATTATTTATTTTAATTTTAAAAAAAGTATTTAATGTATAATAGGTAAAAAAAATTAAAATTTAATGTAATTTTAAATAACGTTATTCTTTCTTGATACTCCCTCTTAGAAGCTAAGATTAAGAAGAATCCAGACACATTTTTATCTTCTCATTCTTGCTATATTTTTAAAAATATTATGCAATAATGTTACTTAAGACAATTATGTCATATAATTAATAACAAAATCAATAAATAATTTTCTTTCTATATATTTAATACTCTCACGTTGCTCAAAAGTTAAAATCAAGATCAATTTAGACACATATTTCTGTGTCAATTTTCTTACATATTTTTTATGAATAAAATTATGTATATAAAAAATCCATGGAGTTAAGCAAAAAGTATTTTTCATTATGAGATGGAGAGAACTGAAGTTATTTTTAGAGTTTTTTTCTTAATTTATTCGCACTTAAACAACAATTTAACTACTTTTATATATATATATATATATATATATATATATATATATATATGTAGAGAGAGAGAGAGAGATTGAATTTATGGAAAAGTTAATTCTAATTCTTATCTTGTTTTATTTCTTTTAAATTACTTATACACAAACTTATTTAAATATTGTCTAAAATATTACATAATAGTCATGTATTTAAATAATAATTAACAATATACAAATACAAATATGCTATTTAGTGTATAAAGGTGATATACTTATATATTTAAAAAGTTATTTAAAGGTAATATATAATTAGCTTTAATAATGTCAGTGGAAGTGAAGTATTTTGAATTCTAAAAATCACACTAAATATTTATTAAATATATTATTTTCTACTTTAAGCAAATAAAATAATATTATAGTGTTTAACATTCACCTATGTGTGTGTATATATACACGTGCTCTTCTCTTGCATTCAAATACATACGAATCTATATCAAAAGCTAAAGAAACTCAAACATAATTCAAAAAATGAGTATCAAGATGTTTTTTCAAATTTTTTGTATTGCTCTTCTCTTAAATTCAGGTAATCAACCCATTTATGTTTTTGTTTAGCATGTGTTTTAGTTGTGAGTTTTTTCATCCTAATAATTTATATAAATAAAACAAGATATATTATTAAATTAAGAAAAATAAAATTGTTAGGTATGATTTGTTAAAAAATGAAAAAAAAAATTGATTTAGATGTAACTAGATTTTGCATTTATATATCCCAGGTGAAAGCAGATTCACACCAATATCTCCTGGATTAGTGTGTAAAGAAGGAGGAGGAATGTGTATAAAAGAAGATGGTTGTAACAAATTTTGTTTGTTCTTTGGTTATAAGAGGGGTGGTGATTGCATTCCTTTCGTCGGTGGTGACACGTGTTGTTGTAGAAAATAGAATGTGTTACTTTTATGTAATACTTTCAAAATAATTATTTTATCTGTAAAACAACTTTCATATAAAAGTTGAAACATCAATAAATTCTCTTGATTTAAATTATTCCTATCATTATTTACATTTGATTTGAAATTATGCTTAGAAAATATAGTTAGAAATGAATTCTAATCCCACAAAATTGACTTGTAAGATGAGGATTGCATAAATCCATTTATATACTGTGAATTGGTCTTATCTCTAATCGACATGAGACTTCTAACAAATAGAGTTAACTATTTTAATTTTAATCATTAGATAAATAAATTGTTAAGTCACTTTTTAAATTCAGACATTAAGACAACATCTTCAAACAATACAAACCTTGCACAAAACAAAACTCATGATATTATAACTATGTCACTTTCACATCCAAATTATTTAACTTAAAATTTTTTTAGGAATATAAATAATTTTCTTGACGTAAATTGATCGTCTTCAAAACAATTTAAGATGCTTCATCTAATTAATGGATTGTGGGGGAGGTAGAATAAGAGAAGATGGAGTTTTTCAATTTGTAGACATACCAAAATTTAAAGCCACTGGTAAGTGTTTCTTTTAATAAGAAAAACATTCAATAATGAAGTGTTGGTTCAGTACAGAAATTGGTAAGATAAACCCTATTTGTTAGTATTTGGTTGGTTGGTATTACTGGATGTGAAAGAAAATTTTCAAGTTTAATGGTATATTAAGTTTAATTATACAATTAATGTTAATTTTATAATTAAATATTATTAACTAGACATTATCAAAAGTAAATATATTTATATCAATTAGATTCAAATTTATATTTTTTTTATAATTTATATGTTATAATTTTTTATATGAAATTGGGAAGGGGAAGCCAATGTCTGATGTACGTGTGAAAATACGATGGATGATGTATAAATAGTAAAATATGTGTTGGGCTTGGCCCAAAGCGGGTGTAAAGATTAAGTAAAGGAGGAGTGAGTCATAAAAGCAAAATGGATTTGGTTCGAAGAGGTGTGAAAGTGAAAAGGGAAGGTGCGGCTAATAAAATGGACTTGGACTGATTGGCTCATTAAGGAAAGGGTGTTGAAATGAGATGAGCTAGTGTATGTGAAAATATGTGTTGGGTTTATCAGCGTTAGAGACAGGGGGTAAAGGTAAAAGTGGGGAATGGTGGGTTTAAGATAACAAAATGGGGGTGCATAAATGAGAACTCTTCACATCTCTGGTTTTTGGAAAAAGATGGACCTAACAAAAACGTTTTAACTTCTCTCTTTTTTTTTCTCTCCTTTTTTTACTTCTCTTTCTTTCTCTCTCTTTTTTTCTTCCTTCAAACTTTTCCTCTCTCTTTCTTGTCCAAACTTTTCTTAAAAGAGTTTTCTAGTTTTTTAATTTTTTTATTAAAATTTAATTTTAATTTAAAAAAAATGATTTATAATTATTATTTTTTGATTGAAATAATTAATTAAACACTCTTATTTTACTATTTACTTTTTGAAACCAAACTTTATTCTTCCAAACGAAATTGAGTGTACATTACCCAAATTTGACAATAATAATGTTACTTATGACAATTATGTAATATAATTAATAAATATTAACAATTTAATTTTATCTGACCTTTTACAAAATATATCTAAACAAAATTACAAATAAATTAAAGATTAAAACACATTTTTTATCTTAAGTTTTGTTGAAATTATTCAATTATGTTACTTATTGTTACTTTTTTCAATTGAGTTTCATTTTTTTTAAATGGTTTAATTATACTTTTTTGTTAGTTACGGATGAATTATTAATGATTTGACTTATTTGAAATTTAAAAAATAAATCTAGCGTACGTACGTATAAATTTTTAACATTTAATTTCTTTTTAAATAACATTATTTTTCCTGTAAAACTAATAGGATTTAAGAGACATATTTCTGTGTTAATTTTCTTATGCATATTTCTGTGTTAGTTTAAAGACAAAATTGTAACAAGTTCACCCCGTTTCGAAGCAAATTATTTTAAAAGTTAAAAAAAAAAATCTATAACTATTTTTCATTATTCAATGAAAGGCTGAGAAAACCATTCTCTTGATGCATTACTTTTCTGATGAATTAGGGAGAACTGAATATATATATATATATATATATATATATATATATATATATATATATTTAAAAGATAAGATTCTATTTCATTTTTTTATCTTGTTTTATTTTTTTAAAGTACTTGTACCGAAACTTATTGAAGTATGACCTAAATTGTTACACAATAATTAAGTTTACAAATTTGTTTTATTTTAATTGGTTTCAACAATAATTAATAATATACTATTTTTTTTTTAATTTTATTAATGTGGCATTGATATTTACATGTTTAGTATACGTATCATTATTTTCTTCTTCAGAATTAATAACTATTTTTCTAAAAAAATTGTTATTTTTTGACCGATAATAATATAATACTTATATATTTTAAAAATTCATTAAAGATAATATTTAATTAATTTTAATGATGTTACAGAATGTGATGTATTTTGATTTTTAAAATCACAGTACATATTTATTAAATATATTATTTTCTACTTTAAGCTTGTGCACAATAAAAGTATTTTCATTAAATAAAATAATAATATTCTAGGGTTTAACATCCATCTATTTGTGTGTTTATATATATACATGCTCTCTTGCATACATATACATACAAGTTATCTCGAAAGTTAAAGAAACTCATATTTTCTTCGAAGAATGAGTATTATAATCAAAACTTTGATGTCGTTCTTCCAATTCTTCTATATCGTTTTCCTCTTGACTTCAGGTATTGAACTTAAACTTTGTTTAACATGTTTTTTAGTACCAAATTTCTTAGTTTTTCTGACACTTTGATGAAAATATAAGTGTAAGTCTAAATTTTGTATTGATTAAAAATATAATATAGAAAATCTATAAATTCATTGCATCTCGAGATTTTATGTTATAAATAATGTCAATTTAATATTGTGTCTTTTTCAGTAAATTCTCTCGTTAAAATATCCATCGTCGTTAAACTAGATGAGATGTGATATTAACTACACATGTTAAATTATTTGATGAATAGGTTAATTTGGATAAATTTGTAATTATGTTTTGCATAAATTTCAGGAGTAAGAAGCGATTATACACCAACACCTGCGGGAGATGTTTGTCAAATAGGAGGATATTATCCGAGTGAAGAAAAATGTAAACAATTTTGTAAATTCTTTGGCTATAAAATGGGTGGTTTTTGCATTCCTCATGGTGGTGAAAGATGTTGCTGCCCCAAATAAATGATGTTCTTATAATGTAATAATTTTAAAATCGTTTATTTTACTATCTATGTAATGAAACTTTACGTATGAAAGTGAGAACATCAATAAATTCTCTTATTTTAAAATTTTCCTATCATTATTCATCTCTAATAAATATTTAATTTGAAAGCTTAATTAAAAAGTAGAGTTAACCATTTTATCATATGTGATTAAATACATAAATTATTAATATCATGAGCCGCTTTACCATATTTTATTACTTATAAATTATCTGCAATAACAGTTATTTATTTATTTTTGTATAAACTAATAAAAAACACAAAATATATCATTTTAAACAATTTTACTCAAAAAAATTACCTTTCAATAAATTACTGTTATCAAAATAAAAAATAATTAATTTGAAAATAAACTAAGAAAAATTATTATCAATAAATTATTTTTTATTAAATTAAATATTTTCGTTAAAAATGTAAAAGATAAATTTAAAATAAATAAATATTTTTAAACTATTTATTTCATGTGCAGATTGGGTTTGTTATTGAAATAAGTTTAAAACTGTTTATTTTAAAAGTAAACATATTATACTAAACATACTTATTAATAAAACATTTGAAAAAATACCAAAGAGTGTTTTTTGTATAATCATATAAAAATTAAAATTAGAGATGTCAAAATGGATTTCAACCCGTGAGCTAACTCGGCTCACCACGGGTTTGAGTCGGGTTGAGTTGAAAAAAAAAATTAGTTTCTTTCAAAAGTGGGTTGAAGTCAATCCGGCTTACTTAACCCACGAGTTAAACAGATTCGATGCGGGTTGAAGATGGGTGAACCCACTTAATTCACCAGTTTTTTTTCTTACAATTTTTTATAATTATTTACTACTCCAAATTATATAGGTTCACAATTTCATATTTTTAAATACTAAAATGTTGCTTAATAATATTTTAATAGTTTAAATATTTAAATAATTTGATTATCAAGTTATGTATGTTGATACTTTAATCTTTAACTTTAATTTTTATAATAAATTACTTAAACACCGTCTTGTAAACAAATTTGTATAAATTAGTATGACAAAAATGTATAGTTTTTTTCATTTATATTTTTTTTAATAGTATGACAGAAAAATATGTAATATTAGCCATGTTTTCTTGGACTACATGGACATTTTCTTGAAAATAAAATTCATCATGTATTGGTGGTGAGCATGATGAAGACATTAATTATTGATTTTATTGTGATTATCATCTCATGGTTTGCTTAAAAAAATATTTAAATATTTAAATGCTTAAAAATAAATAAATAATTTATGTGAGTTAGTGAGTCAACCAACTTAACCCACCAACCCGTGGTGAGTTGAGTCGGATTGCAAAATTTTTGATTCATCATATAATAAATCGAGTTGAACTTGCTTATTTTTAACCCAGCTCATGGTGAACCAACTTATGTGAGCTAAGTTGACTCACTTTGAAATTCAGCTTAATCTATCTATATTCTGAGGACGGGAGAATCAACCCCATTCTCAAACATAACTCATTTAGTAAATTTTTTAATTCATCAAATTAATTAAAATTCGTCCAACGAATTCAATCACGAGAGTATTTAGAAAAAAATTAAACCAAGTGTATAATTAGTTTTTATATATATATATATATATATATATATATATATATATATATATATATATATATATATATATATATATTATAACTATTTATTGTTATAGTTGAAGAAAAGATTTAATGTCTTTTATCTCATAATTTCTTGTAATCTAGAAGGTCATTTTAGTTGTAATTTTGCTTTTGTTATCTGCGTTGTAAGCAAGCTAACAAAGTATTGGGATTTTTATTTAAATTTATTTTGAACGTGTTTTAAAATCTATCAAAAAAAGTAATTAATAAGATTAGTAACATCCTAAAATTTAAATATTGACCATATTACAAATTTATTAAATGGCTTGTACAATATTTATAATACTAATAATAATAATAATACAAATTGCAATATATATATATATATATATATATATATATATATATATATATATATATATATATATATATATATATATATATATATATATTATTACAATCAATTTTCTAAAATTTAAGTAATTTTTGTGTTAATTTACTTGGTCAAATCATTAGTTGTTTGTTTCCATTTATCAAACTTTACTTGACTTTCCATACCATTTATCAAAGAAAACATGAAAAACACTTTAAAGGTTAAGAGCGACACGTGTTTCTATCTTAATTTTCTTAAACATTTCCTAAAAAAAATTATAATAAATTCAACATGTTGTAATGTTTTAAGGAAAGTTAATCTTATGTTTGGATGAGATATTTTAAAAGGATAATTGATTAAAAAATTTCACCATTAAATTTTTTTAGAGTTGTTACTTTCGGGTTAAACATAATATTGGTATTTAAATTTGGACGTAGAATTTAAATTTGTCTTATTTTCCAAATACATTTGCAATTTAGTTTTCAAATTTTAAAATTAAATAGACATAGTTTTTAATATCTGTAAAACTTTTTTCAATTTTATTTTATTTTTATTAGTTTCAACAGTAATTAATAGAATGTAATGTATTTTTCAATTTTATAAATGTGGCATTTATATTTACATATTTAATATAAATATCAATATTTTCCTCTTAAGAATTAATAACTATTTTCTAAAAAAGTTAGTTATTGTAAAATACATTCCATGACCAATAATAATATAATACTTATATTTGAAAAATTCATTAATGGTAATATATAATTAGCTTTAATAATGTTACAGAATGTGATGTATTTTGAATTTTAAAATCACATTATATATTTATTAAATATAGTATTATCTATTTATGCACAATAAAAACATTTTAATTAATTAAAATAATAATATTAAAGGTTTAACATTCATTTGTATCTATATATATATATCTATATATATATATATATATATATATATATATATATATATATATATATATATATATGTTATCTTCTCTTGCATACATATACATAAGTACAAGTCTCAAAAGCTCAAGAAACTTAGATTTTCTGCAAACAATGGGTATCACAATCAAAACTTTGATGTCGTTCTTTCCAATTTTTTGTATCGTTTTGCTCATGACTTCAGGTATTAAACTCAAATTTTGTTTAGCATGTATTTTAGTTGTAATTTTTTTCTTTGTTCTAATTATTTGTTGAAAATAGAAGTATGAGTGTAATTTTGATATTAAATGAAAAATAATAAAATTAAGTCTAGAAGATTTAAAAATTTAGTTTCTTAAGATTTGTTGTGAGAATTAGTGTTAATTTGAGTTAAAGTTTTAGAGAAGTTGTGTCTTTCAAATAAATTATCTTCTTAGAAGACTTATTACATATTGAATGAAATTAGATATAATAAATGAGATATAATATTGACTACACAAGTTAAATTATTAGATGAGTTGATAAAAAAAAGTTAATTCTTTTGGATATAATTTGTAATTACATTTTTCATAAATTTCAGGAGTAAGAAGCGATTATACACCAACACCTGCTGGAGATGTTTGCCAAATAGGAGGATATTGTCCGAGCGAAGAAAAATGTAAACAATATTGTACATTCTTTGGCTATAAAAATGGTGGATTTTGCATCCCTCAAGGTGGTGAAAGATGTTGTTGCGTGAAATAAAGAGTGTTCTTATGATGTAATAATTTTAGGATCACTTTTTTTACTATCCGTGTGAGGAAACTTTGCATACAAAAAGTGGGAACATCAATAAACTCTCTTAATATAAATTTCTCGTATCATTGTTCATCTCTAGTAAATCTTTGTTTTGAAGGATAAGTTCAAAAATAGAGTTAACCTTTTTACAACCTATGATTAAATATATAAAATGTTAATATCACAAGCCATTTTATTATATTTTATTATTTATAAATTATCAAAGTAACCATTATTTAATTTCCTGTATAAATTAATAAAAATACAAAATGTATCATTTTAAACAATTTTACTGAAAAAATTAACCATGGTCAAAAGTTCTAATATATCTCGGTTCTAGAATTTGGACAAAATATAAAAAAGGCTTAAATATACATTTGGTCCCTATTTTTGTTATTTTTATTCAATTTGGTCCCTATTTTCGTCCTGTGTTCAGTTAGGTCCTCATTTTCGTCAAATTGTGGTCAATTTGGTCCTTTTCACTAACGATGTCTAAATAGTTAACGTTTTTTAACAGTACATGCCACGTGTCAGTTCTTGTTTTTTTTTTTTAATCTTTTAATTTTCAAAAAAATTATCTACGTGTCAAGTCCCAATTGTGTCACGTGTCAATGTTAGTGCCACGTGTCAGTTTGTGATAATATTATTATTTTTGTTCAATTTACTCCCAATTTTTGTTAGAATAAATCATTTTTTTCCCTTTCAAATTGACACTAAATTTAATATCTTTTATACAAATTATATTAATATTTTTTCTAAAATTGATATTTGAATTTATTATTTTTTAAATTCAATTATAAATTGAATAAAATTCTTAAATTTAATTTCTAAATAAAATATAATTATTTAAAATATTATAAGAATATAATTATTAATTTTTTTTCTAATATTTATATTCTAAAATACTTTTAAAATTGATATATAAAAATATTTTAAATATTCAAAATATTTTAGAAAAGTAAACTAATATTTAAACATAAAATATTTTAGATTTTAATATCTAAAATGCAATAAAAATATTAAATATTTTAAATTTAAATGTGAATTTTACAAATGTTAATATATATTTTTATAATTTTAATAATTATATTTTAATAATATTTAAATAATTATATTCTATTTAACCATTGAATCTAATATTTATATTCAATTTATAATTAAATATTATAATTTATAATTGAATTTCAAAAATAACTAATAATAATATCAATTTTAAAAATTAAATGGTTATATTTTAATAAAATTTGGGACTAAATTAAACAAAAATAACGAATATAGAGCTGAATTGAACAAAAATAACAAATATCGGGACTAAATTGAACAAAAAGAAATAATATAACCGCAAAATGACACATGGTACTAGGATTGACACATGGCACAATTGTGACTTGACACGTGGACAATTGTTTTGAAATTAAAAAAGTTAAAAAAACTTAAAAAAAAAAACAGGAGTTGACATGTGGCATGTACTGTTTAAAAACGTTAACTATTTAAACATCGTTAGTGAAAATGACCAAATTGACCACAATTTGACGAAAATGAAGACCAAATTGAATAAAAACAACAAAAATAGGGACCAAATTGAATAAAAATAACAAAAATAGGGACCAAATGTATATTTAAGCCTATAAAAAACAACTGTGGTCAAGAGTCCTTACTACACTGGTACTACAAGCTAGATAAATATTTACCCCGTACACGTACTCATATGCGTAGGGTATCCGTTATACGAGTACCCGCATAATTTTTTAATATCCACGAGTATTTACGAAAAAATATAAAAAAATATTTAACAACATATTTTAATTGTAAATTCAAATAAAATAGAATACATAACATTCATAAATTTTAAATTAAGTTCAAATAACCTAATTTAAATAGTGTTTCATGACAATTTACAATAAAATGAATTTTTTTTAAACTAATTAATAAAAAGAAACTCATTCAAAATCAATATATTAATATTTTAATCATATTTTATAATTTTTTTTTCTTTAAATAGTTAATTAAATACTCATATTTTACTATTTACTTTTTGAAACCAAACTTTATTCTTCCAAACGAAATCGGGTGTACATTACCCAAATTTGACAATAATAATGTTACTTATGACAATTATGTAATATAATTAATAAATATTAACAATTTCATTTTATCTGACTTTTTAGAAAAGATATCTAAACAAAATTACAAATAAATTAAGGATTAAAACACATTTTTTATCTTAAGTTTTGTTGAAATTATTTAATTATATTACTTATTATTATTTTTTTCAATTGAGTTTAATTTTTTTAAATGATTTAATTATACATTTTTCGTTAGTTACGGATGAATTATTGATGATTTGACTTATTTGAAATTTAAAAAATAAATCTAGTGTACGTACGTATAAATGTTTAACATTTTTTTTTTAAATAACATTATTTTTCCTGTAAAACTAAGAGGATTTGAAAGACATATTTCTGTATTAATTTTATTATACATATTTCTGTGTTAATTTAAAGACAAAATTGTAACAAGTTCACAAGCAAATTATTTTTGAATTGAAAAAAAAAAAATCTATAACTATTTTTCAGTATTCAATGGAAGGCTGTGAAAACCATTATCTTGATGCATTACTTTCCTGTTGAATTAGGGAGAACTGAAGTTACTTCCTTTTACAGTTTCTTTTATAATATATATATATATATATATATATATATATATATATATATATATATATATATATATAAATATTTAAAAGATAAGATTCTATTTCAATTTTTTATCTTGCTTTATATTTTTTAAAGTACTTGTACCGAAACTTATCGAAGTATGACCTAAATTGTTACACAATAATTAAGTTTACAAATTTATTTTATTTTAATTGGTTTCAACAATAATTAATAATATATATATATATATATATATATATTAATTTGATTAATGTGACATTTATATTTTCATATTTAGTATACGTATCATTATTTTCTTCTTCAGAATTAATAACTATTTTTCTAAAAAAATTGTTATTTTTTTTGACCGATAATAATATAATACTTATATATTTTAAAAATTCATTAAAGATAATATTTAATTAATTTTAATGATGTTACAGAATGTGATGTATTTTGATTTTTAAAATCACAGTATATATTTATTAAATATATTATTTTCTACTTTAATCTTATGCACAATAAAAATATTTTCATTAAATAAAATAATAATATTCTAGGGTTTAACATCCATCTATTAGTGTATTTATATATAACATGCTCTCTTCTATTGGATACATATACATACAAGTTATCTCGAAAGTTAAAGAAACTAATATTTTCTTCGAAGAATGAGTATCACAATTAAAACTTTGATGTCGTTCTTTCAATTTTTCTGTATCATTTTCCTCTTAACCTCGGATATTGAACTCAAACTTTGTTTAGCATATTTTTTAGTTCTAATCTAATACTTTGTTGAAAATGGTCTAATACTTTCTTCAAAATATAAGTATAAATCTAAATTTTATATTAATTAGAAATAATAGTATAGAAAATATATAAATTTATTATGCCTCGAGATTTTACGTTAGAAATGATTTCAATATTTTATGCAGATTCAATTTAGTATTGTTTATTTTAGTAAATTCTCTTATTAAAACATTCATATCCATCTAAATTAGATGAGATGTAATATTAACTACACATGTTAAATTATTTGATGAATAGGTTAATTTTGATAAATTTGTAATTATGTTTTGCATAAATTTCAGGAGCAAGAAGCGATTATACACCTACACCCGCAGGAGATGTTTGTCAAATAGGAGGATATTGTCTGAGCGAAAAAAAATGTAAACAATTTTGTAAATTTTTTGGCTATAAAATGAGTGATTTTTGCATTCCTTCTAGTGGTGAAAGATGTTGTTGTCCCAAATAAATGATATTCTTATAATGTAATAATTTTACAATCGCTTATTTTACTATCTATGTAATGAAATTTTACACATGAAAGTGAGAAATCAACAAATTCTCTTAATTTAAAATTCTCCTATCATCATTCATCTCTAATAAAGCTTTAATTTGAAAGCTTTATTAAAAAGTAGAGTTAAACATTTTATGAGATGTGATTAAATACATAAATTATGAATATCATGAGCCGCTTTACCATATTTTGTTATTTATAAATTATCTGCAATAACAGTTATTTATTTATTTTTGTATAAATTAATAAAAAACACAAAATATATCATTTTAAACAATTTTACTCAAAAAATTACCTTTCAATAATTTACTGTGATCAAAATAGAAAATAATTAATTTGAAAATAAAATAAGAAAAAGTATTATCAATAAATTATTTTTTATTTAATTTAATATTTTCTTTAAAATGTAAAAAGTAAATTTAGAATAAATAAATATTTTTAAATTATTTATTTCATATGCAGATTGAATTTGTTATTAAAATAAGTTCAAAACTGTTTATTTTAAAAATAAACATATTATGCTAAACATACTTATCAAGTACCATTTTAAAAAAAAACCAAAGAGTGTTTTTTGTATAATCATATAAAAATTGAAATTAGAGATGTCAAGATAGGTTTTAACCCGTGAGCCAACCTGACTTATCACGGGTTTGAATCAGGTTGAGTTGAGAAAAATTCAGTTTTTTTTTTTCAAAGGTGACTTGAACTCAACCCGACTCACTTAACTCACGAGTTAAACGGGTTCGAGCCAAGTTAAAGGTGGATGGACCCACTTAACCCACATATTTTTTTTTTATAATTTTTTTATAATTATTTACTACTCCAAATTATATAGGTTCACAATTTCATATTTTTAAATACTAAAATGTTTCTCAATAATATTTGAATAGTTTAAAGGTTTAATTAATTTGATTATCAAGTTATATACGTTGATACTTTAATCTTTATAGTAAATTACTCAAGCACAGTCTCATAAACAATTTTTTATAAATTAGTATGACAAAAATGTGTAGTTTTTTCTTTAATATTTTGTTTAATATTATGATAGAAAAATGTGTAATATTAACTATGTTTTCTTGAACTACATTGACACTTTCTTGGAAACTATTCATTATATATCGATGGTGAGCATGATGAAGACATTGATTATTGATTTTATTGTGATTATCATCTCATGGGTTGCTTAAAAAAATATTTAAATATTTGAATACTTAAAAATAAATAAAAAAATTATCTGAGTTAGTGAGCCAACCCACTTAACCCACCAACCCATGGTAAGTTGAACCGGATTACAAAATTTTAGCTCATCATAAAATGTGTCGAGTTTGCTCATTTTAAAATTCAACTTAACCTATCTATATTCCAACCATGGAAGAATCAATCCCATTCTCAAACATAACTCATTTAGTAAATTTTTTAATTCATCGAATTAATTAGAATTCATCCAACGAATTTAATCACGAGAGTATTTAGAAAAAAATTCAACCACGTATTTAATTAGTTTATATATATATATATATATATATATATATATATATATATTATAAGTATTTATTGTTATAGTTGAAGAAAATATTTAATGCCTTTGATTTTCATTATTTTTTGCAATCTAGAAGGTCATTTGAGTTATAATTTTGCTTTTTGTTAATTGTGTTGTAAGCAAGCTAACAAAATCTTGGCATTTTTATTTAAATTTATTTTGAACGTGTTTTAAAATCTATCAAAAAAGTAATTAAGATTCGTAACATCCTAAAATTTAACTATTGACCATATTACAAATTTATTAAATGGCTTGTACAATATTTATAATAATAATAATACAAATTCCAATTTAAATATATATATATATATATATATATATATATATATATATATATATATATATATATATATATATATATATATATAAATATATAAATTACAATCAATTTTCTAAAATTTAAGTAATTTTTGTGTTAAGTTACTTGGTCAAGTCATTAGTTGTTTGTTTTGCATTTATCAAACTTTACTTGACCTTTCATACCATTTATCAAAGAAAACATGAAAAACACTTTAAAGGTTAAGAGCGACACGTATTTCTATCTTAATTTTCTCAAACATTTTCTAAAGAATAAAATTATAATAAATTTAACATGTTGTAAAATATCTATGTTTTAAGAAAAGTTAATCTTATGTTTGGATGAGATATTTTAAAAGGATAATTGGTTAAAATAATTCATCATTAAATTTTGTTAGAGTTGTTACTTTCGGGTTAAACATAACATTGGTATTTAAATTTGGATGTAAAATTTAAATTTGTATTATATTCTAAATATGATTACAATTTAGTCTTCAAATTTTAAAATTGAATAGACATGGTCTTTATAATCCAAATCTGTAAAACTTTTTTCAACTTTATTTTATTTTTATAAGTTTCAACAATAATTAATAGTATGTAATGTATTTTTCAATTTTATAAATGTGGCATTTATATTTACATATTTAATATAAATATCAATATTTTCCTCTTAAGAGTTAATAACTATTTTCTAAAAAAGTTAGTTATTGTAAAATACATTTCATGACCAATAATAATGTAATACTTATATTTGAAAAATTCATTAATGGTAATATATAATTAGCTTTAATAATGTTACAAAATGTGATGTATTTTGAATTTTTAAATCGCATTATATATTTATTAAATACATTATTATCTATTTATGCATAATAAAAACATTTTGATTAATTAAAATAATAATATTATAGATTTAACATTCATTTGTATATGTGTATACATATGTATACATATGTTCTTTTCTCTTGCATACATATACGTATAAGTCTCAAAAGTTCAAGAAACTTAAATTTTCTTCAAAGAATGGGTATCACAATCAAGATTTTGATGTAGTTCTTCTCAATTTTTTGTATCGTTTTGCTCCTGACTTCAGGTATTAAACTCAAATTTTGTTTAGAATATGTTTTAGTTGAAATTTTTTTCTTTGTTCTAATTATTTGTTGAAAATAGAAGTGTGAGTGTAATTTTGATATTAAATGAAAAATAATAAAATTAAGTCTAGAAGATTTAAAAATTTAGTTTCTTGATTTTTTTTTGTGAGAATTAGTGTTGATTTGACTTAAAGTCTTAGAGAAGTCGTGTCTTTCAAATAAATTAGTTTCTTAGAAGACTTATTACATATTAAATAAAATGAGATATAATTAATAAAATATAATATTGACTACACAAGTTAAATTATTAGATGAGTTGATAAAAAAAAGTAGATTTTTTGGATATAATTTTTAATTATATTTTTCATAAATTTCAGGAGTAAGAAGCGATTATACACCAACACCTGCCGGAGATGTTTGCCAAATAGAAGGATATTGTCTGAGCGAAGAAAAATGTAAACAATATTGTACATTCTTTGGCTATAAAAAGGGTGGATTTTGCATCCCTCAAGGTGGTGAAAAATGTTGTTGCGTGAAATAAAGAATGTTCTTATGATGTAATAATTTTAGGATCACTTTTTTTACTATCCGTGTAAGGAAACTTTGCATACAAAAAGTGGGAACATCAATAAACTCTCTTAATATAAATTTATCCTATCATTGTTCATCTATGGTAAATCTTTGTTTTGAAGGATAAGTTAAAAAAATAAAGTATGCCTTTTTACAACCTATGATTAAATATATAAAATATTAATATCACAAGCCATTTTAATATATTTTATTATTTATAAATTATCACAGTAACCATTATTTAATTTTCTGTATAAATTAATAAAAACGCAAAATGTATCATTTTAAACAATTTTACTGAAAAAAATACCTTTCAATAAATTATTGCTATCGAAATAGAAAATATATGTATCAATTTTATTTTATTTAATTAAAGAATATTTCTTTTAAATTTAAAACAAATAATTTTGGATTAAATATTTTTTAAAATTGTTTATTTAATGTGCTGATGGGATTTGATCAGTATAAGTTCAAAATTGTTTATTTGAAAAGTAAACATGCTATAATTAATATGCTTACTAAGAAAACATTTTAAAAAAATACCAAAAGTGGGTGTTTTTGGTAGAATTATATAAAAATTACAAGTTCAGCTTATGGTATCTAGGAGACGAGAGAGATGACAAATAAATCTGTCCCAATATAAGAAGCAGGACTGGTGGTAGTCTATCATAAAAGTTGCTTTATGGTTTCGGTTTACATAGAACCGAGGTAAAGAAGTGAATTTATGGCTTCGGTACCAGATACCCAAGGCCAAAAGTCATTCCTTTTTGACCTCGTCCCAGAATATCAAAAGTAATCGGGGCCAAAAGCTCTTACTGCACTGATGCTACCAGTTGGATAAATATTTTATCTATATTCATATCCGTTGGGTATCCGTAGAGATGTCAAAATGAGCCAGACCCGCCAGCCTGCCAAAAAAGAGCGGGCTGGGTTGAAATTTTCAGCCCACCAACCCACTATAACCCGGTCCGCCTAACCCGCCAGTTTAGCGGGCCAAAACGGGCCAGTCCGCCTTGGCCCGTCAACCCATTTTTCTTATTTTTTTATTTTATTTTTTTAAATTTTTTTATGTTTAAAATTAAAAATAATTAAAAAATAATACTTTTTTTATATTATATATATATATATATATATAATAGATTTATAGAAAAAAAATATAAAAAGTTAAAAAAAGTTAAAAAAATTTTAAAAAAAATTTAAAAAAAAAAGACACTCCAACTCATTTAGTAAATTTTTTAATTCTTCCAATTAATTAGAATTCGTCCAACGAATTCAATCACGAGAGTATTTAGAAAAAAATTCAACCACGTGTTTAATTAGTATATATATATATATATATATATATATATATATATTTATTGTTATAGTTGAAGAAAATATTTAATGTCTTTGATCTTATTATTTCTTGTAATCTAGAAGGTCATTTGAGTTGTAATTTTGCTTTTGTTAATTGTGTTGTAAGTAAGGTAACAAAATCATGGCATTTTTATTTAAATTTATTTTGAACGTGTTTTAAAATCTATCAAAAAAGTAATTAATAGATTATCGTAACATCCTAAAATTTAACTATTGACCATATTACAAATTTATTAAATGGCTTGTAATATTTATAATAGTAATAATAATACAAATTACAATTTATATATATATATATATATATATATATATATATATATATATATATATATATATATATATATATATATATATATATATATAAAAGTTACAATCAATTTTCTAAAATTGAAGTATTTTTTGTGTTAAATTACTTGGTAATCATTAGTTGTTTGTTTTAATTTATCAAACTTTACTTGACCTTTCATACCATTTATCAAAGAAAACATGAAAAACACTTTAAAGGTTACGAGCGGCACGTATTTCTGTCTTAATTTTCTTAAACATTTTCTAAAGAATAAAATTATAATAAATTCAACATGTTGTAAAACATCTAGGTTCCAATAATAGTTAATGTTATGTTTGGATGAAACATTTTAAAAGGATAATTTATTAAAATAATTCACCATTAAATTTTTTTAGAGTTGTTACTTTCGGGTTAAACATAATATTAGTATTTAAATTTATATGTAAAATTTAAATTTGTCTTATTTTTCAAATATGATTACAATTTAGTCTTCAAATTTTAAATTTAAATAGACATAGTTTTTATAATCCAATTCTGTGAAACTTTTTTTAAATTTATTTTATTTTTATTAGTTTCAACAATAATTAATAGTATGTAATGTATTTTTCAATTTTATAAATGTGGCATTTATATTTACATTTTTAATATAAATATAAATATTTTCCTTTTAAGAATTAATAACTATTTTCTAAAAAAGTTAGTTATTGTAAAATACATTTCATGACCAATAATAATATAATACTTATATTTGAAAATTTCATTAATGGTAATATATAATTAGCTTTAATAATGTTACAAAATGTGATGTATTTTGAATTTTAAAATCACATTATATATTTATTAAATACATTATTATCTATTTATGCACAATAAAGACATTTTGATTAATTAAAATAATAATATTAAAGGTTTAACATTCATTTGTATCTATGTGTATATATATCTATACATGTTCTCTTCTCTTGCATACATATACATAAGTACAAGTCTCAAAAGTTCAAGAAACTTAGATTTTCTTCAAAGAATGTGTATCACAATCAAAACTTTGATGTCGTTCTTTCCAACTTTTTGTATCGTTTTGCTCTTGACTTCAGGTATTAAACTCAAATTGTGTTTAGCATGTGATTTAGTTGTAATTTTATTCTCTATTCTAATTATTTGTTGAAAATATAAGTGTGAGTGTAATTTTTATATTAAATGAAAATAATAAAATTAAGTGTAAAAGATTTATAAATTTAGTTTCTTAAGATTTTTTAGGGAATTAGCGTTGATTTGACTAAACGTCTTATAAAAGTTGTGTCTTTCAAATAATTTTTTTTCTTAGAAGACTTATTACATATTGAATGAAATTAGATATAATATTGACTACACAAGTTCAATTATTAGATGAGTTGATAAAAAAAAGAGTAGATCTTTTAGATATAATTTGTAATTATATTTTTTCATAAATTTCAGGAGTAAGATGCAATTATACACCAACACCTGCTGGAGATGTTTGCCAAATAGGAGGATATTGTCCCAGTGAAGAAAAATGTAAACAATATTGTACATTCTTTGGCTATAAAAAGGGTGGATTTTGCATCCCTCAAGGTGGTGAAAGATGTTGTTGCGTGAAATAAAGAGTGTTCTTATGATGTAATAATTTTAGGATCACTTTTTTTACTATCCATGTAATGAGACTTTGCATACAAAAAGTGAGAACATCAATAAACTCTTTTAATATAAATTTGATTGTTCATCTCTAGTAAATCTTTGTTTTGAAGAATAAGTTAAAAAATAAAGTTAACCTTTTTACAACCTATGATCAAATATATAAAATGTTAATATCACAAGCCATTTTACTATATTTTATTGTTTATAAATTATCACAATAACCATTATTTAATTTTTTGTATCCATTAATAAAAACACAAAATGTATCATTTTAAACAATTTTACTGAAAAAATTACCTTTCAATAAATTATTGTTATCGAAGTATAAAATATATGTATCAAATTTTTTTATTTAAATAAAGAATAGTTCTTTTAAATTTAAAACAAATAATTTTGGAATAAATATTTTTTAAAATTATTTATTGGGTTAAATATATTTTTGGTCCCTTAAGTTTCAGTGAATTTTGGAATTAGTCCCTCTTCAAAACTTTTGACCAATTTAGTCCTTCATCTTTAAAAATGGGTGAATTTAGTCATTTTAACCAATTTTGTTAAGTTTATCTAATGTTTCAAGCGCATTTTATGATAGTATTTGAATTGTTTACACCGTTTGACACATTTTCGCTTCAATGTTAACTTAAATATTCTCATAAAATGCGTTTAAAATGTCAAATAAACTTAACAAAATTTAGTAAGAAGGACTAAATTTACGCATTTCTAAAGATGAAGGACTAAATTGGTATAAAGTTTCGAAGAGGGATTAATTCCAAAATTCATTGGAACTTAAGGGACCAAAAACATATTTAACCCTTATTTATTTAATGTGCTGATTGGATTTGATTAGTATAAGTTCAAAACTGTTTGTTTGAAAAGTAAACATGCTATAATTAATATGCTTACTAAGAAAACATTTTAAAAAAGTACCAAAAGTGGTTGTTTTTGGTAGAATTACATAAAAATTACAAGTTCGACCTATTACATTGAGAAAATGGGCCTATTACATTGAGAAAATGGGAGAGATAATAAATAAACCCGCCCTAATATAAGAGGCGGGGTTAGTGGAAGTCTACCATAAAAGTTGCTTTATAACTTCGATTTATGGAGACATGAGACAGAAAAGTGAATCTATGGCTTCATTTACATAGACTCAAGGCCAAAAGCCACCCTTTTAGCCTCGTCCTAATATGTCTCGGTTCTAGAATCGGGACAAAATATCAAAAACAACCATGGTCAAAAGCCCTTATTGCACTGATGTTACCAACTGGATAAATATTTGTCTCATACCCATACTCATATCCTCATATCCGTCGGGTATCCGTTATGCGGGTACCTGCATAATTTTTTAATATCCACAAATATCCATGAGTATTTAAAAAAAATAAAAATAAATATTTAACAACATAATTTGATCATAAATTAAAATAAAATAATTTACATAACATTTAGAAATTTTAAACAAAATTCAAATAACCTAATTTAAATCGTGTTTAATGACAGTTTAGAAAGAAATAATTTTTTTTAAAACTAATTGATAAAAAAATAACTCATTCAAAATCAATATGATAATATTTTAATCATGTTTTTTTAAAATTTAGATTAGAGTATATTGGGTATGAGTATCCACGGATACAAATACTATGATACCCTTATCCGTCTCTTAACATGCGGGTATTAAAAAAACTCGTACCTCGTACCTTTAATCCGCAGATATTTATTTATAATATCATTTTCCTACTCCTTATGAGTTTTATCCGCAAATACCCGCATGTACAAATTTTTTTCACATTTCTACACATGAGTCTATATGTTAAAAGATAAATTCACTTGAACAAAAGTTGGATAGATATAAATATTGAGTTACAGTGTTATTTTGAAAAGAAAAAAAAGAAAATCAAGTTTGGATCTTTATTTTATTTTTGTTTGAAATAAAATATTAGAAAAATTAGTATCTCGACCAATTTCAATGATATTTTTAAAAACACTTCAATAATACAAATGTTTTTATTTGCTAATTAATCAATTTCAACAGTAATTAAAAATATATAATGTATTTCTTTTAGTTTTCTTAACGTGGTATTTCTATTTACATATTTAGTATAATTGTAAATATTTTCCTCTTTATAATTAATAACTATTTTCTAAAAAAGTTCCTTATTTAAAATATATTTTATGACAAATAATAATATAATACTTATATATGTAAAAAATTCATTAAAACTCATATCGTATATAATTAGCTTTAATAATGGATGCGATGATTTTTTAATTTTAAAATCACACGTATATTTATTAAATAATTTATTTTCTACTTTAAGTTTATGTACAATAAAAAAAATTATTAATTAAAAATAATATTATATGATTTAACATCCATAAATCTGTGTGTATATATATATACAAGCTCTCTTCTTTTAGATACATACACATGCTAATAAGTCTGGAAAATTAAAAGTTAAAGAAAGTCGGACATTATTCAAAGAATGAATATTAAGATGAAAACTTTGACATCGTTCGTTCAAATTTTGTGTATTGCTTTTCTCTTGACTTCAGGTAATAAACTTCTAGTCGTTATCTTTAGCATATTGATGTTTTAGTTGCAAGTTTTCCTTTTTCCTATTTTCATTAATATTATTAAATTGTTAGACATGAGTTGATAAAAAATAAGAAAAAAGTTTGATTTTGATAAAAAATTTAATTAGATTTTGCATAAATTTCAGGAGAAAGTGACTATACACCAACACCTGCAGGATCGGTTTGCGTAACAGGAGGAGGATATTGTCCAGGCAATGATCGTTGTCAAAAATATTGTAAATTTTTTGCATATAAGAAAGGTGGGTATTGCATTCCTCCGGATAGCGAAAGGTGTTGTTGCATTAAGGATGTTCCTCCCATGTAAATTTTTTTCTTATAAAATATAATAATTTTATAATCACTTTTTGTACTGATATAAAAAAGTTGGAGTATCAATAAACTTTCTTAATTTAAACTTCTCCTATCATTATTTATCTGTAATAAGTATTTGATTTGAAGGCTAAGTTAAAAATAGAGTTAAATGTTAATATCATGAGCCGATTTACCATATTTTATTATTTATAAATTGTTTTACAGTAACAATTATTGTTCGGTTTTCAACCATGTGTTTAATTAATAAATTATTATAACTCTTTATTGTTAGATTTGAAGAAAATATTTGATGTCTTTAATGTCATTGTTTTGGGCTATATATTGATCTTGTAATCTAGGTCACTTGAGTTGTATTTTTTTTTTTAATCGTGTAGTATGCTAACCAATCTCGGTATTCTTATTCAAATTTGTTTTGAACGTGTTTTAAAATCTATTAAAAAAATAGTTAATATGTATTGTAACATCCTCAACATTTAACTATCAATTATATTACAAATTCATTAAATGCTTCCTTATATTTTTCCTGCACTTATGCATTTACCGATATATTAGTTATTATAATTTACAAAACAATACATATACCTATATATCAGAGGTATCATAATTTACAAAACAAATAATGCCTAAAAAATAAAGTAATGAAATTAAATTAATAAGATACAAAATTTTATAGATAAAAAAACAATTTTATTAACATTTTATAAACGGTATATTTCCTACTCGGTCCCATACTTTTTTATATAAATTATGTAGGAAAGAACTAAAAAGGTCAGTGGGCTAAAATACTCGATCTGTCCCATCTTTTTTCATACTTTTTTAGTGGACCACCATGCATGGTTTGTCTCGTATTGTTATCCATAAAAAACATTTCACATTGTTTTATTAGATAAATGTGATTTACATGACTTTCATAATCTAAGGATGAAATATATATTTCGTTTAAAAATTTCATTTTTTATTAAAATTGTTTAAAAATGATGTAATTAACTCTAAAAAACTAAAATATACTGATAAAATGTAATATATATATATATATATATATATATATATATATATATATATATATATATATATATATTAGAAAATAACATGCATTTTCTGTAATCAAATTTACTATAAACAAAATTACTATGGCCTAAATGATTAGATAATAATAATGTTTACAAATGTTTTTATTTAATAACTAATTGGTTTAAACAGTAATAATATTCAATGTATTTTTTTTAATTTGCCTTTATAGTTAAATATTTAGCATGAATATTTATTATTTCCTTCTTCAAAATTAGTAATTACTCTTTACAAAATTGGTCAACTTAAAATGTATTTTATGACCAATAATAATAATACAGTACCTAATATATATAAAAAAAAATCAAAGGTTCATATATAATTAGCTTTAATTATGTTATTAACTGTGTATTTTGAATTTAAGAAAAAAATAGTATATATTTATTAAATATATTATTTTCTACTTTAAGTTTATTTATAATAAATTTTTCATTAAATAAAATAATAATATTATAGGACTTAACATCCACGGAGCTATGTATGTATACGTGTTATATTCTCTTCCATACATATACATATACATATAATGCATACAAGTCTCACAAGCTAAAGACACTCTTCAAAGAATGAGTATTAAGATCAAAACTTTGATGTCGTTTTTTCAAATTTTTTGCATCGTTCTCCTCTTAACTTCAGGTAATGAACTATATCTATTTTGTTTATCATGTTTCTTAATTTTTAAGTTTTTTTTTTCATCTTAACACTTTATATTGAATAATAAGATACAGTATGAACTATACAAGTTAAATACTTAGATAAGAATTTATGAAAAATATGAACAAAGATTTATTTCATAATTTGTAATTAGATTTTACGTGAATTTTAGGAGAAAGAAATTATACACAAACATCTCCCAAAACAGTTTGCAAAATTAAACATACTCAAAATATATATATAAGTAAAATTATTTACAAAATATAAGTTATATTAAAGTCTTTATTTTTGTCTAGGTAATGCTTTTGCACCTTTACTTATATCTCTTCGTGTAACCAATAACACACGAAAGGATAAACTATTAAAAAGATATTTTTTAACCATATAAAAAAACACATTTTAATTAGTAAGTAACTGATTACTTTCACTCAAAATTAAACATACAACAACTATAATATTTATATTCAATAAACGAAATATCAATTGATATCTTTCGAAAAAATAATATTAAATATATCTTGTCTTAGACTAACATCTAATCGTTAGAGTACGTTCATTACAATCCAATTTACATTTATACATATTAGAGTGTGCAAACAAACTTTGCCTCAATCTTAATTCAAGTGTCTTAAATCAATTGAAATATTGAGATATTTATTACAAGTGTCAATAATTAGTATTCAAATAAAAAGAATTCACTTATCATCCTATATATGATCATAAATTTGTATAACTCTCAAAAATCATTTTCATATAGCATACTGTATAAGGTAATAATTAATTTTCAAACGAAGCTAATTCGCAGTATTTATTATTTAATTTATTATTATTTTTATATATGTATATCAATTATTATATTTAATTATATTCATGACATATTATTATTTATTATAAAATAATACTTTGTAATATACTATAATTATATTTATTGTAAAAATAATACATAAAATAGTACGAGAATAATTATATTTATTTAATATTAATTATGAGAATAGTTATATTTATTTAATATTATTTTTTCTTGACGTCAGGTAATAGACTCGTATGTTTTCTTTAGCATGCTTTTTAGTTGTAATTAATTTTCTTCTATTTGCATCTAACACTCTCTATTGAACACAATGACAAATAATGTTATATACATAAATACACATGTGCTAAATTGTTAGATATGAGTACATTAATAGAAAGAAAAAAATTGGTAATTAGGTTTTGCATAAATTTCAGGGGCAAAGAGTGATTCAGGAGCACCACCAGGAACAGTTTGCGAAGTTGGAGGAGGAAAATGTCCCAACGCTTATAATTGTATAAGCTACTGTTTATTCTTAGGGTATAAGAGTGGTGGCGTTTGCGATCCTTCTAACAGTGAAAGGTGTTGCTGCATAAAAGATAAATGATATTCAACAACCACTTTTTTTTTTCACTACCTTTGTAGCCCAACTTTCCATATAAAAAGTGGAAAAATAAATAAATTATTCAAATTTAAACTACTCCTATTTTGAATTCTCACTCAGCTTTTATTATTTATAAGTTGACAATTTTCATATAATTTAATGATAATAAAAGATATATATTATGTGAAACAATTTGACTGAAAATTTTCTCTTTCAATAAATTATAGTTATCAACCAGAAAATAATTAATTATAAAATAAAATATAATGGGTATCGATCAATTTAATTTTTGTATAAATAAAGATGCGTTATTTTAAATTTTAAATAACTGTTTCAAAATAAACATTTTTTTATATTATTTATTTAATAAACAAATTGGATTTGATTGTTGACGTAGGTTTAGCACTATTCATGTTAAAAATAAACCGATTATAAACAAAATATGCTTATTAAAAAATATAAACAATTTCATCCTAAAGCTGTTAAAATGTGTGTTTATGACTTTGTAGGAGAATTAGTTAGGAAGTATTCAAAATCTAATATAAGTTTTACACTGAATAAAGATTATAAAGTTGAACATAAGGTACACGATTTATGAATTTATATTTTAAATTTATTAAAAAAATAGGCAATAAGTTTATTTCAATTAGTTTATTTTTTTAATAAGTTAAATATTCTCAATTTTGTTAAGTCTGTTGAGCAGAATATTTTAGCTGATTAAGAATAATTAATCAATTAAAATTATTGTTTTTTATTAAAAATAAATTCCACTTTGACTTAAGTCAATTAAAACATATTTTAATAAACTAATATCACTAAAAATTCTCTTTAAATTATGTAAACCAATTAAAACAGTGTTTTAACCTATCAAAAGGGGACGAATCCGCATTTTCAATTGTTTTAGTAAGTTAAAATACACTTTTAACCAACTAAAATCACCAATATAAACTCAATATAAAAATTCATTTCAATTTGGTTTACAGAAAATATATGAAATTTCAAAACTAATTTTGCAAGAACATTATATGATACGTTTTCTTGATGCTTCGAAAGAAAATTAAGATCAAGGCTTTTATTTTTTTGTTTTTGTTTTTATATTAGGTGTGACATATTTTTCAGTTCAATTTTTGTAAAAAAAAAATGTTATAGAAAAATACAAAATTTGAAAAAAACTGGAAGCCACTCATATCAGAGCCAGGTTTCGATCCTGGGACCTGTGGGTTATGGGCCCACCACGCTTCCGCTGCGCCACTCTGATTTGTTATTTATTATGTGTTCTGCTTTAAAAATTATTATAGAAATGGAATCTTTTAACACAAACTCCTAAGGTTTAGCCTTTGGAAAGAAAATTTACTGTGAAATGGTATGGATATATGTTCACTTTTATTACCTATTAGAATTTAGTTACCTCACTAAAATAAAAATTGACATTATTGTTTTTCGAAAAAAGAAAGATAGCTATTGAATTAGCGTGAGGTGAAATTTTTTTATTATACACAAAAACGGGTATTCCGTCTATGTATTGCCGGTAAAGAAAATAAAACTAATAACTGTAATTGTATAAAAATATTGAGTGATTTGTATTATATTGTGATGTGATGTTTAAAAATATAAATTATTTATAATGTGTGTAGTTATTTTCAATACTTGGTACTTAAATCGAATTATTTTTATTTTATTTTTGGTGTTTTCTTTATCTACCTTTTTCACTTTTTCTCTGACAATAAAATGCCAGATTCAGTAAGGAGCCGTTTTTGAAAGTTGAAATTGTATGATGCAAAATTGTATTCAGAATAAAATTTTCAGAATGTATAAAATGCACTTTGAAAAGCGCTTTTCAAAATAGGTATTAAGAACAAACTTTCTAGTATCAGTATAATGTTGTCTTCCGGAATGAGTTTTGTGAAACATCCCATATAAAATATATTTAAAAAAAACCTTTTCAAAATATATGAAATGCATTTAGAAAAGAGTTTTTGGAATAAGATTTCCAAAACAAAATTTTCAGAACGCATATAATACCTTCTAGAATGATTTTTTTTCCAAAAAATTCCACATGAAATACATTTAAGAAAAAGTTTTAAAAACGAGTTTTTTTTCGCATTTTTCTCTTCTCCCTCTCTTTTTCTTCCTCTGAAGTGGTAATGATAGAAACGGTTTGGTACAGTGGTGAAAGGTAATTTAATCTTTTTGTATTAGTAATAGCCTTGTGATATTTACTGCTGCATGTTTTTTCTTTGAAGAATGGGCTAAGGTAAGGCCCAAATTGATTTTAAAAAGTACGGGGACAGAAAAGATAAAGATTTAAAGAACCCGAACAGTTAGGGCCCAAGTTGTTACATATTTGTTCCCACAAAAAAAAAATACGAACAGAGAAACTTCTGAACTCAGAATAACCCAACCCAACTAAATAAAATCATGGGGCCTGAACTAGCCTAACTTAAAAAACAATATTCACAATGATAGGAATCATAATAATAAATATATGTTAAGATATATATTAAAAAAACAAGAGCAGAGGCCAAATATTCTGATCATAAAGTCAAATAATATATGTTGTGAAATAGATGCATGGTTGGTAAAACCAATTATAGATGCATTTGAATTGTGAAGACGTGATTATGAAGGTAGGTGCATAAAATTTTAAATGATCCAATTCGATGATATATGTTGTCTATTTTAAAAAAAAGGTAGTTCCACCACTTATAAGAATATATATTTTTTTAACATGTCACTTTCAAAGGTATGGAATAAATGTAATTTTTTAAATATTTGTTGCCAACATGTATTAAAATAATGTTGTATGGATAACTTTTGTCATAAATTTTGAGAAAGAAAAATAAAAAACTTATAGTATAACTAAAATTTACTCAAGTACTCACATCTTATTTCTCTTTTAGCCTATTTAAAAGTTCAGTTTTCTTTTCCCTTGATAAACATTCATGAAAAAATATGACTTAAGAGTAGTATCTGAATTTAGTTCCATGACTTTATATGATTACAACATCTTGGATTTAAAGTGTTGGATGGAGTACATATTCTATGAAGAGTCTCTGTATACGGTAGTTTTATAGAAACATGAAAAGAAATTCAATTTTGTTGGATACAAAAACCAGTGCAGCCTACAATGTAGACTATCGTAGGATGCTGCTTCAATATATTCTAAAAATTTGTGGCACTTTGTTGAAAAGTAAGAAATATGACTCGAATCCAGCCAGATCTTTAAATATACACAACACACGTCTATCATTTTCTTTTCTTAAAGGCTCACTGTAATAATGTTAAAAAAGAAAACTCAAGTATAAACTTTTAATTTTCAGGCATTACTACGCACAAAATTTTATAATGTTATACCAATTAAAATCTGTATTTATCATTGCTTTAGATAGTTGAAATATTAACATATGTTTTAACAAGACAGCTAAAAATGCAATTAAGCCCTGTTGAAAAACAGGTAACTGTTTGAAGTGGAATAAAATATACAAATCACAAATGTAAAGATTAATATTTGAAACTTATTTTTGAAGTGTCTGTTTTGGGCAAGAAAGTTTGAGATAGATACCAATGGAGTCCCAAATATACTTGTTTGTTTTCTCCTCTGTTTCTGTGTCTTTGCTACTTTTCTTCAGAACCAAAAAGATGAGAACTTTGCAAGGAAGGAGCGCTGTGTGGGAGTAAAAAATTGACTTAAAAGATGCAATCTTGGTGATTAGTAACCCTATCCCCACCCATTCATAAAGTGGTAACGGATAAAAGGTCTCTCAAAAAGTGGAGGCGAGGGATTAATGCGAATGAGACCTAACAAAATACTAAGCCCCCGCAAAGAATCTTAATCCACAAAAGACTTATTGTTACATTTTACATGGTAAAACACAAAAAACAAGAAACTAAAGGAGAGGGGTTTTGTTTTGGTTCCCTTCACCATTTGGATAAGCCTTTCTCTGCAGTTTTAGTTTTCCTCTTGCATTTATCATCATTATTATTTAGCCGCTATGCCAAGAAGGACTAGTAAACAAGGCAAGGCAAGGAATGTGAGTAACTGAACCACGCAGAATAGAATTGGAAAACCAAGACGAAACCAGGAAACTATGTCACACTCTCTCTCTCTCATAAATTTCTCTCATCTATCTATTCATAAACCACAACACTGCAATCTCTTTCTTCCTTAATAAACAAATAAACTCATAACCCCACCCACAAAGTAACTTAATTTTCCATCCTAGAATAATTACCCCACCATTACCACTATTATAAAACCAGTTATGATAAAACCCCATCCCATTTCCCAAAAATTTTGAGCTTCCTTAAGTAATTGTGCATTCAAGAAGAAGCACCCAAACCAAAACAAAAACCAAGCATCATTTTACAGCAACAACAACACCATACCAAACCAAACCCATCGTCATAATTGTTCCTTGAAAGAAGAATGCTCTCAATCACCTGCATTCTTTTAATGTGCCTTCTAAGTTCTTTCTCACCCCCAATCGAAGCTCTTCTCAACCTCACCGTGCTACCCCACCAACACCCTCACCCCGAAGCCGTAGTCCACGAACTTCAACGGTAAACAATCTTTCCACACCCCCAACAAACCCACATTACATACTTCTACTTCTCCCTCCTCTCGAACACTAAAAAATTTCGCTGCTTTCTCTTTTGCTGATGCAGGAAGGTCAATGTCTCGTTATGGAGAAGGCAAACCCTCTCCAAGGACCAACAGACCGCGTGTCTCACCGGAAACCCAATCGACGACTGCTGGCGCTGCGACCCCAACTGGGCGGCCAACCGCCAGAAGCTGGCGGAGTGCGGCATCGGATTCGGCAAAGACTCCATGGGCGGGAAGGGCGGGCAGATCTACGTGGTGACGGACTCATCGGACCGCGACCCGGCCAACCCCGTCCCCGGCACGCTCCGCCACGCCGTCATCCAAGACGAACCTCTCTGGATCGTGTTTGCCGCGGACATGACCATTAACCTGAAGCACGAGCTCATCTTCAACAGCTTCAAAACCGTGGACGGCCGCGGCGCCAACATCCACGTCACGGGCCACGGCTGCATCACCCTCCAGTACGTCTCCAACATCATCATCCACAACATCCACGTCCACCACTGCACGCCGTCAGGGAACACCAACATACGCGCCAGTCCAACGCACGTGGGGTGGAGGGGGAGATCGGACGGCGACGGCATCTCCATCTTCAGCTCCCGGAAGATCTGGATCGACCACTGCTCACTCTCTTACTGCACGGACGGCTTGATCGACGCCATAATGGGTTCCACCGCGATTACTATTTCCAACAACCACTTCGCCCACCACGACGAGGTTATGCTCCTGGGACACAACGATAAGTACTCCCCCGACCGTGGCATGCAGGTCACCATAGCGTTCAATCACTTCGGCGAGGGTTTGGTGCAGCGCATGCCACGTTGCAGGCTAGGCTACATCCACGTCGTCAACAACGATTTCACTCAGTGGCAGATGTATGCTATCGGCGGTAGCGCTAACCCCACCATCAACAGCCAGGGTAACCGTTACACCGCCCCCTCCGACCCTGACGCCAAAGAGGTACACTTAATCAAAAACTTTTTTTTTTTTATTTATTATTTAACTCTTTTTACTTTTCTTCATTATTATATTATTATCAATAATCTCATCCCTCTTCAATACTGGTATTGGGAATGGGAATGAACGGTTGCATATCATCGTAATAATAATGTCATGTGTGTGCCCACTGTGTTTGTTTCTCTTTTTTTACACTTTCTTTGACTCTTGTTTGGAACGAATATATGCTTGCTGAAAGAATATTGCATTCGCGTGGGTGGCGCGTGGGGTGATTTTGTTAATAATGAGCGGAAAGAGTTGAGGGTTTGGTGTCTGTTTGAAATGGCAGGTGACGAAGCGCGTGGACACAGACGACAGAGAGTGGAGCGGGTGGAATTGGAGAACGGAAGGGGACATAATGGTAAATGGAGCATTTTTTGTACCATCTGGTGCGGGGCTCAGTGCACAGTACGCAGAAGCCACCAGTGTGCAACCCAAATCCGCCGTGCAAATTGACCAGCTCACCATGTATTCCGGTGTATTCGGTGATCCCAGGTATTGATTTTACTGTTTATTATATCACCTTTACCTTTTAATTTTTTTATTATTTTTATAATTTTTATAATTATATTCTCATTCGCTTATTATTATTATTATTATTATTCCCTTCTGGAGTGAATTTTATAATGGAATAATCTGCCCCTACAACGGACATTACCTGTCTCCTTAACTGTCCTTAGAAAGGGTATTGGTGTGGGAAAGGGTTTTTGGGACGGGAATGACCCTTACACTGTGTGGGCCACATGGGTTCCTTTAAAAAATGTTAAAAGGACGCGGTGCAGGAGATTGCCAACTGTGCGGCACAAGTTGTTGGGATTCTGATTGGTGTGAAAAGCTGTGTGGAATATTGTAAAATGTTTTTTACATGCTTCCGGTCTCACGTCTTGTTTCCCAAACCTGGGTTTATGCTAAAACCCACTTTACAGAATTAGGTGTATGGAGTAGTAATTGGGATTAGCAAAGTTGATTAATAATTAAGTAAATCAGGGAAAAGTGGGGGCTTTTTGGGCCGTGCACGTGATCGTGAGGTCATTGGGAAAGGAGAATCTCTGCCTCATGGCCCAACAGGCTAACAGCCCTAGTTACAGTTCATTTGTCCTCATTCATTCACCTTTTCCTTCCAAACTTCACCCATGCACCATATTATATTAAAGATTCTTTTTTTTTCTTTGAGATTTTGAAAGCAGAAAACTTTTTTTTTATGATTCTGTGGGATGAAGTTGCGAAGTGTGATTATAGCGCAGAAAGGAGAGAAGGTGGAAATTAGGGTTGGGAGCGTAGGTCCACGTCAGATGTTTTTGGTGAAATTATATTCCTTTTTTTGTGCTTTACAGCAAGTAAAGATGGGACCCTTCCATAGTATAACAACGTGTTTTGGACCCATTTTCTGATTCGACAACACACTCATCAAACCAGCTTCTCGTTCATAATTGGGAAAGGGACTCTCTCCCCTTTGTTAAACACTTTTATGACATCACTACCCTCAGCAACTCTAGGCTCCATTCATGGATTATGTTACTGTAACTACCACTATACTACTACTTAGAACACATCAATTGTCAATGCCTACTACCACTTGTTTGCCACACTTAGCAGCTACCCCTATTCTCTCCTCATGCCAATTTCCATCGACTTTTGTAGATAGAACTTCTGTATTGATTAGAAATAAAATAATTTTATAGTATATAAATAATATATATATAAATAATATATATATCTTATCTTACGAGTCAATGAGTCAATTTTATGAAATTGAGTTAAGTTTGAACTTCGTTAAATGTGTTACTCATAATGTGTTACTTACATGAGTGACTTTCCATTGAGTTATTTGAGTCATCTTTTGTGGGGAAAGTGAGTGAGAAAATAAGGTATGACACCTCATTTTGTGAGTTGAACATGAATTTTAATGGAAAGATGATAGTAAAGGGTGTCAAAAAGAGAACAATGTTGGTAGGCAAGTAGTGAAAACTACTACAAAAACTAATTTATTTGGAATTTGACTTGATGGGCTGAATTTGTTGAATCTAGTCACCCATGTTTCTTTACACAACTGCACCTTATCTCCTTCTTCCATTTCTTAAATCCTCACCTTTTAATCAATGCCGATTAAATCGCCTTCACCAGTCACAACACAACAAATTAATTTCAATAATACTCAAATTAAATCCCTCATACATACTATTCAACCTTTTCTTCAAGTTGAAGCCAATGAAGGACGATTGTGAAGGCCTAACTAAAGAAGATATTTGTCTCTGTCATTCCTTCAATTTGAAGCCAATACCTTTTCACTTTTTATTGTCCTTATTTTCTAAAAAGTAGGTTTCTGAGTGAATAATTGAACAGGGATAACGGGGATCTGTATCCCGGTTTCAACGGTGGTGGGACCGTCACCGGAGCAACGAGCAAGGGCAACAGTGCGGCGGGGTCCACCAGTGACGACGGAGACTTCTTCGGAATGATATTCAGAGGTAGCAGCAGCCGCGCAGCGCCACCGTCATCACCGTCTCGGTCCATTGCATTTGTTACAACCTTTTTGTCTCTTGTAATTATTCTCGTTTTGGACACTTCGACCAACCATCCCATTCTATGATGATCAAAAAAATGATCGAAACGAAGAAAAAAAAATGATGGATGTTTCTACAATTTGTTTTTAAATTTAGAAACTAGGAATCATATTTAGGTATGTACACAGCTCTTGAAAGTTATCATTATATTGAAATCTATATAGAGCTAGTTCCACTACCATTGCTCATTGCTTCAACTGTATAGTTTAATGTATTCAAATTTCAATTCACTCCATCAACTCTCACTTTTTATTTTATAGTCCCAAACTCATTTTCTATAAATGTTGAGATTATTACTAAGTGAGTAATATTAAATACCATTTAAGTTTTGAATTTTTTTTTGTTTCTTTTAAATATTGCAAATATATTAAAGAGAATGTTAGCAAAAACTACCCATACCGTACTTCAGTTGAAGACCTCTACAAAAAATATAATATTTTATAATATAATTTCAGCAAAAAAATAAATATAAGTATAAACATCTATGAAGGAAGACAAGTCAAAATACAATCTTTATTCTCATCGCAAATAACAATACAACAGTAAATAGAATGGTAGATTATTGAAAATAAAGTTTTAACATAAGCTAATGAATGAAATGAACAATTTCATTACCATAGATTCATATTTCAATATAAGACTTGGATTTACAAATCAAGATAAGTTCATTATCTCAATTCACATATGTGCAAGAATCCTGTAAACTTCTAACCATCATGATATTTTAATTCATGATATTTTAATATGCGACCCAAACAAACTGGTCAAGCTAAAGCTAAGTGATCTTTGTTACAACACATGTTTTAATACTTAACACACAAATCTAAATAATAATTTATATATCATTTCAAATATGTGGTTATAAATTTATATTAGTTTTATTATTTTTAATAACCATTTTTATACCACATAATTCATTTAAATAAAATCACAAGTCAATTAAATATATAAACTAATATTCATTTTACATTTATAATAAAAATGTAAATATAAAGAACAAAAACATAAATTTTAAAACTTAAAAAAAAAAATAGCTTGAGTAAAAATGAGTTCGTTTATCATAAATATTTTTTGTTTATATGTACATACATTTTTATTATAGGTTTGCCGTGGTCCTTTCATTTTTTTTTTTCTTTTTTAATAAAAGATCTTCATAATATAATAATGATACCTATCAAACTTATAAAAAAAATGAGTTGGTTTAAATTAAAATTGACAGATCCAATAATTGTACTGTAGTATTATTATCATTTTAACAAAAAATCTTTCACTTCATTGATGTTATATTTGAGGAAAACTTTTTCAACTCTCTCTATATAATATGAGACTACCATGAGAACCAAACCAATTTTCAACATCTTTTTTTAAAACATTTTAATTATTTTTCTTGTAAATAATTCAAAATATCAATCATCCTTTTAAAATATCGATATATAAATATTCGATATAAATTTATCGTTAGTGTAAAGTACATTAAAAGTTGTCAATTCATAAGAATAATATTTTGTATCTTATAATAACACGAGTTTAAATTTCGTTGTCAATGTGCAAGTGTCTTTTTTTTTCTTGAGATAGATGTCCTATATTTTATGAATCTGCTTGTAATCGATAACTTGTTCCTTTTTTATATATATATTTTTAAATCACATTAATCAATGATAAAATTTGTGTGAAAAATATTGACTAACATGCATGTAAATTAAATTCTATCAATAATACTATCTTTCAAAAAAATTGTCACAACTCTAGCCACTCATCTTTGTTTATCTCTTGTATAATTATTCAACAATTAATGATGCTTGTTTTTTTATACGACTTATGGAAGCTGCAATAATTATTAAATGTGTGTACTTGGAATTGCTTTATTCTAACATGTAAATACAATTTGATGACTCTATTTGTGGGGTCTTGAAGTTGAAGTGTGGCTTTTGGACGTGCTTTACTTCCTTCCATTAATCTATTATGCTACAATTCAAAGTTCTAATAATACCTACAAAATGTCATAATAATTGTTTGAGTTCTTTACTTGTTACATGATACTCTTAGCTTTCGAAATGCATTCATAGTACATTCACATTCATCTTTTTTAGGATCTAGTTTAGAATAAGACTAAACCCATAAATTTCATATTTGAAGCATAACTATTTTCATGCTCAATTCCTCAAAATATTTTAAACTATTTAAGACATTAATCTCATTATTAAGTACGTTATAAAATAAGTTATTTAGAAGTTAGTCAAATTACATGTTAGAAAGTGAAACAACTTTTAATACAAACACAAATATGATTTTTTATCTTCATCATTAATAATAGATGCTTCTGTTAATATTAATTTGTATTGAATTGATGATACGTTTAATAGTTCTACATACGATGATATAGACAATTTAAAAATAATTTATTTTCTTAATTATTAGAGATGTCTTTTAAAAATAAATTATAAAACAATTTTAAATGTTTTAAAATGAACACTATGCATGTCAAAATTATTTTAACCAATTTAATCGAAACAATTACTCATTGATTTACAAGAAAAGATACCAATAAAACAAAAAAAGCTAAAAAAAATTAATATGACAGATTAATGAAAAGAGAGTAATTAAAATATAGGTAAACTAATGATTAGTGAATAAAAATATTTAGCTGGGCTTTTCCTGAATTGATTTGAAAACAATGGAAAGAAGACGATAGGATATGAATGGAAGAAGTGGCATTTCTGCTTGCATGTCAACTTCTAAGACAAATATTTATTAAATTTTAATGTTACTTTTGTAAGTAATAATAAAGTGTTTAACGTGACTTGTCTCCATATCAAAAAGAAATTGTCAAACCGTCCAATTCTAAAGAATCTTGCTATCTGCATGTGAATGTAACTTCAAAAGACGGTGTCTTTGCCATTCTTTTCCTACATTATCCATCTAAATATAATAATGATAATAACTATTCAGAGTACCTAAAAAATAATGAGTTTTTTTTCTTTTAATATAGTGCTGATGAATAAAGAAGATACATATATCATCAAATAATACAACAAATCTTCTCCAAGAAAAAACAAATCGTTTCTTATATTATATAGGTAGAGCGTGGAGCCTCATACCTTATGTTTTTGAACCTCTGAATTTTATTAAAAAATTCAAATTTTTCATATCGTGATGTTTATATAAATATTCAATACCATTAAGATATCGCTGGTGTAGAATTAGTAGTGAAAGTCGGCAACGAGTTTTGCAAGATATTCCATTGAAACATGTTTACTATATGAAGCTAAAGGTTTTGGATAGTAAAAATTAAAAAAAAAAATGTTTTTTAAATTTTGAAAAATTAAAGTATAAATAAAATATTATTAAAGTATAGATCTTGTAACTCTTGCATTAGAGGGGCAAATATATATATATATATATATATATATATATATATATATATATATATATATATATTGAAACTAATTGGCATAATGAACTCTTTATAAAATAAAAGAAAATTCATATGACTCTTAAGTATTTAAATTGAAAATGCTAATCTTAGTTATAATTAAAAACATATTTGTTGATAAATTATTTTTGATACAACTGAATTACATAATTATTTCTATTTTTAAGATATGAGCTACTAAAAATAAAATATCAAGACAGGATCAATTATTTGATGTTACTAATGAACATAAAAATAAAATGTTAAGACAGATCAAATAGTTGATGTTAACAATGAACATAATTTGTCAACTTTTCATGTGAAGTTCTAAATACTAGTAAAAGTATTAAAACAATATAATAATATAATCTAAAATGGATTACATAATTCAGAATTTCAAACGAACTATGATTTTTAGATCCAATATAAATATATGTTAAGTCAATAGATCATCTTTCCCGGCTTAAAAAATAAAATGAACAATTTAAATTCTGAAATTAAAAGTGATTTTTTAATATTTAAATTACATTAATAAAATCATTCGTTCACTAAAAAAGCAGTGCCAACTGCACCATTTTTTCATACACTGAACCAATTTGGTACATCACACGACAATTTAGTTGAAAAATATATCTCCTTATTTACAATTGACAAGGAGGGATAGACCAAAGAAACACTCTAAGAAACAAGACTTGCAAGATTGCTGATTTGCGTGTCTTGTGCACCTTGCCGTGTAATCAAAATCGATTTTACTATCCATTACTCTAACTCTAAGGAATTATCAAGTAGAAGGTTTTTATTGGAAACTAAAATGTAAATATATTAGTAACATTGAATGTTACCCGTTCCAATAAAACTTTCTACTCTTAATTCCTTGACCATTGTCTTTAGGCAATGGTTAGTAAAAATTGAATTAAAATAAAATGATACTTTCCTTTCTATATTGGAAATTCAAGAAGAACTTTCAGCACAGCCACCAAGGTGAAAAGAAGGGTTGCAAGCTGAATACCTTAGTTAACCATGTCTTCCCTTGAGTCCAGTTTCTCTACAGATTTGTTTAGTAATATCCTCTGCCAAGCATTAAAAACACACTATAATGATGTTTTAAAAAAAATTTAATATATTTTTAACTTCAAAATTGGTGACCTTCGGTGTATTTTAAAAGTACGGCAGAGGAACAACACAAAAAAATACAGTAGGGAATCTAAATTCTTTCCTCACGACTGCTTATGCAGCCTCTGCTTCCAATTTCTCCGAAGTTAACTCCCTCTTCTCTTCCAACTCTATAGTCTTCGCTTCTTTCTCTATGTACTGTCTTTGACACTCTTCAAACAATTCAGCATCCATCCCTAGAAATATCTTCCTCACATTGGCCGTTAGCCCCTGCACTACTTGGCTCCAATGGCCTTTCATGTTATTTTCCAAAGCTTCAAAGATTACGGGCAATATAACATTTCGATTCTGGGCTACAAAACTAATAAAGTACTCATTGTTCCACAAGTAAAATGCTCGCTCGGCAACCTGCCATGGGTACAATAATTGTCAGAGAGCAAACAAGAGAAAATAAGAAACATTTTTCCTTTACTACATCAAAGGACGAGAAACATCATTTATTAAGACTGATACTGTATTATAGCGTTATAATATCTAGAAAAATCTGACTACCTCAATGCATTACCCGTTCAACTAGATCCAAATTCAAAATATCTTATGACAATTTTCCTTGGCCGAGGTAGCTAATCATCTCACATATACATAGCTTAGATATCATATTTAAATAGCATCGCCGTGAGTGCGAAGGGGGATTTTAAATATCAGCCAAATTGAAGCAAGAAATAGCAGACAAACTATGCCAGTTTATAGTTGGTTAGTATTTCCCAACAGATAAGAAAACGAGTTCATCAATATTGCAGCCCATGTCACACATTGGCCAAAAAAGTTATGTGCGTATGCTCAAGGAATCAATGGAACTGTTGCTTACAAAAGTGGAGTAATTTCTACCTAAGGCATTCAATGCATATGAGTGTCTATAAACCTCCTTTCTTGTCTTAAGATGGTCAATATACATAAGGTCTTAAGATTAACCTCCATACTTATTTTCCAGGATTAAGCCTTTAGAATAAGAGATCTGCCAAATACCAATATGAGGGACATGACGGAACAGGAACATTGGAATCTAAAAACAAAAAGAACAAATGGCAACAATGTCCAGAACAGATTGTTCTCTTAATCTCCCCATAAATTGATAAAGATATGATCTTTGTTTGTGTGCATGTTTACACGTGATTTTCGGTAACAAAGAATTCTCAAATATGGATATGTAAAAACTTACCATAAGCTCTTAAGCAATCAAATCTACTATGGGATTGGAACTCAACTGAACATACTCACTTTCGGCATCAAGACCTGAGAATGCATTTTCCCTCTCTTTTCTATGATAATATTTATATTTTTGAGACCTCATACCCCAGAAGTAATACAAATTACAGATTTCTATTCCTAGGCATTTTGTTATTGACACTCCTATCTCTACGCTCCAAACATCCAATCCCAGAGGTGAATATGTGTATTAAGATTTCACATCAATCGGAGGCATGACCAATGGAGTCTTTATAAGGCTTATACAAACAATCCTTAGTTTATAAGTCAGCATTGTAGGACTGTGTAGTTGCAAACATAAATTGTAAGAAAATGCTAGAATTTATTCTAGATCCATTAATAGGTCATGCCTATTTGTCAATGCTCTAGGATGTCTATTCCTAGGCATAAGGTGTTTTTAATGGGTCAACTACGTCTGTTCACACTCCAGATGTTCAATCCTAAGCATAACTGAGTGTATTGAAATTCTACTTTGACTAGAGATATCTCCGATCAATGCAGTCCTTACAAGGTTTGAGTTAAGTGTTAGGCCCTGTACCCGAAATTTAAGATGCTCATACATTCATTGCTCTACCTCTATTTGTCCAAACTCCAAATGTTTATACCTAAGCATGAAGGATGTATCCATATTAACTAGAGACATTACCAATGTAGTTCTCATAAAGCTTGGACAATACTTACCTAAAGCCAATTTTATGTATTAAGCCTAAATTGTAAGGCATAATATTTGTCTGAAGCAAAGAACATCATATCATAAATACAGGGCATAAGCTATGAACCATGACTACCGAATACTACAAGTCACATAAGAAAAGTTAAGCATAATTAATTAAAAAAAAAGGTAGACCTGAAATTGAGAGCTGCTAAGGCAGCGTCCGATCTGTCTGAAAAGAGAGGCAATGCACCGTAGAGAGTCAGTACATTGAGCTGCCTCAAGAACCAGTTCAATTTCTCCAAGGAAAAGAACTTCCTTCCGAGAATTCGAGACTGGCCAGTACTTTAACATCCCCCTGATCACAGGATCTGCAAGCCTGTTGTCTTTCTCAACAAACTGAACCACGCAATAAGTCAGTTGTTCGTGATAAAAGGAAATAGATTTGGGCCTGTGAAGTGGAATAAGAGTCCGAATTAGAAATTGTCTATGTTCCTCTTTCATTGGCAAAGCAAACCCGTTGATGATACTAGCATGGATCTCCAGCAACTCGGAAATACCATTGTGCCTCTGAGTTTCAAATATAAAGCGGTAGAAGACGTCGTTGATGGCATTCCTAATGAAGGGCCTGTGCCCCATGTACTTGCCATAAATGCGGTGAAGAATGTTCTTCAAATACTCGCGCTCTCGCATGTCCTCGGAATCAAACAAGTCGACGAGTTTCGTGACAAAGATATGGTCAATGTAGCGCTTGAAGGTCCTTACATCAATCTCCGGTGAGACAACGTAACGCAAGAGGATATCATACACGAGCTGCAAGTGCGGCCACGACGGGTCCAAATATCTGTCGTCTTCTTCGGGTTCCAAGTATTCTGTGCCGCGAGGTGCTGGGGGAAGACAACGGAAGATGTTAACGGACACCATGTTAATCAAGTCTTCTTGATTTTCGCTAAATCCGAAGGACCCGGAATGGATGATGTCAATGAGTTCCTCGAGTGTCTGGCGCTTTGTTTCCCTCTCGTTAACGGAGTCGACAGTGTCTGAGAAATCGCACAAGAAGCAACACCCTTGTATTTTACGAAGGATCAGCGCCCGGTGCTCCGATTCGTCGACGTCTCGCAGCGGCGGTAGTGGCTCGATTGCGGTGGTATTGGGAGGCGGGAGAGCGGGTGGGGGGGTTTGAGAGTCGGAAATGGCGGGAACGACGGCGGGGCCGGTGATGGTGACGGGTGCGGCGGGGGCGGCGGCGTTACGAGATGCGTGTTTGACGACGACATCGTAAAACTGAAGGCCGTTTTCGGGGAATTCCAATTTGGAGCATTTCTTGTGAGCGAGCTTTATGATCTTGTTGAACATTTTTTGGGAATTATTTGGATGGCGGGGGAAATGAATGTTGGAAGGATCAAAAAGCCCAAGAAATTGGGAACGTTAACGGAAGGGTAAATTGGATTTGGCGAACCCGAAGCCCTAATGGTTAATGGTGAGACTTCTGGGTTGGATTGTGGAAACCGCGAATAACCGCTATGAAGCGGAAAACGACTCGCGTCCAAGGCGTCATTGAATCGCTTGAATCAATATAATGACCAAAAGGTGCAAAATTGTAAAGCGCAAAAATTAGTTGTTCTGGCCCGAGGCGCCAAAATTCGAGGTTAGCCACGTGGACTGTTATGTATTGTGCCAATATGCCCAAATTAACCAAGAGCTTCAAAATTATTTTGGAATAGGAGAAAATTGTGCACGAAACCTATATTCCTTTTATATATAAATATATAATAATACTCAAAATTAGCCTTAATTGTTAACCCTATATTAGATTACCCTCCACGCGAAGTGTTACGCCGATGGTAACGCCTTTACACTTTAAAGAAGAAATTTGGTTCAACGCCTTTAAAATAGATTAAAGAAATTTTATTTTTCTTTATATTTTTTTTAATTTCATGTAAGCTGACTTCACTGTATAAGAGTCAATTTTTTCGTCTCTCCAAATCCACATATCCTCTCATATTCTGTTTAGGAATTCATTTCTAATTCTGCATAAACGCATCAGCTTGTTTCCATTTTCATTTAATCTCTCATCTAGTTTATTGACCATTCTCTTGTTTACTTATATTAAATCTCTTATATTTATTATATTGATTTTTTTTAAATATAAATAAATGTTCATGTAAATGGTTTCATCTCAACGTTTCTCTCTTTCCTAAAATTTGACATGTTACTGCAATCTTTCTAAAAAACCTTGTCAGATTTTTTGTGATCCTTTCTCCAACATCTATTTTCTTAATTCCTCCACTCCTTAATTTACTCTTCTTCCTTTAAAAAAAGAAGCATTTAAACACTCAATGTGATCAATATACCCAATATCTTGGAAGAAAAAAAAATATTAAAAAAGGTTATTAAATAACAAAATACAAACTGATAATACGGTATCATTTCAATACCGACTGAAAAAGCAGAAACAACGTTATCACACGAGAAACTCTAACAGTCCCAGTAACGTTTTTTTGTTAATGCTTCTTATAACATATCTCTTTACTCAATGACTAACTCCACGTACGAAACGGGTCTTACATAATAGATGCTCCAATACTCCAATACAAGGCAGAGATACTTTAGCACTTCCATGGAGTTCGACCATACGGCATTAACAAAAGAAAAAGTTCTTTTATTTGTGAGCAAGGAAGGAAAAATATGCACAATTGGCTAACTTACACGTTTGAATGATTGAGTGTGCCCAGAAATAGAATATAAATTTGTTATGGAGAGTAGGATGTGTGGATTCTGACCTCTGTCCTACGTGTTCGTTGTCGTATGAAATCCATTACCAGAAAATCAGACGGAAAGCAGAGAGAATTCTACTGTCCACGCCTCATGTGATTGTATAATTATTTCCAATAGTAGTAGAGGATATCCTCCCCAGCATAACCATCAACATATTAACAAAATACAGGGGGTGGGGGCAACACTGAAATCTATATAGACTCAGAAAGGAACACATTGTAATCCAACAACGCATTCCAATTCTAGTAAACATTTTAACATAATCAGGCATAAAACAGAAGGGATTAGCCATTCACCAAATCTGTTTAGTTTAAGGGAGAAATCACGTTTCAGCAAAGATTTATACGGATATACAAAAAAAAAAAAAGTTTGTCATTAGCTACATTTCCAAAATGTGCCGAAACTCGATTTCCTGTTCCGGTCCATCACGTTTTAGAAAGAAAGCAACTACCATCCACCTTTGACATCCCCGTCATTTTTCTTGCCCCATGAACCTGCTGCACCTACATATAACCATATAGTCAAGAAGTCGATTGAATTAAGGAGAAAATAAATATAGTATTTGCAAATTTATATTGATAAAACATTATAGATTAATTCTGCTGTAATTTGTAGTTTAACTCCTAATTACTAATGGTTCGTTGCATTGTATGATGGGTCTTTTTCTTTCTGAATAAACAAAAAAGGAGGAATAATTGGGTGGAGTTATATTCGGTTTTCATTATTTATTCGTTACCTTCTGCTGATTCTTTCTTCCAACTAGAAGATTGACCATTGTCTGCAGCACTACTAGATTGACCCCACTTCAGAACTCCAGTAGTAGTGTTTGAAGTAGATCCCTTGTTCCACCCACCATCCTGGATATTGGTCTCTTCAGCTGTAGATTTTTTCAAGCTAGCACCTGTAGCCTGTCTTGAATCATTGTTGTTCCAATTATCGTTAGCTCCACTTGCGGAGCTCCAGCTCTGGTTATTTGCACCTTGGTTCCAGCCAGAACGCTCCTTATCTGCATTCCCCTGGTTCCAAGCCTGAGATATATTATCATTAGCTTCACCACTTACCGAACTCCAGCTCTTCTTACTTCCACCTCCTTGATTCCAGCCAGAATTGTTAGCTTGACCACCAGTTGCTGAGCTCCAGTTATTTGCATTCCCTTGGCTTCCGCTCTGCCTGTAGTTGCCACCAGTATCCTGGTTCCAAGCCTGAGATCCATTATCATTAGCTCCACCACTATCTAAACTCCAACCCTGCTTACTCCCACCTCCTTGATTCCAGCCAGAATCATTAGCTCTACCTTCTGCTGAGCTCCACTTTGGCTTATTTCCACCCCCTTGGTTCCAACTAGGACTCTCCTTGTCTGCATTCCCTTGGCTCCAGCTCTGCTTGTCCTTGTTCCCAGTATCGTGGTTCCAAGCCTGGGATCTATTATCATTTGCCCCATCACTTGCTGAACTCCATCTCTGTTCACTTCCACCTCCTTGGTTCCAGCTAGGATGCTCCTTATCCGCATTTCCTTGGCTCCAGCTCTTCCTTTTTTTGTCACCAAAATCCTGATTCCAAGCCTGGGATCCATTACTATTACTCCATCCTTCAACATTATCTGAACCCTTCTTCCAGTCAGAGGACCCATCCTCACCAGAATCCCTCCTATTGTTCCAACTACCAGATTGATCACTCCTTCCTCGACCTCGGCCTCCACCTGATCCCCACCTACCACCAAAACCTTCCCTGTCTGATCTACCTCTACCACCAAAGCCCCCGCGGTCTCCCCGGCCACCAAAACCCCCACGATCTCCCCGGCCTCCAAAACCCCCACGGTCTCCTCTACCTCCAAAGCCCCCTCGATCTCCTCTACCTCGAAAACCTCTACCTCTAAAGCCTCCTCTGTCTGATCCACCTCTACCCTGGTAACCTCCTCTCCCGTTCCCACCACCTGCTCCTCTAGAATTTTCATTTGAACCTTCATTTTCACCATTCAACTGATTATCGCTTGAGCCTGCACTCCAGCTGCTATTGCTTTTCGAAGTGTTGTTTTGATTAGCATCACCTGATCCAGAATTCCAACCTCTCCGGTTCCCACCACCTACTCCTCTAGAATTTTCATTTGAACCTTCATTTTCACCATTCAACTGATTATCGCTTGAGCCTGCACTCCAGCTGTTATTGCTTTTCCAACTGTTGTTTTGATCTGCATCACCTGATCCAGAATTCCAATTACTTTTCTTGCCCCAGCTACGATCATTATTTCCAGTATCAGGATGCCTAGAACTCCAGTCGGAATTCTTGCTTTCATTCCCCGCACTCGAAAAGGGCTTATTACTGTTCCAGTTGTCATCATTTCCCCTGTCTGGATTTTCATTGGAATTATCAGATCCAGAATTCAAATTACTTTTCTTGCCCCAGCTACGATCATTATTTCCAGTATCAGGATGCCTAGAACTCCAGTCGGAATTCTTGCTTTCATTCCCCGCACTCGAAAAGGGCTTATTACTGTTCCAGTTGTTATTATTTCCCCTGTCTGGATTTTCATTGGAGTTATCAGATCCAGAATTCCAATTGCTATTTTTCGGATCAGAAGCCCAGTTTCCACTGCTTCCAGAGTTCCAATTGCTTTTCCTGTCAAGGTTGGAATCTTGATTTCCAGGCTCAGTACGCCCAGAACCCCAGTGAGAATTCCCACTGTTAGATTTCTTTTCATTTGAGTCATTCTGAGATCCAGAGTTCCAACTGCTTTTCTGACCCCAACCATTCCCTTGATTTCCATCAGTACCATCAGATACAGCATTCCATTTACTGTCTTTTCCCAAATCAGAACCACTATTTTCAGCTACAGCACTTGAACCAGTATTGCTCCATCCAGCATCCTTATTAGCATTGATATCTGAAGAACCAGAAGGATTTCCAACTTTGACTCCACTTGTTTCAGACTTCCACCCACGCCAATTAGATGTGAGGTTTCCTTCATCTGATCCACTTTTAAAACCATTGCCATCACCCCATCCAGTCAATGAAGTTTCATTTGACTTTTGTACACTGTTCCAACCAGAAGATTCCTTTTCAGAAACATTGGTTGTATTCCAATTGCTATTCTGGTTGTCATCACCCACACTTCCAGTTTTACGTTCTGCCTGACCCCAGCTGCCTCCACCATTTCCCCAGCAGCCACCAGACTGTTCTGGATTAGAAGCAACTCCAGTCTTCTCCACTGCAGCAACCCATGCGGAGTTCTGGTTTGAATTACTTTTAGTTTCCCAAGCAGAATCTTCTGCACCTACACATTACAACAGCATTGAGACAAATGATGAACTAAGTAATTAGACTAGAACCGAAAACATACCAAACACTTCCATACTATAACTTTTACCCTTGGAACTGAAAGGATTTAAGGAAGATTCTGGCTTCTGTAAAACGAAAAACAGATACTTATTAAATTAAAATGCAGTAAAATAAATATAAGAATCAATTATAGATATAAATGAGTACATGGATGTACTATACGAAGGTTAGTTGGATAATGCACAGGCAGGACCAGATGGGAATGGGAAAAAAACAAGAATAAAGTGTGTTATGCAACACATACCAATAAGGTTGGAGCAGAATCATTAGACCATGTTCCCCTGAAAAATGTTATCGCAAGACAAAAGAGTAACTAACTTAGTTGAGATTAAAACTAATCATGAATAAGAAAGAAAACTGGATGCTTGCAATTCAAAATAATCTGCCCAATTATTTAAAAATACAAAATGACAAAATCATGGAGCCTTGGTACTATGCAGTGTCTGAATTTCACATCTAGTAATAGGTGATGTCCATGGAGTATTTGTGTTTGGATCTCATCCCCTAATATCTACCTTTTGAGAGTGGGTTTCCCTAGTTCTTGGGTGTTTATTAAGTGGTATCAGAACTAATTGCCAATGTCTTGGAAAGAACTCTTCACAGAGGGTTTTGACCATTAGAGAATTCTAACTACCGAGGTAGTTGAGTGGAGTGTTACGAAATAAATTGTTGTGGAATGAAATCTGTCAAACCATCGGATCTTAGAGTGGTAATATGATATGACTTATATAGTATGAGGTGCCAAAGTCTTGCATCGAGTGGTATGAGACAGACAGCTAAAAATTGAAGTGTTTGGTTCTACCCCCCCTTAATTCCAAGGGTGGGCTCCCCACATATTTGAGTGTTTATCATATAAATACAATAACACACTCTAATCCCTTAATATATCAATTAGATACGCAATTTAAAATAGTAACACTTCATATCAGAGGAACGTTTAGAAAATGGAATGGCATAAAGCTGGAACAACTACCACATCTAGATAGAATAGTTATACTTGCATAAGTCAATTCACCATTATTCATTATTATTTATTTGGCAAAAATATGCCTTGGTTGCATTGTCATCTGAGTCATCCTTGTCTGCATCAATACTCCGTAGCCATGAATTAACCCTTCCCAATTACCACAAATTTCTACATTACTGAACACCACCTGGACATTACTAGAATCTCATTATTGACGACTAAATCCATCGTGCAAAATGAGCAAGGATATATATTGGGCGAACATAATACTGCTTATAAGCAGATGACTAATATCACGGTGAAATATACCTTTCAGATGATGCCCCAGCAGCATTCCATCCACCACTGGCAGTGGAAGTTCCCACTCCACTCAGCCAACCTTTCCAATTGTCAAGATTAAGGTTTCAATAAAACATCAACGACAGAGATCAGGGAAGATTTCTATACACATGCTAATTGACACTATAATCCATTTAATTTGGATTTTATTTTTCATTTTAAAGGATAAAAGAAGTAGAGAACAAGGTATTCTCACCTCCAGAGCTTCCTTCACCACCCAGCAGCTCAAATGGCTTAGATGAACTTGCATCTGGATCACCACTGATATAAAAGAAAAATTGAGAAACTAAGGACAATATTCACAGACAGAATCAAAGCAAATCATAAGTAGTCGTGGCATACAAAGTTAACGTAAATATCAGAAATACCTTGATGAAATGGCAGCACTCTTCCCCTGAACCTCAGAAAGATGCTCACATTTAACTGTGAAAAATATTTTTTGTACAAATTGTTCTAAACAGTGATCTAATATATCAAAAGAAAAATACACAAGAGTCCTCGTCATAAACAAACCTGTAAGAACCTTCTGCTGAGAATCAAGTTTCACAGTTACATCAGAGCGGCGCAAGGCAATGACACGGCAAAGGTACCCCTTCAAAGGACCTATCCTAATTCTCAAGGTCTGACCAATGTTAAACATGTTATTGCTGTCCCCACGGTTAACTACATGCACAATTATTGAATTGAGAAAAATTAATAAATGCATATATCCACAGCTAAAATAGTTTTTAAGGAGTCATGTATCTCTACAGACATTCACGATTATTTTGTCTTGCTTGCCATGGTTTTTTGGGTGACAAGGGAGATCTTGGTGATGATGGTTGGTCTTCAAAGAATAAAGGACCTGGTTCACTATCCTGAGTGTGAAGTAGCATTCAAAACATAAAAAATCAGATGAAATCATTGAACAGTTAGTAACATGGCAGGACACTAGAAAGATTTCAAACCTTTCCACTGAAATCACCGGCATCAAGCTTGACCTTCTCACACATATTAGACTTACATGTGACGTAACCTCCATTTTCTTCCTCATTTCCATCATGTAAAAAGACAATTCCCCTATAAATGTGCCTAACAATGCCTTGTTTACCCTACAAAAAAGACATGATAGTTGCAAAAGTATCATGAAAGGCATGAAAAACCCCAAATATACAACTAGAAATCTTCACATTCAGAAATACAAATCACACCTTAGATGGACCGTCTAGAACCCTGACAGTATCATTAACCAATATAGCCTTATTGTGCTGATCAAAGGCAGTGAGTTTCAAATCCAATAGCCCACTCTTTATTTCCTTTCGTTCAATAGTTATAACAGCAGGTCCATCTGAACTCTCTTTTAGAATCTATATATACAAGACAAACAAAGTAGAAATGTACTTTTAAAAAATAGCAGGCTCTCAAATCAAAAAGCTTAGAACAAATGAATTTCCATAAGCTGAATGCCGTACCCTGTAAATATCATCTTTATCCATGCCTACTATTACACCAAAGTCCTTCTTCCTGAAAAATAGCAAAGGTTCTTCAGGAAGCCATGTTTAGAAATGTGCAGGCATGGGAACGTGTGAGTATCTGCATGTATCATTTAAGTGCATGTTTGTATGCGTGAACGAGAGAAATGGTTCTCCAAATACCATGAATGTACTGCAATGGGAGATATTGGTCATGAAAGAGGACACATGTGCAAGTATGTACAGTACATGTGCACGCATCTGCATTTCTTCAGTACAAACATTGATGTGTGTAAAAGTGTGGATTGGGCAAATGCAAGTGCGATAGAAAAATAATTCATATGGTGCTGCGAATGTTAGCTAGGTAAAACAAGGACTTACCCGAAACATACTAAATCATAAAGTTCAAAATCATTTTCCACAACCAAATCTGATGAACCCTCTCCTTTCCCACCTCCTTTGTTGGGTCTTATTACACGTTTTTTCTTCTTACCACCATAAAGTTGAGCAAGCCACTCTAAATCATTTGATTCATTGTTTTCAGAAGTCCCAAATTTTAACAGCTCCTCTTCTGTGGGCACAACACCCCATAAACTTAATGAATCCGGAGATACTTTCTTGTATACATACCCATCCTTGAGCATCAAGCTATCAAGAACCTCAAAAACCTTGCCCGTTTCCCGGTCACGCTTGACCTGAATGAGTGGTCGGAACTCCCTGCAGAGTCATTTAAAATAATCACATCATGAAAACTATCCAGTAAAAATATTAACAAAATATGAGAATATGTATTATTTACTCAAGTTCACTCGAGCTGATTAATCTAGGGGCCGGTACAGCAACCTTTTGGCGACTATAACCTCCACCCTGTAACACGAGAAAAGAGATGCATCAACAATTTGCTCACTCTGTGGCTCTGTTTGGGTTGCAAGTAAATTAAAGAGGAAAGAAATAGGAAAAATAAAAATAAATAAAATAGAAGAATTTTTTGTTTGAACAGATAGAAATAAGAAGGTAAAAGTAAAAAAAATTCTTGTTCGAATGAATGAAAGTGTAAGAAAAAGATAAATAAATATGTTTAATTAAAAATTAAGTTTAACTAAAAAAATAGATTACCAGCAGATATCATATCATATATACAGCAACTAAAACAAAACAAGCATAATCAAAGTTAACTAATGAATTGCCTAAAAAAATGGGTAACGAATCAAGTGGACACAGGTCTCCTTACAAATTTGGCAGCCAAAGCTTGCAGATCAATTCTTGGAATGAGCTTAACTGTAACCTTTTTCCTGGTATTATTTACAGCCACCACCTGCAAAAAGAATAATAGATAGAAGGATCAAGCATTTCACAAGTTGGATGGAAAAATAAAACAAAAAACATTATTTGTAAAATCATGTAGTACCTGTGCTAAATCCCCTTTGTAATTACCAGCTTTTATTCGAGCCCACATACCCTCAGAAATTTCAGGGGTTCTATTTCTAACAGAAAACAGATGATAGACCTCATTATTTGGTACAAGTGCTACTCGAGTAACATAGATTCCGGGAATCCCTTGACATGCCTGAAACCATGAATTAATAACAAATGTGAACAGAATCAGTCTTTGGTAGAAATGCTTCACCTGAAAACTGGCAATATAGTGCTAGAAAACAGTGGTAGACAAAATTAAGGCCACGTTAGTCTGCAAATTCCTAGTCAAAGCATAGAAAACCTGCTGAGACCGCAATTTAAAACCATGTCTAGCAATAAAATTAAACCAAACAAAAATACCCAGTACGAAGATCACCTCATTTATATCACACTGTCTTTCAGCCTCAATGTATACAAAACCTTTCATATGATCTACGGCAAAAGCAGATTTTATCTTCAAGACAGTACCCAAAGAAAACAAATCAGCAAACTTCTGCATCAGACACAAAGCTGAAAGCCGCTCCCGGCCAACCTGCAGCAAAAGGGAAAAACTTGCCTAACTGAGAAATTTAAAAGAAACAAATATTAGCAAAGTCATAGATTCGAGTTCAAGGTACCCTACAGTGCATTTGACTTTCCAGATGTTGGGCATTAATTCCATGACCGCGTCATGAATAGAATTTGGATTGTTGCCTTTGTCATCAAACTCATCAGCAAATTTGATAAACCTGGATGGATCAGCGTAGCGCTCTTCAAGTATTCTATCAAACTCTTCTTCGTCCACTAATTCCTCTTTAGGAACACGCGGGAAACTGCTCGGGCCTGGCTCGCTCATTCTTCTCGGAGAGGCATCAAAACCCTCGTCAGAAAAATCTGTTACAAAAAATTAGAAGGTGTACGGTACCACGGGAAATTCTAAAATTCTAACCACAGAAGATGAACTCCAAAACCATAAAATCAGACAGGACTCAAACATTTCTCGTTAATGAAGCCACTAAACTCCCTATATGCACGTCCAGAACAAACAAGGTCATGAAATTTAACTAAACACAGAAATGAGTACAAAACCCTAACCATTTTCGTGAGAGAGGAACAAACGATGATGTAAGAGAATGAGAGAGAGAAAGGTATTCCATTATGTACCGTCGCCGAAATCACTCTCTTCGCTCAAATCGTTGTCGTCGCTGTCATCGCTGTCATCAACGTCAGCGGCGTCATCGAAAAACTTCATGGCTGCTGACTTAAAGCGGCCACCGGTCTTGTCATCGTCGAAGGTGGCCTTGCGCTTGCCGGTCGAAGCTTTTCCGGCAACCTCTTTGCCCTTTCCTTTTCCCTTGTTCGTCATTTCTACCGAAAATGCTGAGACTGATGCCTTTGCATGCTCCGCTAAATGGAGAGAGAGGAGGAAGCAAGAAGAGTGTGACTCTCACTGTGATCAGGGGAGAGTTGGAAATGAATTTATATTTATGATTTTATTTTATAAATATTAATTATAAATTATGACAGTAAAAAATTGGGATTTAAAGTTCTCTGCGGTGAGATTGATAAATGCAAAAGTTGCAGATTTCTCTATATATATATAGGAAATCACTTCCCAAAATTGGGAGGAATTGGATTTCTGGATTTTGCTCTTTACACCACTTTTTTTCTTCCTGCACATCGCTTATTTTCAAATTATGACTTCTTCCTTTTTTTCATTCTATAATAACCCTCATGGTTTCTTGAAATATTTTCTGAATAATCCAATTTATAAATCTTTTAAATTAAGTAATCCCAAACAGTAGTTTAAGTCTTAGTGTAATTATGAAATGTGATCTTAAACATTAATTGTAATATTTCAGATCATACATTCCACAGTTAGAATAGGATAAGTTTTAAATTTCACTACCAAGAAAATACACTGAGAAGAAGAATAATCCAAAATAATACTGTTTGAGTTTTAGATTAATAAAACCATAAATTATCTATGGAATTTGAAAAGTTCAATGTCTATTATTATTTTTTTTCAATTTTTCAAGATGGAAAACTGGAGGGTCATGATAAAATCCTGATGGTACTGTGCATTTTTTTTTTTAATGAGATGAAAATAATGTGTGATACCCTCCAATTTCTCTGTAGGCATTTAGCATGCAAGATGTTGCCAAAAAGATGAAAGTGAGATCCCCAAGAATACTCAAGTAGGTTTGGAAATTAAAAAAAAAATCTTAAATCCTACTTTATAAATTTGAAAATGAACAAAATTAGTATTGAATTAATCGATCTAAAAGTAAAAAAATACAAATTCTAAATTGCTAAATATAGAACTCAAAATATATTGTTATTATAACATAATGTAAAATTCTTCCCTGTGAGAATTTTTTAAACTTTCACAATCCGGATATTATTATGTTCTGGCTGTACTCTATCCAGCAAACTTTCATATTTTTCAATCTAGAAAACTTACACGTTAGACAATCTAAAAAATAATTTAAAAATCATAACTGTTATGAAATTAAAATAATAAAATGGTAATTTAAAAGCCACAACTGCCCTTAGATATAAGGGCTGAAATGGTCATTTTAAAATAAATAAGGTGATATATATATATATATATATATATATATATATATATATATATATATATATATATGACTTTTTTTTTATGATTATAATTATATGGTTAGTCAATTTGAATCATTGGCTCTGATCTCTGATATCATTATTGTGAGAGATTGTTGTTTCATATGATTATATGACATTAATCTTATACATATAGACATTTGACATCATTTACTCCAAAATCTTAAATGTGTTATGAATCTTTATTCTTATGTATTTAACTTTGTCTATTTTATTCAATGTGGGACTTTGACTCACAATTGGACTATTCCCAACAATTTTATAATTAATTTACTGCTACCCTTCCTCCTAGTTTTATTCTTCACAATGTTCGAAATTAGTTTCTCGTTAAGAACATAGTTAATAATGTAGACATCATTTTGGATTGGAAGTGTGAATTTGAGTCTCACACATAAATATAAATATGAACATTAGAATGAAATAGAATGAATGGAGGACGTAGAGTGGGATATGAATCCTATAATCATTCTTATCTTTATACTCAATTTAAAAAATCATATATCACTTTAACTTATATCTTATTTATTTTAATAGTTTTTCACTGAGTTTAGTTTTAATTTTATTATTTCACAAAACATTAAAATTTTAAAACCAATGAGAAAACATTTAAAATAACTTAGATTTATATTTAAAAGATATGACTTTTAAACTAATTTCTAAACTTGTTTACTATTTTCAAACGTGAGATCACTTTCATCCATTGTCCTTCAAATTGGTGGGGAAGAGATAAATTAGCGGGAAAAAGATAAACGACTTATCAAATTGACGGGTAAGAGATAAACGAGACAGACTAGTCTCTAACTCTCGATATGTTTTTATTTCAGAAAAAATAAAACATAATTTAATAATTAATCTGTTATAGATATAGATATTCAGTATAATTATAAATTCAATGATTAATATATAAAAACTAAGTTATAATTATTAATTGTAATATAGTAATTTAATATATAAAAATAATATTATTTAAATTTATTTGATTAAAAAACGTTAATTAATCTATTAAAAATTTTAAAATTATTTATTGAGTTATCTATACTTTTAAAATTTATAATATATAATATATATAAACAAAATTAAGAAAAAAACTAACTGATTTATCCATCAACTTAGTCCAATTTCAATATCTAATACACTAATACTTTAAATTTGGATCACATATCTATTTGACATGTATTTTTGTTTAACTTTTTAGAATAACTATATGTTGATAATTTTAATATGCATGATTTTAATTTAGATTCACACAATAAAAATCATATATCTATTATATTTTTAAAAATTATTATACATATATATCGCTATATCATATAAAATTTTATGACACGTATCGTGCTCTAAATAAAAAAGAAAAAAAAAGCTAATATTTTCAACTTTTAATTACCCTCGAAACCAAAACGAGTTGAGATGACAATTTTGCAAACGAAAAATGATGTTTTATTATTAAGATTTGACGATTTCCTTTGTATTTTTAGATAACATTTTTAAATAGTTTTTCATTTTTCTATCTTTTTTTTCTTTAACATTTTAAAATTATATAATATTAAAAAAAAATTATTAAAATTTAGTAGTTAATATATCATGAACTTTTCCGACTCCTGGAGTACAAATACTTCAATGTCTATTTCTCATGCTAAAACAAGTGTAGCCACAAGATGATTACTGTATTCATGGAATAAAAGTGGCAGCTGTACGTATTTATACACACCCTACAATAATTATATTTTAATTTTCAGTCCCTCGAATTTTTCAGTCCAAGAAAGAGAAAAAGAAGTGGTCCCAACTCTATTTTGAGTCAGTCTATCTGTTACTTGCTACTTGTGTTTCCATTCACTAACTTTTATTTGGTTTGCCATCCATGTCGTGGGGCTGGAAATTGATCACTATCTAACTCACGCACTGACGTGTAAGTACTACGTTCTTCAATTCAATCTCCTCCCACCACGCTTTCTTCTCTTCTCTCACCGCCGCTTCCGACCACCTTCATCTCGGTGGTCCTGCCGGTTGTTGTCGCGGTTGCGGTTGCGCTTTCCTCAGCTTGGTCACGGTACCTCTTGTATATATCACCTTTGTAGAACTGAATGGTCCTGGCCACCAAGATGAGTGAAATCATGGCACCCAAAACGGTGGCTGCAGTGATAATGATGAAAGACAACTTGAAACAGCTGGCCCCAGTACAAGTCAATTCCTTGCTACCATTTCTTGGGATCCCCGCCGCTGCAAGTTGCTTCAGAGCCTCCTTGTCATACAGGTGCCCGGTGACCCTCACGTTCAGAACGTAGAGCCCAATTGGGCTCGCTGCACCGCCAAAGTTGTACAACGTTGAATAGTACTTCAGTCCGAAGAGCTCCGAGATTATGGCGAACACCAGAGGCCATTGCGCGCCAAAGCAGAACCCGATGATCACCGATGACACGTAGAGTCCGTTCGGCACGTCGAAGGCTATTAAAAGGTGACCCACGCAGGATAAGAACAGGATTAGAGTGAGCATGAGTGGTCGAGGGAACTTGTACTCTTGCAGAAAATGTTCAGAGACAAACCCAGAAAAAACCCGCCCCATATAATTCCAAATGCTAACCAACGACACAAACGTGCTTATGCTAGCCTTGGAGTACCCTAGCGAGCTCCCAATCTGACCAAGATTATCAATTGCGGTCAAAGTCCCCCCAACACCGCACGTGCCGGCTACGAATAGAAGTATCATGTCCCAGCTGAATAGTGCTTGAAGAATAGTGTAGTCGTCACCTCTGGGCGGTGGACTAAACACTTTCTGCCACCATCTGGTCTCTTCGATCTTTGAAATCGGACCCAGAACCGGGTTGGAGTCACCGTTTGCTGACTCCGGTAGCTCTCTTTCGGCTGATATCTTCACCGGGGATGGGTCAATGAATGCTAGCTTCTGCGTTTCCCTGATTTTAAATTGTTCAACAAAAACAACAGCAAGAGGGAGGAAGAGCAGGAGAAGCACAACCCCGGCACTGACGCCATACTCACTCTGCGAGAAGGAGAGTTTCTTCTGAAGAATGATCATGAGCAAGAGGAAGCCAGCGAGACCCAGTGAGATGTACAAGAACTTGTAGAAGACACTGAGCTCGTTGGGTTGTCGAACGGGCTTCATGTAGCGAATGGTTCGAAGGAAAGCGAAGGAGATAGCCGCTGGGAGCCAGGCTATGAGCAAAATCAAGGACCTGGAGTCGTCGAAGTAGAAGGCGTAGTAGAGCTGGGTGATGATGGCTCCACTGAGACCCACGTAGCCTTTGAGGATGCCCAACACAACGCCACGGCTCTCGGGGAAGTTCTTGACGCAGGTGACGAGGGAACCGGTGTTGGCGAAGGACTGAGAGTTGGCGCCGATGCAGATGTAGAGGCACATCTGCCACACTTGCGGTTTGGGTATTCTTTTTGTGACCGCCAGCCATATCATGAAGTAGCCGAAGAAGTTGAGGAGGGAGCCCATGGCCAGGACCACCCACGGGGGAGTGATCTCGTTTATGAGACCGGAGAGCACGCCGACATTGCCCCCCAGGTCTTTGAAGAAACTCAGGAGGTTGAGGGTCGTTTGGTCGTAGGCCAGGGCGTATTTGATGTCGCCGGAGTATAGACTGAACATGTAGGTGGCGCCGGCGGCGGCCATGATAAGGAAGGAGGCGAACACCACGAACCACCGTCCGGTGATGACTTGGACGAAGAGGCCATTGGTGTTCACCATACCTCCTACTGCAACTGCCATGTTTGTCAGTCACTGAGTTTGCGATGTTGCAGGGTTTTATTTAACTTTGAAGATGTGCGAGCCAATGCATACATATATAGATATATAATATAAGTATTTAAATTAACAAGTTAATTCTTAAATATTACATTATTTTACTATTATGGTAAAATTATCAAATAATATATTTATGAAAAAAGAGTTATCAAAATAATAGCCTTTGACCTTAGAGTGAGGGTTTCCATACTGCTGTGTATAATAAGAGAAGAGTATACATGACAAGACCTATCACTGAACATCCAAGAATGGCACATGTGATTGGAGAAATGTTCACTCTTCCAGGTTGCAATGGTTTAAGTTTCTTAACGTATTTAGGTCATAATAATTTGACTGAATTATATAGAAATTTTTTCTTGAAATAATTTTTTTAAAATCCTTATCTTTAATAATATTAATAAGATATACATTTTGGAAGGCTATTATTTTCACAATATATTTTTGATAATTTTATTTTTATTTTTTATCTTGTTACAGCAAAACATATGCAAACAACGGTCTTAATAGGTACTCCCCTGAAACACATGTAAGTCAACGGAAGACCAAATTTTGTAGGGCCACCTAATAGCCTTTTTGAATTTGGACTCCTGCAAGTGTATGGGAATGGTGGGGTCACTTTCACGGTTTCTAAAATTTTAAATAATTCTATTTTGGTCTTTTATTTCTTCAAAATTACTAATTTCAATTTTCAGCTTTTTCTTCAAACTTTTACTTTTCTACGTATTTCTCCTTCTCCTTATCCTACGAGACATTGAAGTCTTTGAAAGATATTTGAACTGAGAAACCAATTGAAACTTTCTTCAAAATATGATTAGAAAAAACAATTTTAAGTTTGAACGACAAAAACAAACTTAACTCAATTAAATCAATTCCAAACTTATCTGCTGCTAGGAAATTGTTTAATTTGAATCCAGACCATTAAATATATGTTAGAATCCATCCAAAAATTGAAAACTAACAAAACATACTAAATTTTACAATTTTATGAAATTTCTCTTTGCTACCATGATTTACTAAATTTGTGGTATCACTCCGCTTAAATACAACATACGCAAGTGACCTTATTGAAACTATGAAATACCAGCAACTATGTATCTAACACAACTCGCATGCCTAATTAGTCAAACACATCATCAAATCTACACTTATCGTGAGTGATTAAGAACTAAACAAACACTTTACGAGTATACTTTGTAGAGCTATACTTGTGAAAAACACGAATTCACATTTATTTTTCATATACAATTATTTGACAATATTTTTATAATATATTAATGATCACAACGACATCTAAATTAGTCAATGATATTTAAAATTAAAATTATGTTGGGATTTTTGAATTCTAAAGTTTTTTTTTTTCACTATCTTTTAAAACAGAGCATAAGAAGAAATTTTCTTTTGAGTGTCCCGCTTGTCTAAGATTTTTTTTCTCTATATAAATTTTACAAGGAATAAAATTTAAAACGTGTGAAATTTATGGCTAATTTTTTGATGATGACTGCTTTTGTACATATAAATTTAGTTTTAAGTACATTATTTATAATTACTCTTAAAGATAAACAAATTAAACTCGGAACTTACTATATTAAAAATTATGAGATGTTCAAAGATTCTAAAAACACTTATGTTGTAGAAACCATTTACAGATACTTCTGAAAAAACCGACAGCTAAATGTTTATTTAACATGATTACTACTCTAATTTACATATAAACACAGGGATTATAATAATGATATAAGACTATATTTTTAGGAATTTAATTTTTAAAAAGTATATTAAACTTAATTTAAAATATATTAGTAGATTGGAAATGATAATCAGTTAAAAAAAGAATAAAGTGTGTGAACAAAGATCAAAGATAGGACGTTTAATAATAATAATAATAATAAAGTCTAGTGGCGTTTATGCTTTTTGATTGTATTTTCTGATTTTATTTGCTTTGGTTTTTTATTTTCAGTTCTAACAATTATTCTTTTATATTTTATTCATTTATTACTTAACGTTACAGGATTCGCTCAGATACAAAAATATAAAAGAAAAAGACTGTTTTTAATTCACATATCAACTTGATCAATCCACTTATGGGCCGTAACTTGTTGGCAACCAAAATGGGTCAAATGGGCCCTTTATGTCATCTAAATAAACCATTAAGAGGTTCATACCATACCAACAGTTTAAATGGCTAATTTAGTACACTTAAATTTTATCTCATTATTATATTAATTATTAAACTAAAAGAAATTAAAAGCTTTATCGAAAGTTTAGAGTTTATTTAAAAATTTAAATCATTATATTTTTTTATATTGATCTCTATTTTCAGAACTTAACTAACAATCATACACGTCAAAATAAATAAATAAATAAATTTCAGAAACTTAAATTATTATTATGGCTACGAAATACAACAAATCACTAAATTGAACGTTTACTAATTTTTTCTGCACAATTTGTCTGTTTTATCCAACCGTGAACATCTATTTCTGTCACCAACATGGCTTTGACAATTTCGCAGATATCCAAAAATGCAGATCATTTCTCAGTTTTTGTTTTTTTGTTTGGTGTGGACACCAATGTGAAATGCTTACAACTTGCTGATTTCACTTCTTAGACTTTTTGTTTCTGACGAGAAGTAATTGTACCAAGAAACAAGAAAAGGGTGGGAAATTAAAATGATGGATTAGCGTTTTCCACAAAAATATAAATATGATTTTAATTTTAACATTTTTTCTAAGTTTAAAGTATAAAATATCTCTCGTACTTGGTTACATCACAGTTCATATTTCACTAACCCACTATTAAGAAGCTTCTTAACAAAACATAAAACAATTAAAGATGATAGGCATAAACTGGAACAGGGTAACTTGCGTTGCATGAGTTCATAATTAAATCAGTAAACTAGCAATTAACTCAATAACACGGCAATCATGTTTCTCTTATTTTATTTGTCTGGTTCTTGAATACATGCAAGAACAAGGGACACGTCCTTTTGTGTGACAAAGAAACTGAAAAGTATACTCATAGCAAAGAAAATGTAACACATTACACATTTTTCTAACATGTATGACCAAATTATTTGTTAATTAGTTTCTCCCTTGGACCTTTCATCGTCAACAACATCATCATCCTTTATCGTTAGTCGCTGTTCTGATCACGATGAGTTGGCACCACATGTTTCTCATCTTTCTCTGCACCGTTTGCGTTCTCCACCCCCGCCATTTCGGTTTCTGACACCGTGGCTGCATCCCTGAATCTCTTGTATATGTCACCTTTGTAAAACTTTCTTGTCCTAGCCACCAGAATCAGTGAAACAATGGCACCAAAGAAAGTTGCAGCTGTGATAATGATGAAGGATAACTTGAAGCAATGAACCCCTATACAATTCAATTCTTGACCTTTCTTTCTTTCAAGCCCCAACGCTGCGAGTTGCTTCTTTGCTTCTTTGTCGTACAAATGCCCAGTCATCACCACGTTAAGAACATATAGTCCTAGTGGACTCGCTGCACTTCCGAAATTGTACAAAGTTGCATAATATTTTAGTCCAAAAAGCTCTGATATAATGGCAAAAAGTAACGGCCACTGAGCTCCAAAACAAAACCCTATGATCACCGAAGCCGCATAAAGGCCATTTGCCACATCAAATGCTATCAGAAGGTGGCCAACACACGATAGGAGCATAGTTAGAGTAAGCATGAGAGGACGAGGGAACTTGTACTTGTGTAGAAAATGTTCAGAAACAAATCCAGAAAAAACCCGTCCTAGGTAGTTCCAAATGCTTACCAGGGACACGAAAGTGCTTATGCTTTTCTTGGGGTATCGAAGCGAGTTTCCTATCTGACCCAGATTATCTATTGCAGTCAACGTGCCCCCAATACCACAGATGCTACATATGAAGAGGATGAACATGTCGATGCTGAATAGTGCTTGAAGTATTGTATAGTCCTCGCCTCTTTCGGGTGGACTAAACACATTTTCCCACCACTTGGTGTCGTTGGAAACCGCTGTAACCGAAGCGTTCCCATTAGTAGCCTCGTTCAGTTTCACTTTTTCACCCTCAGTGACTATTTTCACCGGAGAAGGATCAACCAAAGCAAGCCTTTTACTCTGCCAGATCTTATGTTCTTCGATGGAAACAACAGCAAGTGGGAGGAAGAGCAAGAAGATCACAATACCCGCGCTCACACCATACTCACTCTGAGTAAAGTTCAACCTTTTCTGTATAGTGATCATGACCAAAAGAAACCCAGCAAGACCAAGAGAGATATAGAGAAAGTTGTAGAAAACCTTGAGTTCATTGGGCTGCCTAACGGGCTTGAGGTAGCGAATGGTTCGAAGGAAAGCAAAGGAAACAGCAGCTGGAAGCCAACCTATGAGCAAAATCAAAGCCTTCGTATCGTCATAGTAAATAGCAGAGTACAATTGTGTGATGATTGCACCACTGAGACCCAAGTAGCCTTTGAGGATGCCTAACACAACACCACGACTTTCTGGGAAGTTCTTGACACAGGTGACAAGGGAACCGGTGTTGGCGAAGGACTGAGAGTTAGCACCTATGCAGATGTAGAGACACATCTGCCACACTTGGGGTCTGGCTATTTTCTGGGTGACGGAGAGCCAAATCATGAAGTAACCGAAGAAGTTTAGGACAGCACCCATGGCTAGCACCACCCAGGGTGGAGTGAGCTCGTTGATAAGACCAGACATGACTCCAACGTTAGTGCCCAAGTCCTTGAAGAAACTGAGGAGATTGAGAGTGGTTTGGTCGTAGCCAAGGGTGGATTTGATGTCGCCGGAGTAGAGACCGAACATGTAGGTGGCTCCGGCAGCAGCCATGATTAGAAAGGAGGCAAAGACGACGAACCATCGACCGGTGATGACTTGGAGGCTGAGACTCTTCATGTCTCCCCATCCATGAACACCCATGGAAGCTGCACCCATCACCATGTTTTGTGAATACCAAGCACTTCCAGCTTGTTACAATAGCTACCATTAATATATATAGTGTGTCTGAGTATTTAAAATATGAAAAATATAACAACCATAGTTAACCGTTACAGTTTTTTTAAAGGAATCTCAGTCATGTATTATGACATTAGAATCTATTACTCTTTACTTTTATTTTTTAATTTGTCATTACATCACCTCTTATAGAAAATGTTTTGTGAACTCACCAAAATTAGTATATACAGTAGATGGATAACATAAATTGAAAGATAAAATAAAAAGGAAATGAGAATGGACCAATAAAGTGTAAAGTCAACGTGCGCATGAGAAATATATTACTCACTTCTACATATTTACTGGGGAAGTGTAAGTTTTACATTTTTAAATATTTTGGAAAAGAGTGATGATGGGTTCACAACTATAAAATTTTCTAGTGTGTGAACCTTTTATATCTAATTAAGATATAATTTTTGTTTATAATTACTTTTAAATCATTATTCTGTCTACCGTTTTACTCAACCACACTAACCACTGACTTTTCTCTAACTTCTTTCATTTTATTTAAAAAATATAAAGATGACAGAAGATTGCAAGATAATTTTCCACATATGGAATATAGATGACAGAGAGGGTGTTTGAAAATCCTAAAGATATTTAACATTGTTAGTTGGCTTTAAATGCATAATCTGTTAGAGATTTTGTAAGCTTCCATTTCTGATTTGTAGCCACAATTATGGTGATCTTATTTGATATCTTGTGTATGAGGTATCTGATAAATCACTGTCACCAAATTTCCACCATTTCTCACTTTTTTTCCATCTTCTATACACTTATTTGTATCTTAATTCTGTTTTTGTCTTTCTTTGTTGTTCTTCCATTCTTCACTGTGTTTAATAATAAAAAAAACATTTGACCTTGTCGTGGTTAAAAAATAAGTCATAGTGTCGTTGTATATTCGTCATTGAAGATTGAAATTATTGTATAATATTTAAAAGGAAAAGGATTGGCAGCCATAATGAATCTTTTATTATATTTGTTTGGAGTATTTTACAACTTTATTTTGTAGTTTGTATATAAAAAAGAATAAATAATTTCAATTTAAAATTAAGAGAAATTACCATAAATTTTTTGCTTACCAAAAACTATTAAGTTATTTTTTGACAAAGTGTATTTTGTGAATTTCAAATAAAACATTTTAATTGAATTCAAACATTAAGAAAATCTTGATTCATTAAAATTTAATTTCTGGTCATATTTGCAAATGAAAGGTAGAATTAAAATTTTGCTATTACTAAAGTATGAGGGCGAGGCAAAGATAGAAACATGAGTTAACTTGAATTTCAATGAGTTCAATAATTACATTAAACTTAAATTTTAAGTGTTTTATAAATTTTTATATTTTTTGTTCAGCTTTTATTAAAACACATAAGATTTTTTTATAATTATTAAATTTTTTTTATTATATTGCTTTATATTAATTATAAAATCTTAAATTTAAAAATGAGAAGAGAAAATAACAATCATATCACACAATTAACAAAATATTTCAATTGAAAATATACAAACTGTTAAAAAACTTAAAACTTAATTAATAATATTTTTAAATATATAAAAGTACCTTTATAATAAGGTTTAAACAATTTATTAACAAAACAAAATTTCATATAATAATAATAATAAATATATGGTTTGTATTTACTTAGAAAAAAAAGTTGCTCATGTGGTCTAAAATCTTTGAATAACTTCAAATTTGTTTTGTTAAATAAATCATCCACTGTCCAATCATGTTAAAATGCTCATATCCAAATATATTGTAAGTAGAACTCTAATTCGCGAGTCAATAAGATTATCACAGGTTTAGGTTGAGTTGGGTTGAAATTTGTTTAAAAATTTCAATACGGTTGATTTTTTATCCGACTCACCTAGAACCTGACTCTCCCGGATTGGACCCGTAGTGAATTGTTTTGGTTCGCCAATCTGCAAATAAATGGTCACTCAATGTTTTTTATTAAGTTGATTTTTGCATTTGGTTCATGTTAGGTTATTTTTTTAACCAACACATAGATAAGTTGTATTTTTGTGATTTTAGTTTGTATTTGGATTGTATAAAATTTATTTAGATTTTAATTAAAATTATAATTTAGTTTTGACCGAAAAAAAGTAAAAAAATTGTACTTTTTTTTTTAAATTAAGTGATCCGTGAGCCAACCTCTTTAATCCACCAACTCATGGTGAATTGGACCGAGTTTGAATTTTGTTGACTCACTAATAAATGAGTCGGGTTAATTGACTCACTAAATGATTAATCAATGGTGAATTGGATCGAATTACCTATTTTCACAACTCTAATTGTAAGTTTATCCCACTAAAAAATATAAAATATCTATTTTGTTTAAACTTCTTATCATATAATTAAAGCATGTGTGTTCAATTGAATCTAATCTTAATTGTAAGTTTTATGTTTAGACGCATATTATTGTGTAAATCAAACCAGCTCATGGGCAACAGGGCGGCTAGGTAACTGGAATTATTTTATTATATATTATTATTAATATTATTATATTAAATAAAGAGCGAAGTTGTTGACCCTGGAATATTGGGTTCTTGTGGAATCTGGATCTGATCAATAGATACGAAACGTAGAAAACTCACTAATAAATAATTAATGGATAAAAATATAAGTGATTTTCAACAATTCCGTGTAATAATATTCTACAAGAAAATCAAATGATATACTCCAATCGTATCTGTCTCCTGATATATATATTTAGATAATCAGAGTACAAAAATCTTCACAACAAATAATTCATGGCTTGTTATAATAATCTTCTCTTAGTTATGGAGAATGTTAAATAATAAAAAAGAATTATATGAAACATATTAAAAAAATATAGATTCTCTAATGTTTTTTTTTTTGTGTTGTCATCTATTGGACATTACGAATACACTGTACTGATATTTCAAATATCATTTTAATATATTTTAAAATGTTAAAATTAATGGTAATCCGTGTATTAAGAAAGCATAGTAGAAAAATAATACATAAAAAACTAGTAGAAAATCCAAATTTATTAAAAGAAGTTATTTTAGGAACACTTGCTTAGGATTAAAATTTGTTATTACAAATTAATTTCAGATTGTAATAGGAAATAATTAAAATTAATAGTCCTGTGTAGGAATGGCAACGGGTCGGGTCGGGCACGGATAGTGTCCACCCGCAACCCGATCTACCAAAAAAAAATCTGTCTGTTCCCACCCGTTTAATCGTTGGATATCCGTTTAAAAAATATCTGCGGATATTTTTAAAACCCGCGGGTACCCGTGGATATCCGATACCCGCAAATATTTTAAAAAAAATATATATTTTATAAATTTTTTAATATTAAATTATATAAATTAAATATAAATCAAATTAAATTAAATTATAATTATAATTAAATTTGACATAATAAAATATATTTTTAATTAAATTTTAATTAAATTTAACTTAATAAAATATAAATTAAATTTTATTTTTATTTTTTTGCGGGTAACGGATACCCGCAGGTACGGATAGTATGATATCCGTATCCGACCCGTTTATAAGCGGGTATTAAAATACCCGTTACCCGCTATCCGCGGATAATAAATATCCGCATGTAGTATTTATTCGTCACGGATTTTATCAATGGATGTGAGTATTTTTGCCAAGTCATGTGATTTCTTAGGAAAATTTGTATTAATATTGTTTATGTTAATTTGCAATTCATATTCGATAATAATACAAATTCTTCAAGCAAGTGTAGAACAATTTGAAGTTCGTCATTTAAAAAAATAGAAGCACAATAATAACAGTTTATTCCTAAATTAACTATTTAAAAGTATGGCAACCTTAATATATTTTGGCTAGAATTTAAAATTAATTATAATTACAACAGTAATTTTGGAATCAAATAATAACAATTATAATAATTATCATCATACTTTATTTTAAGTGCCTGATCGCTTCACTATAAAGTAGAGAAATCCTTTAATCATATTACTTATAAAAGTTAAAGTAATCACTTTAAAAGTAAAGTTAATAAAATAATTACTTAAATTTATTTTTTTTACTTAAATAATAAAATTGATAAACATAAATAAAAAAAATAAAAATTTCTTTATATATAAATATAGATGAAGTGAAATAAAAAAATGAATATGCGGAATAAAGCCACACAATTTTGATATTAATTAATTATAAAACTATCATTAATATACTTCTTAAAAATAATTATAATAAAAATATTAAAATTATTATATATATATATATATATATATTAATTTATAATTTAATAAATACATTTTTATTGTCTATATGTCATTACTACATTCAATTAAGCTTTTAAATTATATCACTTATTTTTTAAACTAAAATTTTATACTATATGATAGATTTTAATTCAATTTTACTATATTAATATAATTATTATTTTTAAAATTAAATTACTATTTTGAAACAGGATTTGATTATATGTAGTAATTAACTACATATATTAGATTATTTTAACTGAAATTTTTGTTGGAGCATTATTTTTTTGTTATTCAAATTTTGTAGTTTATATAAAAAATTCTCTCTCTTTAATTTTTGAACACAGTGAGAATATATATTGAGGAATGATATTTTGACAAAAAAATCTTTAACAAACTTGATAACTTTTTTACCTTTTCCTAACAAGTGAATTTTTTTAAAAATAAATAAAAAATAAAAATAAAAAACAATATCTTAGTATAAACAAAAAAAAATTTGTCATTTTTTTTTTCAAATTATAATTTTTGATATATCTTCATCTTATGTAAGGTCATGACATTTCTTAGACCGACTAAAAAATATGGTGACATTCCTGGACTGACACAACAGGGTAAAGAGTATAAAGGGACAATTGGACATGGGTCCAATACATGAGTTCAAGCATTTATAAGTGATTTTGATGTAATTAATAATTATAAATAAATTCCTTATAATCTTCGAGATATTTTAGTAAAAAAAAAACTATATCATTTATCATCTTTCTTATCTTTTTAGAAGGCTTAGATATATATGATGTATAGTCATTGTGACTATAGATAGACACTTGAAATTTTTTGACCATGAGTTGTGATTTCCTTATTTTGACCATCACTGGCATTCATAATAAACACTCGTTTAAATTCCTTTATTCTTGATTTAGCGTAACTTTATAACAGAACTAACGAACCACTAATAATACGAAGTCCAATGAAAATATGTGTCCTCGTACCGGTTATTATTTAGGATTATGTTCAGGTAAATTGTGTTTTCTTTTAATATAATTTTATATTTAGTTTTCTCAATTATTATTTTTTTTCGTTTTTCTTTCTATTTGTTTGGAATTTAAGTGTAAGTCTAAGTTTTACATTGTTTAGAAATGAGAAAGTAGAACATTATATAAAAATAAAGACTCATAAAGATTTTGGATTGAGAGTGATGTCAATTTCTTATACTCAGGTCTTATTAGTGTTGTATCTCTCCGGTAAAACCTCCTCTGTAAACCTAATAAGTGGTATCATAATCTATGGTTAAAATTGGATGTAAACCTAATACTATCTGCCTACGCAAACCACAGACCCAGCAGGTGGAGGAAGAAATCTCCGACCACCGCTCATCTCCCATCATCAACTTTTGTTTAGGTAAATTTCCTTTATTCTGTATTATTATTAATCAAACATGTTATTGCTACCATGATGATGCATGTAATAGTTTGACTAGAATTAGAAATACATGCACGTGGGTGACAGTTGTTGAATTCCCTTGTTTCCTTCATCTGTCAGTTAACACAGTTGGATTATAACTTATAAACTTTGATTTGAACAGTTTCAAGTTAAATACATGTTAAATATTGATGCAAATGTGATTAGTATAAAATATTTTCAGTTATATAGTAAATTTTAGATTCTGTTAAATTATTATGTTTAACAATATTTACAATATTTCAAAAATAAATAATAATTAGGTAAGTGAAAACTAATGAGAGTTAAATCTGTTTATAACTAAGAATAATAAAGTAGTTTAGTGGTTAGATGGAAAGAAAGTAAAGAAAGGGACTAGGATTTATAAAGGATGGAGAAAAAGGTCATGTGTTAAATTTAAATAATGTGAAGAAATAAAATTAGTTTAGTAGATTCAGAAGTAAGAATAAAAGAGGTTGTGAGTTTAATCGACAAAAACTAATATTTGCTGATTAACTAAAAAAATCAGTTTGTAATTAGAATTCTATGGATCTTATTTTAAATTTAAATTTGGAGATAAATTTTGATTTAGTGTATGTAATTGGTGTCCTATATTTTTACCTTACCTAAATGGTTTCAAAGATTTAGTTTATATATCACTTTTTTTCCAAATCATCAAATTATAGGAGAGATTCACCCAATTCGGTTATTGTCTTGGAAATGTCGAAGTTTCATCAATTCACTTTTGAAAATATTTTAGTAATTGAAAGAGTTAATTTTGTATTTGTAAAAAAAAAAAAGAGAAATTAAAAGGTAAAATAATAAACGCAAAGTGTATGTAAAAGTTCGTTGGATATGAAAATGATATAATTATTTTTATCATAGCATAACACACCCGAAGATGCCTCAACCCATTTACAAGTGTTTTCCTACTTATTTACTATATCTTCCTACAAGTGTTTTCTTGGAACTTTTCTTTAATATTTAAATGTCAAATTGTTGAGTGCCATGACAAATAAAACTTTGATTAGAGTGATATACGTTGACTTGATTAGCTGTAAGAATCATATTATTATTTTAGGTATACATCATATATATATTTAAAATTAGACTCATTTTGATAAATAATATAGTTTAGTCCATGTATAGTGTTGTTAATCAGACACTAGCCATGCAGCCACTTGCATATTATAATTAAATGTGCAAACTTTAAATTTCTTTTTTCTTTGATCTTGTGTTACCCTTTGCTGATTTGAAAAGATATATATAGTCAAACCACGAAGCCGAAGCAAGAATAGTCAACCGCTACAATAACGCGGCAATCATGTTTCTTTTATTCTATTTTACTCGTTCTAGAATAAATGCGAAAAAAGGGCACGTCGTTTTGTGTGACAGAGAAAACGAAAAGTATACACTACGGCAAAGAAATTGTGGCAAACTATAATGTTACATATTACATTGTCTAATATTTAAGGCGACATCATTAATTAATTAATCTCTGTGTGAAGCTTGACTACAACAAGATCATCTTTTACCATATTAGTCCTAGTTCTGAGTCGGCGGCACCATATGTTTGGCATCTTTCTCTGCCTTGCTCGTCTTCTCTACCTCTGCCATTTCAGTTTCTGACACCGTCGCTGCATCCTGGAATCTCTTGTATATGTCACCACTGTAAAACTTTCTCGTCCTAGCCACCAAAATCAGTGAAACAATGGCACCGAAGAAAGTTGCAGCTGTGATAATGATGAAGGATAACTTGAAGCAATCCACCCCGATACAGTTCAATTCCTGTCCTTCCTTTCTCTCAAGCCCCAACGCTGCGAGTTGCTTCTTTGCTTCTTTGTCGTACAAATGCCCGGTCATCACCACATTAAGCACGTATAACCCTAATGGACTTGCTACGCTTCCAAAATTGTACAAAGTTGCATAATATTTTAGTCCAAAAAGCTCTGATATAATGGCAAAAAGTAAAGGCCACTGAGCGCCAAAACAAAACCCGATGATCACCGACGCAGCATAAAGCCCGTTTGGCACATCAAATGCTATCAGAAGGTGACCAACACAGGATAAGAGCAGAGTTAGAGAAAGCATGAGAGGACGGGGAAACTTGTACTTGCGGAGAAAATGTTCAGAAACAAATCCAGAGAAAACCCTTCCCATATAGTTCCAAATGCTCACCAGGGACACAAAAGTGCTTATACTTTTCTTGGGGTATCTAAGAGAGGATCCTATCTGATTCAAATTGTCTATTGCAGTGAGCGTGCCCCCAACACCGCATATGCAAGTTATGAAAAGTATTAACATGTCTATGCTGAATAGCGCTTGAAGTATCGTGTAGTCCTCACCTCTTTCTGGTGGACTAAACACATTTTCCCACCACTTTGTGTCGTTGGAAACTGCTGTAACTGAAGCGTTCCCATTAGTAGCCTCATTCGGTTTCACTTTTTCACCCTCGGTCACTATTTTCACCGGGGAAGGGTCAACCAAAGCAAGCCTTTTACTGTGCCAGATCTTATGTTCTTCTATAGAAACGACAAGAAGTGGGAGGAAGAGCAAGAAGATGACGATACCGGCGCTCACACCATACTCACTCTGAGTAAAGTTGACCCTTTTCTGTATAGTAATCATGACCAAAAGAAACCCAGCTAGGCCAAGAGAGATATAGAGAAAGTTGTAGAAAACCTTGAGCTCATTGGTCTGCCTAACCGGCTTCATGTAGCGAATGGTTCGAAGGAAAGCAAAGGAAATAGCAGCTGGGAGCCAACCTATGAGCAAAATCAAAGCCCTGGTGTCGTCATAGTAAATAGCAGAGTACAATTGTGTGATGATTGCACCACTGAGACCCACGTAGCCTTTGAGAATGCCCAACACAGCACCACGACTTTCTGGGAAGTTCTTGACACAGGTGACAAGGGAACCGGTGTTGGCGAAGGACTGAGAGTTAGCGCCTATGCAGATGTAGAGACACATCTGCCACACTTGGGGTCTGGCTATTCTCTTAGTGACGGAAAGCCATATCATGAAGTAGCCGAAGAAGTTTAGGATGGCACCGATGGCGAGGACCACCCAAGGTGGAGTGAGCTCGTTGATAAGACCGGAGAGGACTCCAACGTTGCTACCAAAGTCCTTGAAGAAACTGAGGAGATTGAGAGTGGTTTGGTCGTAGCCAAGGGTGGATTTGATGTCGCCGGAGTAGAGACCGAACATGTAGGTGGCTCCGGCAGCAGCCATGATTAGAAAGGAGGCAAAGACGACGAACCATCGACCGGTGATGACTTGGAGGCTGAGACTCTTCATGTCTCCCCATCCATGAACACCCATGGAAACTGCACCTATCGCCATGTTTGTGGATAGCAAGCACCTGGTAGTAGAATAAGGTGCGTGGAAATTGAAGTCAATGTATATGTGGATACAGTGTGTTTCTCCTGTGAGAGTGTGTATTAAATATATATAGACTTGTTTTCTCTTTGTTCCTACTTAATATTCAGAGAGTTGTTCTTTTCTCACTTGGGATGGCAGCTGAATCACGAGAGGAAGAGAAAAACAAAACTATCTGTATATACATTCCATATTCTTAAATAAAATTTGAATTTGTTTTCCTTCCTCGAAATTTTATCTTCTTAAAAAGAGTAAGATATTTATAATTAATGAAATACTATTAAAAAGAGTGTATTAATTGAATACTATTTAATTAAATGAAATGCTATTAAAAGAGTAAGATATAATTGAATTTAATAGTAACATTCTTAATTTCCTTTAATAGAAGAATAAAGATATAATTAATTTAAATGTCATATTTTTTTATAAATAATAAATTTTTTTTATAATATATTTATAAATAGTTAATTAAGAATACAATTAAAATATCGTGTGAACATATATAAATATATACTATATTTTTAATTTGTATTTCATGAATTCATAAATACTATTATATATGTTATGTTAAAAGTAAAATAACCATCATTATAATAAAGAATTTATTTTTTATTATATATAATTATTTTATTTAAAAAATACAATTTATTAATTATTTTTATTCAAAATATTTATATTCTTAAAATATATAAATATTAGAATAATATTTCACACTATTAAATTTCTTACATAACCAATTTTAGAGATAAAAATAATCAGTCATTATAATATACCAATTTATAAAATAAAATTGAGTTTAATTTCCTAAAATAATTAATATTTAAAAAAAAATTTCTAGACCTCCCAAGTTAATAAAGTTCCTTCCTTAAATTTTAATTTAAGTATTTGTAATCATTTTCTAGGTTAAGCTCTATTATGTCATTATCATCTATTGATTAATAGTTTAAAAAAATGTGATGGGTAAAAATATTAGGAAGTCTTTACTTACATTTTTTTTGTATAATTAGCTAAAAATTTTACTTTATTTTTAATCTATTTACATTTGATGCACAGAAAATGTTAAAAAAAATCTCTATTTTCTATATAAAGTTTAAAAAGACAAACATAGAGAGATTAAAAAGAAGATGATATTTTTATAATTAAAGGGTTAAAGTGAAAATTAAAATAAGAGCTAAAAACCATCTTAAAATCCCCCTCTAACATTATTATTAAATAAATAGATCAGGGACTAAAAATTAGTTGGAATCCTGTGTATTGGGTTCTCTAATAATAATCTAATATATTTGGCCAATAAACTAATGACTATTAAAAACTAGAAGTTGTTTTCAAACGGATTTTGTCCACCCGTGCTATATTAATATGAAGACAAAGGATATCATCTGATAATAACTCTCTAATTATAAACAGAAACAGGTAATGTAGAAAATTCATAAACAAACAATTATTGTCTGAAAAACTACAACTGGATTTCAACAATAGTGTGTGCCTCTTTGTTTTGTCTTCAAAGAACTCATCCCATGAGGACTTTTAAATGAGTTCAAAAACCACCATAAACTATTATGATCGATTTTCATATATTTTGAAACTGGATTATGAATATTGCATAAAACTACTCTGACCATTATTTTAAACATCTGAAAGATTATTGACTCAAACTTGCGTGCTGTAGTTACTGGTACTACATAACATCATAAGTTTTTTCATAGGCATGCACGTGGTTGATGACAGTAATAGGTATCCTGTGTCTTTCAACTACTTGTCAACTATTGGACTTAAGGGATGTTCTAGTTCGTGACCTTTCAACCTGACATGGTTGTTTTCCCCAAACTTAGCTTCTCAACCAAATATTAGGTTTAGGCATCAACGTGATCTGTTCTATTATTTCTCAACCATTGGACTTGTCAAAAAACAATCGTAGGTTGCCTTAAACTCGGTTCACATCAACCACATATTAGGTTAAATATTATTTGATATTTCGTAAGTATTTCAGGATTGTATTTGAGTTGTTTATACTGTTTGATACATTTTTACTTTAATGTTAAGTCAAATATTATTATGAAACATGTTTAAAATGTCAAATAAACTTAACAAAATTTGATTAAAAGAAATAAATTCATGTATTTCGAAAGATAAATGACTAAATTGGATTAAATCCAAAATTTACTAAAAATTAACAGACCAAAAACATATTTAACGCTTAAGTTAAAGATAGCTACATCCATTGATGTGGGGAGGGATTATGAGAAAAAATAAGTAATATTTTATAAACATAACTCTTAAATTACAGTGTTATTATTGTTTATTAAAGTAGAATTAAAGTCAAATCATCAAATTAATTGTATTTAAATGTATTTTAATATATATATATATATATATATATATATATATATATATATATATATATTATGTCAATTTTGATTAATATAAAGATGTATGAAATCATTTTAGATTAGATAACTCGGTGCATTTTTGAGATTTGGTTGTGTTCCTTGTTTTGCTTACCTCATCTTGGAATCCAATTTTTATCTTCTAAAATCAGTGATTTAATTATCTTTCTTTTTGTATTCATTAACAATTGTATATTACTACATTTTTGTTCATTCTATTTATTCCAATGTTTAATTTTCAACATTTTATACTCTTGCGTGTTGCAATTTTGTTTTATCTATGGCTTATCCTAACTTATAATTGAATTATATAAATGAGAATGAGGGAAGAACAGGTGTAAGGATCTATGATACATCGATTGAAAATTAAAAAGAAGTCCCTGATTTAATTTTAGTTGAGATTTAATTCTTAATATGATTATAGTAATTTATTTTCATTTCTCATGCCTATATAAAAAACTAAACGTAAAAAATATTTTTAAATATAAAAAAAGGATTTTATGTATTTAACAAAAAAGATATATAACCTTGCAACTTGATGTTTATTGAAAAGCTTTTTGTTTATTAATTAACGGGTGGTTTAGTTTTGCTTTTACATGTTTATTATGAATAGAAAGTAAGTTTTAATATTATTATTGTGTATATTAACACTAACTGTTCTATTAAGTTTTGGAGTAAAGAAATAGAAAAGAAAATGTTATATACAAATCATTAGAATTTTCAAGTTTATCATCTGTGACACTTGTGAAAATTGTTTTTGGTTTATCAGGCTCCCTCATATATGAGTGAATACAAAAACAGAGCATTCCCTACTATAGAATAAAGAAAAATATTTAGTCCTTTTATTGATTAATGATACGCTTCAATATATTTTAAAATTCACTATTTTACAATTTATTTTCCAATTCTAATATATATATATATATATATATATATATATATATATATATATGTTTAACTCCATCATTTTGGTGCAAATTTTGATTTTATATTTCACATACGTTTATGGTACCGTTGCAATCTCACTTGATAGAACCCTCTGATGAATGCTTGGACATCCTTCCCATACCATGGACGCTATCTGGTTCTATGAGAATGTTTTGAGTTTTATGATTTTCATTGTGGTTATGTTTGATGTAATGATATTGGCTTATACTGAAATTAGATGTGTGTAGTGTATGAAAAGAACAATCAGTTAGTTGTTTGAAATCCAAGTGTATGTTTAAGTTTTATATTGAATAAAAATGATAAAGTTGAGCACCTTATAAGGATAAAGACTCATAAACTTATTATTTTAACGTTTTGGATTAAGAGTGGTGTCAATCTCTTATGTGTGGATTGAGTTCATGCTCATTGGTGTTATATCTCTTCGGTGATCCTCCCTTGAAAAACCCAACAGTGATATAGGTTCTGTATTGAAAGTCTTCCTGATAATGAATTAGATAAGCGAGTCCCGTTAAGAAGAATGACGATACGGAAAAAATAGGGACTGAACTGAGATAATTCTGATTTTACTATTAGAATCAAATAGATGAAAAGAAGTAGTTGTCGACCGAGATCGAATTTGTTAAACATAGAATTTAGCCTGAGATTTTAAACTTTGTATTACAGTCTTGCTTTTGATATAACTACAGAGACATACAAACTTTTTTTTAATCCAAATCACGCACACTAACTTATTTTTTCATTAATCAAAATCTAAAATGTTGAGTTCGAATCAATTTATCACTATTCTAGATGGAATTTCCAATTAAATAAAAGACAGAAAATTAGTTCATATTTATAGCTTTTCATTGTTAGTTTATTTCAAACTTATCTCTAAAAAAAAAAAAAATCAAGTCTTACACGTTAGTTTTCTATTAAAAGTTAAAGATATTATTGTAATAATTAAAATAAGTTAGGTAATATTTTTCATTGAAACAAATAAAATAGTATAAATGAAATTGTATTTGAGCGGGGGGTGGAAGTGGAATGTTATAAATTAAAGTGTTCCTTTGATTAACATCAAAATCTTCAAATGTAAAAACTTTGCTGAGTTTAAATTTGAGTGAATGGATATATCAAAGCCGTTTTATTTGAAAGGTTCAACTGTTGAAGTATGTTTCATCTAGAAACATGTCAAAACTATACTACAATTGGAGTTGGAATGGGTAAAAAAGTCAATAATTTTGATACGTATCTTATATAAACTATTTATGGCCATATATATAGAGATTGCAGCAGTCAAGATTTCACTTCAACAACTTTATCTGAATACTTTCAAAATAAAAACTTTATCTAAAGCCTCCATTTTTTTATGCTTCCCAAATTGTTACGTTTTCTTTTTTAGGATAGATGGTTCAATTTTTAAACTATATATGGAAAACCAAAAATCATATTTTATTATGCTAGGTTGTAAATTTTGATTTAGTTGGAGTATAGCTATGCTCGTAAAAATATCTATGAAGTCAACGCATGATATAAAACGCAACATATTAACTATTTAGTACACAATTTGCCTTTACTGTTTTAAAAAACAAAACTTTATTCATGACGCGGTTATGTTAGGTACAAATACAGATAATTAATTCAAAGCAATTCATCAATTATTGTTTGCCCTAAATAAGGAAAAAAATTGAGTTTATTTTTCATCTTGTGCAAAAATCTTGTTTTAGACCAGAAATATTCACGTTCTTATTGAAAATGATATTAATATGGGTTCAATGGACTCGGAAAAACTTAGGATAAAAAGGATTAATATTGAAAATTTAAAAGTTTCTTAAAAGTTTATTTAGATGCTGGTAAAAGCTCAATGATGATTCCGCTTACAGATGTAAAATGATATTTTTATGTTTTAAAAAGAATATTTTTAGGTGATTACAATTTTTTATTTTTAATTCTTTCTCAACCTTAACAGTTTATAGTTAAACATTTTACAAAGACTAAAGATAATGGTGTAACGATTAAAATAAGTGACGTAACACGTCAAAAGAAATAATTTAATATTAAATGGTCTATGTGAAGTTTTATTATCATAGGAATTACTTTGACTAGCATAAAAAGCGCAGTAGATAAATGAAATAAACTCTTGTTAAATAAATCGTTTTAAGTCAAAGTTTATAACCTAAATAAATAATTACGAAATCAAACTCATAATTGATGTTTTAAAATGATTAAAAAAACTTATAATTCTTGACAGCATGATGTATTATTCAACTAATAATTACATTAATATATACTATTTTGACATGACAGTATTAGCATAGAAAAATTATTCAACTATGGTTAGATGGTTAGAAAAATTATGGAAAGGTTATACTAAGGTTAGACCCTATCACCTATATTACTCAAGAATATCTCATAGCCATTACTCTAACGACAGAATATTAAACGTTAATAGACAAATAATAAGAATGACATAGTGGTCATAATTTAGATAATGTAGATTCACGTATAGATTCTAATTTAATAAATCTTTAAAAATTAAATAATTAAAATTTTAAAATATTTATATACGATTTTATATCGGTTCAAATAGAAAGGTTGATTATAAAAGTAATTAGATTTTTAAAACATTACATTCTGAAGTTTTATACTTGTGAATTGGGGGATCACATTCCAAGAACGTCACGTGCTTTTCACTATTCTAACTTTTTTCAATTCATTATAATTCAAGAAATCTTTTCCTTTTGACTTTAGAAGTGAGAGAATTAACTCTTGTTATTGCTAAGTCAGGTATATAATAATAATAATTATATTGGTCTTTGAATCTACCATCAAATAATGCATACTATTCAATAGCTTCATTTAGTGGTAACTATTTTTAATTGCAAAATTAACAATTATACCAAAACAAATATATATAAATAAAAAACAAATTTCGCTTCCACCAAGAAAAATAGACGAAGTTGCTAAAATTTTGCTTTCCTTTTTCACTCTTTTGAGAAATGCATATCATTCTACATCTTAACTCTTAAAAGTATTTTTCTTTTCATCCACGATACTTAAACATGAGATATCATTTAACGATATCGAATTTGGTTAATAAATACGATTAAACATTTTCAGAATTTATTTTTTAAGTATAAAAACAATTTTTTTATAAATATTTTGAGACCTTCAAAAATAATCACCAAAACATATAACACCAATAAAAATAAAATATGAGTTTAATTCACACATAAAATAATTAACTTATTTTTATTAAAAACTAAAAGATACGATATAACCTTTTTAATTTTTTTTAAGTATAAAAACATTTTTTTTAAGTATAAAAACAATTTTTTTTTTAAATATTTTGATGGATCTTTAAGGAAATGTCATCATGAACATAACATGAACTCAATCTATCATATAAAAGCAATTTTTTTTAAATATTTCGATGAGTCTTTAAGAGAAGATAACCGAAAACACTAATGAAATATAACTTAACTCATACATAAAAAATTTATATCACCTATAAATGAATTTGTGAGTCTTAATATTCATATAATGCATATTTTTTTTATTTTTATTCAATATAAGACTTAAATTATGCTTGAGAACAAATTTTCTAAATAAAAATATTTTGCTGCAAAATAAAAAACAAAATAGGAACTTTCCTCACACCGGAGATTAGGAGTGAAGTGTGTAGTCAAGAAAGGCAGCCAAAGAATTAATGGTGGATAAGCTCTTACACGCAAACATGGTCCCGTTTTATAGTTTCTAACCTATCTAATGCATAGAAATGGACAAACCGACAAACTATGAAAAAGCTTTTTCTATTTCATACCAAAAACTCTTCTTACTGTATTTTTTCAACACTATCCTTTTACATTCTATTGTTTATCTGAGGATTAAGATGGGCTCATTCAAATGATCACGTAAAATAGGAAAATTATGATTCTAGATCAAAGAAATACGATACCACAACACAAGTCACTGGATAGAGACACACTCATAAACCACACAAGCTACATTGCAATATAAATTTTAATTTTTTTTCCAATATTTTTTTATAATAAACATATCAATTTGGTTATATCACTTCTGAGTACAAATATCTTATCAAAATATCACATAGGTCGAAAATTGAAATGTGAGTCTAAGTTTTATATTAAGTAAAAATGAGAAAGTTAAATATCATATAAGGAGGAAGACCCATAAATTTATTGTCTTAAGATTTAAGATTAAGTGTAATGTCAATTCTTTATGTGTTAGTTAAATTTTGTTTAATTGGTATTGTATCTTTCTGATAATCTCCTCTCAAAAGAACTAACAATTTATAATATAAAAAAATAGAAATATTAAAGTTAATACAAATTAATTTTGAATGGATAGAAAAAATACTTAAGCTTTGAATAATAAACTAGTAAAACTGTGGTAGGAAATAGTTGTTGTTATTGATTAAAGTCAGATTATTAAGTAATGAAATTCAAAGTCCATTATTTATTTTGAGTGGTCCCGTTCCACTTGACTAAACCATCTGGTTTCCTTAAAGTCAACTTTTGCATATGGGAATATCCAAAATGGGAGGAAGAAATCAGCCATCACTAATTGAACAGCTTATTCTATTTCTTCACCTTTTCAATCAAAAATATTTGTATTTCAAAAATAAATTTCAAACGTGGTTTAGACATGTTCGGATTAGAGCTGTAAATGCAGTATTAAGAATTGCAATTCACACTTCCAATGTCAGATGCAGAAATGAAAAGGAAATACTTTTTGTGGTATTAGTTTTTTTTTTTTTTTAAAGAATTTCAACTTTATTCAATAATAATCAAATCTAAGTCAAATTCAAAATAAGATAATATATATTTTTTCTTATAAAATATTTTTTTCTAAATAAGAACTCATTACTTTGTTTGACAAAAGTAAGAAGATTGATATCTTGTTAAGAAAATTGTGTCATGTGCTCACAAATCTTATTCCATATTGCTTTCACACCTTTCACCAAAAAATAACATTTTGCATAGGAGCACCAACTCAAGTTTTAGTCTTACTAACCAAAAGAAAATTGCTATCAGTTTTTTATAAAGTAAAAAATGGTTCTATGTGGTGCAAAAATCTAACATACAGTTTTATTGACTTTAGTTCTCATTTACGTGAGATTGAGTTCAGATTTAATTAGTGGGATTATATTATTTGTTGATAGATGAGTCAGTTTGATATCCGTTTTAGAAGAGGTGTCAATTGAATCCTAATTTTTGAAAAAATGTCTTATTAGATCATTTTTAGAAAAAAAATTATTAACGCCCTTAATTTTATTCATGATTTTTATCACTAAATTTTAATATAAATATCAATACTTAGTTTTATAAATATTTTAAATATCAATATCGTTAACTGCATTAATATTTTTTTTTTCTGAAAAAAACTTAATTAAAACATATTTTCAAAAGTTAGAATTTAATTGATACTAAATTAACATATCTAAACGAAATTGAGTAACATGTGACTAATTAAACTGTGAGCTTAAGCACCAGCAATAGTAAAGACATTGACGAAGCAGTTTGAAGTCATAGCTGCATTGGTTGTATTTGAATTTTGAACTCAAGGTATGGCTACATGGAAATGGTGTAAAAGCAAGGAGTCAAGTTTCGCTTTCAGAAATCATGTTTTTGGAAGGGTGTCTGTTTCGCTTTCAGAAATCATGTTTTTGGAAGGGTGTCTTTTAGCATTTTAAAATTTATATTTAAAATGTATAATTAATTAATAGAGCAATTATTTTAATACTAAACTAACGTAAACACAGGTGCGAGATCTCGCGCATGTGTATATGTATTTTTTGAATTATATTAATAATTAATGATATTGTAAAGTTATTAAGTTAATTAACAAAATAAAAATATATTTATAAAAAATAAAGTAAAATGTATAGAAAAAATATGAGAAAAATAACTGTTGATGAATAGTAGAAAAAAAAATAAGAAAGAGATAAATAAATAATATTATAAAAATTTGTAAAAGTAACTATTAATTTTTAAAAATTTAATAAATAATTAAATTGTAAAGGGTAAAGTTAGAATTATGAAATGTGAACACAAAAGAAGGAATCTCCTTTACATATAGTTATAAAAAATAAAGTAAAATATATGAAGAAAATATGAGAAAAATAATTGTTGATGAATAGTAGAAAAATAAATAAGAAAAAGATAAGTAAATAATTTTATAAAAATTTGTAAAAGTAACCATTAATTTTCAAAAATTTAATAAATAATTAAATTGTAAAGGATAAAGTTGAAATTATGAAATGTGGACACAAAAATGGAAATACTCTTTATATTAGTAATAGATTACAAACATGTAAGGAAGGATTTTTTAAAATAGTAACTGTAAAACTCAACAATATGACTTGTACCGGCAATGCATGTATGCAATTGGAACTGAAACGAGATATAGTGTCACTGGATTAATTATTTCTAAACATTTAAGAGCAAAGATATGTACTTTTAACGAGGCTACAAATAATAATTTTCAATTTTCAATTTTCAATTTTTCATCAGTTTGAAAGTTAAACCAGAAAACATTTAAGTGTTTTTTTTCATGAAAAGAATAAACTTCTTTGAAAAAAGTCTACTGTTTTTTGGTGTGCTTTTGAAAATAAAAAATAAGTATAATTTTCATTCTTAACTTTAAATAAAAATAAAAATTAATTATAAAATACAGAAATTTAATCTTTTTAACTAATTTTTTAAATTTATTTAACGATTCAAATATATTTCTTAAATATACAGAATAAATAATTCAAATCCTATCATAAAATACATTTGAAACGCCAGATAAATTTAATAAAATTTAATTAAAAAAATTAAATTTACGTATTTTTAAAATTAATAATAAATTAAATCAAAATTTTAAAAAAAGACTAATTTTAATTTTCACAAAAGTTAAAAAATCAAAAATATAAAAAAAAATTATTTTAACAAGGTTTTTTGATTGATTTAAAAAATAGTTCATGTAATTGTAACAGAAAAATGAACGAATTTTTTCAAAAGCATGATGTTGTTGATGGTAGAGCAATGTAGGTGTAATGGTTGGGAGCAAGTGTAGTGATGAATGCGTGAGGATTAGTATAGCAGAGATGGTAGACATCTATAACACCAAAAAAATTGGAATCCAGCAGTAAATCATGGTCACTTGCATTAGGGAAGTTAGTGAAACAAACAAGGGGGATTGTGACAATAATCTAAATAAGGAAATAAACTAGGAAATCCAGAATCTATGAAACTATAATCTAGCAGTTGTTGTCGCAAACTAAGAATAACAAGAACTAGGTCTCTAATGTGGCTTCTGCATTGTAATTTCCCGTTAAAAACAGCAACAGTAGAAATCAGTAACGGTCGAGTGATGGACGAGAGCCCCTGCTTGGACGGTCATATGGACCAGGCCTACCCCTATAACTCCTTCCTTCATCTCGACCAGAAGCTATTCCACTTCCATACCTATCAGCGCCGCCTCGTGGACCACCGTATCGCTCATACCCTCTTTCCTTTCCATAACCATTTTGTGGGTAATGATCTGAGCCACTGCCATATCGATCGCTTGCAAAACGATCTCCACTGCTTGGGTACCTGCGCAATCTTCTTTTAATAAACATGATGATGACACACACATAGCAGGAGCACTGCTCCACTTAACGCCAAACCAGATAACAGAGCAGATCAAATCTTTAACTACTTCCCATGATTAAACCAAGAAAAACAAATGCCACCAACAAATTAATTCTGTAACCACCACAAACCATATGTATACCTGTCACTGGTATAGCGGTCACGGCTGCCATATTTGTAGTCACGGTTGTCAAAACGATCCCTATCTCCATAGCGTCCTCCATCATAACGGTCATCCACATATCGATCACGTTCACCACCAAGGCGATCACCGTGTCCACCACCACCTCCTCCGAACCTTGGGTGTGAAGAAAATGAACTGCCACCACGACCACGACCACCTCCACCTCCAGCTCCTGCCAAAGGACAATCTCGGGCCCAGTGTCCCGGACGCCCACATTTGAAGCAGTCATCTTGACCTATCCTATCTCCAGCACCGTAGCTTCCCCTACCACCTGATGAGTAGCTGCTACCTCTGTAACCTTGGTCTATATCATCACCCCCCATCTTAGGCTGCGCCTTGTTGACAGAGATGATGCGATCACCAATTTCCCTTCCATGCATTTCCTTGATTGCATCCTCCATTCCCCTACGATCTGCAAATGTGATAAACCCAAATCCACGTGGACGGCCTGTATCCCTTTCCATCATGATCTACATGAAGCATCGCTTGAGAACCTCATACTAAGTACTAGTAATTCACACTTAATGCTAACAATATTTCACAGTACTTTATGGGAACAGACAATATCACTGTATAGCCATTATCGTAAGACTCGCATATAGGTAGTGAGAACAACATACAGAACACTTGTAATAGCAAGGAATAGTTAACTAAACCAGTACAAGTAAATAAAAAACACAAGTTACTGTAGTAAAAGAAAGTGCAGCAATATAAAACTAGTAATTTGAAAACCAGTAAATTAGAATCACATCATACAAAAAAGATATGAGGATAAAAAGGAAAAAACAGACAGATAGAAAAGTCAAAGGTAGTAAAAGTAGCTTATATGTAACAAAAAGAACAATAAAAACCGCCCCATGGCCATCATATGGTAAACTCTCCACCCACCAAAAGCCAAACAAAAAAGCTCTCTTTCTAGATTTCTTAGGAAAATTGGATGCCTAAAAGAAACTGTTATAGAAATGATTGCTTGTTCAAAATAAAAAAATTAAGTATGATGTTTTTGTAAGATTTCAATTACAAAAGCTGGAGACTATGTGATCACAGCGTTGATCAACCAATTTCTAATGGACACTCAAGAATGTCATCCATTAATGTTGCCTGAAGTTTTTTCTTTTCTTAAATTGTGTTTCAGCCAACACACCATCTATGAAAATAATCTCAGACATTTTACAGGGTGATCTAAATTCAACAAGGCTTATAAACCATCCACTAAATAACCCCTCCCTTACCATTGAAACTAAAATTGATAAAAACACAAGAAAATGTCACACAATTACTGCATAATGTATTACACCAAATTGCTGATAGTCACTAAAATTGTGCTTACATAAACAGAATCCAAAATATTTGAAATGGACATTCAGCTCAAACAAAGTGTTGCATGTTGGTTTTAGTACTTTCTTTACCAGATGCAAACAACATTAAATTAAAAAGAAAAACTTGTAACCAGACAACTTACTTCTCGGTTACAATGATAATGCTTTCATATAGTTAAGCCTTTCAGAGGAATCCCAAGCCCATATTTGACAACAAATATCTCTTACAACAAACACTTCCACATTCTGAGATAGAATTTCAGCATGTTCCATAGTGATTCATGACTTCAAGATAGACCTTTAACAATTTAATCCCTCAAACATATTCTTATCATCCGACTTATTTGAAAAAAAAGCACTGTATTTTATGATACTATTATTTCCTGACCCAGAAGAACTAACATTACAACATCTACCACAAATGAATGATATGCCATCAAATCCAACTGTAGCTTTCACTTCAGCAGTCAACGGATTTTGTCACAACTTCAATTTTACGATGACTTTCACATTCGGTATCTCTTCAAAACAAAAATACTCAGCCAGCAAATATTTTTCCATAATTCCGAAAGACAAAAAGCAGGACACAGGCATTCACAGCATTCCTTTTGAAGATGTTGCTTTCACGTTTTTTTGAAAGAATTCATCTACTTCCTGTGATTTATTCGCCTCACCAGATGCAAGAAATCAATCTTATGCAGCAACAATAATACTCAGCAACATAGGAGATGAATGCATAATATTGACTATACTGCAATTAAATGCCTATCACTCTAGGTAATTCTGCTGCCACTTAACTGACAATATCCAACACACCAGCATTTTAGCGGAAACCATTCTTATGCAGATGAGGATTCTTTATCTAAGAGTACACTGACAAAAGCAGAACCATTCAAACCAAAGAAAACATCTCCAAGCAATGAACTCTATCCAAGTAAGGAAAAATGACTAAATCCAAGATATTCAATCATTTGACCTTCGATACTGTTAGCAATAATAGGTAGATCAACTGGTGAGATACAGTATGTCAACAAAAAAGGAGGAACCCAATCTCTGAGCAGCAACTGTCTATAGTGTCAACGCTTCGGATTGAAAATATTGAGCTCTGCAGCACCAAAGTACTCACAGGACCCGTAATGATGCAGAATTTGTTGGTGTTGTAGAGCCAAACTCACACGGTTTGGATATCTATAAGTATATATATTTGTTAGAAGGGCGATGACATCAGCCAAACACAAAGCTATGTCCAAACACCAGAACTTTACATTGCTATGAGAAACTAATGAAAACTGCCAAAGGTGCAGCAACATTGGACTGCTCAACTGAAGCAAGCACATACAAATTCTTGAACTCACTTTAACTGATCTACTGAGCACCACAAATCACAGCTCTTTGAAACGTTCTATATCTATACTTCGAATGGAACAGTACATTAGTTAGTGGGGTAATTCTCATTTCCATTAAAAGCAGTATATTACTCTCTTCCCCAGGAACTGCGTGTATGTGAATCTTTCCACATTTCAGGACCACTAGAAATGCCACCTTGACCTTACCAAATGCATTGTCAGTTCATAAAATGGCACATCTGTTGCCCATGCCTCTACAACTAAACAAACAGGTATAAGCAGTGTTCATAACATACCAATATATCCAAGGACAAAAATTTCAAAACGCATAATGTGAGAAAGCAGTCTTTGAAGCCTGTTTCTAATTTCCTATAATTATCTTGGACAACAATTGATCAAGAGCCAGAAGAAAAAGAAGCAATACCCAGCATAAGTTTGTTATATATCCCACTGGTAACAATTGCCACCACAAGATAGATTTGCAACTAGAAAAGGAAGGAAGCCGCCGTACAGATGCAGCATGGTTTTCTGTGTGAACTTTGGATTTGGACAGAAAAAAATTCTTTACCCAAAAGAATTAAATGCAACTCAACTAAACAAGTGTCACAAACTTCTCAGTTCATTAGTCATTCAACAAGGCATAGATCTGTGAGCCGCACAAAAACAAGTATTAAAATAAAAAATAGCATACTCCAACACGCATGTTATAGTATTAACTTTGTCGAAATGTCACTTCCCAGCCCAATTATAAAGCAAAACACCCATTCCAAATTACAATGCTTTTACTAACAAATCATAAGCACATCAAAGACAAGAAATCTCTGCAGAATAGAAGACAGCTCAGACTGTTATTTGATCAACGACCTTCCTTGCACCAAATTACAATTTCCAAACCACACTAATCTCCAGCTGAAGCTCTACAGCTACCACAAACTATCATTTTATCAGAAAATTGAAAATGAGCTTCAGCCATGAAGAAATCATTCTGGTAAAACATCTTTTAAAAAATCCATCCACAGCATCTTAAAGATCACAAGATTCAAAATCAGCATTCCATAAAGACAGAAAACGAAAAAGAAAATTAGTACAGAATCCTATCATAACACTTCAACCCTAAAGCACAATAAAAAAAAAAAAAAAAAAAAGATTCCTACGCAATAACTCAGCCAAAATCAGACCCTACAATCGCCCCTATCCTAAACTAGAAACCACAAAGGCACTGAACAGGTCCACTTCATGAATCATAATAGTCTCACCCAAAATTATCAGTACTACTGTTTTATAACGATATGAACATTCAGATTCATTTCAAACGTCACTTTTTATTTTAAAAAAAAAAAAAAAAAAAGCTTCTTTCCACTCTAAATTTCTGACAGTGCATGCCCAACATGATTGAAACAGGAACAAAAAAGATCCTCTTTTCATAGTAGTGAAATAGTTTAATTTAAAATACAAACAAAATCGATAGCGAAGACGAGGGATACCTGGCATTCGAGAATTTTGCCGTAACGATCAAAGGCATGCTCGAGTTGACGCTCAGTGACGTCCCAAGATAAACCACCCACAAATATTCGATTATCTTCCTTCGCAGCCATCACCCACTCCAAATCTCGCTAAATCCTGAACCGTACAAAAACAAATGCCGACAGTTTAAAAATCAATTGAAAAAAATAAATAAATAAAAACAGGGCAACGAAACCTTCTGCAAGTAGAACTTTGAGATACTTACACAAAGAGTAACTGAAGAATTGAAAAAAAAAAAAACGGAGAGAATTTCAGTGTGTTGAAGGAAACCCTCGAAGTTGAACTCCACGATAACGCTCTCACTTACGAGAGCGAAGTAAAACTCTTTTATTTTGAGTGTTAAGGCCGTGTTTGTTTAAAGGAGTATCTCACGTTTGGAGAATGATGTTTTTGAACATATTTTTTAGAATTCAAATGATAAAATAAAAATTTATAAAAATATTTATTGATAATTTAATATTTTCGGATTATCTTTAAAAATCCAAAAGATAACACCAAATAGGAGAAGATTGGAATACATATTATTCATAATTTGGTAGAAGATGAATATTCATTCCGTTTCCAAAATCCATTTATTTACAAATTCTTTCTTATTAGTCGCGGCATGTATATTATGACTTGTCTTATATCCTAACATAAGATAAAATGTTGTTTGTGATACATTTTCATATTAATTCGTGTGTATAATAGATATTTTTATAAAACAATCATTGGAGTACATATATGGTACATTATTTGAAATTTGTTAATTCAATAAAAAAATTAGATTCGTGAAAATATCATATTAAACGATGATAATAAAATATGAAATTAAATTATAATTTATAATAATATATAAAGAGAAATTCATCTTTTATATCCATATTTCAAAATATCAATTTTATCTTTTAAATATAATTATTTATTAATTTTTTATATATTTTACTTTATTTATCAACGGTTATTTTTTATCTTTTCTAATATATTTCACTTTATTTTTAATAAATATAATTTTATCACTTACTAATATAATATCATGTATATTTTAAAATTGTATACATACGATACCAAAATTTATTTATTTAGATTTTCAAACTATGAACTTCACTCAACAAGTATATGACTCATCCAAATGGATTTGCATAATCTAGAAGTTCAGAAAGACGTATTTGATAATCAATTTTCTCTTCATTTATTATGTTAAAATTGATATATACAGTTCTAAACAACATATTAAATCCATTCACTCAAATGGCCAAAATTTGAACAATTCATGATACTTAGCGATATCACTTTTAGTGTCATATAATCGATCTTATGACTAATCTAGCTCTCATTACTTGAAATGATTATCTTCAAAATAATTTTTAAAACTATGAGCAATAAGGTATTTAAACATGACAAAATTTTAATATGTAATGAAACAAGAGAAATCATTTGTTTGAACGGACTCCACCAAAATTGGAAACAACATCATAAAACAATGGGAGAACAAATCATTTTTAGAATAGATAAGAAATTATTCTCATTACAAATTTGATTAGATAAATATATTTGTTGGTCCTTAACTACTATAAGGTATAATTAGATTTTGACAAAGATGAGAACCAAAAAGAAGAAAATAAAAAGAAAACATTTAAAATAGAGAAAGAAAAGGAAAAAAGAGTGACTGAGGCTACAATGTCAAATATAATTTTACAGTCATTATCATTCCAAATTCTTGTTTTTATGGATATAATTTTTTTTTTAAAGAGCGTGTCATAACTTTGATCATGTTGTTTATATATTATTTTTAAAATAGTATAAATTAGTATCTTTTATTTTTCTTATTTTTTCTCTATGAATACATGTGATACTTCTTAAACCCACTTATATTTAAGCAACAATTTTCATCAATATTAATTTATTATTTTTCGGAGTTTAAGGTTTGGAAGTTAACGTGTTAACATTCATATTAATTTTTTTAGAGTTTAAAATTTGGAGGTTAACCTAATATTTATGTTAATTTTTTTTATATAACACTACTTTAAAAACGACAATAGGGTGGAAAAGGCGTAACTTTTTGGGCTTAAGTATGATTATGCCTAAAAGGTTCATATATCGATTACACGATTCAGAAATTAGTTGCAATACACCAAATGTTTAATATGTGAAAATTATATTACTAATTTTGTGTTATCTAGTATAACATTTACAGTGTTTGGTTGAACAACATTTTAGTTTAAAAAAAAATGTCATACTTAAATAATTAAAATTAATAAATAATTATAGTAAAAATGATGAAAAAATTAAAAAAAAAATATTGATGAATTACCTGTCAATCCATCTCAAATCTGACTTAAACATGATTAAACCTAATTAAACATGAATCAATTTGGGTCTATCAGTTTTAAACCTAATTTTACACTCCTACTTTGACCGTTCAACATTTTTTTTCTTGTCTGAAATTTTAACTAATTAAGTGCTTTTGGTGTCTGATCATTTTAACTAACTAATTTGGTTTCATATTTGCATATTTCAATATTCTTGTCTCTAGCTACACAAATTTACCACTATAAATATGAAAGAACATTGGAGGAGTAAAATCTGATACACTATATTACATTTAATATGGATTGATTTTAATTTTTTTTTTCAATACATACACTTTGGTAGAAGAAGGGACAGCTTGACGGAGGATCAAACTCCCGGCATACATATCACACCCCAACTGAGCTACAAGCTCTTAGGCTATGAATAAATTATTTACACCACATTCATGACTGTACATGTTACATACATAATACATGTAGGAATCACAGAAGTGAAATATGTTAGAATTGGGAAAAAAGAATTGAATTATTCAGGCAAAATGGGAAGCCTGGTGACACTGCCGGTGCCACGAGTAGAGGCTGAGGTAGGACTTGTTTTCTTGCGGGCAACAGAAGTAGTAGATTTAGAGGGTTTTTTTGTATTTAACCTCAAGGGAAGAATCTGCAACCTGGGGTTCTGTTCTGTACCTGACTTTTCAGCAGCCAACTGATAACTTTGCACAAGTTCAAGCTGCAGGGCAATAATTTCAGAACGTCTAGGAAGAAGTTCCACAGCCTCTCCACCAGGAATCACAATGTACTCTATTGCAAGCCGAACCTCCTGCCAGAAAAAAGTAAAAGAATTTTAAAAAGTGACAATTTGAAAGTGGTTAATATATATAATATTGTAGGTTTTCTCTTTAAATGAATGTAATGTATCAGGGATATGGTATTCTAAGAATGAAGTCAGGCACCGATGGAGATGGAGAAACAAGTAACATAAATGAGTAAACACAGATGGTCCTCAGGAAGGGATCTATTTCCTATTTGAATAAACTAATTCAATTGCTAAGTGCATCTTCTTTCAGAAACTAGGATCAGAAAGCAATTGCAAGACCACAGTAGACAGCACATGTTTTAATTCCAAAACAGAAAATGGAACATGAAGTGGAGCAATCAGATACTAATTAAATAATTGTAAAGGGTGTGTACCTCCAAGGCATCAATCTCTTCCAGAGATGGTTTTCGTTTCGGCTCATCATCCTCAATTTCAATATCCAAGCAGTCATTTAATGGTTTATTTGTTGTACGGCCAAAGGATTCTAGCCCAAGGATCATTCGTACTGCCTTGACCATTTGAGCCATGGTATTGGACTGAAAGAAACAAAAGTTTGTTACAAGACATAAGGAGATTTACACTGAAGGAAAAGCTAAAGAAGCAGCAAGAGGGCACCTTGATAACAAATACTGGCACATGATGGAACTTTGCTACGCCACGGATCCATGGGTTCTGTCGTATCTCAGAACCGGTTGCTAGAATTGCATCAGCAGTTCCAATGTCATCAGTCACATCTATTACATCTTCAAGCCCCATTACCTTTGATACTTGTAATAGATCAGCTTCAAGAATCTGAATTCATTCAACGAGAAAGACATTGCCCATTCAAATTGTGATAAAGTTCCCAATCACTCAAGACCTTAACAAGTGCATGCAACCTAAGACAATTTACCTTATGAGTATAAACTTGCATTGGTGAACTTCTCTTCATCACAGGTCCACGAGTACTCCATTTTGTGGACCAAGTACGTGCATGGTCTTTATCACCCTTACCAGATTCACTATCAGAACTTGTGATATTATTGTTAGTTAAATCAGATGTTTCTCCAAGATTTTCTTCAGGCACTGGGGCATAGTTTTCCAAATCCTTGGCATAATCATCCCATTGACGGACTTCAAACAATGGAGGTTTGCCTGTAATAAAAGGGATTTTCTGATTACACTTCAATTTAATCAACTGTTCAAATATTGTATCAATTAAACATGAGTGGAATACTTCATTACAGAAGGTGAGGAATACCTGCCAAAATGGCATCCACAGTTGCATCTAATCTATGATGAACACGGCATTCTGTTTTAGATATCATCTCAACAGCACATGAAAACGTTGGGGGTCCTTTCCTTTCAAGAATTGTCTTCTGCACTTTCCTCTTCCTGGCTTCCTCATCCCCAAGGGTAACGCTCTATTCAAACAAATCTTCAATAAATATTAGAAATGTGGGAAAGCACTACACATATTCCATTTGCACACGGCTCTGAAATTTTAAGATCAATTAGCACTTTGAAAGAAGAAGCGGGCCAGAAAGGAGGAATGTATTTAATTAATCATTATTCATATAAATCATAAAAGTGAAAAGTGCAACTGCGCACCTCTATACCGCCAACAAGAATCTGTAAATAAGGATTTTTTATTATATTTTCAATGGTCATTCCATGTGCGGTTCCAACCAATTGAACTCCTCTTTGAGCAATGGTACTGGCTGCCAATGCTTCAAGCTCTGTTCCAATTTCATCGATTATAATGGTTTCAGGCATGTGATTTTCAACTGCTTCAATCATAACCTGAATAAAATACATATAAACCGTGTCACAGACGATCGTAAATGATTAGATCTCTTCCAAAATAAGAAGCAGTAAAGTAAGACAAAGGAATGAGATTTGTACAAACATTATGCTGAAGATTCACATTTGGAACTTGCATCCGTCTGGCTCTGCCTATTCCTGCATGAGGAACATCTCCATCCCCTCCAATTTCATTGGATGTATCCACTATTACAACACGCTTCCTGAACTCATCTGCCAGCATCCTAGCAATCTCTCTGCCCAAAAAAATAACTTTCTAATTTTAGATCCTTAACTTGTTAAGGAAAAGAACTAGTTACTTGTTAGTAAGATCCCATCTTTTGTCAATCACTTTAAATATATTACTCTACCAAACTGAATCCATCTTAAGCGTGACTTTTAAAGTAGATATTTATAGAAATGAATGATGTATCGTACAAAAAATGATTGACCGGATGGCAATGTAACATTCTGATTAAATTCCAACTTTAGCAGCCCAAATAATAATAAACTCAGTAAGACCAGTAAAAATACATAAAAAGTGTACCTAATCAAAGTTGTTTTACCGACTCCAGGAGGTCCAATCACCAAGATAGAACCTCCATTCTCAACCAAATCACGTATGATTCCAGCACTTCCACCCACAGCTCGACCCACTCGACAAGTAAGCCCAATGATTTGCATTTTCCGATTCCGAATCGCACTTATCCGATGCAACGACCTATCAATACCCGACCGGTTGTCATCAGAAAACTCACCAACCTAAACAACCCATCGCAATTATACATCAGTCATCACAACCAAGCGAAGTGACTAACACCATAAAAACAATAACAAATCATTATTTCTTCGAAACATTACATTACCTTGGAAATGGCGTGGCGCAAATCTTCGTGCTCGATGGGTTGTTCGGAGATAACCCAGTCGCCGGAGGGGAACCTGGCAAGAGGCTTTCTCCCCAAATCCATGACGACCTCTATGAGGCCTCCGATTTCGCGGTGGCGATAGAGCTCCCTTCGCATCTTCAGAGGGAGAAGTTCGAGGAAGAGGCTGAGGTCCTCCGGGCGAGAGGTGGAGGGCGAGGAGCCGTAGAAGCGGTCGGAGGAGGGGCGACGAATCTCCGGCGAAGCCGTACATCGGAGACGGGTTGGTCGTCGACGGAGAGAGGATACGAAGTGGGAGTTTCTGAGGTAGGCGAGGGCGGAGGTTGGCACGTGAGGGTGGTAGTGGAGATCTATGAGGAGCACGTGCGAATTCAGCGCCCTCATTTTTTTTTTCTCTTTATTATTATGTGTTGTGTTTGAAGGTGCAGTGGTGGTTATGTTATTATGGAGGGAAGAGTGAATGAGAAGAGAGAAAGAAGAAAAAAATAGAAGATTCTGTGGTATCTTCTTTTGTGTGAGATTTTGTTTCGCACGGTGTTGTGTTGAGAGACGTTAACGGTTTTTGGTCAGAGATTGCTCACCACACATTGCACACAATACGCATTGTTTGCCTTCACGCACCTTCAACCAAACCAACCACGGACTTTTCTTTTTCTTATTTTCGGCTTTCTCAATTGGAAAATCACCAACAAAAAATCTATTTTCTTAACTGGATTCTCAAGTAAAACATTAAGAGAAATTAAGTTTTCATAATTATGTTCGGTGTTCATGTGTAAAAGGTTGTACCAATGGTTAACTATTGTATTTAGTTTGTTATTTATGATGACGATGTTTTTGTCTTTTGATTATTGAATGAAAGCGCGATGTCAAAGGGCCATAGATAATTACATGTTCTTGAATTTACTATTATACGCATAAATTATTATAATATAAAGAAGAGAGTTGAAGTGCTTAACACTGAAAATCTATAAAAATCATTAAGTTGGTGGTGTATGGGTGCTCATTATTACGATTACGTAGATAGGGTTGCTTTGGATTTAATATTCCTCACGCCAAGGAGTGAGATTCCCTCCACTCAACAAATCAACAAATCATATACACCAAAACTCCTTTCCTAACTTTTATCTCTTATATATTAAAAACTAAATACGGTATTAATAAAAAATATATATAGCATACAAATAAACTATCGGATGCAATCTCTTATAACCAATCCCATTTCCCCTACAGCAATTATGTTTATCTTTTTGCTGAAATTATATTAAATCACTTGTATATTCTATCTAATTTTAAAATTAACGTTCAACTCCTTTATTCATCTAAAAATAATCATCGGAAAAATAAAATATCAAAATTGAAGGACTTTCTTAAATGGAAACTAACAACTCTTTTTTTTTTACGATAAAGCACGGGAGAAAATGTTACTTTATTAAAAACATAATAAACATTTAATAAAATATAAGAGTGAAGAATATTTATTTTAAATCTAAAGAAAAAAAAGTATACTTGTATTGGGTACCGACTTGAAGAAAAAAGTAGGTCAAATCATATATGCATTATAGGTGGAAAATAATGAACAAATGAGTTGAAAACTGAATATTACTTTTTATACAATTTTTTAAAATTTACTAATCAATTTTTTATTTGTTATTCAATTGGATGTACTTCTTATGTACTAGGAATTTGATAACAAGACACAAAAATCAACTCTTATTACATGCAATGAATGAATGACTGACTTGAAAAAAAATATATCAAACCAGATAGGCAAATAAGTGGAGCACAATGCATAAATAAGTAAGGAACTGCGTATTACTTCTCATACAATATTTTAAAATTTACTAATTAATATTTCTTTGTCATCAAATGGGATGTACTTCTAATATACCATGAATTAGATTATAATTACACAAATCGATCCTTATTGGTTGCACTAGGAGGATGGTTTGAACAAAAAATTAGGTAAAATCAGATCTGTAATCTAAGTGGAATACAATGAACAAATGACTATTGAATTGCATATTACTTTTTGTACAATTTTTTAAAATTTTCTAATCAATATATTGCTTGCACCAGGTGGCTTGAACAAAAAAATGGGTTAAATCAGATCTGCAATCTAAGTGGGGTACAATGAACAAATGACTTTTGAACTGCATATTACTTTTTGTACAATTTTTTAAAATTTACTAATCAATTTTTTTTTCATCCAATGAGATGTACTTCTATGTACAATGCATTTGATTATAAGTTACACAAATCAACCCAAATTGCTTGCACTAGCTGGCTGGCTTGAACAAAAATATAGGTTAAATCACATCTGCAATGTAAGTGGGATATTATGAACAAATGACTTTTGAATTGCATATTACTTTTTGTACAATTTTTTAAAATTTACCGGCCAATATTTTTTTGTTTATCAAATGGATGTACTTCTATGTACCAAGAATTTAATTATAAGTTACATAAATCAATCTTTATTCCGGTCAAATAGGATCTGCAATCTAAGTGGGAAACAATGAACAAAATGAGTTTTGAACTGCATATTACTTTTTGTACAATTTTTTTAAAATTTACTAATCAATCTTATTTTTGTTATACAACAAGATGTACTTCTATGTACAATGAATTTAATTATAAGTTACACAAATCAACCCTTATTGTTTGCACTAGGTGGTTGAGATCTAAGTGGGAAACCATGAACAAATAAGTAGGGATCTGCATATTACTTTTTGTACATTTTTTTAAAACTTAGTAATCAATATTTTGTTTGTTATCCAATGAGACATACTTCTTATATACTACGAATTTGTGAGGAGTTGTGTATTACTTCTCATACAATATTTTAAAATTTACTAATTAATCTTTCTATATACTTCTAATATAGGATGGATTTAATTATAAGTCACACAAATCAACCCTTATTACTTACCCTAGGTGACGACTGACTTGAAGAAAAAATTATGTCAAATCAGATCTGAAATTGAAATGGGGAACAATAAACAAATGGATTGGGAACTGCATATTACTTTTCTTTTCTTTTTTTGTCATTTAAGAGGATGTACTTCTTATATACTATGAATTTGATTATAAATTACACAAATCAACTCTTATTACTTGTACTAGATGATTGACTTGAAGAAGAAAAAAAATAAGTCAAATCATAACTTCAATATAGGTGGAGAATAGTGAATAAATAAGTGGAGAACTGCATATTATTTTTTGTACAATATCTATAAATTTATTGATCAATCTACATGATCGGCTTGAAGAAAAAAATAGATCCGGCTCAAAAAAAAGAAGATCAAATCGTATCTAGAACATAAGTAGTGAATAGTGAACAAAGAGGAGTGAGAGATTGCATAGTACTTTTGTACAATTTTGTTAAATTTACCGATCAATATTTTGTTGATATCCAATGAGATATATTTCTTATATATACCACAAATTTGATTATAAGTTATACAAATCAACCTTTATTACCTTCACCAGGTGGCTAAGTTTGCAAACTTCGTAAAGTTAATAACTTTATATTTTATAACTATTTATGTAGGCATGGGTTTATACCACAAAATTAACCATTCATTTTGAGTTATAATAATTCAATAGCAATATTTTTAAATAAACGTATTTTGTAGTTCAATTATGATTGAATCAATAATTGTAAAATACTTGTTTAATATTATGTAATAAACCAAAAAATTATACAAAAATTAAATCATCTAAATTCTAAATATAAAAGACATCTTATTATACAAGATAACAAAATAATCAAGAAATAATAAAACATGCCCTATCCCCGTGATTTTTTATTTTAAAAATCTTTAAAACAAAAAAAAAATCTGCCATTAAATTTTTCCTAAATTTAGTTAATCTTGTAAATTGTCAATATCGTGGATGGCCTAACCAATTATCGATTCAATAAATCAAACCGAGCAATTGGTTTCTTTTTAATTTCTTTATAAATTGAAAAATGTCAAGTCTTACATATTTGTGTAAACACTTTCACGAGAAACACGCCTTTACAAAACTTAATTCAGTCACAAACAAGAAAATATTGCTTCTGGTCCAACATTGTTTGGGTTGTATGACCAACTGGAACAAAAAGAGTCACTTTTAAAGAACACATTTTTTTTTGTATGAACATTTTTTTAAACGGTAGGAGAGGCTGGATATGATGGGAAGTCACTGGTCAGAAACTTCATGAACATTGAACAGCAAGAATTTAATTGTTCGGTGGGGCGGTTCTGAAATTTTAATCTTGTTACAGGTGAAATTATCAGGGTCAAGTATGACTTGTACTATGGTACATGACACTTTGGGAGGGAACAATGCTAAACTAAAGATTAGCCTTGTGAGACAAAAATAACATGCGATATCAAGTTACAGCACTTGGGATGGAGGGTTCTACCCATTTTTATATGAACTTAGAAAGGAAAGATTATTGTACATATCAAGTGCATTCAAATTGAGACCTAACCAGTTTCACTCCAGTGACGGAAAAGCTTTTTCATCCCCTCTACACAAGCAAGGACAAAAAAGATCACCCCGGGAGCATTAATTCAACAGTGTCAACATCATACGCATACAAGCAAGCTTTGTTTTCCTCCCCAACCCAACCCCAACAACCCCCCCTAAAACAAAAAAACGTGTCCTTTGTAATATTCCTCAAGCATTGGAAATTTGCACATGGATTTAATTGATGGAGCAAAGAATACAATGAGAGAATATGTAAAAAGGCACGTGCTTATCTTAAAAGAACAATCCACTCAAGTTGACATGTTGAATTTGGCTCTGGTTCTACAGTGCTAACATTATTTTGAACTACAAAAGGGTGAAGAGAATGAAATCTACGACCCAGGAGGGTTAGACATGAAGCTGAGGTCTTCCGGCAACCAATTCCAATCATTACAACAAACATGCTTTCAATCATGTCTAGTAAAGTGCACAAAGAATAATCACTAACCAATAGCACAGCCCTTCATGATTCCACAGGAGAAAGGAATGATTGAATTCCAAAAACAATAAAAAGGATTCCACCGGAAAGTGCAACCTGCAAATTATTGAGTACAACATCAAGAAGATAACATACACACACTCAGCTTACTGCTCTATACCACAATTGGACACTACACCCCAAAGTGTTCTAATGGCTCATGGTTATATTGTACTATTTTTGTTCACATGTTGCACTTGCATCCATTTCATTATTCCATCAATTCTATTCTTATATACTCTGTTTTCTTGGTAGTCTGAAACTAAATTTGAATTATTTAAACTTGATGTATGAGGACGTTCTAAGATACGAAATATTGAATTTAAAATGAGTTCAGAAAGAAAAACAGATGGACACGAGCAGTAAAATTAAAAGGATTAGAAATTGTTACAATTTTTTCGGATATCTGAGAAGCTAAACTCTTCCCTCCAATAACAGCAGCAGAGGTGCACAACGCTTGTCCCCTGTGAAAAAACAATTAACAATTATACTCCTCTCATCCACAATTTCAGGACCTCAACATTACATTTATGCCTCCTAACAAACACTACGCATTTGCAAGGTAAGTAAACATGTATGCAGAATTACAGTAACAAATCATTGAAATAAAAATGTGCCATCATGGACAACCCAAGGATAGGTAGTCGTCAAAGACTCGAGAAAATAGGCTGACTCAAAAATAAAGTCAGAAAACTACAAGCCAAAACTTACAGAATTCCCCCGAGAACCACACCAAATGGATTCTCATCTGCAGCCAAACCTATGGTAGCCAGCTGAAAAAGAAAGTAATGCTTAATGAAGTGATGAAGCAGTCTCCATTCTCCAATAAAGGAGCTTATTCAATGTGCTCACCTGGCTTTTGTCACCCCATTCACCAAAAAAAGTGATAGAGAATGCCTGCAGAATAAGGATGATAAAGGGAATCAAATTTAACCTAGTTCAGTGTTTAATTGCACAATGTATAAAGATACTACGATTATTAGTTTATCACCCAGATCAGTTTTCAACAACATACTGTATAGAGGTACCACCATTAATAGTTTATTACCTGTAGAAAGATAGGAGAGAAAAACTGAGATAAAAATGACCGCTGCTCCTTTTTAGTGGCATCATCAACCTGGGAAATGAGACATGGTATATACAATATCAGAACAGTAAATATATAGCATTTGAGAATTCTGCTTTATGTTAATATCATAATCAACTAGAGGTTGGCAATAAGTTGCATAAATTCTCATCGAGTCCTTAAAACACGAGTCATCCAAATTTCAAATTTTGGTCTTGAAGCTTTGCCTACAAGATGTTATGTGCCTTACCTGATCTGATATTGACAACTTATAAAGCAATTGATTTAAAATGGAGTTATTAAGAGCCTCTTTCTTGGATTATGTAGTAATAGTTGCAAACTCAAACTTCCAAGTACTAATCATGAGTTATAAAGTAAATAAAATGTACTCTATTAAATAAGTACGTAAGGGGTGTCATAGGTGGTATTTGGGTAGCTTACTCAGGGTTTATGAATCTAGTTCGTAACCTCCTATGAGCTTTTTTTTCACCTTATTTTCGTGAAGTTGTAAAAATAAGTCCTTTTTTGGCTTGTATCAGTAAGCTTCACAGTCAAACTTATAAATATGCTCTCTATTAAACAATATCTTATTGCATAAATGTTTAACTGTGTTGTTTACCCAAATGGGCCCATTTTATGAGATATGATCATGTACGCCTTAAAATCAAAAAGAGAATGACACGAGGACAGACAAAAATTAAGGAAATGAAAATTTTATAAAACAGATATTATCTTACCTTGTTGCTATTTTTTGCAGCTCCATTATTAGCCTTCCAATCTTTATCCTAATAACAGAACAAGGGTGCTATGAAGAAGACAATAAAAAGTCAACCTAAAATAAGAAATCGAAAATAGAGGTAAAAATATTAACCAATTTAGCTTCAACTTCAGCCAATTCTTCAGCCTCCCTGTCCATCAAATAAAATCATTAAGCACAAGTCAAAGATTCAAGCTTATTGTCAATAGAAAAGGGTGAGCAAGTTGATGTGATGGATAAATAATAATCACCCTTGTTCAAATAATGCATCTTTCAAGGACCAAAGCCCAAACACCAAGAATAACAATGTAGTAATGTGATGAGTCCAAGTACGGGAAATCTGCAGAATTATATGAATATCACTAAAGGCAGAAATCAAGGAAGAGTAATTTAGCCAAACATGAGTTAGATAAACACCCACTAACGCATATGTGCCAGATATCTATTCTCAATGCATACAACATATTAATCAATGAACTGATACCATGGCATTTCTTAAGAAATCTATAGGAATAAAAAAATAGTGATGAGAATTGTAAAGCGAGACCAGAATCAGAGAATACTCACCAGATTAGGAGCAGCCCAGCCAACAAGAGCAGACAGAATGGTCATCACCTAGAATTTTCAAAATTAACAAGGAATCATGAAACTCGAAAAGGAGGAAGAAGAAAGACCTATATCAGACAATAGACAAATTATCCAACCTTCAAAAAAGATAATACAGTGCAGTTAAAAATAAAGGAGAAACGAGAAAAGAAACTTACAATCAAAGATGATAAGCAACCTGATAAGACTAGACGCCGTGGGTGCCTCATAGCCAGTATCTTGAATAAGTATCATAATATGAAACAGTCAGAGTTCTAATTAATTTCTACTAGCAAGATTACAAAATACAAATATAAAGGTCTTTCCTCTTTGTGTGGAACTATGGAACGAGATAACAAATAAAAACACTAATCATTTCTTCAAACACACTACACAAAAAATGGCTCCCACGTGAGTTTGCCGGTAACAGAGCAGTGAAGAATGTTTTACACAAATTCAATTAACAGAGGAAACAACTGAATACATATTTGAATATTCACAGATACTTGTTCAGTGCCTAGGCCAAATTCCAAACAATACACACACAACAGAACTACTCCATAAAAAGATAATAACAACAAACAGAAAATATTATGTCAGTTGGTTTCAGTCCAGAACACCACTCCAACCGTCCAGACAGGCTGGCCCACATAAACCAACCAATTAATCCGGTGCAGCTGATAACAAGATCTACCGACGAAATAGAAAACTGTAGAACAGGGCTAGAAAAAACACTCGAGAAAAGGTAGAAACTAACCGCAGCAGCGAAAAATGTTTTGTCGCCGATCTCCGAGAGAATAGTCATGGCCAGGGACTTCGTGAAACCCTAATGAAAAAAGGAATACAAAGAATACGATTAATGTTAATGAAATCAGAAATCGAGAGAAGATAATCTTGTATGACAATAAAAGGGAAAGCACCTGAACGATTGAGCTCATGTTGGCTGAGCGAAGAAGAAGGACTCGGAGAGAGAGAGAGAGATTGAAGACTGTGTTGTGTTGTTGGTTGAAGTGAAAGTCGCCTGAGACCGAAGCTAGAAGGAAGGTGACAAAAGCTCAGAGTGACATGTGCGGGTGAGTGCGTTTCTCTTTTAAAAAAAATGTATTTTCTGCAGAGCACGGAATTCAATTCCCTTCTCAGAATCTGGATAAAAAAAATTAAAAATAACCATAGCAGAAAGATGCTTCTCTTTTTACATTTTTTCTATTTCTACACATTGCGTTTTATTTAAGTTTGGACTCTGTTCAAAAGATGCCTTTTTCTTCCAAATTATAACAATTTTAAAATGATTACAAAGTTTTCGTGTGTTTTTTTAACACACTATATAAATTGATTTTAGCCTTACAAAATTTTGAAAAGTTTATTTTATTATTCTTATCGTCATAATTATTGAAAATAATGAAAGATTTTAATTACGTTGATTTTATGGTGAACAATAAATCGTCATAACAAAAACAAATAAATGCACCGCATAAACTATTTTTCGGCGGCACGCAGTTGCAAAGAGACATTTTATAACTACTTAAATAAATAATTTAGTCTTTTTTGTTTTGTGATTTTTTTCTGAAAAAAAAAAAATCAATGAATATGTGTGTTGTGTTATTTGTGTTGAGAGCATTCTGATAGAATAAGAATAAGAACAATGTGAAAAGAAAATAACATTTAACATTTGATCATTGCATCCCAACGTAAATTATAATAAAAACTTTTTTTTTTTGCGTAAATTCAAAGTTCTATTAAATAACTTGTTTCTTAAATTGGGACAATTAAATAGTTTAAAATTTGCACATAATATTAACTAGGAAAGTTATAAATACAATATTTAGAGATATCATTTATGATCATCTTGTAATGAATATTTTAAGAATTATATTTAAGGTATTTTACAATTTGTTAACCATGTAAAAAAATTAGAGTGACATTGTACCAAATAAGCTAATTAAAAAATAGCAAAAAAAGGTATTGTGTCTTGTCTTCCATGTTTAACTTTTGAAGTTTATTTTAATGCTAAAAAACATAAAGTGTCTGTTTGCGTTTGGAAATGGTACTAACAAAGTAATGGATAATATTCAACCTCAAATCACCTTTTCTTGGTTCTCATACGTAGAGACATGAGGATCACAAAAATAAATTAGGGTACCGGGCTCAATAAAAACCATTTTTGGAAGCTTCTTCTCCTTTTTCATTTTCTTCAAAGTGAAGCATCCAAGTACTTGAACACCATTTTATACATAAGAGATAAAAAATATTAATACCACATTTAACCTAATCTCGATACGTTAAATTTATGATTTTCTTTATCTTATAGCGTTTAATTTATTATTGAAATTTTGAGTTACACTTTACACATTTTTTACCTAAAATTGTTAACACTTGGTTTTATTTTTTAGTTTGGACATGAAATCCTATTTCAAAATATCACTTTTATCTCCTTGTTACACAAATAAATAAATAAATCTTGGAAAATTAAATATCCATCTGAAAAATCAAGTTCCATGAGAAGCACGTTATTGCATGGGCATTAAACAATATAAGTGATGATGTAATTGGACACTCTTATGACCAAAACTAAAAGCTAACAACTACCATACACTGATATAGGACAATTGATTACCTTTCAATGGAAAGAGATGTTTGACATTTGGAAATTTTTAACCTCACTTTCTTTGTTTATTCCTTGAAAGTCGGAGATTGATTAATGACCAATTAGGTGAAGATGGAGAGAATAAACAAAAAATATCAATGAAATCGTTATTGTGTTCAAAGTACAAGTAATTAGACTCTTAATCCAACTTGTGTTTTTGCATTTCACATTTCTACTTGCATATCTCCTTCTAAAACAAATGAGAATCTAGGTTTCTTCTTTAGTGGCAAAGTTTAGAATTATTTGAGATGTTAAATATGTGTTTAGATAAATAGTCATTTAAATATTAAAATATTGATATATTTTACTTTTAGTATAATAAAAATACTTTTGTTTTGATATAATAATTCTGAGTGATTATCAATAAGATTGAACGCATATTTTATCTGTAGTAATGGTTATGTGTACTTGTTAAAAATTAATAATTTTAAATTTATAAAATAAAAAATAAATGATAAAAAATTATTTTTAAATTAGTCACAATAATTACAAAATAAACATGTATTCAATTATCTAAATCAATAGTCAAGTTGAAATCAAATTTTGGACTAACCCAATACTTGCCATGGACCGATGATCCCAATTGTTAGGCCCAAAATCAAACAAGCCTAGTATCACTTAAAACTAAAGCCTATACTAACACAGTAGGATCCGTGCGATTGACAAACAATTAAAAACACTTTAAAATTCAATAAATTTAGTCTATAAGTAAATTAACTTATGAAAGTTTTTAACTCATATAAACTAATTTATAAAACTTTTTTTAAAGTAGCTATAGGAAAAATTTACCATGCACCACCTTAAAAATCGGTCGCAGCAATCTGCAGTATTAGTTATTTCGTAATGGGACAAACTTTTACTTTGTAAAATCTTGATTCTTAGTTATAAACTATTAAATTAATTATTAATATTTTATTCATGATTTTCTTTTAAATAATCATTCTCTTTTTTTTAAATAGTTAGTTTTCAGGTTAACATTGTCTTGCTTGCAAAATAAAATCTATATGTCCGAATATAGTATGTGTTAACATCGTCTTTGTACAGAAGAAAATCTATGTGCTTAATTAAGCTGTCATAACCATCAATATTAGCATTTTCTTTCTATAAAAGAAAATATGGGTGCTCATATAGCTTACACTGAACATCATTACTGATATTGGCTTTGTGCAAAAGAAAGTTTGTGTTAAAATAGTCTGTATTAAGTGTTCGCTTACGTGCTAAATAGCACGCACTAGATATCAATGCTAACTTTGTTTTTGGGAAATAAATAAATAAAGATGCCCTCAATAACTTTTGTGATAACCTGATTGACTCTGAATTCCTACCCAATAGTTTATGTTAAACATCGGTGTCTTTTTGAAAAAAATAAAAACAAGAACATGTGTTTAACAATCTTTGTGTCGTAGTTACCTCTTGGCTTTTACTCAATAATTTCTGGTAAATGTTAATGCTAACATTTCCTTTGTGTTAAATAAAGATCTCTTAACCCTATCATAACACAAACAATTCGTACTAAGTGTCAAATTTGAATTTATTCATCTATAATTTGAACACTTTTAGATTATCTTGAATATTTGAATATGGGAGATTGTGATTCATCTGAGATAGCAAGTATTGAGTTTTAGATGAGTATAAGACGTTGACTGTATTTATGTTTATATATTGGGTTTGAGATTGTTGTGGATTGTAGAATTATCTTGTGATGGAAGCCAGCTGGACCAAGTCACAAAGAGTGAGATTCCTAGTGACACAATTATTGAGAGAAAGATTATTGCAGGTAGGTAACATCAGTTGTCTTATGGCGTAGACCAAGTAAGGAAAAATATAATTTGACAAAGTTTTATTAACAAATTTTTGACAAAGTACACATGACAATACTTTAATGGATAAAATAAATGTTGACTTAGAAAAATAAAAAAATGTTTGGTGTGTGTTAAAAAACAAACTTTGTCAAACTTTATTAAGAAAATGTTTGTCAAATGATCAGAGTCCGACCAAGTCATAATCAAACTGTAACACTTTAAATATTTAACTTTTTAAGTAAAAAAAATTGTACCTTGACTAATCATTAAAGCTTTTGATGATAAATGTTCTGTCTGACATTTGATACAAACCCACTTAAAGATAAGAAATACATACGAAAGTACTTTCTATTTCCATAAAGTAATAGAGTGAATAATAATTCTAATTTTTCTATAAATCATTATGTTTACTAAATAAACACATAATGTATTTTAACTTAAATTTCTTTCCAATTTTAGCATGAACAACATATATATTGGTCTTCATGTCCTTTTAAATAAAAAATATGGTTACCAGTAGTGATTTAGAAAAGATTGGATATGAAATACTTTTGAGCAATGATATTGAAATTAATTACAATTTCAAATATTAAAGTTAATTTTAGTTTAAGTATGGATAGAAGTATATCTTGTAATTCTTACATAAGAAATCGCGATTATATTATTCACGATTTTATACTAATTTTTTGTTCATTTATTTATTTATTTTATGATTTAGATTATACAATTTAAGAAATAAAAAACTAAGGTCAAAATTTGGTTTATTCAGATCTTAATTCTGAACCAAAAGGAAAAAAACAGAGAATTTGACTTTCTAGAAATGAAATTTGTAGCTGCTCCCGTTAACATTGTTAGATCAGTAAATACTTATTTTTCAAAATTTATTACCAAATATTGTGTGTATATGGGAATTTATTCTGGCAATGTGTGGTAGTTGGAAAATTTTTACCTTTTTTCAGACCATTTCCCTCAATTTTACAGAAAAGTGAAAATTAAAACATATAATGGAAGCAGCCAAACCATGGCATTACAATCACATAAAGCGCGTGGTCGATAGAAACCCACCGAAAACACTGTTTATGAAAATGGAACTACACTGTGTTTGTATAAGAAGGCATAGAAAAAAAATGTAAATAATGTTTAATATTTTTATTAATTACTAGACTAAAATTAGATACTACTTAATATATGTCAAATAAACAATGACCATATTTCTATCCAAATTTGTCCTTGACTGTAAAAAAAATATAGTAAATATTAGTATTAGTATACTGTACCATTGTTGAAACGCAAACCCTAGAAAATAAAATTAATCCTTTGTTCTTCACCCAAAACCATTGACTTGTCCCCTCGGAGGTTTCGCCTCATTTTCTTATGTTTACCAAATTCATAATTTATTCTACGTAGACAAGACAATGTTTCTTCTCCATTGCTCATAATGATGGATTCCCCGTCTTCCTCTTCATCCTCCTCCGAGTTCGTTTCCATAGCCACCGCCAATCAGGTACCTCAACTCCTTCCTGTTTTTAACTCTCTCAAATCAATCATTTTCGATGTATTTCTCTATCTACCTCGTCAATTCAGTGTTTAGGACTATTTTCTTAATCTGGGTACAGCCAGTTACACTCATTTGCCAACACACTGTAATAGCTGTGTTTGATGTACTTAATGCCTAAAAAGGATCACTTTGGAACTTGATTGTTGTGAATTGTGATAGAGTGCGGCCAGGAGCAGTGGAGAAGGGGTGGCTACGGAGCAGTCGCGGCGGTGGCACGACGTGTTCTGGTTAGGAATATTCTTAATCCATTTGATTGGGCTTGGGTTCCTTCTGGGGGTTCTTGGTCTAAATAGGTTCGAGAGAGAGAATAGACTTAACATTGACAAGTTTACCTCCCGGTTTTCTGAGAACCAATCCGGGTTGACTGAGACTTACTGGCCCCTTTATGCTGCTGCTGGTGGGGTTGGGACTGTTCTTGGATGGGGTTGGTTGTTGTTGTTGGGCTCCCAGGCAACTCAAATGATGAAGGTGTCTGTTCACATACTCACCACTTACCTTGCTGTGGTCAGTGTTTTGTGTTTCTGGACTGGCCAGATTTTCTGGGGGGTTGCTTTTGCCATTGGAGCTCTTCTGCAGTTCCTTTATGTCATATCAGTCATAGACAGGTATTGGCCTTTACATGTTTTATGTTGGTGTGGATTTCAGTTGTTTTCTTGTTACTCAAATTGTGGACCGTAATAGTGGTCACGGACTCGGTTCGATTAAGTAGGTGATTTGGAACTTGAATCTTGACTTTTGCTTATGGAGAAAACTTGGTTAAAGAGGGACAACTCACCATTAGATGAATAGGAGATTAATATCAGTAACTGACTGGAGATAATTATTGTAATCATACGTGTATCCGAAAATGTTGTGGGTTGTAGACTTGACCTTGAATGTTGATGTTTTTATTAATGGTGTGTTTGAGAAGCCGCTTTAAATCCCATCAAAATCTTTCAGTCACGTTTAATTTATCGGAATGTATGAAATGGCCGTTCAAAGTGGGAAACACACACGCACTAAGAATACTTGGCTAGTGTTTTGTTTTTTGGTATCAATTCACTGTTTGTTTAGAATCTAAAAATGAATGTGTTTACCGCCCTCATATAAGCAAATGGGACTGGATAGTAAGGTATTCTGAATATATTGGTTTATCTGATAGTCAACAATGCATCCTGCTTTAGCTTTCTTCTTTGTCCTATGCAGTGAATGTGGTGGTTGATTGACACATTTTGTAGGAGAATATCACTGTTATGCAATTTTGAATATATTCTCTCTGTTTGCCATTCAATCCCTACGGTTTCAACAGTCTCCAATCCCTGGAGATGCAAATAAGTAGCTGTTAACTTGTTATATTCAGTTTTTACAGAATTTTTCTTTGGGTGTCTTCAAAGATTAATGTTGCCAGCTTCTGATTTTGTGGTTAAGGTTTTTCTGCCGCTTCTGTTTAGCCTTTTGTGAAATTGGTTGAGTCCGTAAGATAGTTCATTGTGGCTTCTTTCCTTTTCCAGACTCCCATTTACGATGTTGATTCTGCAGAAGGCTGTGAAGATGATTTGGAATCTTCCTGAGGTTATGAGAGTGGCATATGTTTTTATGTTTGTTGTGCTTTTATGGATGGCCTTATGGTCATTTGGAGCAGCAGGTGTTGTGGCTTCAAGCATGGGTGATGGTGGACGCTGGTGGCTTCTTGTGGTGAGCTGGCAAGTTTTTTTCTTCATTCTGTCCTGTTCTTGTTCGAACTGGTTTTGGCATCAGATTACTAGACTTCCCGCATCTGATTATGCTGTTGTTGCAATTCATGTTTGCAGGTTCTCTCTGTGAGCTTGTTTTGGACAGGTGCAGTACTATGTAATACCGTGCATGTTATAGTGTCTGGGATGGTGTTTCTTGTTCTTTTTCATGGTGGTAGAGATGCAGCTTCAATTCCAGCTAACTCCTTAGTGAAATCTCTACAGTATGCTTTAACCACATCGTTTGGCAGCATTTGCTATGGTTCATTATTTACTGCAGCAATTAGGACACTACGATGGAAGGTAACCAATCGTTATGACCAATTTCTAGTTCATCTCTTCAATTTTATGGAGTTTTTTCTTGTTAATTTTTTCTTCTTTTAAAATTTTGTTTTGTCTTTCAGATACGGGGATTTCGGTCTAAGATTGGCAATAACGAGTGTTTACTTTGCCTTGTCGATTTCCTTTTCCATCTCGTGGAGACTCTTGTGCGTTTCTTTAACAAGTATGCCTATGTTCAGGTGCACTTCTGTGACCGTGTCATTAACTAGTCCTCTATATGACAATCAAATACAAGATTTGTGGATTTTCATTTAGTTAAACTGCTGGTATTATGTAGTAAGAATATGTAAAAGTGCCTGGAAATAGGTTCACTGCATTAAATTCAGTTTCAGCCACCCTGAAGTGAAAATCTCTTGTTGAGGATAGTAAAGGGACCAAAGCAGATTCAGTGCTTCCAAAGGAAATGTCATTGCCACTTTGTTGTCATATCTTAATTGTTTTTCAAAGTTAAGGATATAAAGGTTAAAAATGAATTAATAGAATAATTATTACTAGAATTTCAATTACTAAAAATTTAGAAAGATATGAAAAGCATTCCTTCTCTGTGAGCACTCTGCATTACAAGGGCACAAAAAGATTAGCATGGGTTGTTTAAAGCATCTGCCTGTTTTTCCATGATAATTAAGATATAGTGTACGGTCAAGTTGTGTTGAATGTATTGGTTCTTGAAAAACTTATTCTGGAATGTTTTTAATGGTAACCTCCCTTTCAGATTGCTGTTTATGGTAAAAGCTTTAACCGGTCAGCTAGAGATGCATGGGAGTTACTCCAGTCAACCGGGGTTGAAGCACTTGTGGCCTATGATTGTTCTGGTGCTGTGCTTCTAATGGGTACTATTTTTGGTGGTCTGATAACTGGAACTTGCTCTGGTATTTGGGCATGGGTTAAATGGAGTGACAGAATTATTATGATCGGATCCACTTCCATGCTGATGGGGATGGTATTGGTATGTTAAACAATTTCCTTGTTTAAAGCTTGCTCTTGGTGGGACTACCTGTGCTAAACTTTTTTTTTCTAAAATTGGTGAGGAACATTCAATGATTTTCCATATAACCAGTTATTATCAATTGGATTGCATCGGTATAATTGCTTCACACATGGGTTTTTCCATAAATCAAAAGGCTTGTAATGATGCTCTTATCATTTTCCTGAAACATGTTGACCATTAAAATTATTCAAACTACAATGTTGAATTTGCAGTTGTTTTTATATCTACGAATGACAGACAGCTAGATTAATGATGACATGTCTTGTATTCTACGTTCTGTTTGTCGTGTGTTGGCCATGAAATCCGGTCAAAGCTGTACATGGTTGAATGTGACTTAAAATATGCAATTATATTTCAGGTTGGATTGGCAATGGTCGTGGTGGAAAGTGCTGTTACATCCATATACATCTGCTATGCCGAGGACCCCTCATTAATTCAAAGATGGGACGCTGAATTTTTCAACCAAATGTCTGAGACACTTCATCAGCGACTTCAATATAGAAGTGCTCGAGCAAGGGAAGTTTTAACCCACGATCGATTCGATGACCTTGTACCCCAAAATGCACGTATCTGAGGGACCACAATTTTTTGTACTGCAACTTACGACAGTTTGTTTCTTCATTACATCATGTCAAAAACATATTTTTCATTTCATATTTTAAGATGAATTAGGAGGAATAGGAGAAAGTCCAAGGTTGCCTTGTGTATTTTGTATGGGAAAGGGGACAGAGAGACGTAACCGTACCTTGTGATTGTCCTGTCTGAAGGTGTATGAATTGATTTGTACAACTATAAACTACAAAACAATGTACAGTTTCTTTATTTTTGGCAAATAAAAATGGACATAGTAAGAGAATATCAATTTTGTTATCCTTATTTGCATTTCCCCTCCGTCTATGTAATTTAAAATCACAAATTTAGATGAAGAAAAAGTTAGTCAGAAGTATTTATTAAACTAATTGTCAGTACAACGTTGGGTAATAATTATAAATGGATTTATGGGCCCTGTTTTATGGACCTGTATCCATGAGAGTCGGTCCATGTATATGTACATAACAAAGAAGAAAATCACAGCCTGTGTTTGGTCTCATACAGTAATACATTTATAAAAACAAGATTTATATTTGATACATGATGGTATTTGGTTCAGAATTGAAATCATTTGGTACTTCTTAATTGCTGTAACCTTTTTATGTTTTGTTCATTTGAGTATAACATTTTTTCCTAAAACAATCAAAATGAGATAATTTTAAAAGATAAGAAGGTCAAAACTTCAAAGTACACTATTGTTTTTCAGATAAAAGGTTACAATAATAACCTGTAAGCAAAAACAAGTACAATTGTATGGGCGTGCCATTATTATCAGAATTGGGTGAGAAACCAAAGTCCTGTTTATAACAAAGCAGAATGAAACGATTATTCCTAATTACAGATTGTGGTCGAATTAGAAGAACTGAAATAGATATGTCTAGATTTTGTTGTACATTTTTGTTTTGGGTGAGAAGAGAAGGTACCCTGTACGCAAGACCTGCAACTTTCTGTGTAATGTTTGAATAGATGATAAGATTGATTGTACCAGTTTAGCATCACTTTCATTTATTTGTAACCAGTTTTGAATTTTCATATTTTTCGGTCTCTTTATTTCTTTTATGCAAATAAAAGGTGGTGTGTCTGACAGAAAAAGAGTTAGAAAGGATGCGTGATAGAGTGCAAATGGCGAATAAAATTCATTAATAGGGTTTCCAAATTTAGCTTTACGATTCTGATCCCATTTCAGTTCCACACTTCCAGGCTGAGCCTGATGCCAACGTTAGCGTAAAATGCAAAAACTTGTTCTGACACACGCTCTAGCCTGAACCTACTACTCCTCCTCCTTGTAATTCTAACACTGCTTTTGTTTCTGTTTCTCCTTCTGCTTCACCCAAACCCATGCCCAACACCAAGAGGTTCCTTTCAAGCAAACATTTTACTTTATTTAACCTTACCTACCTCATTGCTACTCCTCTTTTTCCATCTTAGACCCACAAAACCAAAACCATTACTCTAATCTAATCCAATTTTCACTTTTTTTTCTCTCTATCAGTATCAATCATGCAGGTGAGTAGTGACATTACTATGGACAACTATGTGTTTATGAAATTACAGTTTGAATTTGATGCAGAGAGTAGAAAGCAAAATTACTTTGAACAGAGAAAGAAGGAATAATAAATGAGAGTGAGAAATGAGAAAAAAAGTTTGAAGGTTTAGTTTTGGTCTTACATGGCCTCAATCTCATCACCATCCCATCGATCTCAGCATGCACTCCTTCCCATAGCTATAACCTCGCTTTACGTGACATGCATATTAAACAAACAAAACATATGAGATGCTCCAATAAATACAGCTCTTAACTTGGTACCCATTTATTCAGATTTTTAGTCATTTCAGGTTTTCAAAAACCTATTTTAACTTTTATGCTGCTTGTTTTTCAAATCAAATCCATTGTTTTAGTTTTTTATATTATATTATAAAAAACAAACAAATATTCTGTGCGTCAAGAACATACCAAGCATTTATTTAATAAGAATATAAGTAGGATAATTATACGAAGAATCTAAAATACACAGTTTATATTTATTATATTACTTGAATGCCGGTTTTTGCTACCCTTATCGATGTGGTATTCGAAATATATTAAATAATACGTTTTCGAATAGATGTAGTAGACACATCACCTAAAAAGAATACAATAATTTAAAAATATAAAACATTACGATTCTCCACAAATAAGTTCATCCTTTCAAAAGTAGTATTCCTTTATATTGAGGAATCAAAATAATTATCCAAAACTTTGAGATCCAGAATTAAATTCATAAAAAATCTAGAGACTAAAAATATAATTAAATTTAAAATATTGATCACATAAACATAAAATCATATATTAGATGCTAACATAATCCTTCTGTACTGAAAAAAATTGCAGATGATAGAGGTGAGGTCAGAGTTTAGAGCAGCTCCATAGGACTGAGCATCTCACAGTTGTAGTAGTATGCTGGAGCCTTGAGGGAGAGAAGCATGCACAATGCAGATAGCAGATAGCAGAATGCAGAATGCAGATATCAGATATCAGATTGTTGCAGATGCAGAGGATCAATCATGTAATGTAACAGAACACTCCATATTAATAATAATAACATTTTTTGTCTGAAACATCTGAAAATGTGAAGAGAGAGATGCTCAAACAGTTGTTTCTGTCTTGGAAGATGAACCAAATCAAAGATACCTCATACACCTCCACACACAACCAATCACAACATAAATATACACTCAAAGTAGAATGAATATTCAGCCCTCTAAAATTTCCCTTTTTTTCTCTTACTGTGATCCTATCCTACTTAACTCCTTTTGCTGGATTTAATTTTAAAAATGTTTGATTTGATATATTAATCACTGATATTTGTTCTAATCAATGTTCACAGTTTCCAATTTTGTTTATTTCTTTGATTGAAAGAAAAAATATATGAAAGTTAGTCAAAGAAATAGTGACGATCGTAGATTTTCTGCTGCAGTATGAAACCACCTATCACTAAAGACAAATTCTATCGATACCTTAGAAAAAGTAATTACAAGGAAAAAGACAAGGGAAAAGTATATGATGAAGAGGACTAGATAGAGAATAATATTGTAAAAAGGGTCATACAAATTTATTTTTTATGAACCATGTAACTCGTCACTTTCACTTTATTTAAATGCGGAGTTTTTCTTTTTATTTTTTAAATCATAGTAGACAGATTTTTTGTTTTTAATTTCGATGTGAAATTCCCCTACTGTTTGTATGTCTTTATTATTTGTGCTTAGTTTATTAATTTTAATTTCATCTAATCTATGTGACTAGTCTAAGTATCTAAATATGGTGGTGGGTATCTAATGTATGCTTAAACTCAACATAATTATAATAAACGAAAAAAAAAACTTATTTCTTGAACAACTCTGGTATGAAATAAAAAAATAATACATATATACTTATATAAAAAAATAATAACATAACGTAATAAAAATTATATTCATGTCATCATATAAATAGAGTATATATTTTTATAACTGTTTTTTATGTCAGTTTTTAATTAGATAACGTCACCCTTTATCAAAGAAAGGTTCTTTTAGGTATTGAACTCGAACAATTGTATATTTTCATAAAATATCGCAACAGTAAATACATAGCATATCAACAAGCAAAGATAATATAATTAAATTAAATTTAAAATGTAAAGAAATCAATCATAAACATTAAAATGTCATGTTACACTTTCCATAATATCATCTGATAACATAAAACTTACTTTCTCATTTAGTAATTCACAAAAGTCAAGATAACTTGTAATACTTAATATACAAGTAAGAGTATATGAATCTTCATTGGTTTCTTACTCTAAATCATAATAGTGATGGAATATGAATACATATCATTGATGTTTGAAGTGTTTAATACATTTATATCTCAAAAGGTCAATTACAAACTAAAAACTTATGCTTTTCATTATTCATGTTCAACTAATTTTAAGAACATCAAATCCAACTATAAACAAAACAATTTAATTAAAAAAAATACAATTACATACATTTATCAAATAAAATATGTTAATTCAATCTTAACAAAATCATTACACTCTAAACCAAGTTTTAAACCACAAAGAGATATTATTTGACCGAAACACTTTAAATTACATTTTAAATCATAAAGAAATATTGTGTAAAAGGTTTTATTAAAAAATTACATCTTTATTTTGTATTAGTTACTTTAAATACGTAATTTGCTCTTTAACCTTTCACACATGACTCGAGCAAAATTTAGTTTGAAGGAAAAATAATTAACATTAGTCTTTTCTTTTTTTTCCTTCGGATGTTGAGTTTGAACTTTGAACAATAAAATTGTTAGACTTATATCTAGTTCAAAGTATAACACTTAAATGTTTGAGTATCGACTAATTAATCACAAGTCTTTGCAAGAATAATTAATGTCACCACTTAAGTTTTGCTCAAAAGATCTACTCATATGCTAATGAGAGCAATTTAAGAACTTCAAGTTAATTTAACTAAACCTGAAATGATTCGAAACCATCTTATAGAGTAAATTTATTTTTGTCCACTTGGTTTAAATGACTTATTATAAGCAATAACATTAAATATCAAATCCAATGTGTTCACATTTTCAACAACCATCTAACCAAAATTACAATCATAAATTCAAACATATAAATTAGTTGTCAAATATTTAACCAATCCAAACACTTTGAATTGGATATAAAACTTGAAGGATAATGGATAAATAAATGGAATTGAGAGAATTATGGTGTTATTTGGATTAAAAGAAAGAGAGTGCATCTGCCTGAATTTAAAATAAAAAGTTGTGTATGATATAATTGATAAAAAAATATTTTAATAAATTAAAATGTAAATTTATACTTTTATCTTTATGATTAAATTTAATAGAAAATAAAATACATTTACTTATATATATATATATATATATATATATATATATATAAGTAAATGTATTTTATTTTCTATTAAATTTAATCATAAAGATAAAAGTATAAATTTACATTTTAATTTATTAATATATATATATATATATATATATATATATATATATATATATATATATATATATATATATATATATATATTATCAGAATTGGAATTGATTGTCATCCCCACACTTGCCAGCAAGCAGCAGTATCCCCACACAACCAATTACCATACCACACAGTCTTATCATTACAGTAGCATCATGCAAGACTTATTTGTTGTGATTTAAAACAAAGGTGGGTATTTCAATAATATTAAGTTCTCTTAAATCTCTTCAATTTATTGAAATTTCAATCTATACCCATCCTGCAATTACTATTCTACATATGCTCTTGATATTTGCGCAGAAGCAACAAGTAAGAGTTAAGTTATTGGTTTTGTTTCATATCCTAGTCTTGGTTATGTGCAAATATGAGAAACATTTTTAATAATTTATTGTTCATTGTATTATAACCTTATAGTTACATCTAATTTTATCAATATTCATTTCACTTTCAGAAAAATTCACATGCTAAAAAAAACCCTCTTGATCACTACACACATTTATTTTTTGTGGAAAAAAAAATAAAAGAGAGAAATGAAACATTAAAAATTGAGCAAAAATAAAATAAAAATAAGATACCTTAAGGAGAAATAAAAAATATTTTTGTTACGATATTATGCATGTAATTTTATTATTTGTATATTATTATTATTATTATTATTATTATTATTAAAATACCACAATTCGTAAGAAGAAAAATTAAAACTTTAAGGGATTAAGTTATAGAATATTTAATTCAATTCAATTCTCAAATATAGTTATAGGTACCTTATTGAGTTTCTTAACTTGTTTAAATTTTACTCCTAGGTTAATATCCTTTATTTATTTTGAAACCCATTTAATCGTTTCTATACATAATATATTTATAACATGTGAAGTGACTTGTGTGTGCTAGTTATTAACCATGACTAAAATTATTATTATTTTTAATTAAACAATTTCTATTTCCATTAAATTGTACTTATTTTTCATCGAAAATTTTCTATTTTAACTCACTTTTTACCTATTTATCTTTATTTATTTTTTCTGTTTTCTGTTGTCTTCATTTTTTTCCACTACCACACATACCATTAATATACTATTTATATTTATAGCCTAATTATATTTTTCTACTAGTAATTAAAGAAAAACACAAGAAAAGTAATTGACACCTTTAACGAGTCAATTTTGTAATAAGAATAATATACTAAAGCAAATATTATTTTAGAAATGTATATGAATAAAACCACTGAAACAAAAGGTTGAAGCTTGAAATGTGGGGGTGCGGGTGCTGATGCAACACTACTACACTGCACTCTTCTTAAAGCTTCCTCCAACACTTTATGCTTCGAACTGCATTTCCATATTCTGTTCTCTGCTTCCACTTGTTTAACAACAAAACCCATCATCACCGTCATTCATGCTTTCTTTCCTAATCACTTAGCTTAGAAACAATGCAAAGCTTCAACCCAACCGAATCAGAATCAACCTCACCACTCTATTCCCACTCTTCATTCATTCACCGGTAAATTACATACTAAAGTCTGCAAGAACCATTCACATGCAGCAACAACTGCATGTCTTAATTTATTTTTCTTTTGGTATTACAAATATAAAGTTGTGTAAAACAGAGTTTCTCTGTTTTTCTCTGCTCTGTAACAGGGGAAATGACGCCAACCCAAATCCCACGCGCTTCTCTGATCTTCAGCATTCTTTTCGGCAGCACGATGCTATTGATTTAAGCTCAAGTTAATACTCTCTTTCTATGTCTTCACCAATATATAAACACGCACACTTACACACAATGGTTCCTTCTCGGGTAGGAATTTTAATTTTTAACTATATTATATCCAGGTTCTGTGTTTGGTGCAAAGTCGAACAATATGGCTGTTGTTGCAAGCAACTTGCAGTGTGGGACATTCAACACGGTACCAGTTTTTCTCTCTTGTTTCTTCTCTAGTTATACATGTTTTTTTTTTCACGCGTGCCTTGTCTATTCTGGGTTCGGATGGGAATGTTTGTGTAGAACCTTGGAGGTGCAGAATTTGCTTCGACGGTTGTAGGGTGTGCTGAGACAGATTCTCAACACATGTATCAGAGAGGAAGCAGTAGCGCCACCATGCCCATGGGGAACCAGTATGTTGAGAAATGGGCAGATGATAGCCAGCACACTGAAGATACTTGCACAGACATCGACACCGATGATAAAAACCAAGTGGGTTTCTGAAAAATTATTTACTTGCTGTTACTGTTATGTATTGGAAATGGAAAGTCATTGTAAAGGCTTAAATGGGTTTTTGTCACTATCTTTTTCTTTTTAATTTTTTGAAGTTGGAAAATTTTGGTCTCTGGGGTGTTTTTCTGCTCAATTTGGTCATTCTGTGTGTTTGTCACACCTACTTACTCCACTTGACTACTAAAAAGTATCGCATCAGTTGGATTTTTTGCATCTCTATCAGTATAAATGTTTTGTCCAAAAAGATGCAGACGTACTTAACGGGATAAAAGGGAATGTGAATTGCTGATTTCAATGTATTTTTTGTTCAGTGTTTCTCTACCGTGTCTTGGGGCACTGGAGTTGGGGACGGGGCACTTGTAGTTGTGGACTCCCAGGATCAATGTAAGACGAAGGTTAAACCTGAAGACCAGAAGGTTTGTTTGATCCTTGTTTTGGTACTAAATCCTATGTTTAGCATTTCCTGTTTCGTTGCTGATAGCTTTATTTTTGTGAATGTTTTCTGTTAGACCGTACGTAGGCTAGCTCAGAATCGCGAGGCTGCTAGGAAGAGTAGGTTGAGGAAAAAGGTAATCGCTCAAGGAAGAACTTTATCCTAATTGACTCTTAATTCAGCAGTTTATTATTCTGAGTTTCATTGTGTTAGTTAGTTTCAATGTTACTACTTTTTGTTTCTCCCTGCATGTCACAATCACTGGGAGTGAATTAACAAGTTAATTTTTCCAGATAAGTGTAAGAATTATGTTAATGGAATATATTTGATTGGTTTATATGGTTTGATCATGAACAGGCATATGTGCAGCAGTTGGAGAACAGTCGAGTTAGGCTTGCACAATTAGAACAAGAACTTCAACGGGCACGTCAGCAGGTGTAAGATATTAAAGGTTTCTGGTAGATAATTTGCATCCATAACACATTTTTGCTGTTATCTTACTTGCTGTTTTTTATGGGTTGCTACGTTCTCCAGGGTGTTCTTGTTGCAAGTGGAATCACAGCCGATCGAGGTCATTCAGTTGTTGGAAATGGTAATATAAAAGATTGTTTTTCATTTGTAGTGGCAGAACATTGGTAATTCACTATTGAGTACATGTTTTCGAACTCTATCCAGTACATGTTTATACATGACAGTAATTATTGTTTGAAACTGCATCCATGGCTAAGAAAGAAGCTAAATTAGTTGATTGTATCGATACAATTTGTATATGGTAATTCGAGAGATAACTTTAACATAGAAATTGACATGATATTGGTAGAGTTGAAGCCTCAATCTTTGATTGTGTGGTGATTACTTTTATCCTTCAGGAGCTTTAGCATTTGACATGGACTATGCTCGATGGGTTGATGAGCATCAGAGGCTGATCAATGACCTAAGATCAGCTTTAAATTCTCGAATGGGTGATAATGAATTGCATGTTCTTGTTGATGGAGTTGTGGCACATTACGATGAATTATTCAGGTTGAAGAGCATAGGGGCAAAGGCTGATGTATTTCACATACTTTCTGGGATGTGGAAGACTCCTGCAGAAAGATGCTTCATATGGCTTGGTGGATTTCGTTCTTCTGAAATCCTCAAGGTGATTAACCATTTCAGTAAGTGAAATTTAGTCTCCAGAGTAAATAAATATTCAGTTGTTGATCAAATAATTTCTTTGGATATTCAGATAGTTAGAAACCAGCTTGAGCCATTAACTGAAGAGCAATTGATGGGAATTTACAATCTGCAACAGTCTTCTCAGCAGGCTGAAGATGCATTATCACAAGGCATGGAAGCATTGCAGCAATCTCTGTCAGACACACTCTCAACCCCCTCACAGGGACCATGTGGTTCTGGAAATGTTGCTGAGTACATGGGCCAAATGGCAATTGCATTGGGCAAGCTTGCCACACTTGAGAGTTTCCTTCATCAGGTAATACTAATACTTAGCACTTTATAATCTTTATTTGTATTTTAATTTCTCACTTTCAATAGTAGAATTCCACATCAGGCTTATGAGTTTGGTTCCTCTATGCTGTTACTATGTCAATTCTCACTAACTATGATCACAAACATTAAGAATTTGTTTGAATTGTATTCTGAGAGTTAGATGTTTCCTTTGTCAGGCTGATCTGTTGAGGCAACAAACTCTGCAACAGATGAGACGAATTCTGAGCACCTTCCAAGCTGCGCGGGCACTACTCGTCATAAATGATTACGTTTCACGGCTCAGAGCTCTTAATTCTCTATGGTTAGCGTGCCCTAGAGAGTACTAGGTGTCACACATATTCAGAACTAATCTTATCTGAAACATGCCTAATTACTGCACCTTGATTTGTACAACTCTTTAGCTATTGACAAATTTGTATATTGTTGGCATATTCAATGAATATTTTTCTATGCTATGCTTACACCACTCTTGAAAACAGATAGGTGTCACCTCTGCATCCTTCCACCTATTGCAAATAACTTCTACCAAAACATGGCTTTATTGATAGAAATAATTATAAATCATTTCATTCCCTTTCTCATCATCCATTTCTATATAAAAACAAAAGCTCTACATTGAAATGCGAACAATATGATGTGTTTTTTTATGGAACAGAACAGAAAATTACATTAAACAATCTGCACAAATTTTGTTTTACTCCCCTATAATAACTAAGATCTGTACATAAATGAACAGTAGTTGTACAAACTTTTCACCCTTTTATGTTCTGTAATTCTTCCACTGATGCAACATCATCATTGTATCCTATGCTACATATAGATTAAGATCAAGCATATTCAACTTCAACCAATCTATCTAAGATTCTTCAACTTTTGTTATCCACTGGTCTATAGACCTTTTTCCTGCTATTCAGTTTTCCTGCCAAGAATCAATAATGTAACTATTAAAACATTAATCTTTCTTTAAACAATTTCATCATATTTAAACTAGTGATGCAGATATAAGAAACTCTACCTGGTCTATGAATTTTTCTGGATGCCACTTGGGGAATGAACACCCCAGTACCCTTACCACCCTTCCATAAGTTCACAAGCCAAAGGGGTGGTGAACCAGAACCATGTCTTTCCCATAAACAAAAATTGCTTGGAGGTGGTGATGCGCAGCTAAATCTGAAAACTGACCTTGCTGAACCACCATCAGTGACATTTATAGAATTGAAACTTCTTGTTTGTAATAAATCAAAATCCTCGTTGTCTTCTGATGTCAATAGCAGAATCTGCCTCCTAATCTCTGCATAGAAAGTATCATCTTCATATTCTGCCTCAGACATAACACTAGGATCTGAATTCATCTCCATGTTGGGTTATGTTGCTGAAAAAGATGATAATTTTGGACGTGAAAATAAATGGGTGTTGAGGGTTATGTATATAGATAGATGAATAAGAGAGAAAAGAGATTAGTTTGAGGTCAGTGTTGTGAAAGTAGGCGTGTGTAAATCTGATATCCGATAGTGTCCAAGTTGGAAGAATATGTCCATTTCGTACGTTAGCAAATGTCCTGTGCTTTAAATCATATGATGCAATCATTAAATCTATAAGCCAAACCAAGTGGATCAGAACACACAATACAAGACATTTGTCAGTTAATTTGTAGCGACATAAATGGTCGTTATTTGTCACCAAACATCAACATCAGGCATGCTTATGGTTTGGGTTACCTTGTCATCAAAATTTTAAAATATCAAATTGTGCCATGTAACTTTCATAACCTGGAATTGTTTGTGATTCAAGTATTGGTAGATGTTAAATTAGAGTATCTTATTGGTGTTGCTTCACTTCTTATAACTACCATGTTAAGAAAATGTCCATCTTATATGCTGTTATTTGGATTGCTGAAACTCTCATCACACTATTAAAAAAATTAACTAAACTTTTATTCAATCTCTGTGAATGACTCTGCATATATTATGATGAACACATTCTCAACACGAATGGATCCATGAATGTGACACATATTCTGTACAAGATACTAGAAAAGTTTTCTCTCTGCACCCATAATTTTGGGGTTAAAGATAGAAAAATAATTTAGTTGTTAATTATCTTAGAGTAGTTGCTTAAAGTCACTAATTTCACTTGTAAAATCCAATTTATTGAATTATTGTGATTTGTGAGTTGTTGCTTTCTATCTATTAATATCTTTTTTTTATTATTTATCATTAAATTGTTGGATATTAAGAAGATGGAATGATTGAGATGCTACAGGGTCAGAAAGCTGTTGACAGAAGATCGTGGTGGACCATTTTCTCTGTGGGCCGTTTCAGAGTCATTCTTGTTGGGCTTTGGATACCATCAACACCTAAGGAAAAAAATATATCTGAAGAAAATGAAACATTATATGTAATATGGATTGGCTTGAAATTGAGATGTCATAAATAACTCATTTTTTTATTTAAATATTAAATATTTTATGATGAAAAAAAAGTAATAGTATTGTATAAGTGCAGGAGATTTTTTATTTAATTATTTTATCTTATACTTGTCCACGCTTTTTTTTTTCAAATGTTATTATGTCAATAATCAAAGTTTTAAATAATTGTTGTAGAAAAATGGTTTAAATAATTTAAATTAGATGGTATGGAATTATATGCTTGCTTAGAACAGTAGTTATTTATGTATTTATATACATGATTTATTTTTTCCTTTAAAATTAATCTGATTCTTGATTTGGTGCAGATAAATAAAATCTAATAAAAATAAATTATGTTCATTATGAATAGAATATACATTATTTTGTTCTCACTTAGATTATTTATCTAACATTTTTTGCATATCAAGCCTAATGTATTAGTCACGATAAATTGTTTTGTGTCCCATTTCTCATACTTCACCTTTTTCTATATAAAATAGTGAATGAATTTATAAATTACTAATTAATGTACATATCTCTCCATTTCAAGGGTTACTATACCTCTCAGAGTTACATTTATCATTTCTATTGTTTTTGAAGGGTCTTGTTTGTATGAATATGATACAGTGTTTGAAACTAACATAAATCATCAAATTACTGTAACTGAAATAATTTTTCTGAATGAAAATGAGATGTACGTCATTTTTTGTTTATTCATCCGTGGGCCGTGTCATTTTGGATGGGCTTTGAATAGCATCAACATCTAAAAAAAATATAATCCAGGAATTCCAGCTTCACCTAAAATCGCATTTCATTAAATTTGAAGGTCTAAAATATTTGTTATTTATTTTAACAAATTTGATACGAAAGATCTTACACACCTGAATATAATTGGAACCGAAATAAAAAGTTTTTACAATGATAATTATAATTACACTCGTTACAGTAAGCATCTTTGTGTCAATTCAATTGTTATCAACACAGAAAATGTTTATTGAGTTAAAAAAATACATTTTTCTTATTGACTTTCATCCATGTTACCAATTCTTCTCTGTTACATTCTCTGCCACTATTCATCTAAACAAGGACATAATAATTGAAAGCAGAATTTGAAGATTAGAATATGCAATTAGTTTATTAGATTCTTTCACCAAAATGACTATACAATACAATGCCGGATTGTGTTAAATTGAGTTAAACTTCAAATAACTCTTAAATTTATTAAAATGATATTATAGTGATGTCATAACTATTGTATCACCCATTACAAATATCTCTCGGTATTGTTACATGATACACAGTGAAGCTAAGAAGCTAATACTACAACTCTATTAATGATAGACCCTACTCTATTAATAGGTATATAAATAGAATAGTTGAAGGTGATTATTGGATACTAGTGTAACACAGGCGCTATCGCGCCTGTGTGTATATATTTTTTAAATATACGTGATATTATATTAGTAGGTGATAATATGATAATGTTATTAAGTTAATATATATATATATATATATATATATATATATTAGAATTATATTTATTAAAAATAAAGTGAAATACATCAGAACAGATAAAAGAATAACCATTAATAAATAAAGAAGAAGTAGAGACATCTGATTTTATAAAATTTTTGTAAAAGTAACGGTCAATTTTAAAAAATTTAAAAAATTGTTATATTTAAAGGGTAAAATCGGTATTTTAAAAAGTGGACACAAAAAGGGGAATCCCCTTTATATATTGTTATAGATGTTTGACTGTATTAACTGTACTTGAAGGTGGTTGGATGTTTGACTTTAGAGTTACTCGTTATCTCAGTCTCTAATGTCTCACCCTACTCCACCCTATTGGAAGCAAAAAGTTTCATGTCCAATATCAAACCATAACCATCGTCATATTTGATGGGTGCAGGAACATTTTTTTACTCACGTTGTGTTTTAAGGTGCCATGAGAAACATATTTATAGTTGCAAGAACACATATGGAGTTTACCTTCATGTGCTACATATAGAGAAGATTGTTATTCTGCAACCACAAAAGCAAGATACTCATGACTGAAAAAATATACGATTAAATTGAAAAAACACGAACACAAAGATACGATTAAACTGAAAAAATATAAAATACAAAACATGACGTGTATATATATATATATTCGAAATTATCAACTAACATATTGTCAACTAAAATTAAAATAAATCTAATATATTTATCTAATATCAAAAAAACAAAAAATAATGATTATATAAGATTTGTTGTTTATTTTAATTATTATACTAGAAACTTATATAATAAGTTTATAAGTTTATGATTTTTTTTAAAAATCATTAAATTTGCAGTTGTCGGACATGAAAAACATGATTTATGAGGCATGTCCGAACTTCTTAGCTAATAATTGTGGTTGACAATTTGATTATAATTTTCAACCATTATTATATATATAACTCACAAGAAAAAAAAGTCAATAACGCTTACGTCTTCCTCTAGGTTTTTATATAGTCCTTCAAAATTGGATTTTGATTTTCAAAATTGCACTTTTGGCCATTATGAAAGTCTTCCACAACTCTTTCCACATTAGAAGAACGGATTCTGAACTCTAAAATGGCATCATTCCATTGTTGAAAATAAGAAAAGAAAGTGAAGAAGAAGATGCATGTATGTAACTGAAAAGGCAAGCATGATTCATGCACAACGAAGACTGTTTCTTTTTGTGAAGATAAAATGAAAAGAAAAAGACTGGCAATAAGGTCTGACTTTGGCGTGCTTTATTGAAGGTTCACCCAGGAGCAAGTTCAATGGATATCCTCAAAATGGGTGACCCTAGCTCATCACCACAAACTAAACTTCAATTATCACTCTCTATGAAATATATAGAATGAGTTATATTAATTCAACTTCTAATGTGTCATGTCTCCACATTGCTCCTCAAATGGTGTTAATGGGAGGCAACCTAATGTTAGCCCCTAATGTTTGCATGCCACTAAGCTCACTTCTTTCTTTCAAATGTCAATAATGTCATGCTACTTATTCTTTCCAACCTTGCCCTACATGTTCATAAGTGATTCCTCAACAGAAGCATAAACACTTCAATTTTTAAATTTTTTTTGTCTTATTTCTTTGTACTCACATGCCTACTATAAAGTTCGGATACGGACACGAAAATACAACTAAATTGAAAAAATATCGGACACCGGACACAAAATATATGTATATATCAATTCCAAACTTTCAACTAATATATTATAAACTAACATAAAAAAGAATCTAATTTATCTCTCTAACATCCAAAAAAAATGAAAAATAGTGATCACATAAGACTTTTTCCTCATTTTTATAATCATAATAGAAATTTATGTGATAAATTTAAAAGTTTATGAATTTTTTAGAAAATCATTAAATTTGTAGTTATTAATAATGTGTTGGAGTCATATCAAGATCATATCAAAGACAAAAAAATATCTTTAAATTGGACATTTTATTTACACGTGTGTCATACAAGTACGTATATCAGTGTCCAATACGTGTCAGAGAGTGTGATGCGACTTCATGTACCTAAACTTGGTATGTTTATAAGCAACAAGAGATTTTCCATCTCCTATTATAACCACAGTATAGAATGATAGAAGGTAAGGGTGAGTTAAGGAAAATTGAATTAAAAGAAGATGGCATATGCATAGTTACATGAACATGGCTGAAGACAGTGAGAATGAACCCTGCATCTAACAACAAGAAAAAAAAAGGACCAAAAGTCAAACATCAGCGTCTGAGGCGTAATCATGACACATCCTATGTAGACGTTCTCATTCTGTTTAATTAGCTGCTGATCGGGTAATTTAACAGTAATGTGTGCACCATAACTGACAAAATGGATTATTCACTTACCTAATGTCGGTAGGAAAACTTTTCTCAATCTTTTTACACATTTTTTAAGTATAGCCTGAAGCAAATCAAACACAAAAAGAACTCACGTTTAGGTAATTTGATTCGAGTTAAAACTTTAGAGTGAGACCCTCCACTGCATTTTGTAAAGTGGATTGGTCTATTTGCAAACTCTGACACGCACCAACCAGCCACTTTCTAAAACCTGTCAATGGTTCAGCGTCAGTGTGTGTCTTTTTAGGTTGATGCTTCCCAATTAGGCAGTGGAAGGAACGAGTTACGAAAATTGGAGGCGCATTGAAAATTTGGAAGACCCTCCACATGTGAATTCACGTGGAGACATGTGGCATGAAAACATTCATTCATCCTTTCTCCACCCCCTTTTTCACCTTTTAAGTTCCACTCACTTTGTATATATATATAAGCAAACCATAGCGTGAGGTTGCAAACTGCAAAACCAGTCACCGAAAATTTATTCATTCCTTGCTTTCTTTCTTTCTTTCGTTCTTTTCTCTCAGCCTCTTGCATCACAAGAAAAATAATGGCTACTCTTACCTCAAACGTATACCTTAGCCCACAATACAATGTTCCCAAAGACCATCATGGTTGTGTAGTTGAGGAAATAGCAGGGCTTATTAGAGTTCACAAAGATGGACACGTGGAACGACCACAAGTTCTTCCATGTGTCACTGCCAGTACTATGAATCCAGAGCTAAACGTGACATCTCGAGACATGGTCATTGACAGTGCCACAAACACATGGGCACGTTTTTACGCTCCAAGTTGCCAACACGAGTTGCCATTGCTCGTTTATTTCCACGGTGGAGGGTTTTGTGTTGGGTCAGCAGCATGGAGTTGCTACCATGATTTCCTTGCAAGGCTATCTGCAAAAGTGGGGTGTGTGATTATGTCAGTGAACTATCGATTGGCCCCAGAGAACCCTCTTCCAGCACCCTACGATGACGGATTAAAAGCCCTAACGTGGGTGAAGCAACAAATGCTATATCAGCAACACAACAAGGGTAGTGGTAGTGACAGTGAATGGTGGACTACAAAGTGTAACTTCTCCAGTGTCTTCTTGGGCGGGGACAGTGCTGGCGCTAACATAGCCTACAACGTTGCCACAAGGGTAGCTGCATGTGATGGTGCTGCTTTAAGGCCTTTGAATCTGAAAGGTCTTATTTTGATACAACCCTTTTTCGGTGGGGAAGTAAGAACAGGTTCTGAGAAATGCATGGCTCAATCATCGGGTTCTGCTTTGAACTTGGCAGCATCTGACACTTATTGGCGCTTGGCGTTACCCTGTGGTGCGAACCGTGACCATCCCTGGTGCAACCCTTTGGTGAAAGTGAAGTTGGAGGAGTTGAAGTTGTTGCGTACCTTGGTTTGCATCTCGGAGATGGATATATTGAAAGATAGGAACTTGGAGTTTTGTGATACTTTGGTGAGAGCAGGGAAAAGGGTTGAGTATGAGGTGTTCGAAGGTGTTGGACATGCGTTTCAGATTTTGAGTAAGTCTCAGATATCCAAGAACAGAACTAAGGAAATGATGGCTCGTGTTAAGTCCTTCATGACTCTCTGATTCTCTATTTCACTGTTCTGCTCTCTCTCTCTCTCTGTATAAAACTAATTCACTCTTCTGAAAATTAAACTGCCTATTGTAAATTTCTGAATCTTCAACAACTGTACTATATAATGGAAACATTTCTCAGAGGTAATGAACGAGATTGTATATACACAGTTGTCCTCGATTTAATTTGAAGTGAAAAATGAGATTAAGTAATTTTTGTTATGAATTATTGGAATTTTTTTTTTTTTTTTTTTAAGATGATTGATTGAAGATTTTAATTGAAACAGTTATCTGTGACGAGATTATTGTTCTCACTGTTATTTGAGGTAAGTTAGAAAACTCGAGTTAATTTTAGAAGAGAAATGGATACACTATTTATGCAGAGGTTTTCCTTCAAAATATCCATGCATAATTGTGTCTGGTGAAAAAATTCAAATGGAAAGTCATACGATACGACGATGATACTGTGACTTTTATATTTATTTACTTTCATATTTTTATTTTCTGATATAATTTAGTATAAATCATTATATTATTATTTTTTTTTAAAGAATCAATGACACACTAAATTATATCTACGACATAAAAATGAAAGTTAAAAAATTGTAATTAAAATATTATTCTCCTATAATTTTCCTGCTAAAAAAACTTAACTGCACTTGGTAATGGACAATAGAAAATTCATTGTTTATTGGACCGAAAGGGAATTATAAATCAAGCAAATTTTAATTGAATTTTAAATTCAAGAATATTATTGGGAAATTGACCTTTGTTTATTTTCACTTCTAGCATTTAAAGTTAGTCTTACAACTGTATCTGTTACCCAATATCTAATTAAAGAAAAAGAAATCCTTAATTGAAATTTGTTCAAAGCAGGAATAAGTTTTAGTTTCCAAAATTTTTTGTCATTTTTAAATCTCTAATATTTTTAATCTTTTTTTATTTTTGTCATTCATTCTAGCTTGTTTAATAGGATACTAATAAAATAAATAATATTAATTTAAAATAATTTGATTAAATGCATAATCTAATTATGTAATGGTATGTATTAATACTTTGCACGAACAAGGTAATTATGTGTTTTATCCACTTTTGTTCTTATTCCAACCTTTTAATAATACATTGTAACTAGAATTATAGGATTAAAATTGCCTTTAATTCCTTATTCTGTTCAATTTGTTGGTAGTTAATTGAGTAACTATAGCGCTTGTTATTCACCAGCTAAACTAGAATAAATTCTTTCACGTATATACGATAGATTATATAAGTATTGTTTTTAGCTCTTAAACATAATATAATTTAGCTAGTTACTATTATTTATCAATATATACAAAAATAAAAAATTAAAATGATGTCATGTTTGATAAGATAGATCCATAGCCCCATGCCACCCTAATCTAAAACTTGTTAATAATGATGGGTTAAAGAAACATCTGAGAATTGTGACAAGTCTCCACATGTGAATTCACGTGATGTGTGGCAACATTTCATAATCACTTGCGCTACACTTTCTCACTTCAGACAAGCTAAATTAATGATTCATTGTAAATCATTAACATTCTGTTTCAACCGTGAATTTTTACCGACTAATTTACTTTTGTAAGTTTTGAAATATTATGATAAAAATATATTGTTTGAATTTCTTTTATAGAAAATTAAAAATCTTATAATTTTATGAACAGATCTTCCTTTTTGGTAAATTGGGCTCAGTCTGTGGTTTACCTGTTTCTAGTCTGATAATATTTTCTTTCGACAAAATGTTTAAAATGTCTGAAGTCCTTTAAATTTTCACATAATTAAATAAACACGACGATTAAATGTTTAAAACAGTACGAGTACGACGAAACAAACGAAAAGAGTCCATACCCCATACGGGCGCAAGTGCCCTGATTAAAATCAGAAAGCCAAGAGAAGAAGGCTCGAACTACTGAGGCCTCTGATGATGGTGTGCTTGGATAGTGTTTGAAAAATGCAATTCATTTGCCCAGAATTACAACAAGGGACAACGACAAAGAATCTATGAAGAATACAACCAAGAAAAAACACAACATATGGAAATTAGCATATAATGGAAACTAAATCACATCAATTGTCAATCACTAGTTACTCAGATAAATAACCCATTCAATTATGACTGAAAAGCGCTAAACATAACTATGCAGTGTTACTTGTGATAGTTGGAAATATTACATCTCTTGACGTTTTCAACCTAAACGCGTGTTGAACCATTCCTGCCTAGCTAGACATCATGACATGATCAATTGCCTGTAGTGCTTGGTTAGAGAAAAATCGCACATCAACATCAGGATCCTCACTGAGCTCAACCAGGCATGGACGAATAGTCTTCTCCACCACCTGAATGACAATGATGTTCGAAGTAAGAGTCGAAGACAAACAAACAAAGATGAGAAGAGAATGGAAAACACAAGTATGATACTTACAGACTGATCAACGATGGGGAAGATGGACTCTAGTACCTTTGCCACATTGAACTTTATATTGGGCACTCTACAAGGGACAAAAGGGAAGTAAATATGAATCAGAACTGTATTGACTCGTCCACTATGGTATATACCCAGAATTCAAAAGGTGAAAAAATACCGGTCTTTTGAAGCAGCAACAACCACCGGTAACAACTTTGAACATGTGATTTCGGGCCCCATTACAGGAGCAAGCAGAGAGATAGCACGAAGAATAGTCATTCGATACAAATAGTGTGGATTGCTGCTCATCTCCAAAACCTGTTCCAAACATTCCATATTGATACTACTGAAGATGTATTTAGGAAAATAGAGAAGGTAATACCACATTGAAAACAAGCATTCCAATGTAAACTTTCTTCAGACCCGGAATAGGTAGGAACCTAAAAAGCCCAGAAGACAACCTTACAGTGAAAATTCGAAAAGGGCTGGACCAAATTCAGGAGAGACAAAGGGAAAAGAACAAAACAACCCAAATATATTCATTGTTCAACAGAACTTCACTATATCTGGTTACACATCAGACTACAAGATGATAATCATTTACGAAGGCTCTTGAATTAAGGCTAAGTATAACCCAACGCTAAAAACTAGCTTTGAGGTAAGAATTGTTCAAGCCTTTATAGGCTCTACATTAATGATATTTATAGTCACTGTATGATCTCAACACATTCTACGTGCCCACGATTGAAATATTGAGCACAAACATTGTAGGAATTATTTTGAATTTTGCAGCCACAAAGCCTCACAGGCCAGTTCTTTTTTTTTTTTTTAACAGTTGAGAGAGGCCAAGTATTGGATATATGATAGCCTCCAATACCACCTTGAATTTGAGCTTGGGCTAACTCAAAAAAGGTGAGGATTGTCCATGCCTTTATAAGGCCTATTTTCGTCATATCAAGGTGTGATATCAGTAGAGCTCAGAAACATGCACATCTATGCATTATTGAACTGAAGTTTAGTAATATTTGGTTTGGACTAATATCAGGACTCCAAGACCATCTCTGGAGGCCAAACAAACAAGTTATGGATAAACTCTATCTTTTACTAATTTTAGATACAATCCAGAGGTGAGTTTGCAATGAGAACTGATAACTTTTTCTTACTTCATCTTTAATTAAGCACCCAGACAATAGATGATTCCTATTATTTCAGTATTTCGGAAAAGAAAATGCTGTACTTAAACTGAAACAAACCAAGATGACCGCAGGCTTATTTGAGCTCAACCTAGACACATGCAATGCAAATAGTGGAAGATTTTGCATCCTGTCCCCAACTCCACTTCCAATGATGACACATGAGCAAGTATTGTATTTCAGGAATCCACTTGAAGACAAGTAAGGTCATTCACTTCTAATGATATTGCTACAGTATTTTCTAAAATTTATTTTTTTAAGCAAAAAAATGAAACCATATTAAATTAAAAAAGGTATAGAAGTCAACTACTGCCAGGATAAACATAAAGACATGCACACATACACACAAAGACAAATTAATATTTTGACATATATTGGTGTCTCATGCCATTAACAACAAATTAAGCAAATAGATGGACCTGAGGTATTATGTGCTGCATTGCCCACTCGGGACCAAATTCCTCAGCAAGACGTTTCAAGTTGTTAGCAGCTGCTTCACGAATTGAATGAACCTACAATAACTAAGGCGATTAACGAAAGTAGTCATGTGCAATGTTAGTCCCAAAAAGCTCACACCAGCAAGGAAATGGAGAGCACAAACCTTATCCTGCAACCATTGCATGCAAAGAGCACCAAGCTTGTCATCAAAAAACCCAACCCCCAACTGACTTGCCAGTAAGGGTATATATTCTATAATTGCAAGCCGGACCCTCCAATGCCTATCCTCAGCAAGCTCAACAATGGCTGGTAATAAAGATTGGGATAACAGGTCAATCCCGATAACCTGCAAGAATAAAAGATTGATCAAAATGTATTTGCATTCTAGAATTAACGATAGCTGCAGACATAAAAGAAAAAGGTTGCCAAAGAAATGTAGAGTATTCTGAAAATGAAAAAGTAACTAAATAAATTATAACAACCTGATTCACTTGATCAAGCTTGCTGATAATATTCAGGCGTACATCAGGAAATTCATCCTTCAAAAGTGAAAGGAAAATAGGAAGAAGCTGCTCAATTGTTGCTTCCTGCAAGGATGACAAGGTAGAACTGAGACTAATATTTGAATCAAAACTACTACAATAATGATTAGCCCATAAAATAGTTTTTATGGACTATTATTTTATCAGAGAAAAGAAGATGGATACAAATTTCAGAGAGTAATACAGAAGGTAATTCAGTACGAGGGACGAAAGGCAGATAATACCACAAGGTAACACAAGCAGTCAAGCACAAGAAATAGGTTAGATTAATTTGTTAGTTCCTGAATTATTTTAGAATTTTTTAAATAGGATGCTATTACTTTAGACGTTTGTAATTAGATCCTGAACTTACAAATCATTTTTAATTGGGACGAGTAGATTGGCTGTTTTCACAAGAAATAGGTTAGATTAATTTGTTAGTTCCTGAATTATTTTATAATTTTTTAAATAGGATGCTATTACTTTAGACGTTTGTAATTAGATCCTGAACTTACAAATCATTTTTAATTGGGACGAGTAGATTGGCTGTTTTCACCAATGGCAAAATATGAGAAACAAACAAAGAATGTCAAGTGAGACATTGATAACACTCATGAAGTTTATGACTCTAGGATACCCAGATACTGCAGTAAGTCTAGATTTGGCAGTAAGGCTCTTTCTTTCCTTCAATTCATGTTCCAAGAATGGGGGATAATGTGGATTTTAAAAATTGAATCATGAACCATTGTACAAGCCAATCAAACCTGCAAATGACCTCTTTCCCTATATAACTAATTAATATTAATGGCCTACACACAAACAGTCTCAATTGTGGAAAGTGTAAAACATAATCAAGTTTAGGTTGCGTTGTGCACGACAATACGCATTTGGACCAACTTCACTTGAAGAAAAAATCACCCCCTTTTTCAGCAACTTTCTAACAGAACTCTGAGAGGGGAAATAAGTTTTACCGAAATTTTCATAAAAGAAACTATTAATTACTTTGAATAGCCCCAAGCACATGACAGGCTTCACCTTCATAATATGGATAGTACATATTCCTGTCTAGAGCATAATAACTACGGATACTGCTATTTGATACGTACATACCTTTCCTAAGACTGGTGCCATTCCCATTATCACTGAAGCCAAAGCAGAACGGACATGCTGTGAAGAATCGGATGACAATTCCTGCAAAAGTAAATCCCAAGAATTTACACCTGTACATATAAATTTAGCATACTGAATTGTACAACTAAAACCAAGGAAAGCCTCCAAACAACGTGTTAGAATTTCTTTTCCAGAGACGCATACCTTCACACAAGGAAGAATATGCTGAATTGAAAGTTCTGGATTTAAAATCCGGCAAAATTTGGTCACTTTTCCAGCAGCTGCTATGCGTACTTCGGCCTCATTGTCTCGGAGCAATCGCACATAGGCAGGTACCAATTCCGTTCTTCACAAACAGTAGTTACAAAAAATCTTAAGAAAAATAAATATATTGCTTTCGATTCAGAGTTTGTCCTTCGTAAAACGAGAAAATCAATATAGAAATCGCATGATTTAGTGTATCATATCATGAATGAATTTGGACCCTCTCCCGTTTGACAGAAATAGGAGAATCCTATTTAATAAATCTAACAATTTATCACATTTATCATTAAAGCTAACTCTTGAAATTAGAACAAATTAAAATTATAAAAAAATGGGAGTCTACTTTAGTGCGATAATAGGTTTGTTAGTTTTCATTTCAAATGCATATAAGTAATAAACAAAATAAATAATTAAAATTTATTGAATATGACTTCTCCTGTTAATCACGAACAGGAGAGGATCCAGATCCTATCATGAATATCCAAAATACCAGCCAGTGAACTGCATTCATAAGTCTTCATACAATATGTTCACATAACATATCATCATGATAGAAAGACTCGCTGCATATGTAATATTCACCAAAATAATAATAATAATAGTAGTTTATACCTGGTTGGTTCAGGGCCTACAGCTTCACAAAGTTCATACAACTGATTTGCAACCATGTAACGCACACGCCAAGACTTGTCCTATCCACAATGAAATTAAAATCACATAAATAACACTGTAAAGACATGCAAATGCAAGAGACTAAATAGCTAAGCATACATTTGGGAGTTGGAAAGGAAAGATGTAAAATGAAATATAGATTCAGTTTGTAATTTACTTTAGCAAGGGTAAGATTAAATTACGATTTGCTCTACCATTTTTGGATGTTCAAATAAACATGAAAGAATAAAAAAGAAAATGATTTTAAACTTCCATAAATTTACTATCCCTCCCTCTGTCTTACAAAATTTGTATTTATACAATGAAAGTTGTTTCAATTTGCCTCTCACTTTAGCAAATCAAAAAGGTAATTTTTACTTTATTTCGCCCTTGCCTGTTTAATCTCTAATAAAATACCTAATAACAACATATATTAAATTACTCTTTTCTATAACAAGTTCGTATTATTAACAATTTTTATTAACATCAGTACATCGCTAATTTCCTAACATTTTGATCCGTTAGCATGACGATTTTTTTCCAAGTAATTCAGAATGGCCAGAAAATCATTCCTCGTCCCCAAAACCTTTCTGTAATTTCTTTCACATAAAAGATGTATGAAATTCCGTAGTGTCATTTTAAAAGATACATCGTATTCCATAGATTCCAGGAATTTCAGTAAAAAGAAAAAAAGTTTAAGGTTATGTATTGATGACAATAAATTTTACTAGTTTGAAGGGGGTGACTCTCAAGTCACAGGTAATATATAACATATTACCTGGTAAAGCACATAGCTTGGAAGCTGAATCGTCTATATAGAAAATATGATATGAGCATAATGACAAAAAGATATTAATTATAGATAATCATAGCTTTTGCCCACTCCTAAATGTACTGATAAGCCCATAACTAATGTGTATAGAAGAAAGCCATGAGGACCAAATGATAAGGATAAAGGCCTAATAGTGCATAAGAGAAAGAAGGAGGCATGGAAGGGAACAATTTGGTTGAGAAGGGAGAGGGAATTAACAGAGTGATCAGGCATCGCTGGGGATTGGGGAAATGTGATGTGATGAGAGCTCAAGAAGGTTTCTCTAATGAAAGGATCAACTATCATAAGCTTCAACCATGGATTCTTTGTTTTATGAAATAGGTTTGGTCTGCTTTAAGGTGTGGAAGATTTGTACATCATGGTTTGGTACTCATCTTGGAGGTTTCTTGGTGATGAGCAATACCTTTGATGGAAAGGATATTTTGGTTGATGTGTTATTGGGTTATGATCTGTTTATTTTTCAAGCAAGAGAGTGGTGATTTTGTGACATTTGGATGGTGCTTGGTTGGCCAAAGTTAAGACTATGGCACTGAAATAATGGAGAAGAAGAAACAAGACAGAGAAAAGATAAGACTAAGAGAAATAAAAGTAAAGATTAGGGAAAAAAATATCACCTTTGAGAAAGATGGTCTTTCTTGGAATCTATTCAAAAATATGAATCAAGATTGACTAGGAATTAGAAAAGTTAAGACTATGGCACTGAAATAATGGAGAAGAAGAAACAAGACAGAAAAGATAAGACTAAGAGAAATAAAAGTAAAGATTAGGGAAAAAAAGATCACCTTTGAGAAAGATAGTTTTTCTTGGAATCTATTCAAAAATATGAATCAAGATTGACTAGGAATTGGAAAAGTTAAGACTATGGCACTGAAATAATGGAGAAGAAGAAACAAGACAGAGAAAAGATAAGTCTAAGAGAAATAAAAGCAAAGATTAGAGAAAAAAAGATCACCTTTGAGAAAGATAGTTTTTCTTGGAATCTATTCAAAAATATGAATCAAGATTGACTAGGAATTAGAAAAGTTAAGACTATGGCACTGAAATAATGGAGAAGAAGAAACAAGACAGAGAAAAGACTAAGAGAAATAAAAGCAAAGATTAGGGAAAAAAAGATCACCTTTGAGAAAGATAGTTTTTCTTGGAATCTATTCAAAAATATGAATCAAGATTGACTAGGAATTAGAAAAGAATTTAGCACCACTCATCTTCATGAGATAAGCATGAGATAAAGGTAATTTGCCGCTTGAGACCTAACTCTCAAAATACGAATTCTAAAAGAGAGAAATTTTCTACTTCTCACAAACTTAAGCATAAATGCTTTCTATTGATTTCCATCCAAAAGTGTTTACAAAATGGCCTAAAGCACTCCTTATATAGGAGGTGTGTGGGAAGGAAGCCAAACACTACCCTCCCCCTCTATGTGTAACCAAACACTAGGTTACTAATTAAGAAGTCTTATCCTTACATCCTTCCTAGCTATCCTTATACCCAAACACAGGGTTTATTACATGAAAATTAGCTACTTTCTTCAAAAGTTTTCTAATACTGTAGAGCTCCTCCGTTGCCTCCCTCTCTTTATCTTTATCCATAGCTTCTCCTCCTTGATGCAATCCGTCCTTATTCATGATCATGCAATTATGAATTGAGATCTGAGGGGTGACGGATGTAAGGAATAACTTGGGAAAAGGCTGGGTAAGTAAGCTGACTTGAGGCAGGGTCTTTACTATCCTCTGCGTTATCAATTTTAATGTTCAATCGTTCTCTTGTCCTATCTCTCTCTCTCACACACACACACATATATATAGTTAGTTAGTTAGTTTCTATCACATACCTGGGAGAAGTTCACAATAACCGGTAGAATATGTGCAACACAATCTTGTGGCTCCAATAGCTTGCCTAGAGCAGCACAGCCCTCCACAGCCAACAATCTGACAGAATCTTGATCTGATCCAAGATTACAAGAGCATATTAAAAAAGTAAAGCAAATTCAGGAGACTCTACAACAAAATAACATGGTCGATGAACTAGACAAATGACAGACACTTTCTACCAAAAAAAAAAAACAAAAATATGTATTCACTTACCATCTTGAGTTAGATCCTCAAAAATTGACATGACATCAGCCTTCAAATGAGCATACTCAACAGTTGCAGCAAATTTACCAAGATTTGATGCAGCCGACCTTCTAACCATAGGCATGTCATCCTGACATAACTGACTGTATATTGATCTCAACTCTGTTTTTGCTGTTTCCGGTGCACTAGGGTATGCAATATGAAATAGTCCACATGCAGAGACTCGGGCAGTAAACCATTCACCTGCTGCTAATCTCTGAACAAAAAAGTAATAGCATGAATTGGACAGAATGTGAACTCGGAAACAACAAAATGTCATGAATGCAGATCCATTAATCAACCAGTTTCTCATTAAGTATCAGGTTATTCAGGTGATAGATTTTTTTCAAACTCCCATAAAATAAAAAGTAAAGTTAATATGATAATCAGATTCGCTCCAAACCATAAATGAAATGGAAAAATGTCAGATATAATAACATTAACTGACCTTCACTAATGGTATAAAATATTCAACTAAATCACTCTCCCTCATTTGAGATCCAATTCTACAAAGTGATTCCACAGCTTTATCTCTTACACAGGTCTCCTCAACAGTGCAAAGTGTCTCCAGTGGTGGCAGCAACACACTGGCATGTTCCACTCCCCCAACATAAGGAATGAAAACTCCCAACTCTTCTGCCATTGCAAGAAGTACCTCATCATCATCATCGTTGTTTTCACTCAAAAATGGAATTAATTCTCGACGGGTTCGCTCCTCCCCAAGTGCACGTGCAATTGTTGATAGCCTGCGAATCGAGTTTAACCGCAGCTGAATGTCATCATTTTTCAACTCATCTATAAGCACTGCTATTGGATAGAGTGGTTCGTCAGCCATAGACATTTTGCTTTGTTCCCAATATTTCTGGTAGAATCAACAAATCAATCAAAGTACAGTTATTAGTGCACCAAGCATCAAACACTAGTACATCAACATACCAGCATTAGTTAAATGTATAAATCATTAAAACTTAAAAACCTTGAACTTGGAACTCCATCTTAATTAACTAATTCCATACATGTTACTTCACCCAATTTTCTTCAGCTTTAGTGAAATGTATAAACCATTAAAACTTAAAAACCTTGAACTTGGAACTCCATCTTAATTAGCTACTTCAATACACATTACTTCACCCAATTTTTTCAGCTTCAGTTAAAGTAAAGCATATAAAACCAAATCAAGAGTTTAATAGCAGGCAAGTAGCAACTGCAAGTTCAAATTGCATGCTTAGTGTGCACACGAGCACAACTACAATATTCAATTAAATTTACTTAGGGTTCTCCAACTTAGAAGACATGCATGCTACTCTAAAAACATGTCAAAAGTTCATAAAATCAAAATAATTGAAAATCCAATATCAAAATATTTAGTGAAAAATTGAAAGAAAGAAACCTAGTGTGTCAAATCAAGACAGGAAGAGCAAAACATTGTACCGTGTAGAGTGAAAGTGTCAATATCTTTCGACTTCACAAGCTACGGAAACGCAAAGATGGAGAAATTGCGACCTTCTTCTAGTAGATAGTTGGATATAGTTGAAAAATAATCTCAAAAAAGCATCACTGCAAGGTGCTATGCATGAACACTGGAAACCCTAAAACCATGGAAGAAAGAGGAAGAAGACTATAGAGGGAAGCAACGTGGTCGCACACAAGAATGCATTGGAATCACCTATGCTGGTCTGAGTTTAACTTTAAAACGGTGCCGTTCAGGAAGTTCACTCGGTTTTGTTTTTTTACATTTTCAACTAAAATATTTAAAAAAGATATCACTCCCTCCCATATTGTTTCGAATTTTAGAAGAAAAAATATATATTTTTTACGATAAAATATTAAATATTCACTCTGTCATTATTAGTTATTTTGAACTTAGAAAAAAAAATAACAGGATACAATTTGATTATTATAAAAAAAATTAAGAGATGTATTTAGTATAGTAATTTCTGAAAAATATTTTTATTGAAAAGTATAACAGTTTGTTATGATTTCCAGTACCACTTTAGTATATGTGAAAAATTTAAACACGCACAAGACCGAACAGGAGTAATAACCAGCGGATGTTAGCATTTTGTCTGCATAATTAATAGAAGAAAAACAGAAATAAAATAAGTTAAAAGGCAAAAAAAAAAGTGTTATTTTTGGATAAATAAAAAATAATTGAGAAAGAAATAAAAAGTCCTTTAATTAAGTAAAAGAATAGTTGATAATGAATAGAGTAATAAATCAATTGTATAAAAACTTTATTGATTAAAAACTTGAATTTTGCTTCTATTTCATCTCACTCATAGGAAAAAAAAGTGTTGTAGATGTAAGATCACCTAAAAGAAATTCCTTCTTACTTCTTCACTCAAATAAACTATAAAAAAATTGAAATATCACCACCAAAACATACATAAATAATTTATGTTTTACCTAGTTTACTAAAATTATAGTTTTGTTTCCGTAATTTATAATCATTTTTAACTTCTAATATACAAGTTTATATTATAATTTATTTGATCGTACTGTATTAAGATTTATCAAAATAACAACAATGAAGCTCAAACTTGATGCATAGAAGTTATTTTTTATATTAGAGTATAAACAATTCCACTAAAATTCACTTTTGTAAAACATTAATTTTCTGTTTTAATCTTTCAATAATATTAATTATCTCATTTTCTTACTATCTGACTTAATCATGCAAGACTAGAGGACACATTATAAAATAGTTAGACACGGCATTTTGGTTAAATTCTATTTTCTTTTATACTTGTTGTGTTTTTCATACTTACATGAAAGGTACAGAATACATCCAGAAATCTTTAGTGCGTGTCTGGTTCTATGTAAGTGATGTAGAATTGATTAGAATTAATTTTTTAGATGATTGATTTCCATTTCCAAAATTAATTAAAGGATAAAATATTCACATCGAATAAGAAGTAACTAATTTTTATTTATGCGTTATGCGTTGAAGAATTAATTTTGCTTGAAATCAATTCTCCAATGAACCAAACACACTCTTATTATGATAGTTTGTTTAAATTTCAGCTAGTGTTCTTGGCTTTGTCCTTAAAACCTTTTCTCATGCTCAAGTTCTTGTGTAATCTCTGTAAATAGAAACTCATATTACACTATTTCATTTCAGCAGATTGAAAAGACACATTCACATACCAAAACAAATCAGAGATGGTTATTCTTAAATCGTACAGAGTACATACAGATGAGATATCTTGGACTCTGAGTTTGAATCCTCCCACTTTTCCAGAAAAAGGAATGCAGCTTCAGCTTCAAAGTTATTTCTTAAAAGTGAAACAAAATATCTTTGGTTGACATCTTTCATGGCCTCCAATCTATAAACGAGGAGACTGTAACTCCTACTTCAACAACGGTTGTTCCACTTCAAATGGGTCTTTAAAGTTAGCCTTCTCACTAAGATCTTGAAATTCATCGACGAGATTTTGAAGCCTCGCAACAAACTCGATTAAGTTTGAAGCAAATGTTGCCAAAGTTAAGGAGCTGGCACTTTCATACACGCTGGATTCTGGTTCAGGTATCATCCCATCTGAGCAGTAAGATAAATTTGAGCGCCCCAATAAGCTCTTGCCTGGAGTAGAAGGTTCTATTTTTACGCTCTTGCCTGGTGTAGAAGGTTCTATTTTTATGCTAAGTTTTGGATCATCTCTTATTATTTCATTCAGGGAAGTGATCTCTGGTTGCATCAAATTCTCGTGTTCTTTTTCCTTGTGCAGTCTTACAGCTTCCCAGCTCTCATAGTTGACTAAGAGGAATGACAATCTGTCAATCTTTAGCTGCAATTGTTCCGCTGCACATTGAACATCAAAGAGGATCTCACTGCTGCTTAGCTTTTCCATCCTTTCCACTTTGCTTCCGAGTGATCGCAATAATTTAGCTCCTTCAATACCAACCTTCTGAAGTTCTTCGAAGAAAACCAGTCTCTTCTCTGGAGGTGCCTGTGTCATAAACAATATATATAGATGTATACTGGTATATAATCACAATAAGTCTATTCATTTTTACAATAATTACTTTCCCAATCAGTTCGAAGTTATTTATAATTAGTTGATAATGTGAAACACTAAATGTGCATAAACTTAAATAGTTAACCCACAATACATTTATGGACCAAAAAGACGGGAAATTTACTAATGACATGCAAAACTACTATCTAAACCAGCCAGATTTTCATGGAAGTGAAGGTCATGTAATCTTATATGTTGTTGAGTGCTTGTAGAGGACTGAAAGCAGAAACGATAGATTATGCAAACAACAATTGCGTGATGTGAAAAAATACAAATAGGAGAAGAAAATGTTTACTTCACCTGTATTTCTGAAAGCATGCATCCATGCATTGCCATGACCATGAAAGCACAATGCCTCAATGCTCCACTAACTTTGACGTAGCTTTTCCAAGGATAGTTGAACATCTTGTATGGACCATGAGGTGGTTCCCATAGTGCAAAATCTACCTGCAAGACCAAAAATAGACGTGTAAGATGTTGACACTTTAGCTTTTAAGTCTTGAAAGAAGGGATACCAGAGACTCCTCTTGAGTTGACGATTGCACTGCTGTTCTATAACCCTGGTAAAGAGGGTCATCAGAGGCTTGATAAACCAATATTTTGGATGGTACCCTCTCATATTCAACGCATTGCAGGTACCCATTTACACAACCTAAAGAAAGTACCACAGGAACCAACCTTGAAAGTCAGCAGCAAGAACAGACCAAAAAAATGTGGAACCAATGCAAACAACAAGCATTGAATTATTAAGTACCCAAACTGAAAAGTACTAAGCAAAAACTACCCTTTTATAAAGATTTCTCAAAATTTCATTCAATTATAGATACTTTTATTGATAGACTGTTGAGTTTTGTAAAAGTCATTTTTTTTTCTGGTTGTGTCTCCCTTTAGGGTAATATCTCAAGTAACTTTTAATTTAGTTTATGGAATTAAAAATCTACTTTAATGTTGTATATTTGTGAAATGTTTTGCATTCTTTTAATATTTCAGAATCCAAGTGACATGTGAGAAAAGAGGAGGAAAACCTTCTAGAGATGCGGCAACTCCGTTGAAATTTTTCACCACCAATTTGTGCAGATCCTCCCCAGACCAGATGGGATAAAGGCAAATATTCACAGACAAACTTACACCCGCACCTATACCAATTAGAAGCAATCTGTAAAAAGCTGTTGAGAAAAATTGCAATCCAGTTCTCCCAGACACTAACACAATACAAAATGTCAACAAGAATACACGAAAGCCATATTCATATTGCTTCATCGCAGGGTACAGCCTCACATAGCTCGCAATAAATCCTGCACACCACAACAACACTGTCATCCTACACATCCACATATATCATCATCCCAACGTTGCCATCAACTAAAGTAAAATGCTTTCACCAAAAAAGATGAAAAGAATGTCGCCCAACCAGCAATAAAAATAGAGACCACAATAAAAATCTCCTCAAAAGCTCGACCAAAGAACACTGATATTTGTGCAAGACCCAGAGCAAGCACTCCAGCAGAAAATGTTCCCAAAGCCCGATTGAAACCTTTATTCAGGGTTGCACCTACACTCCCACATTACCACAACAATAAACAAAAAGTTAATATTTTCATCAAGCAACATAATTAAAGACCAAAACCAAAATTTTTCAAAAAGTATTATATAGTCCCACCATTTCCCACATAATTGTCCCAACCAATTTTTACATATGAAGCCATCAATAAAACTCAACCATCAAGTAGAGATTGGTTGAGACAATAAACACAAGCTTATCGTACAACAGAAATTATCATGTGAGTCTGAATCTACCACTTGTTTATAATTTCGACCAATTTTCATAGTAGTGGTGTTTTTCGACACTCGAAAAAAGCATATAAATTTGATTACATAGAAAGTGCAAATTAATCGGAATGGTGTAGCATACAAAATTTTCTTTGAAAGCTCAAAAGGGTGGCATTGAGAATGTATGGAATACCTATGCTGAATTCGAAAACGACGACAACAGTTAGGATTGCCCAGATAGAGTACTTGCTAAACTGTTCCTCCTCAACGTAAATGACAAGCGAGACAATGGCTAAGGACAAGCCAGCTTTGATCGCAAAAACGACTTTGCGTCGATCATTGCGACCCATCTGGTACAATTTATATGCAAAGTCTTTGGACCTATTGTGGAAGCTAACGACGCGATCGGAGAGGGCGTCGAGGAAGGAACGTGGTTCGGAGGGTTCACTGACTTCGTCATGGAGACCAATCAAGTCCTTCTTGGAAAGGAGCCTCTCTTTGCTCTTCTCTAGAAAACTGTGTCTGAATGACCCCACTGGTGCGGTTAATCTCTGTGCATGCGAGATCTTATTCATTGCGAAGGACGAGACGATGATGGTGATGAGGCAGAGAGCATTTCTGAATGGAACAGAGGAAGAGAGTTGAAGGACAGAGAGAATGAAGGGAGTGTTGCCTGTGGGTGTGGCGAAGCGAAGGAAGAGCACATGAACCCGCCAAGTGACACCCTTCTTCCGCTATTGTTATTTTTGGAAAATTAAAAAAAAAAAAAAAACATAAAATTTTCTTTTGAAATTTTCTTCCATTTTTTTATTTTTTTCCTTCCTATTTCCAACACAAAAAATATGGTAACTTTTGGAGATAACTAGTTTAAATTCATCCGCATTCCATTCATCTTTTCTAATTCACCTCCAACAAAGTTTAATTTCATGAACAGATAACTAGTTTTTTTACAGCATATAAGATTTATTAATTCTTGATTTAAAAAAGAAAGAGTTTTCTTTATTTGAATAAAATAATATTTAAATTTATTATTATATCCTCCTTTATATCGATACATCCACTTCTTATTCTTTTTTTTATTCAATTTTCTTCTTTTCTTTTCTTATCTCTTTGCAAACATATCTGTCTTTCTTTCTTTTCTTGTTCTTTAGTGCCAGACACTCTTGATCTCTTTTCTTTCCTTATGTCGCCCTTCTTTCAGACATTCTTAATCTGCGACATTTTTCAGCAAGGTAATAATAACAAGTACATTTCCATTCTTTAGATTTCTGCGTTTTTCTTTTTCTTTGTTTATATGATTTGTGTCTTAAACTTATTTACAAAAGCTTTAAATTCTAACAGATATAAAAAACGAGACAGTTAAAATTGACTGAAAAAGTGAAGAAAGTTGAAGCGAAGTCACGAAATTAAAACTTTTTTTCTCCTTCTGGCTGATGAAGTCACGAGAAGCGTGCAGTGTTTGGTACAGAGGGATCTAGAGGAAGTGAAGCAGTGGAAGAACACAATGAAGGTAATGGTTGAAACAAAATGCTGAGGACCACAAAAATATGTGCATGTATATGAGTTGGACGCACGCTATCCGACATCACCACAAATTTGTTATCTGAAAGAAACAAAGTTGTATATGACAGGTTACAAAAAAGTGTTTTATACTTTTGAATAGTGGTAACAACAGCAGATTAAAACTGTCTTATGGAGGAACATTACAGGCACTATACTGTATACAATTGAAGTAGAAAGAAAGACAAATACATCTTGAAATTAAGCAACGGTAGATTTAAGAACTGTTCTTGCTGTAACCCAAATCACAGGGTCCTAATTGGATGGAACAACACAGTGGAGTGGTTGGCAATGTGCAAACTGAATTGCCCTCCTTTTTCACTCACATCTATCTTTGTTCCTTCTGGAGCACTCAGCTCAAAATTTGACACCATCTTTGCAATCACTAGTCCAAGTATTGGTAATGCAAGTATGATTCCAGGGCAACTCCTCCTTCCCACACCAAATGGCACGAACCTGAAATCAACCTTTCCTCCTGCAACAGCATCTGTTGCACACTCCTCTTCCAAAAACCTTTCAGGCCTAAACTCCTCTGGATTCTTCCACCATGATGGGTTGTTCGCAAGCCACCATGCATTCACCACCACCTTGGACTCTTTTGGTATAGTGTAACCTCCTAACTTTGCTTCTTCCAGGTTCATGTGAGGCACCAAGAGAGGAATCGGGGTGTGAAGTCTCAGTGTTTCTTTCACAGTTGCTTGTAAGTATGGGAGCTCGTGTAGGTTGGATTCCGTCACTGCCTCCCCTTTAAGCACTTCTGATATCTCATCACGTATCTTCTTTTGCACGCTCGGATGATTAACCAGCTCTGCTATCGCCCATTCCATGGACCATAATGTTGTCTCAATCGCTGCAACGTTGATGTTTTCTACTATATATATCACATTCTCTTCACTGATTTCTCCCTTCATCTGAGCATCTATGATGTGATCAATAGCACAGCTGATCCTGTGTTTCTCCCCATTGGCAGCCATTATTTGCCTGCAGAGCAATATACCAACAAACACTCGCATTATAAACAGAATATAAAGAAGTTATCAAATGCACCTTCTTTTCCTATATCAAAACTTGAGGCTGATAAACACTATTTACCTTCTTTTCTCAACGTAGTGGGTGTTGAAAAATGCAAGCCTCCTAGATTGCAAGTCCTTGCACTTGTTCAGGTATCCCCTCAAGAATGGTCTGAGCAATGGTATGAAATCCCCATAATTGTATTCAAAACTCTGTGCCAAACGGCTTCTCTCGGAGTTAAACCTCGTGGCCTGGATGAACAAAGGATCCTCTTGTGACTCAAACTTGGCGTCAAACATCATCCTATACATGATATTGTATAGCATCAACTGAAGCCGCTTTCTGATAACAATGCCTTCGCTCCTCACTCTCTCATTCAGGTTGAGGTCACGCACCACCAAGTCCATCTCCTCCTCCCACATGCTGCTGTAGTTGTGGACAACCTTGTTGGTGAAGAATGGCAGCGTCATGATTCTGCGCATTTTGCGCCAGTGGTCGCCATAAACAGTGAAAACCATGTCTTGGCCGTTCCCGGTGAAGATATCAAACACAACATTTCGTGGGCGCGAGCCAAATTCCACGCCTTGTGAATGGAGCACTTGGGTGGCAAGCTCGGGGTCAGAGACCACAACCAAGTTTTTGGAACCTAGTTTGAGTAGAGACACAGGACCATAGGTCTGTGACAATGACGCTAGAAGACGGTGGTTGAGATCATTGCCAACTTGCAACCAGTTACCAAATATAGGAACTGATAGAGGACCTGGTGGAGTGGAAGAGTGGGTTTTAGAAGTTAAGAAAATTTTGCATATGATTAGAACAAAAAGGGTCGTGATAATAGGAATGGAAACACTGAATGGTGAGAAGGGTAGGGAGAAATAAGAATGCAAGAGTTTTGTAATTGAAATGAGTAATACTGATACGAGAGCGGAAAAGATTGGTTTCTTCATTTGAAAACTCGTTTTTTGTGTTTGTGGGGTTAAAGTTAATGGAAGAATGAGATAATTAGAGTAGAAAGAAAACGTTTATATATTGGTGGTGATGAGGTTGGTGACCCATGGTTTGAGATGAAATCCATGGGCTGGGTTGAAAGTTTTTTTGAAAGCAAGGTAGGTGATGGAGATATGATAGGAAAGTGAACATTTTTTGAAGTCAAAATGTGTGTTTGGTCAAGCCAAGCCACCCATTGCAGACTTAAAATATACTGTGATTGGTGAGGCCAACGTGTACCTATGATGCTTAAACTAATCGGTATCGCTTCATTGTATGATGATGGCTGACCAGAAGATATTTTGATCGTTCAATTTTTTGACAATTTTTTTTTATAATATGAGATGTTATTTTTTAACTGGTTTAGAAGTATTAAAAATGAAAAAAAAAAGTGAAAAATCACTTAAAAAAAGATGTTAAAAGTTATAAGAGAAAGTTGTCAAAATTTAACACTAAAAAAATTATTTTCCTTTATTATATTCTTGTACGCGAATTACTTTCATTTTCAATCAATTTTTGTATACGATAAAACAGTAATTTTGCTTTGGCTGATTATTTTTATATTACTTTATATTCACTTCATTTTGATATGGAAGGAGGAGCGATTTACTGTTGAATTTATTCTGTGTTAATATTTTAGGTTTAAATATACATTTGATTCCTATTTTTGTTGATTTTATTCAATTTGATCCTTATTTTCGTTTTACGTTCAATTAGGTCCTCATTTTCGTTAAATTGTGGTCAATTTGGTCCTTTTCACTAACAGTGTTTAAATAGTTAACGTTTTTGAACAGTACAAGCCACGTGTCAGCTCCTGGTTTCCTTTTGTTTTTTTATTATTATTTTTTAATTTTTTTTATTTAAAAAAAAATAATAATTTTTTTTTAATTTCAAAAAAACGGTCCACGTGTCAAGTCATAGTTGTGCCACGTGTCAATGCTAGTGTACACTTGTGGTAGTATTTTATTTTTTGTTCAATTTAGTCCCAATTTTTGTTCAAATAAATCAATTTTGTCCCTTTGAAATTGACACTAAATTTAATATCTTTGATACAAATTATATTAATATCTTTTCTAAAATTGATATTTGAACTTATTATTTTTTAAATTTAATTATAAATTATTAAATTTAATTATAAATTATATAAATTCTTATATTTAACTGCTAAATAGAATATAATTATTTAAAATATTATAAGAATATAATTATTTTTTTCTAATATTTGTATTCTAAAATATTTTTAAAATTGATATATACAAATCTTTTAAATATTCAAAATATTTTAGAAAAATAAACTAATATTTGTAAAAATAACATTTACATATAAAATATTTTTGATTTTAATATCTAAAATGCAATAAAAATATTAAATATTTTAAATTTAAATGTTAATTTTACAAATGTTAATATATATTTTTAAAATTTTAATAATTATATTTTAATAATATTTAAATAATTATATTCTATTTAACAATTGAATCTAAGAATTATATTCAATTAATAATTAAATATTATAATTTATAATTAAATTTAAAAAATAACTAATAATAATGTCAATTTTAAAAATTAAATGGTTTTATTTTAACAAATTTTAGGACTAAATTAAACAAAAATAACGAATATATGGACTAAATTGAACAAAAATAACGAATATCAGGACTAAATTGAACAAAAATAAATAATACAACTACAAACTGACACGTGGCACTAGCATTGACACGTGGACACTTTTTTTGAAATTAAAAAAATAAAAAAAAATTAAAAACAATTTAAAAAAAATTTAAAAAAAAATAAAAAAAAAAACCAGGAGCTACCACGTGGCATGTACTGTTCAAAACGTTAACTATTTAAACACCGTTAGTAAAAAGGACCAAATTGACCATAATTTGACGAAAATGAAGACCTAATTGAACATAAAACGAAAATAATGACCAAATTGAATAAAATCAAAAAAAATAGGGACCAAATGTATATTTAAGCCAATATTTTATTAAAAAGTTTATGAGGATTAGTTAAATTCAATTTATAATTATACCTAAATTTATATTGTTTTAAGATTATTTAAAATAACTTATTTTAAATTAAAAAATATACTTCTGGAATTTTAATCTCGTTTATTTAATTGGATTACAACTATATATAAAAATAAATAATTTATAGATTTTGGAATTCCAAAATTTAATGTGTGTTTATAACATTTGGAATAATATAGAATTGGGGTGCGGCTTGGATTAAGTTTCTTTAAGTTAAAGTCAAGTTAGTTTAATGTCAGTTTATGTTGAAACAAGTTGGTTTAGATTTGGATAGAGTTTAATTTGTTCAAACTCAAATAGAGTCGAGATGGTTAGGGTCCAGGATGAACCAAGTTGGTTCGAGTATATATCAAACCAAGTTGAGTCGAATTGGTTATAGCGTAAGTCAAGTCAAGTTGTCTTAGTTCTAATTTGAGATAAGTTGGAGAAAGTCCGCATTCAATCAGGTAAAAGTTAACAATAAGAAGCATAACAATAATAATTTTATAATATTGCTATTAATAATATCAAAGAAGTAATAAATTTATATAATGACAATAATAGATAATAATATAATGTATTTGTTTGTTTATATGTTATTTGCTTGTGCACTTGTAACTTCATTTATGTATTTAAGTTCATTCTAAACATCAATTTAAGTATTTTGTTTTTTTAACTTAATTTAAATTTTACTTTCAATGTTTATATTTTAATATTCTTCTTATTTCATTTGACTTTTCAATTTTGTAATATTACTTTTCTTACACTATTATACACGATAATACCATTAAAATTCGTAATTATTTTACAAGCAGATATTCAGATGATGAGAACAATTATTTAACTAAATATGCAAGTTACAATTATTAAAAAAACGTAAATTTGTTAAGTCTAAATTCATTTTGAAGACAATGTAGAAAAATATTGGTTAAAAAATAAATTTTAATTAATATATTAATTAAATAACTCACAAATTTCTCAATTTTGTTTTTCATTTTTCCTCATATTTTCTTAATCCTTATAACATTACTTTCACTTTCAAGTTTCTTCCTCGTTTCTTGATCTCCACAGTCACTCTCGTTTTAAATATATCACAAGTCTCGTTTTTTATTTCTGGAAAATCAATCCGGTGATGTAGTGTAGTCCAGTTTTTGACCAAGGCAGAGCAAACCAAAATACTCAAACTTGTCATTTGTTTCATTTTAGATTTAATTCAATTTGAATTTTTTATAAATTTATAAATTTCTAAATGAGTTCTTTTAAAATTTTATGATTTATTGAATATTGAAAATCAATGGAGTACTTATGGTTAATTTTTCTTTTAAAAGGTAATATGAGGGTTAAATAGTGTAATTCTTATTTTGTTTTGCTTACTTATGTTTATGAGTAATTATACAATATTATAACTTTTAAAACGATTTGCAAATATATAACTTATAAGCGGATGGATTTGTGAGATAGTTTAATAATACCATCTCGTCTCTCACAATAAGATTTGCAGTGAATTGATAATATTTTACAATATTATCCTTGCCACATTTTCAAATTACCATACTTTTTTGAACATATTTTTATCTTTATTAATTATTATATAAATATTATTAATAATTATTATATTTATACATAAAAATATATATCATTCCATTATTTATTAAATATATATAATATAATAAATTATAATATTAAATAATGTATACAATAATTAAAATATTATTGAAAGTATAATAATTAATATATTAATTTATAATAATTAATGATGCATGTAAATAAATATTATTAATAATTAATAATAAGTGAAATTTTGTTAAAATATAATATATATATATATATATATGTATATAATTATTATTCATATACATATATATAATAATTTAAATATTGTTAAATATTGACTTTTGGCGCTCAACCATGCACGCTTTAAATGATGAACGTATTTTCTTGTGGTTCAATCATACACCTTTGTGTTCCTTTGAGGGGATGGATAAGTAGAGGTGTCAATTTGGCCCATAACCCATGGGCCAGCCCTGACCCACTCTTCATAAAGCCCCTTTTTAGGGGGGCCCCAAATGAGGGGGCCAAAAAAAAGCTTCAGCACCCAAAGCCCCCTCTCTAGTGGGTTAGGGCTAGGGCTAAGGTGGATTAGCCCCCAAAATAATACTACATTAAGCCAGAGTCAAAGATTAAGTTGAGCGACCCAAACGGGTCCGACGATCCGGACGGGCTCGACAACCCGGACGAGCCCAATGACCAGGACAGACCCAATGACAAGGACAGACCCGACGACAAAGATGAGCCCGACGACCAGGACGGGCTTGACAACCCGGACATGCTAAACAACATGGACGGGCCCAAAAACCCAGACGGGCCAAACGACCAAGATGGGCCCGACGACCAGGACGGGCCTGACAACCCGGACATGCCAGACAACACGGATGAGTCCGACGACCCAAACGGGCCCGAAAACCCGGACGGGCCAAACGAGCCCAACGATCTAAACGGGTCGACGACCCGAACGGGCCCAACGATTCAAACAGGCCCAATGATCCAGACAAGCCCAACGACCCGAACGGGCCGACGACTCGTATGGACCCGACGATCCAAACGGGGTCGACGACCCAAACGGGCCCAACGAGCCAAACGACCAGAACGGGTCCGACGACCCGAACAGGCCAGATGACCCAGATGGGCCCGACGACCCGAACGGGCCCGACGACCCGAACGGGCCCGACGACCCAGACATGCCCAATAACTAGGGATGGCAACGGGGCGGGGCGGGGACGGGTTTCACTATCCCATACCCATCCCCGCATAAAAAATTCATCCCCATCCCCATACCCAAACCCAACGGGTATCAAACTTTTTTCCCATTCCCATCCCCACTGGGTAACGGGTATAATCTCGTATCCATACCCGTACCCGTGTTCTAACTACTTCAATATTAATTTTTATAAAAGAAAAAAAATTACGGTAAAGAAAACATAATATTATGAAATATTCAATATTAGGAGGATTTTCTTCGATGTCAAATACCTTAAAATAAATTATAATTGTTTACATTTTATATTAGAATACCAAATAAAATTTCATGTGAACCAAAACATTTATTAAATTTGCAAACTACAACATTGATGAACTTAGTTGATAAAATTAAAAAATATTTCAAAAAAAATATAAAAGGAAAACAAATATTCAAATTAAAATATATTTTAAATGTTTGTTTACTTCAATTTTTTTAAATTCTAATGAATCTCTTTTTTATACACTAATAAAAGTTATAATATATCACTTGATCAAAATGACACAAAGAACAAATAATAAACATAATAATAAAAGAAAAACAAATATTCAAATTAAAATATATTTTAAATGTTTGTTTACTTCAATTTTTTTAAATTATAATAAATCTCTTTTTTATACATTAATAAAAGTTATAATACATCACTTGATCAAAATGACACAAAGAACAAATAATAAACATAATAATAAAATTTTGACATAGATTTTGTATCTTTTGAACTTCAATATATGTTGGATAGTGACGAAAAAATATTCATAGCAATTACATTAAATTTTTATATTGTAGTAAATAAAAGTTATTTATACAATTAAAGTGAAAAAAATTACAGTATGATTAATAGTGAGTTATAAAATAACAAATAATTAGATAGAATATATCGAAATATTATTCTACATGATGAAAAAAAACAATAAATAAAATTATTAAAAAACTAACAAATGTGTGTTTTAGAAATAATTTGAGAGACTATCGAAAGAAATCGCACAAAGAAATCAAATGTATAATTAAGGTATGATAAAATGAAAAATACCTTAGAGAACTAATTATAAATTACGTTTGAAGTGGTTAAAATTAAATAGAAATATCATTAGTGACAAAAAAATTTGTCATTAAATTACAAATAAATTAGTAATTAAATTGGTCACTAAATCAAGTATCGATTCGATCATTGAATCAGTCACTAATTTAGTCATTGATTCAGACAATAAATCAACTACTACCACCAATGACGAAAAATAATGACTGATATGGGTTACTAACTAAATCAGTCACCATTTCATGTTTTTCTTGTAGTGAATTATCATATATTATTCCTAAATATCATTATATATATATATATATATATATATATATAATTTTAACCACTTCAAACATAATTTAAAGTGAAAAAATTACATTATGATTAATAATGAGTTATAAAATAAAAAATAATTAGATAGAATATATCGAAATATTATTCTACATGATAAAAATAAAAACAATAAATAAAAATATTAAAAAACTAACAAATGTGTGTTTTAGAAATAATTTGAGAGACTATCGAAAAAAATCACACAAAGGAAATCAAATGTATAACTAAGGTATGATAAGACGAAAAATATCTTAGAGAACTAAGAAAACTTTTCAAATATCAACATATATACTTAATGGTTGAAAAATAACGAAAATTATTTTAATGAAACAAAAGAGTTCTTCAAATTAAATAAAAATTAATAATAATAATAATAAGTAAAGAATTTTTTTTTATATTACCTTAAATTGAGAGTATAAACATTCTCATGTGAAAGGAAAATTTATAATAAATATAAATATTAAAAAATAATATAAATATTCAAATGTGAGGCATAATATTTTTTTTTTATTAACATACATCATTTTAACATAATTACATAAATGTTATGATAAGATAAAAAATATATTGGAGATAAGAATGAGTTTCATGACAAATGAAATAATTAAAAGAAAAAAAAATAGAAAAAAAAATATATATATATATATAGGAGTTACTTGATTAATTGTGAATATTTTAATAATTTAAACGAGAATGGAGATATGGCGGGGACGGGTACTATGGCGGGTATATGTACATCCCCATACCCATCCCCATACCCAACTGAAAAATTCGGGGATTCCCCATACCCATACCCATACCCAGTCAATGCGGGGATTTCCCGTCAAAACGGGGACGGGTTTGGACAATACCCACGGGGACGGATTTATTTGCCATCTCTACCAATAACCAAGTCGTGCCAGACGACCCGAATGGGCCCGACGACCCGAACAAGCCCGACGACCTGAACGTGCTTGACGACTCAGATGGGCCTGACGACTCGTTCGGATTGTCGGGCTCGTTCAGGTCGTTGGACATCTTTGGATCATCGGGCCTGTCTAGGTCGTTGGGCCCGTTTGGGTCGTCGATCCCGTTCGGGTCGTTGGGTCCATCCGACTCGTCGGGCCCGTTCGGTTCATTGGGCCCGTCTGGGTGTCGGGCCCGTCTGGGTAGTCAGACTCGTCCTGGTCGTCAGGCTCATCCAGGTCGTCAGGCCCGTCCTGGTTGTCGGGTCCGTTTGGGTCGTCGGCCCCGTACGTGTCTTCGTGCCCGTTCGGGTCGTAGGGCTCGCCTGGGTCGTAGGGCCCGTTTGGGTCGTCAGGTCCATACAGGTTGTTGGGCCCGTTGGGGTCGTTGGGCCTATCTGGATCATTGGGCTCGTTCGGATCGTCGGGCCCATCTGTGTCGTCGGGCCTGTTAATATCGTTTGTCTCGTCCGGGTTGTTGAGCCTGTCCGGGTTGTCGGACCCATCCGTGTTGTCAGGTTTGTCTTGTATTCGGGCCCGTCTGGGTCGTCGGGCCCGTTCGAGTTTTTGGGCCCATTTGGATCATCGGGCCCGTTCGAGTCGTCGTTCTTGTCGAGGTCGTCGGGCAGGTCCGAGTCGTTAGACCTATTCGGGTCGTCGTGCTTGTCCGATTTGTTGGGCCTGTCCCACAGATAGTAATATATTTAAAAAAATAATATATTTTTCATGTGGAAGATGAAAGCCCATGGGTTGGCCCTGGCCCATAGGGCTTTTGTAGGATTTTTGGCCCTGTGGGCTTCTTTGTTGGGGGCTTTTTTTCAATGTGGGCTTTTTTGGCCCTAGTCCACATGGGCCAGGGCCAAACTCTGTGGGCTGGGCCAAATTGACACCTCTAGATATGGGGGAGAGTGTGAAGATGAATTTGTGTAAATTTGGTTGGATGAATTTTTGTGTTTTTTTTAGTGGATTTAGAGAGTAAAGTGAGTGGATTTGGAGAGTAAAGTGAGTGGATTTAGAGATAAGTTTTATGAAAGTTAGTAAGAAATTTGATTGATGTGATAGATAAAATTAATTGTTAAAATAGATATGAATATTAAATTACCATAATACCCTTGATGAAAAAAGATAATAATTTTATAATTTGATGATATAAAAATAATTATAATTAACTAATGCAAATTAAAAAGATATTAAAATTGTATAAAATTTAAAAATAAAAAAACTATGAATGTAAAAAAAGTTTATCCGATTTAATTTTTAAAAAAATTATACAATTAAATTAAAAAAAAAATTATATAAATAAAGTTAAAAAAAGTAAAAAAAAAAGTTTAAAATAATAATAATAATAATCATTATAATATATATATATATATATATAAATTAATAATAATAATAATAATTACATATATTATTAATTTTTAACAATAGGATAATTATTATTAATTATTATATACTTTTACTCATTAATAATAATAATAATAATAATTTTATATATATTACTAATTATTACATATTAATATATTAATAATCTTGCTAACAAGTGCTCTAAGGACACTGGTTAAGGATAATTAATATGCATTGGATCCTACAAAAGTACATAGATAAGTGTAATATTAAATAAAATCAGACCTAATAATCATTAATGCAACTTTTTTTTTAAGACAAAAATGCCCATAAATATTGTACATGTGTAGAGATGGCAAATAAACCTATCCCCGTGGGTATTACTCGAACCCGTCTCCGTTTTGACGGGAAATTCCCGCATTGACTGGGTATGGGTATGGGTATGGGAAATCCCCGATTTTTTTCAATTGGATATGGGGATGGGGATGAGGATGAATATATCCCCGCTATAATACTCGTCCCCGTCATATCTTCGTCCTCGTTTAAATTATTAAAATATTCACAATTAATTAAGTAAATCTCTCTCTCTCTCTCTCTCTATATATATATATATATATATATATTCTTTTTATTTTTTATTTCTTCTAAATGTTTGGTTTGTCATGAAACTCATTTGCATCTCCAATATATTTTTTATCTTATCATAATATTTATGTAATTATGTTAAAATGATGTATGTCAATTAAAAAAAATTATGTCTAACATTTGAATATTTCTATTATTTTTTAATATTTTTATTTATTGTATATTTTTCTTTTACATGAGAATGTTTAATACTCTTAATTTAAGTGTTTAATAGCATAAATATTTCATTTGCTTGGTAATTTAAAAAAAAAATCTTTACTTATTATTATTAATTTTTATTTCATTTCAAGAACTCTTTTATTTCGCTAAAATAATTTTTGTTATTTCTCAATCATTGAGTATATATGTTGATATTTGAAAAGTTTTCTTAGATCTCTAAGATATTTTTTGTCTTATCATATCTTTAATTATACATTTATTTTTCTTTGTGCAATTCCTTCCAATAGTCTCTAAATTGTTTATAAGACACACAATTGTTAATTTTTTAATATTTTTATTTTTGTTTATTTTCATCATGTAGAATACTATTTTGATAATTTTTATCTAATTATTTTTTATTTTCTAACTCATTACAATCATACTTTAATTTTTCCACTATAATTGTATTAATAATTTTTATTTACTACAATATAAAAATTTAATGTAATTGTCATGGATATTTTTTTATCACCGTCCAACATATATTGGAGTTTAAAAGATACAAGATCTATGATAAAATTTTGTTATTTTTATTATTTGTTCTTTGCGTCATTTTTTTATCAACCATTGAGTATATATGTTGATATTTGAAAAGTTTTCTTAGATCTTTAAGATATTTTTCATCTTATCATACCCTTAATTATATATTTGTTTTCTTTTGTGTGATTCCTTCCAATAGTTTCCAGATTGTTTATAAAACACACATTTATTAATTTTTTAATATTTTTTTTTGTTTATTTTCACCATGTAGAATACTATTTTGATTAATTTTATTAATTATTTTTTATTTTCTAACTCATTACAATCATAATTTAAGTTTTTCACTATAATTGTATAAATAATTTTTATTTAATACAATATAAAAATTTAATGTAATTGTCATGAATATTTTTTATCACCATCCAACATTTATTGGAGTTTAAAAGATACAAGATATATGATAAAATTTTATTATGTTTATTATTTGTTCTTTGCGTCATTTTTTTTATCAACCATCGAGTATATATGTTGATATTTGAAAAATTTTCTTAGATCTCTAACATATTTTTCATCTTATCATGCCCTTAATTATATATTTGCTTCCGTTTTTGTGATTCCTTCCAATAGTCTCCAAATTGTTTATAAGACACACATTTGATAATTTTTTAATATTTTTATTTTTTGTTTATTTTCATCATGTAGAATACTATTTTGATAAATTTTATCTAATTATTTTTTATTTTTTAACTTATTACAATATTACTTTAATTTTTTCACTATAATTGTATAAATAATTTTTATTTACTACAATATAAAAATTTGATGTAATTGCCATGAATATTTTTTTACCACCATCCAACATATATTGTGGTTCAAAAGATACGAGATTTATGTTAAAATTTTATTATTATGTTTTTTATTTTTTCTTTGCGTCATTTTGATCAAGTGATGTATTATAATTTTTATTAGTGTATAAAATATATATTCATTATAATTTAAAAAATTAAAGTAAACAAACATTTAAAATATATTTTAATTTAAATATTTTTTCCTTTTATATTTTAAAAAAAAATATTTTTAAAGTTTATCAACTAGGTTTCATTAATGTTTGCAAATTTAATAAATGTTTTGGTTCTCATTAATTTTTTTTTTTTGTATTCTAATATAAAATGTAAACAATTATAATTTATTTCAAAGTATTTGATATCAAAGAAACAACCATACTCCTAATATTGAATATTTGATAATATTATGTTTCCTTTACCGTAATTTTTATTATTGTATAAAAATTAGTTAAAATTAATATTAAAGTAGTAAGAAAACGGGTATGAGTATGGGTACAAGATTATACCTGTTACCCGATGGAGATGGAGATGAGACAAAAGTTTGATACCCGTTGGGTTTGGGTATGGGGATGTGGATGAATTTTGTTTACGGGGATGGATATGGGATAGTGAAACTCGTTCATGCCCCGCCCCGTTGTCATCCCTATACATGTGTATTTAATATTTTATTTAATGTTCACAAATAAAATTTAAAAACTAATTAAATAATAAAATAACTATATTTTAATGTTGCTAAAAATTAGATATAAGAAAATTTAAATTAACAAAAAACCAACAAAAAAACAGTGTTAAACATCTAAAACTTAAAAAAAATAACATAAGAAAGTATAAATTAACAGAAAAAAAAATAGTGTTAAACATCTAAAAATGTTACAAAAAATGAATAATGAAAGTGTCAATTTAAGACTTAATTGATTTTTTTTCTTTTCAGTAGAAACCTTAAAAATTTCAAAATCTTGTTTTGTAACAGTAAGTTATTGTCTACACATTTAAAAGGGTATTTTTGTCTTTATAAAATTTATTATGTGCATTTATACTATTTTAATTACTTTATTTAATTATTTCAACTTTTAATGAAAAAATAATGATATCAAAGCACATTTATTATTCCTTAACCAGTACTCTTAGGACACTGGTTAACATTCTCCTTACATTTTTAATAATATTTTAATTATTAATGATTATTATAAATATTTTTAATATTTATTATTATAATTTATTATATATATACTTACATAACATATAAATGTTATACAACATATATGTCATATATGTTATGTAATCGGTTACGTAACCGGTTATATATATATATATATATATATATATATATATATATATATATATATATATATATATATATATATATATATATATATATATATATATATATATATAATAAATTATATTAATAAATCATATATAATATATAATTTATATATATTTATATTTGTATATTTAACAATTAATATAACAATTATGAATAATATATAAGTAAATATTTATTTAATGATATTTTAATTATTAATAATTATTATATTTATATATTTATAAAATGGGTTGTGGATGAGTTATTCTATGAATTATTAAATTTATTTTACTTTTCTTCAATTATGAATTAGTATGTCAGTTTTAGTTGTTATAGATCTAAGGTTATAAAGGTAAAATTTATAATAATTTGTGTAAATCATCTCAATATCAAGAGTATGGAATTTTTGTATCATCTCGCAAATCCGTCTTTGCATTTATATTTAAATCATCTCATTGAAACACGAAATTAAGTGAATATTCATCCTTCCAAATCAGCATATTTGATAAATCTTTACAAACGAACACGCCGTAAGTGTTGAGCACATCTCTCGTGGCTCAACCATGCATTACCTTAAGTATTAAGCACCGTCTTATCGTGGCTTAGTTCCAAAATTCATATTTTGGATCTTTCCTTGACCGCCTTACTATAGTTTAGCCGTGAATTTTGGGTTCAGCTACATCATTTTTAATTATTCAAGAAATTGTTATAAAATGATCAAAAAATCGTCAATTTCTTATTTTTCTTCTTTTTGGAATCTCATTGTGTAATTATAAGTTAAAATGGATTGTTTACTTACCAAATATAACCAATTAAAATATGATAAGTATCAAGTTAAGATAAATATTTTACGAATTCAAAACACTTATCAATATTTAGTACTTAATTTAATTTATTATTTAAAAATTTCACATAATTAATAATTAATTCTTTTTCATATTTTAGTTTATTCATTAAAAATATATGTTTATAATTACACATAATTATAAAATTATTTTATAAATATATTATCCTTTAAAATTCAATATAAATATATTGATTTTTAATACAATCAAGATTGAAAAAACAGATTTGTGAGTACGAACGGGTCTAATATTTAATCTTTTATTTCTTTATCAAATTTAAGGTGTGTCTAACAAATTTTCATCAAAACACGTTCCCTTAAAAAGTTTGTTTAACAAAACGTTTGAAAGACACACAACTTAGTTTGTTGACATCAATCAAACAAAATTTCTTAGAGAGTGTTAAAAAATAAATAAATGTACAATTCAACATTTTCTTATCCCTTTATTCTTTCTCAAATTCTCACAATAACTTCAAAATTAATGTAGTAGTAAAATTCATAATAATTTATTTTAACTTGCAGAACTACTAAATTTAAAACTTTAAAAATATTGGAATTATTTTAATAATGCATTAATTCATAGTTGGTTATTGACAAAAAATGAAAAATATTTAAAGTCTAGTTAAAAACAAAATACATGGTACGGATTCTTAGGTATATCTATCTTATAAGCATTACAATAATACATTTTAGGTTTAATTAGTCATTTGGACTATGTTTTTGTCAAAAAATGTCAAGTTAATTATCAAAGGTTTTTTAGATTCAATTTAGTTTTTATTTTGAAAAAATTAACGAAAATTGAGACTGAATTAAATATAAGAGAAGTGACAATGATATTGACTTAACATGTGGGAGTGAAAATGGCTTGACAAGTGACACTGTCAGATTCATGTGTCATAATGCTCGTTTGACACGTTAACAACTATTTCAAAACTAAAGAAAAAAAAATTTAAAATTTAAAAAACCACACAGTGATACATTATTGATAAAGTTTACCTTCTGATAACAATTTAAACGTCGTCACGAAAAATGACTAAATTGACCACAATTTACAAAAATTATGACCTTTTTGAACATTTTAAAAAAATGAGGATCAAATTTAATAAAATAAACAAAATTTGGGATCAATGATATATTTAAGTCATGATCTGTCATCAACGTTAACACATTAACACAAGAATTATGTTAATTACACTAACAAAACAAATCATAATTATTAAAGACTTCAATTTTGATGAAAATTACTTGATCCATTTCAATAAATTACATAATTTTTTTCACAAATCAATACCAAATTGCATTAATTTTCCACATATTAGAATCAAATTGCATCAATTTTCACAAATCGATATTAAATTGAAACTAAAAAAAAAAATTAGATGACGAACTAGACAATTTTAGATGAAAATATTGACCAAATGACTAATTAGACCTATATTTTAATATAGGTATAAATACACATTTGGTACCCAAACTTTTTCAGAAAGTTCAATGTGGTACCCGAACTTTAGGAATGTTCAATTTGGTACCCCAGTTTTCTAAAGAGGTTCAATTTGGTCCTCTCCGTTAAGTTGGAGTTAACACCGTGTCCGTACAGGACACGTCAAGCCATGAAATTTTTATTTTTTTTTTAATTTTTTTTTCAAAAAATTTAAAAAAACTGTCACGTGTCAGTTTATCATCGTGCCATGTGGCAGCTTACAAGCATGACACATGGCAGTGTAATAGTTGTTTTCAATTTAGTACCCAAATTTAAATTTTTGGTTCAATTTAGTACCCTAATTTTTTAAAATCATTCAATTTCGTCATCTTCCATTTGAGACCAAATTAGTAAATAAGCTTAATTACAACCTATATATACATGTTACAATAACTTTTTATAATATATATACATCAAATCATTTCACCTAAATTCTTAAATTATTTTATTTTTTTCATTTTAACCTTTGTAATTTTTTATACATGAAATTTTTTACACTTGTAAAAAATAAAATAATTTGAATATTTAGGTGTAGTGATTTGATGTATAAATTCAAAACAATTATTTTAACATGTTTATATAAATTATAATTAAGCTTATTTACTAATTTGGTCTCAAATAGGAAAGGACGAAATTGGATCATTAAAAAAAATTTGGGTACTAAATTGAACCAAAAATTTAAATTGGGGTACTAAATTGAAAACAACTATTACACTGCCACGCGTCATGCTTGTAAGCTGCCACGTGGCACGATGATAAACTGACACGTGACAATTTTTAAAATTTTTAGAAAAAAAAAATTATTTTTTTGAAAAAAAATAAAAAAAAAGAAGAAATTTCATGGCTTGACACGTGTCCTGTACGGACACGGTGTTAACTCCAACTTAACGGAGATGACCAAATTGAACCTCTTTACAAAACTGGGGTACCAAATTGAACATTCCTAAAGTTCGGGTACCACATTGAATTTTTCGAAAAAGTTTGGGTATCAAATGTGTATTTATACCTTTAATATATCTATGAGATATTTTTTAAATGTTTATTAAGAATATATTGTATAGATGAGGTATGAATCTACCCTATTTAAGATTTTTTCTCCATTTTAAAGTAAATAAAATCTTAAGACAATGAATTTATGAGTTTTTTTTATATGCTTTTTAACTTTGTTACTTTTACCAATTGTTAAACTAAATTTGTTGTAGATTGTTCTTAACAATCCACCCTTTTAAGAATGAGTCGTTTCTCCTCTAATGTACAATAACTTATACTGATATATGTGTTGTAGTGGTTGTTGTTATTGTTGTTATTGTCATAGTGAACTAAATCGGTCACCAAGATGAACTCATGACTATGATATCATTAATTGGTTTTCTTAAGATATAAGAGATATTTATAAACTAAAAGATATTTATCAAATTGAAAGATTTATAAAAAGTAATTTAATTTAAATAAAAGAATATTAAGTAAATATTCTAAAAAATTATTATTATGACATAATGCAAATAAAATTTCACATAAAATAAGTTAATATAAATATGTCAATTTTAAAAAAAACTGTTGAAAATAAAACAAAACAAAATTATTCTACCCAATAACTAGTAAAAACACATGCTTCACTTTTTTTTTATGATATACAAATAATAAAATTTAATTATAAAAGTATGTGTAAATAGTTTTTACAATTTTGTAGACATTTTTATTTATTTACTAAGGATTTTTTTTTATTAACAGTTTATTAATTTAAAAACATTAAGTAAGAGAATAGTCAAATTAAAAAATGATTAAATTTAAAAAAAAATCCCTTAAAAAATAAAATTAATAAATAATAACCCAAAGAATAAAATTTAAAGACAAATATGTACAGGTAAAAAAATATTTTTGTACAATAATATAGATGTACTAAAATTTACAAATACTACGAATTTATTGGTATAGTAAAATAAACATTATATTACATATGCCTAAACATTCTAAAATTATAATATATTATATTATATTATATTATATTATATATATATATATATATATATATATATATTATACTTCTACAATTCCAAATCATAAACCTGTGTATGACTAGGGATGGTAAAAATACTTACGTTCGCGGATATCTGCGGATAAAATATGCGACGAATAGTTAGTACCCGCGAGTATTTATTATCTGCGGGTAGCAGGTATTTTAATACCCGCTTATAAACGGGTCGGGTGCGGGTATCATACTATCGTAATCGCAGGTACCCGTTACCCGCAAAAAAAAAATAATTTATATTTTATTAAGTCAAATTTAATTAAAATTAAAATTAACAGTATATTTTATTATGTCAAATATAATTATAATTATAATTTAATTTAATTTATTTATTTTTATAATTTTATATTAAAAAATTTATAAAATATATTTTTTTAAAAATATTTGTGAATATTAGGTACCCGTGAATTTTAAGAATATCTACAAATATTTTTTAAAAAAATACCCAACAAATAAACAGGCGGGTGGCGAACAAATTTGTTTTTATGGATCGAATTGAGTTACAGGTAAGCACTATCCCTACTCGACCCAACCCGTTTGTATAACGGAAGAACACATTAGTTGTCAAATAATTCACAATAATTAAACTTGCTAATGTATTATGCTTTTATTTAGCCATAGAAATAATAAAAAAGAAAGAATAAGAAAGAAAAGAAAGATAATAAAGAATCAAGAAGGATTACTTGGAGAGGCCTACAAGTAGACGCGCTTGTGAAGCACGTACAAATTAACTAGTTGGTACTTGTAGGTCAGGTCCTTCAATCTGATCCAATACCGAAACTCCGCGCGTGCTATAATCGTTCGCTCTTCTGCCATTGTAGCTTCATATACAAGCACGAACCCAAAAAACCCTAACCCTAACTACTCATCCAATCATGGCTACGGATGCCCGTGACTCGCGTCACAAGCATCGCCGATCACCCTCCCCGGAGGACGTAGACAGATCCTCGAAGCGCCACAAGCACCGCCACCACGGCCACCGCCACCGCCACCGCCACGGGAGCAAAAAGCGCGACGAAGATATTGAATTCGATGATCGAACCATTGCTGCTGTTCCTTCTCCAACTCCGCATAGACATCTCCCGGAGGACGATGTGGAGGAAGGAGAGATCCTCGATGACGAAGCTCTCGATAGTGAGGTAGGGAGAAAAGAGACGGAATCTGATGTCGAACCTGGTGAAATCAAGGTGACTGGAGATCGAGATGTTCAATCTGATAATCAAAATTCGGTATGTTTCGATTGATTTCGTTTATTTTGTTTTAGTTCACTTGTTTTCATTTTTGTGTATCAATAAACGTGATATCTGTTTGGTCTCGGAGAAAGTAGAGGCAATTGGAGTAGATTTGAAAGAAATTTCTGTTTTTCGTAATTCTGTTTTTTGGTTCGAAATGGTTTTTCTGTCTGAGTATTTTAGGTGTTTCGGTGTATCTCACTTCCTCTCGATGACCAAACAGAGCACAGCGATTCTTTGTTTTCGGACGTATAATGAGTTTTATTTTTTTAATTCCTGAGAGCTTTGGTATAGTACCCTGTCAGTGTCTCATAGATATGTAAGAACCTGGTTGCACTACACGAACATGAGTGAATTGCAAAAGAAGTCTCTCTAGGCGTTTCAGTGAAGACTGGTGGCTTACAGTTAATTTGTAAGAGCTGGTTATGAGTTTTGTAAATTTAATTTTGCTCATGGACTGATTTTAACGCACCGTTTATTTCATTTGGCATCACCTCCAGCACTTTGGTTTTCTGCATGTGCACTCAATTTTTCATTTGTGCTGAACAGGGACACCTGGCTGTAAATTCAGAAACTAATGAGGACATCAAGGTTCATAAATTTATTACTCCTGCAACCAATGCAGATGGTGTCTCTCCTAATCGTTTAAGTGCCGAGACTCAAGATGGAAAGCTTGCTACAGATGGTCTGGACAATGGTTATTTGAATCCTAAATCTTCCAGGGCGGATAAGTGGCGAAATGGGGAACCTGGACATTTTAAAGGGAATGAGAAACTAAAAGGTGACTTTGATAATGAAGCACTGGAGGTTGATGTTAGGAAAACATATTTCCATAGGAATTCGTCATCTGAAAGTGGAGGAGACAAAGGTAGAATATCAGGAAGTTCTCCTTCTCATGGCAGATATAGAAGTCGATCAAGATCAATTGGTCATACAAGAGACAGGTCTCGTTCTCGTAGTGTCATTGATGAATATGTTCATTCCAAGAGAAGGCGCTCTGACTATGACTATGATGAGGAAAGAGTGAGGGCACGAGGAAGGGAACATGGTCATGGAAGTGTGGTAGATGATAGAAGGGAATACAGTAGTGGATATCACAATCGCGAGGCCCATGATAGAGATAGGAGTAGGGATAGAGACTTGTACAGAGAAAAGAAACAAGAGGAAACAAGCCGGGGTAAGGAGATTGAGAGGGACCGCCAAAGGGGAAAGGAACGTGAAAGGAGCCGTGAGAGATATAGAAGGGATGTAGAAAAAGATAGGAGCAGGGAAAGGGAGGATAGGGACAGGAGGCAAGAAAAGGAAAGGGATAGGAGCTGGGAGACAGTATTTGAGAGGGATATGAGAAGGGAAAAGGAAAGAGATAGAAGTAGGGACAGAACAAGAGATGCTAAGAGAGATAGAGACCTGGAGAATGAAAGGGATGATAAGAATCGAGAAAGAGATAATATAAAGGAGAGGGAAAGGCGAGATGATAGATATAGGCACAAAGATAGAGACACTGCAAATGGTAAAGATAGGCACGTGCGTCATGAAGATGGTAATGACAATGGAGATAGATATAGAAAACATTCGAGACATGAAGAAAATGATTACCATTGGGATAGAAAAAGAAATTCTGGTAATCCTGTAAAGGATTATACCTCAAGGGTAAGTACTGCAGAAGTGGATGAAAGCAAACGAACAAGGTATGTTTCATAGACTAAATCCCATTTTCTTCTATATACATTATTTTTCTCCACTTTTCTATCACTTTTAGTTATTTTTTAAACAATGCACTCAATCTTTCTTATTTTTTTATTTTTATTTTTAGAAATATTTATTTTGTATATGTATATTGAATGCAGCAGTGAGGTTGAACCAGATGACTTAGAGGAGGATACATTGCACTTACCTGACCAAGAAGAGGAAGATCTCAACAGGATCAAAGAAGAGAGTAGAAGAAGAAGGGAAGCAATAATGGAGAAATACAAGAATCAGCATCAGAAAGTAGAAGTGGTTGGAAATGAACGAAAAGGTTTGTTTTCCTCATTTCTTTATTGATCTGTATGATGGGTGGATAGTATCAATTAAATTACCTCTGGTCACAAGTTTTAATTCTGTCTTCATCTATAGTCTTCTTGTTGTCATTTTGATCTTTAAATGATTACTCGGTACCTTAATTCTTGCATAGGAAATTAGCCTTTTTCAACAACACAAGTATGGATGAATCCACAGGGAACCCCCCACCCCTAATTTTTTTGGGTTTTTTTCCGAACATTTTTCATCAAAAATATTGAGTATTTATGTCTCAAACTCTCTCTCTCTCTCTCTCAATATATATATATATATATATGTATATATATATATATATATATATATATATATATATATATATATATATATATATCCTGTAAAAGAAGCATCGGAGCGTATGAAATATTAAATATTAACATTACATGTTTGGGTCGCACCTGAAGTACACCATTGAAGATTCATGTGACCATTTTTCTAGTTTTAAATAGTTATTGATGTTTTATTATATTATTACCATTATATTGAATTATGAAATTAGAAGATTTTTTTAAGAGAAGATATGTGAAAAGTGTTGATCATTATTTCATTTTCCCCTTGTTATCTCCCTACTTGGACTACTTTTAGTAACTTTGTAATGTGCTCTTATTAGACAAGGATGCAGACATTCACACTGAAATCTCTGAAGCACATGATGGTAAGAATGATGATGCTGATTATGTGGAGCCATCATTTGCTGTTGGAAAATCTCCTGAAAATGTGAATGTTGCTTCTCAGAAGATATCTCTCGCTGGAGGCCTAGGAGAGGGTACTCCAAAGGTCCGCCCTTATTTTGAAGTAAAAATTACTTTACAAGTTTGAAATATATATATATATATATATATATATATATATATATATATATATATCTGGTGGATTTTTTAATTTCATTTGTCATACTCACAGAGTGAAAGATCAGAGGACAAGTACTGTGACGATATATTTGGGGAGACACCAACGGGAGTTCGAAAATCAGTAAGTGTTCTGGTCATACTATTCTAATTTGTATTATGTGTGTACCTGAATTGTAGTGTATTACTTCATAGTAGAGTGTTGAGACACGGAATGTACTATACTGTGATATCGTTTCTCGTTATGGATGGATCTAATATATCTGGTTTCTGTATATTTTCCATCACATACACTCTTCGATACAATTTCACCACACTTATTACAGTTGCTTCTGGAATTATGCTCAGTATCTTTTTCTTGAATTTAAACGTTAAACCATAATTGTTTATTCATATGTTTGCTCTTACCTTAACTATTAAGATGTACTACCTTCTTTTTCAGGGAAAAGGTGATGGTTTAATGATTGAAAGGGTTGGCCTACATGACAACTGGGATGATGCAGAGGGATACTACAGTAAGTAATTCGTTGGATTTTATGTATCTGTTTTCCTAACTTTCTTTTAATTTGTTGTATTGAGACCTGAGAGTTTGACGAATATTTTTTGGCTTGTCTTTGCCGGAAACATTATTAGTTGTTTACATAACTTATTTATTGGTTGGCTATTGTTAACATGTCTTTATATTTGTTCTTTCAAAAATGTAACAGCATTGAATTTATTTTTAATTTTTTTTTTGTTTTATATCAAAGATGTTACATTAATTTTGTTGTTTTTGGAAGGAATGACTGGAGATAATCAATACATGAATGCAAGTTCCCCCTGCCCCCCTCCCCCCCAAGTTGAAATAGCTTCAACTATCTTTTAGTTTTTGCCTAAATGGTGCAATTTAAGACCCAGAGTGGTCTGTTTTGACATGTTACACGTCTTTATTTACCTGTGGCATTTACCATGGATCTATTGTCGAAACCTGTTAACATATGGTAGAATCTTTGGGGGCTATCAGATTTTCTTGCAATTGTTGGAATTTCTCTGATACATTTGTTTTTCTGTTCATTGTGTTATGCTGTGACGTTGTTATGCAGGCTATCGAATTGGTGAAATACTTGATGGCCGATATGAAGTCGCTGCTGCACATGGGAGGGGTGTCTTTTCAACAGTTGTTCGGGCAAAGAATCTGAAGGTGGGAAATGGTGAGCCAGAGGAAGTAGCAATAAAAATAATTCGTAATAATGACACCATGTGAGTGATGTTTGTTTCTTGGGAATCATCAGTGAGCTCTTTTTCTTTTGGGTCGTTTTTTGATTTTTTGCTCACTGTTCTACATATGTGACGTGCCAGGTACAAGGCTGGTATGGATGAATTGGTCATATTGAAGAAATTAGTAGGTGCAGATCCAGATGATAAACGTCATTGTGTTCGTTTCCTTTCAAGTTTTAGATACAGGAATCATCTTTGTTTAGTTTTTGAATCTCTTAATATGAATCTCCGTGAGGTTTTAAAGAAGTTTGGTCGCAATATTGGCCTTAGGCTAACAGCTGTGAGAGCATACGCCAAACAGCTTTTTATTGCCTTGAAGCATCTCCGGAACTGTGGTGTTCTTCATTGTGACATAAAGCCAGATAATATGTTGGTATGCCCTAAAATACTTGCTTTTATAACTTTTTTCATAGTTTTGTGCCATAATTTCAAGAAAAAAATCTATAGTCTAACTTTTTTATCTTCAATTTTCCCTTCTGATAAGGTAAACGAGGCTAAAAATGTTTTGAAGCTTTGTGACTTTGGTAATGCCATGTTTGCTGGTAAAAATGAAGTTACACCATATCTTGTGAGTCGTTTTTATCGTGCCCCAGAAATAAGTAAGTTCCATTCATTCTATTTACGATTTTGTGATTCCTAACTGCTTTTTTCTTGTTGAATGTCTGATGGTTGCCAAATGTTTGGGCTTTTGAATGTTTGTATGCAGTACTTGGCTTGGCATACGATCATCCGTTGGATATTTGGTCTGTAGGCTGTTGTTTGTACGAGTTATATGTAGGTAAGGTTCTTTTCCCTGGGCTTACTAACAATGACATGCTACGACTTCACATGGAACTGAAAGGCCCTTTTCCAAAGAAGATGTTACGAAAGGTATACATTTATTGTTTTATTTATTTATTTTTTATTAGTGTCCAGCCACAGTTTGGTTATTGAGTATGGATTATTTCAATACTTGATACAAGTTTGATATTGTGTATCTATTTTGACTTTAGTTCCTAAATCACTCCTTTTATGTGGCTGTACCTTCAATTCAACTTTTGGTGTAAATAAATTTGTTATTATTAATGATATCCACTTATTTTTTTATTATCTTCCTTACAGGGAGCATTTACTGAACAACATTTTGATCAGGACCTGAATTTTCTTGCAACCGAGGAAGATCCTGTGACAAAAAAGGTAAGGCAGACTTTAGATTGTATTTCAAGCTGGTCTATTATCAATGGTGAATGGGTTTTTTGACTAGTTTGAATAATGATGCCATAAATATTCCTCAATAGGCCATAAAGCGGCTGATTCTCAACATCAAGCCAAAAGATATTGGGACACTCATCACTGGCTCTACCGGGGAGGATCCAAAAATGTTAGCCAACTTTAAGGATCTTCTGGAAAAAGTTTTTGTCTTGGATCCAGACAAGAGGCTGACAGTGTCACAAGCTCTGAACCACCCATTCATCACTGGCAAGTGAACAATGTTGCTGAAATTGACTCCCAAAACTGATATTTGTACATAATGATCCAACTGATGTTGAGGTTCTAATTTTATTTGGCACTATCTATCTTCTGTGTATGGCCCAAGGAGTGTCATCACAGTTGTCAGCATGTTGAAGTGAAAAAGGGTGATGTCTCCCTACAGGCGTACAATTTACTGGCGGTTCTTTCAGTGGAATGTACTGTTTCTATTGTAAGACAACTTGCCAATGGCAGTTTCCTTTAGTGTAGCTGTATTTGTACTTCAAACATTCCTCTTCCAATTACATTCTCGGAAAGTTTAATTTTTGTATTTTTTGATAGGCTGGTTCATTCTTTCTTCACTCTTTTCAATTTTGTGTAACTTTTATTTTGTTTTGCTTATACTATTTGCATAGATTATATTCTTGTCACCCTTGGTTTTCTTTATTACTGTCAATTCATATATATTCCTTGGATTCTGGAGATTCTAATTTAGTTTCTCATTCAGGACACAACTGGTTTGAGGCATCCCTTCATGCTTAGATGCTTAAAAGGAACCCAGGAGAAGGTACCTTGGCTTGTTTATTGGGAGATTAATTTCACCGTGCTGGAATGAGTTTTGATTTCCATTTTTATTAACAGTGGTAATAGAATAACTACCACATTCGAGTAGGAACTTATTTCAATGAGCTTGAACTGTCTATTTTTTTTAGGAGAACCAGTGGTTGTTGGTGCTGTTTGAGCACGTACTCACGTTAATTGTTGTTGTTAGCTGGGTACATGAGTTAAGGGGAGGGAAGTGGTCAGTGTTGAACCTGCTTCTGCTTCTAGATACATGTGCCACTAGGCCATACGCCTAGTTTTTACTGTCTTTTAAAATGTTTCATGGTCGAATTCGTAAGCAACAGCTTTTTCCCCATATTTCTTTTTGTTTTCAGTCATGACTTAGGTGTGTTGATATCTTATTTCTTGAATTGTACTTGAGCATGCCTTTCCATCTGTTGTCTTGTGTTATTTTTATTATTACTTTTTTCCCTTAAATTTACCCATACACATATCCTAATAAACTTGTGTTGCATCTTATCCATGGCGGGTCATTTTGGAGGCAATTCCACTGGATGTCTTTGGCTATGTTCTTGAAGCAAATTCGTTTTACGGTGAGCAATTCAAATTCAGAAACTATTGTTCTGTTAAGCTTGTGGTATGGATTAAAATTGCAAAATGAATCTGATTCTTATTTCATTTTTAAATCTTAGGTACTGCATCTTGGTCCTGCAATTTTTGTAAGTATGTTCAAGTCCAAGTCCTTTCTCATCATTGTAAGTGTTGAAGGCATTGATGGTCCTTTGCATCCAGTTTTGTACAATGTGAACCTAGTCTTTATTCCTGTTTCTGAATTTGTGGAATATCCATTTGCAATTTGCGTTAAAACTTTCTTGCTGCTTGTTTCCTATGTTGAATGTAGATGGCGCTTAGGTTTGATTGCCGGGCAGTGTGCCTTACTTCCTGAGTTGTTTCTTCTAATTAAATTGTGTTTTTTGCTATGCTCATGTTTCATGTTGTCCTAAACACCTAATATTGTTTGTTATTGGCCAATCTTGTTCTTTTCCTTGTGATTCATTGACGAGCACGTTGATTTCATGTTTTATTTATTTTTTAGAATGGAATTGAGTTTTATTTGTCAGTGGAATTCATTTCTTGTAGGGATGACATACGCATACGTATTTTAAAATTTAGTAGAATTTAGTGAAAGAAGATGGTCGCGAATAGGGTTGGGATGCCACCATAAGGGGACTAAAAAATAACTCAATGCTGTTAAATTATCGTTATGGTGCTGCCATGATGCTATAACGTGTTATTTTCTTTGCTTATTCTTTCTGTTCTTCAATTTAGATATTCGTCATTTCTTTTTCACTCATGTTTCTCGATGCATATATTTATGTTCACCATCAATTCAATGATACTGTGCTGAGTGTTTTTTTTTTTGAACTTCTGAAACACGTTGCTTTTTTTTAATTAAACCTATGTTGTTTCCAATAAAAATTTCAGTTCAAGGACTATGTGAAACACACTGAATCAAATTCTTTCAAGATTTGATTCCAGTCTATGATCCTGTCGTTTTAAATTTATTTTTGCAGTCTTTTTTGTTATGCATTCTCCATGGCTTCCATCATAGACTGAATTTGGAGTTTTTTGTTGGGTTTTTTGGTGATGCCCTTCTGCCGTGCCTACAAAATAGACTTTTGATATTTTAGAACATATTGAAAGCTTTTTTAATATTCCAATATTAGTATATTTTGAAAACTCAGCAGAGACAATACTAAAATCTCAACAGAGTCTGGGCAGAAAAGGTTGGTCAATTCTTTTGCAGTCTTGGGCTGGCTTCAATGCATGTACACTTTAGCTGTCAGTTTAGCTTTTTTATATTTTAATTTGATAATGAATAGAAAATAAAACGGCTTTGCAATTTAAGTAGCAAAAGAGAGAGTCAAGGTTTACATGACTGCCATATCTTACTAATTTATGACTATTCTAAAATTGGAAAGATGAGACTACCATTTTTCGGTAAATGTTGTGTACTGGAGAACAAAGCAGACCTGCCTCACCCAGTGAGAAAAAGCTTTACTTGATTGCTATAGCTTTACCAATTTAGGAGTTCTGAAACTTGAAACGACTTCCTATTGACTACCGCTTCCTATTTTCTTGGATAATTGTATAAAATGTATCTTGGAGAAACGTAAGACCTATCTCAAATATTGACGTAGTAATGTAGATGTACCTTGGCTGTACAAATCAATGGTAAGCTTTTGAAACGAGATTGTCCTCGGATGTGTATATTGTGTACCTACAGAAAACTCTTTCGCATGATATCTGTGAACCGTTTATTCATTCAATATCTCGATCTCTTGGATGTGTAGCTTAAATAGCATGTTTCATGAACCATTTTTGGTGAAGTATCCAAAAGGAAAGCAGGTGCTATCTAGTCGTTTATATGGATCCAATGGTGGCGGTTTTTCAGGTAAGTAATACTGGTATTTTGAGGGAATATTGGGACAGCTAACAAAGATATTTTAGGATAGTTTGCTATATTTCATGTGTGAAATCCTAGGCATGGGAAGTTATCTGAGCAGAATTCTGGCCTTGCCGGTCCTAATAACCGGGCAAAAACACTAGGTCCTCGTGCATGATCTAGATATGGAAATAAAAATACGATCTGGTGGAGTTGGACCCATAATAAATGGTTTGATCGGCAGTGGAGCGGTGATGTAAGTGAGTGGGAATAGTAGAACCGTCTCTTCGATTTTTGCTTTTTACTCAACTTCTAAGTAGTCTTTAGTTCTAAAACAATATATTTGGTAATTTATAATACGATATTTAGAGTTGTGGTAGTATTTCATTACCCATTTCTAAATCAATTAATGTTAATATTATGAATAATTCTGACTATTATTTTAATTTTAATGTTAGATATTTAAATTAGATTATAATAATTATCTAATACCACAAATAATTGTTATAGATCAAACTCTTCGGAAGCATTATTTTCACTGATTTTAATAATGTAAAAAATGCAAGGAGTATTTCAATTTTATAATAAAACTTTAATACGTTACAACTATAGGAACATATAACAAATTTAAGATTGTTTTGTTTTAAAAATTATGTAATAATAGGTTAAACACTTCATAATAAGACAAATAAGGTTTGCTACATAGATTCTGTACTGCACTACTTGTAACTATAAAATAAGATGTGCATGAGTGCTGATGTTATTTCTTTTGAAAAAAAAAAAATGGAACTTTTGATTTATTAAAACAAAATTTACTTATTCGGCACACCTTATTTTTAATTTTTTGAAGTGCATGTATGCACAACGAGCTTGATACTTAGAAGGACTTTTATCACTACATGGTCGATGAAATCAAATGGAAGTGATTAAAGTTTAGATTGATTACCTTAAAATATTTGGAGATCAGGCTTTTTTTATTTGTAAACTAGATGAAATAGTTTGGTGTTGAGTAAAAATTAAGCGAAATGAAATGGAGGTTGCGAGTATTTGTGAAATAGATGAATAAGATAGCTTAAGAGGAAAAAAAGTCATGTTTGTGTACTTATACTTAATGGAATTATAAAAAATACATACACTGGAATTCAGCTAATTAAAGATGCTGACCAGGATGTTGTGTAACACTGAGTGACCCTAGTTATGATACACCAAACATTATTTACAGAGGGCACCAAAGAAATTGACCAGACAAAATAATTCGGCTCACCAGAGACTTTTTAACACTCAAACGAGACAAATCTGAAATTAAGGTTAACTTAGTTACATATTCCTCAAATTTGTTTTAATCAAATTAATTATGTTTTCCTCTAAAATAAACAGACCAAAAAATCACTTGGAATGTCCGTATCTCAACAAGGCTGATTCAGTGAGAGGCAATTACAAAAGAAATTCAATCATAAATGCAGTAAATTTTTGCTGTACATGGGGAAATCAAATTACAAAAATCTTATGCTCATGTGGGTCTCTTGAAAGCGATACTTAGCTCCGTGAAAAACGAAATATCCTTTTGATAATTGCAACTTTAGGGAGAGGAGTAATTTGTTGAGAGACTACTTTACCAATAGTTGTTAATCTAAAAGTAAGCACCACCTTTTTTTCCAACACATTCACCACCACTGACTCCGTTTCTGCTGAAAAATCATAACATCTGCCCATTAGAATTACATCTCAAAAATATTAAATAGAAAAAGGTGTTTCAAATTTTAATCTCATTTGTTTATTGTCCAAATAAAAAATAAGCGCAATGCTAATTCTAAGAAACAAAAGGTTATATCAAAGATAATGCTTAAACATTCTTTATGGTAAAATAAGTGCAATTGTGGACTTGTTTTTTTTTTTTAAAGGTCAATTATGCTTGACAAATAAAATAAAGCTTATTTTAACTTTTTTTTTTCAATTAAAGTATTCTTTGTAAATATGACTCTAATGTAAAATGCTCACAACTTCACTTTAAATAAATAAATAAATAACTAAAATACTATTTTTTAACCATAATTTCTAAATAAATGTTAAAGGACATTAAAACCGTCCTAAACAAAGTACAACTTCAATACCAAAATAAATAAATAAATATTACTTTATATTATGAAGTATGATCTACCATATACATAGTTTCTTTATCCAAATCCTAATTTCCAAATAAAATTGTATGGTGGTTTGTAAAAAAAGTTTTAACCTCCATTCCACCAGACCAATAACATTTAATAAATGTAAAATACTTGTATCAAATTAAAATACTTTTACTTTAAATTTGTTGAACTTGCATAATGTTTGGGGGAAAAGGCCAACACAAATAAGAAGGTAACAAAGTTGCAAAAAGAAAAAGACCAAAAACAGAAGAAATAACAGTTGTTGGTTTAGTACAGAGTACAGATATAAATAACAGTGTTCCCCAGCCTTGCAGCCGAAACACATGCCACCCTAATCAAATGTGACAACAAAAACAGTATGGGCCAATGAACTTTTCCTCTCTAACCATTTCTCAGTGTAAAAGATAATTAGTTAGAAATTCTGAATTTCTCAGTCATATGAAATACCAAACAGTCAATTCTCTGCAAACAAGTAGTCATACTAACCCTCAACAAGAACGGTGAGATCTCTCAGTTCTCTATAGAGCTTCAAAGCCAATCATAAAACAATGTCCAAATTTTGCAATCACTAATCCACACTCAATGTAAAATAGAGGCCTACCATTCATTTTAGCAATAATATCAGCTACCCTCTTCTGGCACTTCTCACATTGCATATCAGCAGAAAGAACAACTTCCTGAACCTGTTTTCAACTCAAGAACCAAACTGAAATCAGAAACAATTTCATGGTCAATTTCAAAACTGCAAAAACAGAGTAAGGAAGGAGTTTACAGTACCACTGGCAAAGACAAGGACTCCATAGATGCAAGAGTAGTCCTTGTAAGAGGAAAACGGTTGGAGATTTCAAGACCAACTTTCTGTATCTCCTTTTTGGAACCATCTTCAAAAGCCATAACAGCATTAATCTAGCAGACCCTATGTATTGCAGGCTCAATACCATCCTACATAAAAAAAGACATGTGCAGAAAATGATGTATGACTGTGAAAATCACTTTCTACGGTGATAGAACAACTTCACCACCACCTGGGATGCTTGTTCATGGTGGGCAGAAAATGGAGAAAGCATGATAGGAATGAATGGCAAAGAAAGTGAAAAAAAAGATTAGGTTTTGAGGCTATTTTAACGGAGATGATTGATTATTGTTTCACTCTGGAGCATGCCCCACATAGTGCTTGGTTGGTTTTTTTCTACTTACCAATAAAGTAACTGAACTGTTCCGCTACGCTAATGATGCACTTAGTTGACTCTGCTAGGCTTAAGCCAGTGCAATTACACAACCGTTGTATGAATACACTTTACTCTAAATTTTTCTGGTGGGAGAGTAAAGGAAGGTAGAAGTTTGAGTATTTATTGTTTAAGTAATGATGGTAGATAGCTATGACTATGGTGAAGATTAAAAGCATTGGATTCATTATCGTAGGTCCTCTTTGTGTAACTAAAGTCAAACAGTTGGTTCCAGCAGGGTCCTTTTATACAGATTGAAGTTGTGGTATTCTACTTTCAAAATGTCTCTGTCATCAAGCTAAACACGGCAAAAATAGGCCAAATGTGACAGTTCTATGTATAAACACACCGATCTCCCTCTTGTTTCATAATTTCAAACAATTTCTTATTGCTTATGCTTCTACGATTATTTTCCATGATGTAAAAGTGTTAAAAATGGATTTTATATTTAACTCCGTTAGAAATCTCACGTCAAAATAAGATAATCTAGAAAAGACAATTTCACAAAGATAATCTAGACAATTTTATAATATATAAGTAAAGTACGTATCTCAATTTACAAACTGACTTTATAGAATTAAACTTAAATTCGACCTTCGATTTGAACAAATATTTAAAGAGGTCATACAAAATTTTCATAATTTAAAATATTTTTTAAAGAAAAATATATGAATTCTTTAAAGAAATATATAGATTAATAAGTTAGTTTCTTTTATGAATTCTTGTATGTATATAATATAATATAATTATACAGGATCATTACATAAAGATGACATCAACTATCCAAACATTTAATATGATAATATGATAAAATGGTTTCAATTAATTTCATCATAATAAATAAATTATTGTGATTGTTTCTCAAGAATTTGGCTCCATGTCCTCAACAAATTTATTCCATAATTCACTCATCATGCATGTGCATGCTTACATCTTTTTTATACCATACATTGATCTATGTCTAGATAGATATTCATACGAGTTGAGAATCCTAATTTCATGAATTAAGGTAATTTGAAGCCATATAATATTTGTAACTGTTTCGGGTGTGGCGACCAAGCACCTACAATCAACACTCAAATTACCTTTTTTCTCCTCTTGTCTGACGTCCTCCTTAGCGAGCTTATACAGTTCTTTCTCTTGTTGCTCGGTCGTCCAGTCAAGATCTTCTCGGATTTGCCCACAGTTAACATCTAGGTCCTGCATTTCGCTCCGTAGCTCGGCTCTCCTCCCGTTCGCTTGGTCGGGCGATCGGGGTACCTGTCTAAAAGGCTCCGATGCTTAAGTCAGTTTAAGACCGATCAGTAGATAGCAGTAAATGCTGTAATAAAATGCGAGTTGAAGGTCCTTAACAACTTACCTTGGGCTTCTATTTATAGTTTTTGGTTTGGGCCTGTGATTAGGGTTTCTTAATCATGGCCCAATTACGTTTTAAACCTGATTATTGATCTAGGTTTTGGTGTGGCCGCCCGACCGATGGGTCGTGCGTCCTGTCGGTTGTCTTCATAAAAGAGGATCCGCCTGACCGATGGTCCTTGGTCCGCCTGACCGATGGTAGGCCATACTGTACACAAGCCCCCCAAGCCTTGAGCAATGTTAGAGATGAAGCGAAAAGGGTTTATCCAAAAGCCCGATCGAGGCACAGTGAAAAGATAGGATTCTTTGTTGATGACGATCAGCTTACGTGTTTGCCTTACATTGGTTATTTATTTGTTAATCAGCTCACGTAGGGGCATTCGTTGTAGGGGCATTTGTTTTGACAGCGCATACAAGTTTGGTTCGAGTCCCTTAGGGAGCCTTGGTCGGCCTATCGGCCCATCGGCCCATCGGCATTGAAAAGCTATTTTTAGCTAAGTTATTGTAAAGCCCTGTAGGGGCGTTCCTTTTGACAGCGCGTGTCGCTTATACCCTATCGGGGTTTCGTTTGACCGCTTGGGTCGATGTTGTTCGAACGGGGCTTTCGAGAAAGCTCACCGCTTGATCGAATAAGCTTGGTTCGAGTCCCTTAGGGAGCCTTGGTCGGCCTATCGGCCCATCGGCCCATCGGCATTGAAAAGCTATTTTTAGCTAAGTTATTGTAAAGCCCTGTAGGGGCGTTCCTTTTGACAGCGCGTGTCGCTTATACCCTATCGGGGTTTCGTTTGACCGCTTGGGTCGATGTTGTTCGAACGGGGCTTTCGAGAAAGCTCACCGCTTGATCGAACAAGCTTGGTTCGAGTCCCTTAGGGAGCCTTGGTCGGCCTATCGGCCCATCGGCCCATCGGCATTGAAAAGCTATTTTTAGCTAAGTTATTGTAAAGCCCTGTAGGGGCGTTTGTTTTGACAGCGCGTGTCACTTATACCTTATCGGGGTTCCATTTGACCGCTTGGGTTGATGTTGTTCGAACGGGGCTTTCGATAAAGCTCACCGCTTGATCGAACAAGCTTGGTTCGAGTCCCTTAGGGAGCCTTGGTCGGCCTATCGGCCCATCGGCCCATCGGCATTGAAAAGCTATTTTTAGCTAAGTTATTGTAAAGCCCTGTAGGGGCGTTTGTTTTGACAGCGCATGTCACTTATACCCTATCGGGGTTCCATTTGACCGCTTGGGTCGGTGCTGTTCGAATGGGGCTTTCGAGAAAGCTCGCCCTTTGATCGAACAGGCTTGGTTCGGGTCCCGTAGGGAGCCCCGGTCGGCCTATTGGCCTATCTTCCATCCTCTGCTGCAAAGCGCTAATCATCGCCCTGGTGTCAACTTGATCGTTGGCCTTTCCTCCTCCTTCTAGCGCCAGGCTTAGTTCGGGTCCCGTAGGGAGCCCCGGTCGGCCTATCGGCCTATCTTCCATCCTCTACTGCAAAGCGCTGATCATCGCCCTGGTGTCAACTTGATCGTCGGCCTTTCCTCCTCCTTCTGGCGCCAGGCTTAGTTCGGGTCCCATAGGGAGTCCCGGTCGGCCTATCGGCCCATCTTCCATCCTCTGCTGCAAAACACTGATCATTGCCCTGGTGTCAACTTGATCGTCGGTCATCCTCCTCCGTCAGCGTTACTGGTCCTGTTACTTGTGGTCACCATAAGGGTATAAGGTCTATCGGCCTATCGGCCCATGACTGCTCGGCCCCACGGTGGGCGCCAAAATGTTTCGAGTGTGGCGACCAAGCACCTACAATCAACACTCAAATTACCTTTTTTCTCCTCTTGTCTGACGTCCTCCTTAGCGAGCTTATACAGTTCTTTCTCTTGTTGCTCGGTCGTCCAGTCAAGATCTTCTCGGATTTGCCCACAGTTAACATCTAGGTCCTGCATTTCGCTCCGTAGCTCGGCTCTCCTCCCGTTCGCTTGGTCGGGCGATCGGGGTACCTGTCTAAAAGGCTCCGATGCTTAAGTCAGTTGAAGACCGATCAGTAGATAGCAGTAAATGCTGTAATAAAATGCGAGTTGAAGGTCCTTAACAACTTACCTTGGGCTTCTATTTATAGTTTTTGGTTTGGGCCTGTGATTAGGGTTTCTTAATCATGGCCCAATTACGTTTTAAACCTGATTATTGATCTAGGTTTTGGTGTGGCCGCCCGACCGATGGGTCGTGCATCCTGTCGGTTGTCTTCATAAAAGAGGATCCGCCTGCCGATGGTTCTTGGTCCGCCTGACCGATGGTAGGCCATACTGTACAGTAACTCATAGCATTTGAAATATGTAATAAATTCTCATTTAGTTTTTTTTTTATCACATAATATTTTAATATATGTTATTTAAAATTGAAATTTGATTAAAATAAAATATTTCTTTTATAGATTACACTGGACATTCACAAACTCATCTCATTTATCATCTGACTGTGACTTTAATTCTATATATTTCACTATATTCTATATATTCATTGCATAACTTATAACCAAAGGAAAATCCATCTATCATTGAATTATCAAGTCAAGTATGAATCTTTATTGGTGTAAATTATATATATTTTTATTTAAAATATTACTTATTTAATAATGATAATATAACTTTAATTTGAAAATATGGATTGATGAAATTATATTAGTTATACTTTGTATAATATATACTGTATCTATTAGTTATTCATTAATTTTAAAATTATTCATTATTCTAGTAAAATAACAACCTTAATTTTTACATATATTTTAAGCACGGTGCTAAAGATTTCACTTAATAGGTGAATTTTACAAAATTAAATTAAGTTTAAGTTTTATTCTATGAATTCTCAATATAGAAGTCCATCTCCATTCATCCATGTGCTCCAGATATAAGAATTTCCTCTACCCACCATAGTACTGATCCAGCATTATTCAAAATTTCAATTCAATAGTAAAAAAACAATTAACTATTTTTATTGAATTATTAATTTAAAAATAAATTTATTATGTTTTTTATTTTATAAAATAGGTACCTTTTGATTTTCATTTCTAAAAAAATTATTTAGATTAAAAAAATTATTTTTTATCCATAGTAATTGTTAAATGTTGAAGAAAAAGATTAATTACCACTCCAATTCAATACCTCTTGTAATCTAATACTACTGTATATAACACGTTAAAAAACTTCAATCCTTTATTATAAATACTGTTTATCTATCTTGAAAGTAACAATAAAAATTTTAAAAATAAATTTAAATATTGAAAAAAAAAAAAAAAATCCTACCCAAACTAAAACCAAAATTTATACTTTTGTTAGACTAATTTTGTTATTTTGTGGATACGATAAAAAAAAAAAGGAAAAGTGGGCTAATGATCCAAACAAAAGCAATCAGCAGAACCATGGGCTCAAAAGGTACCTATTTTATATATGTTAAAAGTCCTTAATACAAGTTGTACCTCTGTACAATTTATATATTACGTAATTTTATTTAACTAAAAAATTATAGAAACTAAAAGTTAACATATTGACTAAGTTTAGTTCACAATTAAAAACTATTAATTTTAATTATCCTTTCTAGTTTCAAACATCAAAATAAAGTTCTTTTTAACTAAAACTCGTATGTATATCTCAACTAAAACACATAAAAACAAGTGCAAAACATAGTTAATGGATATAATTGGATTACTTATAAATAATCAATTTTATGCATTCTATACGATTATCTTGCTTTTGATTTGATATACATACCTAATTGATATTTATTTTATCTCCTAGATTTATGTTAATTTAAGAGAATAACATCTCTCTTTTATCTTCTAGATTTTTGGTACCAACGACTCTTATCAATATTAGATATAACACATTAAATGCTTTTTAGATTATAGTTTATCAACTCTCAACTACTTAAACACGTAACTTAACAATATTTTAAATTTCAAGTGCTATAATTAATAATACTGGAAATCAAATTAAAATACATGAATAATGTGTTTTTGAAAACCTTACTAAATTATAGATTAAAAGATTACTAATTTGTTATAAAAATTACTTTAAATAGAAACATTTCTGAAACAGTTAACGGTCTATTTTTTTTCTATATAAATTAAGAGTTTTGAATTTTGTATGAATTAAACAGGTTATAACAATTCATCGACCAATTAGACTAAACTATTTAATGTATAAACGAAATGTAATTGTTATATTACAGTTTGTAATGCATCTATTAATTTCTTATTACCATGATGATCTTGTTTAATGATCTAGAAATTGTCTCGTTATTGTTTTTATTTGGGCGATAAGTACTAAGTTAGCGAGGCTTAAATGAGATAGAAATTCCAAAGTGTTGATCGATATTTGAGGGAGCGAATTGAGAACACAAAGAAGTGAGTGAACCAACTAACAAACACTTCATAGGTGTCTCCGCCTTCTCTTTTCAAAGCAACGATCACAATGGCATCTCTCCCTAACACCCTTTCCTTCTCCTCCTCCCTCTCCACCACCGCCACTCTCCTCCCATGCCGCCGCTTCATCGCATTCCCCCGCCGCCGCTTCTCCGTCCAAGCAAAGATCCGCGAAATATTCATGCCCGCCCTCAGCTCCACCATGACCGAAGGCAAAATTGTCTCCTGGATCAAATCCGAGGGCGACAAACTCTCCAAGGGCGACAGCGTTGTCGTCGTTGAATCCGACAAGGCCGACATGGACGTCGAGACCTTCTACGACGGCATCCTCGCCGCCATCGTCGTTCCTGACGGGGAAACCGCCCCCGTTGGAGCCCCCATTGGCCTTCTCGTTGATTCTCCCGAAGAAGTCGCCGAAGCAAAAGCCAAAGCCGCCAAATCTGCTCCTTCTCCCGCCGCTCCCGCCGCCGCCGCTCCCGCTCCCGCTGCTCCGGAGTCTACGCCGCCACCAACTCCTCCGGCAAAGTCCGTTTCTGATGGGCCAAGGAAGACCGTTGCCACGCCTCAGGCTAAGAAGCTCGCGAAGCAGCACAAGGTGGACATTGCGACGGTCGTTGGATCCGGTCCGTTTGGTCGGATTACTCCTGCGGATGTGGAGGCTGCGGCCGGAATAGCTCCGTCGAAGAGCAATGTGTCTCCGCCGGTGAGTCCTGCTCCGGTGGCGCCTGCTCCTGCACCGAAATCTCCAGCTGGTTCTGCTGCACCGCCTCCCATTCCGGGTTCGAGTGTTGTTCCTTTCACTACGATGCAATCTGCGGTGGCGAAGAACATGGTGGAGAGTCTATCTGTGCCTACGTTCAGGGTTGGGTACCCTGTGACTACTGATGCACTGGATGCTCTTTATGCGAAGGTATGGATATGCTTACGAGGAAGTGTTTGGTTTATGTGAATTATGTTTATTGGAATGAGGAATTTTTAATGGTGTGTTTGTGTTGTGTTCTTTCTTTTTGTTAGGTGAAACCGAAGGGTGTGACTATGACGGCTATTTTGGCTAAGGCTGCTGCAATGGCACTTGTTCAGCACCCTGTTGTCAATGCCACCTGCAAAGACGGTAAGAACTTCGTCTATAACAGTAACGTTAGTGTTGCTGTTGCCGTGGCAATTAATGGTGGTTTGATCACTCCTGTTCTCCAGGATGCAGATAAGGTGTGTGGCTTCTCTATCCCAAATCAAAATTACTGTGTTTCTTGTATAATGCTGTGTGCTGTAGCCAGGGAATTTGATCAATCTTTATCGGAGTAGCTGACCTCACCTAGGAAGATAGGGCTGTTGTTATTTGTCTAATTTTATTGGGTACTTGTTTTTGGCTGTGGCAGTTGGACTTGTATCTTTTGTCCCAAAAATGGAAGGAGCTAGTGGATAAAGCTCGTGCAAAGCAATTGCAACCTCATGAGTATAATTCAGGTTTCTTTGTAGTTATTGTCAATGTGGGCAATTTGTTATCATTATGTGGAACTTGAGTATTTTAATTCTGACTCAAATTTGATCGTGCGTGCAACAGGAACTTTCACACTTTCCAATTTGGGTATGTTTGGAGTTGACAGGTTTGATGCCATACTCCCACCAGGCCAGGTTAGTGATGACTTTTGGGACTTTTGAAGTCTTGCTTCTGGGAGATGCTGTTGCTCATTTTGTGGCACGTTTTTATTTGGGGGTTAAACTTTGCCTTGCTCTTTATTTCCAGGGTGCTATCATGGCTGTTGGAGCATCTAAGCCCACTGTTCTGGCTGATAAAGATGGATTCTTCAGCGTGAAGAATAAAATGCTGGTGAGTTACTTGTTATAACTTCTTTTGTTTGTTTACGCACTTATGCTTAGAACAATGGACATAGTCCAGGGGAACACAAACAATTTTTTAAGGAAGTAGAACCTTTTTTGCAATGCGCCAGAATTATCATGTAGGCAATTGGGCATAAACCTTATACTGTATTTGCATGGCGTTATACTGCATAATGATACTTTTCTGAAAGTTCAGTTGTCGGGCCATAGCCTAAATTTTGGACATCTGCATGGAGCTGTGCTACATGATTACATTTTTGGGTAGAGTTAATAAATGGGTTTAAGATTTGATTTTAGATTACATCTGTGCGGTGTTATGCTTCAAAATACATTTTTCTCCAGATTTAATTCAATGGGTTGTCTAAAATGTTGACCATTTTTATTATTATCTTTAAAAAATTTGCTGGATTACTGTCCTTAAGAGAAAAACCAGAGTCCATCCTCTGAAGTCTCCATTTCTTGAAATTTTGTTTGCTGCTACTTTTACCTTGCGGATTTTTGTCCTTACAAATAAATCATTCTTATCTGGCTTGGAATGTGTAGTTCTTCTCTCTTGAAGAAAGTGTTATCTAAACTTTCCCCCCTGGTCTTGGATCCTTAATTTGCTTAAGTCTTGGCCTCTCATATCAAAAGAATTACTTTTTCAAATTAAAATAATCATCGACATTGTTACCAAGACATCCTTTAACATCCTTTATATATAGAAGGTAAAGGCCTGCAGAAAGCTAGATACAGACAGTACTAGGTGTTGACTTGTGCAACAGTCGCTAAACTGAGTATTTTACTCTCAATAGCCTAATGTTAAAAGTAGATTTAATTAGTAATTTAGTCTCTATATTTAAGCCTTTGATTAAATTGATAAGCGAGCTACTAAACCTGTTACTAAACTAACAGTGATTGTGTACTTACTCTGACACTCTGTTACATTCCTTGACCCATTAAATGACCGGACTTTTTTATCTTTGGTGTCGAAAGAGAGGGACTTCCAACCTCCAATATGAATATCCATCTAGATAGCATGCCTTTAAATATATAACCACAACCACTAGAGCCTTCACTACAGGCTTTCGCCAATTGATGATGGAACAATCATACCCAAGCCCTAGTTTTTATCCTGTTTTGAAATAGCCTTTGTAAAACAGCATGCTATTGCGCAAGGTTTCCACACAATAGGTCAAGTTAAACATCAAATCTTTCAAGGAAATTATCATCTTGTCCTTGCACAGCATTCGTATAAGGGAGAGCTGCCGTGGTCACTTTTTTAATTGTTAAATTTCCCAATTTATACAAAAGTATAATCTATCATCTGAAAGTTGGAGGATTGTTTCATATACTCCGGAGAAGTTTAACATTTTCTTTCAAGCTTAAGTTCTTCCTAGGAATGTGAACTTAGGAAGACAACATTCCGACGATTGTTAACTAGTTTAAAAAAAAAAATTCCTAGGCGTTGTTGCTCCCGAACAATGTGTTATCCTCATATTTTACCTGCATATTGGAAATTACAATATAACTTAAGTACTCAACAACGTTTCCTTTCTGCTCTTTACCCTTAAGATGCATGGTTGCATTACCATATTTAATGTTTTTGTTTTAAGTTTGTAGAGCTGAATTTGAACCATTAAATGCGATTAGAATTGATTTAAACTTCCTTTTTCAGGTGAATGTAACTGCTGATCATCGAATAATATATGGTGCTGACTTGGCTGCGTTCCTCCAGACATTCTCAAAAATCATTGAAAACCCAGAAAGCCTGACATTATAGTCATTATGCACTTCCAACATAAAAGTATGGCCACCACCGGATCACGACTTGACACTTTGGTGAGAAGCTGTTTGGCTCAATGCTGAACATTTTCTGATTTCCCCCCCTCAACTTTCATCATGTTTTATCTTTTAGGAGCTATCCTGAGGACCATTTACTAGATTTTTTGACAGGGAAAGCAACGTTGTAAGGCAATTATGTTGACAATCTATTTGTAAGCAGTAAAGCAGCTTTAAAGGTTCGATTTTTTAATAAAAAACATTTTACTTCTTGATTTGGTATTGGATTCTCACTGGTCCGTTGGCACTCATCGTATTTCGATTGTTTTCTTCACCTTCAACAAGGGCCATTAACAAAAGAATGTCCCAAATCAGGACATGTGTCATCTCATCGTGAATTTCTTTCCCACCAAGAATATATTTCAGCCAATGCTTTCTTTTCCTGCATGGTAAATTGGTTAGGAAGGATGGGAGTTGTGATGCGCTCTTCCTTTCTCCAACTGATATCATCGTCTCTCTCTTATATCTTTATCCTATTTTGATTACCAAATGTTTTTTATGTGTTTAGCTCAGTTGGTTCAACTCACTTTAGCCAAATCAATCATGTTTCTAAACATGCTGGGTTATTTTTGTATTTTATTGACTCATTACATAACCAACGTGCTAAACTCGTGCGTCTTAAGTAGTGACTTATTTGTCTAACTGAGTAATCTTATCAAATTAATTCGGTTTTAAGAACATCACCTCAATTAGTGAACATGTCTAGACAAGCGTAATAGTAATTGTAAGCTCTTTTTTCATACCTATTTTATATTAAGATTGTTTAGTGTTTTGACTTGGTTCTTAAAAATATACCGAACCAAACACTACCTAGTCACGAAGCTTACCTTGTCTGACGAGAGTAAAAAGTTTCAATTGTTTACATATTTTTTAGTCTAAAAGGAAAGTCACAGTTGATTTAAACAGGGCCAGGCCTAAGATAAAGTGAAAGACCATTTATATATGTAAAGTTTAGCAATAGTTTCCAATACACATTTGCCAAAAGGCAGAAGATTATATGATTTTTATTTGTATATTTCTTTTAAACCACTAATAAAAAAATTGAACTGGTGTAAGTTTAATGAAACTTGCACACCTTAGTTTATGAATGTTTGATTTCATCATTATAAGAAAATTATACAAATTTTAACCCTAGTGTACAGGTTTCGAGTGCGAATTCGATGCCCCTGTCAACAATTTAAAATCACAGATGAATAAAATGTACCGAATATCAATTCATCCATCAATAAAACCTGCATATAATTTTCGTCGTAAAATGCTAATTTGATATTTGGTAATAATGCACCAAATGCGTCGCATCCTCATTTCATAATTGTACTTTCACAGGATTCAAACGTAACGGTTTCTGTAGTTCTAAACAAATTATGTATACGTGCATACAGAAACACAAAAACTATAAACCAGCTGAAAATTTCGCATGCATTTTGATTGTAATTTAGTACAAATCTATTTGGTATCTCTAAAGGGCCAAGAGGCGTCGAGTAAAACTAACATAATTACATCTTTTATATATATAGTACAAAAATCGAAGCATGTGTACTTAGGTTGCTGATATATACAACAACACGACACTGCCTTCTAACAAATAGAAAGGGCATTCAACTTAGTAGATTTTCTCTTTTTCTTTTTATAAACTCACCAGTCCAACGTAATATTTCGAGAAAGGTACAGACTATCAATGTATTCTATAATCGGATGTGAGGCAGCAATATACCTTTTCATCTTCTTCTCGGCTGATTGCTCTGCAAAAAGAATTTATGATATTCTGTAAGAAGGACTGGTGCAAGAAAAATCTATCTAAATGGTAATGGGATAAAGTTTGTTTAAAAAACCCTTTGCTCATATCAGAATTTATGCAAATTTTTTTTTTTATAAATTTGAAAATAATTAAATAGAATATGCTAAGAAGGTAAGTTGTTTAACCCCAAAATGAAAGCCAACAATAATGAAATTATACAGCGAATAGAAATATGTTGTGTATAAGTTCAAATAGGAAATTCAAAAGATGACTAACATGTTAGGATTAACGACAAATTCAACAGTAAGTGGTAACTTTTAAACTATAACTGCCAACACACATATGGTTGTAGTTTTTCAATGGATTCACTTGAGTAGAAATAGATTAGCTCACTCCATGAGCTTTTAAGGTCTTATATGTCATGTCGGACCAATGCTTTCTAAAAATTTAGTTGGACATTAAGTAACAGTGATTTTAATTCTCGTAGTTTTTCATTGCTTTTACATTTTTTTACTCTATCATTAGCCTATTTAGAAATAGGCCAAACATAGCTATTCTAAAATAACTATTATAAAATAAAATTCTAACATCACAAGACAGTTTCTGAAAATGTCAAACCATACTTGAAAAAAAAAGCTATTACAACTTGAGTTTTTTAAATAAATCTATATCTATCCAAACAAAACTATATTCAACCCAATCTGTTACAACACCAATATATCTATTTAAACACATCATATATTTCATTGCATATACTTAATAAGCACATCACCGAACATAATAAAACAATGCAAATTACCTGTTTCATTGAGCTTCATCAAAAGTTGTTCTCTCGTTGGAAGTGTATACATCCCAGCGTACACAGCTGTTCGTACCGCCCATGTGTGAAATGGTGCACAAACCTGCCCATAAGCTGTTGAAGCCACCTCTTTTAGAGAAGAATCTCTGAAAATGCCAAAATACAAATCAGATATCACAACTATCCACAAGGCACTTAAATTAAGAAAGCAAAATGATAGAATTTATGATGTGGTGCTTCAACGCAGGCGAAACTAACAGACAGGAAAATGGTACTCTTTTCTTTTCTAAAAAAAGTTTCTTCTGACACCATTTCACAATGGTTAACAGAAGTTATTTTTTATATTTCTAAAGAAAAAGTGAAAGGTAATAAGGACTAGTGTGAAAACCATTTCCTTCCTTTCCTAATAATTCACACGGAAAATTCAGCATTGTATTTATGTTGTTGTACACAAAAAAGGTTTCTTACTCAGTGGATAAAAGTTGTTCGAATATAGCTCTGACGAGATCAAGACCCTGCCGAACTCTACGCAGATTACGGGAATAGCTTCCAGATTGTTTCACTGTGTCACTGGCAACATCAACTTCAAGAATATCCTTTAGAGTGGGACATGTCTTTGATGCTTCCAGTAGTCCTTCTAGCTGTTCATTTCAACATCGTATGTTCATAAAGTTAGGAACAATGTCAGACATTCAAATTGAGCCAGAAAACAGGATGAAGTGAAAATTTTAGGAGGTAAAGCAAAGATGATGCACTGAATATAGAGAGAAACTAGTTGGATGAAAATTAACTCTGAAGAAACCAAATGGTGTACACAACCAGCGTGGTTAATTGCAAAATGTAGGAGCTACTAAACGAAAGTTATGTGTTAATTGCAATATTTAACACCACAATATCCGAGTTTATAAGTGCATGATTTTTTCAAACAATCCAAATTCAATATGATCTAAAAAATTGAAAGGAAAAACAAAGATAACATGATTTTGACCACAAGGAGTAACTCGAGGAAAATAGAGATTAAAATACACTAAATTCTGCAATCATAACTTTTAATCGCCTGAGCGCAAGAATCACCGTTTTCAGTTTTCTTTTTATCATTTTTCACATGCACCATTTATCCAGTGTTCGTTCTTCCAACCATTGTATCTGGAATTCAATTATTTAAGTGAAGCATTTTAAACAAAATAAAACTACAAGATTTTTTTTTCTTTATTTTCCTAAAATATCCTCCTTCCAAATAAATTTTGTCAGAGACACAATTCAACACTACATATTCTCCAGAAAACAAAAACAAAATAAGTACCATGATTGATCGCGTCATGAAAACCCAACTCTCCTCAGTAGATCAACGGTCACAGTTATTAATTAGAGAAATGCAAATCATGCTGTGATTATCTTCAAAATTAAAAAAAAAAAAAAGGATACTGTATGAAATTCATACGAAGAGTCGGTTGGAGTAATTTGTTAAAAAAAAAAGGACTCAAAATAGAAATAACTACACATGTCTTCTTCATCGAATGAGGACCACAACGGTCAATCTCGTGTGGTAGTTTTGAAGTTTGAAGAGAAGAAAGTGTGATTTACGATTGAAGTAAGAAAAGAAGATAAACCTTGGCGACGTATTCCAATTCAGCGAATTTGAAAGCGAGGCCGAGACAACGGAAGAGAACGGAGACGAGAGAGGCGGCCTCGCAGAAAGTGTCGAGGCGAATGTGTTTGCCGTCGTTATTCTCCTTCATCCACTTCGACAGCTCCTCAAACGCCTCTGCTATGGCCGTCAGAGGTTGATCTATAACCTCGCCCTCATCCATCTCGGGCATCCTATTCTTCCTTCGATAGCTGGATCGCTTATCGATTCCTTTGATCTCAATGTGTTTGCGAACGTCTCAAACGTCAAAAAGGAATTGGAACTGGAATTCGCAATGGTAAAAAGCAAAGCGCGTGTTTAGACGCTGAGGGAACATTCGCTACAAATGCGCTCTGCCACAACATTCCTTGCAATTCATTTCCCTCAAACTCCTGAAAGACAAATGTCCACCCCTGCTAACTTCCTGCTCCCTTCGTATTCAACATTCGCGCGCCATCGCCTCCTTATTCTTCCTCTTTCTATTGGGCCCTGGCCCAACCTATTCTCTTTTTAGGATCATTTTGTAACACCCCATAAGTACTTGTAAAGAAAGTTTCTTAAATTAGTTTGAAATTTACGAACTATGATAACATACGAAAGATATGTTTTTCAAAATAAAACATGTCCCAAATCCTTTATGCAGTTACTTGATCATTTTATGAACATTCAATTTTATCTGCTCTTATATTAAATAGATTCATAACAGTTATCATATAACAAAATAACAAACAATAGTCAGCTAATGTAAAATAATCTATGGTGTACATATTCAGTTATATTTTATATTATGTAAGCAACCATTCTTATCTCGAAAAAAAACATCCAAGTTTCATAATTACACATATTCGTGAGATCAATGGAGGTCTAAGAAAATAATATCCATGTATTATTTTCTTACATGTATAGAGGTGTAATAAACTAGATCATCAATTCTCATCTTACGTCATGATGGTAAAGGACTAAGGAATAACGATGCACTCAGGATTAGAGTTGTCCAAACGAATAACCTGATTCGACCTGGCTCAACTCACCATGGATTGATAATTTAGTGAGTCAACCCAACCCAGCTCACCTTTTAACGAGCCAAAAATATTGAAATTCAACTCGATCCACTACGGATTGACAGGTTAAACAGATTGGCTTACGGGTTCATTTAATTAAAAAATAATAATTTTTTATTTATTTTTCAGTCAAAACGAAATTATAATTCTAATTAAAATCTAAATAAACTTTAATACAATCCAAATATAAACCAAAATAAAAAAAATACAAATTATTTATGTGTTGACTAAAAAATGCAATCTAAAGTCCAACTTAATAAAAAACACTAGTGTGACCCTTTTATCTGCGGGTTGGCTCACCAACTCCGACTCATCACGGGTTCAACCCGAATGAGCTAGGTTTTAAATGAGCCGAATCAAAAATCAACCGGTATATAAATTTGTAAAAAAATTTCAACTCAACCCGAATTCATGATAAACCAGATTGGCTTGCAGGTTCTAACCCATTTTGACAGCTCTATTCAATACGATAAAAGTCAATTCAAATCATCACTAATACTTAACATTCTGTTTATTTATTTCTTATTTTCTTTTTTTCGTGATAATTTGTGAGATGGATAAGAATGGGTAACAAATGAATGAGGGAGATGGACTGATCAGAATACTAATGATTTGTCAGGCAGAGGTAGACGTGGACTCATAAAAATAGCATCGCAGGGAAAATTGGTGACATATACGAGTCTATAGGGGCGGTGGTGATTCAACGGATAACAATCACTAGTTAGTAGTTCCAACAGCTTGTCAGATCAAAATCTATTGTGCCTCTATTTTTGTAAACCAATCCTGACAACAATAGCCACTATACTTCCAGAAACCAAAAACTCAAATTAATTATTGCAACCAGTAGCTTTATATTGAAGTCTACATGGCAGCGAGTACACTTAACGAGGCACATAATTTATAAGTTAAATCATGTTTACATTAACTATACAGAGTTATCCCAGTTCGTTTTTTTTTTATGTCACCCCATACAAAATTACCTAAGTTTCATAACCGTTAACGGAAAAATTCAGTACAATAAGAAACATTTAGAATATGGTTGATTTGATTTTGAATAAATTCTTAACATTTTAGCTAATTCCGACATCTATTCATATTAATTTTTACGATAAATACTCAAGATGATAACTACTTTTAAATTATTTCCATGTATTCAAAAGAGGACTAATTTGGCATCAATCAACTACTGGCATATAAAACATGCAGAATCTCAAACGTTAGAACTAGAAGGGATGCACAAAAACCCAATAAGTTGGGGGCAAACAACTATGTATATGAATACTAATAAAATCTCGAGGGACAGGGAGGAAATGATAAATACAAGGGCAATAATAAAGGAGAGGCTAAAACTTATCCACTTGAGATTGTCATTATCAAACATCAACTCATTAAACATCGAGTGTAACAAAGACCCATCGAGAGAAGAAGTTGAAAAGAAATAATTTGGCAAATTGGAAAGTAGATCTATTGGTGTTCATCGAATTCGTGCATGTGATCTATAAGGTAGTTCGCAGCCAATTCCTCATTTTTGTTACACGCGAAGTAAACCTCCAATACGATCGCACGATCAAAACCCATTGCTTCAAGCTGAAAACAAAAACCACAACTCAGATTACTATAAATTTCAGACGTATCAGCATATATACATCACATCCTAAAAAGAAGTCAAACTTACACGCTCAATAGCTTGGCGCTCCTCAGGAGTGACGGTCACTGCTTGAGGCATGCCACCAGCCATCTGCCCCAATATATTCCTGAAGCACATTAAATGAAAAATATAATTCAGTGAACATGCAAAAGATATTCAGAAAAGATACTTCCCCTCCTATCTATACACACTCAAAATTACAAAAGAACATCAGATGATCCCTTACCCTTCGCCACCTTCCACAGGTTCATTTATCAGGCGAAGGAAATCAGCTTGATGATCTCGAATCAACCTCATAAGATGAGGATTTTGTTTGCCGAGCTCCTGTAGCATAGGCTGCAGCAAGAACAAGAATCAGGGAACTATCAAGAAGACAACATATGATACAGTGATACACTACTGAGCAAAGAAGAAAACCTGCAATATTTGTGGATTAGCCTGCACCATAGCCCGCAAGGCTTGGAACTGAAATGCGAATGAACATAATTGAAATATCTATTTAAAACATATCTATGAAGCAAGAAATTCTGGGGTAAATGAAGAGAAAGATAATAATACTTGTTGACTGTTGCGTAGAAAATCCAATGAGCCAGCACCAGCAGCACCAGAACCACCCACATTAGGAAGGCCCTGTTACACAAAGTTCAGTATACAACAACCAAAAGCTTTCATTCTCTCTTCAGTAATAAAAAATGTAATAGCTACCTGCGGAAAAAGGTCTAAAGGATTAGCATTAGGCCCAGTTGAGGTAACCGGAGCAGGTTGTGCTGTTTGTGGAGCAGCAGCTGCAGGAGGATTTGCGGGTTGCGCACCTGCAGGAGCTCTGGCTACAAGTGGAGCTTCAGCTTGCTCAGGGATACCCTAATGTTGATGAATGATATTTGGATTTAAAAAAGGAAAGATGGCAAGAAAATATCACAAAATAAAAGAGTCCACCTTCCACCCAAATAACTACGATACTATATTAAGCTAACTATATGCGACTGAAATACTTGTAGGACAAATTCATCAAGCACAGTATTTAACGTCTAAAATTCACATACCGAATACAAATATTCAACAGCTCTCTCAGGGTTGTTATAGGCAGCTCGAAGAGCACGGACAACAGTATCCCTGTCCCAGCTCCCTCCACCCATGTCAATAATTTGCTGAATAGTTCCCTCCAAATGACTTCCAGCAACGAGATTGGATGCCGCCTGCCCATAGATATCAGACCCCTCCCTGATTAAAAAGACATTTTTAGCAACAAAATTTAAAAGAAGAATCAAGCAAGTTGAAGAGTTCTGTCTTTCCAGATACAAAAATAACAGCAACTATAAACTCTACATTCTACACAGGGCAGGAAGCATAACACATACACAGGAGTTCCTGAAGAAATAGAAGCAGGAGCTGGAACTGAAGGTGTAGATACAGGTGCAGGTGCAGGTGCAGTAACAGTTTCCGGCCTGTCGAATTGAAATGAAGCCTTTATATAGCACATAATACACATTAAAATAGTTTAAATTGACATTTATCTAAACAAATAAAAAATATCCTAGAAAGATTAGCAACTCACGGTGCCTCAGTTGCAGCTGGAGCTTGAAGAGCTGTTGACACTGGCGCTGTTGAAGTAGGAGGTGCACTAGTCTGTGGTGTCTGGAATGAATACATAATTTTTAGAGAATGTTTAGATAACGCATAAGAGACATTATGCTTGTCTTATCATATCCCATAACAGGGTAAAGTCTACATGATAGAAATATTGCAAAAGTTTATAACATTTAAAAAGTGTTTTCACCTTGGTCGATGGTGCAGTTGTAGTAGATCCTTCACCAGAAGTGCTCTTACTCTAGCATATTTTAAACATATAATTCTAATTTAGTTCAACATAAATTTGAAACAGAATATGCAACATATTATCATTTTAAAAATAAATAAATAAATGAACCAAAGAAACTACCTTTGATAGCATAATTACAATGAAACTACTTTCAGCTACGTTATTATCCTCCAAGGTAGTAGCATCCTTCAGAACTTTCCCTTGGTGAATTAGCATTTGCTGGGCAGCAGGATAAACATCTGCACCCTGAACAGTTTCAATACTTTTCTTCACTTCAGAAACCTGAAAAGAATATTCACGGTTGAAAATAATGTGACAAATCAGTTATTGATGTTAAACAAACCAGAAGAAAGTAGAAGTGAATCACAAAGCCCTTAAAAGATGAAGCGTCGACAAATTTGATTATATAGAACTCCACATTTAGGTCACATCAAGCATTTAGAAAAATTGGATTGTTAGAAACGTGCAACCCCGAAAACACTAAAAAGCGCTCATTATTCACATATCAACTGCAGTCCTAGTTACCAAGATAACATCCATTCTGAGAATAAGGTAATAAGTCAGTTTTTGGAGCAAGTGTTAGCGGTAACAGTAAGATAAGCCGGGCATTTAAATTTCCATAGATATGAGTAGCAATTAGAATTTAGAACCAGTACTTATCAAAAAAAAAAAATATAATACAAACTGGTTTGATATTCCTAAGAAGTAATACTCCAGATATTGTCAATGCGGAACTTATTCACTATCACATGCCCCAAGAATCCCAAACATAGAAAACAGATTTCCCACTAATAATAGAATCATCAATAACAAGTTTGCCACCAATTCACACGAGCAATGATCCGGAAGACAAAAAAGTTATTAAAAATATGGTTATCTAGCTAGAGAATGTTGTTATGACGAGAATAATAGACTTCATTCGTTCCCCAGCATATTCCATATACCAAATCAATAGTCACTCCAAAAAAGCAGGAATTAACTTTCAAGTAACAAATTAAATCCAAATTGCCATCAAAATTAAATTAGAATTCAAATAAGTGAAACCCTAATTAACACTCAATCTCAGGTTCTAGAGGGAGGGGAAACCTTTGAAAGAATTCAAGAACAGGACGCAATTAGCGACCGAAATAGAAAAAGGAAAATCGCAAAGAATCCAAATCGATAAAGTTTGGAGTAACAAACCGTATTCTGAGGCTGCACTTCGATTTCGAAGTGAGTGCCTTTGAGAGTCTTCACGAAAACCTTCATCTTCGTCACCTATCGCAGTAAGGCGTCACAAACAGCGTCGGAAGTCACGCCGGTACGGTAAAGTTCCGCCGATCCGAATACACCAATTACAACGTTGTAGAGAAGAAAGGAACAAGAGAGAGTGAGCCAAAGGCGCAACAAATGTGAATAAAAACCTCTTTTACTGAAATAAATAAATAAATAAATAAATAATTGGAAATATGATATGATATACCCGAAAATATGCTAGTTTATGTTAGTGGTTGGGTGAGGAGTATCACACGCTTTTTAGAGCGTGATTAGACGCGCAGCTTCGGTGAGTTGAGGTGGTGACGTGGACGATGCTGAAGAATTGGCGTTAACGTGGAAGAAGAATGGGTGGGAATTGAGATGAGAGAATTAGCTAGATTTTTGTGTGAGAAGACCATTGTGCCTCATTGTAAACCTTTTATAAATCTTTGGATGATGTATTTGTTTTTAAGATAAATATCATTATTCTTTTTATCTTTATTTTTTTTATCTTTATTAAGATTAATATCATAGATTCTGTTATTGATCTGTATAACGATTTTTTATATATATTATTTAAGATAAAGATTAATATTATTACTGTTTTTTTTTTCAACATTATATTTAATCTATTGTTATTGTTATATTAAATTATCTACTATTTCCTATAAATAATAAATCACTATTTATTAATTTTTCTTATATTACTTATATCACATGGTTAAATAAATAAAAGTATATATGATATATGGTTTATATACCCAAAAATATGCTATGGTTTATATATCCGGAAATATGGTAGTTTTTACTCTGGCAGTAGTTGAGTGAAGACCATGACGCGCTCTGTCTTTGGGGATGATTTTATGGGCCTTGATGGGCTTTAGGTAACGACCATGGTTAAATAATTCGTCAACTATATCTTAATGTGCATTCTCAACAATCAAAGGGATTTTGTAAGATTTTAGATAAAAGATAAGAAAGTAACTTTAAGGAGATTTTGTATATATAGAATATTTTCAATAAAAAATTATTAAAATGAATTTTTATTATTAAGAACATAATTTTAATTAAATTATTGTAAATATATGTTCATTAAAATTGAAAAAAAAATTATAAGACATGAATTTAAATAATATTTCTTTAATAAATAACCTTATTTTAACAAATTCTCATTAAATTTGCTCTTATATAACTTATATATTCCACTAAGAACGAAAGAGGTGAAATGTTTTTCAAAAATATATTATGTAACAAACCTTTCTTCTTCGGTTTTTTAATGAATATATAATTTGATCATATTTTAACATTTATTAAAAATATGTCAATTATGAAAAATATCGTTGACCATTTCATAACTTTGTGTTAGTTTCTTAAAAAAATTATAATACAAGTTACTTCTATATTAAATATTAAAATATATGTCTTAAATTTGTGAAATAATTTATAGTGTCTTCCATATCAGGAAAATTATTGTATCTGAGTATTATACAAATAAAACTATCACAAAATGCAAAAAATTTACCATAAGAAAAAAAAAAGTATACAATCTCAAATAAAACCATCACATAATGGTTTCTTAACAACTATACAAACGAGCTGTTAATAACTTGATATTAAGCTTATAAATTTTTAATTTTACTCATTTAAATAATTGAATCCAATCTCAAAATTGTATCTATTTCCGGAATTATTTAGTTAAGGTTTCCAACATTTAAAAAGTCAAATTCAAATAATTCATACATCTTGTTTGTTTTGTAGGTAACTTGCTTTTTGGGCTGAAATAGAAAAACTGTCGTGGGCAGGGCTTACACTTTTCGAGCCCATACCAATGAAAGACACCAGTTTTTTTTTTTTTTTCAACTCGAAATTTTAGCTCTATAATTTATAAGCACAATCAAATGAATTAAAATTGAAAATCAATTAAAACATTACATCAACTATTTCAATTTTCAATTAAGTATCCTTAAAAAAATGATCGCAATATTCAAACTAGGTATCATCATTCGGACGAGAAACGAAACAAACTAACGACCTTGGCTCTACATCAATAATCTTTCCTCAAAGGTACAAAAAAAGGCCTTCCTAATTTTAAATTTATTGTAACTATTAATATAGCTTCTACTCCATATATTAATAAAAGGATATATGTATTCTGTGCTATTATTTTTAATGAAAATAGAACTTGTTCTTGCCAATAAATATAAACCGATGCGGTCGATACTCGGCCCGTATCTAACGGGCCAGACTTGGGCCGAAGTTGCAAAACTCCTTCGCTATCGAATTTTTCTTCCTCTTTGCTCTTAGTTGTAATATTTTTTCTTCACAGAAATTAAAAATATACCCACGGAAGTATTTAACTTTTTTTTAAGTATATGACTCCGAAAAACTACAAGCACCAGCTTATTTGTCCTTAGACTTTGGTATAAACCAATAAAAAATATTTTTTTGATAAATTAAAATAAAAAATATATATAATGTATCTACACATAATTTTTTGACATGTGACACAATTGTGACTTGACACGTGGACAAATTTTTTGAAATTTAAAAAAAAAACAATAATAATTAAAATTTAAATTAAAAAAAAAATCTGTGACATGTATTATTCAAAAACGTTAACTATTTAAACACCGTCAATGAAAAAGACTAAATTGACCAGAATTTGACAAAAATAAAGACTTAATTGAACATAAAAAAAATGAAAATCAGATTAAATAAAAACAACAAAAATATGGACCAAATATATATTTAAACCTTTATTTATCCCCTATGGATGTATTCATAGACAAAAAGTTAGAAAAATTATTTGAATATGTCATACCAAAAATATTATTAAAATCATTTTTGAACCGCTATTTTTAAATTTATATTAAATTGATTATACTGTTTTAAATGCATATATTTATTTATCTGTCTTACTATTAAATATATTGGTCTGTGTAAAAAATAAACATAAAAAGTTTCAGAATAACTTTATATATAATTAAACAGTCGTATTAGAACTTTTAAACAAGTCATTTTTTATTATAACACCTATACATAAATTATTCGACATATATGGTATTGTGAGAAAAATGTAACCACTAAGTAGTTTGCTTAGCGGAATAGTACACCACAAATACGTCAGTCTTTTAAAAACTTTATGATAAAACAGATTTTCTTTTTAAATAACTTATAGGTAAGACTTTCATTCAAATGGCACCTCTGAACAAAGTGTGGGGTGGAATAACTAATGCGGAAATAGGGTATGGTCTATATGTGTAAAATAGAACAAAAAAAAGGGTGAGTATCGAAAGAGCTTAAACTAAAATGGTGACGTAAATGAAGCATTTATTATGTGTATACTTTTCAATAGTGGTGTGCACCATCATTTTCCTTAACGGGATTAATCCATCTAATTAATTTTCTTTTATTTGGGTGTGAAGTCGTGTTGGATGAGTTAGGTTTACCTATCATTTATGCCTACCATAACTCTTCTCCATCGGTTCACATAACAAAGAATATGTAGAAAAGGAAAAGAAACCTAAAACCATGTCCTTTTCTGTCTTCCAAATACAACGTTGTTTATTTTTGTTTATTTTGTAAATCTGAATTAAGTTTTGCAGTAATTGGTGAGGTGTGAGCCACTTGTAAAGCTTATAGAAGCTACAGTTGTTTACTCACCAAAAATGGCCCAAGTTAAACGTACGGTGCACCAACAAGTATGTAAGTAAAATGTGCAAGAAATACACAAAAGTTAGGCCCAAAATCCACCATCCTCCTTTCTTCGTCTACCACCCAAGATTAACAATGGCATCATCACGTGCTATACTTTGGTATTGTCATTCTTCTCAATCAAATTAAAGTATCTTTCAGCTCCCAATATATCGTTGTTTTTAAGTCTACCAAACTTTAGTTTTTTTCTCCCTTAAAGCAACCAGAGATAGATTAATTTATAGTATATCAAAATTTGTTATTTGTTAAATGTATTTTTCTAACTACTATTAATATATTATCATATTAAAAAAAAATTATACACGATCAAAACTTACAAAACGAAACGAGAGAAAATAAGAAGTGTTTTTCTCAAAAAAGGTATACAGTGAGATGAAAAAAAAATGTTTTATTCATTATTAAACACTTGTATATCATATGTTGTATCGTTCTTATAAAATGAAATCTAAAAGTAATTATTATAGTTTTTTTTTTCTATTTGAGGTATTAATTCAAAGTACTGTGTTGTATATGTTGAATTTATTATTTGTTTATACAGGACTGGTCGGACACTTTCTTCAAGTTCATGTCTTGGTCTCCGATTGTTTTTATCTTCTCTTCAAAGGATAAAAGATAATTGAAGTACTTTTTAACAATTAATTACAAACATTTTAAGCGTGCTAACTAAAATATCCCAATATTTTAAAATGAAAAATTCTATAACTAGAAATAGATATTATTTTTCTTCTAGAAAAATAGAATCCCCAATTCTCTTCTCTTTCTAATAATAGAAGTTATAATCCATTTTTTTTATAGAATATAGAACATAAATAGATGAAAAAAAATTGAAACCAAAAAAATTATCTATAATATTAAGATCACTTAATTAGAAAACACAACGAACCAAAATTTATAAAGCAGATGAATACCACTTATTAAGAAACACAAATACTAGTAGCCATTGTTGCTAAATAAAATAGAATTTGATAAAAATTGAAGAACAAACCATAAAATTAAATCAAATATTACTAATAAATTCTTTATCGTATCAGTCAAATATTATTTTCTCAGTTTTTTTTTTTACTTTCCACGCCAAACTAAAATTCAAAATTTTCAAGTTGTGTTTCTTCAGTCTAGCAGCAGTTCATCTAGCAGAGAAGAAGAGAGATACTATTTTCCAGTTCTTGTAATTGCAAAACCAAATCAACATTTTATTTCAAAAAATCTCTTGGATAATTAGATTAGACGTGCAATTCAGACTCTAGATTTTAATATAGTGAATATTCCAGTAATTTACTCCCTTCATAAAGTATTAGAAATATAACTAAGCAATTTCCTTTGCATCTGTTATCCTAAACTTCTTCTGTAATTCCCTTCATCAAGAAAAAAGGGAACAAAAAACAGTGAAAAATATGTACATCTCTAATACTTTTATCTTTTTATCTTTTTTCTTTTTCCTTTTAATTAAATATCTATTGTGTGGGCAACGTCTCATGCCGCCATGTATCAGAAAAATCAGTGGAATCATAATACACATCCGAATGATCGAAAAGTTTCTCAAACGCAGCGTATTCCGTAGCAGTATCGCACTCGTAACCGAATCCCATTCCCAAATCAAACGAATCGTATCTTGAACTATGGTCCTCAAACTCCCACAACTCGCCGATTCCTGACGAGTCAGACGCCACTCGGATCAACTCATTCTCCTCGTTTTTCTTCTCCGGCACCGACGAGTTTCCGGCTGGAGGAAGCCCTAGCTCGTCGTCGGAAGCCTCCAGGAGGTATCCGATCTGCGCCTGAGACTCGCCGGAATCTGACGTCACGCCGGAGATCTCCTCCTGCAGACTCTTCATGACGGAGTCAAGGTCCTGAGTGGACGGCGCATCGTCGGCGTCGTCGAAGAACTCGAGTAAATCGTCCCTGAGTCGCTTTGCCTCGGGCGATTCCAGAACCGAGTCGTCCGAGTCATCTCGGACACGCTTCTTGCAACCTGAATCGCTATCACCCATACTTAGAAAGGAAGGCCAAAACGGTAGCGTTTTGGGAATTAGATTTAAGAGACACGTTTAATCGGTGGTGTTTCAACGAGAGTTGACACGGCGGGTTGTGGTGGCGAAGAGATCTCGTGAGGCTTATATATAAAGGGGGACAATGGAGAGAGAAAGAAAAGAAAGAAAGAGAGAGAGAAAGAAAGAGTACGGTGTAATGATGCTGACGACGCAGGCGCGTGGGACCGAATTCTTAGCCCATTACACACAGACTTTGATTTTGCCTTTTTGTTTTCATGTTTCTTATTTTTTATTTAAATATTTATTTTTAGCTTTTTATGGTTTTGTTGTAAAAAGAATATGGTGGCTGCTTTTTCCTTTTTTAAAATATTAAATGGAGTTGAATTTGGAGTTGGAGTCCGGGTCAGTTGCGTGGGTCCCACTCGCCTAGTCAATGACCGCTTTTGGTGCTTTATTCGGCCCGGTTCGGCTGGTGTTTTTTTAGGTGTTTTGGTTGGTACCAAAAGGAAAAGAAAAAGAAAAAACGGACAAAGCAAGGGTTAAGTGTGAGGGTGTTTTGGGAATTAAAGCTTTTTCATTATTCATTTTTTTTAATTTTATAACAGTGATGGGATTTGTTTAGACTTGAAAATTGCATTCAAAATTGCAAACTTGGTCGAAGGGAATTATGGGTTGGCCTTCTGAGAAGCTTTGAAATGAAAGGTTTACTTGAGTGGTGGCAACGTCAATAAAAATAAAATTAAAATTAAAATAAAATAAAAATTGCATTAAAAATGCCTACGATAATGTTGCCCACTATCACTGCCTCAATCAATGGGTTACACCAATTCTTATCTTCTCTATCTTTATTATTTATCATTTTAACTATTCCTATTTCCTAATTGCTAAAAAGATACACCTTTGCTTTCCAGATCTCAACGTTTCTCATGTGCTTCAAAACCTCTTTACTTCATCATCTTCCCTTTAAACCAACTATTTATTATTTTTTAAAAAGCTTACTAATAAAAAATAACAACTAAATCACACACATATAGTAATTTATAATTACTTACCTTCTTAAGTTTATATAATCTTAAATTAAGGCGTTTCAAAATTTTCATGTTGCACTATTTCTCCGAGGCAGTTTATTAATATGTATTATTAGTCATTTATAAACATATGTAAATTATATGATTTTCGCTATCATTTTTTTATATTTTTCAAAACACTTTTTTAATTTATTTCCTAAATTTAGACGTTCTCATAAAATAAAATGATTATGGTATCCGTTAATTTTAATTTTTTTTAATAAACATCCTTTTAGAAAATGCATCGCAGTTTTAATTTTTAAATTGGTTATTAGTTCTTATACTATTATACAATATTTATATTTTTTATATTTTAAAATAATACAGCAACATAATAAAAATAAAGTTTGAATTAAAATTAAAGTAAGCTTGATAAACTTACGGTCGAACCGGTACGATGCCACCTGTATTTTCGTTAATAATTTATAATATTTTTATAGCATATGAAATTTAATAGATCTTCGCATACTCTATTCATGGTGATGCGTTACTTCTTATAATTAAATTTAATTAATAATGTTTTTATAATCCGTCTAGTTTGTAAAATTATAACTAAATGTCATATATCTCATGCTATTTTGAATTTGATGCATGTTTTTCGGTAAAACTTAGTTGTTAGTGTTTCATTGTAAGCTACAATATTTTTCTTAACAATAGTGATAAGAATTAGTTATGTTTTATAAGTAGATTTTTAAAATAATTACAATTAACACTTACAAATAGAAGTTAGGTATTATTTTTAGTTTTTTTTTTATTTATAGATTTTTTGCATTGATTTTAATAATTTTAATTAAAGGTGTCAATGAGTCAAACTATGAATTAACCTATTTCATTAAAAAAAATACCAAAATATACACGTGGTATAATTTTTTATTTCAAATTATTATATTTAAAAATCAGAATTAATTTCATAACCTAAGTTTTAAAATACATGTTTTATTATAAATTTCGTAAACTAAAAATTCATTGTTAAAGCAAATTAATTTTTTTTAGTTCAACATTATTGTCAAAAGCTACCTAAAATGATGTGGTTGATAGGTTTAGATATTATAATATGTGTAGAGTTTAGATTTTTTTTTTTTTGTCTTTAAAATACACTTATGTTAATACTTAAATTTTTTTTTTTAACATAACTTTAGATATTTTCTTTAACATATCTTAAAATATCAAAAGAAATGTTTATCGGTATATTGTAAATGTACAACAAAGAAATAACACAAAAAATTAATCAAAAAATTAAAATTCATTTAGTAATAAGTACGGTGTCTATTTATTACTGATCTTATCTAAATAAAATTTAAAATTAAGTCTTTAAAATATAAACTTAGATAAAAAATAGTAATTTTAAAGTACAATTAATAAATTTGCATACTAAAACACTAACACAAATGAAATTAGTTATTTTCTGAAAACAAATTTAAATAAGTAGACCTAAAATATAAGTTTAAAAAATAACTTCAATTTTATATCTTTAAATAAAAGATAAAAAGTTATATGAAATCAAACTTTCAATCATTATTCAATAACTCAGCGAATATTATATACATACAGGTTGAATACCATAAAATTTGTTCCTTAATAATATTTGTTAAATACCCATACTAAATATTTACATATATCAACTAAAAAATATCTATTTTTACAAATTATATCCACAAATATTCACAGTTATGTTTTTTTTTTTTTCAACTAATAAAACCTAAGGTTCAAATTAAACCTAAAATTCATAACCTGGTTAGAATATTATGAACTCGGTCCCTCACTTTAACTCTTTTGCTCTAAACTAATAGTAAGTTACTAACTTATCGTTAACAGTTACATATAAGAATTATTTTTTAATTCAAGTCATGCATGTAAATTTGGAGATTTAAGATTTTCACACTAATATTGGTGTGTGGGAATTGTGATTAGAATATTGTTAATCTAAAAAATATAGATTCTTTGGATTTGATCCTTCATTAACTAGCTACTATTATACCTATATATTCCTCTACAAAATTATCGAGTCAAACTCGTGTGGTCGTGCGTGCTTGTAGCATATCTTAAAAAGTTGTGTATATTATTAACACATTCCATCTTTTAATCCAGAAAATATTTTGGGTACACGATTTAAAATAAAAGATATTATCACTTTTTTTTTCATTTTCATGCCTTGTATATTTTAAAAATCTGTTACAGCAAGATTCACACGTGCAATAATAGTATTTATCGGTCATATATTTCTCAGTAAGTGATAACGTGTTCCTTAAGACAGTGAAACTAATAAAAACATTCTGAAAAAATTCTGTAATTGTTTAAATTATATGAAATGTAAATATATAAAAAATTGTCTTACATCAGCTTGTGTAGTCAATAGTTGTTGTTAACTTGCTATTATGATAGGAAAGTAACTTGACTATTGTGATTAGTACCTTCACTAGTGCAGAACAACGAAGGAATTGGAGTTTTTTAACTCTACGAAGGGATACTGCCTCGGTTATTCGAAACCGAGGCATATTCTACACTTACTGTCTCGGGTAGGCGATGAACCGAGGCATATATTACCACTACTGCCTCGGTTATTACAGAACCGAGGCATATTCCTTCAGTAAAAAAAAATAAAAAATTCAAATTAGGGGTCAACGCAGTGGTCAAAATAATTAAGTGTCTCTACTGCCTCGGTTAAGAGAGAACCGAGGCATATTGCATCAGTGAAAAAAATAAATAAATTAAATTAGTGGTCAAGGCGCTGAGTCAAATTTTTTTTAGTTCTATATGCCTCGGTTATTATGACAACCGAGGCATAAAAGTTCAATTTAATTACAAAACTGCCACCGCGTGCTTTTATGCAGCGAGTCCACATGAACCGAGGCATATACAGCGCTGTAAAATCTCTAAAATACACTGGTGCTTACTTTATAATGCAACAACGAAACCTAAATTGTTTTAAAACCTGGGGCAGATGGGTCAGTGTTGGCTTAAATTATTGCAATAATAACACGTTATGGACCAGAAATGGAATAAAATTTCATCCTTAATGATTTGCTTAGGCCACACTATAAGGGGTTTGTTTCTTGATTAAAATTTATTTAAAACTTTAAAAAAATATAAAAAAAAATTAAATAAGATATAAAACTTAATAGGTTTTGATTTGAATTAAAATGCGTTGGAACAGATTATATGTTTGAGGGAGTTGCGAAAGAATTAAGGTAGAAGAAAAGGTGGTTGGGTTTCTCAACCACCACGTGAAGGGAGGAATGAAGTAGAAGTAGCAGTAGTTGGCAAGGTGAGTTCATGCTCCCAAAATATCTATACTACCATTTTTATTTTTATTTTTTGAGATTTTCTTAAATTAAACTAACATACCAATTTTTTTTAAATTATGCATAAATTTCTCATTTATTTTAAAAACATTTCATTATCTTCCATTATAATATAAATGTATTTCATGATTTTAAAAGGACCACACATATCTTCTAATCTTGTGTTATATGTAAGCATTTAGAGAGTTTATTATAAAAAAATGGTGGGTATAAGAGTATTTTGAAAAAATGATGATGAATGTTGGTGTGATTTACTCCAATATCTAACAAGTTCCCTCCATCGGCCCACAGTGCAGCAACGACCACTTCTTCCATCCCCACTTCACGTGTATGGTTTATCGGTAGGTTTTGTTTGTTTTTAAGAATGGATCGAGAGAATAGAGAGAAAATTATTGAGTTATTTGTTTCAAGGATGGACAGACTAAAATGAAGATATTTGACTAAAAAATTTATGAAAGGTTTTAATGGATAGGTTAAATTATCTGTTTGGTTTTCATTTTTTTTTTAGGAAAATATCGATTTCATTTTTTTTAGTTATTCAAATGTAATAAAAAATAATAATAATACAATAATTCTTTTTTATATTACCCAATAAATGAAAGGTTTATACTATTAAACATATCTCTTATAATTATCATATCTCTTGTATCTCTCATATTTTTTAAAATGTTTACAAATTTTAAACCTTCGTAATATTTCATATTGTAATTATATGACTCATCATATTTATGACTCTTAATATTTCATATGTCTGTATTCCAATTAAGTCTGGATCAAACTCTCAAGATCAAAATATAAACTTAAGTGAATGTTTACTATATATAGGATAGGGATAGGTATTTTGGGGACAGAAACGGGACAAATATGTACAACCTCATCCTATCCTCATACCTAATTGAAAAAAATAGGATCTTTGGTGGTAGATCTTGGTCCTAAAATTTGGAAAGGCCAAAATAATATACTTAAAATTCATATATCTCCCAAAAGAGTTAATACGAAACTCCTATCTTACAACTATAATTCTTTTAATTCTATATAAGGTTCCCTCTAATTCAAAATTAGGATTGTGAATAATTCAAAATTATGTAAAGTAAAATTTATCTTGTTTTCATCTCTACAGGTATTTTCTCTTATCATTCCTAAACAATAACATATTATTTTATTGTTCATTTATATATCTATTTAAAAAAAAGTAAAAAACAATTTATCAAAATTTAATACAAAATTGAAATTTAATACATATCTTTTTATTCTATACCCATAAAACAAATACAAAAAAACTCACGAGATAAAAAAATATACTATTTATTGAACTAATATTTTCCTATAATAAACAAAAAAGAATTACATTTTCTATTATAACAGATGAGAAATTAAAATACAAAGGATGAGTTAGTGTTTGTCTAACGTCTTTTTTTTTTTTTCATAAACAAAAGAAAATATACCAGAGTAGAAGATAAATACAATATGTGATAAAATCATAATGAGAGAGAAGACACAAGATATTTTAATAATTTTGTTTATTGTTTAATTTTATATTTTATCATTTATTAACATTAAATGTTATAATTTATAAAATAAATAAATTATATATAATTTAATTTTCATAAATAAAATATGTACTGCATATAGTTAAAAAAAATTGGGAGGACCATGACTCCCTACGGATTAACTAAGACCGGCCGATGCCAATACCCATATTCATACCCAATCAATAAAGAGAAGTCCCGTCAAAACAAAAATATCTCCAAGGACAAACTTATTTATGATCTTAATTGACATTAGTTTTACGGGACAATTTCATATTTTTAATTTGTTAACTCATTATATGGTTGGTATGACTTAGTGAACCAGAAATAAAGACGACGTATATTCAACATTTTTTCTAAATTAAAATAAAAATAGTAAAAAAAAAATTTATTATAATTTTTAGGAGATACAAATATATAAAAGTATTATAATTTAAATCCGACTAATTTAAATATTAATTATAATTAAATAATTTAATAAGTACACATAATAATAATAATAATCATATATATATATATAACAAAAAATAATATAATTATAAAAAATTTAAACAGGTCAAGATTCTAATGTCACTTTACCATTATAGATCTGTAAGTAAATTAGTCTCATTTTTTTCACCCCATATTTTGCCAATGAAAATGAGTCTCAATAATTCCTTTGTCATTCTTAATTATGTCATTTGTTAAAAATTTAATGATTGAACTAAAGTTTAGAGTTTAGATGTACATCTTTAAAAAAATAAAGTTTAGCAGGTTAAATAATATTAAATTTGATTAAACTAATTCATTTTATAGTTTATTCTTTTATAATTTATCGAAACTCTTCCTTTTATGTTAAATGTAGTTGAATGGGTTAAAAAAGAATAAAAGAATAGTGATCAAATGGACACATGGTAAACGTGCTCAACTAATTAGACAAAATTGATATGTTGGTTGTTTATTTTCATGATTCTTTATTATAAGTGTTATATAATATTACAATTTATCGTCGTAATTGTGAATGACAAAAGAATTTTTTTTATGTTTATATTATTTGAATCTGTCATGATTTTAATCGAGAATTCATATATTAACTGAAAATGAATACAAATATTGATAATACTTAGATTTTTTAAATTAGCTACGGATAATATGGACGAATAAGTGTATTTGTGTCATTATTTTTCATATTCATTTCCATTTTAATTACTAAAATGTATTTAATTAATTAGATAACTTAACATACTTATATTAATTATCTTTTATCCTAAGTTTTGAAACTTATTTCTAAGACACTATAATTTCTACTCTTCTTTAAAATTATTTTACCTCCATCAAATTATTATTTAATATTTATATAATTATAATTTTATTTATTGGTATTTTATTATAATAAATAGAATATGTTTTTTTACGTTGAATATGAAATAATATCATATTTTATTTGGTGTAATATTTATTTTTTGTAAAAGATATTTAATTAATATTTGATAACAATAAAAGGATGGGTAGGGTATATCGTTTTTGTTAAACGTTTTTTTTTCTTCTTTTCTTCTAAATTTCTAGAAATTTTTTTTATATAATGAAATAATATTTATACACAAATATTAGAGAATATAGTAATATAGACAAAAAAAAAATGTTTTAAATAAGTGATTGTTTTCTCTCAAATATTCAAGTTTTCTTTTTTTTAACAGTTAATATATAAATAGTTTGGGTGCATGTGACATCTAAAGCAAAAATATATGTATTGTCTTTATAATGACCAATTTAGATATTAATTTACAAAATAAAAAAAATATTGGTTACTAAAATAATTACTATTATGAACAATGTTCGGATTACAAGTTCGATAACATCGTTGGAATCAACCACTATGTTCTCGAAGCATTATTCACTTTGAAGTGTGGAGATTTGTCACTGTTTTGTCCTTAAAAAATGTCTGAGGGTGGAAGAATGAAGAAGTATTTAAATTGCGTCTAATATCGACTATTAAGTGATATGAAACTATTGGATGTATCGTAACAAATAAAAAATTATAATTGGTCACTAAATTAGTCATTAATTAATCAGAAACTACTTTAAAAATGAATTCCTTTGGTAACCAAAACCTTAGTAGCTAATGTTAGTGATCAATTTATAAACTATTTTTTTTTTACAGTTAAAACCTTGGTAGCTAAATTTTAGAGAGAAATTATAATTTGTTATTCCTAATAGTGACTATTTTAATAAAAAAAAATTATTTTGTAAATTGATATCTAAATTGATCACTATAGTGACTAATCATATTTTTTTTTCACTACAATTAGTTGTTAATGAGAGATTTTATTATAATGATGAAAACAAGTTATATTTTTTTCTCACATTTTTACTTTGAGCAAATCATTAAAAGAAACATAAAGTAAAGAAGGAAAAATACTTTGAATTCAATTCTAACTTATGAAGTATTTTATATTGATATTGTTGATGTCGAATTTTGAGATGTTTGAAATGAATTGGGTAGTATTTTTTATGATTAAGTATGCTTTTTTGTTCCTTAACTTCAACTTTATGATTAGTCATCTTTTCTAAAAATGCATGAGTTTAGTTCTTTTAACCAAATTTTATTAAGTTTATTTAATGTTTCAAACACGTTTCTCCGCTAACACTATAATAAAAATATTTCAAACTGTGTAAATAACTAAAATGTTTTCATCAAACGTATTTGAAACGTCAAATGAACTTAACAAAATATGTGTTTTAGTGTATGATATCTTAAATTAAGTGATTTGAGATCTAACACTTAGAATAATATATTAACCCATATAACCTTGGTTATCTTTGTCTGCAATTTACATTCTTACATATTCTTCACCATCACTCTCTTCTTCATATGCAATTCTTCATTTTTCTTTACTTTTTTATTCCTCCACTTTTCATCCTTAATAATAGAAAAGATACAAAAATATTGTGATTTTAATCCACAAGTAAATTGTCTATGAAATTTGTTTTAATTGTAGATGCATAAAACACTTAAAAACTTTGAATGAAATCGAAAGACGTTAAGTTTATTAGTCCACTAAAGACATTGTAAGCATCAAATCCTTTTATATATATATATAACGTAGAAACTCCCAAAATCGGATAAAAACTACAACCAAAAGAGGGTAACACTATATGAAAATTTGTATAACATATATACTCAAACTTCACATCACTTTATTACAAGAGTATAAGAAAAGTTAAATACAAGTTTTAAAGTGTGTTTGACTAGGACAAAGAACATCATAGACTTAGAACCCATTATATAATTACTAGTACATATCCCCTTAATTATCCTAGACGATGTGGTATTTTCAAGACATGTTATTTTTATAATCACAATAAATAAATATATATATATATATATATATATATATATATATATATATATATATATATATATATATATATATTAAACAATATGATATATGTGTGGGAAAGTAGATAGAATTGTCGATCCACATGACAACGAAACGTGGGTAGCATTATTATAAGAAGAACGCATACATTATTAAATAAATAATTGGTATGATATGAAAATCAAAATTAGATTTTTCTTATTTTTAACATAGTTTGCATCATTTTGATACTTTGAATTGGTTCATGTCTCGAAAACTTCTAGATAAAGATGTTTGTTAAAGATGTTTGTTGCCGTTCGTACTTAACATGTGCTTGGCTTCACTTGTATTATCCATAAAAAGATTAAAATACCAACTAGCATAATTTTAGATTAATTATGTCAGGTTTCATTTTCAGTTAGAAATAATTTGAAATTTAAAATCATTTCCAAGTTAAAAATTAACCTTTTAAAATTTGTTACCGAATAAAAAATTGTCTTAAAATTTACTATTAACTTTTTTTTTTAAATAAAACATCATTTGCAATATATGTCAAGGAAAATTAATTTATAACTAAATTTTTCGGGTACTTTTCCAAACATGTATTAAGGATGTCAAAATGAACTGTCTCAATTAAAAAATACAGGATGAATAATACATAAATAATTAGATGAAAAAAGTGCATGCTTTGATAAATTAATTCATACACATACATGTCTTATAATTTTGCGTTGGACTTCATCAATATTATCTTCTTAATCATGCTTAGAAGATGATAATCTTGATTTTATCCTTTTTTTTTTCATTTGATGGTTTAAGTAACTCTTGCTGTTAAAGAATATCTGAAAAATCGTCTTAAAAATATACTCATGCAAAACAAAAATCCTCTATAATTATGCACCATTCATTCACTCTTTTTCCTCGTTTATCTACCAAGCCAAACACGCTCAACACGCGGAATGGTGAAAAAATCTAACTAAACTTATCAATCGCTTTCAATCTTGTAAATTCACTATTGTGACGTTAAGGATGTTTTTTCATCGATTTTCTTCCATCTACAGACTCGAAAAATTGACATAAATAATTAATAATCAGAATCAGCGTTTATTTAAATAAATTCATAAAAAGTGTTTTTTTCTTTAAAATAGTTAATTTCTATTAGAAGCCAGTTTTTATATAAAGAAGTGAATGAAATTTGAAAATAATGGTCGAGGTTCTATAAATTAAATTTTTCCTGATTTACAAAATAATTTACTATTTAAATTTCAGTCGATGTTCCAATCATCGAAATTATTATATGAATAACTTAATTCTTACAAATTAATTGAAATTGAAGAAAAAAAGTCTGAACAAAAATAATGTAATGCTATCTATTCAAGATATCCACCATGATACTTGTCTCATATTTAAACCATTTAAGTCACTCTCACTACGTCACGTCGTGTTAACTCATTTGTGTATAATTTTATTTAGTGGTAATAAAGTTTAGTGAGTGAAACAACCTTTTAGAATTGTTTATTGTCTATTTTACAATCAAGAGTTTTGTTATAATTTTACTTTTAAAAGACGTCTTAAAAAATTAATGAAGAAAAAACATTTAAATTATAATTAAATTTCAAAGTTTCAATTTATTTAAAAAAAGAGAGTTTGTTTTTCTAAACTTTATATTGTTTATGAGACCACATGAATGTAAAAATAAGATTATTAGATCGAAGTGAGAGTTTTGTCTCACTTAAAAACAATATACGTAAAACTATTGATGAAACAATATAAAAGGACATAATAATTAATACAATAAAAATGAAAAGTAAAAATATTTATTTAAGGAGTAAATAGCTAAAAAAATTGAATACTAAATAGATAAAAAATGAGTATCCTTAATTCCACCGATTTCTTATGAAAGAGAAATTGCTTGAAGTAATTGGGTAATTGCTTTCAAACTTGGTTACGACTTTGGGTGATTAAGTATTCGCATTTACTTGGTTTTGAAGGAAGTGGCATTGATATTTAGCTAACTTTTGACAAAGCATTTTCCTATTATAACCTTTTCTGTGTTATTTTTCAAAGAGGAATTAGTCACAAAATATATATCACTGTTATTCAAACCTCTTTCTCAATCAACCCATCTTGCTTCCTATCCCCGTTTTTCAAGTTCAACTTTAAAACTTTTAATTTCTTCCCATTTTGTCCTATTCAACTACTGATTTTACCAGAATCAACTAATACCATTTTGTTGAATACACTCAACTTATTGAATTTGATGGAAAAAAATTGTACTTTGACATTCCTATTTTGATATCATAATTTCTTTTACATTGACACTGTTTATCTTCATTTTTATTTTCTATAAATATAAAAAATAATTTTTGTTAAAACTTTTAACTTTTTGCTTTCAATTTTTTTTTTTTTGTAAAAATATGTTTTTTTTAGCAAATATGTCTATATTCTTCAAAAATGTCTAATACTTAAGTTTTGGATATTTTATACTACTAATTTATAGTATTTATTATTAATAATAGTAAGTTTAATATTACAAATAAAAATATTGATTTAATATAATTAAGGTAAAAAAAATGAAAAATTAAAGTAACTATATGTTTTAAAATATATAATTTAATTGAATAGTGTGTGTGTTATTTTTTTATCTTTTTATTTTGTTCTGACCTGACTCAAGTTGATCTAACAACATCATTAGAAACAAGGATCGCGTTCCTAAGATATTGTCCGCTTTGGAGTGTGTAATTCTGTTACAATTTTGTCTTTAAAAAGTACTTCAGACGATGAAAGAAAAAAAAAATATTTAAATTGCACTTGATCTCTGACTCCTACATAATATGAAACTATTACTTAAACATATTTGATAACCTAATTTAAAATTTTACTTTAATTTAAAATATTTATCTTAAAATATATATTCTTGTTGTCGTGTAAGTCAACAAAATAAAAAATAATATCTTTTTAAAGATGTAAATGTAATCTAAGAAATATTAATATGGAAGTCTTGGGTCAAAGATTCATTTTCTTTGTTTTTTCTCTTATTTTTATTTCTTTTTGGAATTTTTATTCCTTCTCGCCTACACTTTTTATTCTATTTTTTTTTTTCTTTAACTTCTCCTTTCATTTCTGATACGTTTTTCATCTTTCCAAAAAACAAGTGACAACTAGAAGGTTGAAAAACGTGAAACATTTCTATCCATTTAAATTTAAATTTGGGTTTTTTTTTCCCATTGCAATATGTTTTCGCCAAAAATTCTTTGATTTTTTTTGTACTATAAATATTTTGCAGTTTTAATAGCTCTATCAAATAAAAAGTACTTTAATTTGTGTTTTTATTGTTGTGATAATATTTCTAGAAGTCTTGATTACTCTTTTTTGTTATTCTCTATAATATTACCATTAATTGTTAGATAGCAAAAATTATTTGGAATTTGATTTTAAATCAATAAGTTGTTGTTGATGAATTGTTGGTATTATGTTTTGAAGAGTTTTAGTTAAATTAGTTGTGACTGTGATTTCATTAATTTAAAATATGACTTTAGGTTTGGATATTCAATCCGAGTTATACTTATTATATAATTAAATTGTGCTTTACATATTTTAAACATGTTGGAATGTATGAAATAGTTGCTTTTAGAATTGAAATTGGTTTTGAGTAATTGGGCATACTTTAAAATTTTGCATAATTTATTCGGTAGATGCAATTTTGCTCAACGAATTATGAAATTAATTTGTTCAATAAATCACTAAGCCACCAAAAATTTATTTATTTATATATATCAATAAGTATTAATATAATTCTACGATTTTTTAAATTTGTCACTTTTTATTTTAGCTTTCATAAATATTTTTTATTTATTTACAGAAAGTCGTTTAATAAGAAGATAATAGGCCTTAAGAAGCACTAATTTACGTTAAGATGTGAAAATGTTTAACATTAATATATTTTTATTAGACAAAACAGTTTTAAATAATTTACCATTTAACTTGAAAAAGTTGCTAAATATATAAAAAAAACAAAGTAGAAGTGACAGATAACTTTTATTTAAGTTATAATTTTCAATTTTTAATCTTTAAATTTGCTGAAACAACTTTATCTTAAAAATAACTGACAAGTTTTAGATAAGTATTAATTGGACAAACCGTAATATACAGACATGCTTGATTTTGTCAATTCAATTTACTTTTACAGTTTTTCTATCTAACTTTTGTCCAGAAATAGGCATTTCCATATGAAATAAAATAGTTCTACATCTTAAATTGATGTTATGAGCTAAATATATCTCTTATATATGAATTTCATACATCTAGATATAATTATTTACATGGTTAAAATATTTCAAAATTTTGGAATACCATTTTATTTTCTGTTTTTTTTTTTAAAAAATAAGCAACCGTAATAACACCTATCTAATATCTAGTGAATATATTCTAGAATAAAAATTCATGTGCACATAAGAAATAAAAAAAAAAAAAACAAAAAGTAAAAAATTGTGCAAACTTATGTTAGAATACTTCAAAGTAGGTCAAGTAATTATGTTTAACACGTATTCTATTTAATATAATATTTTACTAATATTTATTAATGAAGTATTTAATTTATAAAATAATAATATTTTTATAATAATAATAATTTTTAATTTTATAAATATTTAATAGATATGATTTTAATTTGAATTCCTATAACAATCGTATAATTATTATTATTATTATGTTTTGAAGAATATTTGTATATCTTTTAATATACATACATCTTTTAATAAAATTCTTTCCTTTTCTTTTACATCTTTTAATAAAATTCTTTCCTTTTCTTTTTTCGAGTGTGTGTGAATGAGAAAATGCTTTGAAAGATAGTTGTTAGTTGTTTGTGGGAAGAGAGACTACAGGACAACGAGGAAAGTGAAGAAAAGACTTAAAATTAATGATAATGTGTACGAAGATGTTTTTATCAATTATTTAAAAATCAAGATAACTTATTGTAATAAAAAATAATTGGTATGAAAAACACATCAGATTACTTTTTAATTTAAATCTGATTAAAAATAACATAAAGGACAGCAATTAACATGTCTGGGACAGATCTAAAGGTTGGAACTTTTTTCAGAACAACTGGCCAAACGGTGAATAATTAGTTTTTTTATTGTGAAGTACTATGAAAGATGAACATTAATCAAAACAAATAATGGAGTTTATAGTTAGAACATGGTCGACAACCATTTACTTTTCTTTCAATTTGACCATTCGTAAACAGATTGGGCATGCTTTTCTGTGGTTCACACGAAACTGGAATATTATTATAATTTGGGAGAAAACTTTGATAAAGTTGATTCATTATTGATGATGTTTCGTACAAATATGTTCCTTGTTCTGGAATTATTTTGTACCAAAAAAAAAAATGGTCCTTTTCTTTTTCTCCCAACCCACGCATCCAACACCAATAATATTCGAAGGCCATTAATCTTCTCTTTTCCTGTGTCTGTTCACGCACCAGTGGCCATGTGGTGGAAAAGTCCGCATCACGCACAAGAAAAATAAGTTTGAAACCTAACATAGCCGTAGATAACCCAATCAATTCCCAACATCAATGTTTATCTGTTTAATGTAAAGACAAAATTTTGACATAATTGATGAGTTTCATACTCATATTCTTTAAAAGTGTAAGTTTGAATTTTGTGATCCTTATACAAACTCTGTAAAGTGTATGAGAATAGTTTTAAGGTATGTTTATACTCGTGAGATCTCAAAACCCGATTTTAGTTTCTTTCACAAAAGAAAAAGAGAGACAAAGGTCCCTTTTACACACACCATCCACTTACTATTGCTAAATAGGATATATCCTTCCTTTTAATGTAGAAAGATCATAAAAGTACATGTGCGGCTGGATATTCATATTCTATATGAAATATCTTTGTTAAATTACTATAATTGTTTTTTTAATTTTGTAATTAAATTTATATGTTAATTGTAACATATTCAAACATTATATATTATCATTGAAATGCATTCTAAATTATTCATAATAGTCACTAATCCTACGTCTTAGGACATGAATTGTTTTCGGCACAATTTTATCAACATCTTATATCAGTTCGTGTCATTTTGAAGATTTTATAATATTTTTAAGCATCAGATATATCTTTTTTATCTCTTAATTCTCACTTAATATTGAAATTAGTCTTCTTTTAAATGTATTTTATTGAATTTATTTAACATTTCAAACATGTTTTTAACCAACGTCTTTGTTATAATGTATTAAACAACTCATATACTCATATATTGTTATGAAACATGTTTCAAACATAAAATAAACTTTAAAAAAATTACTAAAAAAATAAATCTACACATTTCTAATATTAGATAATATTGGAGGATTCAATTTTTATAAGTTAAGGGACACATATAATATTTAACCATATTTTTAATTATAATATTTGAAAATTAATGAGATTTTTATTTTAACAATATTCAATTTTCATTTTTTTAGAAAAAAAAAACGTTTAAGATAAAAAACAGTTCTTGTAATCTATAATTTATGGTAGATTTTATGAGCTGTATACTACTTGTAACAAACATATATTTGATTGTTGGGAAGAATTTGATTATGTTACGTTACGTTACGTCACGTGGAGAAATACAGAGAGAGCCCTAAGAAGTAAAGCATCTTAGGTGGATGGGAGCATTTGGATTTGTCTTGTTTAACTAAAGTTGGGAAGACATGTGAATATGTGAATTGGTTTTTATTTTACATTTGATTTTTGTTCTGTTTAAGCTTCCACGAAATTCATCACAAAACCTTTTAGAGAAAAAAATGATAATAAATTCTTTTATGAAATAAAATTACTTTATATATAAATTAATTTGTAATTTTTGTATGCCTTTTTGAAATTCTTAATTTGTGTACAGCTAATTTTGAATGTTGTAGACATTTTGTTTAATTTTATTCATCCTTTTCGCTTAAAAGTGATTATAAAGAAGTTTGTTGAATCGCTTTTTCAATTAAAAAGTCTAAAGTCTAGTTTTTAAATATGTTATGTGAGAAAAATATTTATTGATTTTACTGATGATCAATATTTAATACAGAATCTACGATTACTTTAATAGACGTTATATATCAATTATATTTTTTATCCATAAATTTTAAACAAAAACTTGTTCACATTAATGTAATATATTAGTTTTATGACTTGCAACTTGCAATATATTTTTTGTTCAAAAGGTCGTTTAATGAAAAAAAATATATATTTGTTTATAATTTACCTACTACTGCTGTCTTTGAAATTAAAGCGGCCCATCAAATTGACTGTTGAAAATAATAAAAATGGTTATTAAAATTATAAATTATCAATCAATGTAATTTTTATTACGATAATAGTTCAAATCGATTCTAGAATTAAACCAGTAAATTAATATGTCTGTTTTTTATTTTATTTTACTTTTTCTAAAATAATGAAAAAAATTGTGATCCCAACCTTTTCATGTAAAAAAAAGTTGTGATTATTTTGAACTTTATATATGTATTTTTAATGAAGGAATTTTTTTCTAAGAAGTATACATTTTTTTATAAGAGGTTCTGCGGTAATCAACACAGATGAAAAATAAAATTAACTCAGAACAGAGAAAAAGAAAAGAAAGGAGAAAAGGGTGGTGATGAAAAATAAATAAAAGAAAGAAAACATGTCTATTTTAGACTAGGAAAGAACAATTTTAGAGTTTTCAATGTTGACTAATAATATAAGTCACAAAAGCTATGTGTCATTGTAATAATTTTATTATCACGATTTTCATAAAAGGAATTACAATAACTTATTTTAAAAAATAAACCATATTAAAAATAATATGAAAAAATTATAAAAATAGAAAAACATCGTTAACTGTTAAATTAAAAAGTATAGCGTATTTCATTAAAAAAAGTTAAAACGAAACTGAATATGTAAAACTTATTTGGTGGCAAACAACATAGGATGACATATGTTACAAGAATATGATAAACACTGAACAGTAAAATGAAAAGTGATTGTATATAATTTTCGGGAACAACATCATCATAAAAGTTGAATAACAGTATGTGTGGGGATGGTGATAATGATTCGTGAAGAACATGATAATAATGTGATCATAATAACAATTAATGATATGAAAATATCAAAAATAATTGTGAATGATGATAATTGTTATGAGATTACTAAATTACTAATGACAATAAAGAAAAAATCAATATAAATGGTGATACTTTATGAGGTAATGACAATACAATAATAATTGTTACGAGAAAACAAAGATAAAAAAATAGTGAAAATAATAGAAATTTTTTTGATAAAAATATACAAGTAGCGGTGATTATATAACAAATAATGAAACTAACTTATATCATTTTTACCGTCTTAAATTTATTATTATTTTTTACATAGACATCCATTTAAATTCTCACTTCAATATTCAGTCCCTTTATTGATTTAGTGTTTACGCCAAAAAGTTTTAAAATAACGAAAAACAACAGTCATACAAAATTAATTCAAATATTATAATTGATCACCATTTTACTATGTGGACAATATAGTCAAGTCTACCATTAGTATAATATCATATTTAATTTTTTTTATTTTTTGAAGATAATTCAAGAGAAAGTTGGTGAATGAATTTAAGGAAATAGAGAAATAAAGTAATATTTTTATTTTAAACATAAAGAAACGAAATTAAAAATATTTAAAAATAAAATTCGTAAAAATTTATGATTAATTTGATAAATATGGTAGATAAAAAAAATATTTTAGTTGATTAAAAATATTAATATTAACATTAATATAAAATAAGATTTAATTATAAATAACTTTGTTTAAATATCATATATATATATATATATATATATTATAATATATATATATATATATATATATATATATATATATATATATACTTGTATTAATCGATATTTACATGTATAAAAAAAACTCAGGTATTTTTTTTAGATAACGGCACTGTTAATGAAACAATAATTTTAGACAGAATGGGCTGTAAATAAACTCTGAATATAAACAAAGTGTAAAACAAAATAGGATGATGAAATTGGACAACGAACATCTTAAATGATCTAAAACGTTAAAATCAATTTAAATTAAGATTTTTTTGTGGTAGTTAGAGAAAAAAAAAAGAGTAAAATATGATTTTGGTCCCGTGTAAATCGGAAATAGTTCCTTATCAAAATTTTAGACTAATTTAGTCTTTTAACTTTGAAAATACGTGTATTTAGTTTTTTTAACTAAATTTTTTAAAACTAATTGGATGTTTTAAACGTATTTTATGATAGTATTTAACTTGTTTACATAGTTTAACTCATTTTCCGTTAATGTTTGCCTAATAACGCTTTTAAAACGTCAAATAAACTTAACAAAATTTGGTTTAAAAGACTAAATTCAAGCGTTTATTAAGATGAGGGACTAATTAATCTAAAGTTTTGAAAATGGGCTAATAATTTTCACAATAAAAACATATTTAATCAAAAAAAAAATTTGAAAGATGATTAAAGAGGTTCACTTGCCAGTAAAGTGTAAAGTAGCAATTCATCATAATGGGGGAGATCTTAGTTCCCATATTTTTTTTAAATCAGAAAAGATGCATACAAAATGAACTAGCTTGACTACTGAATAATTAAGTTTTGAACACAAAGCAGTTCAACTATCAAGTGGTTGAGTTAATTGATTTATTTATTTTTTTCATTCTTTGAGATGATTTTATAATTTCATCTTCAAGTTCTTTATATTTTCCTTTACTCAAAACTAATTTATAAGCTATCTTGACTTGTTGTTCCTTTTCTTTCCTTAGTCACGTTCCATCGAAGATTCGTTGTAGATTTTTTTTCCTCCTTCCATATCACCTTTTAATACTTATATGACGTCAGTATTATACTATCTGTATTTATAAATATCCATTACTTATAAAAAGTAAAAGTAAAATTTATTTTATTTTTTATTAAGTTTAATTCAATTAAAATAAAAGTTTAATTTATATTTTATTAAGTTAATTTAATTAAAATTATATTTTAGACTTTTTATATTTTTATTTAAATTTGTTTTAAAAAATTATAAATATTTTTAAAAATATTTATAGATACATAAATATAATATTCATATATATCCGTAAGTTTTAGAAAAAATTACAAATATTTTTTAAATAAATATCTAACAAACAATTAGACAGATAACCAGCAAATATTTTTTCACATATCAGATCGGATAGCGGGTGACACTATCCGTACCCGACTAACCCGTTTCCATCTCCATCATCTACACTTTCCAATTCGGCCAGAGACAAGTTTTAACATGTTTGCACAATTTCTCTTTTTCTTACGGCCCATAATTAATTTTGGGCATTTGCATGTGAGGTCCATGTACCTCCCTCAAGCGCACCCGTCAGTTAGATAACCACATTACAATGGAATTTGGAACCATTTTTTCTTCATACACATTTTATAGGTCAATTTGCCAGCCTGCACTATGGTGATGAGCGGAGTTCATACTTTTAATCTGTTAATTTGTTAAAGGTAGAACGAAATAAACGGATTTATTAATTTTTTAAATTAAAATTTAAAATAAAAAATTAATTTAAAAGATTGATTTTGATTATTATATTATTTATAGGATGTAAAATATATTGCAACTTAAATAATTAACATTTATCAATTAAGTTACGAATTAAAACTTTTCAATTATCAATTATGATTAAAAAATTAATATATAAAAATAATTATTATTTGTATTTTATCTGACTATATACGTAAACTTATCAATTACAGTTAAGATTTTAAGCATGTCTATCAATGATGAACTAATCTGCCTTTGACTCATTTTTGCGAGTCAATATCAGGTCACCATCTCCACTCTCACAACCAAGCAATATAGTTCACTCTTCAATAAAATTGTTAATCTCAAATATTTCAATTCTAAAAATCACCTGATTTCTTTTTTTCTAAACATACAACAATATTGCACTCCTTTTTTTGGTCACCATGTTTTGTTGGCATAACTTCTTAATACACAATTTGACATCTTGATATATGCACACAACTTCATCCAAATCTTATTCATTATCAGGTCCATGATAATATTTTTCATCAATTTAAATTAGACCAATAATAATAGTAATAATAATAATCAAAATATAAATATAAATCGAAAGTATAACATTACAAGGAAAAATTTGTATAACATACAAGAAAGAAAATACAAAACATTGAATCTTAAAATTTTGTTTGAAAATGGTGTGAATTCTATTATGTGGAGAACTTATTCCTCAGAGGAGAGATATTTCCTAATCTATCTTCCTGAAAATTTAAAAATTTAATCAGCGATTTATGGTGATTCAACGGATAACAATCACTGATTTCAATCAATGTGTGTGTTAAGTGTTATTGATTCATGGTTATATTCGGGTCAACACTAGTTAAAACCAAGTGTCAGATATTGTGCATCTAATTTTGTAAACAACCAGACAACAAATAGCCATTATACTTCCAGAAACCAAAATCTCAAACTAATGCTTGCAGCCAGTAGCTTTACATTGATGTCTACATGGCAGTTAGTACACTTACCGAGACTCATTTGATTTACAAGTTAAATCGTGTTTGAAATGTTTAAACCATTTAAAATTTGAGAAACAATTTAGAATATAGTTGATTTGATTTTGAATGAATTCTTAACATTTTAGATAATTCCGACATCTATTCATATTAATTTTTACGATAAATACTCATTCAAGATGACAACTACTTTTAAATTATCTCCATGTGTTCCAAAGAGGACTAATTTGGCATCAATCAACTACTGGCATATAAAACATGCACAATCTCAAACGTTAGAACTAGAAGGGATGCACAAAAACCTAATAAGTTGGGGGCAAACAACTATGTATATGAATACTAATAAAATCTCGAGGGACAGGGAGGAAATGATAAATACAAGGGCAATAATAAAGGAGGGGCTAAAACTTATCCACTTGAGATTGTCATTATCAAACATCAACTCATTAAACATCGAGTGTAACAAAGACCCATCGAGAGAAGAAGTTGAAAAGAAATAATTTGGCAAATTGGAAAGGAGATCTATTGGTGTTCATCGAACTCGTGCATGTGATCTATAAGGTAGTTCGCAGCCAATTCCTCATTTTTGTTACACGCGAAGTAAACCTCCAATACGATCGCACGATCAAAACCCATTGCTTCAAGCTAAACAAAAACCACAACTCAGATTACTATAAATTTCAGACGTATCAGCATATACATCACATCCTAACAAGAAGTCAAACTTACACGCTCAATAGCTTGGCGCTCCTCGGGAGTGACGGTCACTGCTTGAGGCATGCCACCAGCCAGCTGCCCCAATATATTCCTGAAGCACATTAAATGCAATACATAATTCAGTGAACATGCAAAAGATAGTCAGAAAAGATAATTCCCCACGTATCTACACACAAACACAAAATTACAAAAGAACATCAGATGATGATCCCTTACCCTTCGCCACCTTCCACAGGTTCATTTATCAGGCGAAGGAAATCAGCTTGATGATCTCGAATCAACCTCATAAGATTAGGATTTTGCTTGCCGAGCTCCTGTAGCATAGGCTGCAGCAAGAACAAGAATCAGGGAACTCTGAAGAAGACAAACATAGGATACAGATATACACTACTGCGTAAAGAGGAAAACCTGCAATATTTGTGGATTAGCCTGCACCATAGCCCGCAAGGCTTGGAACTGAAATGCAAATGAGAATAATTGAAACATCTATTCAAAACATATCTATGGAGAAAGAAATTCAGTAGCAAATGAATATAAAGATAATAAATACTTGATGACTGTTGCGTAGAAAATCCAACGAGCCAGCACCAGCAGCACCAGAACCCATATTGGGAAGGCCCTGTTACCCAAAGTTCAGTATACAACCCAGAGGTTTCATTTCATTCTCTCCTCAATAATAAAAATATGTAATGGCTACCTGCGGAAAAAGGTCTAAGGGATTAGCATTAGGTCCAGTTGAGGTAATCGGAGCAGGTTGTGCTGTTTGTGGAGCAGCAGCGGCAGGAGGATTTGCAGGTTGAGCACCTGCAGGCGCTCTGGCTACAAGAGGAGCTTCAGCTTGCTCAGGGATACCCTAACATTAAAGAATAATATTTGAATTAAAGAAGGAAACATGGCAATAAAATATCACAAAACAAAAGAAACCACCTTCCACCCAAATAACTACGATCCTCAACTTAAGTAAATAAATGCGACGAAAATATTTGGCGGACAAAAATCATCAATTACGGTTTTTGACATCTAAAATTCACATACTGAATACAAATATTCAACAGCTCTCTCAGGATTGTTATAGGCAGCTCGAAGAGCACGGACAACAGTATCCCTATCCCAGCTCCCTCCACCCATGTCAATAATTTGCTGGATTGTCCCCTCCAAATTGCTTCCAGCAACAAGATTGGATGCCGCCTGCCCATAGATATCAAATCCCTCCCTGCTTCGAAAAGAAATTCTTTTAATAACAAAATGTGAAACAAGAATCAAGCAACGTGAAGAGTTCTGCCTATCAGGATACAAAAATAACAGCAACTTTAAACTCTACATTCACATAAGGCAACAAAATACATACACAGGAGTTCCTGAAGAAATAGAAGCAGGGGCTGGAGCTGAAGATACAGGTGCAGTAACAGTAGTTGGCCTGTCAAATTGAAACCATGCACATAATACATATTACAATAGTTTAAATTGACATTTATCTAAACAAATAAAAAACATCCTAGAAAGATTAGCCACTCACGGTGCCTCAGTTGTATCTGGAGCTTGAGGAGCTGATGACACTGGCGCTGTTGAAGTAGGAGGTGCACTAGTCTGTGGTGTCTGCAATGAATACATAATTTTTAGTTTTTAGAGAATGTTTAAACAACGGATAAGAGAGATTATGCTTTCATCTTACCATATCCAATAACAGGGTAAATCCTAAATGATAGAAACATTGCAAATATTTATTACATTGAAAAACTGTTCTCACCTTGGTCGATGGTGCAGTAGTAGAACCTTCACCAGATGTGCTCTTACTCTAGCATATTTTAAATATAAGATTCTAATTTAGTGCAACATAAATTGATTAATAAATTAATACAATTGTTAAACAGAATATGACCCATAATATCGTTTTTTTCTCTACAAAGAAATAAAAAATGAACTAAATACCTTTGATAGCATAATTACAATGAAACTATTTTCAGCTACGTTATTCTCCTCTAAGGTAGTAGCATCCTTCAGAACTTTCCCTTGGTGAATTAGCATTTGTTGGGCAGCAGGATAGACATCTGCACCCTGAATAGTTTCAATACTTTTCTTCACTTCAGAAACCTGAACAGAATATCCACAATTACAAATAATGTAAGAGATCAATTATTGATGTTCAAAAAAAACAGAAGATCATAGACACGAATCACAAAGCCGATAAAATAAAAAGATGAAGCATGGGCATATTTGATGATACAGAACGCCACATGTAGCTCACATCAAGTATTTAGAAAACTTCGATTGTTAAAAACGTGCAACTTCGGAAAAGATTAAAAAACGCACATTATTCACATATAAAGTGCATTCCTAATTGCCAAGATAATAGCCATTGTGACAAAAAGTCTGTTTTTGAAGCAATAATATGTACTACTGGGTATTTAAATTTCCATAGATATGAGTAACAATTAGAATTTAGGACCAGTACTTAAGATTTCTTCTTATAGTACAAAAACTGGTGATATTCCTAAGTAATACCCCAAAGATTGCCAATGCGGAACTTATCCACTATCACAAGCCAAGAATCCCAAGATTAGGTAAACAAATTTCCACTAATAATAAAATCGAGAGGAGCATCGATAAAAGTTTGCCACTAATTCACATTAGCAACGAACCTGAAGTCAAAAGTTATTAAAAATAAGGTTATATCAATCATCACTCCCAAAACCCAAACCCGCAGGAATTAACTCTCAAGTAACAAAGTAAATTCAAATTGCCATCCAAATTAAATTAGAATTCAAATAAGCGAAACACCAAACCCTAATTAACCTTAAATTTCAGGGCTCTAAGAAAGAGGGGAAACTTTCAAGACAATTCAAGAACGGGACGCAATTAGCGACCGAAATAGAAAAGAGGAATTCGCATGCAAACCAAATCGAGAAAGTTTGGAGTAACAAACCGTATCCTGCGGCTGCGCTTCGATTTCGAAGTGAGTGCCTTTGAGAGTCTTCACGAAAACCTTCATCGTCGTCACCGCTATCGCAATAAGATGCCACGAACAGCGTTGGAAGTCACGCCGGTACGGTAAAGTTCCGCCGATCCGGAGACACCAACGACAACGTTGTGGAGAAGAAAAGAACAAGAGATAGTGAGGCAAAGCGCAACAAATGTGAAAAATAAACCTCCTTTCTTCTGAAATAAATAAATAAATGGAAATATAATATGATATACCGGAAATATGCTAGTTTATGTTAGTGGTTGAGTAAGGAATGTCACGCGCTTTCTAGAGTGTGAGTAGACGCGCGGCTTCGATGGGGTAGAGGTGGCGACGTGGACGGTGGAGAGGAAGTTGCGTTAACGTGGAAGAAGGATGGGTAGGACTTGAGATGAGATGAAGAGACTTAACTAGATTTTTGTGTCTGACATGGCGGGCCGTGTGCTGTGCCTTTTATAAATCTTTGGATCATGGGTTTGTTTTTTTAAGATAAATATTATCACTTACTTTTATCTAGATTAAGATATAATATTATTTATCATAAAAATTCATAATTAATAATATATATATATATCAACCAAAGATGGCTTTTTCTTTACTCAAATTTTATTTTTATTTTATTTTTTATAAAAATATAACTATGAATTAATCTATAAAAGGAAAAAATATATTTTTGTCCCAAAAATTTGATATAAATTTAAAAATGATTATTGGTTATTGGTTCTACACTTTTTGGTCTGTATTTTTAGACGGCTTTAAAAATAACAAAATACATATCATGTTATTTAATTTCTTTAAAAGAAAAAACTAGCATCAATCTAACATACACTTTTTACAAAAATTAGAAAAAAATATAATTTTACTTTCTAAAATTTGAACTTAATTTAAAAATAATCCTTAATTGAAATTAATCCTCGTCGGTAACTACACATCCAAAATCATTATAAATATATAATAATAATAATAATAAGATTATATATAATAATATTATTATTATTATTTAATTATTATTAATAATATTATTATTATTATATATTAACAATATTAATAATACTAATAATAATTATATATCAGTGTATGGGAATGAGTGTATGAGCAAGTGTGTGTGAGTGTAGTAAGAAAAACCGAAACAATTAATTAAAGGGGATGGGGTGCATACAAAAGGAGCACGAGGTGGAGGAAGAAATAAACGCAGCCCAATCTAGAACCAAATAATATGAAGGTGAGTGTGTAGTGAAGGCTCGGATGGAGAAAATAAATGAGGCCCAGACAATGGCAAAGAAAAATAAGTTGGACATGTACGGTATGAGTCTAAGGGTGCAGTAAGTAACATTAGAGTCTAACTACAATGGGAAGTACAAATTTTTTTAAAAAGGTGGTGCACGAAGTGAAACTGTGACAGCCCAAACCCAACCTCTTCTTTTTCGAACAGAACCAATACACTATATTGGTACCTATGTTGCATCCCTTTGAACAAATTGATATGATTTCTATTGAAAAAAGTTTTTTTTTTTCTTGTTTCATATTTAAACATTTTAATAAATATCTTGTAACATCCCAATTTCAGCATCTTAAAACTAATAAAAATAGGGAATTTCATCATAGTTCCAAAACAGATAATCCAGTGTACCCAATAATTAATACAGTCTTACAAAAGGTATGACTATAAAAATATATCACTTATACACTTAAACTAAACTAATAAACTCTATACTACCGACCACTGCTAAAGCTTCCACTGAAAACCTCATCTTCAACACTAACACGATGGCTCTTCATCCTCCAAAAGTGTCTTTGACACTGCAACCATATTTGCTCCCACCGAATAGGTGATCATCGCAAAATGAAACATACAACACAAGACAGGAACACAAAAAGCAAGGTTAAGCTAATTTGATTAAGGAATCATGCAGTTCAATTATAAACAGAAACCATGCAATCTTTCTCATTATCACCAGAATCATATAGACCACCACAACACATATACATGACTTTAGACTCAATATCCGGATTATGTAAGCGACATCGGATCTCTTGGTGGCTTGCACCTGCGACGGTTCCCAAACTCTGCAGAGTTTGGACACAAGGGGTTATCACCCAACCACTCCCAGGGTAAGTCCCATCACCTCTATGGCGGATCGGGTCCATAGACCAGGACCTCCTGCTACTCCCCCCGACGTAATCCATCATACTCTACATGAGTCTTAATGGTTACTAGGAGCGTCAGGATACCAACCAAAACTGAGTCCTTATGTCCTTACATACACTAAAACATTCCTCTCAGAATTTCCCTTGAAATTCTAGTTCAACCACTTCTTCTCATATTCCAACTTCATGCAATTTCACCACACATAGTACCAGTCATAACAATTCATGTATATCATAATTAAGTTCATATTTTAACATTCAAACATAGCTTCATCAATTAGAAACAAAGAAATAACACTCAACTGCAGGGGTTCTCGCCCAAGCTAGAAGGTCTCGCATAGGCAAAAAGGCTCTCTCGCTTAGGCGAGTCATTTTCGCCTGAGCGAGGCTCAAAACAGATAACAACCCAAACTCTGGGCGAATTCTCGCTCAGGCTAAGCTGTCTCGCTTAGATGAGAGTGACTTGCCTAGGCGAGATCTCGCGCAGAATCAGGGAATGAGTTTCTTGTGTTTTCGCTCAGGCGAGAGCTGCTCGCTTAGGCAAAAATACCAGATTCCCAATCTGTTCTCACATGCAACAGCAAAGAAATCTAGCACAATCCAATCATACACTCAATTACGCAATTCAAGCACTCATACAACAATCAATCATGCAATTCAAAGTCATCATAATGATTTCTAGATGAAATTTAAGTAAAACAGTTAGCTTCCCTTACCTGTTATTCTATTTAGATAACTTTATAAACGTCAACGCCTTCAAAACGTCAACACCTCTAACTCCACAGGATGCTCTATCTACACATAGAAACATCACAAGAACAATCAGGACATACCGTTATGATCACTGATCAACAGAGACTCATATTGATGATTAAAACGTCGCATGCAAGCGGAAGAGGGCCTGCATGCAACAGAAAAAGACTAAAATAAAGAGCGAAAACTCAACTTACGCGTACGGAGAAACTGATCGATCCAATTTGAAGAGCTCGCCGAGAGGATCAATCCTACGGTCTCGGTTCTTCAATCAGACGACCAGAGAGACAAAATCTCTAGAGAGAAGTTAGAGAACTTTAGAGAAGTGGTTTCTAAAGAGATAGTGTGTTTTATAATAATGAAACTCGTTTATAACAATTCTATTTATACAAAAACTTTTAATATTAAAATAATTGAGTCTCACTATTTTTAAACCACTATCAATTTTAAAACGTCATTTTCTAGAGTCTTACATATCTATTCCATAATAAACTAGCAAAAACACAACTGTTGTTATTTATTTGTCTTCGTATTTTTTAATTTTTATAAAAATTTGAATTAAGATTAATAAAAAATGTATATAATTAATTTGTAATATATTTATTAAAATATATAATTAAGAAAGTAAAATATGTATATAAGAAAGAAGAAAGATTTTTTTCTAATTAATAACAATTAAAGGTAAACTATTTATAAAATATTTAATTTTTAAAATTAAATGAAATAACGAAATGTGAAAAAAAAATATAATCTTTATATATTGTTATTGTTATAGATTATTTTCTAAAAAAACGCGCATTATCTTAATCAACAAATGAAATGAGATAAAAAAAATTAATTTACCAAAAAAATTAATTAATAATGTATTTATTACTGTGTCTCTCTCTGTTTCAAAACAAGAACCAATATTCAAATTTACATTTTTGTCACAAAAACTAACAAGAATAATGAATAATAATTTAATGATTGGAATAAGTTTACTAAACTATACTCATCATACTCTCTGTCTTCGGATTAATTTAATGGCATTAATTATTTATTCAATAGCTAATTAAATCAAATATTTAATTCTTTAATGAAAATCTGAAACGTCCATTCAAATGACTTTTCTAATATAGAGGCGTTACTTATTTTGAAACCGAAGGGAATGAATATTTGTTTTCAATTCCAAACTTTTCACCTCTCAATAATTTTTCCAACTTCTCATTAACTTTTTAACTATTATCAATCAACTTTTGAATTACTATTTTTTATGTGAAACAGAGCCATTGTTGTAAGAACAAGCTTTCAGTGATTAACGTGATTAGGAAGTTCACTAAATGATTGTCCCGTGTAATATTTTAAGAGCCACTGTTTTAAGATTAAGCTTTCGGTTATTAACGTGATTAGGAAGTTGTGTAGTCTAATATTTTATTTTAATCTTGTTCCACTGCATTATTATTGAGAGTACAATTTTCTTATTCTTAATTGCATTAATCATTGTAGTACTTCTAATAAAATGAGTACATATAAAGCATGTATTGTTTGCAAATATTAAAATGGTCGTTTATACGATCGATTCGGCATAGACCTAGTCTACACAGAATCACAAAATTTGGATTTTGTTTAGAGTTTTTTGGCATTACTATGTTCTAACTTTGTTGTTCAAAGAAACAAAGTTGAAAACTAATTTGGGCTTTTGGTCGATTATTAGGTGAACAAACATCTACTTAAAAGAAAAAAGAGTGGTGTTTCGGCCGACAGAGGCGTCACATTCGCTAATTGTTTTTAGTTGACATTTCTTCATGCTTGCCATAATCTTTTTTTCATTAAATTTGTTTGTATTCCGGTCATGTCTTTTATGAATAATTTTATATTTTTACGCAAATATTTTACTAATATTTCTAAATTAAAACCCCAAACTCGATTCTTAACATAAGAGCATCTCCCTAACGAGTCGTATCGTATCATAATTTTCTTTTTTTGTAACATTGTCATTAAAATATATTAGTTTAACACTAAAAGCATATAAAAATATTGTTATATTAAAAATATATTCTTTTAGTACAATCAAATAAAATATTAATGAAAGTATGAAAATCGAAAAAGAAAAGTCTTACAAGAAAGGTGACAGAATGGAATTTTTTTTAAAATATAGCAATTTTTAAAGATTTTTATTCTTTTTTTATTATTATTAAATTTAAAATAATGTTTTTTTTATGAGGCATACTCTTACTCTTCTATTAACATTGAATATATATATATATATATATATATATATATATATATATATATATATATATTAGAAAATATTATAAGTATTTTTTTAATGACAAGAAAATGTATTATTTTTTACTTTCGTGAAAAAAAATGTAACAACACCTCAAAAAAGTGAGAGGAAGTCAATTTTATTTTGTGTTTTGCGTTTAAGTGTTAAAACTTTTGTTTTAAAAGTGAAAGAAAAAGTTATTTAATATAATTTTAGTTTAAATATGGGATGAACTTATGAAACTATGCACTTATCACAATGTCTCTTCAGTACTAACAGAATTAACTTTATTTACTTCCTGAGTATGATCATCTTTCATGTCATATAGTTTATTCTTATAAAACTTCCCTTCGACTCTCATCACCACCTAACTAATTATCATCTTTATGTAAATTAAATAAAAGTAAAATCAAGAGAATCTTATATCAAAGGTGCACTTCAACACACTTAGACTCATACTAAATTAGCATTTATTTTTTCCTCACAAATAGTTAATTTGACAACATCAACACAAAATCTATACACATATACATACATTGTCAAACACATGACAATACAATCACAATTATAATAGGTAGCCCATAAAAAAAAATATAGCTCGCTCGCACAATTACCACCAAACACGAAACAAGTATCGACCAACTCCATGAAGTTAGGGACTTACTGCCTCACTCGCGTCCAACGGTGACGCAACAAACATAATTGTTTGTATGCAGTTTGTTCGTATCTTATAATCTAAAGTTTTAACTTCTAATTCACATGTTATGAAAATCACATACATAATATATTATTTTAAAATGCAAACATCATGCCACATTCAATACTATGTTAATCAATGCATTTTTTCATGTCTACTCTTTACACATCACAAAATTTAACAATTTAAGTATGTTTATAATTAATTCATCCATCAAAATTATTTTTAAAGAATCACAGTACCACATAAAAACTTTCCATCCCTCAAAGACAACCACTATAACATCATAAATGTCACACACATTCCTCGCATTTCATAAAGACTTCTTCTTCTATAACTCCTTCATCTAATTTCATATTTCCAATATTTATTTCACAACTAATTTCTCTATTTTAACAATTTTCCTGCACCACATATTTACACTTCCATTATTCAAATTGAATACATTTACTCAAAATTTCACAACATTCTCTATTCATAAATATCATTACTACTAACAATATTATTTAAACTTACTTTTCTGCCAAAAATGATCAACTTTAAATAGACAAGAAATCGTACAATTTGTACAACAATTTTTATAAATTTTACCATAATACAATAAAGTTTTCAAATAAACTAACACCCCCTTACCTTATGGACTTGGCCTAATGATGCTCTCTTCCTCCATAAATAGTTGCACAAGTTAAAACACTCGATTTATACAACAAAAATTAATAATGACGATAAAGACAGAATCTCAGGGTCTCAACCAAAGAAATTTTCATCAAAGACTAAGGAGGACAACATACAATCATAAATGAGGCAAACATGTGACAAAATAATATGTCCTATAAAAAAGGTAAAAATTCATACTCACTTAAAAGAGATTTTGATCGAGGGCTTTAATACGGTCATTCGCATAGATCACTTCCGCAAAATTGAATTTTTTCTAAAAAAATGGAAAGGTGTCGAGAGAAAACTGAGTTAGAAAAAAAAATATAGTTTTTTCTGAATAAATTTGGATTCTCATTTTTATTTGTTAAAATTTATAAAACCTAAATTATCAATAAAAAATATTCATTTAAATAATTTTCTAATACATTTACAACATGTTGTACCAATTGTATTATTCATATCAAACAGTAAAATGTGATAATCATATTGTGTTTCATCTTCAATTTTTTAAAGTGTCATTGTTTTCTCAACATTTTTTTCATTTAATCTTCTAAAAAGAAAAAAAAAACTTTTAGTTCCTTAATAAGTTGTTGACCATTTTATGTTATTAATTATACTTTTCATTGCGATTAATCTCCTTCGTGAAAAATCAATGCCACGTGATATATGGTAGTCACTTTCCTTGTGGCTTTAATTATGTGATTGAAAAGTATTGGGTTGATATACCTTGTAGTGATAATAAAACATAACAAATTTGTTTATTTATGTGTATCAATGCTTTGAGAGAAATAATCTAATTTATCACTCACCAACTGTACCTAAACTAAAAAATCACCGACTTCTATGCCTACAATAGTTATCGTTTTGACTTATATAAGTAAAGTGATCTAATTATTAAAGTGGTGGCGAGTTTGATATCCCAGTAAATGATGAACTTATATCAGTTAGTGACGGTGATATAAAGTGTGAAAAATAAATATAAAGTAACAATATTTTGGCAAGGTAAGGTTGGAAAATGGAAAAGATAATAATATTTAATAGAATTAAGGATGATTTATTTTTATTGGAGTGGTTGTGGGTGTAGAGTGTGAAGTGTAGGTTATACGTAGAGATACGTAGAGTGTAGAAAAAGACGGGTTTGGTGGGAAGAAAATAGTGAGGTGTGGTAGTATTGGGCATATTAAATATTGAAGGCCACGTCAGCAGCAGTGTGTGAGTATTTAGCTCGGACAAAAGGGAGCGGCATCAGCACTTTCCACGCACCCACCTACGAAAGACACTTGTCCCATCACTCACCACGTGTCCCACGTCTTTCGGACATTTTCGCGCCAAACATGCCTGTGGGTTCCACGTCGGTGTTATTGGCGGGAAATCGAAGCAACCAATTCTTTCTCACTCTCTCACTCATTCCATTTATTCCGTATCCCACATGCTTTTAGTTCCTTCTTTTTCCCCACCCCACACTCTAGTGGTCAAACACCATCATCATCATCATCACCATCCATACATTCATATTATTCATCACATAATATGCATACACATCATGGCATGTGTCACGTGACTCCCATAATGACAAGTGAAAAATATCTTACATGGAACACCGAATTATGCACCACACACCATCTGCACACACGCTCGCATCACGTGATCTTCTTGTAGCCCTCGTATTAATAGTACTGAGATATGAACCAACATGATCTGCTGGAACTTGTTTATTCACAACACTAATGAATAAGACATTATCCCCGCACGTTCAATATTTTTTTATTTTTTTCAATTTACATAACTGACGATTTTGTTTTATTATTTATAACTTGTAATAAAAATGGTTTAATTAGTATTTAAACCATCTTAAAGCATTAGCCAACAAAAACTGAAAAGTGAGATCACTACCGTTTCTTGTTCCCCACACCAATTTATTAAGAAAAGTAGTGAGGACGTGTTTGGTATTTGATATAAAAGAAAGGATAGGTCTTGATGTGTTGCAAACTGTGGTTGTTAGAGAGATTCCAAGTTGGCACTGGTCATATCGTGCTCAAGGGAGGAATGTAATATATTAGTTTTCTATAGCATATTGTAATATTTGTATCATCGTGTTTCTATTTAATGGGTGTGGTTCTTACCTTCTATGAATATCATAATATAATATAGATGAAACCTTTTTCGATAAAAATCGCAAGAGATCTTTATATCACAACTTTTTATGAACTATGTAAGTATTTGCTAATGTGGAATTATAATAAATAACAAATTATTGATGAATATTTAAAGACATATTAATATTTATTATCTACCATTTGATAGTAGGGTGATGATAACTTGATATTAATATAGAAATTATAAGATTATTTAGTGTTGAAATTGGAAAGGAGGACATGAGAGATCGTGGGTTTAATCTACATTCCTAAAAAATTATGAAATTGATTTGGAATGGAAGGTGAAAAAGATTAATAAATTTAAAGTGACAATTAAATCCAATATTAAAAGTATAAGCAATTTTCAAATTTCATTTGTTGTTTCTTTCATACTGAAATAAATTACAAATTATACATTATTTTTAATTTATATGTTGAAAGTAAAAAAAAAAATTACAAAATTTTAGTGTTGGAAATATATATATATATATATATATATATATATATATATTCTAATAAAATAATATTAATATTAATATACGACTTTTCAATGTGACCTTTTACTTTTTAAATGTACGACTTAAATTAAATCAACATTTATTTTTATCAATTTAACTTGATTAAAATTTCATAAAATCAGAAGAACTAAACTAAATTAATTTAAGTTATATATTTTTTTCAAAGATAAAATTAATTTAGTTTCGCATAAATCTAGGACATTTTAACTCTAAAATTTATGATTTAAATTTTGAATTTACTCTCTTTCATCGTTCAAAATAAATTACAAATTATACATTATTTTTAATTTATATGTTGAAAGTAATATTTTTTTTAATTTACAAAATTTTAATGTTATTGGAATATATATATATATATATATATATATATATATATATATATATATATATATATATATTTTGATGAAGATAAATGTAATAGTTATGCGACCTTATATTTTTTCGATGGACGACTTAAATTAAATCAACATTTTTTTATCAATTTAACTTGATTAAAATCTCATAAAAGCAGAAGAACTAAACTAAATTATTTTATGTTATATTTTATTTTCAAAGATTAAATTAATTTAGTTTCACATAAATCTAGGATATTTTAACTCCAAAATTTATGATTTAAATTTTGAATTTACTCTCTTCCACTCTCCAATGATGATATAATCTACCACTTCTTTGTCTACAATAATCTCGTGAAAAAAATGAGAGAGTGAATTTCTTAATTTGGGTGGGCAGAAAGAAGAAGGACGAACAGAGAGTTTGATGGTGAACCAGAATATGATACTAGCTTTTTTCTTTCATATAAGTTTTACATGTATGCTGTTTTGACAATTTGGACAATATTATATTTTTATAACCTCCAAATCTAGTTCTACTTGTTCAAGAATTTGTTCTTGTATAAATTTTGATAATAGCATTAATATGCAATATTAAATAAATATAAATAAACTCATGTTTATACTATATGTTAATATTGAACACATATCATAATTAAATCGAGGATATTTTTATTATTTAACCTTAAAGTAGTATAAAAATATTTATTATCTGCGGATAATAAATATTTTAATATCATATATAAATGAATTTGCTGTAACAAATATTTATTATTCACTCATAAAAGTTTAAAATTAAAATTTAATTTATATGTTATTATATTAAATTTAATTAAAATAGAAATTAATTTATATTATATTTTATATATTTATAATTTTATTTTTAAAATTTATAAAATATATATATTTTAAATATTTATGGATATATGTAAGTATCTAAATGTAGATACAAGTTTAAAAAAATATCACTAATATTTTATAAACAAATATATGATAGAAAAACAGAATCTAACAGATTGATAATGAGATGTACATTTACTTATTTACTTATCTTTTACGTTGATGTAGATTATATATGTATTTAAATATATATTATTTAATTTTGTCTATTCTAAATAAAATATAATCTTACCTCTTTAATACACAAAATTTATTTAGAAAAAATAAAAAAAATAAAATAAAATATAGCATTTCACTTTTCAATTTAACAACCTGTTCTTTGTTTCTAAAATGATACAAAGTTTTGAGATTTATATGCTAATTAAAATATAAAACTATATTTATTTTTGGAAAGAACATATAGGATTTTGAATTATTAAAAACACTAATATAAGTTTATTACCGGGACAATAAGAAATATTAAATAAATTACTTTATAAAAATATATAAATATGGTATATTTTTCTTTCCTATCTTACGCTATTTTTTTCCACTTTTTATAGCATAATTATCATCTCAGACATTTATTTATTTTCCGACGGTATTAAAATGAACTAATATAAAAATACACTATAAAGCACATTAAAATATAATTGATACACTATAAAGCACATTAAAATACACTATATCTTTCTAAAATAGTATACACTAATCTTAATACATATTTTACAAAAGTAGGTGTATATTGGGGAAACTTTTTATCCTATACTTTATTTCTTTTATTATATAAGATATGAGATATTAGTGTATATTAGTAATATGTAAATAGTTAAATAGTTATACAATCACAATTATACAAGATATGAGATATTTGTTTTTATAAAATAATATACAGAAAAATCTTTTGTTCATATTATTAGTAATATGTAAATAGTTAAATCACTATATTTAAATAAACATATCTTCTATAAATAATATATTGAAAAAAAAAATGATGTTTTTTTTGTACAATTCAGGTAAAAAGTAGGTTGAAAAAATCAAACAAATTGGTTAAAAAGAATACAGTATAACAGTAAAATAAACCAACTTTGTTACTTTAATTTTGGTATCTTTTACTTTTTTTTTCCTTTAAATTTAAATAAAATATCATTTATTAATATACTCGGCGACCAGGAGAGAAGACACCAATATTAGCATCTTCCCGTAAATATAATGTATCCGTTCTGATGATTTTGTAGGCAACTGAATCGTTCCTTTGGTTAGTCATCCTTGGCGGCGTAAAAAGCTGCATATCAGAGACGACCTTATTCCAGTATCTCATCAAGGCGCGTGTGATTCACCTGAGGTGAGATTCATCATCTGAACGTTGGATTCACGCGTGGGGAACAGAAGCATCGGATTCCAAGGGAGTAACTGAAGACGTTACAGTATGAGGGCATGATATACATGCAGCATGTTGATGGGTCATGCATGGTTAATGTATGCTTAATGTTTCACACTCACACAGCCCCATGCCAGCTCGACATAATAATGGAAATAAATATAATGTTTTGGCAGAATTAATATTTATATGTTTTACCTACTCGGGCCCATTAAATGCGAATTTTTGACCGGCGATAAAAAAAAAAAAAAGCGAATGGGTGAAGGGTGTGTTGTGTAGAATAGAAAAAGAGCAGAGAGGGGCCACTCGCTGTGAGAGAAACCACTGCCAATAGCAGACACAGACAGACACAAGAGAGAGACAGAGGGAAAGACAGACTAGCTTCCTCCGTCTCACCAAAACAAACAAGGTAAATTTCATTGTAGACTGTGTTCTTTCCATCTTCTCCGTTAATTTTTTTTTCTTTTCTTCGCCTCGAGAATCCCATCAGATTAAAACACCATTATTATTATTATTGTTATTATGAAATGTCTTTTTCTCTCTCCTTTAAAAAATTCTCACTCTGCTCATGTTGTATGGAGATTTACACTCACTGTGTCCTCTGTCGTACCCAGGTCGGCTATTTTATATAAATATATTTCACAGATCGATAGGAAACACCCTATTTTATGTGAGGGGAGAAAAAAATCTGGTCCATATATTTGTAATCTTTCTCTTTTCCTTTTAATCTCAGCACTGAACCCATACTAGTTTTGGTTTTGGTTTTGATTGTTTGTTACATATATATCTGTATCTCTGGACTTGTTGAATCTTTTTTCTGTTCTTACTGGACGGGTGAAGAGAGTTTTATTTCTGCGTTTCTAGGAGGATCTGTCTTCAAAAAAGGGCAGGCAAGCGGTGGATTTATGTCGTCTGGATTTATTCTGGCAGTGATTGGGGCTCCGTTGAAGCTCTCTATAATTTGTGTTTCTTTTTCTCTCTTTTCGATTCTATCTGAGATTGTGTTCTCTGTGTTTGCCTCTTCCTCTTGGTGTATGCGACACTGCATACTCAGTGATAATAGCCTGAAGCCACCTGTTTCAATGCGATTGAGGTCAAAAAGGTTTGTTTCTTTGTTTGGACTGCTTTTCATATTTGTTTTTTCTTAGTTTTGTTCTGTTTATTGGTCTGATGTTCTCCTTCTGGTTTTGGAACAGGACTTGTTGCGGAGTGGAGTGTTACGGCGGCTTTCATATACAGAGATTTTCTTGTCTTTTCATATTCTTAAGAGGGGATTTAACTTGAGACCTTCAGAGTTTTGATTACCTTCTTCTGCTGGCTCTTCCTTTGATTTTCTTCTTACTTTCCTTCATTTCTCGGTTCTCTCTTACGAATTCTGAGGGTTTTTAGAGGGTTTTTCCTCAAATTTTTTTTCCACCATGCCCGATTCTCGGAAACAACTGGCTTCTAAACCGAAGCAGAGGCCTCACCACTCCGTGCAAGAGTCCAAAGCAACGAGAAAACTGCGTATAATTTACAACGATCCTGATGCCACTGATTCATCCGATGATGAGTCAGAGGTGATTCAGAGATCGAAAAAAGCAAAGAGAAGCTTTTGTGAGATCCCTCTCCCACCTCTTCCTGAGGCTTTCACCTCTCCTGAAACCAATTCCTTCGAGGTGAATAGCAACAGCAATGCGGTGAGGGTGAGGGTTTGCATTGAAGGTCAACCCCAGACAAAGAAGAGGGTTTTGACCCAAACCCCATCATCAAGGAGGAACACTTCTGGGAAATACAGAGGTGTTAGGCAGAGAAAATGGGGTAAATGGGCTGCTGAGATTCGTGACCCTTTTCAGAGTACTCGTATATGGCTTGGTACTTTCAACACTGCGGAAGAGGCTTCTCAAGCCTACGAGGCCAGAAGGCTTGAGTTTGAAGCCAAGGCTAAGGCACGAGCCTACAAAAATATTTCTGAGCCTTTGCCCACAACTTCTGAAAAGAGTATATGCTGTAACTCTTCTGATGCTGCTGCTGCTGCTGCTGTGTCTGTTTCCGAGAAGTTTTCTACTACCTCTGATGACTCAGAAGATGTTTTGTCGCACCCATCACCTTCTTCTGTGCTTGAGTTGGATTCTTCATCTTCCAGACCCATTGACAATGGTAGTGTTTTGAGTGAAGAAGCTTTTGAGGCTAATGATTTGGTTTCTGAATTTGCTGAACTTGAAATTCCAGATTTGAGTCTTTTGAACTTGCCATCACTATTCAACAGTTCTACTGCTGCTCTTGCGTCTGGTGCCGAACCAGACTTTGGTCTTGATTTTGATTGGGTATCTCTTGAGGATTATGGTCAGGGATTTGACGATTTTGGTGGCTTGGAAGATATTCGTATTTGTGGATTTGATAACAATGAGCCTAGTAAGCTTCCTGATTTTGATTTTGGCGATTTCTGTGCTGAAGAGTTTGCTGGTTGGACCGAGGAGCCCCTCAACATACCTTGTGCCTAAGTTTTGCAGAAGTGCATAGGAATAATTTACAATATTTATTATAAGTTTTGGTGTTATTATGGTTAAGTTTTGTTAGTTTTTGTGAGATCTTAGAAATTGAATTAGTATCAATTTCTGAGTGCATATGCTGTTATATTTATTTGTTTATGAGGGAGGAAGTATTAGTGGAGTTAGTCTTTTAGCTTACTAAGATGGAGAGATAATCTTTGGGTTTTCTTGTGCTGCTAAGAGCCGTCCAAAGATCTCAAACCATGAATATCAAGTGAAAATTTTAAGTTAATTCTTCGTTTATGCTGAAGTAATTATTAATTTTATGGAAAAGTGATACACATATATGTTAAATTTCATTGAGATTTTATGTTGATCTTTTTATTAATTAATCTATTAATAATTTGACTTTTCAAAACATGTTTATTTTATTTCCATTGCCACGAAGGAATATCACTCCACCTGTTGAGAAGTTGCAGAGAATATCAGAGGTGAAGAAGACTATTCCCTAAAGAGTGAAAGATAGTATTGTAAATACTATACTTTCTGGAAAAAAACTTAATTTGTAGATTAAGTTACTGCATATAGGGGAGAATCGAAATATTGATGTAAAATCTTGTGTTGTTTTGTTACTCCAAAACTATGGATTTAGAAAAAAAATTGAAAAACTTATTTTAATGATAAAAAATAATAACAATCAGTTATTTATAAATAATAAAAAGTTAATTTTTTTTTATAATCGTCCCAATCACCTTTGCTTTTAGGATTACCTTGGTTGATTATGATTAATTCTGCTAGGATTTTTTACAAGTAACTTTAGAGATTAAAGGTTTGAATAAGTCATAATTAATTATATCTAAAGTATATATTCTTATGAAAAAAATAGATAAATATAATTGATTATAGTTAAAGATACAATCCATTATAGACTTTTATATGTATAACAATGTTTAGTGTTTTTATAGCAAATATTGATACCAATATTAAATAGTATTTATTTTTTTATAATTATTCAATGTTTTTTCATTAAATACATTGAAAATTAATGAATACACTAAAAATGTTGATATAAGATAAAAACATTTAATTTTACTTCTAAATATGACTTCACGAATTAATTAATAAACTACGTAATAGAAATAAAAAATTTAAATCAATAAAAATAAATAATAAGAATTGAAAACTTAATTTAAGTCAACACAAATTAATTCAGTTATAATTTTTTCCTACTTTTAAATTAATTTCTTACAGTCATTTTATTAATTTTAGATCCTCAATTGAAAGCATTATATATAAAAAAAAAGATGGATTTGAGTATTTTGATTAAATAATTTAAAATTGACGGAATCGATTAAACTCAAAGAAAATTGATCATCTAGGTAGTGTAATTTTTATATTTTACTAGTATAATTTATTAATTACATAAAATTTTTGATAACATCATAATATTACGTCAACTTGTTGATGAAACACTCGTTGACTTTTTAAATATGACTGAAATTCGTCCTTTAATTTATTTACAGTTATCATTTTAAGTTGTGGATTTTTCACATAATTTATAATTAATTATTTCACATTTAATCTTCTTTTAATTTTAATTCTCACTCATTCCAATTAATCTTCTGCTTTTGAAACCCAAAAAGCAAAGAAAATATGATTGTTTTGATTCCCAAAATTTGTTTAGATAGTAAAGATGTGATTTTTGACCAAAATAGTTTAAAAAAGTAGAAAGATGGTAGAGTTGAGGCAAACAAAGGTACCCTACCCCACCTAGCTGTAACGCATTTCCTTCCCTACTTCATCACTCTTTCACCATTTCCCTAATAAATAAACACATCTTTCTCCAGTGGGACCCTTTTCTCCATCTGTTCCTTCCTCCATCAACATACTCTATACGTACATCATACCGTAGGATCCCATTTTTGTCCAATTTTTTAAATTAATATTATAAATATATGTTTTGATATTTTTTCTGCAAATAGTAAACTTTCCATTTCATGCATACCCCTACCCTACAATGCAATAAATCACTCACTTTCTATTCATCTCCATATTTTTTATATCGTAATGCCAAGAAATTAGAGTTTTATTATTACGTCTTTTAAAAATAAAACTGATTTGCTTTATACTAATTAAAATGCATTTTTTATCAAATTTAAAATTTTGTTTTGGTGGTTCATGCAGAGAATTCAGAATCTGATACATTGATTCTGATTCACATGGCTATGACTTTTGATTTCCTTTCTCCTCCCAACTAACCTAATGTCCATAATTATAGCAATTCAGTTTCGATTTTATTTTCAAATCAATCTCCAATTTCCGCATGCTGGTTCATGCACGGAGAGTGTGGAACAGGACACGTGGCTTGCATCAAGCGGTGGAAAGATCAGAAAATGGTGAAGTGAGATAATTAGGTATGGGTAAAGGGTAAATGGGTCCCAAAGAAACAAAGTTGGAGGGAGAATTAATGATGTTGTGATGATGGGAGTGAGAAAAAATGGAGAAACATGAGAATGTAAATTTTGTACATGGTGTGATATATTGGACCTTCTCATCTCTTGTTGAACTTTAATTTAATTTTCTTTCTGTTGGTGGTTTCAGAATTATAAAAATTGTACTAATCTTTCTGCGTTAATAAGCTTTAATTGACTTTGCGACCATTGGATGGAAATCTTTGTCAAATGTCTGTTCCCCACACCCAAACAATAACATCAACGTCTCATCCCCCACTTGCCTACTTAAATATACTGTGCGTTTTCATGTCAACAAAAAGTCGAAGGACCATAACAATTTTGCTTGGCCACCACGTTTCACTTCCTGCTCCACTTCCTATCGTCTTGATATAATAACTATTTAATCGTTTATAATATTAATGAAAAATAAATTCAATTCATGTTTAAGAAGGCCAAAATTACGCGGTAGCAAAGAATATTATACATTCATTGTAACAGAAAAAGGTTAATTTAAAGAGTGAATATTTGATTTTAATTGTAGTTTTTATTAGAGAAAATGTGAACACTGTATGCGAGGACTTTTCATTAAGGGGTGACTCTGAAAATTATTTTGTAATGAGAAGAAGTGTGAAGTGTGGGAGAAGATGTTAGGTTTAGTGGGTCCTTCAGAATTGACACGAGGAAGGGAGAAAGAGAAGTATTTTACGAGGTTTTTCGCATACTTTCCTCTCAACATTTGACCTATTCGGTGGAATACTAAATTATAATTTTGTAAATGGAACGGATCAAAAATATATACATTAAATCGATTTAATCAAAGAGAAACGTGATTGAACATTACCAAAGAAAAAGTAAATTAAATGCAACAAATTAAAGTTAATTTATTTGCATGTACGTTATCTCTTCGAAATACTCATAATGGGCAATTGAAATTTATATTAGGCCCGATAATCTAAAGATGTCAAAGTAGATAAACATGTATGAATTATTTGATTATGAGTTTAGTTAAAAATAAATTACTTTAATTTAGTTTAAATTTTTGGAAAGTCAAAAACTTTATATTTAAGTTCAAGTAAGTTGAATTATATTCAAATGTTTTATTTTTCTAATTGATAATTTATTTATTTATTGTAAAACAAGAGATATATTAATTTGACTTTTTCACACAAGCGTAAAAGTAAGAAATTTTAAAAAATAAATAAAAATTAATGGGTCAGTCCGTTTTATCCTATCTTTTTGAACCAGTTTTATTACACCTAATTATAATTATACTAGTTAAAAATTATAGTATCGACTTATAATTTTACAAACAGATAAATTACGCATATAATTTTTTAAAAATTGTTGAACAACATTATAATATTTTAAATAATCAAAATATCAATCTACATAATAAATAATTACAATGAAATAATATAAAAGATTAAATTTTCTCAACTATATCACATATCTACTAATACTTAACTAAAATTGACGAAACAAAAGTGTTTTTGTTTGTTATAATAAAAAAATAAATAAACTTTTTTAATTAAATATAATTTTAATTTTGTGTTATTAATTTTATTTTTTTAGTATTTATTTATTATTATTGTAATATGTTCCGGTAAACTATCAGTTATTTTTAAAATGTAATCATTGTCAATAATATTTTTATGATGACAACAATTTATAAATTTTTATGTTTAAAATATTTAATACATTTTATTTTAATTTAAATTTACAGAAAATAATCATATATTTTTTCTTATTTTTTAAAAATGTATACATATTTTAATATACATATATCATTATGTCATGTTCTATTATTTTTAAAAATAACATATCAATATATCAAATATTCGATGCATAATAATAAACATATCATATATTTTTCCTATTTCTACAAAAATATATATAATTTTTGATATGCATATATCACATAATCACATTTTGTTATTTTTAAAATTAACATACCATACATACGATAGAAAATATATTTATAATACTTTTGTTTAACATATAATAACTTTTTATTTATTTTTTGTTTAACATATAATAATTACTTTTTCGTGGTCAGGATTACACGCCATTAAAGAAGTGATTACGAACATCTTATTCCCGCTTTTGTTGATTATGAGATGTAGTTTTCACAAATAACTATTTCGTCTGTTTTTTTTTTTATTATTTATTTGCACTTGAATTTGTTATATTACTTGCATCTTAAATAATTTTTGGATTCAAATGTGATTTTTTTTTTCTTTAAAATTTAAGAAATACTATTAATTCTTAGTATTATATAGCACTAACTAATTATTTAGATTTAAAAAAAAAATTACCATCCCAAATAATACATCTATAAGTCATTACTAATTTTTTCAATCCATAACATAAGTTGTCTTCATTTATCCTAAAATAAATATCTAACCTTAAAAAATATTTATCAAAAGTTCTGGATAAATATTTTCTTTTTATAAAAATGTAAATACATGAATAAATATTTTTGATATTAAACATTTAATAATATATTTCTTTTGTTATAATTTTTATTTTTTATTAAATATATTTTATTAATATTAAAAAAAAAACTGGGTGTAAAAAAACGGAAAACAAGACAAAATTATTTTGAAAAAACTTGAAACTTCTTTATTTCTTGTAAAAAATAGCTTAATATATATATATATATATATATATATATATATATATATATATATATATAAATAAAACGATTCGAACCTACTACTTTTAGCAAACACTTAAATTTTAATCTATAAATGGGTAAAGTTTGCATACTCGATTTCGGCCTTGATGGAAAAATTAGAAAGCTGTGAATGCACTGGTACTGTCTGAAACAATCATTTAACCTGATTTTATAGGACGAACTCATTCATTTGGACCCGTTTTTCTTTTAGTGGGAAATTAAAAGATATAGAGTATTTCTTTCTGCATTCCATAAAATTTTTTCTTGCACCCTATCATAGTTTTTCAGAATTTTGATCTGGAATAAGTGTTTTATGGAAAAAAAAAAATGCAAAATTGGTCATATGTTTGGAAAAGCAAAATTTTGACGGAGAAATTTGTGGGGTGCAGAAAGAAATACCCAAAAACATAACTAATTTTTGGGCACATGAGCTTGCAATTGGGCTTAAGGGTGAATAGATACTTACATGGATCTAGATTTCTTATTGTACAAAAATAAGTGGGGATTCCCCTACTTTTTTTAAGACTTTTGCTATTTACACCTACGAATTTACTGAATAGAATATATATTTTTTAATATTTTTATTATTAAAATTTGCTTTTTGTATAGAATATAATAAAACCTTTTTTTCATTTGCATACATCATTCGTTAAATCTTATCTTTCTCTCCAATCTTCATGTTTTTTAAACTTACTTTTAAACTTCATCTCCAACAGACCTTAAACCATTTAAATGTATTTTATTGTCATTTCGTTTCTTCCATGGTAAAATAATATAATTTCATCATAATTTTATTTATTATATTTAATATATTTTTTCACTAAAATAAGCTTGAAAGGTGAATGATGCATTGGATGGATTATATGTGCTAAGTATTAACTAGAGCGGTGATGATTACATGTATATGTAGGCAATAACTAAGGATATATTAATGGATTGAGTAAAAAAACAAAGAAATCAAGTACTCTATGTGAAATTCATTCATACCGAAAATGGTATATTTTCATTCTAATGAGATATTATGGCAAGTGTTGGTTTGTAAATTCGAATTTAATGAGTGTTTTAGAAACATACAATCATTACATATCTATTGCAAAATGAATAACTTTGGATAGTTGAATGTGAAATTATAAATATATTAATATTGATTATTGTATATTTAATTGAATAGTTAGTTTATCCCTATACTTCATATCATTTTATGATTCTAGTATGATCGTTTTTTTCATAACAGTTGCGACAAACAACACTAGAACGAGCTCGAAGCATAACTTTTATTTTTATGTATTTTAGTAAAATATATTTGGATTATATAATATAAACACATAATGAATATATAATCCAAAAAATAATATGTAATTGATATTTTTGAATAATTTATAATACTTTATATTTTTTTAAAGTAATTTAGTTATTCAATTTTATGTTTTCCAGTTTTAAATATTTTGATTAGGTTTGAGGATTATAAATTTGAATTTTGGTCTCACGATTCATGAATTTGGTAATCCATATATCCTAATTGCATGAATTCAGTTTTCTTCCACAGCTTAGTCTCCTCGCACGTTATTAGTCAGTGTTAAACAAATTTCAAGAAATTAAAATATTAAAAATTACACAATTGTATACTGTAATATATGAAATTTCAAATTATATAACTTTGTTTTAAAAGAGAAAATTTGTATTTTTTTTATTGAAACTTGAAAGAATAAAATTTATAATAGAAAAGGGTCCAAATAATAATAATAATAAAAAAAAAAAGAGAAACTCAATTTTGTCTTTGGTGCTGGATTTGGAGGTTGTGAACTACTATTTCCACGGCAGAAATAAATTGCCACATAAAGGGTGGGTGTGGAATACGTGTTTTACTTACTTTCTGGACTAAGGTTGCTGTTGGTTGTTTCAACTTCTCCCTATCAATAATAGCTATCACTCACTATAATGACAAATATAAGATATTAGTTAAATATTTTAAAACTAAATAAATGACACTTATACAATAATATTTTTTCTGTCTAAATGATCATTATGTTTTTACACATTTATTAAATATTTTATAATAAACATATTATATTTCCTTTATTTACTCTCCCACATATACATTATCCTCCAAGTTCTTTAAAATTTAGAAAATTTATTTGAAGAAACTTTGGAAGAGAATAACTATCTGTACGTTGCAATTATAAAATATTTTAGAATAAGTTACAAATATTAAAAATACATATAATTTAGATGGAGGAAGTAATTTGTACGATATATTAATGATGAGATGACAAAACAATAATAAAAATGAAAAAATTACTATAGGTATTATAAATCTATCATAAAGTGAATATATGATTGAATAACATTACAAAAGTTATTTTCACTTAGTACCATTAATGGAAAGTAAGAATTGAAATCCAATATTAGATGGATGATAGTCTAATTTCGTACCTAGAAAATTAAATTATGAGTTGTCTCATTTTTAATGGGGAAACATGACAATGACATGAACAAAACACAAAAATGAATATTTTAAATTGAGTATTGTTTATTGACAATGTAGGGAAGATTACCTCCTGCATATGCTGCTTTTATTTATTTATTTTTAAGATTTAGTGTATCTTTGGTATCAAATTAAGCAGAAATGAATCTGAAAATTAATATATATATATATATATATATATATATATATATATATATATATATATATATATATATATATATATATATATCATATACATAATGTTTTAGAGTTCAAATTTGGTATGGTGAACATAAATCACACACGTAATGTTTCTATCAATTTTTATACTATTATTTCAATCATAATTTTGTTAATTATTATACTATCATCTTCTATGAAACCCAACTAATTCCAAGTGGATGAGTCATCCACCATAGAGGAAAACCAAAGAGATGTTCTACTTTTCGTATCACGAAAAGTTATGATGAATAGGTTTAGGTAAACCAATATCACAAGATAAACCACAACATTAAACAAAACTTAATATGGTATGGATCGAGTAGTTGTCCGTTAAAGAAATGGAAAATGCATTATAAATTTCGTTTTGTATATAAAACTCTATTTTCTACAAATAATGTAAACTAAAATAAAGATTAAAACTATAATTAGATAAACACTAAGCTTAAACAATTGACCATAGTCCATATGTTCTTCATAGATAACAAAACTAACAAGAGAGCAAATTATAGATTAATTTAGAGCTTCCCGAAATTAATAAAAACACACTATCTTCTAATTTTTGTTCAAAATTCGGCACTGACATCAATAATAGACTAATTTGTTTAATTTTTTTTTTTAAAAAGTGTCCATTTTAAATTGTCGTGATTAATGATGCACTATATGTATTGCAAATTCCAAAACTATATATACATATACAACCTAACACTTTTCATAACATCCTAACACTTCCTTTTTTGTCGTCTTTTACACTAACATCATATAATAATTGACTCGAATCTAAACTATTATGACGTGGTTGACATCTGAGTACAACATTGATAAGCTTAGACAACAAAAATTAAATGGTGGTGATGGTTGTTTCAATGAAAAACTATTTGAGCTCAACAAAATAAATATTTTGTATATGTTATTGTTTTTAAATAAGTTGAGTATTAAAAAAAATAAATCAAGGATCTGTCTTTTATTATATTTTATGATGAATAGTGTTTGAATTGGGGTGTTTATGGCAACGTTGGATTGGGTTTTCTTTTAAAATACTTTGGATTGTATTATACATGTATCATTTTTTGTTTTACAATATTCCAATTGGGTCAATTCAAATAATAGTATCTGAATTGAAAATTATCATTTTCTTAAAAAATTATAGTATATATATATATATATATATATATATATTATTAAACATTGTCTTAAATTGAAACAATTATTAAGAAGATAAATGTGTATCAAATCTTTGAAATTTACTTAGAAAGTTAGGAACTTATTAATCACATCTTCTATTGGAATTTGATATTTTATAAGAACTGTTTGCAAGTAAGAGGTGAGTTTTTATGAATAAAGTCATCCTTTCTTCACAAGTCAGATGAATTAAACTTTAAGTGCGTTAAACATTGGAGAAATAAAAGTGAATTATATTATTAATTAAATGTGATATGAAAATAGTTTACAAGTCTATGAACGGATTGTCGATTGAAGATGTTCTAAAGAATATTTGAATACAAAAATTACAAAAAAAATAATTTAATATAGTGTTTTTTCTATCTTTATTTTTTTAAAGACATAAAAATAATAAATAAAAATCGTAATATGTTATAATAAACTTAATTGGATTGTTTTGCATTGGTTTTGTATTCATATAAATAATCAAAAATACTATTTGGCACAAGAATTGAAGCGCTGGAATGTTAGGTTTGAGAATGAACACGGTTATTAAATGTGATATTTTTATAGAAATAAATGAAATACTAAATATTTAATCATGTATTTTAATGAAGATAATTATTAAAGTAACCGGTAACGTGCATAATAATATGAAAATGACATAACAATAGTTTAGATATCAAATTGAAATTTATTGTTACTATCATATATAACCATTGTATACAAAATAATTTTATTTAAGATGACGAAGAAACTTAATAACTTCCTAATAAATATAAAGTGTAAAAATATTTTTATAAAATTATTTATATGAAGTTGTAATTGGAATTCCAATTTGACATAAATATAATTTGATTGAATTTAACAAATTGGTGAAGTTGTGTTTATATTGAAATTAGGAAATTAAGTTGGAAACATTTATTATAGTTTTGAAGTGAAGTGAGAGAAAAAAAAAGTTGTTTGTAACTGAACCAGATATGAAGTACAAAAATATTAATACAATATTTAATAAAAAAGTTTAATTATTTGAAATAGTTAGTAAAATGTTTGAGGGGTGTGTGCCACGTTGTGTGAATGTATAAATTAGAGAGTGAGAAGATAAAAGGATTTTGGCATCTGCTCCTACCGCTAGTGACATGCTTCTGCCAACGCCCACCTTCTCATTTACTGCTACTTTGCAATTTGCAGATCACAAGTCACACAAATCACGTTTCTTTCACATCAGATTATGACAAATTATTTACATTAACAAAATTATTTAATTTTTTTATCAACAAAAATAAATATATTAATGAAATAATTAGGTTATCTATTTAATAAATATATATTTATACCAGTGACTACATAAAATATCTATTAAAATGTAAATTTTGTAATATTCCTACATTAATAAAAACTAAAAAATATCTTAAAAAATAATACGAAACAATGAAACTCACAACCCGAAATAAATTAAAACTATATTAAATATCTAATTCAAAAAAATTCACCATCGCAAAAGAAATGACTTGTGAGTGTCTTAAAAGGTTCTCGTCCCCTCCTTTTTGCTTCTTTTTATTTTTCTGTTTCGCTTTCTCGTTTAAAGTTTTGTAATCTTTTCTGAATTTTCCATTTTATCATTGTAAGTATTGTTTCAAAGAGGAGTGTGTTATCCAATGATTTTGAGATTAAAAAATATATTGAAATTAAATATAATTTTAAGATTAAATTTTTATGTAAACATATCAGAGTTTGTTCTCTGTCGTCATCCTAGATTTAGTTTTGACTATTTTATCTTTATTTTTTAAATAAACATTTATTTTCATTCTCATTTTTATAATATACTTGCATCATGCTTAATTCTTTACGATTTCAAATACTAATTAAAAAACAAAACAATACATGTATTATTTTAATATAATGTCAAATAAAAACTAAGATAAATTAAAATTGGATAAATTTCAAACAATAATAAATAAATAAATAACATATTTTTCTTAAATTACTTAATAAATTAAAAACATTTTAGTATCTTAAAATGGAAACGAATATAAAAATATATTATTATAGTATGTTATAGCATAATTTATCCATATATATATATATATATATATATATAATAGTATCTTTTAATAGTTATAATTATAATTTTATTTTATTTCATTGTACACGTGTATGTTTAATATTAATTACCTATTAAACTTTTAAACCATTTTTGTATATTTTTTTCAAATTTTACAAAATTTACAATTTTGTCTAAATGTTTTGTAATTGTTTCTATTCAAATTATATTTTATTTTATGAAAAATTTCTTTTCAACAATTTGATAACTCAGTTATCGTAATCGTAATAATATATTAATCATAGAAAATCTAAACAAATTATGAATTCATGATTTTCATCTTATTTGTCATTCAATTTAAAATATGCTATAATTCGTGTTAAGAAGTTGATTTTAAGTTTAAAGATAAGGTTTGCACTAATTTATATATTATAAAATTGTCTTATATTTAGTCGATATGAGATTTTCAACACCCCTCACGCTAATGTATATACATCTCATGTATGAAACTATATATTAATGGGTGATCTGATAACAGTAGCCAGATAGCAGGTGGAACTATATGTCAAAGAAACACAAATCTCGTTAGGATATGTTTTAACCAATGACTTTGATAACATGTTAAAAAATTGACTTTAACCATAATTCAATCCAAAAAAAAAACTGGCTTGTAAGGTGAGGTTTGCACCCACTTGTATACTATAAAATTGTTTTATCTCTAGTGGTGATAAGACTTCAAATAACTCATGAGTTAACCCAACTCACCACCAATTCGAGTCAGATTGAGTCAAAATTTTAGTTTTTTAAATGTAGGTTAAGGTGAGTATGACTCATTTAATTCATAGGTTAAATAAATTTGAGTCATATTGAAAATTGGTTGACCTACAACCCAAACAAGACATTTTATAAAAAAAAAATATATTATTTTTAATATTTTTTTATTAAAATTATTTATTACTCCTAACTATATAGATTTACTCTTCAATCTTCTTAAATACTAAAATATTGTTCAACAATATTTTAATTTTCAACTACTATATTTATGATAATATTTGAATAATTAAATAAACATTTTGGTTTCACTGTTATAAAAAGAATGAATGAGATTAATTCATATAAATAGTACTATAATAAATTTATAAATAATTTTCAAATCAAAATATCTTGCAAGTAAATTAACATACTAAATTACTAATTCACCAAACAGTGATAAATCAAATTGAATTAAATAATTTTTAACTCATAAAAAAATAAATGAGATTGAAATTACTGTAATATGATGAATCACTTTCACATCCGGTAATTCAACCCATCTCCTGATTTAAAATGTTTTGAATGAAGTATGTGTATCAACATCATTTTTGCATTAGGTACATAACTAATAAATTTGGTCATTCAAATAAAATTACAACCGTTTTAAGTACCATCCATTTACTCTGGTGTCTTAATCCCAATAAAATACAGTTGGAAGAATTAGTAATCACTTCACACTTATAACCAATCCATCTCAAACAACTTAGTAACCACCTGGACATCACTACAGCATCCATGCGTTTTAGATTTGACAACTTCTATCAAATCTACTCCTTCCATTAAAAAATTATTATATATTTTTTAACTACTAAAATAAATACTCTTCTGAACTTTTTTTTTTCGACTTAGAATTTTAGTAATTCCTCGAAATATAAGTAAGAGTAATTGGTAAACGTATTTATTTGGAAAGACAAGAAAGTTTAACTTTTAAAAGTATTAACTAAATTTGTACTAACAAAAAATTTATTAAAATAATATCATTAAAGTCAATTATCGATTGTGACTCTATCACAATTTTTTTCTTGAAAAGTACTTAAAATATAAAAGAGGAAATGTGTATATAATTATCAACTCTTAAACTAAGCAAGATTAATAGGTATATAAGAACAAATATTTTGTTAAAATTATCTTATTATTTATGATGTAAAAATATTTTAATTTAAATCACATATTTATATTCTTATTTTATTATTTTTAAAATAAATATATCGGCATATCATACTAATTATCACATTACTAAAACTTGAATTCACAATTTGTTGTCAATAAAAAGTCGAGTCATATAAAAAAGAGATGCCCTTCAAAGTTTCAACCGCACTAGTCATTTTTCACCTAAATCTATTCCAAATATAATTTTTTTCATAACATACGATTTTGTTAGCTGTGGAAACTTAAGTTATGCAAGAAAGATACACCTTTGATGTATCAACACGATTAGTGTTTTTTCACCTAAATTTATCTCAAAGATGATCCAATTGTTTTTCCTGCATTTATTGAAAATATAGTTGGGACAACTTTGCTTAAATCTGTTATCGAAAAGGATGAAAATAATTTTGTTCGGGTTAATGGAGATTGTCATTTTGCTTGTTAATTTAAATTTCATAATCTTGATTAATAATGAACCAAGGCGTAAGGTCTGTATGATTAAAAATATATTTTATGTAATTATATAAAGTTGTTATTATGTTATAATCCGTTATTATTTTATTATTCATTACTAGTTCTCATTAAACATCAATTACTCCACTAAAAGATTTAAAAGACTATCAACTTGATATTTCTGTTTATAACACAATTACAAGCTTTTAACAAATGAAAATCAATAGTTGACCATGATAACATCACGTCAACAATTTAGATATAAAATGGATTCACTAATTTAATTGATTGATTTGATTTTGAGAGGAACTCTATAGTCATATTTAATATAAAATGGATTTACTAATCTAAAATTATCCTCTTTAAAAAGATTTGATTGATTACGAGAGGAAGTCTAGTCATCTTAATAACTTCTTAGGATGGAAATTCAAAAGTAGACACTATTTATAAAACAATAGTGGATAAGGTTGTGTAGCACAATTTCTGTTGCATAAATAAAGCTGTTCCTTTTGGTAACTACAAAATCTAAAATTTTGAATCTAAACCCGTACACGTCTCATATGGGATAAGCCATTGCTTTCTCCTTAAGAAAAAAATAATAGTGAAAATGTTACATTTTCATCTAAAATATTACACATCCAAAATGAAAACTCTCAAAAATCTATTTAGATATCAATCGCTAATATTATGCCAAAAAATAATATTATATTAAATTAAACACGACTCAACAAAATTAGATAAAAAAAATTATCACTTAGAATATGAGGCACCTAAATTAAGAATTCTATAAAGCTTTCATAGTCAATTAATTTGTATTACATTTTTAATTAATTTATAAATTTTAATTAAATATATATTTTTAATTTATATTCACATAAATTTTTTAAAATTATAAATATTTAATAAAGTAATTTATTATAAATAAATATGCAAATCTATAAAAGTAAAGAAAAAATTGTTAAAAATTCATTCCTCAAAAAAGAATTCCGAGAATAATCAAGATGAAAATTTTGTCTTTCATAAACAAATTATACTTTAAAGTGTAAAAGTATTTAACTTGAAAAGAAAAATTCTGATAATATACTCACGGAATAAAATCTAGAAGTGGTATATAATAAGAGAAATATATTTATCTTTTCAAACATCTCAAGCAAAATTGAAACAACAAAAAATATATTTTATCCGTTTTTAAGACACGTAAAGATCTTTAGTCTGCTTCAAGACTACCGAAAACCGAAGATATTTGTTATTATTAGTAAGGGTATCTATCATTCTTAATGATACTACCAAGAGGATATATTTTTTTTTTTAGTTTTTCTTGACTTTTAGTTGAAATTTATTTGGTCTAGGTTTTTCGATTTTTGGTCTAAGTTATTTGGCCGCAGGTCTTACTATAGATTAAAAAAATGTTTTATATTAATTTTAGTCGGGCAAAATAAGAAGAAAACAACAAAAATAATAAGAGATGATGGAAAGAGATATGGGCTATATTAATAAAAAAAACTGACTATGTTTTTATATATAATTAAGTTAGAAGCGTTTATAATATTTTATTATATACCATCAAACTTTATTTGTTGGGGAATAGCTTAAACATAATATATAATAAATATAAGAGATAATAATGTGGATCATATATAGGTTATGTTGTTGGTTGACTTCGTATTTAATTTGTTAAAATTAGGTTGAGGTAGCTTGATTTGCACACGATTTTCTAGTTAATAATTCTGATCTATCTTGTATAATTATTGGGTTTACACATTTTTTTTAAAAAAACAACAAAAGTCTTTCATAATTTTTCAGTCCTCAATTTTAATATCTTATAAAACAAAATTTTACTTTAACAATTACATAAAAAGTTTAAATACTAATAATTTACTAATTAAAACAAACAAATAATAAAATATATTAAAATAGATGAAAAATATATATAAATATGTGCTATAAACATATAATATTGATGAAATAATAAATTAAAGTATTTAAGTATAATTAACAAACAATACTATATAACAATAATATTTAAAAAAAGGAGTGGCCGATCTATATTTTAATCCATGTAGATTGCAAGTTATACAAAAGAGACTTTTAACGTACTGAAATGTTTAGCTCACTGCATTCTTTTTAAAAACGGGACGTGGGATGTGATGTGTATAAGCGAAAATCAGTGAATAAAATTTGTGATTGATATTAAATGAAAAATTTTAATAGTTTACATGTAATAGATATTGAGTATGTAATTATTTACTTACTACATATATTATGTATACCACATGTGACTACGTCCTACTTACTTCTTAATAAATATGTATAATTACTAGTTCAGTTTTCTAATTTTTTAGTTTAGTTTAATTTGGTATTTATATTTTTTGTTGGTTCAATTTAGTATTTAATTATTTAAAAGGGTTTAATTTGGTCATCTCCGTTAACTTGAAGTTAATACCGTGTATGTACAGGACACATGTCAAATGTCGAAATTTTTTAATTTTTTTTTTAAATTTATAATATGTCACGTGTCAGTTTACTGTCGTGTCACATAAAAATTTACTGTCGTGACACATGACAGTGGTAAAATTTATTTTCAATTTAGTTTTCTATTAAATTTTTTTATTCAATTTAGTACCACAATTTTTTAAAATAATCCAATTTTGTCGTTTCAAATTTGAGATCAAATTAGTAAATAAGTTTAATTATAACTTATATATATATATATATATATATATATATTAAAATTATTGTTTTGAATTTGTACCTCAACTCACTACACCTAAATATTCAAATTATTTTGTTTTTTACAAGTATAAAAAATTTCAAATATAAAAAATTATAAAAGTAAAAATGTAAAAAATAAAATAATTTGAGTATTTAGGTGAAGTGATTTGAGATATATATTAAAAAAATTATTTTTCTAGATATTAAAATCTAAAATGTTTTATATTTAAATGTTAATTTTATAAATATTAGTATATTTTTCTAAAATATTTATAATATTTCAAGTTTATTATATCAATTACATCATTTACAATACTTTTTCTTATTTTTAAAATTTTTTTCTTAATCCAAACGGTCTTATTTTATTTCCATATCTTCTCAAATCTTCTTATTTTGACTCTTTAAATCTATCATCTAATTCAAAGATAGGAGAATTGACATAATTTCATATATAAAAGAAATCATCTGATCCTACAATAATATTTATTAAGGAAACAAATTTTTAAATAAAATGATCTTAAGAAACCTTAATTTTTATATTTAAAAAAAAGTGAATAATAATAAAGTGTAATATTAAATGGTAATAAAAAAATATTGTAATGTCCAAATATCAATGTTTGTTTATTAAAATGAATATTTAAAAGTAAAAATAAAATGAAATGAAAATAGAGGGAGAAAATGATTGGCAACTATCATCTGAAGTGAGGACATTTATTTGCCAGCCTGCCACTTCTTTAACCAATTTGCCGTGGCTTTCTGGGTCAACACCAACTTTCTTTTCCTAATAAATAAATAAATAAATAAATAAGTATACGCTTTGGACAGTGCATCATACGCTGCTACAACTATTATAATATATTGCATCGTTTAGCTGTGAACTAAATAATGCGTTTTCTTAAATAAAACTTTTTTTTTTCATGAAATTGTTTGTGATCTACAACTGTTTGACCTTTTGCATATTGATTTATTAAAATAATAATTTTTTATACAAGTAATATATCAATTAAGTTGGAGAAATCAAACACTCATTCACCGTCATATTTATTACGCATTAATAGACTAAAGATTTTTAATATCTTTTAATAAAAGCTTGTATATTATATATAATATATTATGTATGTGGTTTGTAGATCTCTCTTCAACTTGCTATTGCACCAAATAATAGTATATACTCCACACACCCATTTCCACAACAACTAAAAAGAGCAACTACATTCACACACTCATCTATTATCTACTCCACTCATATGAAAAAAATTAATTTATAAATAATTAAAATATGATTAATTGTTGAAAATTTCACCTCGACTAGAGATAAAACAATTTCATAATATATAAGTAGGGTGTAAACTTCACTTTACAAGTCAGTATTGTGATATTGAGTTAGGCTTAAAACCTAATTCTAACGTTAATATTTATAACGTATACAATTTCGTATTTTTAAAATCTATTTTTTCACCTATTTTAAACTTTCTTTTAATCTGAAAAAAACAGTTACAATTGAGTAATAATAGTATATTTAAACTTGCATACTCGAATTATGTGTAATTATTTAAATTTAAGAAATATTAGGATTCTTGATATTGTTCCTCGGAATATAATGTCAATGTCATTATGCATATGAAAAAAATACATGAGAATAATGATACTTAAATGTGATATAAACACACTATATATTTTTCTTTGATACATTTTTGTAAAAAAACAATATATTTTGTCGATTTTCAAAATCTTAATTCATTAGGATTTTGTACGGAATTATAAGACTTAAAGAAAACAACATAATATCGTTATCCCAGCCAAATATGTTAAAACTGAAATTAAAAATTTGTAATTAATTATTTTCTAGAGAGGCTTTTTATGTGTGCCCGCATGCAAATAATAATTTTTCTTCGTGAGAGAGAGAATTCAAGATTAAAATACATAAAACATTAGACTCTTCCTTAAAGAGTCATAAAAGTGTTTTAAGTCATTATGTGATTTTATTTTTTAATAATTTACTTGTATTCGTTACAAATAACTTTATATAAGCTAAACATATAAGATCCTATAGTCGATGGAAGAATAAACAATGATTTTGAAGATTTGACACAACTACGATTCTGAATTCAAACAGTCAAATTGAATTTTTATTAAAAAATTGAATATGTTTGTAATTTTTATGTTTGAATACGAAATTGAAATTATTTTTGTATTAAATTTTAATATATTTTTGTTTCCAAATTTTAAAAATAAATAAATAATTTTTTAGCTCAATGATAATACACACAACTTCTCTCACATTTTCTTTCAACTTTTACTATTAAGGTTAACTTCACTTGAGAATGTGATATTTGAAAATAGAATTCGACAATCAAGTTAGTATATATATATATATATATATATATATATATATATATTAAAAGTGAGTTTTAAGCTTAACTCAATTCCACAAAATCGGTTTGTAAGGTGAGGTTTGTACTAATGGGTGGTTTGTTAGCGGCTCGATAGTGGATGAAACAAAATATCCAAGAAATCTCGTTAGGATAGTTTTTTTTTCTTTTACAGAATGACTCTGATACCATGTTAGAAATGAGTTTTAAGTCTAACTCAACTCCAAAAAACTGGCTTGTAAGATGAGGTTTGCACCTCATTTATATATTATGAAATTACCTTATCTTTAGTTGTTGTGAGACTTTCAACAATATAAGGATTATATCCAATAACTTTTGAAGAAAACAAAAGTCAATATTGTGACTTTGAAATAATTAATTATTTTGAATTAATTTATGTCATCAAAATATAGGGGCACTTCAAAATATAAGTGATTTTTTTAAAAAAAATTTCAATTCAAAGAGGTTAAGTATGACAAATAAATTATATTTTTAAAATTAAGCATTAGAGATTTAAAAATTGATGCTTTAAAACATTTTTTCCTTATATATAATAGGAATGCTGATAGAGCAATGAAACATGAATTACATGACATAAATAATTATTTTCTTGTTGTGTTAGTATTTCATGTGGTGTTGACTTAATGAGCACCATAAGAGATCTATATTAAGGAAAATAATTTTTTGACGCTAATTTTTTTTTTCACATTTTTCTCTTATAATTTGAGAACTTGAGGTTGTAAGAGATGATATCTTTATATTTGAAAATCACTTAAAAGATGATACCTCAGGTTGTAAGAAAAAATTATCAAAATCTGATTATTAAAATATCGTTATCCTTATAACAATTATCCCAACAAAAGTTTAAAGATTTACATATCCACAACTACATGTGTCAAACTCAAGAACAATTTCTAAGTATAGGTTACATGAAAACTTTGGGTGGGATGAGAAAAGAGGCTATGTGCTGCAACATTCTACGAACTTCAAGCCTCGGTAATCAAATAATATCATATAGGCTGTATTTGGATTGAGGAGTGGATGTGAGAGAGAGTGAGTGATGAATTTGATGAGATGGAAAAATGATTGTGTTGTTGTTTGAATTAAGGGATAGATGATGCGATTTGAGATGAAAATTTGTGAAAATTAGTGTATGATTTGATTGTTATGATAAATTAAAAAAAATTAATAAATAAAAGTAAGTGATTACTATTTTACCCTTGATCACAAATGTGGTATAAATTTAAATTAAATAGTTTAAATGATATGAAATTTAAATGAAAATTCATATTTTTAATTAAAATTGGGAGGATAAAATTAAAATTAGTTGGAAATTGTAGGAAACAATTTTAAATACATTCTCTTAAATAATAATTTATACATTAATAATAGAACTATTGGTAAAGTTATACCCATGACCAAAGCAATAAAATTTTATTAGCAGTGTTGTTATAAAATGATTTAGTAGTACAAAATATAAATTAACGCATAATATCTCTTCTTGTGATTACTGGTCGAGAAATATTAGTCAACTTTATTTAAAATAAAAGTGAATTATTTTTGTTATGGTACTGTACATGAACGGTCTCACATATCTCTTCGATATATGTGGATGGATAAGGGATATATCTTCACCCTCAAATATGATAGAAATCATTTGAAACAGATACGCTTTTCATTTGCATATCTGTTCTCTCACTCGGTCTTTAATAATGACACACGTAAAAACAAACACAGTGATAATGATGATCATATGAGGTTATATTTTCTGGTCTTCCCGCTATCTAGCAATAGCTAAATCTATTGGAACGCACTGTTTAAACTCAACAGTGTTACACCAACTCACCAAACAAATCTTCCTTCGTTCCTATGCATGTCAACTTCCTACTATTCACATTTCAAGAGTCTCACAAGGAGAATGAAGGAATAGCAGCAATACAACTTCACTACCCAGCTTTTCTTTCATTTTATTCTTACTCATTTTAATCTATCTCTCTATATATTTTATATTTATCGCATGTATTACTTTTTTTTTTCTTTTTTTTTTTCTATATGCTTAACTTTTTCTCATAATTTTCGCAATTATAATACGCGGTTGGTCTATCTGTTTTTGTGGTGCTTATTAATTTCAGAGTACGCAAAGGCAAAGGGTTGTTTTCATTTCCAAATACAAATTTTAATCCATTCCATGAACAAAGACCAAACCTTGATGGTGATACGTTTTTATTGAAACTTATTTAGGGAATTGATTTCTAAATAGATTTGTTTTATATCGAAAATTAACTTAAATCCCTGACCACATAGTAAGATACATGTGATCTTTTTCACTCTCCTTTTCTCTTTGAACCGGAAGTCATGAATGATGGTTGTCATTCATATGTTCCACTAAATTACCTAATTAACGAGAGTGCATTAAATCAGTAAAATCCAATACACGTTACGATAAACTATTAAATGAACGATATATATGGTCAATGCTGTACTGTTGAAAACTTTTGAATGGTCAATGTTATCTTTTGAATAATCAACATTATCCTTGGCATGGACTTTAACAGCATATAAATTAAAAATATATATCCATTTAAATAAAGAAACACTAAATTCAAAATTTGTGAGTTAAGGTTTTTTTACACATCCGTTGAGGTAATAGACACCACAGTTTTCCACATCTCCGTCCGCTGAGCGAATTTCAAATTCATCGAGTGAAATATTTCAAAAGTATTTAACAATCTAAAACAACTTTCAAAATATATACATATCTAATTCAACTATCAAATATCATGACATAACATGTATGATTCGATATGGCCAATTATCATGAAACCTAAATGGTTCACACCAATACATCATATATAAAATTGATTCCATTAACCATTTTAAATTAAAACCTAAGCTAACATAATCATAGTTGTCAGACATAATTTATAAATTTTAAAATCTAATGCAAATTAATAAAACATTATCCATCAACCATACAACCACAAACCTTACTGGAATTCTTGAGACAAACTTTTATAGAATGAAGTTGGAATGTTACGTATTGATGTTAAAAAAATTCATGTGAAAGACTGTACTTGTCATAAAAAAAATTTGTTATAGCTTTATTGGCATGGTTAAAATTAGAAGATTGGAAGTACTATCTGGCATAAAACGTAATAACTGAGGAAGGGTTTCATAGTATTTATTTGATATATATTAAAAAGAAAATATTTTGAAATCGGACAGCGGAGTTTTAGGTAGAGCAGAATATGTATATTTATTTCCCCGAAAGCCAAAAAAAGTGTGATAGGTTAACTCATTTGGGAGTTCGTTGTATCTACATATGACCGTATTATAATGTACCTAAATCCATATTAGTTAAAGTTTGGGCGTTCTGACACATGGCTTAGTTATATTTTTTGTGGTTGGTGTCTGATTAAAATTGTTAGAGATAATAAGATAAGACGATGGAGTGTGTAGAGGGGCGTTGAGAGGGGAAAATAATGATGAAAAGCAAGAGAAGTAAATGAGAGAAAGTTTTTACGGGTGTTAGGGTTTAGTTAGACGTCGAAGGGTGGAGTTATGAAAATTAATACCAAGTTAAGTGAGCGTTGAGTGACGTGAAGTCTTTCATTAACTGCTCTCATCTGCCCCCGTTCAGAACTCAGGGTCCCTTCGCCTTTAAAACCTCACCACCCTCTACCCTCTCTTATTATCATCAAACCTTATTCTCTTTCTTCCTCAACCAATTCTCTTCTTTTTCGACCACTCAACAACAACATGCCTCCAGTGTTGCCGGATTTCTCCAACTCGGTCAAGCTCAAGTATGTCAAACTAGGCTACCAGTACCTGGTCAACCACATTCTCACCCTCACTCTTATTCCCATCATGATCGCCATCTCCGTTGAGCTTCTACGCTTGGGCCCCGACGAGATCCTCTCTCTCTGGAACTCCCTCCACTTCGATCTCGTCCAAATCCTCTGCTCGGCCTTCCTCATCATCTTCATAGCCACCGTCTACTTCATGTCAAAGCCTCGTACCATCTACCTCGTTGACTACGCCTGCTTCAAACCACCCGTAACATGTCGTGTTCCTTTTGCTACCTTCATGGAACACTCCAGACTCATCCTCAAGAACAACCCCAAGAGTGTCGAGTTCCAAATGAGGATTCTCGAACGTTCTGGTCTCGGAGAAGAGACCTGTCTCCCCCCCGCCATCCACTACATCCCTCCCAAACCCACCATGGAGGCTGCCAGGGGAGAGGCCGAGCTTGTTATTTTCTCCGCCATGGACTCTTTGTTTGCCAAAACCGGCCTCAAGCCTAAGGACATAGACATCCTCATAGTTAATTGCAGCCTCTTTTCCCCCACTCCTTCCCTGTCTGCTATGGTCATCAACAAGTACAAGCTCAGGAGCAACATCAAGAGCTTCAACCTCTCCGGGATGGGTTGCAGTGCTGGCCTGATATCCATTGACTTGGCACGTGACCTTCTCCAAGTCCACCCCAATTCAAACGCTGTCGTTGTGAGCACGGAGATCATAACCCCTAACTACTACCAGGGCAACGAGCGAGCCATGCTTCTCCCGAATTGCTTGTTCCGAATGGGGGGTGCTGCTATTTTGTTGTCAAACCGTAGGTCTGAACGTAGGAGAGCCAAGTACAGATTGGTACACGTTGTTCGCACACACAAAGGTGCTGACGACAAGGCCTACCGTTGTGTGTTTGAGGAGGAAGACAAAGAAGGGAAGGTGGGGATTTCACTTCAGAAGGATCTCATGGCTATTGCAGGCGAGGCTCTCAAGTCCAACATCACCACCATGGGTCCTCTTGTGCTTCCGGCTTCCGAGCAGTTACTCTTCCTTCTCACTCTCATTGGGAGGAAAATCTTCAACCCCAAATGGAAGCCTTATATTCCTGACTTCAAACAAGCGTTTGAGCACTTCTGCATCCACGCTGGTGGGCGTGCTGTGATTGATGAGTTGCAGAAGAATCTCCAGCTTTCGGCCGAACACGTGGAGGCCTCTAGAATGACCCTGCACAGGTTCGGAAACACTTCCTCTTCTTCTCTGTGGTACGAGCTGAACTACATTGAATCGAAGGGGAGGATGAAGAGAGGAGATAGGGTGTGGCAGATAGCGTTTGGGAGTGGGTTTAAATGCAACAGTGCCGTGTGGAAGTGCAACAGAAACATTAAGACACCGGTTGACGGGCCTTGGTCTGATTGCATTGATCGTTATCCGGTTCACATTCCTGAGATCGTTAAGCTCTAGGGGGAGAATTGAATCAAAGAAGGAAAAAGAAAGAAAAAGAAAAGAAATCGGTTATTGCTTTGGTTTCAGTAATGAAATAGATGAGTACTCATAACCTTTCTCTGCTGTAGCCGAACCACAGATCTCATTTCTCAGTCATATTGGTTATTTTATCATTTCATATCATATCATATCCCACTTTTTATATCCTTTTTTTTTTCCTGTTTATTTTCCAAACAATTACAGGGCTCTAGTGAATTTGCATAGACTTGTGTTTATTGATGAATATGTGCAACATGTAAGGGAAAGAAAAGTTGAATTTGAAGTTTGTATTTGCCTGCAGTGTTATTGGAAGGTTGTAATTAGGACTTGAAATGTAAGTAGAAGTGGTTTGGTTTGTTGTTGTCGGCGAGATTCTATTAAGTTTGGTTAGCATGAGCCAAATGTATTTAGCAATAAGATTGTGAGGTTGTGTGCGAGGAATGTTACATTTAAGAAACCATATTGAATGTGTTGTGATTGTGCGCCAAAATAATGGCGCCTGCTATTGATTAGTAACACCTACCATTCCCAATCATAAAATTTCATTCGGATACGCAGTTGGCAGGTCCTCCTTTTCTTCCGATGTGGTTGTTTTCAATTGCTCTGGCGTTTGGTAGTGTGCGTGCAATAAATTGATGGTTCCCTTGCTTTACTCACTGCCTTTTTGTCACTGTTGGCAATGGGAGTTGTTCACGGGGTCCATGTTTCGTTATTGGGGGATGGTGGGTATCAACAACTGTTTATTGCTCATCTCCTCAAACATTTTTTTTTTACGAGTTTACGTCAAAATGAGAACCGAAGTATTTGAATATGATATAAATCTGCAGAAAATGGCAAATGCTGAAAGTATTTGAATATTTAATCTTTTTCCGCTCGACACTAACTGAACCAGCCACAGAATCTGAGTTGCCACTGCACTTCAAAAGGGTCTTTCTTTATAGATTCTCAATTCTGGAGACTTTGACAGAACATGATTTGTGACTATGGACAAGTGTACTTTCTGTTATAAGTTTTCAAGATTGCAAGCATGTGTTAGGAGATAGTGATTAGTGAAGAGTGTGTATTATATTATTATATGAGGAAAATAAGGAACAGAAAGTGTAGGAGAAAATGGTTTTTGTGGAAGCACGAAGTGTAAGTGAAGTAAAAGATGATATACGTATTTGTACGTGATAGGGAGCATGCAATGCAGCAGAATGGTTTGTCTTTTTTCTTTTATTAAGCAGGCATGAGTGTGAGTGTTATGGTGGGTATTTTCTCTTATCTCTGTGGGGGAAAGAAAGAAGGTAAGTGTGATCGAGAATAGAAAGTGCTGGTAAGTTACGTACATGCGTAGAAATTAGAGATGGTGAAAAGTGAAGTTGACGATCCATCCACCAAACTTTTCAAGACTCATAAAAGATGGGAAAGGCTACTAAGTCGGCTATCACAAATAGAAGAAAGCCAAAACAAAACATGATTGAAATTAATACAGTTTTGTTAGTTCAAGAACGTGACTCACGCCATTATGGTTATGAACTGGCAGGTCTCGCTCCAACGAGCAACACCATTCATTACCATGCTCGCCTTTAATATTATCTATATAGTTAATTTTTTTTTTACAATATATTTGTAAAATAAATAGTTTTGTTTTGTCCTGTTAGGACTTTTTGCTTATATACTAAAGAACAAGCCTGTGATGACGATTTGATTCATAACTCCTTTACTTTCCATAGTCATTCAAATAAACCTTAAAAGGAACTATCGGATTTGTTCATGCTCAGCCTCTAATCATGTCATGTCGATCCTCATATCCATTAATGCCGTTTTTATTGGTTAGACTTTTTTTGTGCCCTTTTATTATATCATACGAATAAAATGAGTCCAAGATGATAAAATTGCAATTTATTAAAGCATATTTTGAAACAGCTGTGTATAGATTCAGCTACCACGTATGATATTGACTGCTCTGGTGCCAAATTTATAGCTCCAATTTGAATTTTGTTTGATCAAAAAGTACAATGAGGACAAAATAATTATGCCACATCTTAATTACTTTTATCCTTTTTCTCACGGACTGGGTCATCATAACTCTAGTTAAATGACAATTCTTTCGTCTTAAATTAAGTGCTTGTTAGAGTAGGTGAAGTAACTACAATATAGAACTTTAAGGAGTTTCGATACGTGGATATAAAAAAGTTAATAACGTGCTTGTTTGAATCGTTATTGTAAAACTCACTGTCTATCATAAAAGATGTTGTTGGGACGGTGTTATTAAAGGGTTAAGGGTCAACCTACTTGCTATTTTCAATACTTCCTTCCTACTACTCACTTTTTTTCTATTCTGTCTTTTTTTTTTTTTCAAATAGTTCACATTCTTTCTTCACCTCTTGAAATATAATCTCTGTTACAATTTGAGTTACGACTTCTTTCAAATTTATTGAATGCTCTTGCTCTATGTAAGTTGAATTAAACCTCCATCCCTTTCTTCGTTTTGTTTATGTTTTGAAGTTTTGGCCTGATTCTATTAGTGGTCATAGTCTCATTGTTCCTTTCTTGATATTGGTTGTTAGCTCCTTAAGTAGTAGTCGTGTTGTGGTGCTCTGTTGTTAGAGATTGTTTGACTGAGTTAATCTCTCTCTAAGGTAAGGAAAACGAGGATTTTAAAACTTTTTTTTTTATGTTTCTTGCATGTTTTTGGTCTTAAATCATACTTGAAATGTTGGTTTGATGTTCGTGGTTGAGTTTTTTAGTTTTGTTGTTTGATATTTTTGGTTTTTGCATACTAAAACCAGTCAAATCCTGCTATTTTAGCTTAAGCGAGAATTTTTAGTTTAAACGAGATAAATCTAGCTTAGTAAGAATTTTTAGCTTAAGTGAGAATAATGTAGCTTAAGCGAGAATTTCTAGCTTAAGCGAGAATAACAGAATTCCACATTGCTCTCTGTTCGAATTTTAGCTTAAGCGATAATTTCTAGCTATTAGTCTAGCTTAAGCAAAACCAGTCTAACTTAAGTGAGAATTGCTACAGAATTTTAATTCCTTATTTTAACTTGTGATTGACTGAGTTAATGTTAAAAATATGATCTATGAAGCTATGCATGAATGATGTAGCATTTTTGTAGACGTGTACGTGATGTGTGTAGCATGGGATGATAATTATTCTAAGGTAACATGTGGAATGTTGATGATGAAAGAGTTTCGAGGGAAATTCTTGTTGATGGTGTGGTTAGTGTATGTCTTGATATAGGAGATATCTAGATAAATGAAGGTATTCTGAACTCTGATAGTGACAAGAGATGCTAGTCTTGAGACATGCTTGGGCCCAAAGCATAATGGGATTAACACAGTTGGGTGATAATCCCTTGTGTCTAGACTCTGTAGAGTTTAGAAACCAACACAAATGCATACTTCCTTTAGAATTCTATATCAAGCGCACAATCCAGATAATTGAGTTTGAGGGTCTTACTCTGTTTACCTTCACATGTCTTGTGTACTTACTGAAACCTGTTTAAAAATCTGTTTGTATACATATATGATTATTTTTTTATTTTATTTTTAGCTTACCCTTTTTCTCTCTATGTTTGTGTTCTCTGTTTGAATTTTCCTTTTTGCAATGATCACCAAATACTTAGTGTGAACAGACGTGTAGATTCTTGCGGATCATTTAGATGGTGGTGATGCTGCTGTCTAGTCTTGGACGCAGTAGCTAATGCTCTTTTGAGCACCTTTTGTCTAACTGTTTTATTTTGCAACTCTTTATTATGTGAGCACTCTCAAGTTAAACGGTTACATGTCTAACTTAAGCTTTTAGCCTTGTTCCTTAATATTTTTTAGTTCAGTATATTATGGATAATTTTAGAAGGTTAATTCTGATATAGTTGGTCGGTGCTCTATTTTTGTTCTATAAACATGTGATGTTTTATGTCTGTGTTAATTTGAGATGTTACAATTATTAATAGATGCCTCATTCTAGAATATATTTTTGAATATAGCATAGTTTAGTTTAATAGTTTTATTTAGGAATATTTCAACTTTTAAAAGCTAAATTAATATCATAAATCAGTACAATATTTTTTTTAAAGGATATTTTACTTTTTTGTATAATTAATATAAAATTAATCAATACTGTGGCAAAACATATACTTCAGATAAGTGTATTAACTTAAATCATTCTTGATTTTAGATGAAAACATTTTATTAATCAAATTAGAGTTTTGTCTAGACTTATAAAATATTGTATAATTATAATTTTTATTTATATGTTTTCTTGATTGGCTTACAATTTATAAGAGTTAAATGTTATAAGAACAAAATATCTACATACAAAAATTATATAAATGAAATTTATAGAATGATTCTATTTTTCAATTTGGTATTAAAGATTTTTTTCCCTTGAATTATTGAAGATCTTAAGAGATGGTAAAGAAACCATTTCCAGTGGTAATTAATTTGAAAGTGTAGGACAGATCGTTCTAAATAAATCTAATTATGATATATGATCACATCTAAGAGAGATTAAATGAGAGGAAAATTTGTGCTACATTTAGAGAGAAGTGAAACTTTTTACAAAAGAATCACCAGATATAAAAACTGGTACGTTGAAAACTTGAAAGTGAAAAGATGATTGATGTCATGAAACCGAATTTTTTAAAATGTATCCTCGCTTATTCACTGTCCTTGACATTTGGAATGCTTTGTCAAATAAATTTACGAGGTAAGTGATAAGTTACAAGTGTTTGAAGTGAATCAAAGAACATTTCCGACAAAAGAAAATAATAAAATCCTAACTTAATATAATGAGAGTTAGTTGTTATTTTAAGTACTTGGATCATCGCGACAAAATTTTTCATGGTCCACAAAATAGTCATGGTTTTGTACAAGGAATTGACACTTAATCTACAAAATGTTCACTGAACAACTTTATAAACTGAATGTGTGATTTTTATTTTTTTTATTTGACGTTATCATGACAATGAAGCAGATAAAGCAATCAAAAAGTTCTAAAAAGGACAAGTACAAATATAACGAATAAGGACGGTAATACCGATCTATGATACTATGAAAAATGATTGAATATCCTAAGTGACGGAACCATGAACAATAAAGAATAATTCAAAAAGGAGAAATGATACGTTAATATCTACATTTGATCGTTTTTTAATTTGTAATTCAAGACAAATTAACTTGTAACGTATGAATGTGATAAAAAAGTGATCAAATGTGAATGTCAACTTATTATTTTTCTTCAAAAAGAAACTCAACTGTTGTTAACGTAAACCAATGAAAAAAATGATGAAAAGACGTCTACTTGCTACAACTACATGCAGTGATGATTTTAATGATAAGGTCTTAATAAACATATCTATTCTTTTCAATTATATATGTACAATTGATTTTGTATATTTCGATCATGTGATTTTGATGTTAGACAAATTAAAAATCTTAAACATTTCTCACAAAAGCGAATCAATAAATCTAGTCTCGTTAGATAAAGAATTATTTCTGTTTTAGTGTACTTATGGTTTTATTAATTAAACTCATTAAATGGAGTGTTTCTTTTTTTACAAATCGTGTTACATTACAATATTTTTACCCTTTTGTCGGGACTCTAAACCAATGGATTCGCATATTCTAAATCATAGATTATTTTCTCACGACTTTCCCTCTGAAGCACTTATTTATTATAAAGTGTTACACACTATATCCCCCAGTCTTTTTCAGCCAAGTAAATGTTATTCATAAACCCCAACAAGGGGATCCATTAATATCACACATTATTATATCAGTAAATTGACCTTGATGCAGTGTTTAAAATAGTTTTGAATTTGAACTCAAATCACAAAATCAACTGGAGTTGACGAAACTAACATTTACTTAAATTGTTAAACCGCTACTAAATGAGTTAAAATGAAACAACGACTTCACAACATCACATACATAATAAGATGTAATGGTTATTTTCTTTTACAGATGTGTGTGTGTTGAGAGATTGAGGCTTAATGAATGAAAGTTGGCATAGTCAGAATACTTATTTAAGATGTTGTGGCAGCTAAAAAGTTACATAGAATTTCGTGTAAAGGTGCCGTATAGGTAAGAATGTTTAATACTCCCTACTAATGGTTACAAAAGATATAATAGGTGGCGCTTAATAGTTGCATCAAAATGAAGTAACTAGTTATGGATTACTTTGTTGTGACTTGTCATCAACTTTTTATTTTTGTCATCAAACTCATCACTGTTTTGGTGGATATGACTTGGATAGAAAAAAGCTGAGTCCTGAAGAAGCACACCAGATTTACTAGCTATGAGAGGAAAAAAAGAAAAAGCTTGCAGCGGAGAAAGATTTTTCTATCAGATTGATTGCATTGTAAATGATTCTACGATATGCTAATAAACCTTCAAAAGTGTGAAAATACGAGTTTTGCTTCTCTGATCAAGAAATTTGTAAGATCTTTATTTCTTGGAAATGCAAATGGTAGTTCAAATTTTGCATTAGGTAGAATTTAATTAAGGTTTTAAATCGAAAGTGTTGTCATTTATATGAATCAAGATGAAATTACATTTATGTAATTCCTCCCTCATTAATCATTCCACAAGAAAAAAAAAACGACCATTTTTTTTGCCGACAAACCACTGGTGATGAAAAAAAAAAAACTGAATCAAAGAACGATAAACTAAAATCCAATCACACAAAAGAGATCATAGGTCAGAAGTTATCGAAACAATATAAATCAGAAAAAAAAATGCTTACATTAAAAAAAAAATCAATGTTCTCAAAATTATTCTTCGAAATAAATAGGTATGTATCTTGTAAGTAAGTTTCATAATATCAATAAATCAAGCAGAATATTAACAAACAAAAAACACAATGTAGTAATGAACCTTTAAGATAAAGTAATTGCCGAATTGACTTAAATTATAAAAATAACATACATGATATATGTAATCGCGTTCGTACAAAACATGTAGCGTTAATTTAAATTTCATAGAAAACGCCAGATTCAATACAGAGAACAAAATATAATAAGTTATATTACTTTTTAAATAGAAGAAATAGCTGTTAAAATGGACGGGAAAGGACGTAAAGAACAACGGAGAGGCTATGTACAATTAAAATAATCAAGATGCGGTGCAAAATTAAATTTGAAAGAATAATGAAGTTCGATACAAAAATTGGGCTTTTTCTTGCTTTAGTAGTTGGCCCATTTTTCAAAACGTATATCCAATCAACCTCATTCGGGCTCAGTAGAAATGGGTCAAATGAAGCTTCTTTTTGTTTCTTTATGTTTTGGGCTAATTTAGAATTCGGAAACCAATTACATTAAAAAAAAAAACGACATTGAGGCTTGAGTCTCGTGAAGATAACAATACTACAAAAATCAATCCAAGATAATAAACTACAACATACTATTAAACGGATATGATTATAAGAAATAGTGACCACAATGCGATAAGAAGACAGAATTAATCTTCTAGTTATATTTTTTTTATGTATATAATTTGTTTGAGTTTGTTGCATTACTTCAATTTTGCGAGCATAATACTTTTGTTCAATTTTTTTTTTTACTTTTACATCCAACATCTTTTTAAGCAATGAATTGAATTATAAATTTTTCCATGAAAAAATATTTTTGAAAATATACCATTAGTCTAGAAAAAACAGATTCATTGGTTAAATATATCTGAAACATAACTCAACCCACTGTGGACTCTTTAATTTTATTAAAATCTAGACTTTTCAATTACATGTTTCTAATAGAAACTCAAAAAAGACACAATGGGAGATTACAATATTTTTAACAAATATTTTATAATTGATAGTTTTTAAATTGAAAGATAAAATAGTAACTTAATGAATAACTGCACTTTTTTTTATCCTCGCATCTTCTTTCTCTATTCTAAGTTCCTTTAATCCTTTTCTATTTTCTCTGTAATTTTATGAAATGATTTTTTTATAGCTTTCATTCTCAGATCATATTTTATGATAAAAAAAGAAATGTAATAAATATTGAATAATTTTTTTTAGCTTCTTTGGAAGTGGAGTATACTGTATTTTCCTTAGTTTTAGAGTTTTAGAGAGTTTCTCTTAAGAATACAAACTTGATATATGAAGATAACTATTTTTAATAGCTATAAATTATGCATAATGTGTTTTAATGCTCTTGAGATTTTAAAAGTGCTTATATAGTTGGATTTGAATTTTTAACAATTTTAGGTTCCAAGTAGTCGACTTAAGAATAAACAATTAAATGAATGAAGAGAAGGTGCGATAAAAGAAATAAAAATGCATTTGAAACTTGAGAAGATGGAATTTATTGCTCTGACTTGTTTTTTAACATTGAATACTTACAAATTGTTGACTTGGTATGCATCTATATCATAGTGCTTTTAAATTGAGGTTTAAAAATTGGTAAGAAGATGAAAACTAATTATTTTAGATCGAATGCATATTCAGTGATTCTATAAAATTTTCTGGTTTTGTATAAAACCATCCCTAAATAAAAATACGCTCAAATATTATGAAAAAGAGAGAGTAATAGACTAATTCTAAAATTAAATTATAAATTCAAGCGTAAAATTAAAAGTGTTATTAATTAAATTCGTCGAGAAAATGACTCTAATGAAAAATTGTCATAAAAGAAAATCATTGACTCTAATATGCATATTTGATTTACTCTGAAACAACCGAACAAATATCTTTCTCCCTTTCCGTCTCTTGATTTTTTGAAAGTGATTTTTTCTGTCTCTCTCTCCTTAGAGAAATTATATAGCAAATACTTTTTAAAAAAAAATTAAATTGAATGATTTTTTTTTTCGAAAGAGCAGAACAAAAATGGCAGATTTGCAATGACTGTGTTGATTAAAAAATATGTTGGTAATTTTACATTTACGAAGGATGTTGAAAAAAACGACAAGGTAATAGAAAGAATATAAAATGTACTTGTTAGTGGGTATTTATCTTTGAATGCGTAGATTTGAGTATGAAGTATCTGACAGAATAAGATTCCAAATTGACACGTGAAAGGGAAGAAGATGGTAATGCTATTGTCCTTTTCACCTCCAAGAATATGTTTCCCCATCACAATTCTTTCTCTATGCTTTCCAAATTTTGCATTTCACTCTCCATTTTTACTTTCTACTTTCAGAATTCCTAACTCCACATCACTCTTTCATAATTCTCAAATCCTTATCCATAATACTTTCCATGTCACTGTATATAATTATATCCATTCGTTTCTTTTTTCTCTTTTTCCATCACTATATAATCATAATATTGGATTTCTTTTTCCTAACCTAATTCAGGACAAGTAATCAAAATTGGATTGATTTTTCAACTTAGAACCTTACATCTTTCCTTGAGGTAGGTTTCATGTTTATCGGTGTACAAGGCAAAAATTCCTTCTTATGCTATTCTTTTCAAACACCCAACTCATTAACATAGCACTCTCTTTCTTTGTCTAATATTGGTCAATGTTTAAGTTTTTTTTTTTTCTTTACATAAATTAAGAAAAACAAGTATTTCAAAACAGCACTTCATCTCCTCTAATCTACTCACCTCGTCAAGTAGTCCTCTAACATTCTTATATAGTAACTAATAAACACTTATATCATTAGAAAATAGTATTTGTAATTAATAGATTCATGGTTAAATTATCTTTTTGATCTCTCTATTTGTCATGAAATTTCATTTTGGTCCTCACGTTTTCCGTTGTTTCAATTTGGTCCTCATTTTCTTAAAAATGACTCAATTTGGTCTTCACTGTTAACTTTGACTAGACAGTGTTAAAGTCAACGTCACGTGTCAATTTATGTTTTTTTTTAATATTTTTAATATTTTTAATATTTTATATTTTTTTATATATTTTTTAATTTTTCTTTTTGACACATGTCACTTCACAGTCGTGCCACGTGTTAAAGTGACTCAATTTGGTCCCTATATTTGTTTTTATTTTCAATTTAGTCATAATTTTTGTAAAAATGAAACAATATTGTCTTTCCTCAAATTGACACTAAATTTACTTTTTTATAAATTTTATGGTGATATTCTTACTAAAAGTAACGTTTTTATTAAATATTTCTATAAATATTTTAAATTAACTTTAAATTCTACACAAAACATTAGACTTTGATTTTGTTTTGAACTTGAAATTTAGTTCCTAAGTTTATGTGTGACAAGTTATTTGATTTTTAATCTTTACCAAGTTTGTATAATATGATACACTTGATGCCTTTATATATGATGATAAAATTGTTAATTTTTGAAATTAAGTTTGGAGTTTAACTTTGTTTAATAATAAAACTAAAAAAAATTTATTTAAAAATATTTCTATAAATATTTAATAAAAATGTCAATTTTATTAAGAATATCATCATAAGTTATATAAAAAAGATTAAATTGAGTCTCAATATAAGGAGGGACAATATTGTTTCATTTTTACAAAATTTGGGACTAAATTGAAACTAAAAACAAATATAGGGACCAAATTGAGTCACTTTAACACGTGGCACAATAGTGAAATAACACGTGTCAAAAATAAATAAAAAAATTCAAAAAAACCATAAATTGACACGTGACATTGACTTTAACACCGTCTTGTCAAAGTTAATGGTGAGGACCAAATTGAGTCAATTTTTAAAAAAATGAAAACCAAATTGAGACAACGAAAAACGTGAGAACCACAATGAAATTTCATAAAAAATAGAAGGACCAAAATAGAGGGACCAAAAGAATAATTTAACCTATATTCATTTAAAAAATAAGGTTCTTATTAGATAGGAGTAAAGACTATACGACATGTATGACATGGTTCATTAATAATTTGTAAATAAAGGTTTGAATGCGCATGATATGTTAATTTGTTTGGTATCTTGCCAACTTGGGAAGAACATGATTATTGTCTAATGAAGTGTGTGAAGGGACTTGACAAAATAACCTGATCTACTAGGACGCCTCATATTTGTGGTTATTTCCAGATAAACTATGACAGATGTAACTCTATTATCCAAAATCCAGGGGATCCAAGTCATGTATACACACTCAGCAGCAATAACTTGCAGACAAACTCAAGTAGGGTATACATTTAGCTGGCACCGCTGCATTGGCTACACTCTCACACTGAACCCAATAGATATATAATTGGTAAAAAACCCCAAAAGTGATTGAGGAAGAAGAGAAAAGGGGACCACAGAACAAAAGTCTTACCCTTTTAACGTCACTGTGAGGCTGAGGCAACAGAAACTACCAAATCTATCTCACTCAGATATTTCTAGCAAGACGGGAGTAGATTAACTATTTTTTGTTTCCGATATGGGATTAAAATTTGAAAAGCCCATGCTCATCCACAGGGCAAGTGGGTCACCACGAGAAATCGCTCTGATTAGAAATCTACCCAATGAGGAAGCAGAGAAAAGGATGAACTTTCCATGTTCCACCAATGAAAAACCAGATAAGGCGTTGCATTGTGGACCCCAAAGTTCACTCCCTTTCACTGTAGGAGGTCCCAAAAGTGCAAACCCGAACGATCTCTCACTGTTAAATGGAATGCAAAAGCGTCTCTGTGGGTCACCGTTCACACTCACACACACCCCTTTTTCATCCAAAATAATAATCATTGTATCGTATTCCCTCCCCTGTAACCAAACCCACACTGTAACCCGATTCCCCCGTTTGATATTTGGCTTCAAATTTTGTTTGGGTGTGATGAGTACAGCAAAGAACGCGGCAAACGCGGTTGGAGGCAAAACGGCAAGAGCATGCGACAGCTGCATAACCAAGCGGGCACGTTGGTACTGTGCCGCTGATGATGCTTTTCTCTGCCAGGCCTGTGACTCTTCGGTTCACTCCGCCAATCCTTTGGCTCGCCGGCACGAAAGAGTTCGCTTGAAAACGGCGTCGTACAAGTCCACCGACGAACAACAACAACAACAGCAACCTCCCACTTGGCACACTAAGAAAGCTCGAACGCCCCGACACGGGAAACACTCTCGTAGCAACAATCCCTTCCATCTGGTCCCGGAAGTGGGTTCGGAAGAGGTGAATTCCCATGACGAGAACGAGGAGCAGCTTCTTTACAGGGTCCCCATATTCGACCCTTTTGTTGCTGAGCTATGTGGGACCAATAGCTCTTCTCCTTCTTCGGTGACTTCAACTGATCAAGGAGCAGCAGCTGCCGTGGCCGAGGCCGAAAACAAAGGGTTTCAGAGCAATGTTTTTCATCACAGTAATAATGAGATGGAAAACCTGCATGGGATGCTTCCTTCCGACGCAGAACTTGCTGAGTTTGCGGCTGATGTTGAGAATTTACTGGGTAGGGGGCTTGAAAACGAGTGCGTGGGGATGGAGGATTTGGGACTGATTGATGCGAAGGAGGAGGAGTGTTCGGTGGGTAGTGGGGGGGTGAAGGTGGAAGAGGAAGAGAGCCCTGAGATGGAGATGGAGATGGTGGGGAGAGATGTATCGTTTGAGTTTAGCTTTGATTATGAGACGTGTGAAGAGGTGAAGGAGAAGATTTGTGATTTTGAATTGGGGAAGGAGAAGGGGAATGAAGAAGAACTGGGAGAGAATGATGAGGTGAAAAAGAAGAAGATATCGTTGCAGCTTGATTACGAGGCAGTGATTATCGCCTGGGCTAGCCAAAAGTCTCCTTGGACCACTCCTGACAAACCAAACTTGGACCCCGACGAGTGCTGGCACGAATGCATCGTATGTACTATTGTTTCTCCTTTTTCATCTCTCTTTTCTTATTAATTGCCACCAACTGTTAGATTCGCCATAACTTTTCTTATTAAGGGTGATGTGATGCTTGTTTGATTATGTGACTAATGATGTTTAACTTAATTAAGCAGGAAAGTTATGGAAGGGGAATTCATGATCCTTATGGTGAAGTGGGTGGATTTGGGATTCATCCGGTGATAATTGACGGAGGCAGAGAGGCAAGAGTGTCAAGGTACAGAGAAAAGCGCCGAACAAGGTTGTTCTCCAAGAAAATAAGGTACGAGGTTAGGAAATTGAATGCAGAGAAGAGACCCAGAATGAAGGGGAGGTTTGTCAAGAGGGCTTCCTTTGCACCATCCACATTTCCCTTGCTAAATCATTAAGACCTCATTCAAGTTTTGTTTACTATTTATTTCCTAAATAATATATTTTTGCTTTTTGTTTTATTTTCTCATCTTTCTGTATAGCAATTTTGTTAAGTTAATAAACGCAACAAATTTATAATCATGTCTTTAATATATACTGTAAGTGATGAGTCTTTTGTGAAGAAAATTTCTATAGAAAAAACAACACAAATGAAATTGGAGAGATTTATAAAGTTTTTACCTCATATGTTGTATAATGTTTTCCTGTACATAATAAAATTTAGACTCACTCAAATTTGTAATTGTGATAATGTTTCACATCTATACTCATGAGTAATTTCTTTTTTTTTAATTCCTGTAAGAGTTCTTCAAATTACATATCAGTTATCCCTGCAAAATACATACTAGTTACCCCTGGTATAATTTTAGTTTACCTTTAATTATCCAAATATCGTCATAAAATCAGAACTAAAATTAGAAGTTCCTAAGTTATATTTCACAATCTTTCACAAGTTTAGTGTACACATGTACGAACTTTAATAACCATAAACATATTTTCAACTTTCAAAAATATTTTTTTATTTGGTCTGACTCAAAATATCAGGGACTCGTGACAAAACTTATATTAGAATCTTACAAAGATATATATATATATATATATATATATATATATATATATATATATATATATATATATATATATATTCCGTGATTTGAGTTTCGTCAAATTAAAAACGAATTGATGATGTTACTAAAAAATATAAATTCGATTAAATGTTAAAGACTGAAATTTGTCTATCATTTTTACTGGAAAAATCATTAAATATTTTTAGAAAAATGTACGATTTCTAGTACAATGATATTTGGGTACACTTATTTTATACTTTTAAATGTTAATCAAATTATTATAATCATTTTATTAAATTATATAATAATTGTATGTTAACTTTATATATGAACTAATATATTAATTATAACATATTTAAATATTACATAATTGTTAAAAAAACTCTCTCAAACTTCTCATAACCATCATTAACATTAACATTGTGATAACTTGAAATATCAATTATCAATTAGATGTAACATCTTAACTTTTTTGGTAGTTATGATGGAAACATGACGCACTCATGAATAACATACCCCCACCATGCGATTAATATTTTTACTGTTATTGTTGAGCATCAGAGAAAAGTTGATCTTTTTCATTGAGCCTAATAAACAATGTTTTACATAGATTAAAAAATATATATATTAAAAAGAAAAATAAAATTAGCAACGGTTAAAATTAATAATGAATTTTATTGCCATGTGTTGATTGGCAATGAAGGTAAGAGTGAGTTCCAACGACTCTCTTGAATACACCTACACCAGTTTCCTTCTGGATACAACTTATATCACATTTTGAGTGATCATGATTACAAACATGTTTCGAAGCAGAACATAACTGATATAGATTTCCAGACACAAAACCTTAAACTAATATACTATTTCGTTAGTGTAACTATAATTTCTTTTGATGTCCCTTCTCTTTTTCTGGCTCATTCTCCAAAATCCTGATATGATGACCCAATCTAAATTGGGCTTCTGTTTCTTTAATTATTGGGCCTAATATCTTTCTTGACCCTTTACACTAACTAACGGGCTGGGCCTGATTCTTCCCGCACCTCTATAATTTCATCCTGCACTCATATATACTAAAAGATTATCATTTTAGCATCTAGTTTAGGATTTTTATTTTGAGTTATAAAATGCACAATCTAATGGCGTTCTGGAATACAATTCAGGAGTAACTATTGTCCTTACAATTTTCAATTTCCTACTTCATAGGGAACTTGGTGCATGATCTCAAACATGGCTTGCAACAATTGCTTTCTATGATCACTTTTCCTTATCTGTATATAAAGTCAAACGAATAGTAATAACCAGTAAAGTGGGAAAATTTTCTACTCTTGAGATTGATATAGATTGTTGGTTTGACTTTGTATAGAGGCCGCAGAAGCTTTGCACATTTTGGTCTAAACAAGATGATGTTAAACTCAAAGAAAGAGTTTGAGGGTCTTGTTTTGATGCGAGGAATCTTGCTGAATGAGATGAGAGTAGGTTTAGGGGATTGTGGGTAAACCACCTTTAACTGTGCGTAAATCATGTGCCTTCTAATACCATTCTAGGATGGTATCTTCTGATTCTGTTTTCCTCTTTGTCCATGTACCAAAAAGACATTCAATTCAGAGGAACCAACTCATAGTTCTTTTTCAAAGTGTAGCTATCATCTAAATTACTTTCCACTTTTATACTTCCTTTTATTCCCTTTCTTCTTAAGATATTTTTAAAAACTAGTGAACTTAAAGTTGTCCTATCTTTCGATTAATTCCATAACAGTAACAAGATTGAGATCTCATCTAGCAGTTATCTTAGTTCAATGCATGTACAGTGCTGATGAATAAATCTCTGTACAGGGTCGCAATACATCTGATTATAATGTTTAGATAGCAACAAATTACAATTAAATGAGTAGAAAATTCATACTTTTTTCTATCAGACAAATCTCATTCAAAATGAAAAATATATCTTTATTACAAGTGTCTTAAACTTATACATAGAAAAAGGCATGATACCATTCTAGAACAAGCAACAACTTTCAGCTTTTAACACTGATTTTTTCCTATAGTTTGGAATTGACTGAGAAATCATTTACATCTTTTCTAATATCTTTTCCTCCTTAATTTAGTGACTTGAAGATGGCAACAACAGAAACAACATAAGAATGGAAGAAGGATGAATGAGCTTAATAAGTGTCTCTTTGGTATCCCGAATTCCACAGAGATCACGAGTTATTGTCGAATGGCAACATAGATGATCAGCACAAACGAGGATACCCCACCCAGCAACAGCAACATAGATATTTGAAATCAAGGGAGGGTGTATTTAGTATTTGGCAAGGAATATTGGTCAAATAATAATAATGATGAGAAAAAAAGGAAGCCAATAGATAGAAGAAGATGGAGAAAGGGTAAAGAGAATTGGTGAGCAAGACACTGCGCAACTTAAAATGCATCGAAGGGCTAAACCTAAAATTGTCTTCACAAGAAGAGTGGTGAATGAAATTGAAAGTTGATTCCAAATCCAAAATGCTACGTGACAAAGGAGCAGACTACGAATCACTGACAACTTTTATTAAAACCTCTTCTTCGCCGCATAATACGTAGCGCTTTCCTTCATCAATGTCTCTGCCATTCTCGCTTTTTTCCTCTAGTCCCTCTCATAACCACCTATTTACCCTTTCTTCTCTTCTTTGGGTTTTGCAACATACCACCAACACATAAACCAAAACCTCACCCTATAAAACCAACAAAAACTAATCAATTCCCTTGAATTCAACCAAATCACACTTTTCCTTCCTTTTTTATTTTTTTATCTGTTGGCCTTTTCAATACTGCGTGCCTGTCTTCACCACTTTTCTTAGAATGAGACACAAAAAGTCATCATAAAAAATACAAACCAAGTCTTCTAAAGAAACATTACTTTTCAATGACTAAGTCACCTTTTTTTTTTTCAAACCGAACTTACCTAGTACTTCTTCTCCTCTTTCATACCAAACTTTAATGTCGTGGTGAACTTAGTTATTACTTTAATAAAGGTTTATAAAATGAATGTGAATGGCTAATGACAATAATACATATTTTATATTGATAACATAGAGACAACTTATTCATTTCTTTCATCAATTTTTATTGTCCTATATAAATATATTCTTAAACAGAAACCTTACAAAGAGACAATATGAAATTAAAATTTCTAACTTTTTCAAAAATTTTGACAAAGTTACATATTGACAAATTTAATATTATTAATAGAATCAACTAGATTTCTACAGTCTGAGAAATTAAGCTTTAAATTTGGAATATGCTGAGAGTACAAAATATCTAATAAGTATGTAACACTTTAAAAAATTACTCTTACCCATGAGATCTTTTATTTGTTATGTTACATATATAAGGTAACGAGATAAAGAAATTTTCATTATAAATTTGCTTAAACTAGTATTATTTTTTCTATCAAAATTGGAAAAATGTAAAAAGTTTCAAAAGCTATTTGCAAATTAACATTAATTAAAAATATCATACAAAGTTTTAACTTGAAACACAAAGTAATTTAGGCTATAGTTACTTTCCCTAAAAATTGAGTATTATTTGAAGTACAAACACTTTAGATAGTGTATTATTTGAATACAACTATTCCTATGTAAACATTTGAGTGTTTTTTAGAACACAATCATTACCAACTTAAATAACTATGTATTTTTTTGAAAAATAGTCATTCATGGCTAAATTAAATATTTTGAACACATTTATTCCTAGGTAAACAATTATCAGACGTAGTCACTTCTCGTTAAACCCTTTATTTATACAAAAGGTGTGATCTAAACAATTATAATAAGTTTTGTTTATTAAGAGAGGGAAGCATCACGAAAATGTCAGTATTCTTACTCAAAAACTAAAACTTAACAACTAGTAAAGATTACAAGATCTTCATTGTTCTTATCCTGATTTTTGTTATCTACATCATCATCTTATTTTTTTCCAAAGAAATATATATATATATATATATATATATATATATATATTGAGAAGGAAAGCATAATTATAGATCCTTTTAACTTCATTATGAAGTCTTACACAATTATTTTTCTTTGTCTTGAGCTTGAAAATGTATTAATGTTCTTCAAGCAACCTTGAATGCACATATATATTTTTATGCATCTCTTTGATACACAATACAACTTATCACACCTCAATCACGTAGCTTCTTTCCAAACTTGGGTAAAGCAAAGAGCTTGATGTGGCTAATTGTTTTTGCAGGACTACCATTTCGCCTTTTCAAAAGTTGCTTGTTTGAAACAACTCTAAGGACTTTCATGAAACAACTCTTAATTGACATATTATATACCTTATTATTAAACACATAATCAAAACTATATATAGTATTTGATCAACTTTGCTTTAACATTTTCTATAAGTTCATTCTAAGAGATTTTCTTTTTCATAAGCTAATTTATAGAAAAAATCATATAATTATTGTTTTTTTTTCTCTCTTAAAAGAAACTTGTGGAAAAGTTTGTAGAAATAGTTCATGTACTATATAATATTACTTCAAGAAGACCACGTTTTGAAAATTCCCTTTGTATAAGAAAAAGTAAGGTTAATTTAATATGTCTACGTTAACCTTGGTTGTCTTCACTGTTTTTTCTCTTCTTCACGCTAATGAAACTCAGTTGTCAAATTGCGTTTATGTTTTGTTTATAATTTTTCTCATGCTGTCATTTTCCTCGTTCGACAAGATTGCCGCATTGATTAAATTGTTTAATCATGTTAGCAAATTATAGTGAGAAGTCTACTAATATAATATTGTCCTCACAATGTGTACCACCATCAATAATTCAGGAAAAAAAGATGCTTTGCCAACAATAATTTACTTATTTGGAGGACTTCTCATAATTCAAAATTATTCCTCTATTTGTTTGTACATATAGTAGTGACATCTCTACAACAACCAAGATTAATTGCCTTATTTTTCTTTACATCTCATTGCTTTTTAAGAATAATTTTCTGTGTGTGATCCAATCCCTTGTAAGCTGATTTGCAACATATATTTTCTCTATATCACACAAAGTTTAATGTGTACAAGTAATTTAAGTGTGTACTAACAGAAACATGTCAAACCAAAAAGTGTTTGTACATAATAACTTTTTTCTGAGTAAAATCTATAGAAAGTTAATGATGAGTCAAACTGAAATGGATCTTCCAAACATGTCTCCCGCAAACAAAAAAGTTGGATGCTTTTATGACTTGAAGAGGGATCTACGCTGAAGTGAATTTTAGCTTATATTTGGCCAAGTCAAACTTTTCCACGCCAAATAATATAAACTAAACTAAAATGAAATTAAATATGACTCAACTTTTTCAGACCACGCAGTGAATACCCGCAGACACATCAATAGACTATTCAGAAATGAATAAGCCAACTTCACTCACTGGAAACCAACGGATGAGATTTTCTGATGAAAGTTTAGTCCTTCCCATCAGATTCCAAATCAGATCTTTTGACAAAACTTTTTAGAAAACTGAGAAGTGTAGAGAAATGAACAATCCCCAATTCGCCAAGGAAGCAACAAGTCATGTGAGAGAAACAATAAATAAAGATAAAAAACTTACCAAATGCAGCAGATCATGTTGCAGCATCACCCACAATATATGCACACTGCGCATTCAACCTCAGTAAAGCTCGATTAACTTTTTCCTATTTCTATATTTTACGAGCCACAACTCATCAATTTAGTATTCGGAATCCCAAAAATAATATTTCAATCCCTCAGATTATTACACTCATTATTTTATTATACCATCAAACACTTTATCGTTGATAATGAAGGAAGCTGTGTTATTGGTTTCTGCACTCAGAGAAGAAGAGAGAAAGTAATTGTTTTACACTGCTATACCCAAACCTTAGAACCATAGATTGAAGGCATGAATCTCTGCCTCTGTTACTGCGTATATCCGCAAGTTTTTTTTTTTTTTTTTCAGCTTCCCTTTCTCAAGCACAAGGAAGAAAAAAAAGGTAAATAACAAATAACAAAGGATTACAAAAAGTATCCAACGAAAATAGACTCTATACTTAACATTCCTCAACGTCTTCTATATACAAGCTTAACATTGGTGATTATGATAATTCATTTCGGATACTTCATGGATGAGAAGTTAAAAAAAAAAATCTGAATATATAATACCAAAATACCACCGGTTTTCCCTCATATTCTACATCAAGAAGACACATTACTGGATAGAAAATGATGAGAAAAACGTGGGTATTTTGGATGAACATATATATGTAAACCAGAATAAATTCAATACTGGAGAGACAGAAAAGAAAAAGCACAGAAGAAAAAAAAATGAAAGATGGAAAATTGGATGGGAATTCTACTGGTTAATTATGGAGAGGATCTGGGCAACTCGGTACTCTTCTTTTGGCTTCATCAAAGCCCTTTTGGGTTGTGTTGGTGCGAGCAAGATGAGTCCTTCCATTGAAGTACTTGTTGAACAGATCCTCCTTCCTCTTATTGTTATCATTCACACTGCCATGACTGAATTCCACGTCGGGCACTGCATTTCCTGGGAGCACACGAATCCCCTCAACCTGGCACGTGTGGCACGTATGCAACGCCACGAGCATCAGCACCACACACGCATAGAAGATGACCCTTCTGCCGCCGGCAACCAACATGGCAAGAGAATAAAACACATAAATTTTGGAAGCCAATTCCCCAAACACCCTCTTGTTTTTCTTCTTGTTTGTTGCTAAGTAGTGTTTTGTTGAAAGCTGAAGAAAAGTTGTGTAGTGAAGAAAACAAAAGAAAAGAAGATAAAGGAGAAGTTGGAGTTTTGTTATAGGAAGAAGGAGTGTGAATTAAGAGAAAAGTGTTTGTGTTGAGTCTGTGAGAGAGAGAAAAGAAAAAAGCAAAGAATTGACGGCTAGTTATTTGAGGAGAGAGATGCATGGTGTTTGTCTGTCTCATGTAATGGCCATCCCACAGTGGCCCACGTGAAACAAAAACCCGCAGTGCCCGCTAATGCAAGTTACTATATTATTAATTTACTCACTTAGCCACATGCTCTTCTCTTCTCGTACAATTTCGCTGCATATTCATTTATTATCAAAAACTATTTCACCATTTTTCATATGAGATGTTTTCGGAACTCATTCCAGATCATACATCATCCTCAAATTCTCTTGTTACACCTCTCTTACTACAAATTAATTATTTTCAACAACAATTAGCTTCTTTCAAACACCTTTTACTTTGTAGATCTGAAGATTCATTAACCTAAAAAAGGCTTAATTAAACTAAAAAAATTGTTATGATGAGTTTTAATTAAGAGTGAGAAGATGGAGTTTGAAATTTACATAGAATAGGTATATGTCGGTGAGAGACAGTTGGGGAGGAGAGACACCATTTTGAGTTTGCAGACTGTGCATTGAATTTGAGCAGTCCGTGACTTGAATTGAATGTTTTAATTATAATTCTGTCATTGATAACATAACTGTTTTTCTTATTCTTCAAACCTCAGACCTCCATACCCACACCATACGGCAATTCAAATTCACAACCATATCTCATCCTAGATCATGTTTCACAAAAATCTTCTTTCATATCCCAAATAACAAAACTACTTACTAGACCATATAACAAAATTAATTCTTAAATTACATCATTAATGTGAAAATAACATGAAACCACATTGAGGTTGAATATTGTTATCTGTATTAAAATGTGGACCATGCTAATTATTATTAATCAGAATAATTATAATATTTCAATGACTCTGACAAAAGATATTATTATGTATAAATGCACATATGTGTGTGGAAAAGTTATATTGAAAATATATAGATTTAATTTTACTGAAAAATAATTGATACACGTGTAAAAATTAATTATAATTCTATTAAATGAACTAGTTGGTTAAATAAGTTATAAGTTAATCTAAATATTATAGCCATTGAAAAAATAAAGCAACTGATAAGAATTTTATTTATTTATATATATATATATATATATATATATATATATATATGCATTTTTAATAAAAATGAATTAATTTATTATAACAATTAAAAATGTTTGAAGGAGTATTTATACTCTCTTTCTTACCGCATCCTAGATATTACATTTAAAATAATTATTAGTGAAGTAAAAATCTCAATACACGCGAAAATCCATAATTAAGTGACAATATGAAACAATATTGTAACAACTTGCCTTCTAAATGAATTTAAAAAAAAAAAAAAGTAAATGTTAGTTGTTTTCCACATAGCATGAACAACTAGCATAAATTAGAGTAAGGATAAGAATAATATATATTAAGTTATTTGATTCCACCACTAAAAATATTTTTTTTTGCTATGAAATTTATTTGATTCTTAATCATATTAAGGACTTCACATTTTATCATATAGATAAATTTATTAAATAAATCTGTCTAATTAAACAAGTTGTTAGTCAATTTTTATTTGTTTGATTCGTATTTTAAATAAGTCATTTTTCTTTAAACTTCAACTTATATCAGATAACGAGTCATTCTAGTTTGTTTTAAAAAATAAAAAAATTATATATATATATATATATATATATATATATATATATATATATTCTAATAAAATAATAATATTATTATTTTATTATAATATATATTTAAGTTAAAATATATAAGAAATTTATATATTTGATAATGGTCTAATATATAAGTTAGAATATATATTTAAGAAATTAATATTAATATTAATATTATTTTATTAGAATATATATATATATATATATATATATATATATATATATATATATATTTAATAAAACAATCTTAATATTATTTTCTTAAATATAGCTATTATTTTGTACAATAAGTGTGACATTAACTTAAAATGTTCTTATTTAATTAAGACTAAAATTATTTTAACTTGTTCTAACCTGATTTACAGATTTTTTTTTTTTGTCATGTCAAGCTTATTATGCAAATCCAGTATAATTTCCAAAAGAACTTCTAAGATTAGAGATTAAATACGAACAGTAAAATAAAATAACTCAACGAAAACAAACATAAAGTGAATCAGGAAAATGAAGTCATGGACATGAATATTATATATATATATATATATATATATATATATATATATATATATATATATATATATATATATATTATACGGTTAGTCATTGTAATTATCGTTATGATTCTGATTAAATACACTTTTTTGTTTTTGAGAATGTGTGAATTGATATATTGTTCCTCAGACAAACCGAATATGGTCGATCGGGTATTTTTCATCAACACTTATAGTATAAAATACAAGTTTACACAATTATAATAGATGAATTTGTTTATTTAAAAAATTATTTTTATCATAAACCAGATTTTTTAGATTAAAAAAATTATCATATTTTTTAAGTGATTGTTTAAATTTCATTAAAAAAATTCACGTTGAAAAAATTGTTTTACGAAGTTGCTTGAAATAGGTAGTTTCAATTAAAAAAACAAGAAGTACTTTCAATTCAAAAATGTTTTTTATAATTGTAATAAAGAAAATATTAGTAATTTTCCATTTTTTAACTATTTGGTTTGTGATGATTTTGTTTCCAAAAATAATTGTTTATATTATTTTTCTACTTTCGAAGGAACAATTTCTTTTATATAGGTAGCCAACTAATTACATTTAATAAAATTATTAAATCAAAGGAAGAGGGCCAACCGGGTTCGAACCGGTGACTTCTTGATCTGCAGTCAAATGCTCTACCACTGAGGTATGGACCCCTCGACTTTAATTATATTTTTTTACGAAACAAGTATTTAGTTTAATAAGTTTATTATTATTCTGCTTTTGGAGAAACATAGGTGGCCACTAATTACATTTAACAAATTAATGAAAACGAAACAATTGAATTTTAAAAAAAGGGCCCAACCGGATTCGAACCGGTGACCTCTTGATCTGCAGTCAAATGCTCTACCACTGAGCTATGGACCCCTTCAATTTTAGTTAAATTTTTTTACAAACCAAGTATTTAATTTTTATAAGTTTATTATTATTCTACTTTTGGAGAAACCTAGGTTGCAACTAATTATATTTAACAAAATAACGAAAATGAAAAGATTAAATTGAAAAATAATTACAGGGCCCAACCGGGTTCGAACCAGTGACCTCTTGATCTGCAGTCAAATGCTCTACCACTGAGCTATGGACCCCTTGACATGATTAAATTATTTATTTTCTAATTAATAAATGTTTACTAAATTTATACGGATTTCAAAATTATTCATCACGATGATCTATAATTATAGAATACGAATTAAAAGATAAAGTTGTAGAATATGAATTAAATGAAAAATAAAATAAAAGACTAAGATAATAATGAGAAAGATGCTGAAAAGAAAAAACGCAAAAGAGAAAGAAGACAACGGCAGAAGGAAAACGGGGTAGAGAGGCGAGGAAGCTGGACCGCGAATCGCGACACCCTGTTTTGTCTGTGTCGAGGTTTGACGTGCGTAACAAGATATCGCATTTTTTATAGATACAAATTATTTGATGACTTGGAAATTAAGTTCTACAAATTCGAATTTCAATCAATATTCCACAAGTATTTATACATTGGTAATCAACAAAATTTTTAAATCATGTCAATTTTGTTTTGAAATTTTGTTTATAAAAATTAGCTATAAATTTTACTATGAAAAAAAATTGAAGTAAACTGTTTTTAATTATTTTGTAAAATATTTTATATAAAACACTTTTCCTTATTTACGAATTTTATAATTTTGTAGAAAATAATTAGACACGAAAAAATTAATTGTCAATTAAGATTCTTAAAAAAATAATAAAAAAAATATTTTTTGTAAATTTTTTTAACAAATTTACAAAACAATTTTTATGCGATACGAGAATGTACAATTATTTCAGTCAAACAAAATGTAGGTTCCCATGCGTAGCACGTTATAATCTTCCCTTCCCACAGTTTTTCGTTTTCGTTTTTCCACAAGGCCCACACTACAACAACAAACTTTGCCTGCATTGTCCGCTTCATGCTGCCAAAGAAAATTCTTATTTAACCCTTAAATATTTATTTTCACATAAACCTTTTTTTAACCCTTGAAATTCTTGTTGTTCTGTTTGCGTTTTGGTGAGGGTGACCTTAATTCTTATTTATCACAAAAAAAACAATATAAATATTTGGTATGACCCAAATAAATGATCACTTGATATTTCTTACATGTGGTAGATTCTAGATAGGGATCGATTTCTGTATTAAGATTTGGCAGACGTCGAGAGAGATGCACCACCACACAAGCATATAAGATCGTTGCTTTTAGTAAAAAAAATATATAAATAGATAAATAAATAAATAAATAAAGCCATAGCTACAGTACAACACTCGGTAATCATAGTAATCATAGAAGAAGCAATTGTACACAGCCAAAGAAGGGACCCACAATTTATCACTGCACCAGTGCTCAGGCTTCGATAATCAAATATATGTTCATGTTCTTCTCTCTCTCTCTCTCACCAATCACTCACTTCATTGCTGTATTAATGGAGTGTTCATTATTATTACTCTACTACATCATTCTTATGTTACATTGTTTACATTTAAAATCAATAAATGTATATAAATATTTATAATGGGAAAAAAAACTTGAGTTATAAGTGAGGTGTGGCCAAAACTGGTGAGTGAATTGAAATGATAAAGAGAAGAAGAACAGAAGGTGCAGGTGGAGCAGGAGAAATAGGATGCGTCACTTCCGATTGAGAATGTGATTAGACTAAGCACACCATCTTGACTTTCAGTGTCTCTTGTCTGCACAGCAACAACACTATTTAACTGACACATACGTACAAACCCTAACCATCACTTTTTATTTACTTTCTTTTTATGCTTAATTAACCAAATTATTACCCTAACCATTACATATCTCAGTAGGATCAAGTAAAGATATATGAAATCTAAACGCTGCTCTGCAATTTCAGCCAGAAAGTAATCATGAATGTAAAGTTCATGTTTTTTTAGTTTCTTCTACGTACGTTTTTGCCTTTTTCTCCTTGGAACTTACCTTCTTTCTATTCTCCATCATTTTATGGAAATTATGAACTCACAAAACATCTTCTGTTGATGGTTGCTCTACAAAAATGATATCTTTCATCTCCGGTAACACTATTTCATTACAAAACCTTACCTTATCTTCTTAATTATTAGTTTAATAATTGTACGCATTATAGTTGTATTTACTGCTACAAGAGGCCAAATTTTACAGTCATAAACACATCATATTCTGGGATATTGCCAAAATTGTAAGGAACTTTTCTGAATATCACCCTTTATTGCTGCCCGCACGAGCAATGAAAATATACAGCTGAAAGCTACAAAAAGAAAAAAAAGGGTATCATTGTGAAAAGCAATGTTGATTTCTATAAGCTTATATGCACTGTATTTGGTTTGGATAATTTCAGGGAAAAAGAGAAACGAAGATGGAAGATAAAAACACTATGCATTTAATTGGGTAGTGACAAAAGATAATACATTTAAAGCTAACACATTTAACATTGTGTATGCAGATAAATGTTAAGGTAAAAAAAATTTACCTTACAACTTTTGTAAATTCTTGTAGGTTTTAATGTTTCTTGGTAATTCGAGTATTGTATAAGCGATAAGACTTTTAACCGAACAACAAAACGTGATTTCACAAACAAACTAAATTACACTTATTTTTTAAACTTAAATGATAATTGTGTGTAGTTATTTAAATTCACAAACTAACTGAATTACACCACTTTCATTACATCTTTTTACTTTCTATGCCATTTCTTTCGTATATTTAATTTATAATATGTAAAGAGATGTAAATATTATTTTTCAAGTTAGTTTTATAAAATTAGATTGTTTAAATTCTAATTTTTAGAACGATATAGATTGTTATTACTAATTCAATATGAAACATTTTTGTAAATAATAAAGACTAAAAAGTTAATTAATAAAAGTAAAAGTAATGAAAAGATAAAATACACTAAATTGATTTTTTATCATTTAATTATTTAATTAACTACTTAAAAATTGTATACAAATTATATATAAGGATTTTCTTTTATAAGGATAATTATAGTCTCATCTATTTACAATGTGAGTTTTGTAATATGAGACTTTAGTATTAAATTTTGCACAAATGTTATGTATATGGATTGGAGCATCCCAAAGTGCTTTACTATAAATATATATTCTGCTGATAAAAAATACTAAATATAAATTTACATCTTTTTATACTTTTATACACCTAATTTTTCTAAATCAATACAGTATCATTCACTATTTTCAACATAAAGGAAAACAGTTTTTTTTTTTTAATTAAAAGACAAAAAATGTCTCCTTTTTTTAAAAATTGAACACTAAAAGATTCTTCGTTGCTTTAAAATCTTTAAGAAATTATAATATTTGTTCACTTAGCTTAATATTATCATTAATGATTTTTCTTGTAGGAAGGTTAGACAAGTTAAGCAGTAATTTATGATATGTTTACAATATACTTTGTTTTGTGGATGACAACGAAGCAAATGACATTTTTAACATTATGAAAAGATGAAATAAAATTTAATTAATCAGAAAGGATAACATATTTAAAAATAAATAATTTTTTTATTTATTAATGCAATAAACGGATGAACTAAACCCCCGCCCGTCCATTTACAACGTGGATTTGTTCTGGCCCGTTATAAAGCCTGCAAAAGCCCATCCAATTTATACTGACTAAAACTTTTAAGCACCCACAAGTAAGGCCCACAATTTGGAACTACAAACATTTTAGAAAGAAGAAGAAAAAAATAGTGTTTGGAAAGCCTTTGAAATTTTGTAGGTCCAACAGTGTTTATATAATTTCAACCCTTACTTTGAAACATATAACGCATTCAGCCAGTGAACATAGTGTATCGCTTGATATTGCTTTATTAACCACGTTCGAAATTTGATGAGATCAGTCGTAATTTTTATAAGGTAAATTATCAACTGTAACTGTAAATAAATACATTTAAATTTGACGTATTAACTTCTAATTTAATATAGTTAAAAAAAAAACTGTTTTCACTTCTCATCTTTTAAAAAGTAGATCATAATATTAGTAAAGAAATAATTGATTGTATAAGAAATCCATTAACTCCATTTATTATATAAAAAAACTCATAATAATTTTACATATTTATATTAGGTTCCAAACTTACGCATAAATTAATTACCACTTTTTTTTTAACAAATTATTAAAAGAAACGCATGAAAATTGTCCTCTGTCACTTGTCTTCAACAGGATCGATTAGTGGAAGGGGTCCAAGAAAAAAATTTAGTTGTCCCTTTTACAAAATATTTTTTTACACTACAAATATTATGTTAAAATTAATATTTATTTACACGAGAAAGTTGTTTATTATTTAAAAAAAATTAAAAATATTAGTTGAGATTTTTTCGAAAAAAAAAATTACATATAAACTTGTGTTAAAATTAAAATTTATACGAGTTGATAAATTTTATACTCACCCAATATGAATAAAAGAGAATAGCTAATCAAGAATGGTGGCTCAAAGAAGGTTGTTGAGTCACTCTATTGAAGTTTGATTGGATGCATCTTCAAGTGTATTACAGGACACGTATTTCTGAAATGAAAAGAATTTTGATATAAAGAATCCTTATATTGAAACCGAAATTGTGCTAATGAGGAGAATTTTAAAGATGTACTAAAATATTTGTCTGAGATTTTCTAAGGCATTGCAAGAAATATTTGATGGATTTTCTGATAGTGATTGCGCAGGTCCAATTGAAGATATTGACAAGTACACGGAAATACTATTCAAAACTAGAATCTGAAATATTTTGAGTTCATATTATCAACAACAGAAGTACAAGTTGTTGCTATTGCAGGACTATTAATCAAGGAATATGTATTAGACCACTATTTGTTTATTTCCACTCGGGGAAAAAGAAAGAGTAAGAGAATACCATTGCGATTTTTAAAATCTAGAAATCTAAGGAAGAACAATTTTGTTTTCACGATCAGACAAGAAGAAAGATCCGGAAGTTGTTATCAAAGTAGGTGTTAGGAATCTAAGTGTGAGTCTAAGTTCCACATTTATTAGAAATGAGAAAGTAAAACATTATATAAGAATAAAGATCCATAAATCAATTACTTTAAAGTTTTGGATTGAGAGTGATGTCAATGCATTATGTGATTGAAGTGTTGTATTTCTCCAGAGATACCTCCTCTATAAACCTAAGAAATGATATCAGAGTCGATGGTTAAAACCGGTATTACCCCTCTATAAATCTAACGGTAGGAGTATGAATAGAGTGTTAAGGTAATCAATGACTAAAACTTTGTTACTTACTCATATAGCAGATTTTCTTTAATAACTAACAGCAACCTTGTTTTCATTGAAAAAAACAAAAATCTTAAGAAAAGTATGTTGGATAGTATAATTGTTAAGTGTCATGCACGATGTTCTGATTAAGTCCACCAGTAATAACAGCATAATGGGCGATCCGTGTTAATCTTAGATTCTAGATGTAGTTATGCCATTTGAAATTTCAGATTCACAAAGTGCACACCTTTTGGAACGTGTGTTAACGAAGTCCATATATTTAAGTTTCGTGGAGCTTACGCATCCAACTACTTGCCTAGTTATTAAAACGGCGTGAGTGAATAGTTCCTAAGAAGTTGGTCTACTTGCATGGCTATTTATCTCTGCCGACAAATAATTGTGGCCTTGAATTTAGCTTGTGTTTGAAGTGTTCGGTTGGCTTTTGCCAGATATGGTGTAAAGATTTGGAGGCAAAAAAAAGAAAAAATAACCCATCAAACTGTTGGTTGGTTATTGTATTCTTGTACCTATCATTTTCCCACGACGTGTTATAAACAGAAGGGTGGTTCATCCAATCATTGTCTCGTGAGTGGTGACTTGTTTCATAATTGATACGAGGCTTCCGACCAATCCTCGGCATCTGAGAATGAAGGCTCAAGAAGTGAGAACACACCAGAATAAACCAACAATATAGTCGCATTCATGTTCCCATCCAACACATTAGATAAGACAATGACCCTTCCCACATGGAACTACCAGTAGTGCTTGATGATAAGGCTACAAATTCCTTTCAGTGCCTCAGTTAGGAACCTTTGCTATAACAACAAACATTATGCGATGAGCAGCAGCTTGCAAAACCAATGCTCCTTCCATCATTTCATCCGAAGAACATTTTCAATATAACTGCTTTTGCACCTTCTATGTCAAATTATCAGTTACATTACAATAATGTATAAATGCTATCAGAATATGAAATCAATTGTAAGATGTTTCACATTCACCCTAGACTGCCCAAAGAAACAGGGCACTGAACTAAACGTTGACAATTTCGTACACACCACACTGAAGTCCTGAACCATTACCAGAATATCGAGGAGCTTGAAATTTTTATTCTATATTTAATTCTAAAACTTGTTTATTTTGCCACCTTTGTCACGTGTGGTCGCAATTGGTAAGTAGAATTTTTAGAGTTTTTCTTTACCTTCAACCTCTGTCCCCACTCCCTTTACCATCCATTAGCTAAAGAAATTGAATAGCTTGGTTAGTGATTTGATATGTATATACACATGTGAAATTACAGAAAACTAGACAGAGTACGCTGATTTTTTGTCGATGTTTTCAAATGTTTCTTTAGTTGTACACGCATGTTTTTGTTCCATTAGTTCTTACATTTTGGTGGAATCCATTAGCTCTCTTCTTGATGTTTGTTTCATTCATTGGTTTCCACTTAAGAAAAGGCTATTTCTGAAAAGTTAGATTCGTGATCACTAGCATGCCTATTATGTTATTGATGGATGAATGAATGACGAATTTGGGAATTAAAATTAACTGGTTGGGTAGGAAATGACTTTTTTTTTTCCTGCCGTGGAAATATGTGGAACATAGAAATGACAAACTGACACACAATTTTGGCTCATCCCACAAAATTAGCAAAACTCAATAAATAAACCAGTAATTGGGATTGTTCCAACTTCGACAAATTTCCTTCCTGGTCTTCCGTCAACAATACTTAAAAAATCAGAAGTACACTTTAAGCCTTATTCTTTAGTTTTTAGCGTAATAAAATCATGAGATGGTGTGTTAAAGATAAGATTCTTAAAGATAAGGAATAAGGTCTCCAAGCTAAGTTTCTCCCCTACACGTCTAAAACAAGGGTCATCTTGTCTGACTCCACCCAGTAGCATTTCCAGGATTTGACAGGCCTAGAGATTCGTTTAGTGCTAGACCTAGATATTCTTCGTTACAGTATTATGCTCTTTCAAGAGCCAGCATAGGATTTGGACGCATGCACCTTTACAACAAAGAACATTGCTGCTCTTACCAAATTGACCACCGAATAGTGACATTAACACCGAGACAGAGAGAGCAATAGGACATTAGTCTTGTTGAGATGTCACACACAACAATCGGAACCAAAAATAAACAATCTTCTTCTACCCATGTTTTCTCTAGTACAAATGCCGGGGTTTCCCATTTCCACATTCTTCGTGTGATGAGGAACCGGTTTCCAAATTTTATTGCTTTTCCTAACTTTCTATTATCCCACATACACGCCAACTTTTTGTAAATGGAATACCAAATATTCTTCTCAAACATTTTGACATACTTTCCGATATTTCACATCCGGTGAACGTTTTTCACTATTCATACCAGATTTGGGGAACTTTTTCATTTCCATCTTGAAATCGTCACCCAGTTACAAGATTTTGCGAATAAGAATATTTACAAACTCAAATAGACAAATTTACAGTAGGCGGTGACGAACCTCGATCAGCCAAATTAGCATTATAGGGAGAGAATTGAACATATATAATTGAAAGAAAGCACTGAAATTCCATCCCTAACTAAGAGAAACATAAAAGACGATGAGGCTTGAGAAACAGTGTTGTTTACTACAATCTCTACCCCCAATCAAACCTCTTGGTATCGAGGGGAATTGGAATTTGATTGTTGAGATTCCAGATATCATCATCCCAAACAACATCATTGTAGAGGTCAGTGAAAGCATCACCCCCCAAGAAGTCCATGTCCCAAGCAGGGACCCAGGTGGAACCCCATGACATTTGCTCATCAACCACACCTCTCAACCAAGGGATATTCTGATTATTCTCCTCCCAATTCCAACCCATCATGCCACCGTCTCTTGCTCCCTGTTGCTGCTGCAAGAACCCACCCACCATGTCTCTAGAACTTTCCTTTCTCTCCTCGTCCTCCACCACACTCTTCCCCACCTTCTGCTCACCCTCTTTCTTCACTTTCTTCTTCCCCATTGCCGTCACATCTTCAACATTGGGAGGATTGTTCGTGGGCATAACAACAGCGTTCACAGCCACACCTCTCTGCCTCTTCATGTTGGTGGTAGAGAAATTACAAGAGTCAAGCGATGGAAAAGCGAAATGAAATAGATGGTATTTATAGAGGGGGGATTACATTCGGTGGCAGCAGGTATGGAAATCTAGAGTGTGGACAATTTTGTAATCAAGTTGTGGTGGTGTGATGTGATGTGAGCAGTAGCATGGATTTTTTCAGGGTCATAAAATGCATATTCATTTGGGTTACCGGCACCATCCTTTTGCTCTAATTTTGGAACATAACGACAAAAAAAATCCCACCTTTTAGACAACGTAGGGGTCAAGTACCAAGTGCCGTAAGTAAGTTAGAAGCAAGTCAAACTCTTGATCTGGTCCATTTGTTTTCATAGGTAGGCCTAGTGCAATGAATTTTTCGGTGAAAATGAGGTCCCTATTTCTTTTTTAATCAACTAGCGGTTCTATTCTATCTCTTATTTTTTTACGGTTACCACTGTTTGCCTAATGAATCGTGTTGGAATCATGCATCCACATGACGCTGTTGCAAGTTGTTGCAACTTGCCTCTCTCTCTCTCTCTCATTAAATTGTTCTCTTTCCCCTTTTCTAAAGATACTTTGTTAAAACTTGCAAGAAATCGAAGGAGTGCTGTCAATTTTTTTTTTCTCGGGAAGGTAAATCTTGTTGGGATGGAAGTTTCAAGTTTCAAAAACCATCACCGTTATTATAATTATAAAAAAAAATTATAAATAACTGGAAAAGAAAATATAATAGCACAAAAATATATATTAAAAATTCAAAGAGATAAACTTGTATAATTGCATTAATTTTAGTAAAAAAACTTAAACAACTATCAGGATACTTCAACGTTTAAAGTATGACTTTAAGTATTTAAAATTGAAAACTTAATTAAAGAATACTCTTATCTTTGATAAAAAAAAACTTGTTCTGTAATATAAGCAATCAAGTAAGTAACACAAATAAAATCAGGAATTCAGTTAATTTTATTAACGTTTTAAAGAAACTTACTACTAATACGTCAATTTACTCTACTTAATTAGTAGGATTACTAACTTATTATAGAAGACGTTAAGATATTAAAGTCCAAAACGGTGTATTTTCTCTGTCTCGTAATAAGTGCAGCTTAATATTTTTTCACACACATTAAAAACAAATACAATTATATTAATTATAAAATAATTTTATTCTCCAATAAATATATCATTTAGGATAATATTTATTAAAACCTGAAAAAAAAAAGGTAATAAATCACCGTCAATAATTTGTTTTTAAGTTTTAAACGTCTAAACAAGGATCTCCCACTTTTTCTATTGTTATCACTATTTTCCTGAATTGAAAATAATCCATATTTAATCTTTAAAGTGTTTTTATGATTTTCACAACTGTTATTTTTATCAAGAATTCACGATAAGTAAATCTCGGACAAAAATATCTAGTCAACCAACATGGTAACAGAGTTATATACAAGAAGTGGTGAGATAATATACACTTAGAAGACTGCAAATTTGTATTACATTATGACAAAGAAAATAAGAGAAATTAAAAGAAAACAAGATAATATTTGATCCTATATAAAAGTGAAGGAAAATCTGAAAAGATGTGGCTATAACAGTGACTGTTGTGGTAGTTTTGAAGAGGGGAAAACAAAACAGTGAAACAGACAAGGGATGCATGATTGTCTGAAAAAAAGAAAGAGTTTTGTCTGATGCAGGCAGTGGTGCGTGAGTATCTGTGATTAATGCAGAGTGAGCGAGAAAGGTTTGCATGGAATTGAAAATTGTGAGAAAGAAATGAATAGTATTTGAATAAGTGAGGAAGAAGAAGTGTGGCATAGGTAGCAGTGCAAGAAGGGCATGCCTAGTCCTACAGCTTCAACTGTTGCATGCATGCTCTGTTTCCTCCACTGTCGGCATAAAGGCCAAATTGAAGTGTGGGCCATTTTCCAAAATAATCTCACCAACTTTCTTATGTCATCTCTCCTAAAGCAGCTGGAAAGTAGATGGACGCCATCAAATCCATCTAAAACTCAACTCTTTTTCACTCTTTCTGTTACTATATTTAATATCCTACAACTCTTCATTATTTTCATTCCGATAACTACTACTACTACTACCATCATCAACTACTATATTTAAGTTCTCTCACTTCCCAGTGGGTCAACCATGCACAAATCTTCCTTCATTCACCTAATGGATTCTCACCTTCCCCTCTCCCTCCATATTTTTCAGACCAGATTAATTAAAGATTAATTAATAAATAAAAGGTTAAATATGTTTTTGTCCCTCAAATTTAAGTGAAATTTAAAATTATTCTATCTACAAAAATTTTGACTAATTTAATCATTTATTTTAAAGGTGTGTAAATTTAGTCATTTTAACCAAATTTTGTTAAATTTATCTGACGTTTTAAGTGTATTTCATAATAATATTTGAATTATTTACACCGTTTGACACATTTTCGCTTCAATGTTAACTCAAATATTATAATAAAACATATTTAAAATGTTAAATAAATTTAACAATTAAAAATAACTAAATTCACACACTTATAAAGATAAAATGACCAAATTAGTATAAAATTTCAACGAGAAAAAAAACGTATTTAATCCATAAATAAATAACACTGAGAAATAGGTCAAATCAAAAATGGTTTTTTTGTTAAAAAAGTGAAGTGGAAATTAACCTTTCAATTGTTTAAATTATTTTTAATAATTTTACTTTTTGTTAACTCATTTGTTGTTACTATGTTAAAAACTAAGAACAAAAATATAATCTTTCGTAATTTGTTTTTAACTATCTACCTTTTTCTCGTCTTTGGTCTCTCTTCCTTTCCCCTCGCTAACTAATTTAAACTAACGATTTCAAAAAAGCAAGTATTTTTTGGTTTATACAAACGTTTTATGCAGGATACATTTTTTATAGCAATTTTTTATATATAAGAATGACCAAAACCCCATTGGTTGATAAAAATATTTAAATAATTTTTTTAACATTTTCATTTATTTTAAAAGTTAGATTCTGACATTTCTTCACAGTAATGATTTTGCGAAAACTTCAGAAAAAAAAAGTACTGTTGTGTGAAAAGATTAAGTTGTAAAAAAGTAAACCAATCACGACAAAATATATGCTTTTTAATTATAAATTCCTAAAAGAAAAAATCCTATGCTACACGTGGGATATATTCTAAACTTTGAACTAATCTCCGAGGTATAATGAATATTTTTCAACGATGATGGCGCGCGACATGCATGCACAGTAAGCTCATATGTACATCGATGTTAAAGTATTATGTACAGCTGTAAGATGGTTGAATCGAAGGAAGCAATTCCATAGATTTTGGACATTGTTTGCATTTCCTACACTCAATTATTTCCTTTTCATTCTAACTATCTTCTCTGTCCCCTTTCCGCTTACTGTTTAACAATAATTAATAGAAACAAATTCAATCAAATTTATTTGTGCGCGGAAAAGTCATACATATATTTATATATTTGATCAATTTTAACTAATTACAACGTATATTTCTATGTTAAAAAATTTAGAAAAAATCCTTCATATTTTGTTTCTTGTATTTTTGAATTTGGTACTCTATTTAGACTGGGCAGTATATTTGTTTATTGTTATTCACATACCTAAAAATCATTTGGTATATCTCAAATTACTTACCAAAAATCGTGTTTTTTTTTTTATGTCGCGTCAAAATCTATCACTAATTTAGAGACGTAAGGGTATTCTTATAAATATTGTAACAAAATTGTTTAAAAATATCGTACATTAATATCTATAACAGTTCTAACAAATCATTAAACATTTTCAATTATTTGAAAACTAAATATTACCTAACTAAAAAAGTTTATTACCCTATTTCCTTTTAATAAGTACCTAACATTCTTTATGACTGTCCTTTATGGATTGCAAATTATGAGAGTTAAATGGAACAGAGCGACCACTAATGATGATACTGAACAAATGGTAGCATTTTTGTTTTATGACTATGCACTGGCATTATTATACCATGGTGGCACCATGATACAAGTGAAACACCATAAATGGAAATGTCTCAATGGTTTTGAAGAGTGAGAATATAGTACAAAGTTGTAATCATACATGGTATGTGTGATGACAACATTGATGCCCTGACAGATCATAGTGCTCTCTGTTACTCAGAGGCATGAATTCATGAAACAGTAAGTGGGCCAGAGTTATGACAGACAGAAAGGGACGCTAATAATGAATCTCTGTTGGACCGAACAACCGTTGTCAGATTGTGGGCTTCTCTTCGTCAAAGCCTTATCTGGTTTGGCCCATTATGAATTCAGAGTGGGCCAACAGTATCATCTTATTTAAGAAATTTTACCCAATCATCACTTGTTAAAAACAATTTATGAAGGTTATAGTTTTGTAATTACCAAATTTTGTGGTTGAAATGAATCGCAACTTATGAGAATTGAATAATTTTGTAATTTCTCTACGTGGGACTTTCAACAAAGACAAGTATCATGAAATTCATATCTGTCTCAATTTAATGAAGAATTTGAATTTGAGATCTCAAATTCATTGACCATGAAAGCTCAGTTAAAGAAATAAAAACATATTAAAAAAAAAATAACGTAAAAAGTTTCCCTCTATTGAAATAACGGATAAAGGTCATATTAATTGATTAAAATTGTTTTCCTAAATTTTATTTTAGGGAATAAAATGAACTGAAGTCAACCGGCACTCCCAAAGATAGCGGAAAGCATAAATTGGGCGATAGTTACTTCCATTGTTTAGCGTTTGTCTGATTAGATAACCATCTTTGTCAATCTAACAAAATTACTTTCAATTCTTTATTACATAAAAAAATTGGTTTAACAAAATGAAATAAATTTTGGTTAAATATTGTCTCTGTTAACATAACATCTAGTGTAACTAAATCACACTACACTAGCTAGCCACAAACGTGATGATATATACACGTGAATGTGCGAGTATGTTTAGTTCCAGCAAGGCTACCTCTTTTATTTACCAGTTTTATGAAATCCAAACCAAGAATTATGAATTTAAAAATTATTAATAACAAGAAAAATGATGATTCTTAAAAATGTTTTGGGACTGCAAGATTGTCAGTAAAATGAAATTGAGCTAATTTAGAATAAACTTTCTTAATAAGGTATGAGATGGTTGAAATATTAATCTTGCTTCATTACTAGAATATTTTTATAATTATTCTGAATTTTTTTAGATTCTAACTTTTTAAGATAATTTATTACCGTGATAGATTTCCATAATAATTTATTTGTTTCCTATATATTATTAATTTTTCTATTTATGATACTTAATAACATCTTTTTATACACTAATAATTTTGGACAAATTTTAAGAATGACATATTATTTCACAGAAAATAATAATAACAATAATAATAATAATAATAATAATAATAATAATAATAATAATGGAAATGAATTTTGTACTGTATGCTCATGAATCACCGCTACCATTATTAACAGGGTAAAAACATAGACAATGATACTTTAACTCATTTTTTTTATCCACTTTTAACTCACAATTTCAATCACCATTAGATCATCACTAAAAATAATAAAAGAAAAGATAATCTAATAGTAATTAAAACAATAGGTTAAAAGTGGGTAAAAAAAACGAGTTAAAATATCATTTTCCTAAAAACATGTCCATAATTTCAAAATTGAATGTTGTACTAATTTTTGTTGTTGTTAGATTTATAATTTAATGTTTTAAAACATATTAAAAAAAATTTGACATACCATAAATAATATGTTTTAAAAACACAAAAGAGAACAACGCTACGATATTCAAACAAAGAAATTTGATTCGATAATTTTATTTATGATAGCCTGTGGACCTTTTCAAGGACAGAAGGGAGCATGGGCCCCAAACTTTTTTTTTTAATTTTTTAATTTTATGTATTAAAAGGTTTTAAAGTTTTTTTAAATTTTAAATTATATATAATATATTAAAAATTCATAAAAATTAAATTATATGTATTTTTATTTCTTTTAATAAATATAATATTTAATGTTAATAAATAATAAAATATAAAATAAAAATGTATATTAATATACTTATTTTATTTTATTTTTTTAATTATCTTTTGAGTTTTTTTATATATTTTAACTTTTTTTACATTTTTAAGAGAAAAAAATAACACAAATTCATTATTTTATTATTATTATTATTTTATTTTTAAGAAAAAAAATCCTTCTTTTATATTATTTGATAATGAAATATTAATTTAATAACTAATATTTCTTTTCATGAGTTGTTGTATATTACTTTTTATTAATATAGAAAAAAGATAATGTATTTTATGTGTTTTTTTATAATTAATTTAATTATGATTTGGTTGATCTAATTGTTTAATTAAAGATACTTTCTTACATTTGAAAAAGTTAAAGGTGAAGAATTTAACATTAATTATTTAAAACTTGATACAATAAAATATTTTTAGATATAAAAATATTCAATGAATAAAAAAATAAAATTAAAAAAATTTATTTAAAATGTAATCAGTATAAAATACAAATTATAAATTATAAATTTTAGATATACTGTTTTAATTTCAAAAATTATTATTTAAGATTAACCGACATTTATAATAACAACAATAATAATTAATAATAATACTTTTAATAATAACTTAATGACTTATTTAACCACAATCATAAATTATTGTCAGTGAATTTGACTATAATACAATTTCTCATATATCTCGTATCATCACTTATTAAATTTAATTAATAACGTTTCATTTTTCATGACTTTGAACAAAGGAAGGTGATAAATGTCCATAGGATTTGTTACTCACTTGAAAAAACAATCACTGTTAAACAAAATTGATAATAATGATTATGAAAACTGTAATAATGTAATAGTTATGCTGAATTTTGTAGAAGTTCTTCTTTAGAAGTCTCAGTATAAATTTATGATCAACATGTAAATTAAAATAGTTGAAATTTCTTTTGATTTATCTTGGATACAACATTTGCGTCTTGTACAAATGGTCAAACTACACGCTAACCCTAATTTACCATGATCAAAAGAAACATATAAAAATGAGTCATCTTTTTATTTGTGATATTTTGGGAGATGAAATTATAATTCATTGATAGTTTGACCAAAATTCTTAACAAAATCACACTTTTTTCTATATTTTTTCTGCAAGCTGTGTATTAACGATCTCCAAACTGCAGCCTAAAGGAGTGGCAATGGAATAAATTGTTTCCAATGTTAGTTTGGTTATTTATAAAACATTCATACGTTAATATCATTTTCATATGTGTTTACCGTATTGACGAAATTCAAAAATAGAATATTGTCTCGCAAAAATTCTATATTAAAATATTTATAAATGGATTCACACACTCAGGTAATAACTAATAACTTCAACTTTAAGTTAGGATGGTTAAAAATTAGCTGGTTATGATGCATTGTATTAAAACTAGCCTGGACTTGGGATGAAGAAGTTTGTATTTATTTTGTAAACGGTGGTTGATAGCATTTGACAACTGATAGAAACAGTGTTCAACTTTGAACGGAAACTTTCATTCATAACTGCTGGGTATTAATTTAGATTAATCCATTGATCCAAACATAACTGTATACTCATCTTCCTAAAATTGAAACAAGTTTATTCCTTTAAAATAAAATTAATATCTGCACCGTATAAAATTAGCAATATCCAATTATTACTTGCACTTTAATTAAAATAAAATGTTTCCCGTCCTGCTTCAAAAAAAAGGTGTTAGAAGACATAAGAATTTTCTCCATACAATTTTACAAGACTATATACTATTTTTTGTTAATTTAATACATTAATGAACAAGCACAAAAATTAAAAGGAATAAGAGGATAACTAAATATATTAAAAACATAAATTCTTATGAGTATTAAATAGGATCATGCAGTGTCAAGCACAGGATCTCAACCATTAAAATAAATTTTCATTTATACATTATTAAAAATATAATTGAGAGAATAAAAAAAAATGATACCAGAGAACCCTGTTTTATTGGTCATCTTTCCATATGCATATTAATCACTGCACCTAATTAATACACAGCTCCACACCCTGCTTTCAATCAAACAAAGAAACCATTGCGTTGAGAACAAGGACAATAGATTCCAACAGTTTTGAGATCGCGACAACACAAAATAGCACATTAGACAAATGTGACCGGCACAAAACCCTTTTTTACTTTGACAAAGCCAATTCTATTTTTCTTTAATTCTTCCACACTCTTTAATGCATGGCGTAGAGCATAAGCAAAGTCAGAGAGGTATAATTTGAATTGAACAACATCATTGTTAGCACACAGTCAACTTCATTACAAAAACATCTTAACATTCTCATATAAACCATTTTGTACAAATTTTCGATCTTAAGCTGCTAGTAGTTACAATTTGAAGACCCATGAAAGAAAATCAAAATGAAGTTCACCATCCTCGTAAAGACTTCTACTTACAAAAAAAGGAGAATGGTATCTAATCACACCTGCAATTCCAAATCAGTCCTCTATTATTATTTGGATACAAGATGATAATACTTTTTACACATGACAGATCCGGTTGACATTTACATATTCATCAACAGAACATATTTACAATCAAGATAAAATTTGATCTCTTCCTCTAGACTCGAAGATCCAAAAATTTACTTTTGTCCGTGCGTGTTGTATGAAGACTCGGTTATGTTTTGAACTGAATCTAATATTAAAACTTGTGTGGTGTGAGGAGAGGATCTATGCCAGGGCAGGGATGCTGCAATTTCGCCTATCCCTATCAAGGCAATCAAATCCCTCAATTCTCACGGCAGGATTGTTACCAAAATTAGCTCGAACACAGCCTCCCTTCCTTGCTGAGGAAGAGGGAGATGGTGGGAGACCTGATGCAGTCGGAACCACCACCCACGACTGCGGTGAGAGCGGAGAAAAAGTCTCATCCCCAAATCGAGCATCCTGAATCAAAGGGTTAGTTGTTCTGCTAGGCGGCGACCCGCAGAAAAATGGTGGCGAGGAGGCTGCCACTGGCCACGAGTGCTCTACATCAAAATCACCATCCTGGAAAACCATCAACAAACAAAATCAATTAAATCTGAGCACAACCTTCATCACTAATCAACAAATTAACCTAAACCACACGACTCACAACAGAAGAGAAAAATAAAATAAAAAAACATTAAAGAACAATATCTACCTTGGTGAGTATGTTGTCCAGAGGATTTGAACCAGAGGAGTTTGAATCACATGGCTCGACCTGGCAACTGCACAGAAACAAAGTATGCAAAGTTTATTAATAATAGAAATAATATTTGGAAATAGAATAAGGAGAAGAACGGAAAGCAGTTATACCTGAGATGCCATCGGAAGTTTCTAGCAGGGTGATCGTTGACGGGAAAGTTGAAGAGGCCGAGGCGGCGGGGCTTGGGGCAAACCACGCTAATCTCATCGTGAGATGGAACGACCGCGTTTTGGATGGCAAACTGCTTCATCTTCCTCCTCCGATTTCTATCTATGTATTTAATCAACAACTAAAACCTGCTCCACACCTATAGACGTAGAAAAGGACAAAATAATTAGAACAGACATCGAACGAAAACTCAAAAGCCGAAAGCAATAAACAAATCAAGCCTGTCAAACCAAATTCGGTAATATATTAAACGGATCCTACAAGCACATGTAACTATTCCAACAACTGAAGGTTGAGATCTAGTAAAAAATTGAAAAACTCAACAACAAAAGTAAATTATAATCACGCGTTGAGTTTCTGAAATCTCAATCACCTAGCTCCTACCATAGCTATACACCTCACCTACAGATCTAACTAAAACAATACAATTACCGGCGTGATTTATTTATGCAAATTGAAAATCGAGCGAGATCTGGAAAAGGAAAGTGCTGGTTTACGATAATTAAAAATAAATTTGAATTTGAAAGACAGGAATTACAGATATTGAAAGAAAAAAATAAGGAGAGAAGGTTAACGTTTGGGAGCAGAGAGATCGAAGAAAGTAGTGATAGTAGAAGCAGTACCTGTGAGGTGAGGTGAGGGTTTGATTAACTAACTGTACAGAGGTTGTGAAGAAAAGAGAGGAATTGAATTGAAAGAAGAAGTTGGTGAGAGAAGGAGACAGAGAAAAGTGAGGGTGAGGGATGAAGAAGATTGAAGTATGGTTGCAACCACACTTCCTTTATATTTATCTTATATATATAATTTATTTTAAGGGAGATTTTTATTTTAATATTGTATGGTTAATTCATGCGGGCGGTGCCTCCCGCGATAAATCACATCGATTTTGGCACCCTCAAACCCATTCTCTTTCTTCTACAGTAAAATCATACTTTTATGGGTATCCATGAATCATGAATAATTTATCAGGTTAAAATATTAAATACGATACTATGATGTGAAAATATCTTAAATATCAAGCCATCCCTTGGGAATGAGAATGAGTCTTGTATGGTGTAGCTTTGTGCAACGCACAACGTTCAACCTCCTCCCTACACGTGGCACCCTCTCCACTTCTAGGACCCAAGGTCGGCAAATTCGTACTTTCAAGGGGCCGCTCCTACCATTCACTATTTTTTTTTTTTTACTTTCATCTTTCTCTTACCACTGGATTAAGACTACATCAATCAACATTAATCAAAATAAATAAATAAACCTTTCTCTCTAACGATGTTTTTCAAACTTATTTCTGTTTTCTCTCTTCTTTCTTACAGGATTAAAACTAGTTATTCTCTCTCTCTTTAAAATGCTTTTGTCAGCTTTCATTTTCTTTTTAACCTTTCTGACTCTTACTTCCTATAACCTCCTTTTTCATACGTATTCAAATAACTTATTTTAATTACTTTCCCGTTACCTATCTGAAACCATGTCACATCTACCTTTCCTTCATGTAATTGTTTCTTTTTATAAGATCAATGATCATACATATATATTTGTTTTAACATTTTTGTTAGTCCTGTCTTTCTTCTATGGCTTCTAATAGTCGTTATCATCTGATGTAACCAGATGCACACCCAATACCATAGAGTATCGCCTAGAAACACCCATCTCACTTTATATTTTCAGAAAATATTTCTTTTTCAAAATCCAAAGACAAAATTATTGCAGTGATAAATTCCGTTTTCTTAAAATATTAAATATTTTCTATGTGCGAAGATCTTGAGATCAAACATCTAATCCAATATTTGGAACAGAAAATAGTTTCCGAGATCATGTTCCTTCATGTTAATCTCACTTGATATATCTTTGCATTAATTTGGCTCTTTAAGGTCGGTGTAATAGCTATTACATTTTCGTTTGGTATATATCAATTTAATTATTTTATTTTTAATCATTTAATTGGGCTGTCGTTAGAAAACTTCTACCAAGCGAAGATATAATTTCCACCATGTCAATCTCCCTTGATAATCTTGACCCGGAAGGTCAACCATTTTGCTTTTACTAAAAGTCTATTATGTTTTCGTTTTGTATACGGTAATCTTTTATTATTATTTTTTTATTAATGATTTGATAGATATCAAAGACATTGAAAAACAAAATCAAATCAAGAAAATAAATAAGATAATTAGCATATAAAAGTTAGGTTCGACGGAGTAAAAGAGTGAAAAGAGATATGTTGGAGACAAGTACGATTGAAGACAATAATTAAGAAAAAATATTGTTAATATATTAAGAAAAGTTTGATCGAGAGGGAGATCGAGAGAAATTTGATCGAGATAGAAGGACGTTAAGAAAAACTTGATCGAGATAAAAGGATATCTAAAAAATGGCATTCGAAATAAAAATTGAAGCTATTAATTGAGATTCATATAAAAAGAGAGTCAAGTAATTTGAAGATATTTGCAACTATAATTCATAATATAAATAAATTGATCATTAATTTCATTCTTGTAGTGGATGTATAAGCACTTGAAACAATTTAAATAAGATTGAAAAACATAAATTTGCTGATCCGCTAAAAAAAACTCATATCAAGTTAATTTGGTTTAATAATTAACATTGATAATAACATCAAACCAAATTTATCCAGAAAATTAAATTTATTATTAACAAATTTATATACACTTAGAAGATTTTTTCACTTAAAATTCCTTTGACAAAGCTGTCAATTTATATAACCATACTTAATTTATTACACATCAATTTTAAAGAAAAAGTACACACCAATGAATTACCGTCAAGTATCATTCTTTTTAAATGTTTATTTACGATAGTTTAATTTGAATCTTATTCTTTTAAATTCTGTTGATAATAGAAATGTTTTCAAAGATGGGGAGGGCATGTTTGTAGAAAAGAAAACCTAAAAGTCAAAGAACAGAAAGAATGTTAGGGGTGGACAGATGATGAGAAAACAGTGAGAAATTGAAAGAAGAAAGAAATATCGAAATAAGTCGAAGATGATGGAAAGAAATGGAATAAAGATAAGCAGATATGGTGACGCAGTGACCTTTTAGGCATTCGAATTTTGACCCTCAAGCTGACCCCAAAACATGTGCCATCTACATAAAATGCAAATCCTAGTTAATGGATGAACGTATTTGATGCAATTTGATTACGATTTTGTCAGCGAATTCATCCTGATATCTCAGTTTTTGGGCAAATGACATGTCACCAAAAAATGAATAAAAAAAAGAACTTGCAAATATTAAAGAAGAAGAAGACGAAGACATATTGATGAAGAAGTGAAATAATTGTAGACAAACCGAAAGACATATCTTTTCTTGCATCTACGCTTCCAAAGCAGTGGGACACACAACACAATACTCCATTCTGGTAAAGAAGTGCAATCATATTCTCTATTAACTGTGTCCAGATTTTGCAAATTATTCTCATTTCAAACCTTAATTATCGGTAAAGTTTATTTGATATGATTCTTTTACTAAAAATTTAAAAAGAAAAGTCCCTTTGACGTGATTTACCTTCTGTCATCAACATATTCTTTATTAATTTATTAATTATATGAAAAGCAGGTGAGGGTGTCCAAGTTAGGCTTACGATCTGGTGAAAAGGACAATTTCGGTTTGAAAGGATTGGCACGCGTTGGTCCCAAAATCAAGTTGGTGTTCACACAACACAACCACCATGTGTTGCCTTTGCTTTTCGCAGTGGCTTTTAAGAGGAATAGATCCAAAATCAACACTAATGGGGAAGCATTATAAACGATGCCCATGCTTAGCATTACAGAATCATTTTGTTGACGTAAGTAAGCTCGTCAAAAAAAAAAAAAAAAAACTAGTGCGTGTCTTAGAGTCAACAATAATATTTTATTTTCACGTGCTTGACATCCACTCGACATAGGGTAAGCGAACAATGATTTGACATCAAATTGCTAAATTTTGTTACAATTTTCTATAATGAAAGAAGAAAAAAAAAATGAATGGGTCCTCCATCATAAGAGGATTACATTGTTTGTTTAACAAGCAAAATCAATGAAAGCTGTAAAACAACCAAGAGAAGAGGTTTTAAGAAAGAGACGTAGCTTTTGCTTTTCTGAGATAATAGGGTAGGAGAAAAAGGATGGAAAAGAAAGGATACAAGAGGAAAGATTTGAATTTGGAGAGGTTATTAACGATCTTTGTGATGAAAGGATTGTGAACCATAGGTTTATCTTTCTCCTGTGAAAGAATGGGAAAGGTAGGGTGATATTGAAAGCTTGACCTATTATTTCTTATAAATCCATGAGTTTTGTAGCATGATTAATTATATGCTTTTAGATATAATATTTTTTGTCTGAAATGTAGCATAATTAATTAAGATTTTTGTAAAATTAATTTTGTAGGTCATCTTAAACATTAAAAATTCTTGTCTTCGTTTCCTTTTTCATTAAACATATAATTATTAAAAATTCTACCCTTTTGCTTTTTCTTTCTTCATTCCCATTTATTTTCCACACCATCCAAACAAAACAAAGCATTAATTGTATACAACCATATTTCACAAGTTGTAAGGTTTTGTTTGTATAAGCCACAAGAGAAAGGAAAAGGAAAGTGGAAACAGGAGAGGGGATGAGGAAGTCGAAGGTTATCTAGTTTTGGAAGACATTTTGTTGTCAAATGCCATGGTCAACGAAGTAGTTGCTCCGTAACGTATTGGGTTGGATATAACTGTAAATGGAAGTATTTGCAGGGCCAAGAACTTTCAATATCCACCCGAAATAATAAACTAGAAAAATGTCTTTACCAATTACAACTCTTATGATCACCTCATAACAAAACTAAACACGCAAGAGATTTCCACAAAAAATGGCAAACCAGAATTTACATTTTCTTAAGCTTTTTTTTTCTTTTTTCAAAACATTTTCTGATGATGGTTGAACAAAATGTTACAAGGTATACAACAATAAACATCGTTTGGAACCAGAACAAGAAAACATTTAAATGCAGAAAGAAGAATGAATTAATGCCTTAAGGTAACACAACAGCTTAATGAACTCTGAACATCTACAAATATGTGAGGTGGTTCCTAAAGAAATCAATCTGCAACTCTCTCGAAGATTTCTAAAATGTGATGACACAGAAATGGTTCAAGTTCAAGCAGAGGCTGCTTCGGTTGCAGCTGCAGCGCGCTTCTTGGCAAAGTATTCTTCAGCGCGAGCAAGGTTTTTAGCAACTGATGGCTTAACCCATTTCTTGCGGCCAGGAAGCAAGGTGAGAGAACATCCAGCACTCTCAAGTTTCTCCTTCGCTGCTGTGGAAAAGGCACGGGCTTTTAACGTCAATTTCTTGCTCAGTTCTCCTTCACCCAATATCTGAAACCAACAGGCACAATAAATTTTGTTTTGATCAAATTTTAAGGCCTTCGGAGTTTGAATGATGCATTGGATGGGTAAATAAAATTAAAAGGCTGGCTTAAACATACTACACTATCTGGTTTATAGTTGTACAGAAACCAATTTTTTGCAAAGATTTCCTGCGTGTCTGGGAAACCAGAAATGCATTTATACAGAATGAATACAGTAAAATTTAATCAACAGATGCATACAACATTTGCCAGAGCGAACTAAAGTTTCAACCATTAAATATAAGTAAGTATCCTCTCATGTTCAAGAATCATTTCAATCAGTATCCTTCCATTTCAAAAGCTTGTTGAAATAAATGTCAATGTAGAGTGCAGTTTGTTTACCCAAATATTCATTTTCTTTTGGTAAAAGAATTATCATTTAAAGATTCTAGTACACTGATGGGCATGTCTTTACATCTCATTGCTTATCCCACAAAGATTACTTACATCAGAAGAATGAGTCTAGCATTTGGCCTCTGGAATAAAGATATGGAAAAGACTATCACCTTTTATTGTACGAAAAACAAAAGGAATACCATAAAGATATGGAAAAAGGACATAAATAAATGACTGAATATTTTTGCCTCCTGAACTGTAGGCTGCAAAGTAGTTATTGCTTGAAAAATCATCATAGGTATGTTTTTAAAGGGAGTACTGACAATCTGAAAAGCAAACCCACTGACCATAACCTAATTTATCCATGATGGATAAAAGAAATGGTCTAATAGAAGATTCACAATACGAATAGATAAGTATACGTAATATTTGGTGCTCGGAACAAAGAATTTACAGCTTCAAACCACTGACACATCCACCTATATATCATATGTTTGATCTTACACGCATTTCAGACATACCAAAAGGTGCAGATAAAATAAAATAACAAACTAAGAAGAAAGAACATCTAAAGATTAACAGAAAGTAATTTCATTCACAGCAAAGCAGGGGACTCTAAAGAATTGATCTCCATGGTAGCTGGTGTTACTGCTAGGAAACTAGCATCCTCATTTACTTTTAAAATTTAATCATTCATAATACCTCGACACATCCAGAAAATGATCATGAAGAAGTATGATTTAAGACAACAGCTAAGGAAGAAATTTAGATGTCATTAAATCAAGAAGTAAATTGTACCTTCAAAGGAAGTCTCCTTTCTCTTCCTGATGGTTTAATCACACCTTTAGCCTTCAGTGACTCCAGAGACACCTCTTCCCCTTCCTTAAATTTAGCATCTTCTATGTCTCTCAGATTTACATGGACATATTTGGGCAATCCAGCATGCATACCTTAATATAGGACAAAGGAAAAGAAAAAAAAAAGGCATAAAAGAATAGCTCCGAAAGAGATAAATGCACAAGCATTGACTAAACAAGTTAAGAGAGGATATAAAGAAAAGAAGAAATACACAAGAATGCAAAACCACACAATGCCTACTTTTTATTGGTTAACTTTATTGGAAACTATATAATCATATATGAAATAAATTAAATAAGTGAGACGCACACAGTACTGTGACTTATAATAAATTTCAGCTAATAGTGTGTTCAAAAGAGCATGTTGCTAATATTTTTCAATATACAACATCTGAGATGAAAGGGGACATAATTAGTAAAGAAGTGTGACATAACAACATCTGAGGAAAGGAAACTAAGATGCTAGAGATTGATCGCAACCAAAATGCAACGATTCCCTTCCTACAATAATCACCATTTTGGGCTCTTGTTTCCTCCGAGTGCTTCTTCAAATAGAGAAATTCATCGTGTCAAGTCCCACAATATATATACCCCGTCTCTAGGGTGGATAACAGCTTGACGACTTACCAAATACGATGTAGCAACAATTTGTAACCAAACTGCCCACTAATATATAACACTTTACACTACAACTTTTGACTTCAATTGTAAAAGTCACTTAATGAAAAAAAATAAGAAAAGGGCAATAAGAGATTGGTCATGAAGGTATCGTAATGGAATTAAAGTAAACTTATGGGCAACAATACCAGGACTAGAGCCTAACACACAACAATACACACAAGTAAAAGTAAACTAAGGTATAATTCAGTCACAATTTTCTCATCTGCATCAAGGGATTGCAACAATCATCTAACTTGCAGTTTTGAAAGTAATGCTTTTTATTTTACTACCGATAATGATAGAATCGCCAATTAATTGTGGCATTACCTCCTGCAATTCCTCTGAGTTTGGGGATTCGTCGATAAAGGGGCATCTGGCCACCTTCGAAACCCTTCCTAACTCCAGGCCCAGATCGAGATTTCTGACCCCTCATCCCAAAACCACAACTTGCTCCTTGCCCAGCCGATATTCCTCTACCCTTTCTCTTTGCCCTCGGCCTCGAACCCGGTTGGGGCCCCAAATTGTCTAGCCGAAACCGAACGCCAACCATGGGCGTTGCCACCGGGGCAGAGGTAGACTTGTAACGCGCGAAAACGATGGGTCTTGCTCGCTGAATCTTCACACATGGTTTTGCGACTAAGGTTTTTACTGTTCCCTGCAATGCCCAAATGGTTGAGAAGAAATAGAGAAGAAGAAGAAGATTCTTATTTTTTTGGAGGGAAATGAAAAACCTTGAAAGGAGTAGACAGCTGCGGTGACCATGAAAGTGGAATGAGAAGAGCAGTGGCCATTGCTGTGATGATAGACTCAGATAGATGACACGATAACTCCACAAAGAAACTTCAAATAACGGATAGGATAAGTTTTTCCATTATTCTTTTATTAGAAAAAAATATATCAACTTATTCATTTACTGTACGTGACACTATTGTACAGAAATTATTCAACAAATTTGATAAATAATTGGCTTAATTTATTAAGTTTTAAATTCATGGTAAATTTAAGAATGAATTTTTATTAATTTTTTATCTATTAAATACCCAAAAATTTTATATATTATTTAAGTGTAAAAATTTCACTAATGAGACGATATGATTATTTACTCCTCCACATTATTTAACTTTCATCACATTATTTAACACCACAAAAATTTAATTCAAACTGAACTAAAAATATATAAATTTATCAAAAATTTAAATTTTAATTAAGATTAAATAATTTTCATAAACACTATTAATTAAAAACTAAGTAGTACCTCGGTTTAAAGGAAAACTAAATTGGTACCACAAAGAGTTGATAGCATAAATCTTTATAACTTTTCATTATTCTTAAAATAAAAAGCTAACTATATTTTCTTTTATCAGCAAATAATTAATAAAAAATAAAATAGAGTCACTGTGTCACTCTAACTCTTATACACAAGCATTGTATATTTTGTTATACTACTCAAATAACCTAAACAAAATTCACTACAACAAGTAATACAAGAAACCTATACAACTAAAGAAAATTATGTTCCTGTCATTCTATATCTAGATGTCATCTCATTTTCTTTGTATTTATGTTTGATTTATTAATTGTGTGAATTCCTCAAATTGAACCAATTTTCACTGGAACCAATTCATTCTCCATTCTATTTTTTATTCCTAGTCGTTGGTAGTCCATTCATCAAACTTTCTTATTGTTTTATCTTTAGTAATTGAGTTTCCATATACTCTAGTAAACTTGCTATATAAAATGATCCTATCCATGTATCCTCTAAAAACTTAATCCTAAATCTTGACCTACTTTTCTTTGTAGGTTTTGATGAAAACATTTTCCTTCCTCTCACTCTCTACATACATCACATAAGTCCTTCCATTATATTGATGTATAATGTTTTCTATTATTTTGTATTAGCCTTTCTAAAATCCATATTTTAGTTATAGAATATTCTTCCACAATCTCTCTTCACTTGTCTCTAATATCCACTTTTATCTGGCTGATTATAATGTTATAATTAATTAAAATGTTATAAAAAACAATTGTAACGTGTAATAAAAGTTAGACATTAACTGAAATTATGATATTTAAAGAATTCACTAGATTAAAAAAATTATAATATGTTTATATTTCAATTTTTTTTTTGTTTGGGATGACTAAGAAAGGAATAATATGCTACTTTTAAATAGTATTATTAAGGAATTTTGCTAGTATTTAGGTAGATGGAAAAGATATAATACAATAATATAATACAAATAATGATAAAAGAATTTTTTATATGAACGAGCTTTGGAATGTTCATTCAAAATTCACTCATTTGAGGTTGGTTTTTTAATGGAAGAAAAATGACAATAAAGGTGTCAAATAACTATATTAGTCAAAATAGTATAAATTTTAAGACTTATTGAAATTAGTTTGATTTTTGAAAAGGTTATGAAAGTAAACAAATTGAGTTAAGCACGCTTTTATTTTCATAAATATTTATTGTGTACACACAGGCACTATTGTGTTTATGTATACGCATTTTATAAATATGAATGATGATATATTAGTAGGTGATAATAGTCTAATATTAAATTAATATATAAAATAAATTTATATTTATCTATAATAATATATAAAAATTTGTTGATTATTTTAAAATATATAGACGTGTCCAACTCAATATTTTGAAGGATGGTGATATACAAATATTATATATTTTTAGTCTACACCTCTCCAATAGTAATGAAAGAAAATTTGTTATTAAATATAAAATAAATTGAGATGAATAGATAAATTAATTGTTGATGAATAAAAAAAAAAGAAAAAAAGATCAATAGTTTTATAGAAAATAAGTAAAAATAACCGTTAATTTTAAAAGATTTAATAAATAATTATATTGTAAAGGATAGAACTGATATTATGAAATGTGGACACAAAAGAGAAGATTTATCGTTATAGATTAATGAAATTGGATTTAGAAATGTGATTTTATTACTTACTCATGAAAATGTTACAATTAAAATACAATTTTATCGAAGTAATATAAAAAATTTAGAATATTTTTTGAATTTTAGATTGGACATTTTAAAATACAAAAATCTGTACACTAAAGTTTATATTTTGAAATAAAAAACAAAAAATACATTTCAAATTATATATTTTTATGTATAAATTTTTCTGAATGTGTGAGAAGAAATTTATTTTCAGGAAGAAACTTTACCGAATTTATCGGTCCATTTTACAATAAAAAAATTTACATCCATAATTTTTAAAATTATATATTTTAAAATATAAAATTTACATTTTGAATGATATAATTTAAAATATAAAATTTCATGATGTTGCAAGAACAGATTTATAGGGTTTAGGAAGAAACTGTCCTGAATTTATCGGTCAATTTTACAATGACATAATTTGGACCCATATTTTTCACTACTGGACCTTGATCTGTTTATAAGCCAAGCCATTGATCCAATTAAGGTCTGAAGTTTTTGGGCTTGTCTAATTTTGTATGTGCGGGCTCCTTATTATTACTGCGATTTAATCCCAGCACTGTCTAGACCATAGAAAACCGCGTCCAGCTTCAAGGCTCGGGCAAAGTAGCAGTTAATAAACACTGAGCAAAGGCATTTATTACACACTGACACGTGTAAAACGATTTTAAAACATGACAAGATTGGCATGCAAAAGTTATTTTGATACATTACATCAACAACTTTAATATCTTAAATGTTTTACACTTTCTTTTTTGTTACAGAATCAGTCAGACCGTCTTATAGAAACACATATTAACCTCTTCCTGAACAAAACCAAAATGAACCTTAAAGATCTACGAATCCTTTATACTTGAAGAGTTTGCAGGTTCAGTAGGCTTTAAGTTTTGATTGTTATGAGATTTCCATCTGAGAAAATTTTGGAATGTATCATGTTTTTGTAGAACTGTTGTAGGTAGGCGATTGGATATGATATATAGATGGGTCGGGTACGAGTTATAACATGGGTTGTACTATTTCATATTTTGCACGTAGGTTACGTAGTATTATAAAAGAAAATTTCTGTGGCGATATACTAACGCAGATGACATTTAATTACATTTGTTTCTGGTAATAATAATCTGGGAAAAGACAGAGATAAAACCAGCGAGATGCATAGCATACTTAAGTGAGGGCTCTTATGAGGGATTGAAGACGAAAATAAGAGTGTATGAGAATGGGGGGTAACACTAACATAACAGGTTTGGGTGTTGGTTAGTGTGCCATTGGGGGTTGTGCCTGATTATGCTATGTGTAGCTTACTTAGAGCATACCACTTAAGGCTACTTTTCGAAATTGGTCATAGTACTAATTTGAGTGTAAAGATTTGAAGTGGTGCATTGTATAGGCAGCGAAATCAATGCAGAGCTAGGTAGCCAAAATAGAGGCTCGAGAATAGTTTGGGAAGGAAAGAAAGAAAAGATGCCCAACCAAAATCTTGATCAAATACACATGCTTTAGTCTTGTTACTATGTTTAGTCCGGTTTAGTTATTTGTCTGCAGAAATGAGGCCTCTTTAGTTATTTGTAGTTGGTATGGAACTTTATTATAGAGAGCAAGAAATATTATTTAATATGATGAGGTTTGTTCCCGGTTGGGAATGAAGGTAAGCTAGAAGGAAGAAGAAGTGGTAGCATTCTGGTGAAAGTAATAGGAGAAAGAAGCGGGAGTGAATCCAAAAGCATAAAGACATAATGCATGAGGTATACTTTTTGTAAGAAGAGAAAAGGGTGTATATGCAAATGGAAACTGCAAGCTGAAAAATCAAAGTAACTAAACAGGTATTCAATCACAGAAAGTTTGAAGCAGCTGAGCCATGATCTCTCTCTGAATCCCTCATTGTGGCAAGCACAGTACGTAGTCCAGACCTATCTGAGAAGAGTGAACAATAACTAGAGACATCCATTTTCGGGGTCTGCATATATAAGACCAATCACCCTACCATCAATAATTTGGCACTGATTCAATTAGCTGAACCTCTCTGTTATTCATGGAAATTCAATGCTAATAGGGATGCAGACAATTCTCTGATTCGTCTTCTCATCACCACCATCACCACCACTACTGCTACCAAAACAGTCATGTTGGTTCCATCTACTAACTAATTCTTTGCAAGTCACCACTTATTTTCTTTGGAAAAAATCTCTCTTTCTTTACCTCCTCCTCAAAACTCCCAACTCTTTTTTCTTTTCTTTCCTTTTACGTGTCTCAAACCACTCACAGCCTTCAACTAAATTTGCATCATGTATTTAGGTGTTTTAACATTTTTACCATCACAATCCTTTGTCTACCCCTGCAAGGTGGGAACCGACAATGGAACCGAAAATCATCTCAAAATAAGCGGCTAGAACTAGAAGTAGCAAATAACACACTTTCCATGTACACCAAAACAAAACTAAATTTACCTTCGGTACGAGCTACTTATAAGAAAACTACGATAATTAATATCGGAAGTGTTAGGAATTTAAGTTTCACATTAGTTAAAAATGAAAAAGTAGAGCATTATATAAGAATAAAGGTTCATAAATTCATTGTTTTAAGATTTTGGGTTGAGAATGATGTCAATATTTTATGTGATTGAGATAAAGTCTTATTAGTGTCGTATCTTCTCTCTTAATAAAACTTAAATTAAATTCAAATTTGATAGTTTTACTCTTTTATATAATTATTACTTTTTTTTCCATGGAGAAAAGAAAATATGTATAATTTTAACATTGAATACTTATAATATTTTTTTTTATTTGATGTAAAGAAATTATTTAATTAATATTTAAAATAATAAAAAAACAAGTAAAAACATTATATATTATTATGAGTATACTCATTTTCTGATGTGAATGATTGGTATGGAAATGAGATAAATATTTTATAACCATTAAATATCATAATAATAATAGAAATAATTTTAACAATGAGGATGGAATACTCATGGCCATCTTCTCATCTCTATGTATTTAATCATGTTAAGGAAGGATGAATTCCAATCATCTTCCTTTACATCTTCCTTTTAATAACTGTATTATATTGCTAATATATTATATCTCAATCTTTGTTATCTTTCTTAAAATGAGAATTAAAAAAAAAAAATTTAAATTAAAAAATGAAATGAAATAATTTTTTATATGATTAGAAATAAATTTCATTTATTAACTACAATGATTTTAGATTTTAGAAATATAAACTATAACAAAAGTTATAAGAAAAACTCGTTAATTTTATAGAGACTCACAAAAATTTACGCTAACCCATTCATTTATAAATTAAAAGCCAGACCATCTTTTTGGACTCCAAATTTTTTAACAGAATAATATACTTAATTTTGCACACACAAATTTTATTCATGATTAATCTACTCATTTATAAATTTCGTTATTTTATATGTTATTTTAAAAGTAAGTAATAATACTTTCGAAACTTTAAACTCCTATAATCAAGCATATTATTTATTATATTATACTAATGTGATTAAATCTGACTTTTGACAATAAATTTGACGCACACGTGTTTAAATTAGAAAGTGAATTTGAAAGAGGAAAAAAAAAGTTAGAAAAAGTAAAGCAAATGGAAAGTGAATGTAATGTTTACGAAAAGTTTGGTATCAGTTTAATTTATATTATAGTTTATTTTAATTTAATTATTTAATTTAATTTATTATTCTGATATTGCAATATAAAGCATATATTGATAAAATTTAAAATTATTTATTAATTTTATTAATTTTTTATTTTAATTATTCATTTTATTATAATTATAAAGTATATTTGTTACTATGCAATTATTATTTATATTTATATATTTCATTTATTTATTATGTTAGAATAAAAAGATAAATATTTTCTTATATTTTATTTAACTCTAATAAAATAGTCTACTTCTCTAATCGATTAAAATTGGAAAAATTAGTAAAACATTTATGGTAGAAAGTTAGCGAGAAAATATTTTTACAACAGAGAGAAGAAAGTCATAGGTGAGAAATTAATTATTTTTTATCATTCTTTGTTTTATTTTTTGGATTTAATTAATTCTCTTTTCTCTTGTTAAAAGTTTTTTTCTCAAAAAGAAACGCACCGGTAGTATGTTTAATTTTAATGACGAATCTTAAACGATAACGTTGGAGGCCGAAATAATATACGCATAAGGTTAACCGTTAAACAAATCTTTTATTATTAAAGTGATACGAGAGAATTACTTCTTTTCTTAAGAAAAGAAAACAAATAAAAAATAAAAATAAAAATGATAAATTTAAATTTAACCATTCTTTTTAAAAGAAAAATATGGGAGAGTGTAAAATCAATATAATTTGTGAAAAATTTAAAAATATAATAAAAAATTAAAAAAAAATATTTTAATAAATACTTTAATTCTTTGTTACATTCAATATTATATTTTATTATTTATTAACATTAAATATTATGTTTTATAAAATAAATAAAAAGATAATTAATTTAATTTCCATCAATTTCTAATATATGTTATATATAATTTAAAAAATTAAAAATAATATATATATATATATATATATATATAATATAAAAAAATTAAAAATTGTAAAGAGCCATGGCCATCCGTGCTCCAACGATGTTCTGCCACCGATTGCATGATCAAATGTTACATTAATTGAGTATATTATTGGAAGCTTTACATCTAAAATTTTGTTTTAATCTTTACAATTATTTTTATTCAAATTTTATTTCTTTTACATGGCAAAGTGAATTGGGTTGGTTCACCACGAGGCGGGTTGAAAATAAATGAATCCAACCCGGCTCACTTCGTGGTGAGTCAAAAATTTTACAACCTGACTCAACCCACCACAGGTTGGTGGGTTAAGTGGGTTGACTCACTAACTCACATAAAAAAAATATATTTATGTATTTATTTTTAAGTATTCATATATTTAAATAAAGTTTTAAATAATCCATGAGATGACACTCACACAGTAAAATCAAGAACCAATATTTTCATCATGCTCACCACCAATATATGATGAATTATTTCCAATAATGTGTCCATATAGTCCAAGAAAACATGGTTAATATTACATATTTTCTGTCATGTTATTCAACAAAATATAAATCAAAAAACTACACATTCTTGGCATGCTAATTTAAAAAAATATATTTATAAAAGACAGTTGATTGAGTAATTTACTATAAAGATTATAGTATCAACGTATATAACTTGCCAGTGAGTTAAATGGGTCAACACACCATCAACCCGGCTCGAACCCGTTTAACCCGTGGGTTAAGTAAATTGGGTTGAGTTCAACCCACCTTTAAAAAAACTTAATTTTTTTCAACCCAACTCTGACTCGAATCCATGATAAGCAGGATTGACTCACGAGTTAAAACTAATTTTAACATGATTGATGGTGTTACTCGGTGGTGTCACTCATTTATTTTTTTACCTGAGTTCCAGAATCATATATGGCGGGAGTAATGTTTAGACAATAGGGAGTATTAGATATAAATAATGCGTCAATAAAAAGTATTTTTTGTGTACCATATCAATGAAAATACTTATAAACTTTTCATTTTTTTTTCCCATTTCTCTTCACTTTCCATCTTCTTCCGCTTAATCGAAATAATTTTATTATTTACTCTCTTTTATCTTATTTCCATCATCGTTTACTAAATCCTCAAATCTACCCTTTAATCCAAACAATTAACTACTTCTATCGAAAAGTGAGATTTTTTATCTTTTTTTTTTTTTTCATGAAGATGACAAGGCATTGTTCAATTTCTCTCATATATGACGAACTGTACAACCCCAATCTTTAGCTGGTTTGGCTAGGTTATAGGCAACAGAGCCATTTCTATACCCAAACAAACAACCCTTGCTCGTTATTAATGTGTGAAGTCCTTTTCTTTTTCCATAACCTAGTCATGCATTTACATTTTATTTTTTAATACAAAATTTATAAGGAAAAAAACTATTTTTTTTAATGACACAGTGAATAAAAAGTTGATAATTTAAATAAAATGCCTAATAAGTCATCGTAAACCTTTGTTAATTTAGTAAAAATACTTATATCTTAATTAACGCTCAAACAAGTTTTAGCGCATTCTGAGAACTGTCTCGACAATTTCGCAGCCCTAATTATAAGCCTGATTCAACTCGCAAATAACCTTTTATTCATGCTACGAATAGTTTAATAAGAAAATGTTATACTATTAACTACCAGTACATTATTTTTATTTAGGTTTTATGATTACTATACAAATTAACAACATTCTATTATATATATCAGTTTATAACTTTTTTAACAATATAAAGGAATAAAATGCCTCAACCTTTTACGTAAACTCCGGATCTATGAGTTAGATAATTTAAAACCTATCTGGGCAAATCAAAGATAATGTATGTCACATTATTAATTAATTGAATGATAATAATTTTGTTTCACTTTGTTATTATTTTCTGTTTGTTATACTCAATTTTGTTATTTGATAGTGTTAATTTTTTTAGGCAATATCAAATACATAAATAAGATTTTGATAACGTAAACACGAAGAAAAATGTAAAAATTGAAGAAGAAACATAATTTAAATTTAATAGGTGCAATAACTTAAATGATGTAAATATTACATAATAGTTATTTTTGGATATATATATATATATATATATATATATATATATATATATATATATATATATATATATATATATATATATATATATATATATATATATATATATATATATATATATATAGGCAATGCTTCCTGATTTTAATTAAAGTTGCTGTCAGTATCTGTGTAAACATTAATTAATCTATCTTTTTAGCCAGGTAAGGCTATTCAAAAAGATACTTCTCAGAATAAAGATGATTGTATGCACATCAAATATTTCTCTCCAGGGTACAACCTAATGACCAAAGGAATCCTTAAACTTTTTCGCATGTTTAGGGGCATTTGTTTATATTTTTTACGACATAAATGCTAATTTGTGATATATATTCCCAATAAATTAATGGCATAGCTACCATTTCATAAAACTAGAAAATAAGAAAAAAAAATCGGAATAAGTAAACCAAAATCATGATGAAACTATATCACACATAAGAAAAAAAAATTATTATGAAAAAAAAATTAATAATTTTTTTTATAAAAATTGTTTCATATTTTAAACTTCATATACTAAAAAAAAGGAAAATTATTGTACACATTAAGCATATTACAAAATTTATCATTAGCATTCTAAAAAAAATTTCGACTTTTAAAAGTGTTTGCCGATTTAATATTAATTTTTCTGGGGTGGTTCTACTAGGTATTAGAATCTTCCCTTCATCAAGCACATTAGTCTATTTAGTATTTTTTTTTTAAAAAAATTTCACAAAGAGTTTTTTCAAAAATCAAAAAATTAAAAGTTGTCGCTGAGTTACTATGAGTTCTGCGTACTATTGTGAATATATTTTTTTTCAACAATCAAAACTCGAAGGAAAAATGATCCAAATGCGTGTAAATTATTTGTTGGATTATTTATTTATATTGGTATGCAGTATTTAATGGTGCAGTAGAGGTCAAACTTGACCTAAAAGAGAGAAAATTTGAATTGTTTGTATTGACAGTACAATTATCGGATTTGTAAACTTTAAAGGTTAATTTGGTTTGGTGAAAGAATGATTTGAGTTAATTTGGTTTGAAAATTTTGGTGGTAGAGTGTACTGTTGGTTGGTCTGATGTATGTTTAGAGTTGAAAGGTGTTGAGATTGCATCATTTAAGCGCTACCCCACGCTTCAAATGAATTTGTCAGAAAACTTTTTTACCTCTAATAGATATCACCATAATCTGATTTTGTAGTACCACGATCCGCAACAGGTATTCTTCTCTCCACGTTTTCATCAATAGAATCCAAGAAGACTGTGAGGTTTTGAAGTATGAAGTATGAAGTAGTTTTAACGTTTTATTTGCGTTGGTTGGTCATGGTCTGAACATGGATGCAGTTTGCTAATAATTTGTTTCGTTTTCTCTCCCTAAAAATATAAGTAGTTAAAGGTCTTGGCTTTTGTTTTCCAGTTTACATTATTAAGCAGTACACATAAATGCAATGCACTTTCTGTCGTAATAGGAAAGGTAACAACTTTTCAATTTAAATTTTGACTGCTTGAAGGTGATGAAGACAATTTCCTCTACTGGTTTGTAAGTTTGCCTTGCTAGACTTCTGAACATGGAAGAAATGTTTGTTGGATTTACTGCTTAAATTGGTGAAGGACCACTTTAAAGGTAATCATATATAGACACACACTTGCAAGAAAAAAAATTCAGATAGTTGGGGCGCGTTCATATTGCATGAATCTTTGGGTCCAGGTTTTTAAAAATATGAAATGTGTCTCGCAACATTTTCTTCTTAGTACCAACCAGCTAGTCAAGGCCAGCTGCAGTAGTGTGGTCCATGAATCACCTGATTTTAATGCCTAGCTAGCCCTCTTATTAGGTAGTGTCTTCTTTCTCCTTTATAACCATTTCAGGTGTGGTGGGGAACCTCTCTAACTATTCTTTCTTTTTCCCATTTCACACACATGCTGCTCCAAATCAAGACTCACTCCTTAATTACATTCAACAAAGTTAATCACGTCAATCACCTGCTAAGCATCTGCTTAATTCAAGCTCTTGTTAGAGACTAAGAGTTTGGATCGAAAGAAAATGAAGCTAAAGCGAACAGAGAATATAATGATGAAAATGATGAAAACATAAAGAAATTTGAAATCCATTTGTTCACTTTCTTCATGCACATCTACTGAAAAGGACTATGTATATGTAATCTATGAGATATAGCAACTTTCAAAGAATAAAACAATAAGTGGGGGTCGAGTCTATCCCAACTTAGATTGCAAAAAACCCTAATGATAGATACTGATAGCAACCCTTCGTGGATGCAAGTCTAAGTCCCCTGGGTAGAATTTTACACCCAGAAGGAGGCATTGAGCTATTGTGGACCATACACAACCTGTTCTCAAACATCCCCCTCTTTAAGCACAATAACCACGCTAAAATGTCTACGTACGCTATGCCTTGTCTTGCTTTCTTTCTGGTATAAATGTCATCTTTCATTCTTAGGGCAACCTTTAATGCTCAAAGATTTGTACTATACATTTGATTGCCATCCTTTGTTGGTAAACATTTTCTTTTCGAATATCACTTAATCATTTTTTTCACTCAAATTATTTGAATATTTTTGAACCCTTTCTTTCTCCCCACTTATATACCTAGGGCAAAAATAAAACCAAAACAAAAAAAATAACTATAGGCACAAGCATCATATAATTAAACAATAACCACTATCAACCTCATTTTCTTTCTATCTTTCTTCATTCATTTTTATATTCATTTTTTCCCTTATATATATCAATATCATTTCCCGGTGTATTAAGAATAATTAATACAAAAAAGCAACATGTTTCTGAATCACATATCTAGCCCTTCCTAATTCCCTCTGTCATTTCCCAAGTCTCAACCGAACCAGACGAAGCTAGCTAGCATTTTGCAAAAACCCTGATTAAGCCCCCCACTCCCACTACCACACTCACGCTCTCCTTTTAAAGTCACGAGACCCACTGTCCCATTGTTCATTCAATTTTTTGTGTGGGGGGAGATAAAGAGAGAGAGAGAGAGAGAGTGAGTGGCAGAGGAACTGATAGAGAACTTTCAAAGCTCTTTATCTTCTACCATCACTCAACTAGCCTCTATATTGCAGTCTCAAACTGAAAGTCTAACATATTTTGTAAAAAGCTTTAGTTTTATCCCCCCATCTGAAAGAAAGAGTGTTTGCCTCACATCGTTTTTTTTTTCTCCTTTCTCTCTTTCTGTCTGTCTCTCTCTCTGTCGGTACCATGTAGGTCTTCTCCCGCTACTATACCTTCACACCCTTTTCTGATTCACTATCTCCTCCTCTTTCTCCTTCTCTAACCCTTTCACTTTTTTTTTTCTCTCTCTCTTATGGCTTTGTTGTTTCTTTACAGGAGACCGGAAGGAAACCCGTTAGATCTTAACAATTTGCCTGATGAGTTCTCTAGAGATGGCAAACAAGTCCTCGAAGACCATACCTCTTCACCCGGTAACTTGATCATCATACTTGTGCTATCACATACAAGCTAAAACATCAAAGGAACATATTTTTTTCTTTCTATTTTCCGAATTCTGTTTCACTATCGCTCACCGTGGGAAGAAGGATTTCACTTTTCACAGGATACAAAATTTAACACTGCCGTGATTTGTTACCCAGCACTTGGGTATATTCTTTGACTATGAAACAGTGCTCATCAAACTTTCTTTTTTTATTTGATTCTTAGTTTTTGTTCCTTATTCTTTTTCCTCCTATTCTTTAAACTTGCAAGGTAAACATCATGCAATCTGGAAAAGTAAAAAAGAAGAAAATGAAATAGAGAGGGTAGTAGCAGTAGTAGTTTGTCAGCAAAACTAAAAATACTTGTTTTTTTCTTTCTGTGGGCGGTTAATTAATTAAATAATTAATTAAATTTATGTGATGGATTTGGGTAATCGAGAATGGGCTTAAAGGGAAAGAAGGGTGTCATGGAAGTTGCTTTAATTGGATGGTTATGGTTGCAGGTTGCAGGAAAAAGAAAAGCGGCGGGAAGGATGGAAAAGACGAGTGTGGGAAGGTCTACGAGTGTAGATTTTGTTCCCTTAAGTTCTGCAAGTCTCAGGCTCTTGGGGGACACATGAACCGCCACCGCCAAGGCTAGTACCACCTATACTATTACCATTACTAAACACTTTTCTTTTCTTTTTATTTTCTTCCTCTTTACTTTATCCTCTTTCTTTCCACTCTTTAAACTAAACCATTCACTCAACCAAGTCTCTACTGGCCGTTAATGATTTCCTCATCAAAGGTTGTCATTTCAATCACAAAAAGTTGAGTTGTTTTGTTGGATCGCTGAAATTCGAGAGGGCCCCTTTTGTTTTTTCTTCCTTTTTAATTCTTTGTTCTTATTTATTTATCACTATTATTACTTGTTTTGTGATTCTATTCGGCAGAGAGGGAAACGGAGACGCTGAACCAGGCTCGTCAACTGGTCTTTCGCAGTGATCATACCCTTGCTGCACAAGGTGCCCCTCACTTAGGGTATGTATATACATGCACCATTACTTCTTTTTTCTTCTTAAATTTTATCATTTGCTGTTTTTGTCATTTTTTTTTCTAGTTCTTTGGCGTTTGTTGTCTTTCAATTTTAAAGCAGAAGCAAAGGTAGCATGCAGACATAACATTAGGGTACAGAACAGTGTTTGATATTGATAAAATTTACTTTGTGGTAATATATATAGATGCTGCCAACCGATAGGAACGGGTGGTTATCACCCACCAGGAGATCCATCGGCACCTCTAAGATTCCCGAGGTACTTCTCAGGTTCATCATCAACTCACATGCCGCCAGCAGCACCGGCACCGGTAGCTCCACAGCCATACCTGTATGCGTCACCCACAAGGCCAGTGTCTTTTGGGTCATCACACTTCCCTCACCAGCATCCGGTGAATGATTACTATGTGGGTCATGTGATGAGTGGGAGTCACGGACACTATGTGGGAGGAGGAGGAGGGGGAGGAGAGAGCACAAGTAGTTACACATGCATCGGTGCACCGGTAGGACAAGGTGGTGGGTTTGGCAGTGGTGGTGGTGGTGGTGGTAAGGACGGGTCACTGCATAATAATCAGGAGGAAGGGTTGAGTTGGGGAAGGGGGTATCCGGCAGGAGCACAGCATCGTTTGGATCCTCCGTCAGCGATCAATCGGTTTCAAGATGGTTTCTAATGAGATTCTTTCTGTGAAGGGTAGTGTTTTTGGTTTTTGTTATGTGGTATCATAAAGACACGCAATCCAGAGAGAGAGACATTACAAGCTGACACATGGGGTCACCAAGGTGTAGCTAAGCTAGGAAGAAGAGAGAGAGAAAGAGAAAGAGAGGTGGTTTTGGTTTATCTACAGTAACCAGGGACAGCTTTTGAGCTCATCGACACCCTCAGCTACTTTGGCTTGGAGTTGTGGGGTTAATGCCTTCCATTTCTTCTCAACATCGTCTTTTGTATTGCTACCTAGCTAGCTGGGACAACCAGTTAGATATGAACTGAAACTTTCCAAACCCCTTTTTGCATTTCTCACTCCTTCACTTCCTTTTGCATGCCAAATTACAAACACTTCCCTTCTCTAATCTTTTCCTTCACTATACTATACTAATATTTCTCTATTTATCAGTACTTATATATTTATATGTATTTTCTTTTCTCTGTTTAATTTTACGGCAGTTTATTTACCATTTCAAAATTAATTCTCAAAAGCCCCGTCACTCTCTCACTCTTTCTATCCAAACCAAAATTGGGATCTTCTAGTTTCTTGAAATGTTTATAGTCTCAGTGTCACACCATGCTTGCACAATTAGGGTAATAAGGCAGAGAGGTTTTGGACTCTCTTGCCAATAACCATCTTGCTGAATGCTCCTTCAATAGGATATTCAAACGATCAAACCTGTCAAATATACAATTTCTTATTAAAGAAAAACTTTTATCCTACCTCCCAATTTTCACCATATACTGTATTGTAAATAATTTTCTAAAACTTTAAAATACTTATTATTTATTGCAGCAGACAGTGAATGCAGCTATATTTAATTTGCTTGGTACATACCGAACAAAACTACTACCCAAGGAATAAAAACACTTTTGTTTGTCAGCTCCTAGAGCTTCTACCAAATTCAGCAGCTTGTAGAATATATATATATATATATATATATATATATATATATATATATATATATCCTTTATTTATCTCATCATTGTTATTGAAACAGTGAAACACGTGCAAATAAATAAAATCACATTAGCCTTTTTTTTTGTGATAGGTTGTGTTTCCTCTACGCATATTTAATTATACGAAAAGTATCCTCCAAAAATATTATTTATTTTTTTATTACTTCTGCATATTGTCCTCTAGATTTTCAGTTTGCTATATAATTAATAAGTCAAATTAATTAATTCGTGTTTTTATTCAAGGTGTATTAATTCATTTTCTTGCTGTACAATAGATTATGTACTTATTTGTGACACATAAGACTTTTCGTTTTCTGAAAAAAAAAATTCGTAACTTAACTATAGAGGAGAGGGGAGTTATGAACTTGAAATTTTTTTTTGGACTTTTTTATATTGTCTTTTAGTTATACTTTTAAAATAAATTCATTTCACTACAAAAAAATATCTCATTAACAAAAAATTTTGTGACTAAAAATTACTAACTACAATAATGACTAATCTAGATACCAATCTACAAAATAAAAAATTATTGCTGACTAAAATAGTCACTATTATGAAAAAAATAATTATAATTTGTTACTAAATTAGTCACTAATTAATTAAAAACTAATTTAAACTAATTTCTTTGGTAGAAAAAATCTTAAACTAATGTTTAGTGGTCACTTTTTTTTGGTATCTAAAACTTTGGTAGCTAAACTTTAAAAATCAATTTAAAGACCAATTATAATTTTGTATTCACAATATTTAATTTTTTAATATATTTTAAAATATCAATAGTATTATATTTTGAAAATACATAAAAAATAAAATAGAGAATTTGAGTTTTGACATATTAAAGAGCTTTTAATGTATTTTAAAATATCAATCATCGTACTTTGAACATACAACACAAAAAATTTAATAGAAAATTTGGATTTGAGAATTAATACCCATTAATTTATTTTTTTATTGGATAAAAACTACTATACTAAAAAAGAGGTAATTTTGTTAAATAGTTTATAAAGGAAAGTTATTGTTTGACAGGGTTCATGTGGTGGACCATGACAATATCAACATTGCTGATGCGGCAAGAATTTAGTTGCATGCGATGATGACAAATGAGACATCGGAAATTATAGATGAAGGTAGTGTCGGTTAAGGTTATGAATGTAAACGAATCTACTATTGATTTATGAAAGAAAACTGCGTCAATTTCTCTTATGTATTTGTAAAGAAACTAACTTTATTAAAGTTGAATGTGCATCTTTTTTTTGTTGTGTGTACATGTTAATACGATTTTGGTTATATGATAAATTTCAAAATCCGGTAAAAGACATGAAAACATGGTGGTGTCTTTGAAATGAATATAAAGAAAATTGTGATTATTGATATATATAATTTTGTGGATGCGAGTGAACGGGGGCCTGAAGAAAATTAAAGCAAAAGTGTAACCCCTCATGTACTTGAGTCGGTCAGACTAGTTAGTTCTGGCTGATCCAAAAGTAAATATCACACTGAGTTTCAACCTTGACCAGATGATTGAGGTTTTGGGTGTGAGACTCACGAAAGTAATTAAAAAATGTTTAGCAGTTTGGTTTGTGCACGGTGAGAGGCATTAATTAATTGAAATTGGAAGTAGGAGCAGCATAATAGGTATAGTTAGGTAGGTTTAGCTAATAAGCTTTATATGGGTACACTACAGTGAGGTGGGTCTATTAGATATAGGTATAGGTAGGTGATGAAGTGATTAGATAGAACCCAAAGATTACTGTGAGACATTTCAGGCTGCCTAAGATGCATAGGGTTGAATTGTAGACCAAATCCATTTTTGGGCAAGCCATGGGCATGCATGAATTTGGGAACAGATATTAGGGTTTCAGGTGTGCTTAAAAGTGCAAAAACCTGGGGGGTGTGTTGGATTTGATAATAGTAGGTATTAGGTATTAATTAGGTAGGTAGTTAGGAGGAAAAGGACAAAAAGATAGAGACAAATTAATTGAGAGTGGTATTGGTGTTTGTGTTGGTGTTAGCATGGGATAACATGTGATCCATGTTGAGATGTGATTCATTAATAAGGTAGGTTGGTTGAAGACAGAGTGTGTAGCCATGCAACATGTCGCGCCACCACTTGGCATTCAACTCAGGTATATGTTACTTTGTTAATTAATGGAGCAACAGCTTGGGCCCATTCCCCATATACCTTTAAGCACAACACAAACATCATTCACATCTCAATCTCAAATCTTTTTTATCCACATTTTTTGCTTTTTCCCTAGTACTATTACTTCCCTTCGTGGGGTCAACCTCTAATTATAACACCACCCTTCCTCTTCCACTCTACCTCACCATAAAACTCTCAGATTTTTCTATAAACAAACAAAACAGACACTAATTATTATGACAGTACACCTTCAAACACAAACAACACCACAACCAAATTTTGTATCATTTCAGGTCACTGTTATTTCTCATTCAAAATCATTTCAACTTTTATCAAATTAACACCCTTCAAATTACTGCTAATCAACAAACACTTATAAACCAAAATAATGTTTCTCAGTAACTATCCCATTTTTTTCCAACTTAAGCCCCGGGTCCTATTTTTTTTTTTTTTTCATCATAGTATTTTATTAGTGTATAAGTTGAATCCACTCCTAAATATCAGTGGAAGAGTTGAACCGATAACTTTTTTCGTTCTTTCTTTAAACTTTACTCTTAAATTACTTTAATTGAACTAACACCCAAAGAATATCATATCATTACAAAAAAAAATTCAATTAAAATTAATTTTAAAACTAAAAAATAGTTCATTACTGATCAATTTAAATATCAATTTAAAAATTATTGATTATTAAAATAATTATTATTATAAATAAAAAATTATAATTAATCATAGATAAACAATTACATATAAATCTAAATGTTAGATCCATAAAAAGTTATAAATAATTTATTACTAAAATAATTACCATTTAAAATTATTGGTTATTAGACTAGATCCATAATTAGATCTAAATTTAATTATGAGAAAAGACGTTTAACATCATAAAAGAATTATTTGGAAACCTCCTTTCCTTATTATAAAAGGAGAAAATTTCTTCTCTAGTAAGAAACATCAAAATTACTTTATACTTTTAGCGGTCTAACATTTAAGAAAAAGAAGTTTTCCTTTAAGATTTATCCTAGTGTGGTTGTTTTTGCTTTTTTCGTAAAAATTGTGTTATTGTGTTCTCCTCGAAATTTTAAAGAAAGGAGTACTGTAATTTTTTTTACTTAATAAAATTACAGTATTAATTATATTGTTTGTTATTTCTTCTTTCATCTTATTATTTTCATTGTGTGTTCTTATGTTGTCTCTCTAATACCTAACAATAATATCATAATCTAATTCTTAATTAGAGTATAATGGGAGAATTGAACCACTAAATCAGCTTATCACTCTTTGTGATTAGAATAATGTTGAAAATAAATCTTAGTCTTAGTATGCTCTCTTATTATAACTAATCTAAACGCTAAGTTTTTTTATCATAATGAAAGGTAGATAATAAAACATGACTTTAGTAAGAGTCAAAATCATAATAGATCGTAATCTCTAAATTAAGTATCTCAAATACTATACCATTGTGGTAAGAGCAGTAAAAAAGATAGATTATTGACATAGGAAAAATGAGGAAAAAAATTTGAAGCATCAATCTCACAACACTATCATACAACTATCTCATAAGTCAAAGACATTCTATTGAGCTGTAGCTATAATGGTGAAAAACATTTATACGGTAAATGCATAGTGGATTCAAGTACAATAAATCCACACCATGATTGGTTTTAGACTTGATCATAAATATTTAAATATAATTCTCATCTCTATAAGTAGTTTTGATTTTTATGTAAAATAGTTAAATTCAATGCAAACAATAAGATTGTTATAGTTAACGACCTTAATTAAGTAGTTTAGGTTATCTGGAAACAAAGAAATAACATTACTTTTAGTGGTAGAACAGTCGACAGTATAGAAATGTTCATTGTTGCACAATTGAAAACATGGGGATGCATAACTACTAAATTTCCAAAAGCACAATTTTCTTACTCTGATGGGTGTCTTAATCCTTTATCATGCCTAAAATCTATAAGGTAGCATGGGATTATCGCGACTGTAGGCATGAAAAGTATTATTAAATTCTTAGGTATAATATATGCATGGTTCTATATTTTCACCCTACCTATCAGTGTCAAAACTTTTGCTAACTAAGAATTTTTTGCTAAAATTTTGTGTTTCCCTTCGAGGTAAAACTGATGGTTGAGCAGTGCGATGAGCATATAAGGAAATACAAATTAAAGGACATTGGTAATTGGTTGTGGTGGACATTATCTAAAGATGAATGTTGATAGACCAATGCATACATAGACACATGCGAGAATTAAAACATATTTGCAGACACCCGTTGACAGAACACAATGCAAAACATAATTAGGCAGATTATTTTGTAGGGGATCGCTGTCAAGACATGATACATTACATCGGCCATACTACAATTAGACTTAACCTTGTTATATATGGTGTTTGAATTTATAATTGGACTATCCTGATGAATGAATATAAGTTAGAATTTTTTGACCTATAAATACACCGATCAATTTGTATTGTAGGTACACTATATTATAAAATCTTTTTATATTTGTATACGGGTTGGAGCACCCCTAATATTCTAATATATATATATATATATATATATATATATATATATATATATATATATATATATATATATATATATATATATATATATATATATATATATATATATATATATATATATATATATATATATATATATATATATATATATATATATATATATATATATATATATATATATATATATATATATATATATATATATATATATATATATACTTGTTAAGTATATATATACTTGTTGATAAAAGAAATTACACTATATTAATAATATATAGTGAATTAATATATTATCATTTAGTTAGATCCTTTACATTTTGCCTTCCACATTCCTCACCATACATTTTTGACTAACCACTCTTATATATTTTTATGTTGGGGGACTACTTAAACACTGCAACAAACTTGGTTTAATTACATTTCAAACCTATTTATTAAGGACGAGAAGGGATTCGACCTTGGAGAAATTTTTATCGATGAATCAAGAGTGTGTCATAAAATTAAAATCACATCTAAATAAAAAATCTTGAATAATTAACTTCATGCATCGTCATCTAACACACTCATTTCTGTTCCCATATATAGCTGTCTCATGCTTCCAAACTTTGGAACTTTGTATAAAAGTTTGAGGTCAAATGTTTTTTTATTATAAGAAAATAAGTCGAATACGTTTATTGGGATTTATTACCCTTGCATCTCAACATTCTATGTTGTAACAATAAGTAGAATATATTAGGATCGGTTCTTAAATTTTCTTTTTATTTTTTGCAAATCCATATGAAATCAGAATCATAAGTCCAATTCAACTTTTGTAATAAACCCCTTCAAATTTGCCAAATTTCCATCTAAACATCGTTATTACTGTTATCATTATCATAATCATAATTATTACACCTACTACTATGACTGTTTGATATACATACATATATTAAATAGTGGTGTTAAATTGAAATTGACTTGTGATGTGTGTATAATAATTGAGGTCAATAATTGAAGTGGTATATGAATTGAATTTGAAGAATGATATAAATGTATTAATTTAATTTAAAAGAGGGTTTGGAAAACCCAGAAAAGCACAAACAAGAATGGAAAAGGAAAAATGGGAAGTCGTACACTATAAATACAGGCTTTGGCTCACAAGTCACTGAGTCTCTCCGGGTCCCCCTACTTTTTCATCTGAGTACTTTTGTTTTTGCACAAACAAACAGTACACTGATAAAAGACATTATCAAATTGCCATACTCATAATCTATAGTCTTTGACAAAAGATATTCACACACTGATAAAAGACAGTACTAGAGATCAATTTTTTTCTTTGATGCTGAAACACTGATCCCCAGTAAAACTACCTTCGTTCTACCACATTCCCTTTTCAACAGAGAATCCAAACATCTTTTCTTCATAGTTATCACACACATTCTCTATATTTTATGTGGCTTTACCAGAAACCTACCATAGTATATATACATGTATGTAGTATATGCGTTCCCCCGTTACAAAAATTCTTATATTATATATAAGAAAACCAACTCATGTTGGTTTTCCTTTTCATCTCTCAATCACCTTTATTTATTTCTCCCCCTGTAATGATCCTAGTCAGTCTAATGTACTCTTCAAACTTTAATGCCTCTCGGGATCAGAGTGAGAGAGAGAAGAGCATTAATGTGCTGTGGATCTTGGTGATATATAGGGCCAGAACTACACTAAAAAAGTTGCATGTTATGCTGCTAAATACTGAAACGGCGTGAGAAAGACAGTATTGCAGGCCCATATATCTTACCTGCAGAAAAGAAAACAAGAGAGAACACTTTTAACAAATATATTTTTTCGTATTCATTCAACTTTTAAAATTTATAAATACGTGTAGTTAGTTATTCCTATATTATTTTTACCATAATTTGTAATACGTTCATGCTGCGATTCTTAATAATTTTTTAAAATTTATTAATTTCTGAAACACTGTGTATAAATGTATCCTTAATGTATTCAAAGGAATATAATGGAAAAAGAAAAGAAAAAGAACAGCCGCAGGAAAAGTTGATGAACATAAACCCGCTTGACTCAGATTTACCGACTGACCGTACGTTGCATAAATGAGAGAATGTTTAAAGATGCTGAATGGCTTTAGTGTGAATTAATTGGTATCCTAGTTCTTCATCTTCTTCGATACTTCAATGATATTTCTCCATCTTTATAAAGAAGAGGAAACTGCACTCTCCTCTTAGTTGTTTCCAATTAATGTTCAGAAGCTGTGGATAATTAAAAATCATGAAGATGCTTGCTTTGTAAGCCCCACCCAGCAGCCCCACCCCAAATAATAATAATAACGCAGATCCATATCCCTTTTATAGCAGCTTTCACAGTAATTTTTTCTGTCCCTAACACCATGCTTTCTCTCGTTGTGTCTTAATTATCTCCTTCGTTAATGTTGCACACTAACTAGTCCTTGTCTCTGCTCATCACAAAAGAAACAAAAGCTTTTTATTTAATCTCCCAAAGCATATTTGTTTATTTCTAATCTCTAGGGTATTCATTCTACCCGGCCAAACCTCAATTGACTTGGTTTCATCCAGTTCGTTTTGAACCTTCTCGGTTACGCTTTCAAGTTCTTCGCATTCTTAAATCACTCAAATTAGACGATTTTAGGTTTTTAATTTCAAGAAATTCTTTCAAGAAGAATGCTTTCGAAGCACACACAGTTGTCAGTTTTAGTTTTGGGAGAGAAAAACAGGTTAAACAATTTTTTCTTTACACTCAAAGAACGACCGAGGCATTTGTTACGAGGGAAATCTTAAATTCACTGGTATCTTGGATACCTAGTGTACGATAGAGTGGTGCTATATACATAGCTGCTTGGAGCATCACTTGGAAACCTACATAAAGTGTTATTGCATGTCTACAAAAAGCCAAAAATTGAATATATCATATATTATATAGGCATGGAAGAACATAGTTCATTATTGCCAGAGGTAAATACCGAAGATGTTAGGGAAAAGTTCATACAGAAACTCGATTCAGGGTCCTTCAGCATTTAGTTGAGATGGGTGCACTAGGAAATGAAACCGATACTGAGGGTTACAGGTTGTTTCTGCAATCTGCTCCATCTACATTTTTCCTTTTAATGTTTACAATAATTTCACCAACGATGTCAAAAAATACCAACATCCTTATTAGTATAGAACCTAAAGCATCGATGACACAGGTGACTTCATACTAAAGAGAAGGTTTCTATTTGGTAGCAGCGCGTATGCTCTTTGGTAAGCAAAGACTATATAGTTCAGATTAAGTGTATAAAAGAGATGGTGTAGTTTGTTTGGGATACTACTTTCTCGAGGAGAAGTTTAGCTTTGTTTGAATTGAATGAATAGGGATTTTGATTAGCCTGGTTTCTATTTTATGTAATTGAAGGTATTCTGCAATTTCCAATGCCTCCTCCATGAATTGACTGTTTTGTATTTTTCCAGTTTTTTTACTAATATATAGAACAGTTTAACATTGAAATTACTGGTCTAGTGCAGTTTTTAAAAAAAATATAACTTGAATTAAGTCGTCAAAACGTGTCATAACTTTAATTTGAAGAAGTTATACAAAAAAAAAAAAAAAACATTACTATACTTCAATATAAAGTAATCGTGTCAAAGTGGCACGGTTTGAGTTTGATTATAATAAAATTGTGGTATGTTGATGATGGATTTATATATATTTTATGTCATATGGGTTATGGTTATAATCAGGGTCATTGAGAGATTGTGGTTCTATATGATTTATGGCATTAGTCTTATACATATAAGACCTTAGACACCATTTTAACTTCAAAACTTTAAGACAATGTTATGGGTCTTTATTCTTATATAATGTTTAACTTTGTCTTTTCTATCCAATGTGGGACTTTGACTCACACTTGAACTATTTCCAACAGTTGATACAACTTTTTCTTTTCGTATTGAAATGATCTCACGTTAGCATGTCTTAGTGGTTATAATTTTTTTTAAAACTTGTATTAGATTCGTAATTTCATTGTCAAATTATTCCATATTCCATATTGATTAAAAAAAATGTATTTTTCTTGCATGACTATATTAGAAAATAAAATCTTTTACATAATTATATTAAATCTAAAATTTCTCCCATTAGTAAAAAATTGCGTAAAAAAATAGAAAAAATATGTATTTGGCAAATGATCGTCACTTTCCTTATACACAATATTATTAAAACTAATGTTTCTGCCATTAGATTGATTATAGTGGCTTCATATCAATACCAAATTGCGTAAAAAAATTGGAAAAATTATGTATTTGACAAAAGATCGTCACTTTGCTTAACAAGTTTGTTGATTTATATATATATATATATATATATATATATATATATATATATGATATGTTTACATTATTTATTGAATAGGTTAGAACTATCAATATTGCATAAAAATGAAAAATCAATTGAATTATATCCTTACTGTCAATTGAAACTAATTATTTATTTTGTTTTTTTTTTTAATTTTCATGTTCTTCTTTGAAACTCTTCTTTGCAATAGTTGTTTCCTAACTAACAATAAGATAGATAAAATAATAGATTTTTATGTTCACATGCTAGGTAATCAATCCAGAAGTGTTGAAAGTGTTTGAAATGTTGAACCATTTTTTTTTATGTATATATTTTAGAACACTAGCGGTGTTCCAACCCGTATACAAATATAAAAAGTTTTCATAATATAGTGTACCTGTAATATAAAATGATCAGTACATTTATAAGTCAAAAAAAAAAACCTAACTTGTATTCATCCATCACAGCTGTCCAATTGTAAATCAAACACTATATATAGCAATTGTAGTATGGCCGATGTAACGTATCATGTCTTGACAGCGATCCTCCACAAAATAATTTGTCTAATTATGCTTTGCATCGTGTTCTGTCAACGGGTGTCTGCAAATATGTTTTAGTTCTCGCAAGTGTTTATGTATGTATTGGTCTATCAACATTCTTCTTTAGATAATGTCTACCACAGCCAATTTCCAATGTCTTTAATTTGTATTTTCTTATATGCTCATCGCACTGTTCAGCCATCAGTTTTACCTCATGTTGTTATATTAATTTTTTTTTTTTTGTTTAGCCAGCTGATATATGGGCATGCAAATCATAAAACTGTAAAAAACTATAGGTTTTTATCGTTATATCTGTAATGTTATCGATGAAAGTGCCAGAATATATATTGTTATAAAATCTTATGAGACGTTCTTTTCATATCTTTGAAATCTTCATCAGCCTCCACGGCAAACACAACTATCAGAAGGCATGGTATGAATACTGATAGAATACTACAGCACAATCTCAAACTTCTGATAATATTGCTTCCAGCCAATGCATCTTATAATTAGTTAAGAAAAAAAGTTAAACCATTCTCTCTCCCTCTCTCTCTCTGTCTAAACCAAGAACCTAAAGGAACTATCACTGGGGTATGTTTTTTGAATTATGCTTCGTTGTGACGAAAAAGCACAACTTATAACTATCATGAAAAGGACAATTATATTTGGTGTTCCAATTTTTCTCTTCAACTACACTATTTTATTTAGCATCTAGCTTTAGACATTTCACTACATATGCCATTAACCTACAGTTTCTTGGAGGAACAGAGTGCCTATTCGCCAAGAACAAAAATACATAACTTTTTTTAACCAACGTACACTTGATTACACATATTTGATAACCAATAACCAATATGTAATACTCAATCTCCCTCATTTCAAAACTACACTAAAACAATATTTTCTTCATCAATTAGTCAAAAATATTTAATAATAATTTCTCTGTTTATATAATTTCATAACCAAAAATGCCATTTATTAATAGACATAATTTACATGTGAAAGCTGAAATATTTTTATCGTACAAAATTTACATCAATCGAAGTCTTTATTATATATCACTATTTATTTTGTAGTGTAATGGGAACTGCGAGTGAGTAATATATATGTTATGTCTCATAAGATAAATTTAAATAAAACTATTTTGTCTTTTTTCACAATAACAAAATATGCGACGAAAAGAATTACAGTCCAACTTTTGTTAATCCATCCAATTCTATTATTTCTAGATAGAAAAGCGAATGAAAAGCAATGCTTCAATAAATTCTTTTGATGGTTTCTAATATATAAAAAACGAATGGGAAGTTAATTGTCGATGAAAAAAGCTCCCTAGAAACGATCACATATTAGTTATGATATAAATTATACCTAGGTACTGTTAATGAAGAATATGATTACTGCATATGGTACTGTATAAAAATTTTGTCGTTTTAACAGTAGTACCTGCAAGAAGGTGTATTATATATATTAAGTTGTCGGTGGTAATGAGGATGATAGAGAGATGAGGTTTGAGTATATTTTTGGGTTGATTCTTACAGGAAAAATTTTGATGAAGTGGTTGATAAAGGAAACGAAAGAAGAAGTTAGTGTTGTGTGTTTGTGATTGAACATTGAAAGGCAATGACACTTGGCAAATGTTGTAAGAGTGGAAGGTTGGGCCGGGCAAACAAAGATGGATGGCACAGAACAGTGTGCCTGTCTGAGAAGAGAAGACAGTTTCCATTGCATTGATGTTCATGCAGGCAATAATAGTGTATAGCAGAGTTCCCATGGTGGACGCATGCAGATGCAGCACATCACAGCACGTATATATGTACGTACCTCGCAAAATTGCAATGGTGGACCATAATAGAATGGAACCAACTTTCCCAAAACAGAAAAAGAAGAGCCATCAAGCCCTACGCATGATCCTTTTTCCCTTGCTTATATCACGGAGTTTCACTGCATGAACACACTCACTCATCACAACACTGTCTTCAGTTGTCGGAAGCCCGAGAAGATAAAAACATGCAGACACAGAGGCATGCATGCAATGCGAGTAACTCATAAATGACTCAACCTCTATACCCTGGGGCCTCTCTCTGTCTTTCCATTGCATACTTCATCTCATCATCAACACTCTGAAACCTTTCTTCTCTCTCTCTCTCTCTCTCATATCATATCATCTGGTCCAAACATTGTACTGCATTTTACCACACTTCCACTATCACTATGACTACGTTTTCCAACTGTTCACTCTTATTCTACCAACCTTGCCCCACTACAACCTACCATAATTCTTTTATTTATTCCTATTATACTAATTAACATTTCTTATCTGCTTCTTTGAATTGGTATAATTCTACAAAATTAGGGTTTAATTCTTCTCAACAAAATTAGGGTACGCATTTCTATGCTGTAGTGAACTGACGTGCATTACTATTCGCGCCTCTTCAAATTAGGGTACGCAATTCTCTGAATGAACTGTTCAGTAATTTTAAGAAAGGAGTGCATTTTGGGAATTCAATGCTGTATATGTTCACTATGTCTGTGTTTGTATGGCCTTTCTGATAAATTAAGGGATGGTGTAATATCACCATTTTTCTTTTAACACTGACGCGTGAATGAAGGTTAACTGGGAATCAACAAACCAAACTGATTTAAAAATGTTAAATTGATAGCTAAAATGTAAAAGAGAAAATGAAAAATGATTTCCCTCTACTTTGTCCCCCTGTTGAATCATCATGTCGTTAACCAGAACGGTATATAACTCCATCTCTTAAATAAAATCATATATTTGAATATTATGATAAAAAAAGTGATCATTGAAATAAAAAATTCTCTGAAGTGGTCATCAAACACCTTAAATAATAATAAGTTTGGCTGAAATGGCATATATAACTTAAAAAAAAAATCTAGATAGATTCAGAAGTACTTCTAAAACGATAATGTAAAAATGATGACACTTTTGTTTATTCCAACAAATTTTAGGTCCATCAAATAAACCATGGAAGTGTAAAATTAGAATTCAGTTCAAAGTTCAAAGCAACAATTTTTTTTTTGTGCAAAACCAGAAGATATGTAAATTCACGTACATATGTTGAATGCAGTGCACAGAGACAAAGTTTTATGCTGCCCCACTGTATATCTGTCAGTTCTCAGTGGTATAGTTTAGTTTGGTTTATTTTTTGAAATATGGTTCTCTCTTTTCAATGCAAGTCCAGATGTTTTATTAGTTTGGGTAAAAATTTAAATAAATATTTGTTTGATAGTTTTTATCATATTTATTTACAAAATTTAAATATATAAAAATAAGCAATATAACTAACTGTTTACTAAATAAAAATTGGTTAAATGATAATTTGTTTATAAAGTTGGCTATAGAACGTACTGAAATACGATAAAAAAGAGGTAGCTAGAGTGAATTTCTTCAATCAAAATAGTTTATTAAAATATTTTAAAAATTGAAAGAGTCATAGATTATCATTAGTGAAAAAAAAACAATTGTAATGATAGAAATATCTTCTTCTTTTTATCAGTAAAAACAATAAATACAGAACCTGTGCATATGTAAGCTTGGCATGAAGACTGCGACAACAAAAGACCAACAAAAAGATCACAAAAACCATCATAGAGGCAAGACACAGCAAGAAGCATTGTGTGTGCATACCATGAGACGCACTACACCCAGATACCAAACAGCAAAGTATAAACGTTAAAAATACGGAAAATTCTTTCACAAAAATAATAATTATTAGAATCCATATATATAACAGAAAATAATATTGTCCGAAAAACCAGATATTACAAAATATTTGTGATAAAATATTTCAATTCGGTAGTGATAGTAATGCAGTAAAGAATCCCACTTAAACTGTGAGAAAGTCACTTCATGTGATAATTACTTCAATGAAGCATAGCGTCATTCAAAGCAAGACAAGAACGTCTTCCTTAAAGTATAAAACACATTCCAAGAACATATATGAATGCTTAAATGATACTAGTGTCACTCTAAGCACATTAGTAGTCGTTTAAAACAACTACTAATGTGCTTTAAGCGATATGCGAAAAATTATCAGTTGGAGAAACAAAAAAACACTTCAAAGGAGAAACAAAAAGTTAGTTGCTTGGACTAAAGCAACCTGTTTTTTTATGGATAATGATGGTTTAACTCACTTTTTTACTCATTTTTAACCTACTCTCATCACCCATAGATCATCATATCACATCACTACAAAAAATTAAAATAGAAGATTTAAGGGTGATGAGAGTGATAAATTAAAAGTGGGTCAAAAAAAAGTGGGTTAAAATATCATTTTCCTTCTTTTATTTTAGCTTAAGTGTAAATTTTTATCATTAAAGGAAAAGGTGAGGAATCTTTCATGATTCAATTTAATCTTGTTTAATTTGTACATTATATATATATATATATATATATATATATATATATATATATATATATATATATATATATATATATACTATTGTAACTTAAACCATAAAAAATATGGGCTAAAGTTTATCCAACAGTTTTTTAGGTGTATGAACGTAACTGTAGGTAATAGACAATGGTTTTGTACGATAACAATTTTAAAATCGTTGCTTAAAATTCTCATAACAGTTAACGATTTTGGTGTACGTGTTTTTTAAAATTTCATATTTTCAGCACTGTGAGCTCTTAGCATTTTCAATTTAGAAACAAAGATAGGGAAGAAATTCAAATTTTCACGTTTTTGAAACTTGATTTTGCATTTTCAATTAAAAAAAGAAGGAAGAAATATTTTTAATATAAAAACTTTAATTTTTAATGTATTTTAAACTACATTTTTATGAACTAGTCCATCCTCTAAAAAAAGTGTTATCTTTGTTATGTTTACAACACATTTTTACCTCCGTAGTCTCCTTTAATATTATCTAAAGTTATTTTTATTATAATGATATTATATGTACAATAAAATCATAAAATATAAAATAAAATAAGATTGTTTTTCAGAATATATACGTGTGCATTTAAATTCGACTCGAACTCCCCTCAAACGATTTGAACAACAGAACCAGTCATGCCTAATTACACAATCCCGAAAATATATCATGATCTGATTGTACGACTCCACCAAGATATACATTACACTGTCATCGTACAGTTGCATTATTTGTTTATTTAGGTCTGATTGCTCAAGGTTACTTGCACGTCATTCTTTTTTTTTTTATCAAATATGATGTATGAAAACAATAAAAAGTGTGCGAAAACAAATATCAGAATGTTACTGCGTAATTCCAAATGACTCAATATGTTCTATTTGTTTTTTCAAACTTCATTAATGTATCTATTTATTTCTTCAAAACTATATATACGACAGTGATCGTGATTTTATTAGTTCAAACAAAATAAAAAATACATATGTATCTATAAATAACAACATTATATATGGACAAATTGGAAAGATGCAAAGCAATAATGATTCAAATAGCAGAATGAAGCATGCTGCATATTGAAAATGTTTTGTTTATTATATATAAATAATGATAGTTTGATTAAAGGTTATCTGAATTAATGTAATTTTACCAGGCATGGTCTAAAAAGAGAAAACAAAAGGTTGTAAAGGAATTGCATGCAGAAAAATGCTGAAGACAAAAGAATGGAACAAGGGGCAGATCTAAAACCGACCAATGGAAAAATGTGGACTGTTAAACGAAATTAAAGAGGAAAAGGACTCTTCAATTCATCAGCAAAATCAATGTGAGTTCTTTCTTTAGGTCAATGTCAGTTGAATTTTCTCCCTCCTCATTCTCACCCTCATGCCTATGGATAGATATATCATAATACCATGCATGCAGTCCCTGATTTAGAATTTGACTATTGACAGTTCTAACACCTTCAACTTCCTTCTTTCTTTTCATCCCAGATTTGATATTTAATTTTTAACAGTGATAAACAAATACCAGAATTTCAGATGCAGAATTAATGTAGCATTAGATTGAAGTTAACAGTTTGGAAGATGAAAAGAGAGATTTAAGCAAAAGGGACCACGGATGATGAAGCAACATAAATGAATGAAAAGATATGAAGATGCATAGAATGTGTTTGGGGTTGGGAGGCCCCTTCTTAAAAGGTCAGTGAAGAGATAGCATCCCCACCAACTCCACCAAAATTTCTTTACTATTGGGTCTTCTTCACTTATGTCCTTATTATTTCCCCCTGCAAACCTACGTTACATCTTTGTCACACACAAACACGGAGTTTCTCTCTCATTCTGATGACACTGGTGAATAAATGTACGGTGAGTGTGGCTCTCACAGAACTGTTTGCTGAAGTTTCATGCATAGGTACTGTGTGTCTTTTGTGACTGAGACTAGAAGAATGGAGTTGCATGAGAGAGGGGTGGGTGGGGTTGAGAAGTGTGTGATTATGCACTCAGTGTGTGTATTACGATACAATACAAAACTAAAAATCTGTTGTCTGAGAAAAATCTCTAGGTAGAAAAAAAAGAAGGGATGTAATAGCGTGTAAAGGGGTAGAGCTATAAGGGTGTTATGTGAAACCTAGGGGCCTTAGGGTTCAGCCTGAGGGTTCACTCTTTAGTCTGCCTCTGTGTGTGGTCACTACTCACCTAGCCTAGCTTAGTGGTGTTTGGTGTTTGGTGTTTGGTGTTTGGGAGTGCCAACAAGAATGTTTTGGTTCTTCTGACTCACTTCCTCTCTAGCCCTGCCACCACCTCTTTTGGTGCCCTTATAACCAATTATGCTCCCCACTCTAATACTTCATCATCTTTGTCTCTCTTACTTTTCTATTAACTCTCTTAACAACTTTCTTCTTCTTTTCAATTCCATTTATTTTCCTCTACTCAGGATAACAAATTTGTATGCTAAGTACGACTTTAATGTAATATCTCTTCATCTGTTATGAGTAGTAGAATTTAATAGGAACGTCATTGTAAAACAATTTTATTTTGCGGGATCATCTAATCACAAAGCACTGTTAAAGTTATGATTTTAAAAATAATTACCGTTAAAGTTATCAAAATATATGTTTTTTCATAACAGTATAATTTATTTTACATTATTATAGACTTCTTACTATTTTTTTTTCAGTTGTGCTCTGTTTAAAAGCCTCTTCGGGGAAACTTTAGAATTTCAATTTCTAGAAGAGACAAGACTTTTGTGAATTTGATCTTCTGTTTTTTCAACTTTCATTCAAACCAAGCATAAAAAGACTACTTTATTCAGTTCCACTTTAGACTGTTTGGGCTTATCTTACAATATTGGGCTAGCTCACCCAATACGACAACAGAAAAGACAACCTATAACCCGCGGACCATAAGTAAAACATGTGAATTTATTTTTACACCTCATACTTTTGTTACTTCCAAATTGTACGATCTTAAACTTATTTTTTATTTTTAAATTACAATGAAAAAGTCATTTTTAACATGTAGATCGTATAAATCAAAAGTTCATTTTTATTTTCAAATTACATAATCTAAAAATACTTTTTTGAAAAAAAACTTTAAAATTGAACAATCAAAAAGCTATTTCTTTCATAAAAAAACTTCTGAATTGTGTAATCTAAAAATGTCTTGTGAATTGTGTAATTTGTGACTATCTTTCGGATTGCATAATTCACAAGTCATTTTTTGCATAAAAAAATCTGAATTACACAGTTTTGTTGAAAATTAAAAGGGCTTCCGTCAAAATGCAGTGTGATATCTTTGACCTCTTACAAATGAAGAAAGTGAGAGGTAGAAAATGCGTGACCAAAAGAAAACATAGAAGGAGATGACAAGCATCTTTTCCTTTTACATATGGAGGTGCAGTAAAAATATATAGGTACAAGAAGAAATACCCTTGAAACAAACATACAAATACGATTAAAACGGACCTGGGCAAAAAGCCCAAAACTCAAGCTGGACTAGATAGAAAAAAATTATATAATCTAACTTACAAAATAATTTGAACTTGCCTACTTAACCTGAAATTCAAATAGATTTCAACCTAACCATATCTCAGATCATCTTTAAAAATAAAAATTACATTACTAAACTTTTTAAAAAATAATGTTATTTTTTAAAACATATACATATGATATAATTAATATATTAAATTAATTATTTATAAAACTAAAATTGATTTCATTACTGTGACTTGATTTCAAAAATTAAATAATTTACTTTTCAAAATTTTAATTAAAAATTATTTCTGTATTAATTTAAGTGAACCAAAATAGCCCACCATAAGACCAGCTGGAATTAAAAATTACAGCCACGCTGGAATATAACCGGACTGCTCATTTTGTCCCACACATCTTCAAATAATAACAATCAATGGTTGTCAATAAAAATATCTATCCTGTCAAATATAATCGCACATGAAGCTCTCATCACACTTGCACATGTCGGGTTGAGTTGAAAACTGCAACAAAAAAATGCCTGAGATGATATTTATAACAATTTTGAAAATGGACATAAATTATTCACTGTAGCAAGAATAATGACAGATTTAGAGAAGTTTACACCCTTCAGTATTTCGTTAAGTTACAATGATACACATATACGAAATTAAGAATATACAATGCATACCGCACAATTCTTATTACTTGAAACTACCGTATGAAGCTGTCACCTCCGTAATATAAAGAACATAACTTTCTCCTTTTGCATTTAGTTCATAACGTTTCTTTTCCGCTATTACGATCACTGAAGATTTATTTACCTTCCAGCTTCAATGATCCAAAACTACTCTGGACTAACGCAGTAGCAGCACGAGCAGCTGCTGATGCACGATCTGCAGAAGCAATGGCAGCACGCGCCTTCTCCAGTACATCAGAAGATTGAAATCTTGTCTCACTTTTAGCATCTCCAGCGGGAACATCATTATTTTTGTGTGACTGTTCAATTTCATTAATATTCAATGAAAAATTATTGTTAGAAAGGCTGGGAGCTTCAAGTTGTTTATATTCTTGTCTATCAGGCACAGACTTGTTAGAAGGTTCCGTAGTACGAGATGTTGAATTATTAGAACCATTTCTGCTGGCTGTATGAGAAAGCGTAGCTCCAGCACTAACTTGCTTCGCTCCTCCCTATAGGTAACACGAGAAAATCATGATAACAATTAAGAAAAGATGAGTAAATTCCGGACACCACAGTAAAGAAGTAGGCAACAAAGTATAATGGCTTCAAAAATCTTGGAATATTAGTTCACAACACTTGGTTTAAATCTATAAATAATACGTAGGTCAGTGAATGCAAGATTTGGATTTCCCTTGTCTAGAAACAGGCTTCTAAATGTCAAGTGCTAAGATAAACGTGTATATTTGAGTCGTATATAACTCAAAGGAACTCTAAGGCGCTGTAGAGCCAAATTGATTGACTGACAGAGTTAAGCAGTGAGAACCATTTGACTAAATAACTGAAATTATTAATACCACTAATAATAAATGGACCCTCCCTGCAAACAATTTTAGTCCTGCAACATGTCTATGACAAGGAAATCACCAAACTCACCATTAAACAAGCTACATTTGAAAATTCAAGGAAACTGGAACAAAATAGACACATTAATATTTGAAAAATTGATGAAAAACAGATAACCTCGAGATCTCCTGCATTCACGGAATATCTAACTTATAAACCTGCCCACTTGGATCCTTGTTGCTATTCTTTACATGGTCCCCAGCCCGTATTAAAGGAGATGGTTGTGTTAGACAATCGACAAACAACCTAAACTTTGTAGAATATCTATGACATATACAGAAGATATGTGAGGAGATTTAAGACAAATACCCTCAATAGCTAGAGTCACTTCCCAATGCTCATAGAAGAACTATCACACGAAGACCAAAGTACCCTGAGATTAGGATTAAACTCTCAGTAATTTATGGGGTCAGTGTCAGCGGCAAAGATGGTAGGAGACCATTATAGCTAGACAAGTGAGAACTCATTAGTGAGACAGATGCTATCTACTGTCAATGACATGTTCTGAATCTAGTAGTAGATAATAATTTTAATGTAAAAGAATGAAGGAAGAAACAAGCATCTACTGATAAAATTACCAGAAGATCTTCATGATTTTTCCTAAATTCAGCCTCAGTTTTAGAAGAATCCCACGCTATATTGTATTCTTCAGCAATCTCCCTCAAGACCTTGAGTTTTACCTCTCCAGATGGAGCAGTTACTGAAAGCTTTTCAATGATCTGAAAAAATCATATCAGATGAACAGATGGACTAATGATAGTATGCAATTGTTTAGAAGCTGTAACAGTATGCTACTCAGAAGCAGCAATTAAGATATATTACCGTGCGGTTTACGCCTGAATCAGGACGAAGTTCCGATACTGCAGAGACAAATTCTTTCCCATATTTAGTGGTAAACAAGTTCTTGATGTGCAACAAGTCTGGTACATCTGAACATCTAGGGGCAGCAAAAATTATACTTGCAATGGCTTCTCGCAATTCCGAGGGGCACTCCCTATCATGTGGAGAAGGAAGGCTTCAAGATTGACTAAAAATAATTTGCTTTAAATTTTATAAGGTGCAACTGTTTGAAAACTCAATTCAGTTATGAAAATGAATATTCTCTGTCATGAAAGTGATTTGGTGTAATGTATATAAAACTCACTATAGTTGAAAGAGAAATAAAAGTATTCAACGCATGGAAGATCAATAAATTCTAGTAGAATCATTTATTTATTTAGTTGCTAATAGTTGCCGTAAATAAACTTGAAGTAACATGTCTCATTTCAAAGTTCAGACATCACATTAAAGTGTCACATATTTCAGTATGCAAAGGGTCAATATACAGACACAACACAGACAAATATAAAAAAGTTATCAAGTATAGGCAAAGTACACTATTCCTACCTAATGTTATATAAAAAAAAGCAATTTTGCTGAACCAAGTTTAAAACCATACATTTTACCCCATTTAAGTTCAGAAACAAGGTCATTGAATCACAATTCACATTGCAAATTGTTATGCTAATTTTTGAATCATGATTCATAAATCGTGCAAGTGAAGAGAGTAGATTCACAAAAGTCACTGAAAGCACCAGTGAGGAGAGTACACTATACAGTTTTTAGCCCCATGAAAAGCAAGAGACCGAGGAGGACATTGGAGAAAATGGTCAGCAGGGATCTCATGGTAAACAATATTATAAAAGATTTATTTAAAACAAACAGAATGGCATTTTGTAATCCAAGTAGCCAACCTCACCTGGTGAAATATGTTTTTATTGTTATTTATTTGATTGATTCATAAACTGTATGAAATTGTAAAGTTTGGTGACATAACAAAGAATAACTAGAAATACATCATTCAAATAATGGGTAGTCCTAAATACAATAATTTTAAACTAAAAAGGGACCTAAAGTCCCACACAACAGAATCACGAGCTATAGCTGAGTGTTTGAAACCTATATTTTACAAGACTTAAAGCAGTAAGGGTACAGCCAAATACGATAGATATAATGAGTGAGTCACAATGCAGAACCCTTGTTTTAGAAGAATGAAACTAAAATATCAGATTAATTAAAAAGGATGTGTTTAGTAGTACTCCTTTAGTTTCTTTTCTTTTGTATTGGTGATATGGAACTGCATTAATTCATCCATGTATTGTAATTGATAATATTCTTAGTCATCCCCCAGCTTCATCTCTTTATGCCAATAGCCAAATCATATCAAAGTCATACAATTGTGATTCAAATTGCAAATCGTAAGATTCTAATACTATGTTCAAAAATATATATTTTACGCCCCTTGAAGATTCAAAAACGATGAAATCATAAATACTTGGGTTTCAACTGACAATAGAGGCCATCTAATATATTTTTCACTGTTACATTCACCAAAAAACTGCCAATAGTGTACACATACTTTCCCTGTTTCTGATTTCTCAAGTATCGAGAAAAGCATATCACTAGTAAATTTTAGTGAAGCAGAAAGATCCAAAAAGATTGACCAATTTCACATTTGTGAAAAATAGCATGGAAATCACAATCTGATTTGAACGAGTACTAAAATTCATGCCCGTTAACCATAGAGAAAATACACAGCATGACAGTATGCGGTGTGCCAATAAGTACTAATATGACCCGCGGACTAATATGACCCGCGGACTTACCTCTGGTTCTCAATTATAGGTACACGCGCAAGAACAAATTCACAGAACAACTCCAATATTTCATATGCAGCCCATATATTTTGTTCTCGTATAATATGCTCCACCTATTTAAATCAGCACATTTTACAAAAGGCATGTCACAACACAGGGAGAAAAGATCCAGACAGAAACTAACAACTATTAACCAACCCTTGAAGGATTACCCGGATTCTAGCAATTGCCTCTTGGCCAGCCTGCAAGAATTGGCTTATCTCCTTGCACATTTGTTTCAGTTGCACATCTCTTTTGTTCTGTAGCAGCTTAATGCGTGAAATTGCGAGGTTGAGGCATGTTTTGCTACAAGATGAAAAAACAAGGAAAAGCCGAATGGTCACTGGTGTACTTCGCAATAGATAGATAGTTCAGAGAACAACCAATTGAACATTCATCAAAATCCAAAGTGCAAAGTAACCTTTCGAACAATCACAATCGCACGAAGGACAGTCTTAGATACATGCATCAACCAAGGATCCATGCTCTTTTATCAGAATAGTTCAGTTTCCCCCAACAACCCAAAATCTGGCTATACACATTGAATATACCTCACTATCTTACATTACATGTTTCAAGAAAGTAAACAAACCCTAAGGAGTCAAAACTGAAATTGAATTTGACACAATAAACACTTCAATTACAATTTGAGCAAGCGTATGAAAAGAAAAAAAGAAATTGACCGAGACTGAATTGAGAAACGTAACATCCAGAGACACAGAAACACCCAAAACCTAAATCATGTATAGTTATGAGAATCAGAAAAGTTAAATCTTATAAGCAATGGGAAATCACCATCGAGTTCCAAAAACGCCTCTGTTGAAAAGCTGGTTAAGAAGTGACATGGTGCCTGTTTCTTAGACGCCACTGCAAGTGCGAGGGTGAGACCAAAGAAAACAGAAGATGTCTCTGCCCTTCATATATGTTTCTCGTCTCATCCATACTATTATTGCATCGGTTTCTTCTCATCTTTTGTTTAAGGTTGAAAGATAATAATTATTATTCATTTTAATAAAATATTCATATAATTTTCTATTCTATTTTTTATTTCTAATAATATATACATAAACTTAAAAGTTAGATAAAAGATAAAATTATAAATAATGTAAAATTTAAAAAAAATATACTTAAATTAAAATAAAAGTATTTAAAAGTTCTATTCTTAAATTATCTCGTATTATTTATGAATGTTATAAAAACTGAACCATTAATGATACAGCAAATGTTAATTTGCACAAAACCATTGTTTAGTAATATCCATCCGCAAGAATTTTGTATTCCATCATATTTTTTTTTTCTTCTTCAAGAAAAATTTATTTAAAAAATTCTTCCATATAACATGTCTTGTGCTATCTATTTTTGTACACACACTACTTATTTATTTTCATTCTTTTCAAATAAATATTAAAGATTAATTAAATTTTATATTTTCAATAAATTTAAATACTTTTAATGAAATTTTTATTAAAAAATTATCTATTTCAATATTTTAATTAAGTTCCTGCAGTTAATTCTGTGATTAAAGACGTGACATTTTTTTCTTGTCATCAATCTACAAAATGTCATATTAAAAATGTCACATCTTTTAATAATTTGACTAAATATTTAATAGAAACGTAATTAAAAATATTCCAATTTATTAGGAACATTAATATTAATTAAGCATAAATACTAATTTAATAAATTAAAAATATATATATCATGACAAAATATGTAATTTAAGTAGGTGTTAAGAAAATAGTTTATTGGATGAACTCCACAATAAAGATTTCCACATTAGAATAATAGAAAAAAAAATTATATATAAAAATTAGCTTAAATATAAATTAATTTATAAAAGTGTTTTTCGAAGACTGTTTCTAATTTAAATATTATGATATGAAGATTAATTCCTTTTTTCTTTTTTTTTTGAGAAGAAATTTATTCAAACATGTTTTAATATATTATTAATTTTTCGTTTTATTTTCTATTTATCAATTAATTACTAGAAGAATAGATATTTTACTGGTCTGATTCCGCAAATGACTTTATAATTCTTGTTTGTTGGGTTTTTCTCGATTTTTATTTATCTCCACAATCTCTCAATTCTTTTTTTTTTAAGGAAAACTTTATTAAAGATGGCAACTCAATTCTCCTCTGGAGATTAATCGTCAACAAAATAGATAGGTATTCCATATTAACAGTGTAAAAAGAAAATCACACTGTATTCACAAATAATCTCACAAACAACTCTCTAGAAAGGGAATAATGTATTACACCTGGTTTGAAGAGCCAATGAGCGAACTATAACATTAAATTCATAAATGAGCCTCTGATGAGGTAGAAAGCCTAATTGACATGTACATATAGCTACCATAATAAGAAGCAACAGAGGTGCCATTCCTGTGAGATAAATTTTGTGAAGGTTACATTTTCACTAAGATAAAAAATATGACTAAAATATGAAGTATAACCCTCATTCAAGTTAGCACCTAGAATCAAGCCATGAGATAATGTCATTATGGACAGCAAAAATTCTGTCATCAGGTTCCCCTTCCAAGATGCCGTGGTAACCTCCTTCATAGATCTTCAGTGTCTTATCCTTGCTAGAAGCTTTCTCATAAAGAAATTCACTCACTAATGGATCTGTCACCTTATCTGCTGCTCCATGAAGAATCAATAAGGGAGCTGAAACCTGCATTACTCTCAATACATATAAATGTTCTCTCAATTTATATTTATATGACAGTTACTGCATGCAAAAATCACAGATAACCAGAGGAGAAAAAGCAAAAACTAACCACCTTGTGTAATTGTGACTCGATTTCTTGAGTGGCACTTAGAAGCTCCATGCCAGTTTTCAATCGTGTTGGATCATCATAAGAAATAACATTGTAACCTGCCTATAAAGGAAAGAATAAAGTCCTATAATTAGTTTGTACAGTTGTGCAAACTTTCAGGGACTAGTTCTGCATCAAGTTTTTTCAAAGTTCACAACAATCAATGATAGAAGATACTGTGGATCAGTTCATGCACTTGAAATCACTATATAAGAATTAAGGCAAGGGTGCATGGAACATTTAAGGGTTCACAAAATTACCAACCACTTTTCTCTTGCGAGGTTCTCGGAAAGTTAGCTCAGATATATCTTTGTGCGGGAACAGCTTTGCCTTTGGCATCACTTTAGACAGAATGCTTAATACCTTCAAAACTGCACTTGACGGTAGCATACCCTCTGCGATCTTGGCACCAAAACAAGAATAAATCAGGGTTTATCAGATACATATTCGAATATTCCCAAGAAAGGCTATTCTTCAGATGATTTTGGAATCCTATGAATAAAACAGTTCAATGCTCTAAAACTAGAGAATTCATAATATGACAAAGACATGAAAATTATAATAATGAAGTCAGTGACATCAACTGCAACACAGAGGAATGTGCTTACTTTACACATTGGTGCAACAAGGATTACTCCATCCCAAGTGTTTGGTTCCTTCAAATGTACCTTAAGAGCAATTGCTCCACCCATAGACTGCCCCATAATATATCGAGGCAACCCACTCACCTCAGGTCTATCTGTCAATTGAAATATAATGCATGCATTTTCCCATATGAAAGATTACAAATTACTATAGTGATTAATATGACATCATGGATGCAAAAAATCTTACCTTTGATTTTTGAATAATGTTCTATAACGTCATCAACCAAATCATCAAAATCTGGTATATAACCGTGTAATCCATCAGATAGACCAAAACCTGGATAATCCATAGCATAAACACCATACCCAGAAGCAGCTATTCTTTTGGCAATACCTGAATAAAAATTCAAATGCTCCCTCTGTTCAATTTGGCAAGTTTTTAGCTTTGATAAAAAATTGATTGTACAACATACTACAGAGGGCAAATTAGCTACTTGTCTAAATGAAATTAGGGTCAATTGTATGCTTTACCACTCTAACTCACGACTTTTCTATTTTGTTTCCCGTTTTTAATAAGAAGTTGTAATTTAGTCCTCGTGAATATTTTTCTTCCCTGTACAGTCTCTGTTAATATTTTGTTTAATTTGTCTATTTAAAGGGCTCAATGCAAAACTCATAAATTTTAACAGGACAAAATCTAGAAGTAAAACAGACACTCAACTACAGTACAAGTGTACAAGAACAACAACAAAAGCTTTACTCACTTCTCCCACCAGATGAGACGAGTTACATTGATCATAATACATCACTTGCCTCAACTAAAGACTAAAACTCATAGTATTAAATGAGAAACTAAATGACAATTATTTTATCATTACACTGAATAAAAACATATCTTAGGGTTTAAGGCATGCAATTATGACAAACCACCTTCAAAGAAAAAAGTGCAAGTGCTGCCATATCCATGACAGAAACACAAAGCAGCCTTGAGTGGAACGCCAGATTCAGGTAACCAGCTTTTGCAGAAAATTTCCAATCCCCTTGAGTTCCTTTCGTACCACTAATAAACAAGCAACCAAATTTATCATATTTTTCACCAAACGAACAAAAGAACATAGAGATTGTTTGCCAAAAACAGAAAAAGCTTACTTCCTCGGTTCTGATCCCTGCAGGAGCAGCCTAATTTGCCAACCCAAGATAAACAGGGGAAGAGATTGACACATCAAAATGAATGAGTGATTCTTTAACAAGGCAAAAATCTGAAAGATGAAACCGCAGAAACCAAAGCTTTATTGCAAAGGTGACAAATTGGTAAGTAAGAACTAACCTTGAACAAGAAATGGTCCAGCTTCTGCTGCACCTCGGTGAAAGCTGAACGAACCCGTCTCCGCGAGGGCGCGAAGTCAAGGTTCAGAGAGGCGATGGCGGTCAACTCTTCGCTCACACCTTCGATGCTTGACTTTTTCTTCGCTGTTGTCACCGACAGCGTTGTGTTTGAACTGAATTTTTGTGAAATGGGTACCAAATTGTGAGGGTGCTGTGTTGAAGAGATGGGTGCCCGTGGGAAGAGGGAGAAGCCGTGTGATCGAAATCGGAGTGCCTCGGACATCTCCATGATTTCTTGCTTAGTGCGATATGCCAAGACGACAAAAGTGTTTTTAATCAGCGTTGACTTCAAAGTTTTACTACTTTTAATTAGAAAAAATATGCCTTTTCCATAAAAATACGTTCGAATAATTTCTTTTAGAGAAAAATAATGGTTAATTTATGTATAAGTTAATTTCTCTAACACTTGTTTGTGATTTTTTCTTAAAATTTATTTTTTTACTTAAGTATCTTTTTCATCAAGAAATGTTTGTATTGAATTTATTCAAAGTAAGAAACTCTGTAAAATCATTTGGAATGATTTAATTTAAACTAACTTAAATATATTTTTAACTAAATTTAATCATTTAAATTATTTTGGAATGATTTAATTTAAACGAGCTAAAATATATTTTTATTGTATTCAGATGTAATTAACAAAATACAAATTTTTAAGATCAAAGTTACTACCAATTCTATTTTCAAAGTTTACAATTCATTGCACACTTTTTAACATAAAAAAAAAAGAATATTCGAGAAATAAAATGTCAAATATTATAGCATACATAAATTAATAAATTTTAATAAGAAAGTAAATATGATGGATTTAATTCTCAATTATTCATTTTAAAATGTTTATGGTTTTATATATAAATCATAATTTTGTTTTAAGATTTTTGACTGAAATTAATGTTCATCCTTTAAATGGATTAGTTCAAATAGCTGAAAATGTCTCAATGAATTTTTCAAAAGACTCGTTAGTAAATTTTTTTAAAAAAAAAAAACGAGTGACATATGTTAACAATAATTTCTTTTTTGAAAAAAGATAATACTTAAAAAAAAAATTGTATTAAGATGAAGGACATAATGATTATACAATAATTTACTAGTTTGGATTTAAATCTTATTTTTTTTATGTTCAAATCAAATTGATAAAAGAAGTAACACTGGAAAAAAGTTATTACTGATATATTTATTAACAGTCAATTTTTTTAATTATTTTAATAGTTTTAAATTTAGTTATGTTTGTTTAAGTGTTTTTTTTTTACTTAACTTCTGCTTGAGGAAGAGCTGACTGAGCCTATCTATATAGCTTCTACACCTTGACTAACCATGTTACCGACTAAACCATGTTACCGTGTTCATATCATATTCAAAAGTTAAAAAAAATAATCATATGCATTCTTCATTCCTAACTTCGTTCACAAAAAAACATTTCTCATTTCTTCATTATTCATCCATATGTTAAAATTTAATTTCCCATTCTCGAATTTTTTTTTCATTCCTAAAGGTTTGATAACTTTTAGTTTATTGATTTTTAGCCTTTTACACTAAAACTCCTATTAACTATTTGTGAGATATAAATTTCCGGTAAAATTTGAGGCAGAGTTGACCGAGTGTATGTTTGATTTTGTATTAAATTGAAGTAAAATCGATTAGAATTGATATTTTAATATAGAATCGATACGTGTTTAATTTTTAAAATTAATTAAGATAAAAAAATTATGTTAAATGAAAAACAATTAATTTTTAATTTTTGTTAGAGAATTAATTTATCCGGAATCAATTATTCAACCTGAATCAAACACACAGAAAAATATCAAAGAGTTCCGTTTCTTGATTTACATTTCATAGTATAATAGGTAATTAAACACTTATTCATAAAACACTAATGAATGATTATGTAAAGTCATTAAAATTATGTAGTTTTACTTGTTCTGATTAAAGTTTGATGTCTTCCCCTAAAATGAAAAATTCAAAATTCAAAATTTTAAACGTTGTATATGACTCTTCTTTTCTCATTAATTTTTGCATCAAATAGAGTTATTTTTTCCTTGACTTCATTATTGATAGCTGATAACCATTAGCAAATTTAAAACTATGCAATCATTGACTTATTGAGAAACAACTTCACAATTATGAGTGATTATCACAATTATGATCGTGTTTTGATGTGAGAAATTAATGTTACACTTTATGTATTATCAGTAATATGTCGGTTGTTTTACTGTGAAAGTTTCTGTTGTGATTACGGGAATGAAATGACCAAGGGAACAAGTCAAAGGTGTGTGTGACAAGAGAGGGGTGTGTATATTTTTCTCCTACTCTTTTGTTTCATCCATTTTTTTACCACAATTTTATATCCCACCACACTGATCACAAAAGTATATGTATTGTTTGCACCATCTCCCAGTAATATTAACTTTTTATTCTCTTTCTTATATCTACTAATACAACAGCAATCGAAGATAAGTGTAATCATCTCAAGTTAAATAGAACCATTTACAATTAATTAAAAAAACAAATTTATTTGTAAAAACTAGGAAAAATTACACTTATATTAATAATGTTAAAATATAATGTGAAAAGGCGTTTCCATCTTCTTAAGGTATTATTCCTTATGATTTTGTTCTAATAAAGAAATTCAATTGACAAAACTAAGTGTACTGAAGATACTTTGTATTTAACATATATTTAGTCGTTTAATAGACAACTACCTATAGGAAAAGCAACCTCACTTATTTATTTCTTTAACTTATGGTTGTATATAGTTATTAGAGTTTTCATTAATTTTGATAGAATTGCTCAAATGATCCAAATTGTTTTAAGGGTTAAATATGTTTTTTTTCTTAAGTTTAAGTGAATTTTGAAATTAATTCCTTTTCAAAACGTTATACTAATTTAGTCATTTATTTTTATAAATGTGTGTATTAAATCCTTTTTATCAAATTTTATTAAATTTATTTGACGTTTTAAACATATTTTATGATAATATTTGAATTAACATTAAAATAAAAAATTATATTAAACGGTATAAAAATAAACATTTATTATGTTTTTCTTTTCTTTCATTTTTTTTCTTCAGATGAACACTTGCTATAGTTTACCCATTTCTTTATCTGTTTGTTTGGATACTGTAGTAACATATATGGATGGAATAACAAATACCCAAATTCACTATGAATGATTTACGAGGAAAATTTTCAAAGTTGAAAGTAGTTAAAACAATCTTAATTTATTATATCTTTTAATTTTGTGTTGTTCTATATTACCATTAATTTTTAAAATTGTTTATAATTTTGTTCATTTCAATATTTATTTTGTATTGACATTTAGTCCAAACTAGTCCTAAAAATAAATTTAATAAAAATTGATCCTCTCATGGTCACTTTAATGAGCCTCTTCCCCGTACGTCGGTTCACCAACTCATATGGTTGTTCATTAATTATGAATTATTGAATAATAGTGTCTGCTAATCCCTTTGTTTTTGTGTTGAATATTGTTTAATAAAGTCTAAACTATATCCTTTAATGCTACTTATTAGCTTATTGGGCCGACGAGGTTTATGTCCGCACCATCCAATAAATATGTTTCAACATGAATCAATTCACCAATAAATGCTACCAACCAATGTCTATTGGGCCATCTCAGTTAAACACTACTCTTATTCATTCTTATCTAATCAACTTTGGCATCTGTTTTAGATATTTTGAACCTATCACATACGACTGAATAGACATCACGCATAGCAACTTTTTTTTTTCATCAAAAAAGCTTCCAATAATATTTTTTTTATCATTATATATTATTTTAACTTTTGTTTTAATTTATTTAACTTTGTGTTGATGTTATCACACTGATTAACAATTAAAAATAAAAATAAAATAAATCTACAATACATATTTTATTATTATATATCATTTGTCAAATCATTGATGTTTAGTTCTAAGTTCGAAATATATATACAATTATTAAAATTATTTTGAAATAAAACAAATTTATAGTGCAAAGTTTCACATTATTGATTAGTTTTATATAACTAAATTAAATTTTAAATTTATTTTTGATACTTTTATTTAGTTTCACCAGCAAATCAACATTTTTACCTTAAAATAGTCGTTTTAATATAATGTTTGCCGTGTTTCAATTAATTATGTTACTGTAATATATTATTATTTAAATAATGTATAATAGTTTATAGTGATTATAATGATTACTTTTAACAATTTGTTTTTGTATGGATGTATTATTCACACAAAAATGGAATGTGATGATTAGACTGTGAAACGTATTTTTTTGAAAGTGATCTAAGATAATGGAAGGAGATGATTAAAAAAATTAACTGAAAATTCAATTACATTATTTATAGTGAAATTCAAAGAGTAACATGATCAAATTTACAATTACCAAATTACCATTTTATTATTTAATTTTTACCGCATGTGGTTTAGCGTTAAAATATACACTTAGTTTTAATTCACTTATCTAATTTTATGTTCACTGTATTTTGTCCAAAGACAATGTCTCTGAAATTATTACAGTGATTTCACTTCTATTTATTCTTTTGATTATGGAAAAACAAAATAATTAAAATTAATAATGTAAATAATAATTTATTAAGATTATAATAATAAAATTATTACTTTTAAAATTACTATTAAAAAGAAAAATAAACTTCATTTGAATAAATTATCTTTTATCTTATATATTAAATTTATTTTCATTTTAAATTATTTATATATAATTTTATATTGCTGTAACAATAGAGACGTTTTTCATTTCCGTATCATTTAATTCTTCTCTCAAAATAACAATACCTAATATATCCATTATAAAATAGTTCATTCGTGGGAAATCATTATGGATTTTGATAAAGACAATAAAAGTTAATAGAATAACGCACTTGATTCGATTTAAACTTTAAACGTTTAAATGATGAAAAATAGAATTTAAAATAAAATAAAAAATACTAAAAAGGTAAAATACTAAAAGAATATTTGAATGAAAGAAGAAACGTAATCCTGTTATGCAACACGTCTGCAATGTGCTTTAGTACGGATGTGACAGAAGGGAAGAAGTGTGAAAAAGAGGATGTTTGTGTTATCATTTTTCTTTTATCCTTATTTCCTACAATCTCTTCTTCCTAATTCAATGTTTTTATTTTGAGAATGAGAAATAATAATATTGAAATGTCCTTTATTGGTGGGTCCAACGAAATTCAGTTTCTAACATCAAATCAGTCAAATCTAATGATGAGGATTAGGGGAAGGAGCGTTTGAAAAATCAAAATGAAAAAGATACATTTAATATTGTACTTTCAAACCATACTGAGAAATTTTTTTCCTTATTTGAACCACAGGAGAATGAATGAACGAAAGAATGGGCAACGCCATCAAGAAAAAGCTGCAAAATTTAATTTGGTAAACGTCCATCCATCAACCCATTATTTACATTTTGAAACAATCCACTCTTGTACAAAAAGTCTACTTCTTCTAAACATTGAACAGTACCGTGAGCAAAAAAAATCTTATCGGACCGAATACTAAGAAAATCACAATAAATTTAAACTTCGGACTGATTTGATGAAGGATAACTTATAATTATATATAAAGTGATTTTTTCTTTTTTATTTAAATTTTTTTATTGTATTTTTATTTTTATAATATAATTATTTATTAAAATTTTAAAAATTAATAATTATTTTTACATATTTTTTATAATATTATCTACATTTTTTTATTTCTTTTTCATTTATTTCACTTTACATTTAATAAATATAAATTTATTTTATATATTAATTTTACAACATTATAAAATCATTATTTATTAATATAAGATTATACATATTGATGCGTACGTATTTAAAAAATAAATGATTTCATCAAATTTAGATAAATATTTGATTTAATCTAAATTTACATTTTTATATTTATAAATTTGTTTAAAAATTTATTTTTATATTGTTATTATATTAAAAATATAATTTATTATAATAATATTTATTATTAAAATTATACATGTTATTTTTTCAATTAAAATGTATTATCTTTATGTTATTTATTAAAAAAATCATTTATAAAATTTAATTTAATATAGATGCATAAACTGAAAAGTTCAACAAAATTATTTTATATCTATAACAATATATAAATAGATATCCTATTTTATGTTCATATTTCGTTATTCCAATTTTATCTTTGGTTGTTATTTTAAAAACTAGTTATTTTATAAATAGTTTACTTTTAACTATTAATCTAAAAAACTTTTTTTTGTCTTCAACAGTTGTTTTAAAAACTTTTCCTATGTACATATTTTATTTTTCTAATTTTACATTTAACAATTATTTTAAAAAATCATTATATATTCTTTATTGAACTGAATTGAACCGAACCAAACCAAATCAAACCAGATCGAATTGAACCGCACTGAACCGAATTGAACCGAACTATACCGAACCGGACCAGACCGAATCGAACCGCACTGAACAGAACTAAACCGAACCAAACTGGACAGAACCGAACCGCATTGAATCGAACTGAACCGAAACGAATTGAACTGAACCAAACCAAATCGAACCAGATTGAACCGAAAAAAACCGCCCTGAACCAAACCGGACTGAACCGAATTGAAACAAACCAAACTGAAACTAACCGAACCGAATTGAACTGAAATGAACTGAACATAAATACTCTTTAATTTTGCTGAATTTTAAAACACCTTAAAAAAAAGAGGGAAAAATTTAAGGAAAATTTTTACACTTTCATAATTAATTAATATAGAGGAAAAGGATAGTCGCTTTGTAATGTGCGTAAAAAATGGCACACCCAAAAGTTTTTTCAGCACCTACACCACAACCGTGATGTCTCTCTTAAACAATTGAAACATAATGTTTTTCCCCAAATTAGATATAGCAAGTGTATAAACAATAACTTAAACAAATTGTATACTTTCAATAAAAACAACATTCAAAGCACAAACTTAAGAATGTTTGTATTCACCTTTCAGGGAAATAACTATCTTATCAAAGTGGAAAACATAAAGTTCCGAAATTGGTAAAATCATAAATATTTAAGAAAAATAATATAAGATGATGAAAAAAATCAATTTTTTTACTTTAATATTTAATTTTTATTATAAATAGTTTAGTTTTTTTTTGTTACTCTAATATAATACAGATAATCATAGTTAAATTTAGTTAGACTATTTTTTTTCATTTATAACAATATATAAAGAGATACTCTCTTTTATGTTAATATTTCATTATTCTAATTTTACCCTTAATTATTATTTTAAAACTAATTATTTTATAAATATTTACTTTTAACTGTTAGCCTAAAAACCTTTTTTGTCTTCAAAAGTTGTTTTTAAAACTTCTCTTATGTACATATTTTATTTTTCTAATTTTACATTTAACAACTATTTTAAAAATTCATTATATATTTTTTATTGAGCTGAACCAAAGCGAATCGAATTGAACTGAACCGAATCTAACCACACTGAACCGAACCGAACTGAGTCGGACCAAACTGAATTGAACCGAATTAAACTAAATCTAACCAAACCGAACTAAACCGAATTGAATGGAACTTAATTGAAATACTCTTTAGTTTTGCTGAATTTTAAAACACCTTAAAAGAAGGAGGAGGAAATTTAAGGGGAAATTTTACACCTTCATAATTAATCAATATAGAGTAAAATGATAGTCGTTTTTGTAATGTGCGTAAAAAATGTCACACCCAAAAGTTTTTTTAACACCAACACCACAATCGTGAGGCCCCTCTTAAAAAAATTGAAACATAATGTTTTTCCTCAAATTAAATATAGCAAGTGTATAATCAATAACATAAACAAATTGTACACTTTTAATAAGAAAAACATTCAAAGGACAAACTTAAATTGGTTGGTATTCACCTTTCACACAATTAACTATTTTGTTAAAGTGGAAAATATAGAGTTTCAAAATTGGTAAAACTCTAAATATTTAAGAAAAATATTATAAGACGATGAAAAAAAAAAGGTGAAATGAGAATAGTGAAGCAATGAGTATAAAAAATTAGAAAAATGCAAAAGACATATAAGAGAATGATAAAATGTTAGTTATAGTTAAGGTTCAAACAAAAACATATCAGGGTGGGGTGTGAGATGTTAGAATTGTAGTCAAGGTGGTAAGGTGGGATAACGAGAGCAAGGCGATATGACCTTATATAGTACTGACGGTGATGAGAAACTCACGATCATTGTCTCAATTAAAAATTGGAGTGTGCGCGGTATTTAGGATAAGAGATCATTGAAGAAAAATGAGAAAATAAAATACATAATTCAATTAGTGAACAGTTAACCGATATTTTTTTTTTTAAAATAAACGATAAAACAATTATGTTTAATTTTTATTATTTTCTTTTACTTTAATATTTAAATTTTATTATAAATAATTTATTTTATTTTACTTTAATATTTAACTTTTTTATAACTTATATTTTTTTATTTCACATATTTTCACCGTTCAAATTGATGTTGATTTAAAAATATGAAAAAGAAAATATTCAAACACATGCATCAATTTTTTTTTCTATTAAATTATAATTTTTGTAAATTAAAATATGATTTATCTATATATTCAAGTCAGTCAAGAAAATAATTTATATACATTAAAAAATAAAATCTAAATGTTATATTATTTTAAGAGAACATCATGTATATTTTGTATTTAAATATTTTAAATACAAAATATTTAACACACAAAAACAAAATTAAGCATTTCTCTTTTATTTATATTTATATTTTTAATTTTAATTTTAATTTTATAATATAATTATTTATTAAAATTTTAAAAAATAACAATTATTTATATATTTTTTATAATATTATCTAACTTTTTTATTTTTTTATTTTATTTCACTTTATATTTAATAATTATAAATTTATTGTATATTATTAACTTTACAAATTATAAAATTACTATTTATTAATATAACATTATACATATCGATGCGTACACACAAACGGTATTTAAAAAATAAATGATTTCATCAAATTTAGATAAATATTTGATTTAATCTAAATTTACAATTTTATATTTATAAATTTGTTCAAAATTTTATTTTTTATATTGTTATTATATTAAAATTATAATATATTATAATAATTATTATTATTAAAATTACACATATTATTTTTTCAATTAAAATGTATTATCTTTATGTTATTTATTAAAAAAAATCATATATAAAATTAATTTATTATAGATGCGTAAACTGAAAAGTTCAACGAAATTATTTTATACTCTGAATAATGCAAATCTAATTAACTGGATAAATTGAATGATCAAATACAAATTTTAAAATATTAAATTCAAATAATACTAAATTAGTTCGGTTGAATTCGATCATTCTTCATTCCTAGTAAATAGTATTAACACAATTTCACACTTTTTACTCAGATAATGATTTTTAAATAAAATAAAAATAGAAAAAAATATTTATTTGAAGAAAAAATAGAAAAACTACATAAGATTTTGTGTTTTTTATTAATCTGTTATCCGTTCTTGTTCTTGAGCTATATTTTCAAACTAGATATGCACTCTTTGAAATGTTTTAAAACATATCATTTTTTTAATATATCGAAATCAATTTTTTTGAATGGTCAATAGATAATTTGAAGTCATTGTATTCAGATGCATGATTTACATCCTCTTCTTGTATTAAAAACCAGGCACAAACTAAAGAAAACAAAGAAAGTATGAAAAAGTAGCAGATGAGAAAAATACACAAGAGATTCTCTTCTGTGCTGTAACTGGTGTTCTTATTAGTTACTATAATAACTTAATATTATATTAATTGCTATAACTCTACCTCTAAAGAAACATATTGAAATGACGGAAAAATAAAAAATCCTAATCATGGCATCTATACAATATAATATGGATAGGACATCCTAGATAACGACCAATCGAGCTGTGACTAGACGCAAACTAATCGGTCATTTATCTAATCGGCAAATATACCGTAAAGATGCATTAGTTTAAACAGCTTGGTAATTAATTAAGTTATTTATATAGTTTGACGAGCATATTATCTTAACTTAGAAAAAAAATTGGAAAAATAAATAAAAAAATATTTTTTAAGTGGACATTTGATCTAGTCCTTAAAAATATTTGTAATTGTAGATTCAATTAAAAAATTCGCAACATAAAATTAAAAAGTTATAACGTGAAAATAATTTAATTAAAAAAATATTTAAAATCAATAACTCGAATCGTAAACATCAATAAGAAAGAAGAATTAAACAAATCTTTTAATAAATATATACAAACTCAAAATGTAATGTTCAGTAAGAAAATAAGGGTTAAATATGTTTTTATCCTTTAACTTTTAATAAATTTTGGAATTAGTCCATTTCGAAATTTTGAACCAATTTATTCCTCATATTTCGAAATATGTGGATTTAGTTCTTTTAATCAAATTTCATTAAGTTTATTTGACATTTCAAACGCGTTTCATAATAATATTTGACTTAGCATTAAAGAAAAAATATGTCAAACAATATAAACAACTCAAATGCAATCCTGAAATACGTACGAAATATCAAATAATTTTTTGGTTGTTGCAGATACAGAAGGAGACAACAGAAGAAACACTTATGCAGTTGTTTTTTTCTTTCTAAAATTAGAAATAAGAAAGAAAACTTATGATAAAATAGAGCAACAATTCTTCTAAAAGTTCCAGATGTATATTTTTTACTAGGTTCTTAATTGATTACATAACATGGATGACATTTTCTTTTTTGTATTATATAATTGATAATTTATTAAAAACATCATATTTTCATCATATATATTATTGAATAGCACTTGTTGTTGATTGCCATTAAAAGAAAATACATTTAAAATACCCCATCCAAAAAAATTACAGTTAAATAATCTTGTGGGTTGCACAGATAAAAAAACTAATAAAAATACAATAGAAGAGTCTTTTTATATTTATATATATTAAAGCATTAATTAAAGAATTAGGTGATAAGTTGATAAGCATTGAATTTTATTTTGAACGGGTGATTAATGATAAGGCTTAAAAGCTTAATTAAAGGATAACGGCTTTCAAACCTTTTGATTTTAATTAGTTTGGCCAATCTACTACTAACCTTTTTCTTTTTAATCATCTTGCGTTGGTGGTGAATTCGAGCTTCTACCTACCACTTTTTCTACACGTGAAAAACATTACTCAGCCTCAAATCTATATTACTTTTGCGAAGGTTTTTAATTTTAACAAGAAAAGGTGAAAATGTTTTTACAGTTATTATAATTGTTCTGAGCTTAAATTTATTGAGACAATATCAAGTGAATATTCCATTCAAGGTATTATATGTTTATGAACATGAAACTCGACTTAAGTTTTATTTTCGAAAGACTTCACAGAATATTAGGAAAGGAAAATTCATTTAAATTATCATTAATTTCGAGCCTTAAATAATGTAAAATTATCAAATGTACCACAACAAATCTCAATTTATGTATAAGAAAAATGAGAAATCTCAACTTTGAAAGAACTTAATATATAAATAAAAGTATTTCTTTATATGTAGCTCATTTGATATTTGTGCATAGTTATATTGACAACTCTGAAGATTGGCCACCGAATATGAGATTTATCTTTTTTTCATTTCAACACTGAATCTATTTAAATATATAAAAAAAAATTGTTAGAAATTTAAGTGAGTTTAAGTCTAATATTGACTAGAAATGAGAAAGTAAAATACTATATAAGGATAAAGACCTATAAACCAATTGTCTTGAGATTTTGGGTTGAGAGTGGTGTCCATGCCTTATGTGTTTGGGCTCAAGTCTCATTGATATTGTTTATCCCTAGTGAATCTCTCTTTATAAAACCTAACAAGTGGTATTGAACCGATGGTTAAAACCAACTAGAAATAAGAAAGTAGAACATTATATAAAAATAAAGATTTATAAATTCATTACCTTAAAATTTTAGGTTAAGAATAATATCAATGTCTTATGTGATTGAACTCAAATCTCATTAATATTTGTTTTCCCAGTAATTTTTTCTTTATAAAACCTAACAATATTGCACCAAAATAATTAAAATGTTTGGCTCGTTACTTTCAAAAAAGTATCAGAAAAATCATCTTTGAACTTTCATCAAATTAATTTAAACGCTGGTAATGATTGCACACATGATTATATTCAACTTTTAACATCCAGAAATCACAATCACTATCTTTAGCTTGACTAACTTTATTTTCTCTTTAGCCGTATCTTGAATGAGAATTTGTTAATGGTTGAAACTTAACAAATCTTTGTTGACTTGGCACTTGCTTTCCAGCTTTAAATTAAGAAGCGTTTATTTTTCTGAAAAGTATTTTGATTAGCCTTAAGTAATGTTCCGATGAGTTAACTTACAGAATCTAAAGCTAATCCAAAGGTTGACTAAAGAAGTTAAATCAACAGAAAGTGGGACATGGATGAAGGTTCGTAGCATGCTTGATCATTAGTAGAGTCTTCCGTGAAGAAGTGCAAAGCTATAACTATAGCTTCGTGTTATGGAAAATTTAGCGTCAATAACATTTTACGAAGATAATTTTAGAAACAGTTATGATGCAGGAATAAAATAATTATAAACGAATAATTTTATATTTAAAAAGAAAAAAATTTAATAAAAAATAATGTGGAATAAATATAAAAAATTTTGGAATTTCAAAATATGATTGTCTATAATTTTACTTGGGAGAGGGGAGAGGATAACGGTGAGCCACGTAGAAAGTGTGGGCGTAATGGATTAATGTGCAGATCCTTTTAACGATCCGAATTATGTCAAGGGCCCCAACATAGAAAAGCAGAGGTATGAAGGTTGATATTGTGCATAAATATTGAGACTTATTAGGGTTTGCTTTCAGCTTTTGAGATATGTGAAGATGGCAATTATTATTAGTTCCTACTATCATTTCACATCACTTTACGTTCGTCACATCAATCTATGGCGGGCTGTTAGCTATCTAATCCTTACATATCAACCATATACCTTCTTTTTTTTCCTCCACTCGCCCACACCATTCATACTGCATCTCACTCAAATTCCCCAATGCTTTGTTCGGGACATGAAAATTCAACACTTCATGCTATGAATTTTTATGATGGAAATGAGAAAGTAATTTCGAGAAGACGAAATGAAGTTGGGGTTAATTAGATTACATAAAATATGGGTCATATCCGATAAAGACTTAAGTGAATGACTTTTCGAATGTATAACATGTAGAACCCTGAAATTGTTCTTACATTAGGTACTAGTGTTCTGATTTCAAGTTTTTTGAATAACATTATTTAGGGTAAATTATTATGTTTTTGAGGTATTATTTGTTTAGAACGAGGTTTTGTCACGGTTTTATTTTTAAAAGATGTTTCAAATGATGAAGGAGAAAAAAATATTTAAACCGTCTTAGGTTTGAACTTTCAAATGAAATGAGACTATTGGATGCGACAAGAAACTAAATTAGTCAATAACTGAGTAGAAACTAATTTAAAAATCAATTTCTTTGGTAACAAAAATCTTGATAGCAAATGTTTATTGACCAATCTCCTTTAATTCCATTTTCATTTTTTTTAATTATCTAGATCGATAATTATTAATTGTTAGTTTTTAGCGGAGAGAATTGAACCCTCCACAGATGGCGGAACATCAATATGACATAGGGGAGCCATGGCTCCCCCAAAAATTTTTAATTTTTAATTTTTAAATATTTTTATGTTTTTTAAAATTATATTATATGTTATTATATTATTTATAATAAATTTAAAACAATTTCTCATCATTTTATTTATATATATTGATTATTCATATATTTCTATTGTTTACAAAATAAAATAAAAATTAATTTGATAGATATTGGTTAAAAAAAATTAGGATTTTGTCCCTAACTATAAGGTTTTTTGTCAATAAGAAAGAAGATGAAAAGGTAAATCTGGATATAGAAATTGGAAACTAAAGAGGTTAAGAATGCATCATCACAATATCTCTCATGAATAATCAAGATTAATATTATATTATAATTTATGTGGGTTAGATTTATGATTTTCTTATTTTCTCATTTAAGTTTTTTCCAAAATAGTATGAACCCTAATTTTGATTTTGGAATTCTTTTATGAAATTGATATGAACCATAATTATATTTCTCCCCAAATTAATATAACCCTAAATAATGAAATTTAGGAATTTTATTAAATTATGAAATCTACGAATTTTGTGTTTTTTGTTACATATGGTAAAATTTGTAAAATTTTATAGATGTATTTTGGACTACGTTACAAATTTCATTGCACATAATTTAGGGATGTCAACAGGGGTAGGGTATGAGTAGTAGCTCCCTCGTACCTTACCCGTACTCATATTCGTCGGCTATCCGTTATGCGAGTGAGTATCTGCATAATTTTTTAATATCCACAGGTACCCACGGGTGTTTCCAAAAAAATAAAAATAAATATTTAACAACATATTTTAATCGTAAATTCAAATAAAATACAATACATAACATTCATAAATTTTAAACAAAGTCTAAATAACCCATTTAAATCGTGTTAAATGACATTTTACAAAGAAATGATTTTTTTTTAAATTAATTGATAAAAAATAACTCATTCAAAATCAATATGTTAATATTTTAATAATGTTTTTTTTTAAATTTAAATTAAAGTATAGCAGGTACGGGTATCCACATGTACAGATACTATGATACCCGTATACAACTGGTTAACATGCGGGTATTGAAAATACATGTACCTATTATCCACGGGTATCTATTTAAAATAAAATATTCATTTCCTACCCGTCGAGGGTATGAATTTTTTTGACATCTCTCTATACATAATGAATAACCTTGAATTGGAAAATCCATCATGTATGAGTTTAATGAATTAGAAAGATCAGGAATCAAAAAGTATATGAATTACTCTATAAAAATAGTTTAAATTGAGAAAATAATTTTTTTTTATTTAATAAGAAATAATTTATATATATATATATATATATATATATATATATATATATATATATATATATATATATATATATATATATATATATATATATATATATATATATATATATATATATAAAATTTGGTATCCCTAAATATTTTGTCCAAGTTCTGCAACTGTCCTCTACAACCTCTCCCCCATTTAAATTCTATCAAATTAACTTTATTTCTCTAAATTGTTAGTAAGAGAAGTCAAATCCATTGCATTCCCATCTCTTCTCACCTTAATATCTCTCTTTATAATCAAAATATAAATTCATTTTTTTAATTAACCGAACATAAAAACACAACCAAAACAATTCATATACAATTAATTCGATCAATTAAATGATGAAATATAAAAATTAACATGTTAAATTTAAATTATACCGTATTTGTCAGGTTGAGTCTGAACTTCAAACCTAATACTTTCTCATTAACAGGCTATATTAAATTTGTAAACAACTAATTTTGATAAATTATATCGTCAAATAATCACATTTAAACATCATTCAAATGATACATCAAACATTTAAAATATTTTAATATTGTAAAAAGATAGAAAAAAAAAACACTATATTCACATCGAAGACAAGACATGGAATTTTTCTTCTTTTGGTTCAAACCATTTGACTATTTACTAACATGCGCGAAAGGTCACATGCAGAAGCTATAAAGTAAAAGAATAATTCTCCTTTTATTTTCTTGACCGAACATCGATTTATATCAACATCTTTTCTATTTAAAAATTATACTGTAATTTTCTATTATATATATATATATATATATATATATATTAGTTTGATTATATAACTTTTTAATCAATTTTATGAATATATTTGTTTATAGTAACGAACAATTACCAAAATACTTTGATCATTAATAGAAAATAACATTAAGATGGAAGTTTCCATATATAGTGTTAGATTTTAGATAAACTTTACAACAATAAAACTTTATTACAATAATAAAATTTCATCAAAAATAAAATAATAATATTTGTGATGAAATTTGTTAATTCATCAAGAATTTTGAAAATAAATTCACACAAAAATATTAATTATATTATATAAAAAGACCTTAATTTTAATATGGTTTCTACTTATCAACACACAAAAATGTCATGCTAAATATTAAATTATCCAACACTAAACATAATATTGTTCCGCATAACCATAGACAGTTTGAGTATAACATGAAATTGTCCAACACCAAAGATACTTTCAAACCTTAAATATGTATAAACGTATAAGAACACACAACATTTAATGTATAAGTTAAGTTTCAGGAATACATCCAAAGTCATCGAGTTCTAATAATTTGAAGAGTCTTGTCCAAAATATTATCAAATCGCGTCAGCATATATCATGTCTATTCTATGTGGATGCATGCGCATGACATTCAAATATACCTTAACATATCATTCCGTTCATCATTATTTGTTGCTGATTTATGATTTTTAATGTTGTTTCATATAGTTGCCACTCATACCTCATACCTTTTATAATATCATTACTACACTTGGTTTGAAAAAGAAGGTGAAGGGTATAAGAGTATTTTTCTTATGAAAATTGTACAATTACTTTCTACTATTATTGGGATGGATAATTTGTTTAAAAACTTTAAGTTTTACTCACACCATTATTATTATTCTATTAAAGTGGGTTGGAGTAAACTAGTAATTAGAAGAAACATTATTTCATTTTATTTATTCTTTAAAATTATATTTTCAAACATGCTTTTACATTTATTTATTTTTTTGAAAAAACAAAAGTTAAAATATAGTCTAAAATTTAAATTAATGATATCAAATATATAATAAATTTTTATTTCACATTGCTATTTACTTTTAATATCACTGTGGTTAATATTTATCTTTTTCTCCTCTCCCAACTTCTAATATTATTCTAAGTTGTTCCATAAACTTATCTATCATCCATTTTAAAATATGCATATAGAAGCATGTTTATGAATGAGAGTGGAGGGTGGAAAGGCACGCTTGGTGTCAGAAATTAGAAGGCCAAGGCATGCATGGTGCATAATCTAGTTATAGCAGTGAAGCACACGAGACCTTGAAAAGTGAGAGTAGTGAAAACTAAAACCTGTTTGTGTTTATATATAGACACACCAATGAGAAGGTTAATGCAGAGCATAAGCCATGCCTTTGTGCCCTTGGCATAAGCGACCAAAGTGGACCATATCCCACAGCCTTCTTCACAGTTAGGGGCAGAACATCATGGCGTAGCCTCTTAGTATCCAGGGAGAGCATGCATACCACATTATTCAAAACATTAGTGTCTTCAATTACTTACTCTTATGTTTTTGGTCTGTCTTATTTTCTTCTTCTATTCCAACCATTTCAGATACTTTTCATTCAGACAACATTTCTCTTCTTCGTATGTCATGCTCGTGCTCTTTTCTTCTAATATCATCACACTTTATGATTTAAAAATATGATTTTTTTTTTTGAATCAGTTATAATAAATAAGTTACAGTACTAAGCTGTATCTATACTTCTATATTATTATGTAAAAGAAATTTTAACTTTTAAATAATGTTTTTTAAATTAATTTTACCAATTTTATTTTTAAGTGATTTCTTTTTTTTAATTTAACCGCTTTTTAAATTTAATTATTTTTTAAATTAAAATAACTACTTACAAAAATTATTTTACAAAATAAAATATTTATCTATAATAAAATTATAAATTATAAAATATAATTATATATATTATAAAAAAAGTGATTGGTAGATCACTTCATTTGAATCGGTGAAATAGATTAGACTATAATAGGATATTCAAAAAAAAATTTATGAGGATTTTTAAACTAACATGACATTTATACAAAATGAAAGATGAAAATTATTTAGAAAGTCAAATCGGATAACTTAGTATAGAGAAATTAAGATCTTTTATTTTTTGGTGTAATACTGGGCAACATGCGCCGGATTAAAATTCAAAGTTAGTGAATTTCTTAGATAGTGAACTCCAGTTATGTTTGGGTGTCAGCAGTAAATTTTCGGCCAATATTTTAGAAATGATAAAATTTTGGTTGAATTATTCTTTTGATATATTTTTTCGTTTAAAAGAGTAGTTGATTCTTTGGTGTTTTTGAGTATCAATTTAGTTTCGATATCTTTAAAATTGATGCAATTTGTATTTTTTTTTGTTAAATCTTTTGAAGCGGAGCAATGATTTTTCATCAAAATTGACCATATGATTATATCAATTACACCATCAAAGCAAAACATCCTTATTCACAACTTATATTTTAATGAAAAAACATTGGTTCGATTCAAAAAATTTAACGAAAAAGAACAAAATTGCATATTTTATAAAAAATTGAAACAAAATTGAAAATAAAAAAATTATAAGATCAACTTGATATTTTTGAATGAAAACATAAACAAAAAAAGTGATCCCAAAATTTTTATATAAACGGGTAAAAATATTGTATTTACTTTTTTTATGAAAATTAAAAAATAATAAAATTATAATTATTGTTATTATTATAATAATAAAATTAAACATTAATAATTTTTATATTTTTTCTATAATTAATTTTCATTTATAATGATTAAGTTTAAAAAATAATCAAATAAAAAAATGGTTAAATTACACAAATAATCACTTAAAATATAATATTAATAAAATAATTTTATTTAAAAGATAAAATTGAAAAATAGATGTGAAAAAAAAAACTTTTCCTTATATATAAATATAGATGTATAAAATTTAATTAGAATATTAAATATATTAAAAATATTAATTTTTGAAAAAATGTATTTGAAATTATATAAATATAAAAAAAAATTGGGAAGGTCATGGCTTCATTTGTCCATATGTAGGTATGCCGTTGGGTGCCATGTTTGATGATGTGTTGATATATTAACGGGTCTTTCGAGAGAGGATAATCGAAAAGAGTTAACACCAATGAGACATGAGCACAACCCACACATATGGGATTGACACCACTTTTAATCCAAAACCTTAAAACGATGAATTGATGGGTCTTCATCCTTATATGATGCTCAACTTTCTCATTTTTACTCAATGTGTGATTTAGACTCACACTTGAATTCCCAACAGATATATCTAGTTAGAGAGAGCCAAATGAGACTTCTCAACAAACGGGATGATATGAAGAAAATATCATATTTAGGGAAGTGAAGAAGTTAACCTTGTGGTACTCCTTGGAGGGCTATGTGATTTTATCACAAGATAGTTATAACCCTTGAGAGGTAATGGTGAGTATGACAAATGTGTGATCTCAGATTATACGCAATACATCGAGTCCTCTGAAGGTCATGTATGGTGTATGATGGTCTATGAAAGAGTCATAAACACCTTTATGATTTTTGGTTTTGAACTATGTATCTTGATGTCTAATTTTATTATGTATGATATTTTATTTTAACTATATTTTATAAATGTTAGTATGATATTAAATTTACTTTACCTTATGAATGAGTGCACAATTATGTCCTCATTTAGCCTTTAATATTGACTTCTTAATTGATTTTTTTGCTTTAAAAGATGGTTTTAATTATAATTTGTTATAATTGGGTTCATTAAGTATGAAAAACATGTTAAAAATTATTTTTTAGTTGCATAAATGTTATTTGAATATTTTGAAGTTTCTTAGTGAAATTGCAACTAACTTGAGCTTATGGTGTAAAAATAATTTGATTAAAACTTCATGATACTTTAAAGATAAATTTAAGAATAACAAATAAACAAACCACAAAAAGGTCAAGTCAATCATTGTACAAAGAAGACAAAAGAAACATAAACAAGTGAAGGAATTTTATTATACCAAGAAAAGAGAACATACAACAAAAAATGACCTTGTGATTTTCTTTATTTTTTTCAGAAAATTTTTTTGATAATTGATAAATTTTTATAATAAAAAATAATTTAAGGGAAAATATATTTTTGAATATTTTATTTAATATTTTTAAATGATAATTTATCCTATTCTTTTGTCCTTTTGTTACGAGGGTGTTATTGACATAAGGAGAAGATGATGTCAAAATTGATAATGCTGTCAAAAGATAATAAATTATCTACACAATTATAAAAATAAATATAGTGAAAGATGTCAAATATTGCTCTGTAGTCAAATTATGTTTTCGCAATGGATAAAGATAGTTTAATCCACTTTTTTTTGACCCACTTTTAACTTATATCTTCAATCATCATTAGATAATTTATTTTGATTCTTTCGAGTGATATGATGTGATGATCTAATAGTGATTAAAGTGGTGAGTTAAAAGTAGATAAAAAAAACAGATTAAAGTATCATTTTTCTTTCGCAATAAGGTGGAAGGATAAAGATTGATATGCACCGATAAATTTTCAAGTTTTAATAAGTATAAGGTTTCAATATTTTTGTTCTCATATTTGAGTGTTTCGTTTAGAAGAGATATGGTTAATAATTAATTTATATAGACTTACCTGAATTTGATTAAATTTTAAAAGAAGCTAATGAATAATTTAACTGCTTAAGTATACGGTGGTTGGAATGTTAAATAATAAAAAATGAAAATTGCTAAATATAAGTAAGTCGAGGACATTATATATAATTTTTAATATGATTGGGAATAACTACCAAGTATAATTGAGATTGATGTTCTATTAAACTATGAAATAGTGTAATTATTATTTGGAATGAATTATAACTTTTCTTTTATGAGGTAAAATGTTAATTTTTTTTTTTCCCTTTTTGCATTTGCATTCTTTGAGATTGGTGTTGAAGCAACAACTTTTATATTTTAAGTGAAAGAAAATTTATGTAACTTTTATAATTATAAAAAGATGTCACTAGTCAAATTGGGTTAGAGGTGCGCACTACACATTGACTGTTTTTTTTTTTTATAGATATCTTTTTTCATTACAATCATTTAATATATTTTTTATTATGTAGGTTCTGATTCTATTTTTTTTAAATATTATAGTGTTGTTTAATAATATTTGAATGTTTTTAATAATTAATTTTCTTCTTGATATATAAGTTAATAATTTGATTTTTATTAATATTTTTATAATATTATTTTTTAATTGTGATTTTAGGATTAAAATATTTTTAATAACATTTGAGTGATTTTGATATTTAATTATTTTAATTAACAATTTAATTTGTTTCTTTTTACCTTTATAATATTACCTCCTAATTATGATTAAGGTTTAGTGAAATAAGTTTTGTATTATTATAAATAGGTGGGTCAAATTAATTACTTTAATTTTATTCTAATAAATATATGAAACAATGTCAAGGAAACAAATATTATTAAATAAGTTAATTCACTTGACCCATCAATATATAGGTCAAATCAGAATATGAAATTTTAACTTGTCAAAAAGTAAATTAATTTGTTTTTAACTAAATATGTAATTAATAAGATTTAATGAGATTTGTATTGGATGAAATGAAAATCCTTAAAATAACTAAATTTTTGTATATATAAATATAAAATTTAATAAGATTTGTATTGGATCAAAGGAAAGTCCTTAACATGTATTAGCACTAAATTATATGATTTGTATTTTAAAAAAGTCCTTTTAGATATATATATGTTTTTTTTTTCTACCTACACTCCTTCATAAATTTAATACCACCTTCACTATTCAATGGAGAAAAAGGAGATTAAGTAATTTTTTTCACATAAAAGCATGAGCAATTCCATTATGCCCGCCCAAAATCATATGTCACATTCTTGCAATACAGGTGTAATGAATTCTTTGACCGTTCACTAAAAGAAAATAGAATTTCATGTAACATTTACTTCAAGTAAGGAATCTTATAAAGGCTCATTCTATTTTCACACACACACACTATTTAGGACGTTATGTTATGTTGTTGTCAATTGTTGTCAACAATAGAATTATCCCACTCACGTTCATACCTATTAATTCAATCAATGTAATATTATATTGTTTGAAATAACTCACAAACTTGGGAAATCATAGAAATACATACAAATAAAATAAAATTATAAAGTTAGGTCATTCATCTTTCCAAAACTTCAAACTATACCATATTATTTAAAGAAAATTATTTTAATGTGTTGGTTTTTCTGTAGATATATATACTACTACTACTACTTCATGTCTCTGTATTTAAAAAAAAAAACAATGATAGTTATATAATAAATAATGAATAATTTGTGATGTATTATTAATAGATCGGAGTTGTTTGAAAAATATCAATAAAATTATAAAGAAAAATAACAATAATATATATATATATATATATATATATATATATATATATATATATGCATAACTATTCTTTTAAATAAATAGTTTTTTGTTTATGCGACATGCTATACATTTAAATTTTTTTAATTTTAGTGCTTTTAGTCTCTTAAAATATTTTATTAATATATATTTCATATTTTGGTATAGGAATAAAAAATTTAATATATTATATTGATGTGTATGTGTTTAACTCCTATTAAAAGAAGAAAAAAGAATGATGAATTTGAGTGTGTTTATAATTAGTATAGGAATTGAGGTTGAGAGTTAATTATTTATATACAACGATTAATTTAAAGACAACATTGTATGAGAGTTACTAAGAAATTATATTTTAAATATAATAATTAAGTTTAATAATATTATTTAAAAAATTATAAGAAATTTAATTTAGCATTATAAAATTGTGTTTTTAAAGTAAGGATTGTTTTCACTTGTATATTATAATTTGATTGTCACCCGCAACAATCTCTCCCTCAGCTATTACCCGTTGCGAATTGAACTCATGACCTTGACTTTGATACCAATTGTTGGATCGAGCGCTTCCCACTTGACCAAAAGCTATAGTTATTAGTCAGGGCGCAACTCTTTCTACTTAAGAGCGTATGAGCCCAAGTGCCATGATTCGATTGTGACTCGGCCCACCTGACCTCCGTCACGGGACAATTGCTGCCACCCACAACAAATACTTAGTGTAAGAGATGCGTTGGCATAATATTGTTATGATTATTATTAATTAAGGTAATCAATTTTATCACTTGGACTTCTGAGTTGAAAAACTCTATAAATAACACTTGTATTCTTGAGGGAAAACACACATTCTCGTATACTCATCATCTCTTGTTAAAAGATCCCAACTCCCTTAATCACTTGAGTGTCAACAAGTCTTTTAACATCTGAGTTATAATTCTGTTATAGAAAAAATATGTCATAAAACTCTCCCTAGATTATATACATGGCCATCCAAAAAATGTTCACGTTTTGCAATCTTTTTTCCATCTCATACGAATGGCCTTTTAATTATCACTAATATTTAAAAAAATGCGATTTTAATTTACATCTTTTAAGATTTTGATGTTTCTATTTCGGAAAGGCTGCAATGTTAACTCCATTATTGTTTTACACAGTTTTAATTAAATATTTTGACATGGTATCTTAAAAGGAATATGTTGTGTTCATAAGTTATTGGACTAAAATTAACGAATGAGAGCGAATGAAAAATTGCACCAAAATTATGAATTTATTTGAAATGAGAAAAAACTAGAATCAATGAAAATAGGAAGGAACTAAAAGGACTTATAAGAAATTAAAATTAAAGTTGAGTGAATTAAAAATATTATAAAACCTCAAAAGGGGTTGCATAAAATTTAAATCCTTTCTTTCCTTGCTGCGGAAGACATTGGTTCACATTGAGGTTACGCGGGGTAACGTTAACAGCGCTAGCTACAAACACAGTATCTAAAATTAGAAGGCTATGTGGTGGTATAGTCCCAAAAGTTTGCAGTGTGCTTTTAAATATTTTCAATAGGGTTTTTTGTCTGAGAAATAAAATATCGAAGTTATTTATATTGGTGTTTTATTGAGAGGAATTAAAAATAAGAAAAAGGAAAAGACGGAATATATTTGTTTAGAAGAAAAACACGAAAGATAGACACAGTGGCAGTATTGTATGTAGGAGAGTTTAAATAAATAAGAGGTACCACATTTCTCCCTCCTCTCACTCTGCACAATCTTTCATTCATTCCACTTCACAACAGAGTATGAGCAGAGAGAGAGAGAGAGAGAGAGAGAGAGAGAGAGCCATTGAAACCAAACGGTGTAGTAATGCAAATGCAAGAATAAACCCTTATTCTCCTTGCATTCCCGACAAAAACTAGGATGAGTTGTAACAGTAGTAGTAACAATAATAGTAGCATTAAGTGCGCAATTCAATTTCGCATTTCGCAATGCCATTTCTGAATATTCCACACCCACGCCCTTTCTGTTTCTTTCGCTTCCCTCATTTTCCCTATTTCAATTAATATTTCAATATTTCACTTCATCTTCTTTCTCTTATGAGGCTTTCCATACTGCAACCTCAGCCGCAGCGCTGTCACCATCCCATAAAGCGGTGGCCTCGCATGGACGCCTCCTTCCACCGCCGCAAGGACAAGGTCGTTGTCATCATGGGCGCCACCGGCTCCGGCAAGTCCCGTCTCTCCATCGACCTCGCCACCCTCTTCCCCGTCTCCGAAATCATCAACTCCGACAAAATGCAAGTCTACCGCGGACTCGACATCACCACCAACAAGATCCCCCTCGCGCAGCGCCGCGACGTCCCCCACCACCTCCTCGGCGACGTCGACCCCTCCCTCCCGGAGTTCTCCCCCGTCGACTTCCGTCGCCGCGCTGCCCACATCATCGACGACATCACCAGCCGGGATTGCCTCCCCATCGTCGTCGGCGGCTCTAACTCCTTCGTCCACGCGCTTCTCGTGGAAAACTTCCAGCCCGACTCCAACGTCTTCCAACACGGCGAGGGGCTTATATCCTCCGAGCTGAGGTACAGGTGTTGCTTCCTCTGGGTCGACATAGCCTTCCCTGTGCTATCGCAATACCTGTGCCACCGAGTCGACGACATGCTCCAATCGGGGATGGTCGACGAGTTGGCTCAGTTCTTCGACCCTGAGGCTTCCCGTCGAACCGGGTCCGGTCTCAGAAAAGCCATTGGGGTTCCCGAGTTCGACCGCTTTTTTAATATGTACCCACCCTGGGCCGGCCCCGCGGGCCCGGGCGAGGATCCTCTGCGGAAGCGTGCGTACGAGGAAGCGGTGCGGGCGATCAAGGATAACACGTGCGAGTTGGCGGAGCGTCAGATGGAGAAGATCGAACGGTTGAAGCGCGCCGGGTGGGACCTACGGAGGATCGACGCTACGGAAGCGTTTCGAGTGGTGCTGACGTCAGGGTCCAACAATGGGTCCGATGTATGGGAGAGACAGGTGTTGGAACCAAGCGTGAAGATTGTGAAACGCTTCTTGATGGAGTAGGTCTTCCAGCTAAATCCAGCTACTACTCCTACTCTCTTTTTTTTATTTTTTTCATTTTTTTTTTCTCTTTTTCTATCTGTTTATTTAACCCTAAAAAATGGAGGAGGAAAAATTGGGGGAACGGAAAATGTACAAAACAAAAATGGGAATGGGAGTTGCGAATTGTGCTGTGGGAGGAATGATTATGAATGGGTTTTGGTTTCGGAGTTGCGGAGGATTGTTGGGTGTTAAGGTTTGGCACGTGCGAATCCACAAATTTTCTCGAGGCTGATTTGGCTGTAAAAAAAAATGGAAAGTAGTATAGCAGATGTTGAGAAAAATTTTGTTAGCAGTAGGGTTTTATTTTTTGTTTTTATGAATAATAATTACTATTATTTATTGAAATTGGAAGCGGAATTGTGAATGGCATTGTCGAACAGGTTGATATATATGTGTGTCTGAGTGGCATGAATGACATGATGAGAAAATCACGTAAGAAAAGTTTGGAACGGCAAGGAAATAGGAACCAGGCACTCTCATCCATGTTTATATTTATAGAGATAAGAGATGAGAAGAATAGAAAGAGTGTGGAAAATGGAATGAGACCAAATTCTTTCCCTCTTTTGAATTAACTAAAAGACAACCATTCACTTTTTTTTTCTCCCTTTCTCTCTCTCCTCCTTTCTTTTGTGTGTTTTGGCTCTGAAGAGGAACGGGATGAGCACTCCGGATTCTGAATTTGTCTTGGCTGCCTTCACAACACAACACATTCCTTCTGCTTTCTGCTCGCTTCGCATCAACATTTGTCATTTTGTTGAATCAAATCTTAATTCTATTCATTCTGTCTCCACTCAACGCATTTATGTCACCCACTCACCAAATCTATGCATCAAACGGAACACATTCTCCATTCTGTTTCCTTCCAGATACGCCTCCTCTTTCTCTGCTTAATTCACGTCAGCTTTAACTTCAACACAACACCACTCACCATCAACTTTTTTTAATCATAATAAACCCAACCACCTTCGCAATATTTAATTTCCTCATCCCATTCACTCATCTTATTCCACTTTCATGGTTTAATATTAATCTACCATTTTAATTGGTTGTATTTGTAAATTTTCAATATACGTAAAAGTTCCGTCTTCAACTCTTTGTTTTGACTTCCATGCCTTTTTTTAATAGCGGAGGAATAATCTTACTTATTCTTTAGTTACAACCATTCAGAATCCTAATAAACTAATCCTATATACGCTACTCCTTTTTAGTTTCAAGCATTCGGAATCCTAATAAACTAATCCTGGATACCCCCAACTCTTGTATACTCTACTGAAAGAAAGATCTAGACCATTTGTCTAATATCTCTTCCTCATAACAAATCTAATATTTTCTAAATAAGACCAGTCAAGATTGTTTTAAAGTTCAATGATTCGCTTAAAGTTAACATTATTTGAATAATCAAATAAGATACAAAAATCTGAATTTTTTTTTTTATAATGCTAAAAATTAAAATACAACATAAATCTACACGTTTTTTAAATTTTATAAAAATGTTATCGATTTTATAAGTAAACGTAATTTAGTACATACTTGTTTAAATAATATGTCCTCGCGTTAATTATGAATGTAACCAAAATAATATGTTAAAATATTTTAGATACTCGTTTAAAGATCCAGATAATCTTTTCTTTTTCTTGGACTTCCTATCGTTTATTCTTTGTCTAGTGTCATTGTGCCCCACTCATTTCAACTTAATAACGACACGATACACAGCACAGCACAGCGTATATATGAATATATGAATTAAATTAAACCCAACGTTTTATATAACAAAACAAAGATAAATTACATTGAAGATGTTCCGATCATAGTTTATTTTTTTCTACCATGGATTTAAGCAAAATTAAACACCTCTTGTTCAAATATTTAACCTTATGTTTAAAAAATTTATTCATGTTAACTTGATATTCATATTTGGTTGTTAATAGATGGGTAATGAAAATATCCATTTAAAATGACATTTATATACTCACGAAGCATACATATTCTAGCATTATATTATACAGGTATTGTATGCATTTCTCATCTTTGACCATCGAATTTAGAGCACTTAATTTCTTAGAGTACGTTTGGGAAGCATTTCATTCCAATTGAGTGCAATGATACAACACTCTGGTTCTCTTGAAAAATGTAAAAAACCCATTTTAAAAATTCTATGACGAAAATCCGAACGGACTCTTAATGATTAGAGTAAGTGTGAAAGAGAAGAATTATTGAAGAGAACAAGTCTCAATGGCTCTTTGTTATAAAAAAGAAGAAGAAGAATTGTAGAAATTACAGTGTGATGAAAGATAAAAGTGGAAGCTTTAAATGCAGATTGGTAAGGAAATGCATTATTCTTATGTGATGTAGTAGACGAGAAAGAAATGAATTTAACAGCATTAATGGTGTATGGAAGGAAAAGTATGAGCATAAGGGAGTGAGTGATTAGTTGATGTTCTACAATCCAAGTATATGTGCTGACCTTCTCTTCACGTTGTCCTTTTTTGTGATACTGTCCTTGAAATTGTTTTCCTTCAGAGCTACTGAGGAACAGACTAGGCATAGGTAGTGTTATCAGAGGTTAATTTTAGGTGGTAAGGGCCAAATTGTTAGGGTCAGCAGTTGAGAATTTTCTGAAAACAGGTGTAGGGAATTAAATTGGGCATAATGTACAAGTCGAAAGAATGAGACAAATGGTGGTATCATCTTCTCCTTGGTCACGTCCCTCCCCCGAGAACTCCGAACTTCATGTACTTTGTCACTGTGGGGGGGCCAAGTTCTATGCTCTTTCGGTCCTCCTCCTAAACCAATATCTGTCCAAGGGGACCCCTGCATGTTAAGGAGAAAACGTTCCTTTCTCTTAGGTTATCACTTCCATTTTTGAGGAATACTATACCAACATAGGATGGACCCCCCCGACCATTCTCTTCTTTTGCTCATCTATCTCTTTCTAATTTTACCCATCATAAATTTCTCTCACCAAACACTCAAATGCATTTAAGGAAACCAAATTAACAATGTCTCATAATAACCCCAAACAACGTAAATCATTTAACAACCAAATTCATATGCCATGTGAAAAACAATAAGGATGCTCACACGTCTCTAAGTACCATTGCTTAATTTTCTTGCATCATCATTGTTTTGTGTTAGTCAGACAACAACAACGCTTTGGAATTCGCTCAAATTATTCAATGCTCGTACGTTATTAAAATAATAATATAACTCAGAAACCCCAGAGTTTCAGAAGTGCCAACTTAGAAACCATGAATTCTGAAGAGCAACCAGGCAAATTCATATTCCAGGCTTGTCACTAGTTGCTATTACTAAACACAAAGTTGCCTAGAGCATGCATATGTTTCTCTTGTTCTTCGGTCCAACTAGGTAGTGTGGCTGTATTTCATGATTACATGTTCTTTAGTGTTAAGAATAGCTCCTAGGCTGCATAATTGTTTAACGCGTCCTAGAAGAGCACAAATTGGCTGACATGGATCACAGGTGGAACCACATACATAAAGTAGCGTAGTTAGCTGTATAAAGAGGGTATTATGTCAAGTCATTAGTATAATGTGATAGTTAGCAAAAGTGGGATGAAGACAAAGCAGAAGCTTTTATGTGGTGCACTAAATTTAAAATAGGTTTAATATATTGCTGCCAGATTAATGGTTTATCAGGTTATACTACAGCTTGTAATCTCAGATCGAACAAAATAATAGAAATGTCCAAATTGATTGGTGCATGTGCAATGCGCACGAAGAAGCATGGAAACACAACACACTACTTCCCTTCGGAACCAAGGTTAAGGAAAATAATGCCATGTAATGAAACAAAAGGGACAGGTAAGGAAATTATAAAATGTGAAAAACAATTTTGGCATTATATATAGCTTTTTTCACCACATTTTGCCCATAGGAATTGAGAACTTCATCTAGTTCCCTCCAAAATCTTAAATAAACATTTACATCTATAATTAAAATTGTATTTGACGTCTTGGTGAATGGCATTTCAAGGAATTGAAGAATAAGTAGTTGTCATATTCTGTAAGCTATACTTTCTTCTAGTTGTGGACCAATAAAAAAACACACACACACACACGTATATTTATATAGTTTGGGTATACGTTCTAAAAATGGCGCGGATGAGTATGAGTGGTTAAGATTTTGCAGTGACATGTGAGAATGTTTTATAAATTTGAAAAATGATTAACGAGTGGCCACTACTTGGTCGAATAGATTATATTAAGGAGAAAAAGTAATATTATTTTTGTTGGTATCTCCTGAAGTAAACATGTTGAGAAGAAGCCTTTCCGTTATTGAGGAGTTTAATTTTATTATGCAACTTATTATATAGTAGTATTTGGTTGCAAATTGGTACAAGTCTACAAGGAAATGCAGCGCAAGTTGAAGTATTTTACAGATCACTCAATTAAGGCAGGAAAGCAGACGATGCAGCAGGAATGTTGCAGTCTCTGAATGGCTGGCCACATATTGGGATGAGCTACCACTTAGCTGTTCTCTATCTCCACTTTGTAGAACATAACACTTCCAAAATTAATATATAAATCAATTATAACATAAATAGAATAAATAAAACCTTCCCCTCAAGTCAACAACATACTATCGAATATGATAATGTGTGCATAATGTAGTAAAGATTGGAGTGCATTACTTACGGATTGAGTTTGAAATGAGAAATAGAGTGACAGAATAAAACTGATAAGTTGATCCATTAAGATGAAGTTTTGTTTGAAAAGATTAAAAATTAGGTAATGGGATTTAAAGGGAAGAGAGGGAGTTGGGTAAAGGTGGAATGATTGATTAGAAGGAGAAAAGTGAGGTATTTGATCGATGTGCAGTAGTCGTCCAAGTAGAAGAAATAATGTGGGTGTCAGTTATGGTTGGAAGTGAACATGCTGGTTTTAATGAAGCTGTCCTTCTAAGAATGTTAGTTCAGGAATTAAGTAAGGATAAAGAAACAATAAATCAGTGACAGAAAGGGGAATGATAAAAAGTGGGATGGGAGATCCAAGAGGAAGGGTGAAAGACAAAAACTTGAATTGAAGGGCAGAGAGAGAGAGAGAGTGGGTGGAAAACTCAGGTCTCTGGGGCATATGAAGAAACAAATGTACCAAAGATGAATAAAAAAAATGGTGAGTGGGGGGAACACATGATGGGTGTGTAGCAGAGTCCAAGAGCGAGGAACCAACACAGGGTTTGTGGTGGTGTGTGAGGGAGGAGGACTCGAGAGACAGTGCGCGTGCGGTTATTTTTTTTGCGCATGATCCTATGACTCTGCCTAAGCCTAGTATTATTTTATTACAAAACTCATAGGGCATGGGTCTGGAGCATCAGTACACCACATTACTGCTGGGTCAATGTTCATCAAATGGCGTGTGTCACCCTTTTACTTCCCAATCACAATCACAACCACAACAATCTTATGTGGGGTTTCCAATTTTGCATGCTCTTCCATGTCACTCACCCACTACTACAATTCACTAAACAAATCACTAAAAACCCTTTCTTTTTATTTCTTCTCTTGCTCTTCAAAAAATAACCTCTTTTACCATTTCAACTTTAACCTTTCACTCCTACATTCTTCATGCACCGCTGCTACTTCTATAACTTATAACTAATATCAACTTCCTACTTACTCGCTACATTCCTTCTCTTTCTCCAGGGAACAAATATTTATGTACAAACTTCTCTACCCTTCCCCATATCAACATGTGTTATCTCTTTTTTCTTTCACAATACTTTTTTATTCTCAAAATTTTATTGGTGTATCTGGTATAATTTTTAGATATTTATATGAAGGTTAACACGCTTATTGTATATATCAACTTAAATGAACACCAATAATGAAAAACAATCACGTCTCTTAATTAAAATTATTGAACTTTTATTCCTAATTCTCATTACCAGAAAACTCAACTTGCAAAGAAGTTTTCATTTATCGATACAAGAAATTTTTTTGAATAATTAATAGTTTTAGTGACAAAAAATAATTAATTATTATAATGACTAATTTAAATATTAATTTATAAATTAAAAATTACAAGTAACTAAAATAATTTAAAAATATTATAATAAGTAATTAAAATATTTTTTTATTATAAATTAATTTCTAAATTGATTACTAATATTAACTATTAAATTTATTTTATCAAAATAATTCTTTTTTAAATTTGTTTCTATTTAACAAAGTGATTTCAAAATATATTTTTATCACTTCTTATAGTCAATGACAGAACTTCTATTCTGTGTAACATAGGGAGCTACGGTTCCCCAAGTTTTTTTCATTTAATTATATATATATATATATATATATATATATATATATATATATATATATATATATATATATATATATATATATATATATATATTTTCTGTATGGCATTCTGTGGTTTGTTTTGGATGGTTCTTCACTTAATATTGAGTTTCAGAAAAAAGATGATTGATTGTTTCAAGCTGAAAGTTGAAGATTTTGTTATTGTTGCTTTCAATTGCTGTTAGCTTATTTCAGAATAAGTTTCTTTTATGGTAAATAAATATTTAATAATGCAGTGTATTTAGTGTTAAGTTTTTATTGCTAGAATAAAGTTTATATTTACTTTACCGACAAGCCTTACTAGTCACAGGGACTTTAATTGTTTTTTAATATTTATACAAATAAATATATATTTTAAAATAATTTTTAAAAATTTAATATATTTAATATTTTTTATGCTTCTAAAAGTTTTCATACATATATATATCTCGATATAAAAAGGGAATTCATCTTTCTATGTCTAAATTTATTTTTTAAATTTACTTTTCAAATAATATTTTTAAAATTAAAATAATTATTTTATTAATTAATATTACCTTTTTAAGTGGCGATTTATTTAAATTTAACTAGTTTTTTCTATTTGACAAACTTTTTAAACTTTATCACTTTTTAAATAAAAACAAATATCTATAAAATAAATAAAAATTAATTGTAATAAAAATAATATATATTTAATTTAATTATAATAACAATAATAATATTAATTTTTGTTATCATAAAAAAAGTTAATATACATGTGTGTAGTGTAATGCATGTGTTTTCATTAATTTATATTCAAATTTTGACACTCCAACATATAGATCGCCGTTTATAGTGTATTCATTATGTACAAACGAGAGATTGTCTGACTTTTATGACTAATGCTTTAGGTAATAAAAAAAAAATACTCATTACATTACATAGTTGTTCGTAGTCAAATTACAGTGTAAAATCATTTTCAATTTATAAAATCATATCTATTGAATTTAAAGTTGTTTAAAGTCAAGTAAAGCTGTTTAATAAGATTTATCATGAGAATATACATTGTGATAACTGCTGCTTTCTGGAAAAAAAGATATTCTGAATGCATGAAGTGTATAATTTTTTTCATAGTTGTATCTCTTATGGATTATGGTTCATATGAATTATTTATTTATAGTTAAGTATTTTGTGAAGTCTGATAAATTCATACTCCTACACATATAAAACATTTGACATTATTTTAAGTCTAAAACTTTAAGGTAATGGTGTTATGGGTTTTTATTCTTATATAGTGTTTAACTTTGTCTATTATATCCAATGTGGAATTTTGACTCACATTTGGCCTATTCCCAACAATTTTCCCTCAAGGGTGAATTTTTTTTTTTTTCATATGATATATTTTTCTTCAGGTGTATGAGTGACTCTTTTGTTATGGTTATGCGATCAGTCACTTCGATGATCCAATTTTGTTATGGTTATGGTTATGCGGTCAGTCACTCCGAACCATCGACTCTGATACAACTGTTGGGTTTATACTTTACGTCATATGGTTATAGATAAAGTCATTGAAAAATTGTGGTTCCATATGATTATGATATTAGTCTTACACATATAAGACCTTTGACACCACTTTAACTCCAAAACCTTAAGGCAATTAGGGATGACAATAGGGCCAGCCCGACCCGTTTAGGTCCGGCCCGCACAACGCAGACTGGCTCGTCCTGTCCCGCACACTTTATGCGGGCTGCAAACACTGACCCGCCCCGCATATTCTTTGGCTCGCGGGCCCGCTGACTGGCCCGATTTTTTTAAAATTTTAATTTTTTTTTTAATTTTTATGATAAAACTTTCAATGTTTAAAAATTGGGAAACTTTAAGAAGTTCACAAAATTAAGTAAAAAATTTGGGAAATTAGATGATAAATTGATAATTCAACATTTTCATCACATTCATACTATGACATACACACACAATGTATTCTTTAAATTTTAGCATATTAAAAAATACATAATACTTGTCTTTTCCAGTTATACAAGAATTTGAAACATTAATGCAAGAGTTCATAAAAAAAAGTAATTAATATACACAAGTGAAAGTTTTTTTTTTTTAATTTTATGCGGGCTCGCGGGCGGCGGGTCGCGGGCATATGTGGGTCGGGCCATTGTGGGCCTGCAGGCTCACTACCCTGGGCCGCCCCGCGTTTTTTTCGCAGGCCTGCGGGTCGACGCGACAAGAGTCCATAAAAAAAGTAATTAATATACACAAGTGCAAGTGTTTTTTTTTTAAATTTTATGCGGGTTCGCGGGTGGCGTGCTGCGGGCATATGGAGTCCCTAATTGCCACCCTAAAGACAATAGTGTTATGGACATTTATTCTTATATAGTGTTTAACTTTGTCTATTTTATCTAATATAAAACTTTGACTCATACTTGGACTATATACAAATTATTCATCATTGTATATACAAACTTATTATCCATAAAAAATTATATACAATGTTTGAATGTGAAGAAACAATTTAACTTAAATTGTCAAAATCACTTTTGTTGTGCTGTTATTGTTATTTAATTAATTTAGTTCATTTAAAAGGTTACATGGTTCAAAATCACTTAGGATCTCTAAAGTATATAATTAATTTCACGAGGAATAAGGCAACTCATTAAATCTTCTAATTAGGGTGAAATTTTGCACGTCACTTTTAAAAATATCATAATAGATTTAAAAAATTACAGAAAAATATAATAAATAATACTTAATATGCGTATTTATATTTTGTTGGAAATTACTTTTGTAATTATGAATATTATTATGATTAATGATAATGAATAATGCTACAATTAATACTTGCATTATAATAAAGTTATATACCAAAAGTTAAAGATTTCTTTTTCTTTTTCTTTTGAAAAATGTAAAGAGCATGCAATGAATTTGGCTTCTAAGTATTACAGTTGAAATATAATACATCTATAACTAGGTTTCTTTTATAATGCATGTTAATATTTATTTAATATTAAATATATTTTTAATTCTCAAATCTAGACGTGAAATTAAAATGTGTTTCTATTCTAAAATATGTTATATTATGGTATCTAAATTTAAAAAGTAAATAAATGATATAACCATTTTAACCATTTTTTTTTTACTTGTTAAACTGTCTATTTTCTTATTTTATGTTTTAGATGTATGGTATTTGTTATTTCCTTATTACTCATTTTGGTGGCGGTAGCCTCATATTTTTGTTTTTTTTTAAATATTTAATATTTTAATATCAATTTTCAAATATTCAATATTTGTGTTTTTTAACACTATTACTTTGTAATTATTTCGTAAATGTATGGATAAATTGAAATTTTAAAAGCAATATCATATTCTACAGGTACCATTCTAGAGACTAAATTAATACAGAGTTTATTATCTTTCAGTTTAAATAATCTATGTCTTCTTCGATTCTATATCGGTGATTTAACTTGTAACTTTAAAAAGACGATTTAAAACTGAGAAACCAAGTTAGATTAATTTATTCAGTTGTCGTGTTATTTTATTATTTATATTTTATAATTATATAATTTTATATTTTAATAATTTTAATATTTTAATTCAAAATTATATAATTATAAAATTATGATATATCTTTTTATTTTTAATTCAAATTATAAAACCATAATTTTATAATTATATAATTTTGAATTAAAATTATAAAATTATGAAACTTAAAAAATTTAAAATAATTAAATAATTAAATGATTTGTAGAAACAATTCTACAAGGTGACATAGTAGTAAGATAATGATTATGTTAACTTCCTAACATACATATCATTCAATTAACAAAAAGATGTTGAAGTGAAAACTCAATTAAATAAATTAAAATACTTAATATACCACAAGAAATTTATCGTAGAATCAATCAAAATTTTGTAAATTAATGAAACACTTCAAACATACTTAGGTTTTATTATTTGTATCTATATTATTTATTGGAGTGCCAATGTCAGATATCGTAGGTGGAAATACAATTGTATTTTTTTCACTCGGTATTAATTGAATGACGAAAGTATAATAATCAAAAGGCTCACTTTAAATAATATTAGTTTAACTAATTTTTTTTAGTTATAACTTAAGTATATAAGTATCAGTACCTATATATTAGTACTAAATTGTATTATATGGTAAAAGAAATTTTTAATATATACTTTTTATTTTGTGAGCTTATTATAATGGATTATTTCTTTCTAAAATTGTTATCTATAATATATATGATCATTCAATAAAGTTAATTTAATTTTTTATTTAAATTGCAGGATTTGAAGGTTGAAAAATACAAATGCTGAAAACATTTATCTTTTGTCATATTTGTTTATAAATATAATGATTGATTTCAAGATATATATATATATATATATATATATATATATATATATAATCTAATTTTTCTCTAAACATTTTTCTGCATTTACATTCATATATAATTACATATTATAAACAGGATTATCATATTTTAAATAAATATATATAGCAAAGCGGAAAAATTGATCATATTTTTTTTACGCGTACAAAATCCATATTCACTTTTAATGCCTACAAAATTAAGACGATAATCTATTTAAACAACTATATGTGAATTGCAAATATTTAAAGTACATAACTACTTTACACTTTGGCATACATATTTTTCTTTTCTCTTCTTTAAATTGCATTGTACTCGGAGAAAAAATGTTGTCTCATAGATCTCAGTTAGAGGCACACCACATAGTATAAATAAATATGATTAGCCAAAAACTGAAATCGCATTACGAATAATTAATCAATTTGATCCAATTAATTTTCTATAATTGGCAAATAGTTTTAGTTTTCGTCTTCATATTGTCAACCACATTGCCAAATATCTAACGATTTTTATTTTTTATCTAATTATTGATCTTTTGAAAAGCCAAAATATTTAACAATGGCATCCCTATTTAAATACTACATGGATTTAGTTTCAAGAAACAAAAGAAAAATAGTTTAACCACTTTTATTTTTTTATTTTTTTAGTATCAAATTAGACTTTAGCGTTAATTAATCTAACTCGTAAAATGTACACCGAAAAGACAATACCAATTCAATTTGCACAAAATGTTGAATCTTCGATGAATTAGAACGTAATTTACAAGTGCAAAAAAAAAAAAAAAATCAGTTTAGGTTGTGTAAAATGAAACAGTTGTCCACATTTTAAGGTTTAAATTTCATTCTATAATAGCACAGTAAAGAATTTTACAATCAATAAACATCAAAACTAAAATGTTACAATTTTTTTGTTTGTGTCTAAAATTGCCATATTCTATTTAGGAAGTAACTGCTTATTAAATTAAAAACAAATTTTTTTTAACTCACTTCATTCTTATGACGCTGGAAGATAAATCGAGATAAAGTCAAATTTGTGAACTACAAAAATGAAAAAAAAGGAACTTATCCCTACTTTAATTGGATTAAAGTTAATCCTCCTGAAACTTGCATTACAAATTTAAGTTATGAGAAATAAAAATATTTTTTATTTTAAAAATATAAATAGATTCGTTATTTATTATTTTATACAGTTAAAAGTGTTTAAATTATCTTTTATTTGTATTTTTGAAAGCATTATTTTGTTTTTACTTGAGGTGTACTTAACAATAACTTTTTCTTTCACACATTCTTTAGAAGAAAAAAAAAAGATTTATGGCGAGCCAGCCCAAAGAATTTCGGACATGGGTTTGAACCATAGCCCAATAAGTATCCGACCGAATTATGTATTATTTTTTGTCAAAACTTAGTTCATGATTGTGAACGAATCAACTCTTAAACATTTAATTTCTTTAGCCAAATATTGGTTTCAACCCTTAAAAAAAGAAGAAAATATTAAGCAAGGAGAAATTTCAATTCAAAAGTATTTTGGTCATCCAATTAAGCATATTAATTTCTTATTGATTTTAATTCAGGATTTAATTATGAGAATTGGCAATAGTTGATAATTAAAATCGTTTTCATATAGTTATTTATCAGTTATAGAATTATTAACTATGTTAATACATTTAAAAGTTATAAATTACGAAGTTTTATCAATATTAATACGTTTGTTTTCAAACGCAACTATAATGATGTCATTGTATAATTGTGTAGCCTCTTAAAATGTTCCTATTTAATTCCAGTGACTTGGCAACTATCATGGCATTATGCATTCTAAATTAAAATCATATACGTTAAATATTATTAAAATAAAAAATAAAAAAATATTATTATTATTATTATTTTTAAATTAAATATGTTTTTGTAAAGTATTAGACAAGTATAGTGTGGAATATAGATAGGTGATTCAAATTAAATTATTTGTGTTTAAACTTGTTTATGTTAATTTATTGTGTTTTACTGTATTTGCAAGATAGCAAGAAACATTACAATTTTTATTCTATAAATATCTGACATGTTTACGAGACTGATTTTGTATTAATTAGAAAGAATTTAATTTAATTTAATAAATTAGGAACTAATCTTTTAATTTACTACTTGCAATTTTTATATTGATTGTGTGAAACAATTATTAGAGCTGTCAATATGGGTTGGAACCCGCGAGCCAACCCGGTTCACCACGAGTTTGGGTGAGATTGGGTTGAAATTTTTTTATAAATTTCAATATGGGTTAATTTTTTATCTGGCTTATTTAGAACTCGGCTCACCACGGCTCATTCGGATTGGACCTGTGGTGAGCCGGGTTAGCTCACCAACCAGCAAATAAAATGGTCATACAAATGTTTTTTTTATATTAAATTGGGCTTTATATTTGAGTCGTGTTAGGTTGTTTTTTTAACCAACACATAAATAATTTATATATATATTTTATTTTGGTTTGTATTTGAATTGTATTAAAGTTTATATAGATTTTAATTAGAATTATAATTTAGTTTTGACTGAAAAAAATATAAAAATTATATATTTTTTAGTTAAGTGAACCTGTGAGCCAACCCGTTTAACCCGCCAACCTGTGATAGGCAAGGTCAGATTAAAAATGTTTTGACTCGTTAAAAGGTAAGCCGGGTTGGGTTAACTTATTAAATCATTAATCCGTGGTGGGTTGAGTCAGATCGGACTGGATTACCCGTTTTGACAGCTCTAACGATTATAATATTCAATACGAGAATACTTTTTTAGACAAAAGAAAATATTATAGTATCTGATTCAAATTTTAAAAGACTGAAAAATAGTCGACTAATATCCAAAATCACACGAAATTTAATAGATTTTGTCTCTTTTTTACTTTCGTTTAAACTTGGGTTGAATATATTTTTTTCCTTAACTTTTAATAAAAATTGGGATTAGTTCTTATTTAAAGTTCTAACCCAATTTAATTCATTCACTTTAGAGATGTGAAAATTTAATCATTTTAATTAAATTTTATTGAATTTATTTTTCAAATGCATTTTATGATAACATTTCTATTTCAATATTATCTGATAAAAATTGTATATTCTAATATATGATATATGATATGGTATTGTTAGAGTGTATTTAAAAATTTATATTAACTTATATATATATATATATATATATATATATATATATATATATATATATATATATATATATATATATAAATTATGTGTGTTACCAATGGAAACGGTTAATACAAGGTCAAACTTTTCATGTGCCATTTTTATAACGTACATAGTACAAATGTTTAGTTAAAAAAAAATGATATATATGATTTTCAAGATTATGTAATGCATGATTTAATAGTTAACTTTATCTCATTCATAGTTTTTGAAATCTGTCAAATAAAATATGTATTTCAGACTTTCTCTTTACAAAAAAAAAAAAGCCTTGCACATGCTTTGTTGAATACGACGGAATTGATTTTCAATTGAAAAACAATGAAAATATCTATTTGACATTATATTAGCGTCAACTAATATACGGAACAGCACACAGATCACACAGATTTAGAGACAAACGTATTCATGTTGCAAAATTGTCCACTACATTTAACATATACATTTTTGTAATAAGTCCTTCGGATATTCTAATTAGTTCGAGTCAAATTTGATGAAATAAAAGTTGTATTTGTTGAGAGAAGTAAAACATGTCTTCTTATTGATTTTTAACTTCTAAAAGAATTATTAAATACTTTTTTATTTTAAATGTGAATTTAATTTTTAATAACATTTTTGTTTGAATCTTTTGAAATACGTCCACATACACAGTTTCAAAAGAACCAATCAAGTAACTATAAAATATTATTCCACCAATGGTATGAACAAATTACTTATTACTGGTGGAACAGCAAGTTGCAACAAAAATAACACCTATTTGAAGCCAAGAGTCAATGCTACCAAATTGTTTTATCATCCTCAATTTCGATCCACCTTCTTCCAACACTTCCACCCATTTAATCTCTTTCTTCCTCCACAATTAATTAGATCAAATTTCTCAAAAAAAGTACTCTCGATTAAATTATATATATAAATTTAAAACTTTGAATGATTATTTTTTAAATAAAAAAATATTTTAAAACTTTGAACAGAATTTTAAAAATTATACCATAGTATTTTATTTTTCTTTTTGCAAAACTTACAGAAAGAGAGCTTTAGTTAAAAATAGTATCACTAAAACAAAGAACGGCTTTTGTCATTTATTGACGCTGACAATACTTTTGATTAGTGTTTATAATAATGTAGAAATGGAGGAAATATTATAACAATAGAAAGTCAATTTGTTTGACTTTGATTATACTGATCACAATACATCTCACAAATGAAATTTTGGTAATTCCGTTTTCGTTTTTAAAAGCATACACTGTCTTCTAAATACAAGTAATTTTTAATTTATTTTATTTTATTTGAAATTATTTTTTTAAAATACACTTAATTTAAATAATTTCTGACATTTCCTTCATTTATTCAAACATCTCAAAACTTCAAGTGTATCAATTGCTGCAGAGTTTGTTTGTGTGATAGTAAGCACAAAAATTTCTCAACTATTTATTGATTATTGTTGGGGAGCTAAGGTTCTCCCAATATCTCAAAGTTAGGTATATGTTTGAAAGTTCGATTTTGAAGGAAAAATAGGATGAGGACAAAATTTTCCTTTTTAAACAAGAGAGTTATATAAACTTTATAAATATAGTAAAATATTAAGTTTATGCCAATCCAATTATAAAATATCTGGTATTGATTAGTTTATTCATTTTTACAATAATTTATTATAAAAATAAACTAACTTAACAAGTAAATTAAGGAATATTCGTTGTCATTTCCGTGTTCCTTCCAAACCTCAACCTGAAAACATACGCTGTCCATTGTCAACAAAGAACACAGACACAAACCTCGGCTTCCAAGCTATTCTGCATCATTCAAACCTTACTTTAATGAATTTCAAAATGGGATATTAGTTTGATTTTCTAAAATTCAAACTGAAGTTAGAGTATATCCATAGCCAGAGCAGTGACGGAAGAAGAATGGAAAAGCAACAGAGATCTCTGAGTAAAATAATATTCAAGGGAAAGCAAATTAATCGTATATTAAATTTGAAAACATAATCCATTATGTTAGATGTAATTTTAATGGCAGAAGAAAAACGAGATTTGATTGAAGAAGGTGAAAAGGTGTTCTTCTGCGTCATTGCCTGCGGGCGGCTATGGGGGCACTAAGCGTGGAAGCGAAACGTATTACAGTATACAAACAAAATCCACAACCAACCCACTAGAATAGTAATACAATACTCCTCTTCCAACATTATTTTATTTTGGTTCAAATCAACAACTTTCCTGGGTTATACACGCCTCCTTGGTCAGTTTAATTTTTTTTTATCATGCTACTAGTCATATTATTAATCAGGTAAAACAATCTCTTAGCTGCTAAATAATTACGATTCAAGCACACCAGCAGTCAAATCAAAAAACACAACTCATTATCTATTACATAAAACATTATCTATATTTCATATTGACAAATATGAACTGTGGCTTTAAAGTGTCAACGGTCGTAGTTGTAGGCTATTAAGATTTCTCCTTCCCAATCTCATATTCTGTGTATATATATATCAATCCACCTTTCTATTCTTTCCCTATAAACCAGTTTCGTACTTTTCCATTTCGACACACATCTTTCTGAGTTGAAGTTTAACTAAGATGAGGCCTGGTGCGGAGTTGTATTGCTTTCACGAGCAGCCAAGGAAGGTGATCAACGGTCCTCGTCCTTCTCCTTTGATGATCAACAAAGATTCCCACATGATACGAAAGCCTTCAAGGTGTGTTGATGCAGAAACCACACTCCAGAGGCCACAGAGGATTAAACCCATCATCATTTACACTCAATCACCCAAGGTTATCCACACCAAGGCCAAAGATTTCATGGCTCTTGTTCAGAGACTCACGGGTAGGTCAAGCCCCAAACACAACGTCTCCACTGCCTCACTGCCTCAAGACACCTCTGAGAATCTCGGATCATATTTGTCTGATGCTTCCAACAACAACAGTAATGAAACAAGTTCAACTCTTAGGAGGGGTGCTGAGAATTTGATAGAGAACGGTGCAATTGTTCCATGTAGTCCTTCTCATCTCGATTTTTCTGATATGCCACTTTTCACTCCAAATCCCTCGGATCTCTTTTGCTCATCTCGATCATTTAAATATTCTGATTCCCCATATGGGGTTTTGGGAAGTTTGATATCCCCTTCCGCTTTGGAATTCATGAAAGAACTGTCTGAATATTGATACCATCTCATAGGGTTGAACTTGGTCTCGTTAAGTAATGGTTCAGTTTCTATGTTGAAATAGGTTGGTCTCTTTAGCATTATTTCTTTCTTCTGTAAATTTTTTTGTATTAGTGTGACGGAGCTGAACAACTATGATACTGGCTACCATCAAATTAGTGTGAACTGTAGCAGATTTAATTCAATTCATTCTTTCTGAACATGAGAATAATATGTTCATCAGTTTCATTTTGCTAGTGTAATTTCATTTCCCTGTCGTGTTATGCTTTCATATTCCTCTTTTGCTGCATAAAAACTTCTAATCGATCTATAATCTTGATTCTTCTTTCTTTGTATACCTAACTTCCGAATTCCTATTTCATCGGTTGTCTATAATTATTGGATTTGTTTCATACAAACATTTGGTCAGTCAACGCAGAGACAATTGTACAAGGTTCTCGGATCACTGTCTGGTTTGGCATTTTTGTCAACATATTACTTGAGTTATCTTGTTTCAAGTTTGGAAGATTTGTATCTTCAAAAGCAAAGTCAACTCCTTGGTTATCATATCATTTTCTTCGCTACGACTTGAATTATTTTAATGATGTGTTACTAATATTTAACATTTGCTTACAGTTGTAGCTGATCATAGCTCCACCCACCTCCATATATATATATATATATATATATTCTCGTTCGTCTCCTTACAGATCAGTTAATTAATAACAAAAGTTGTGGTTTGAAAACATGTTAATAATATATAAATGTTAATATAGCAAGACAGATAGTAATTAATATGAAAATACGTGTCACTTAGGGTTTATTATGATAGCTAACAATGACTAGGCTTGAAAATTAGAGCCAGTGTGTTTTATAACTATATATGATAACACATTTAAGGAAATTTTATTGGATCTTTTTCCCCTTATATCTTTAATTGTTGAAGGAGACAAAAGAAAATATTGATATAGACATTTGATGCTAAATCTTAGAGGGTGGTCCAGATTGAACTTTTTAGTTGAAAAAAGTTTGCAGTGCTAAAGTCTATGCTTGACTAGAAGCATTGCTAGTGTGAGAAAACCTTAATTGGTCTTTTAATGAATGGTAGAATTTCAAGCAGAAGAGTTTAGCAGTTGGCGGATACGAGAGAGCACAAAATATTTGACTCTGGCAGTACATGCACATACAGGGACGTTTTTTAAAGGAGAACACCAACATATTAATACAAAATTTCTATCACCAAATAAAATTAGCCACGGACAAGAAAACAGATATGCATCAGTAGTGTAAACGATCTATTTTCCGGTGAACAGAATATCAGATAACTCGTGTTTTTGTCAAATATCTGATTTTGTTATATATTTTATAGCTTTTTTTTATCTGTAAATATTAATCGTTAGTTTCAGTATCTTATTTTTACCTAATTTGTTTTAACTGGAAGATGGAAATGTAATATCATTATGATTTTTTAACAATTTCATAATATAGAAAACTCAAAAATTGGAATTTAAAATTATATCATTCTCGTATATGTTAAAAGGAGACTTAAGATTACACTTTTTAACTATATAACATGAAAATAAATTTTATCTAATTCAATCTCTCAAACTTGTTTATAAGATAAGGTTTCACTTCACTATGCTATTTGATTAAAATGTTTTATTTTTAATTGATGTGATACTTTGAATAAAATATGTGAATGATTTCTTCTCTCGCACGGTGAGACATAGGTTAACCCAATTCTCATCATTTAAATTTGATTGACTTTGACAAGGGACAAATAAAAAAAAAACGATATGACGAGTAAAAGCAGTGAATTTTAGGGCCCAAGCAATGTTTTTTTTTAAATTAATATTATATGGTATGTATAACTTAATTTTGACATTTGAGAAGGAACATTTGACGGGGATACGTTGTGGCATTTGATATGAGAAAAAAGATACTAACGAGGAAACGAGTATTTGGGTTCCACGGTCGCCTTCAATGACTTGAATATCAACAACAAAACAATCATCACTTCTTTGCAATTTCCTGACTATCTTCATCTTGAAAAACTTAAAGTCAAACTATAGATTCCATTTTCATGAAAATAAATTTATTCTAGTAAACAGACATTATAACTCTTTTATTATTATACAACTCGTCACTTTTGAGATATAAAATTTATTTAATTAAAAAATAGTTAAATGAAAAAAATTAAATTAAAAAAAAACAGTTAATTAAAGAGTTAAATTAAAAAAACATAATTATTGTATATATAATGTTGTACTTATTCTTTAAAAAAACATGTCATCAAGCGTCGCAAAAATATATTTATAGAAAACATATTATTATTTAACAATTTACATCCCTCTCACACTTACGATTCAATAATCACGTTCCAAAATAAACGATATCTAAATTAACTTTAACCTCAACTATCAAGATAAAATATTAAATATACCCAAACAAATGTATTTATCGCATTAATATATTTATAAGAAATTGTATTATATACAATAATAGTTATAATAATTCACAAAGTTATTCATTGTAATAAATTTATAATAATAAAAATATATTTTTTATAATTTTATTTTAAGTAACTTTTATTTATTTTGTAAAAAAATTATAATTAAAAAATAGTGAAAAAAAAATCTATTTACATATAGATATAAATTATATAAAATAAACAATACAAATGATATTTTGTTATATGATTTTGTGCTTATTTTTTAAAATGCATGTCATCAAGCGTTACAAAAATAAATTTATAGAAAACATATTATTATTTAAAAATATTTGAATAAAAAAATATTTAAGATATTTCAAGAAAATATAATTTCTAAAAATATAATTCTTACTTTATGATTTCTTTTTATCAATATGAATTGATTTTTTTTCACCTTTTTCGTAACAAAAATTTTACGGTGATAAATTAACTAATTTGAATTTTATTTACAGGAAAATAGTATAAATAATTTAATGTTTTTATTTATATTTTTTTATATTTATTTTTTCATTACAAGTTTAATTTGTTTATATTTTGTGAAATATGATTTCAATCATTAGTTTGATGTAACCCTCTATATTTTGTATTTTTTTATTTTAATAAATTTTAAAGGATCGATGAATTTTGAAGTGTCAATATAAATGATGTTAAAGTCCATAGTAATTAATATTTAATATAAACATATTTATAATATAATATACTATTATCAAATGAAAAATTTATTTAATTATATAATGATACATTATTATTTATAATAATATATAATCTATAATAATATATAAAAAGATATAGTCTTTTGTGTCAACGTCTCGTTATTTAAGTTTTATTTTTAATTATTTTATAAATAGTTTATTTTTAGTCATTATTATAAAAATCTTTTTTGTTTTAAACAGTTATTTTTTTTAAAAAAAATGGCCTACATATTTTACTTTTCTAATTTTATATTTAACAACTATTTTAAAAATTAATTATGTATTTTTAATTAATCTTAACTCAAATATTTGTAAAAATTAAAAAATCTATAACTATATATAAAGAAATATTATCTTTTGTGTCCACATCTCGTTATTTCAGTTTTATCCTTAATTATTTTATAAATAATTTATCTTTAATCGTTATTTTAAAAACCTCATTTTAAAAAAATTACATACATATTTTATTTTTCTAATTTTACATTTAACAACTATTTTAAAAATTAATTATATACTTTTAATTAATCTTAATTCAAATTTTTATGAAAATTAAAAAATCTAACAAACAGGCACGACTAGTGTAATAATAATAAATATACCTGTTAATAATGTAAAAATTATGTGAACAATAGCTTATATTTAGTTAAATGCATAAAACCGTTTTATCCATTTACTTTAAACTTTTTAAAATTATTAGCGTAAACAAAAGCATTATCGCGCTTATGTGTACGCATTTTCTGAATTATATTAATAATTGACGATATTGTAATGTTATTAAGTTAATGAACAAAATAAAAGTATATTTATAAAAATTAAAGTGAAATGTATGGAGAAAATATAAGAAAAATAACTGTTGATGAATAATAGGAGAAAAAGATGAAAGAGATAAGTAAATAGTTTTATAAAAATTTGTAAAAGTAACCGTTAATTTTTAAAAATTTAATAATAACTAATTATAAAGAATAAAGTTAGAATTATGAAATGAGAAAAAAAAAGAATCACTTTGTATTTTGTATATAACTTTGTATATAGTTATAGATTCTTTTCGCATAATATTTTATAGCATTTGTTCTTTGATACCATCCAACATTTCTACGCGAACCCATTAAGAATGACCTTCTAGTAAAAAGTTTGGAAATTTATACAAAATCTTACAATTAAATAAATTTCATTGCCATTACTCCTGTACACGAAAGAAAATGCTGTACAAATAAATACATTATATTTTTATATTTTGTATTTAAATTTTCATAACGAATGAATTTGGCCATCACAGATCCAGTGTAAATCCCTTACCTTTTCCAACGGGGACTTCGCTTTTCTGATGTCACCAACCGTCACCCCGTAACCGCCGTCATCTCTGACGAAAACCTTGTGTACTTCGCACGACTCAACTCCAACGGCCTCTCCAAGGCTCGGTCCCCACTCCGCCATCACCGCCGGTATCCGCCGTCGGAGCCGCGCGTCCCAAACCCTCACCGCTAAATTACCTTCCGCGTTTTCACCGGCGGAAACCAACACCGCCTGATTAGGGCAGAGTCCATGCTCTCCGCGGTAAACGGACACCACGCTTTCATTGGAGGAAGGACATGAACGGTCGAACCCTAGCCCAAACCCTATGGAGTCCCATAACTTTACGACGCTTTTCGTGTTGGCGATTTCCGAAAGCGAGAATAAATCACCAAAGCTAGGACGTCGTAGGAACTGAGCATCGTCGTTTGTAGAACCTCTCATTCTGAAACACGCATTCGTTCTCTCTTCTTGTTTTTCTTCTTCTTCGTCGTCTTCAAGTTCCGATATTGAGGATGCTTCGTCGTCGTGGTCGTCATCTTCGGTATCGGTGTAATCATAATCGGCGATGATAAGAGGGAGAGAAGTGGTGGTCTGGCGGAAGCGGAGAATGAGAAGGGTGGCGAGTAGCGTGAGAATGAGAGGACCCCATTTGCAGAAGGTGTAAGCTAAGGACGGAGGTTGAATGTGAGAGAAGAAATTTAGATTTTGGTGGTACAGAGAGAGTAGTGTAAGCATGCTTTGGGTTTTGTTATGGAAATAATTAATGGATAACTGGGAAAGAAGAAGTGTGTGGATAAGTATATATATGTATCCTGTAAAATAAGGAGGAAGAGGAGGGATAAGAGTGTGTAGGTGGATATAGGTGGATATGTTCTAAGTTTGGAACAATCCTTGTGTTTGTTTATACAATGTAGGAGTAGTTTATGTTTCCTTTTTGGAACATTTCAATTCCACGTTAGTTCTTGTTTATCTACACCCTCATTTATCTCGTGCATAATAATGCTTCCAACTGCATACTCCAAGACAGAAAAACGGTAAAACCAAAGCACAAGTCGTGTATTACGTGCAGAAGTCTGTTGCATTGCATGGAATTCATTCTCCCCCAACCCAACTACTCCAATTTTGTCTTCTGCAACATTCAGGTATCAATGTCGACACATACCATTATTCTACAATATTCCAAAGATATTCTTATTTTATTTTAAATTAAAATAATTTATTTGACCTTTTTATTATTAAAAATTAGTTGTTTAAAAGATAATTGGGTTTCAAAATATCATTTTATTTTAACATTCGCTTTGTCACACTAATATTATATCATTTCAATTTTTTAGAATCTGTTATTATATATTATTAAATAATTATTAATTTATGTTTATCAACATTTAATGTTTTTGGTATATGATTAAATACATGATTAATAAATATAAACTGCTATATTTATTAATATCAATTTAAATTTATTTAGTATTTTATTAATATGTATAAATTATTAAAAATATGTGATGAAATATAATAGTTGCATTAAATATATAAGAAAATATTTCATCTATAATAACATGCTATACATTTTTTTTTATTGCTGATAATAAGAAGTATTATTTATATTTTATATTTATACTTTTTACTTAATAGTAACAAATATGTCACCAATTTGTCTGTTGGCTTTAAGTTATCTGTAATATGTTAGAGATGGTAAAGCGGTCAGTTCGACCCGTTTTGACCTGTTTTGGGTTTTGGTCCGTAAAATACGGGTCGGGTTGGCCCGTCTTGCAATTTATTATCGGGTTAACTTTTTTGACTTGCTTTGTCCTGCGGACTGGTTAACATTTGTGATGAGCAAAATAATTTTTTTTTTTAAATAATTAATATTCATTTTCTATCGAAATAATTCTAATTAGTTTACCTAATAAAAAATAAGAAACAATAACAATGAAAATTATAGCTAAATTACAATAGCAACATGTCACTTTATAAGACAAGTACCTAAAAATGCATAAAAAGATATTCCATATTTAAGAACTAAAATCATTATCTTATATATAATAATTATGCACAATAATAATAATAATAATAAATAAATAAAAATAAGAGAAACTTATAGAAACAACGTAATGAATAATATAAGAACTACAAAATATAATTTTATAAGCAAACTAACGGGTCAGCCCGTCCCGTCCTGCCATTAGCCCGCGCAGGCGACGAGTCTATACAAGGTGGGTCAGTGTGGACCAATAGATTCAATATCCCAACCTGTTCCACATTTTTCTATGCAGACCTATAGACCAGCTCGCCTGGCCCGCCCCAAATTGTCATTTATCATTCCTATAATATATTTTCTTCTTTTTTACTTAAACAATACGATTACCTTATAGTTCTATTAAGATTCCATAGGGTATAGTTAAATTTCGCTTCCCCTACTTTCAATTCAATATAATAATAAATTACTAGTTACCGTCATTTATAATGATAATTATTTTTAATTTGAATTACATAAAAAATCCCCTACTTTCAATTTGATGTAATAAATTACTAGTTACTGTCATTTATAATGATAATTATGTTTTAATTTGAATTACATAAAAAATAAAAAAATAAAAAAATAATTCTTGTCTTTAGAAAATTAAAAATAATAGATAAAAATAAATTAAAAATAATAAGAGAATACATATTAAAAATAAATAAATAATAACAAACTTAAATAAATTATAAGATAAAAACCAATTAAATCAGCTTGTCAAATATAAGTTAAAAATTATTTAAATAAGTTATTTTATTAAATTTTTTTTATCTTAGTTAAATTAGCTTATAAGCTAATAGCAAACTTACTGTGTTATCAAAAACATTCTTAATTAAAACATGATATATTTTTCCTTTTTAATTCATTTATTTATTTTTATTAGTTTTTATTAATTTCTCTTTTAACTTTTAGAACTTTCAAATTTTCAAAAGTATATTAATTAGTAATTAATATTTATACTAAACATAAATACAGAAAATTATAAAATAAAACATTAAATATATGCATTTTTGTTATCAGTAACTAAAAGTGCTCATCAAACGTATACATTAGATTCTATCTTCACAATACCATTAATTTGGCAATAGAGTTTTTGTTCGAAAACGTTTTATTAATAGATAAATAAAAAGTGAAAAAAAAATGGGGAACGCAATAAATACATTTTTCAGGTAACTTTGTTCTAAGATATAAGTATTACATGGGATAATCGAAGGCTAATATGTTACAAGATCATCAATGCAATAATTAAAAAATTAATCGATTTGATTATATCGCGATTCTCATAGACATTGATTAATTCCAAATCAGCATTTCTGATATTATTTATATATTTCTGTTTTGTCACAGACTTTCTTAAGGTCACTTTTGGTCATTAGGCAATTTTGTGAAGAATTAAGAATCATGTAAAATAAACTATAGAAGTTATATATGTGCAAAACAAAAATTACAAAAACTTAATTTTGTTATTTTCCCTGATTTTAATCCGAGTTAAATTAAACCGATGAATAAAATACGTGCCTTTCTTTTCATTTGATTTGAAGCGTAAAGCACAATCCAAGTTTGACGTAACGCAAACAATGTTGACTCTATTCACACAATTCGCATGGAAAATGACGAAATGAGGTTTCTCTCACACACTTATAAATAAGTGCAGAGGAGGTTCAGGAATTGCATTGTTCTGTGAAGGAGAAAGATGAAGTGCCACAAAATCCAGTTATTGGTCACACTTTCATTCATTCTTTTGCTTCCAAACACCAAAGGGTGGGGAGAAGATGGGCACGCCATAGTTTGTAGGATTGCTCAGGTTTTACTTCTTCTGTTGCTTTCCTTCATTCTCTCTATGACTATGCATCATCGCTTAATTTCCTCTTTCTATGAACAGTCTCGCCTCAGCGATTCAGCAGCAGAAGCAGTGAAAAATCTGCTGCCAAAATATGCACAAAACGACTTGGGGAGCGTGTGTTCATGGGCTGATCGTGTCAGGTTTTATTTGCACTGGTCTGCAGCATTGCACTTTGCTGATACGCCAGACAACCTTTGCAATTTTCAGTATGACAGTAAGTTCATTTCTCATCTTCTGCTTCTAATTTTATAACCGTCTTTGTCTATGATTTTTGGTAATTATTTTCTGTGTTCATGTCAAATAATCTAACACTACTGTACCTGTCTGATGATGCCATATAAGATCAATTATTTGTACAGTTCTGAAAAATTATCAATTGCTGATAGTGTAGAATCTCAAAAATCAGATTCGCTTTTGGGATTCTGAAAAATTTGATCAGTTGTCTGAAAATTCAGGGGATTGCAAGGATCAGGATGGTGAGAAGGGAAGATGTGTTGTGGGAGCGATTAAGAATTACACTGATCAGCTCCTGGACTATGGCAAAAACACTCAATGTAAACCATTACAACCTCTATTTGTTCCCCAATTTGTTTTGTTTATATCTTATCCTCTGACTGAAAAATTCTTATTGAATTGGTGAAATCGTAATATCAGATAACCTCACGCAAGCTCTTCTGTTCCTCTCTCATTTTATGGGAGATGTACATCAGGTGAGCATGATAAAGCACCAAAACCACCATATACTAAGCTTGCATCTGACTTTGCAATTTAGTTATTGTAATGGCTCTTTTGCATGGTTAATCTGCAGCCTCTACATGTGGGCTTTACCTCGGACAAGGGTGCCAATTTAATTAATATTCACTGGTACAGAAGGAAGCAAAATCTTCACCATGTAAGTCTAATTCTCAAGTTTATTCATACTACTGTATGATCTATTTCACCATCTGCTCTACTCACTAATTTTATGCTACACAGGTTTGGGATGTCAACATAATTGAAACAGCCGAAGAAAGATTCTATGACTCAGACATAAACAGCTTCACCAAAGCCATTCAAGAGAATATAACGGTAATATTCCTGTTATCCCAATCTATGATACTGCTTATAAAATTTTGATGCTTACACCAAATTCTCTGAAACAGAAAACATGGTCTGATCAAGTACCCGAATGGGAAACCTGCAATTCTAAGGAAACTACTTGCCCAGATATGTATGCCTTTTGATCTATCCAAAAGCTAATTCCTTCATCGCTAGTATCCGTTCAAGAAATTATGATTTATTATTTTTGCATTACAAGAAAAATAATGTACTAAGCTCCTATAGTTGGTCTACATATGTTATTGAAATATATCTGTTTGATAAACTTTAGTGGGTTAATTTTTCAGATATGCTTCTGAAGGCATTGAAGCAGCGTGCAAATGGGCATATAAAGGTGCCCCTGAAGGTTCAGTGCTAGAAGGTAAGATAATAAGTATGTGAAGAGTAGATTTCATTCACTTTTACATATTTTCTCACAATATCTGAAATAATACTCTGCAGACAATTACTTTCTATCACGTTTGCCAGAGGTCAGTTTGCGATTAGCTCAAGGAGGAGTTCGATTGGCTGCAACTCTTAATCGTATTTTTGGCTGATGTAAAACATTTTATGGAATGTCTTTAGCTTCATGTATATACATTGGAAGAGAATAAAATTTGCAGCAAAAATTGGTACTCTATGTATCTTATATTTTCTTTTTGATTCTTTATGCACTAGGCTCTTAACTTATCAGCCAAAAGTTCATTTTAACAGCTAAACTCGAACGAAAGCACCTCAATAGTTTATACCTAGTTACACATATTGTCTTGAAATACTTATTTAAGAGGAAACAAACAAATATTGTGACACGTAAAACTCTAAAATTTTTCTCTATTAGTAAAATATATGAACATACAATTAAGTGTATGTATGACACTTATTCTGTCTATTAGGTTGTTGTCCGTTTTATTCAGTACAGATACTTTCTAGGATTTTAACATTTCTATGAAAATATATTTTCTTTCTTAACTTATTCAATCAACTGTAGTTTAACTTATTTCAATTAAAAAAAATATGTAACAGCCATGTTTATTTCATATATCTTCTTTGTGTTGTTATCTACTGAGAAAACAGTAGTAATGCTAAGAAATTCTATTTTTAATAATTATAATATATTTTTTATTAAAAATATTTTAAGAATATATATATATATATATATATATATATATATATATATATATATATATATATATATATATATATATATATGTATGTATGTATAAGTGCGAGACTCAGTTAGTTCGATAGTTAAGAAAAAACTCATATTAATTGTATAAAACTTGATCCATATATGTACTAATTTATATAAATTCAATGAAATTAATATCTACATATTGATGGGTAATGCAGGGAATAACTAATATCCATTCAAATATTTAAAGCAAAATGATTAAAATTGTAATTAAATTTTGAAAAATATAATTCTTAAAATAGGTATATTTCTTAAAAGAATTCTGATAAAAGTTGTAGAAACTTATTACATTACCGTTATTTTCTATAATATAACACAAACTATATTAAAAACATTAGTGTATATGTTTTAATCGAATTAAATTAAATTAGATATGAGTTAATAAGATTAGAAGAAGGAAAATTAAAACTGTGTAGGTAAAGTACAACAGCAAATTATATTTTCATTGGATCATAGAAAGTTTCATTGCACATGTCAACAAAATAAGAGGATTAACGAATGATTTTTTAAAATTTTAGAGAAATATCATGATGTCTGGAATTTTGTAAAATATATACATTAAAAAATTTCATATTTTTTATGAAAAAAGTCACTATATAATAAATTAACTAATTTATTTATTTTTATATAAAGATCGATATAAGTTAGTTAACATTTTACCTTCATCTATTTATTTATATATTTTTTTATAATAGATATAATTTATCTATATTGCATAAAATATAACATATATTATTTTTTTAATTTTATAAATTTTCATATGATAACAAATTATTAATCAACTTTAAAATATTAGGATAACTGAGATGTTTACAAAAGATGACTAACATGAACTTATTTTGGAGGAATATAAAAATTTAGACTGATCACATGTGTCTACAATCAAAGTAATCGAAATTAACTACAGATTATAAATAAAACCACATATCATCAAAATAGTCAAATAAAAGTCATTTCCAAAAAAGGAGACAGAAGAATGGTGCTTACGAGAACTGAATATATCTTGAATTGAAAATATATGAATGGAGAAAAAAGCAAAACCGATATAATAAGGCGTCAAATTCAACATATTTTCCTCATTTTTCCGCATTCTGAGACTACATGGTGTAAGTGTAAAATGTTCGAAGGTATGGCTGCCAATTTAATGTACAATTCATCAGGAAATCTTTCATAAAAAGGAAGGCACCCGCAGACACCTCCAAGTCAAGCACATATGGAACTTCTACCTAACACTAAAAAATGAGTTGGAATATTTTCACATGGTCAAAAGTAATTGTCCCAGTCAGGACAACCTTTGCTTAGCCTCGTCAATGTGGAACATAATCTGCAAATATCCAGGCAGAAGATAATTAAGAAAAATTGGAAGGGAGTTCAAAGGATTGAATACATAAAAATAAATGCTGAAACATCTCAAACCTTTGTTCCAACGTAAAATGTCACAAGCATGCCACCAAGGACGGGCAAACCTGTGTCATGGAGTTTCCAAATGAATTTTTCACTGTATTTAACTGCAATTAAGTTAAAAGGCTAAGGATAGTTGGCATACCTTCTTTGTGAAGGAAAGAAGAAAGCAGCCAGTTAATGCCTCCCGGTCCAACCACAAACCCAACCAGATTAGCCACCTGTCAAGAAATGTCATAGTATTTAAATTATATATGGACTATATTTTTGTTTTATAACCAAAATACAACAATTTCTACAGAACAGAAATAATAAACAGTCAGCAGAGAAAAAAGGCGTTAATTTCAAGTCATTTTTCATCAACCATCCAAATGGAAAATACTGTCTTGATATGGTTCAGTGTACAGTGCAAGAAGCAGAACCTGGAACATAAATTTTAGCCTCACTATATATAAAAGTGTAGCAGTAGTGAACCATATATAAACTTGACTCGGGCTTAATTTATATTGTGCGGGAATTTGAACGTCAAATTTGTTGTATAAAAGGCCTTGCAGTTGATCACGTGGTTCAATCAGATTACTTGTACCATCATTAACTGGTCCCTCAAAAAATCCTTCTTATACTTTCTCAGGTAGCCAGCAATAAAATTGATGAGAATGTTACATAAAAATATAATAACTAAAATTACGATATTCAAAAATCTCTTAGGTTAGTCAAGGACAAACCATGAGACAAGTAATTGTGACTGCCCCAGCAACAGCACTGAGTTCACGAAATATGCATACTCCAAAAGAACTTTGAGCCTGACAATCAAATTTATCTCCATGTTAGACAGCAAATCACAACTACAGATCAACGAAAATTTTAATAGCAGAAAATTGTTCATATGAATACCTGAAAGGCTTTTCCTGCTGATTTAAAAACCAACTCAGGGATGAAGAATATACACGTCAACCATGCCCATGAAAGAAGCTTCCTAAGGTATATAAGAAAAATCAAGCATAAAATATCTGATAAAAAACTGTGCAGCTTTTATAGGTAGAAATATTGCGCTCCAACAATAAAGGGAACTTACCACTCTAAATCATGCCAGATTGCAACAAATGTGAATATAACCCATACATTTAGTAGCTTTTTCTTAGATCCCCCAAGAGGAATGTAAATATACCTGAATTTCTTGACAATCAAAATTTAAGTTATCTGGGAAAACGAAAGAGAAAAATCCAGGAAAAATAATTGATTATGCACCTCACAAGCCACTTGTTGAAGGAAGCATGCCAATTTTTCCAGAAGCCTTCCAAGTTGTGGCAGTTATTAATGCATTTTGGCATGTTTTCCGGAGTCTCAATTCCATTTATCTACAATAAATAACTCAAAATGACTTTCTTCAAATATGTATTTGGACATTTATGTCAAATGCTTATCGAGCAACTAACATACCAGTGACCAAAATCGGAAAAAGCGCCAGATCAATAAAAATTTTAGCCACATGAAGGTTAATACCTGGAACAAATAAATAGAAAAGATTTAGAAGGCAACATACTGATCTAATTTAATTGTTATGAGGTTGGCTATGTGATTAGGAGACGTCATTAGGCTTTGTAAACCACTTAATTGATGAATGTGTATTCTCTTACACCATATCCGATGATGAACACGTCCATAGGCGATAAGTGCTTCCACAAATCACTAGTTCATTAAGAAATTATTTCAGCAACCAAACAATGAAATTGGATTAAAAATTAAATATAACCTGAGGTTCTTTCCTGAATACTGAAGTTCTCACCTCTTAGCAAAGGCATTATAGTAGCATAGATGAGTCATTAATTCCATGAGGATAATACTCAACATCCAACGAAAACCATAAAGTGTCACATTTCTAACCGAAATAGCATTTTGAGGAACATCTACCTGCAAAAAAATAGAACAACATCATCAACAAAACAGAAACTCAAGCAACCATTCGAAAGCACTTGACAACAGTAAGTGACACCAGAAACATTCAGGAATTGTTAAATAGATAAAATGGGGCATTATGGACTTTGTAGGTCTCAATTAAACAACAAATAATATTATATGTACTAAGTCATAAAGACAAGGATTTATCATTACCATGCTTGAATAATTATGTTTCAAGATACAACACTAAATCAACTTATAATCATTGTTGAAAGTCACATATCGACTAAAAATAAGACCAATTTAGAGTATAAAAGTGTGTGCAAACCTCATCTTACAAGCCGGTTTTGTGAGATTGAGTTAGGCTTAAAGTCATTTCTTAACATGATATCAGAGCCTGGTTAGAGTCTATCCTATCGAGATTTGTTGTTTGTTGGACATATTGTTCCACCCGCTATCGAACCACCCATTAATGTCAAGTCCTACGCTCAAAATGTATATACCTCAACGTGAGGGGTGTGTGTTGGAAGTCTCACACCAACTAGAGATAAGGTCAATTTAGAGTATATAAGTGGGTGTACATCTCACCTTACAAGCCAGTTTTGTGAGATTGAGTTAGGCTTAAAGTTCACCTTATTTACATTAGTCACCCTTTAGAGCATATAAATAATATGCATAAGCTTGTTACATATATAACTAATACAAGGAACTCTTAATGACTTAGTGGAGACATTTTCCAGTTGATCATTTGAATTGACAAAGCAATACCTCTTCGCCTTGAAGCTCATTTGTTCCCTTTTCCTTTTGTACAACCTAGAGAATTGGTACAATACTTTTTACCAAGTTTACACTAGTACAACACCTTTTGAGGAAGATTTATTCCAGGTAGAAGATTGTTGATGTTCAATGACAATCAGAGAAGTTTCAGACCAAGGGTTGCATCTATATCAAGTATATACCTCCCAGGCAGGCCTTGATCGAATCCTAAACTTGCTGCAAGGAACTTTGGTCCTTTTCAAGTCTTCTCTAAACAGGGTGATTTTGCTTCTAAGCCAAAAAGAGCCCAGGACTCCAAAATGTCTACTGCACTTTTCATAGTAGTATAGTATGGCGTTAGAAGACATCTTTTCATACACAAGCAGCAGCTTTTCCTACAAGAAGATTCTTTCATAATGGACCTCTAAAGAAACAATGGTTAGCGGTACAATGGAAAAACCACTCTATCAATTGTCATAGGTGAGGAAGGCTTAAACAAGTCCCGAAGCTAGTGATATAAATTCTGGAGTCATGCTACATAAAAAGATATGTTGGCAAGGTACAGTATGAATTCAGAGTTGGTTATGTATGTGGGTGGGACTCAAGGAGCGTGAGGGGAATTTTTAGATATATATATCACAGGTATCTCTTGAGGGGAGGATCATTCTGAAAGCATCGGTTGTAGCATTTGTTGATTGAAAGCTAATCTTTGTAATGGCTATTGCTCCTGGAAACATACAATCAAAGACTGCTATTTCCTACAACTTGAATTGAAATTTGTAATCAGATTCCACTTCTCTGTGAATGTTTGTTGATTATGATTTTCTCTCCCTGTCAGTCCCCCCTAAGCCTCTACGGACAGGAGAAAATTAACTCTTCTCATCAGGTGTTCAACACTTGTACTCAACACGTGCCCAAATCACCTAAGGTGAAAAACTAATTATTTTATATTGTTGGAAATGAAATATTGACTAAAGATATGATCAATTATGTGGTTTCTTTTCCAAAAATGACTACAAATGTGGTTTCTTTTCCAATTCAAACAAATTACATCTTGCATATACATCTCCTTTTGAAAATAACGACACGATGGTTCATTTCCTCAATAGAGGTTTCACAAAGACCACAACTATACACAATGTAATGGAAGTCAATAATGAAGCTTAAACCACCAAAATAACTTGCAGTCACAAACCTGTGAGGCAAAAGCATTGAAGCTCAGTATTGGACCAGCGATATAAAGTGGTGCATATACCAAATAAGAAAGGTATGTGATATATCCAAACCTGTCATTGTGCAGACTTCTCTCCTGATAATGTTATTAAAATTAGAACTGGAAAACATGAGTTCACAGGACCAATAGAAATTATAACTATATAAAAACATAACTAAGCAACTACAATAACTTTCACCTTGTGCTTGATTTTAACTAGCAGCTATCCTAACCTGTAAAACTTGATAGCATGATTTTCCGGATTTACAAATATGACAACGTTGATAATGCTTCTGCAATAATCAAAGAATTAGACAGTGGAAAAAATATTTATTAATCATATTGATAACCAAAATCATAAAGCTACATAACTAATTAACAATGTGCACTAGATGGCAACATAATAGGTTTTACCTAAAGGAAATTAACTGAACAAGGCTGTTCCCAGTCCATATTCTAATCTGTAGAAAAATACAAAAACTACAACCTAAGAAAAGTAGTCTGGCCTTACGCACTAGTGGAGTGAAGCATTCAAGAAAAAAATTATTTGAATAATAATAATAGTCTTGTACATTTATCTTTGAAGTAACATCAAGAATAACTATTTATTAATAAAATTTCATAATATGTCCCCAGCAATTACAATATATTGTCATTTCTGAAAACATATTAAATTACAAGCGAGGCTGCACAACAGAATTTTATATTCAAAACAAACAAGCGCTATTTTCAGAAAGAAAGAAATACCTCCTGATCAAAATGAGAATCTCGATTAGTCCAGTGATAATCGAATCCGAAGCTTATCATGCGCAAAACAACTGCCACAAACATCTAAGCTTAAATATAAAGAAACATATTAAGTTATCGATATTGTTACATTAACATTACATAATGGTATGAAAAATGAGAACACAAAGACGTGCATATATAACTCATAAAAAGCAAAACAAAAAGTAGAATATAGATCACCAATTTTAATATTCTTATCCATAAGTGTTCTAAATAACAAATCTGCGTAACATGACAACATTCAAAAGGTCCGGAGTAATTGAATTGGCATGATTTTATATGAATGCAGTGATGGATGAGGAACAGTCCAACATGCGTGAATCATGGGACCAGTAATTGTAAGAATCACATATAAATGGACTATTTTGACTTTACTGGATACATAGGAAGTCAATTAAATAATGAAAAAAATACCAAAATTGAAGCATATGTGCCACCTAAAGCTGCCTCGGTAATTATCCAAAAATGCCCATTGTTGCCTGCAACGCAAATACATAATCTTAAGTCGAAATGGAATTACTCCTACAAAACAAAGTATCAATGCAACAAATATTACGCTTGTTACCCAAATATAGAGAATGAATATCCTTCATAAATCCGATTACAGAGAAGAAAGAAAATGTTGTAACTCCAAACTATAAGTGGAAAGTGCTCCTTCTGTGCAAATATCTGCTCAAACAGAAATAGTCTTACATGATAACCGCAGAAAAGTTATAAATATGGTATTAAGTGCAAGAACACAATGATTGACCAAAACATTTCCGTTAAGGAACAAACGGATTTATAGTTATGGTTACTTAAACATCAATGAAAATATGGTTAAAGCATCAAAAGTTGTTAGGATCAGTCAATACTATTATACTGTCAATAAATATCCAGGACCAGTTGCCAGCCCAAGATGATTTTTTATATTGTGATCTGTCATTACAGTTATGGATGCAAGGAAATATTTTCCAATCCATAAAACAATTGTTTGGCCTCCAAAACTTCAATATTTTTCCTTCTGGACGTACTTGTTCTTAAAATAAATTTATTGGAGTTTCAAGGTCAAACCGACCTGCCCTTCTACAATACCCAACCCCCCTCCGCCAAAAACATCTCCATATTCTCCATTGAAGCACAAGTCTCTCACTATACAGAACTTAGGAGACTACACTCTTTAGAAAGGTTGTTGACAATGCTCGCTACAGGCTTCTGATGTAATAATTGTTACTATACAATTCATGTTTGGTAGAAGGTATTGGTTTAAATAATCCATCATCCGTGGCAACACCATTCTCACTAAAAAGTACCAGGTTTCAGAAATTTTAGAGTCCCCGCATTAGAAATGCAAATATTCTTAATTAATTCAACTGGAGGAGTATCATTCCTATGAGCAATACAATAAATCAAATATAGATGTCTTTTGATTACATTTTGCATATATGACATGCAAATTAAAATAAAGCAGCCTGAGGGAAACTAGTTTTAAAGGAAAAATAAAAAACAGAACTGTTATGACATGTTGATAACTTTAAGTAGGCTATTAAATATTTAAAATCAACAATGTTACAGGTTCCCACCTAGATATATTGCAAGTAATACATATTCACTGACCATTACACGCACCTTTACGAGAATAAAATTACCAGTAGCTATTGATAGGATAAAAGCAATGCTGCAAATGAAACAAATTCAAGAGTCAGACTAAAGAAGGTAAAGAATAACAACAATGGAAGAAAAGATAACATCAAATTAAATGGGGCACCCTACCATGCTCCATGAAGATACGACAAGTAGGCCAAAGAAAATAAAAGCCACACAACAGACATTCCTCTAACTCTTAAATCAAAGAAAGCCTTCATCAAGTAGGCAAGAAGAGTGAAGATTCCAAATACAAGAGTAAGAATGGGTATATTTCCTCGAAAATTCCTCCACTGAGCATCTGACACATCCTTTACACAAAACAGAACAGCATGTACGTTTGATCAGCAAGCCACATCACCATCTACTGAAATACTTACAACAGACAAAATTATCATAATGACCAAAAAGAGCAGAATCATACATTGAGGTGATTAGCTAAGAGCCAACCCGGGCGTAAACCTGACAGCTGTTTGTAATAATCTGTGAAAAACAAAACCCAAAGCACTCAATGCACAGCATCTAAGCAAGTAGTACGAGTAAACACAAATACTGAAACAATATTATAGAGTGGAAAAGGTCTAAAATATATACCGCGAGAGAGTTGAAGTGAACGGTTGATGATGATAACGTAGAAAACGATTGCATAAATCACAAGAAACCACAATTCTTTTCGCTTCCAGTTCTCACACTTACTAGAATTAGCAGATGTAGCCATTTGCAAATTGACCTCTGACTAGCACATCAACTTCTGCAATTTTGCTTTTCCCTGTTTTAGCAATAAGAAAATTTTGCAAATTACTTCCACTTTTTGTGCAAAATCAAATTAAAAATAACTTTTGTGGTGAAATCAAACTTCACTAATTTATATACATTTAAGAAATTGGATTTGAAAATTGAAGTAAGAAGTCTTCAACTACACGACGGAGAACAGAGAAGAGGTTCAGGGTTAGATGAAAAGTAACAAGTGTGGTTCATTCTTTGGAGAAGACAAGATCTCTTTCAATCACCCCTCTTTTTTTTTTATTATTATTTTTCCGTCTGAAGACCACGAACCATGATGATTCCTCTCTTCTGGCCTAACGCTAAGAAAACACACAAAAAGGCCGGATAGCCTCTTTTGTTTAAAATGGCCCAATCACAATAACAATCTTTTTTGAATATCAAATTCGCAACTTGTTTTCTATTTACACCTCATGCTGATTTTTTTTTTTTGGTAAAGTTTTCCATAAAAAATTTCTCTTTGTAATGTATTAAATCATGATGACATAGCGTTGATCTGCAATGATATTTCAATTTAGATAATGATATTTTAATTATTATTTTTATTTATTTCTAACTCACCACTTTAATCACTCTTAAATTATTACATTATACCATTAAAAAGATTAAAATAAATAATTAAAGAACGATCGAAATAATAAATTAAAAATAAGTTCAAAAAAGTATATTAAAATATCATTATTTTTTCGATTTAACACGTAGGTTTGAATTGTTAATGTATCTTAAAGTTATAAAAAAAAAACAGTTTTGTTAGACATGCTTTAAGTCCACGCATTACTTAAGTTCCAATCCCTATGCAATAACAGGTTCATGACTTTGTGTAATCATCTCCACCCATAAAATATGTAATGCAAATTTAAGTTTAGATATATTAACATTTTTTTTTTGTGAAACTTAAGTAGAGTACTTTTAAGTGTTTCTAGAATTACATCTTCCATTTTATTATATAAGAATTGGTTATTTATAAGAACAATCTAAAGTAACCCAATTAGTTGAGAGTAAATCAAATTAGACATTTTATTTTGATATAAACATAAAAAATTCATAGTTACTTCGTTTAACGTAAATATGATGAAAATAGCAGCGGTCTTCTGAATTAAAACAATATTTTTAAACAAAGAAATATAAATATAATTTTTAATACAATATTTATACTTTTTCAAAAATATAAATGGAAACAAAAAATTATGTATGCGTGTGAATGTTTGAAAATGTCCAATGTACCTAAAAAACGCAATATTCATTATTTGTCAGCCTGATAATAATCCTTTTCGTGTAATAAGTATATATATTCTCTGCATTTAAAAATAAGATAAAAAAAAATCATATAAGGTCGGATTTGGACCAGAATTATTAATCCATAGTAACTAATTAAAAAAATCATGCTTCAATTTGATAAAAATATTTAATAAAGGTTTTAAATGTTTAAGATTTGTGCAGTTGAAAATGTAACTGCAGAATGTCTCAATCCTATAATTAGGTCTTGTATAGAGAAAAGAAAAGAAGGTAGGAATAGAAAAAAAATGTGAAAAAGAGAGAGAAAGCCTTGCTTAGGGTACGTGCCAACTTATTTAATCAAGCTTAATTACAGGGATGTACCCTATTCTTAAGTCATAGATATGTGACCACCACGCATGCTTTCCCTGTAACCTAATAATAAATGTATATTTTATACGTTGAATATACGATCAAAATGTTTATAATTATCTGATAAAAATAGTTATGTTTATCTTTCAACTAAATTAAATTAATATATATAAAAGAGGAAACTGTGGTTACAGGCATGTTTTAAAAATAATTAATGAGAAAGAAAACAGAAGATGAAAAAATTGTTAATGTGTTTAATCCATCACGTGTGACACTAATTATGCATACCCTAGTAGGCTTTTGGGATGAAAAAGGGAAGTGATAAAAAGCATGTATCTAATCTATAATCTAATCTATGCTATCTATCTCCTCCTCCACCTTCACACTACTTTGAAACCTTTATGGCATCTCCTCCATTCTTTATGTGAAGTGACATTTTCATGTCCACTTCAGTCCTGTACCATATCACCTCTCCTTCAATCATTGACTCTTCATATTATTATTATGCACTCATCTTACTCTCACTTTTCATTCTATCACAAACAAACCACAAAAATTTATGCTCTCTTCCATATATCTATCCACTCTAATCATACAGGTTTTGGATACTTCAATACATTTGATTATTATTTTTTATATTCTAAAACTCAATTTTCATTTTTAAATTAATTTTTCATATAACTTTTACAGGTTAAACTTTCACATCAACTAAAATCAAAATTAATTTATAATATATAATTAAATATAAATTTTATGTTATAAATCGATTTTATAAAATTAAATTAAAATTAAAATTCATTTATTAACATAATATAATAATTTAAAATTTACTGTAACAAACTTTTTTTTTTAAATATTTTATCTGATATCGAATTGTTATCAAAATATTTATTAATATTTAGTTTTACCATATATATATATACATATATATATATATATATATATATATATATATATATATTATAGAAGTCTTATATAAACTAAAAATAAAATAAATTTAAAATAATAAGTGAGTACAAACTTATTGTAAAGGTAGATTTTTAGTTAAGTGGTAAATATATCATAACAACCCAACAAAAAATATGACACAAGACTTGCTCTATTGGTGAAGTTGGAAGATAGATGCAAAGCTGAATATTATAGAAAAGAGAGGGTTGTATTTAAAAGATTGGGTTTTGTATTTTTATGTTTTTAGGGTTTGGTTTTAAGACTATTGCCTAAATTTAGTCGATATTATATATTTTTATTTTAAATTTTAAACCTTGGTACAGAATATAAATTTAATTAATAAATAGATAGATAATATTTCTTGATTTAAATAGTCTAAATTACAATTTTATTTTTGTATGTCTTTTTTTATTTTATTTGATGGAATATAATCGATAATATGAAAAATATTTAATCGAACTTCATTTTTCTTTAAATAATTAAATTTATCATTGTTTAATAGTAAAGTTTATGATATTTCATATATAATACTCTTGAAAATTTTCATTTAATAAGAAAATTTACGGAACCATGTTATACACATAGAATATAACGTTAGGTTTACAAAGGAGATTTTATTGGGGAGATACAACACCAATGAGACCTGAGTCTCACCACATAAGGCATTGACATCACTCTCATCCCAAAACCTCAAAGTAATAGGTTTATGGGTCTTTATCCTTATATAGTGCTCTACTTTCTAATTTTTCACCAATATGGGACTTAGATTCACATTTGGATTCTTAACAATCTTCTCCTCAAGGGTGAGTCCCTTCGGCCACATTGGTACACTTCCCATCCAGCGAAAGCATTCCCAACCACGAGTATTCCTTTTCTGTTATTCTCTATACTGTCGTTCTTCTTAATGTGATATGCTTATCTAGAACCCTTGTCAGGAAGACTTTCGATACATCCATTTTCTTTTTTTAATAAGTGTTTTCTCGAATTCAAATAAAACATATCATGTTTAAGTATTGTAGTAACCATATTCATAGTTATTTTAAATATACACATTATTATTGTTAACCAATTACGTCTTACAAATGTAAGTGGACAAATGTTTTTTATATACAATCACTAAATTATAGAAATTAAAATTATCTTATTATCGTTTATCAATGAAATCGATATTTTGATATAGTAGAAAAATTAAAATGTTTTATATGTTGCATAAAATTCCTAAACATTAGATATGTTATTTAAAAAAATTGTATTGTTTTCCGTTTTGAAAAATTTAAACAATTTTTTTAGTGTTTGTTAGTAATAATGATAAAGAGAAAACTTATATAAATATGATATCAATATAATGTTAATTATACATCTAATCTAATTTTGAGTGATGGAATATAATTTAGTTCAAATGTATACTTGTGAAATTTGAAGATAATTCTATGTGTATATTTTTTACTCAATGCTTTAAGTTACATTATCTTAATAAATATTTGCATTAAAAAAATTAGGCTTTATTTTAGAATTGGCCTCTTAGTTTCGGGTTTTAATATCTTTTTAATTTGGATTTAATCCTCTGTATTTAATGTATATTACGTAGGATTCTATACTTGACTGTAATGTATTGTGTTTGATGTACGTGATATTTCGTGGGCGTACTTGTATGCAGTTTCTACATACGGTTATCCTGATTTTATATATTTCGTATGTTAAAAAATATCCACATTTATTTATTTACAAATTTGATTTAGCCCTGCAAAGCCGCTTTTCTTTCATAGAAATTCACCTTATTCCAAACAAAAATATGACTTAGACGTAGAAAAGAAGACAAAAATAAAAAATAACCCTATAATTATTTTAAAAAGATAATAATCTTTCACTTTCTGGTATTTGTTTTATTCAAAACATCCTACAGATAAATGACACGTGTTTCACCCACACAGTGAAGTCAAAGGATACCTTGTTATCTTTCTTTCTCTAATTCCATTCATACGAGAAAATAGTTTGTGCACTTAATAATGGAAAGCAGCGGCCGATCTTCAAAAATATATTTTGCTGTCAAACTTTTTTCTATAATATATATAAATTTGAGAAGGTTAAACATATAAAATTTACTAAAATTAAAAAAAAAACTTTTATTTATATGTTAATTTTTGTTTGTATACAAAAATTGGAGGTTGCCTAGCAGACAAATAAGCTCCGTCACTGATGTAAAGTATCTGTGTATTGTTATCTAATTATACTGGACCATATATATGAAACTATTCATTAATAGTTATCTTAAAAAAAATATCAATTATTTGACACTTTTATTAGTTAATAATGTAAAAAATAAAATAAAGGATAAAGGTACATGGTGTACCACACACCTTCATCCTATTATTTATTTTATTTTGTAGACCATAATATATATATATATATATGATTAAATTAAGATAATATTTGTATTAGATTGTTATAATTGTGAGTTAAATTTATATTTAAACTAATATATTAATGGTAACACATCTAAAAACTACAATATTTAGATGAAGAATCAATTATCAATAATATATTTATGGACGAAATCTGATTAGCAAAATAAGTTAAAATATATGGTTAAATAATTTATTTATTTTTTTTGTTAAGACACAATCAATTACATGAGACTAATATCTAAGAAATACTAGATTTATACAACTCTAAAATAGTGAATAAATATGATGAAAGCATATGAACGAGAAAATTGAGCACCAAAAAGATTCATAAAATCTATTGCTTTAAGGTTTTCTGTTGAAGGTGATGTCAATTCTTTATATGAGGGTTGAACTCATGTCTTATTAATATTGTATCTCTCTGGTGATCCTCTCTAAAAAGACCAAATACTTGAATAAATTGGTACAATGTTTATATTAAATTAACAAATTGTGAATCTAAGTCCTGCATTTGGTAGAAATAACAAAGTTAAATATCATTAAAAAAAACACTCAATCTTTTCCTAATGAACTTCCCTATAAGAAAAAACTCATATCAAGAAAAAATATATTATATGAAAGAAACGTATATTATTGAGAATAATTAAAGTATGAGTCTAAGTTTCATACTGGATAAAAATGACGAAGTTAAACATCGTATAAGAAAAAAAGAATCCTAAATCAAATGCCTTGAGAGGACTTAGATATGTATAGCTATCAATTTTTAGTTAAAAAGTAATGATAATATCTTATGTAGGTTGAACTAAGATTATATATATATATATATATATATATATATATAATATAATCTTTTCTTAATGAATTTTCTAATAAGAACAAACTCATCTTAAAGAAAAATATATTGTATGAAAGAGAAAACACAATTATTTTTTATTAAAAATGGTGTTAATCTTTTGAAAATTGAATTAAATTTCACATTAAATAAAAATGATAAACTTAAACACCATATAAAAAAAAGTCATAAATATAATGTCTTAAAATTTTGAATTAAAATAAAAGAAAAAATTAAAGTCTAAGTTAATGTTGTCAAATTGATCTGTGTAACTTTTGTGGTGTATGCCTATCAGTCTTTAAGTAACCATTTTGTCCTTACGTGTGATCCATTAAAATTTCAATTTATCTTCTTTATTTCCTAAAATAAAAATGAATTGAACTTAAAACTGGACTACAGAGAAACGAAATTCATGAGGAGATATGGTGTGGTTAGAGTAAAAATACTTTATTTTATAAACGTGGATTTGAATGAAATTGTTGCATGTGTTTATATGTAGTTAACAGGAGCACGCGAGAATTGATGGGAAGAAAAAACAGAGAAGGAGAAAAAAAATGGAAACAGCTGGCTAGCTGAGACAAACGTGATGTCCCCACTTTCTGACCAAACCAACATTTAGTTGCTGACGTGCTTCTTCCCCGCCGCTCCCCATGCTCTTACATTGTATGTATCTCTACACTGTCATCTTCTTTTCACTTCCCTTTTCTTTTCCTCAGTCAAACACGTTACTTATTTAGAAATACTTGCAAAACACACCACATTCTCCATCCATTCATTTCAACTTCTTAAACTCCTTTTCTCTTTTCTTTTTCATATTAACACACACACACACACACATATTGTTCTCATCATCAAACACTGTTAAATATTAAATGTAAATTCAGAGATCATGAGCTGTCATTTTATAACACCCTCAAACATTCTGTTACATCTGAATCTGTTCATAAACTTTCGCCACTGCTTTCTAATTCAACTTACAATTTATTTTTTAAATTTAAAGTTCAAACCAGAGATTTTCCACAATTACCATTTGGTCAACAAAGTCTTAGTTAACGACAAATACTAAGAAAACTTGCTAAAACAACTTAACAGTTTTTAAAATATCTTATTCTAGACCTAATACATGATCGAGGTCACCAAATAATAGGCCAGGAAAGATCCAAAATAACCTCGAACAACATCAATAACCTCTTTATCAGCTAGGTACCAATTCAAAACACCTACTTAGCCACCTAAAGATAATGACCTTATCTTCAACAAGAAGATAATTATCCTATTTCAACCCACATTAAAAGCATATAGTGCTCTACAACCTACGTAAGCCAAAAATCCTAATCATCTCATGTTAAATTCTTACTGACTTAAACAACACAGTTCAATTGAAAGTGACTTTTTTTCCCTGTACTAACTACGAAACCTCCATTATTGAAGTTTGGGACACCTCAGAGGCTAACCTTAAAATGTTAAGAGAAACACCTAAAATCTCATTTAACCATTTGCCTACTAGATGCATTATTTATCTTATTAAAATAAATATTACATGCACAGATAATATAAAGAATTATTATATATATATTTTATTCAACCCTTGCTAACTTACAGTAATTACTGAAAAACAATATCAACAAATATTTTTAATTATTTTGTAAACTTTTATATGAGTGGTAATTCTTTTAAAAGTTATATCTACTGTTGATGCATTCTGAATGTGTTTTAATGTAACGTAACTGAGAAAAGGAATTGTACGAATTCTTAACGGTTTAACTGCTGAGGGCAATATAGTTCGGGGAATAGTGAAATACGTGATAGGTAAGTACATAATGCTAAGGGAAAGGAAGTGTAGTTACTTTTCTAAAGAGTCTTTTTCCGCGAAGGAAAAAAACAAGCATGGTTACACAACTGTGATTACAAAAAAAGTGAAGACCACTTACTTGCACAATGATGCAAAGGACAACTTTTGAGAGAGAACTCTCGCAGAATCAGAAAAATACAATCATTATGTAGAGTAGTAACGTAGCAGTGTATAGATTGAGAGGAGAATCTAATGGCAAAGAAAAATTTATGTGACAAGAATTTCTGGTTCTTCTACTGCTGTATAAAGTATTACCCTAGACCGGAATAAAGGCATGCCGTTAGAGATGTGGGTTAAATTTTCCTTTCTTGAAAACGTAATTTTTATCTAGAACGTTGGTTTCTCGTTCAGATATTACGACAGAGGGATACTGGATTCTCTAAAAGTTAAAAAGGAATATAACGAACTCTAATTAGTATATGGAGATTTTCTTTAGTCATTAACATGGGATACATGTATACTTAAGAAAGAATCTTTGGCGTGTTTCTCTTGGATTCTGCAAGCCTGAATCGATTCTTACAGCAAAAAGGTGCACTTAGAAAAAAAAAACACCGTGTTTTATAATCAAAATATTCCGCAGCTAATTTTTGCACGATCAATATTTACAAGGTCAATTCTCCAAAATCTTGTCCTGAGGTAGAGGAAAGTCGTTGATTTGCACAGCTCCGAGTTAGTTAATCAATAGTTAACAGCGTAACTTTAATATATTCCCTCTTTTATTAGCGGATTTTTAGATTCTTTGATGTTTGTTTAGTGGGAGATAATGGTGCAATGGACAGGTGAGGGTGCTTTGTTAACACTCGCAATTTAGTGTCTTTGTTCAGGGTGTTTTGCATAACTAAGGAATAGTATGGGTGGGACCTATTTTGAAAAAGGGCATAATAATATAATCGCTCACAACTTCGGTTATTCCAAGAGCTAACGTATAGCCTCTTGTTCCCTAGTCTACCAAACCCATTTAACAAAATTCCGTGGGGAGTATATATATATAGGCCCATGATGATGATGTAGAAACACTCACCGAAACTCATTTCTAATTTTCTTGCCTCTACTGGTGTTAGCTTAAACTTTCTTCTCTGCAGTATCATACTCAAACCGTCCATAACTTTCTTTGCTCTTGCAAACACCAACTATAACTTGTGTACCAATTCTTTTGCTGCCTTGAAAACCACAAAAAACACAAGCTAACCATGTCCACAATTGCAAAGAGAGATTTGAGTTCTAATGAGGAAGAGAGTGAGCTGAGAAGAGGACCTTGGACTCTTGAAGAAGATAGCCTGCTCATTCACTATATTGCTCGTCATGGTGAAGGTCGGTGGAATATGTTAGCCAAGAGTGCAGGTACAGATTCCACGTACGCTTAAAGTTAGAGGAATAACTTCATTCACTTCTAACTGTTCTATACCTTTCTAACATTATTCCAATCCAACATCTCAGGGTTGAAGAGGACTGGAAAAAGCTGCAGACTCAGATGGCTGAATTATTTGAAACCAGACATTAAGAGAGGGAACCTCACTCCGCAGGAGCAACTCTTGATCCTTGAACTCCATTCCAAGTGGGGTAACAGGTAACTAACTAACCACTGTTCAATGATCTGTCCGAAAAATGAGTATTTATGCACTTGTTGAACAAATCACAATGAGTTTGACATGGTTTTTGGTGTTGTTCATTGGGGACAGGTGGTCAAAAATTGCTCAGCATCTGCCAGGAAGAACAGACAATGAGATCAAGAATTATTGGAGAACAAGGGTACAGAAGCAGGCACGCCAACTTAACATTGAGTCTGGAAGCAAGAGATTCATCGATGCTGTGAAGTGTTTTTGGATGCCGAGGTTGCTCCAAAAGATGGAACAGAACAATTCTCCAAGTCCTCACTGTTCCATGACAAGCATGGTGAATATAGGTAATTCTGGAGAAGCTTCTATGAGTTCAACATCAAGCAGCTTCAATATCCCCTCTATGTTTTCATCATCTCCTCCACAAAGGGAATTCATTATGGACGGTGCAAATCATCTTAGTACTGTGTCCAACCCCATCAATCCATCCCCGGATTCGTTCCCATTTTCACAGCTGCTTGAAATTTCTGAACACCCCAAAAGTCCTCCCAATGTGCTTGAGAACAATGTTTACAGCTATCCAATCCAGGACAATTGCTATGCTGATACCAATAACTATGGCATGGAAGGCCTAAACATGGATCCCCTTTCAGCCATGGGAACTTACGACTTTCCACAGTTTGATTTTCAGAGCGCAGGGAATGGATGGATGCTAGACAGCGTGGAGGATACTACTTTATGGAACATGGATGCTATGTGACAGTGTGTCAAGAGAAGGCATGCATCTCAAGTTCTTTAATTGTGGGATGGTATATCATTGAAAACAAAAAATTGAAGATTCTTATGCTATACTGATTCATAGGGAGTATACATAATAGTCTCATTGTTAGAGATTAGTAGCAAGTGTAACGAACGTGATTTTAATATGAACCTTTTAAAATAGCATATATTTGAATAGAAAAATGCAGGAGATGATATTAATGTTCCCCTGTTTCTTTCAGATTTATTTAGAAGCTGCAAAAAAAGTTGTAATTTGACTAAGGCAATGTATCTTGGATGTTGTTATGAGTGTATTTTGGACATAGTGCGTTTCTATATTTCCCTCTTTTTGTTTCTGGATATGTATTCTGATGTAAATGATGATTTATTTTTGTGTTTGAATCCCAAATGAAAAGAGGTAAAGAATAGTGAAGTCACATCTCTAAAGACAGCGAAAAATGCTAGTTGTTTGCATATCTCCAAGAGCAGCCACTTGTAATAAGTGGTGGGGTTCCCTTGAAGTACCCAATGTATGTGTCATTTGTACAAAGGTCATGATTTTGCATCTTGAAAAAAGAAGAAAAAATTGAAGATAGTGGTGCATAAGAAACAAGTGCCTTGGGTAACAACTCCAAACTGGACTAGTCTACCATTCTAGCAACTCCCTTGTCTTGTTTCTGGAATCATAAGCAGGGAAGAGGATATTTCACCAAATATTGCAGTTCATCTCTCAAGCTTGCAACTATTTTGCAGTGATGGCACTTTTCTCGAAGCTTGTCAATGAAGAAATTGACTATGAAATATTCTTTGCTATATGGCATCACATGGCCTAAATGTCTCCAAGAATTTTAACCTTTCCATCCAAAGTGCTTTTCTATAGATTCAAAAATACCTTCACTCACCCAATTACTTTGCACGCAAAAGAAGAAATGCATCTCTCTCTACTACTTTGCTAAATAAATCACTCTTTGCTAATTCAGTAGTCATTAGCCTATGTTTTCAAGGCGTTTTCATTTTTTTTTTTAAATAACAAAAACCGACTTATTTATTAGTTAAAATCAGTTTATATATATTAATATAAAAAATATATGTCAGAATATTTATCTATTTTAGTTTATGAAAAATAATTTAATTTCTCTGCTTTTTGTAATGAAAGAAATTTATAGAAAAAATTATCCAAACACCTGCAATGCTAAATAAAGATCACATATAATTCACTTTCATCTATTTTTCTCTTTTTTGGGATATTATTCGTTGCATCTATCAGCTTTTTTATTTATTCTCTCTTCTTCTTCTTTTTTCTTTTTCTTTAACCTATGCACCTCAAGTTTAGGATGTACGTTGGTGTTCTATGTGTGCATGTATTAAATCTATAAACACTGGAAATCCAAGTATCTCGTGGAATGCATTTCCCTTATTATAAAACTTAACACATTTCATATATATTTTGTTTGGAGAAATTTCTTACATACACTTTCAAAAAAGAACAAAATATATGAACTAAAACTAGTTTATATTTGTGAAATTGATTGCTCCAAAATTTCAATTTTTAACTACATAAATTAACTATAATTTATAATGAGGTTATTTTTTCTCCCTTAAAAGAGTCTATGGATATCATAACAATCTTGGTTGGTTGGATGTTTAAAAAGTAAATTACTACTGAATGTACACTATAATTAAAATTTAAATATAATAAGTAGTTTTATCTTTCTATTATTTTATTTATTACAAATAAGAACAAGCACGTTTTACATTTTTAAATAAAAAATAACATCTTTAATCAGTAAGTAAGAAGATCGCATAAATAATAACTTTGAAATTTTCAAAGTACACGACATTGATGCCAGCGACCTTCTATCTTTAATTGAGTCACTCTTGTTAACTCTTTTTCTTTTTTCTTTTTTTATTTATTGGTAAGTATCATTCGAGATATTTTCCTTTTTAACAATCATTTCTCTTTTAAAACGAGCTTCTTCGCATGCTTGATATCATCACGGGTTGAAAATATTTTCGCACTTTGGATTAGATGGGAGAGTTTTGTTTGTATTTACTTTTGTTTATTTTTATTTTGAATAAATATTATAAAGAGGTACATGAGTATTGAAAAAAAATACATCCATGTAGATTTTTTTTTAAAGTAATTGGAGTCTCAATATAAACTATTCCACTTCTATAATGATATCATCGAAATTTAAACATGGATCATTTAACAAACGGAGGTCAAGTAATTACTAGTTATAAAAATATGTTAATGAGTTGTTAGAATAATTTAATTTTTATTTCAAGAATTTTTGCATAACAGGTATTATAATTGTGATCTAATTTTTAAAAAAAATTATTAAAAAATATATTAAATGAAAACTATAGTTAAAATAAATCAAAAACAGAAAAGGTCATTTCCTTGTTTTTAATGTTAAAGGTAGTTTATGTTAAAACTACAACTTTTGGTTTCGAGAAACATCTATTTCATATGTTACATCAAAATAGAATTTCAACCCTAAACTTTTAACCAACTATTTATAATGCAATTATTGCATGTCTTTACTTCACCCATTTACTTATTGGGACAGTGGGACACCTATTATCCTACCCATATAGTATAGTTATTGTTTCTTCCCTTCTGATTTTAATCAATATTTTTATCTCAGACTTTTAATATTTTTAAATTACTTTAAATGGTTAAATAACTTAAGTCCAAGTAAATGGTCATATTCAAGAAAAATAAAAATCTCTCCACCTTTTTTATGTATAAAACTTCATTTCAAACTTTCTTATTTTTTTTCAATTAAACTGATTATTAGAACTGGTAAGGGTTGCCTCAAATTTTTTTTTTTTTCATTTAGAGACGATGTTAATTGCAAATTGCAATAGGGTTAATTACGTATTTGTGTTTATATAAACTGATAGTTTTAATGATTTCTTGATGTGACCTATTATGATTAGAGTTTATGTTTAAAAGGACGTACTTATAATTTTAAAATCCAAAATAAATTAGAGTTCAAAATGACTAATTAAAACCTTTTCTTGAATATTAAATAATAGTATATAAAGTGAATGCCACAACAAATTAACATGCGTTAAAACTTTTAGTTTAGAGACTATACATCATCAACTTAAAATAATTTTCGATAATAATCAATAAAAAAAAATTGTTATTAACATAATTATTAAAATAACTATTATAAAAAATCGCAACGAAATCATATTTTAATAATAATTAAAACTTGAGGTGGAAGAAATTTAGTGGGAAAAAGATATATGAGTATAAGATCAAGACACTTCTTCTTTTTCTTTTTTTTAATTTTATAGATCTTCATAACTAATAGAAATTTTTTATAATTTGCCTATAATTTTTCAAAATCGAAAGAAAACATTTTAAAAATCCAGAGCTAATCAATATAATAAACATAAATATTTTTTACTTTTATTAGGTTTTTGTTTTTAAAGTAAAATATTGAGGAAATCCTCCTAGATTATCATTTATTTTAAAAAGAGTCTTATTTTTATTAATATCATTATATATATTTGAATATTATTCTTTAGTAATATCACACTATTATTTAAGTATTCATGTCATATTATTATTAAGCGGTGATAGATATAACTTTTTTTAAAAATGCATTCTGTTAATTATTATATTAAAAATTATAATTAATAGTTAAATAGTAACTGTGGGTGTTACAGTAACTTTTTCTACCACTTATAACACTCTTAAAGATTAAAAAAAAATTAAAACTATAATAACACTTAAAAGAGTTAAAACTCCCATATATAAAGAAATCACAAAGTTGGAGACCATAACACGTTCATAAGTAATGAAAAACACAAATGTGGAGACCATGACTTGGTCATGTCATGTCCCCTCGTCTCTATCTTACATTGATTACACTTGCAAAGACAATTCTACAATTCTACTGGAAAAAAAAAATCTATTTATTGTGGTTCTTGTATTATTCACGATTAAATATTTAAAAAAAATACAAATTTAATTGAATAAAACACTATCGATAGATTGATATTTCACAATAAAATAATCTAACAAATTTATATGAAAAAACTATTGTGGTAATACTTCTATTTTATATCATAACATTAGTATGAAGTATTCCAATTTTATTACCTTTATTAGCTAGTCTCTCCTTTCAACTACGTTTTTTTTATCCATAACAATTTTAAACACTACCTTAAAAAGCATAAAGTTAATTTTACTAAAAGCACTTTTATAAGAATATTCTAAAATTTAAGCACAAGGTCTTATAAAAAAAACTATAGTTGAAATAAAAATAATGGAACACTATATTAAAATTAAGAGTTAGATTTCAACAATAAAATAGAAGTTAAATCTTTTATCAATTTTGTTCAATTTGATATTTTTTGTTAATACCGTTTAAATAATTAACGGTAATGAACACTGATGGTTACATGTCACTTCGTTGATTTTTTTAGTTTTTTTCAATCATTTCTTTAAAAGATGTCAATGTGTCAACCTAGGAGGGTACTATGTGTCAGAGTCAATGTTTTATATTCAATTTGATTTTTATATTCATTATTTTTTTTTTCAATTTTGTCCAATTTTTATTTTTTTTAAAATTGAAACTAAATTCAATTTTTATATAAGTTATAATAATATTTTTATTAAATATTTATGGTTTAAGGTTACAATTAGTTTAAAATTAAAATAAAAATTTGAAGATAACAACTAACATCATTGATATGAAATTTTAAAATTAGACATGGTCCCTAAAATTTTTGTTCCAATATTAAACTAATTTTAACCCTAAACCAAAATATTTAATAAAAATGTGATTTTTTTAAAAAACATCATTATAAAATTTATGTAAACATTAAATTTAGACTCAATTTCAGAGGGAGAAAATAGCTCAATTTAAAAAAAAAAAGATTAAATTGAACAAAATGACGAACTTAGCGACAAAATTGAATATAAAACATTGACTCTGACATGTGGCACGTTGTTGAGTTGACATGTGAACATTTTTTCAAAAAAAAGTTATAAAAAATAAAATAAAAAACTAAAAAAAAAATCACGTGCCATTGTTCATTACTGCTAATTATTTAAATGACGTTAGCAAACAAATGATTAATTTAACAAAATTAACGAAAATTAGAACGTGATTGACAAAAAAACAATATTAAAACTAAAATAACAAAATTGAGCGAAAATAGAGACCAAATATATAATTTTACGTAAAATATATATTTTAAATTTAATAATAAATTATAAAAATATACTTAAGATAAAAGATAGAACTTTTATAAGACTTTATTATTAAAACAAAACTTATACTTATAGTTGAGAAATTATTAAACCTTGTAAAAGAAATACTCTCTATAAAATTGGTTGTAGTTACTTTTAATTGCAAACAATTTTAACATCAAACCGCTTGTTGAAAGACCTAGAGCAAGTGTATAGCAAAAGCTTTGCATTTATGTGTATATAGAAATATAAACATAGAATCATTTTTATAATAGTACGTTAAAAATTTAAATTTGAAGGCAAAATGTAGAGATTCTTATTTTGGATGTACAAAGACATGACTTGAAAATATAGGTGTTATAAATTGTTATATTGTTTTGTCATTGATAAAATGTGTTTTTAGGATGATATAGTTCAAGGGGTGGATCATGACTCTAGCAATATTCAAATGGTGTGTTATTGCTATATATATTGCTAAATGTTGTTTAAGTGATATAACATATTGTTCAAGTTATGACTTGAGACTTGAAAAAGAAAAAGAAGGTGATGATATTATCATTTTTTTTATGGAGTGAACTAAGTGATAAAAGATAACTTAAACATTAAGGTGACATCATTTAAATATGTGAGACTATATAATACATACTAATTAATCATCAAATGATAATTGTTGAGAATAATTAAGTGTGAGTTAAAGTTTCACATTGAGTAGAAATAACAAAGTTAAACACAGTATAAGAAGATAAACAAATAAACTCATTGTCTCAAAATTTTTGATTAAAAGTGACGTCAATTTTTTATGTATGGGTTGGACCGATTGTCACATATCAAATAAAAATATAAACCCATTAGTGGTATATGGTATATGAGTCGTTGGTTTGTCACAATAACCCCTCAGACCACTATAACAACAACAACAACAACAACATCATAACCAAAACAAAATAGTCATAACTTTGACCTATATAACAACAACCCAACCAATAACCATAACAACATGGTATAAATAAAAGTCAAACCATTAACTTAAGGGACAAATATCATATGAAAGGAACTCACCTTTGAGGAGAAGTATCAAAGTGAGTCAAAGTTTCACATTGGATAAAAATAACAAAATTAAACACCATATGAGAAGAAAGACTCATAAACTCATTGTCTTAAAATTTTTTGTAGAAAGTGGTGTCAATTTTTATGTTGTTATCTCTTCCTAATAATCCTCTCAAATGAAAATATAAACTCAAAATTCAAAATGTAGTTGTATATGGATGTTTATTAGAGGTACATGCATAAAAGTTACATATTAGACAAAACAATAATTATTATCTTTAGTGTTATCACAATTGTTAATGTTCAAGATTGATGTATTGATCATGAATATTAGTAAAGTTAATATCTATTATTTTGAAACTGTTATGAATTAATGATTGTCCATTGATTTACTCATATGATTAATTACTCTTGATGGTAAATATTTGTATTAACTAAGTTGATTTGTTTCCTTTATGAATTACATATTGTATCTATAAATAGGACTCTTCCTATCAATAATAATACACATATGAGTTACTCCCTATTCTCTCGTTCTCTATTCTCTATTGTTTCTTCTCTTCTTTATTATTATCTATTATTCTCTCTGTTATTCGCTTTATTTCATAACACGTTATCAGCACGATGCTCCAATCAATTGAGGACTAGTGGAAGCTTTTTCTCTATAACGACAGTGTTATGCGTCTCTCAATCCAGGCTCTTTCTAATCCTTTCTCAAATTATAATTTTACCTTATATTCTTCCTCTTGTGATAAGAATTATTTAACTTTATCAATTTTCATCTTCGTCTTATTATTTTTATTTTTATTATGACGGTGATTATTATTATTATTAATATTATTATGTTATATGCTAGTTATAAACACGCGAAAAGTTGCAAAATTTGGATTTGTGACTCTTGATATTACAAGGAAGAATTCCTTATATTGGAATTTTAAATGTTGGAATACATTTATATGCAATTGATATTGGGATACCATTGAATAAAGAAATAAAGCATCTAAGATATTAATTTGCTCATGCGACAAAAATATTGTGAAAAGAGATTTCACAAATATTATGAATTTATTTCATGCCTATATATGGCTGGCTGGACAAAGCAATAAAGCTTTTGATGAAAAATCATGAGATCCGCCTAATCTGCTCCATTCCCAGAAGTGAATGCAGCAATAAATATTATGAATTTATTTCATGCCTTTATATGGCTGAACAAAGCAATGAACTTTTGACCTCAAGAAAATCATGAAACATGTCCAAATTGGTTCTGCTCCATTCCCAGAAGTGAATGCAGCAACATTTGATTTATATTTTTATAATCGTGATCATGATCATGATTTTGGACATGGTTATAAAGAAAATTTCAAAGACACATTTTGTCACCAGAAGTGGCACAATAATGTGAAAAAAAGGAAAAGGAAAATGTGAAAATATTGACAAAAAGATGAAAGTATATATTATCATTACTGTGGTAAAGGCCATTTGAGTTGTACTTATTGTACACCAAAGCATCTTACAAATAATGAGAAGAACATAGAAACACATTTTGCTTATGAAGATGGTGATTCTGATTATGGCCATATGGATGCTAATCATGTTGATATTGTTATTTTCTTTGCTAAAGCAAATGAAAGCATTGATCACCTAATTGATTATGAGAGTGTTGAAAAAAAAAATCTCATATTGATATTTACGTTTATATGAAAAACGAATGTTTTGCACTAGTACCAAAAGATATGTGTCTTATTGATTGTGCAACAACTTATACAATTCTCAAGAGTAATAAATTTTTCTCTTGTTTGATGATGTGAGACATCGATGTTAGTATTATTTATAGTACTACAAATATATTTGAAGACTCTAGAAGAGCTACTATACTTCTACCAAGAAGTTGAATAGAAACTTATTAAGTTTCAATGATATTTGTCTAAATGGATATTATATTGAGACAAACAATGAAAAAGATATAAAATATCTTTATATCTCTATGATTGAGTTGAAAAAGAAAGTGTATTGGAGAAATTATCAACATTCTCTTATGGTTTGTACTACAAGTTTATTAGTACAATTGAAATGCATGTCATGGTAAATCAGAAATTTACAAATCAAAATGATTGACTTATTTGACATGATCAGTTATTATGATGCGAAAAAAAAAAGTTTGAAAAACTCATGTGGACACGTTTGAAGCGTGGTAGACCTATTGGTTCCAAAGATAAAAACTCTTGAATGAGAAAGTGCGTTAATATGCAAAATGACCTAATCGAAAAGGTTGAAATCCCAAAAGATTCATTTGACATAATTAATGGTTCGGTTCTAGAAGAACCTCAAGTACCTGAAATGGTTGAAAAATGATGAGATCTCAATAAATTATGTCATGAATCATATAATATGGAACCAAAATGAAGTTAACATTGACGAAACTTTTACTTATAACATAGCGATGAATGCTATGAATGACAATGAGGATCAATAAGCAATGATCATTGAAGATTGTCGGCAAAAAAAAAAATTGGCCAAAATGAAAATATGCAAAGAAGCATAATTATATTTGTTTGCTAAACGAAAGGTATGAAAATATGCAAAGAAGCATAATTATATTTGTTTGCTAAACGAAAGGTTTTTGGACGTATAGTTCGCACTCCTAAAGTTGTGAAACCCATTGGGTATATATGGATTTTTGCGCAAAAATCAAATTAAAAATGATGAAATTGTTAGATACAAAGCATAATTGGTTGCTCAAGGTTGTTCACAAAACCTTGTATTGATTAGTGAAAAAAACATGTTCACTAGTATTGGATGCAACAACATTGCAATATTCGATTATTCTAGTTGCACAACAATGTTTGCATTTACATCTAATGAATGATGTTACAACCTATTCGTACGGTTCTTTTGAGAATCATATTTATATGAAAATCCCGAAGGATTTTATTTGCCCAACCAGACAAATTCTAAAGAGGATTATTCAATAAAATTGAACATGCTCTTTTATTGATTAAAGAAATCAAGACGTGTGTGGCATAACCGTCTTATTGAGTACTTATTAAAAGAAGGATATAAAAATGATCGTATTTGGTCTTGTATTTATATGAAAAGATCCAAATAATGAATTTGCCATAATTATTGTTTATGTAGATGACATAAACGTCGTTGGAATTCCTAATGAGTTCATAATGAGTTCACAAAGGCAATTGATTACTCAAAGAAATAATTTGAGATGAATGATCTTTGAAGGGCAAAGTCTTATTTGAAATTAGAAATTGAGTATTTAAATAAAGGTGTTTTTATACATCAAGAAGCTTATATAATTAAAGTGCTTAAAATGTTCTAAATGGACAAGTCATGTCCATTATGCACTCCAATAGTTGTGAGGTCGTTAGATGTTGATAAAGACTCTTCTTAGACCTCAAGAAAATGATGAAGATCTTCTTGGTCTAGAAGCACCATATCTTAGTGTCATAGAAACACTAATGTATCTTGCTAATTATACTCGATCTAATATTGCATTTGTTGTAAATTTGTTAAGCAAGATATAGTTCTTCAACTACAAGAAGAAAATGGTTTGGAGTAAAACATATACTTCGTTACTTTAAGGGTACTACGAATATGAGCTTATTCCATCTAAATGATTCAGATTCAGACCAATGGGTTATGGATATGCATGTTATTTTACATATTCTTACAATGTCACAATGGTTGATCACAAACAAGATAGTTTGTTCACATGTGGTAGCACAATGGTTTCATGATGGTATATGAAACAAACCATAGTAGCAATATCGTCTAATCATACAAAATTATGAGAAAAGTTGCGAATATGTTTGGTTAAGGCCTATAATGCAACATGTGCAAGAAACTTGTGATTATCCCAACAAAGATGGAATCAACAACCATATATGAACATAATAGTGTATTGTTCAATTCAAAGGATGATATAGACATTCAAAAATTCATTCATCTGAAAATATGACAAGTCTATTTGGAAAGTTTTTGCCAAGAAGAACTTTTGAGCAAATGACTCACAAATTCGGATTCCGTCTCCTTAATGATGTAAGTTTACATAAGGGGGAGAAATAGAATATGTGATGAACAATATTATATTAAAGAATACAGAATGTTGTACTCTTTTTCCTTCACTAGGTTTTTTTTATCCCAAAGGATTTTTCCTAGTAAGGTTTTAACGAGACACATTCTTTATCAATGGACACTCAAGGGGGAGTGTTATGAATTAATGATTGTCCATTGATTTACTCATATGATTAATTACTCTTTATGGTAAATATTTGTTTTCCTTTATGAATTACATATTGTACTTTTCCTATCAATAATAATACACATATGAGTTACTCCCTCGTTCTCTATTCTCTATTGTTTCTTCTCTTCTTTATTATCTATTATTCTCTCTGTTATTCGCTTTATTTCATAACAGAAACGTATTTGTCATCATTATTTAAAATGTATTATTTATTTTTAATATTTTAATTTAGTTTTAATTACTAGAAAAAAATAAAATTCGTCTGTCATAAAAATAATCTCTTAGCACGAGACAAAATACTAGTTATTTAAACAAGAAAGAAATTATATCAATTATCTCTTTTAACGCTCAATTCATTTATTTATATAAGAAAGTACAGTCATTTTAACATTAAAAACTCATTAAAAAAAATGTATATATGTTATAATACAAAGATGTAATTATGTAAGATATTTTTTTTTTCTTGAACTAATATAAGTTTAAATTGGTTGTTAGTATTTCTTAAGAATCAATCTATTTAGCTTTCTATTTGATGTAACCCATAATTAATTTCTCTCTTTATATAAAATAAATATTTGAATCACAAGGTGTGGATTGCCACCCAAAGTTTCAAGGCACTTTTGCTTCTCTCCGTCTCAAGAAAAAATAAAAAAGTTTTATTTTATTAAAAAGATAATAATATTTTGATCTATTTATTTTATCTACTTTTAATTCATTATTTCAATAACTCTTAAATTATCACATCATACAATTTAAAAAAATTAAAATAAATAATTAAAAAATAATTATAATGATAAGTTAAAACTGAATAAACTAAAGATCAAAATATTATTATTATTTTTTAAATGAAAAGTACAAGTTAATTTTAAAAGAGCCAATGAGTTACTCCGATTATGATTTGCTTAAAAAACTATGCTACTTATAATAAGATAATAATATTAAAAGTACTTTTTAAATCTTTGTAATTTTTGAAACTTATATTTTAGAAGTTCTACATAAGGACACATGACTTTTCAGTTTCGTACTCGTACAAAGAAAAAAAAGGGTTCAAGTACTCGAACAATAATTGAAATTTTAGAGATTGGTTATTGATTTGATTTTTTTCGTTATTTTATTTTTTACTTAAAAAAAATCGCTGATATAACATTTTTTTATTAAAATAATCATCTTAATTTTCGTATATGAAAAAACAAAACAAGGGTTTCTATAGAAAATGTTAAGTCAACAAATTTTACAAAAGACTGATTTTATATTTTTGTTCAGTTTTTCTACATTACTAACAAAAAATTATAATAAATATGGATATTAAAATTATTATTATAAAAACCCAAAAAATTGATTGTGTAACATAATTTCAAACAAAACTACAACATAGAAATATTCATAGTAGTAATGTATATATTATGTACTATTTTTTGGTTCTTTAACTTTATATCCCTCACTGTGTTCTCTTTCTTTTTATCTCTGTCTTCATATCTGTTTCAAATATTACAAAAAATAAAAAATAAAATGAAATCATAAAAATTGTACTTTATTTCTTTAATTCATGAGTTTTTAATTAAAAAATTAGGCAAAATTTTATTGGTTCTTCATGTGTGTATGATTTTTCATGGGAGAGAAAATGTAGTATAGTAGTTTCGATAATAATATTATATGAGTTTATTCTTTATTTTATTAAAAAAAATTATTTTCTTAAACTTTCTTTAAGATTTGAGGGTAATAAGTATTATGCTCCCAGCAAGTAGCATTTGTTCAACGAAAATTATTTTTTGACAATTTTTTTTTTAATAAATTTAACAAAGTTTTCATAAATAGAATTAAATATATTTATTTTTTTTAACCAAAATAAAGTAATAAAGTAGTATTTTATTTTACTTAAAGAGATAGTTTGTCAAAATGTAAAAATATATAATATATGTATCATATGTTTTTTTTAATGAGAGTCGTCATTTATTATAGATATTATTATATGTTTAGTTTAGAACCAATTGAAAATAAGTAAAGTTATGCAGTAGATAAATGAGTCGATCTTCAAGATTTGAGAAAAAAAGATGTGGGATTTCCGATATATGCATGCGATAGTATTGATTTTAACGAATAACATTTTCAATTGATACATTGAGTTTTGTTTAGACATTTTGAATATGAGTATTTTAGAAGGCATTAAAAGTAACAAATTACACTATTTTATTAAGATGCAATTGATGATTTACTTAGTTGAAAGTGATTCAACTGTAATTGTTGTTATGTTAGTTGTGTTGAAAATGCTATGAGAATGATACATTTATCTGTTATGTATATTTTGTTCTATGACTATTCTCTTAAATTATTTCATCATTGACTGTGTATAAGTTGTATATGTGTGATCTATCATGATATTATTGGACATGAGAGAAGATGATAATATAGATACTAGTGATATATCCAAGTAGAACTAAAAAAATTCTTAATGTTTTGATATTGTGTGTATAATCTTTTCAAAACTTAATACTCCAATGATCTATAATATATATTACATATTGATATTTGTGTGAATACATCTTATATAATATTGGTGAAAATACATGTGCTCTTATATAATATTAATGAAAATTCATGTACTATGCGTATATATGTTTATTTTTTTATAATAATAAAAAATAAAAAAATATATTATCATTATAATTATAAAATTAAATATAAAGAATTTTTATAATTTTATTATAAATAAATTTTTATTTATTTTGTAGGTAGTTTAATTATTAAAAAATTAAATTTAAAAAAAAATCAAATCAAAAAAATATTAAATCTTAAAAAAATAATAATTACTTAAAGCATAAAAATTAATAAAATAATTATTTTATTTTAAAAAATATTTAAAGAATAAAATTGAAAAACAAACATGAACACTAAAAATAAAATTCTTTTAATATATAAGTATAAATTATATATTTCTACTAGTATAGATAAATTCAAAAAGACTTTCTAAGTACATATAAAAAAAATAGACATTATAACATAATAAATATACACATTTGGATTATTCCCAACAGAAAAAAATATATTAGTATTGAGATTCTAATTTCATTAGTTTTAAGTTCCCTTAGTGATTAGAGTAATCGAGTACATATTTGATTTTTTAGAAGAAAAATTATCACGATTCTTAAGCGAGTCTCTCACCCTTAATTTTTGTTTTCTAAATTTAAAATCTTTAATAGTTTCTTTCATATTATAGTATAAATTGATGTTAATTTTCTCTTAATAAATACATGTAATAATTAATAAAAGTCAAATATATACTCAATTATCTTAATCACGTTAACCTAGTTCAAACCAAATTTAATAAAATTAAAAAGTTTTGTATTGAAACAATTCTTTTTTTTTTAATTTTATTAAAAACAAAAACATGTGAATGTTTGTCGTACCAAATAAAGTATTTATCCTATAAAAAAATAAAAAATATCAATAATTAATAGATATTCAACTATAAAGAGTCTTAACAACAAATTTTTTTAATATTAATGATGTTTTAAATAAGGCCTGAACCATTTAAAAAATTGTTGGTAAATGAGAATACAAGAAAAAAAGAAAGTGAAGGAGTAATATGGTCAAAGAATTAGTTGGTAACAGTAGAACAGGAAGCGCGCAGTAATGATTGAGATTGAGAGGGTTGTGTTGTGTTTTTCTATCACTGTATTGAAAGGCACGTGCAATAATTTGTTATTTGTTAGTAATATTATTAAACAAAGATTTAGAAATGTTATTGAGTTTGACTGACCAAAGCTTAGTCTGATTCAATTCTACCTACGACCTTCAAACAGTAATTTCAACCAAAACCTTATCCTTTGCTAAATTAGCGGCTGGGGTGCCACCGATTCACAACTAAACACAAGAAATCTATTGCATTACACCCATGAATCTCCTTTTAGGTCTTAGAAAAAAAAAAAAAAACTTAGTTCATGCGCATGATGTGTGATTGTGACACATTAATAATAATAACAAGGGTGTTTCTTTCGTATGATTTGAAACTGAAAGCAACGGACATGAAGAAACTACACTTTGGCAATTAAACAAGATTATAATGGAGCCAGAGAGAGAGGGCGTGACTACACGGTTTCTACGTTCAACCACAGAAAAAGACTGCTTTTAAAGTTCCTGTCTGCTACCTTCAATTCTCTTTCTCTCTGTTCTTCGAATCAGGAAAAGAAACATCCCTCAAATCATTGTTCATCTTCACTGTGCACTTTTCAAAGTCTTCTTCTCAAAACAAACGCCACGGTCAAAAACAAGTGCCAAAACAAACAACCCTCTCACATTTTATTCATGCAACAATCAACCCACCTTTTAACTAATTCCATCCAATCTCAATATTTAATACACAATTTTTTCTTCAAACCAAAATTGCACTCCCATTCAAAATTTCAACTTGTAGTCTCTTGTAATAAAGTTGCCAAGTGTCCCCCTTGCTTGTGCACGGTTCTTTCTAACCGTGTTAATTTTGTTTTATACCGTTGTAGATTCTGTATTGACGAGAGATAAGATGATTTTATAATATATAAATAGATATAAATCTCATCTCATTTTACAAACTAGTTTTGTAAAATTGAGTTGGACTTTTAATCCACTTCTTAGCATGTTCATGTTTGATATTTGTTGTTTGTTAAATTATATACGTTATCAAATCAATTACTTATTAATGTCTAGTCTATGTTTTAGATGTATATATTTCAACGTAAAAGGGTCTGTTAGAGATTTTACATCGACTAAAGATAAGTTGATTTCATAATATATGAGTAAGCGTAAACCTCGCCTTATAAACTGATATTGTAGGATTGAGTTAGACTTAAAATTTGCTTCTTAACATGTACTAAGAATGACGATTTTTATCGTAAGTCGCAACATATTAGTACCATTAAATGTTATATAGTATAGAGAGTATGATAGTTTTGTTTTGGATTGATAAATAGTGTGATGGGAGTGAATGGTTGCAGCATATGCGATAGTATGTGTGAGTGAGGTGGATAAGGTGGCGTAGGAAGATGGATGAGTGAGATAAGAATTTAAGAAATGAAGTGTTTTGCAGAGGAAAGAAAAGGTGGCACCAAGGCATGTGCTGTGATGTTGGTGCTAATTATTCATGAGAATTGGAACCTTTGAAAGGCAGAGATTAGATTGGTAGATGGATATAGATAAATAATACTCATTCTCCCTTACTTTCAGTCAAATCAACCTCTCACCATCAAATGTAAGCGTGACTAGACCAAACTCCATAATTGGGAGAATGAGACTCAAACCCTTTTACTTTCCCTCACAAAGACAAGAGTGATTTTCTTTGTTTTCATTGCTTATCGCAGCCAATAAGTACAAAACTCACTAACCAACCCCACATATGTAATTCATAATGCTCTTTATTTTCCAACACTCTGTTACTGTTCTGTTCCTCACAGTTTCATTCTGAGCTGCATTCCTAGCAAAACAAACAATAATTGTGCTTACTGAAAGTAAAAGATTGAGAATTGTAGAGTAATGAACATTTCCAGCATTTGGGGTATGTGGATGAGTCCCACAGAAGGGAATGACACTGAGATGAAAAGAATATAACTTTTCATCCGTGAATGAAGAAAATTGCAATGCTAATAACATTCCTGCATCCGTTTTTAGTATGGAAGCTGGTGTAGCTGAACCTTTATGCTCGAGACTCTCTGGAGGTGATAAAGAAGATAAGGATTCTGATCCTAAACCCTAAATATTGAAATCAATCTCTGGAATATATGTGAAGTGTAAGCAAGTGGCTTGGATTTTGTAGTTTCATACATAACAAGTACGAGTATTAGTGTATTGAATTTCAAAAGAGATAGATGCTGAGCTTGTAACGTTGCACCTATTTGAGAGACAGTTGAAATGTGAAGATAGTAGATAACAATTAGCATAACATTGTTCTATGAATTAGTAGTAGTGTATAAAGAATATGCATTAAGCAGATTTAAAGTGTAAGGTTTTTAATTCGTGATGGGAAATCATGGTCGAGGGAAGTACTGATATGCATATCATCAAAATTGAATTTTGTGAGTAGAAACATAATGCAATACATTAGATTCTAAAGGTGATGGTATATATACTATTAAAGATGCCCCTACTGATAGTGTAGTAGGAGAATAACTTTCGGTTGCCTGATTGATTTTGGTGGCAATGAGATTTTGGAATAATGGAATACAACGTAACAGTATTATCATTTCCCTTCTATGGCAAATATTCTTCCAATATATCTTAACAACTAAAATAAATTCTTAAGCTAATATAAAGTTTCAGCAAAAAACATATATAAAAAACAGTGAAGACATAAAAAAAATATCTTTAATGATAATATCAGGATGTATAATTGCAAGTTTCGTTTTACAAAAACAAATCCCATTAACTCACTATAGATTTATAATTTAACAAGCTTCTTCATTTAATTGCATTGATGAGTTTCATTATGTTTATTTTAAACAATTAAAATAAAGAAGGTTACGATCCCAATTTTAGTTAATAAAATAATTTATAATTTAGAAATTTCTTATACACTAGCTATATTATTCGGTACTTTTGCAAATCTTGTATTTTCATCAATCTAGATTTTCTATTGGATATTTGGCATTATCTTTCTATTGTCTTTTCAAAATATAATGCTTTTGATATATTACAAAATAATTAATATGTTTTAAAATGTCAAAATCAATATATTTTAAGAATATAAAGAAATAACACAAAAAATCTAGCAAAATCCAACAAAATAAAATCAATTTTCATTTTACTTTATTTCAAGGACTACCAATTAAGAATGTTTATCGAAATATTCGTTTTAAAAAAAGAATATTTTAAGATAGTTTTGAGTAAAATCTTTATATTATTTTAAGACTATTGCGATAGAGTGAAGAATGTTAATTGCTTGCAACTATAGTTGTAAAATAAATTCTTCAAACATACAAGTCTATAATAAAACAATAAAAAATAAATTTTTCATTTTTTAAAACAAAATATTTATTCCAATGAAAATGTTGTCTTCCGTAACATTTTATCCTTGTATCAACATTTACCATTGATAATGTGGTGTATGATTTAAGTTGAGTCACTAGAGTCAACTTACCAATGTTTCATAACTCTTATTAGGCGTTTTAATGAAATCTCTTACGTAGTCTGTATCAAATGCGTAGCCATCACAATAACCAGAAATCTATGAAACAATTTATTTATATATGGTTGGTGTGCATGTAATTTTTGTGTGCTGCAACACTTTGGGTAGTCGCCTTTCTTGCAATGTCTGATCATACGCAAAGCATCTAAGTAGTCAGCACCACATTTCGCATATTGTTTAATTACAGAGGGACTTACCTCTAATGTAGATTCAAATTTTAAGTCATGACAATAATAGTTTTATTTAAAAAAAAAATGGGTCCATAACTCGTGTATGTGTGTGATGCGTGGGACCAAACAATAGATAATTGAAAATTAATAAAAACAATGTGCTATTATGTCTTTAAAAGAAAGTTAATAAGTGTTAAAAGACAAAGTGAAAATTGTCCCATCTTTTACTATCTATTTCTTTCTAATTTGAGGGATAGCATTATTAAATAACGATAAAGGGCATGTTTTGTCCCATCTTGTTAGGATTCCTTGCTTTGTATTGCTAGTGACCATTAAAAAGTTATGATAGAAAATTGTGTTACAGTATGCATCAGTATCTTCATGTTAGAAATACATACTCATAATTTTTTTCTGTTGCTGTAAAAAGAAACATACACATGTAATGAGGACTCTTCTAAGACGAAACTACACAATGATATGACAGAAATTTGATTTTATTATCTTTTAATTAGTTTATTTTCAAATCAATTGCTCTCATGAACACCCCGTGTGTATGCATGCAACCAGGGGAAACACCATTTTAATAAAATTTGATGTTTACAATGATCCTTCCACTAAGTGAAATAATATTAGAGCTATTTATAGGGATGCGAAAAATTCGTTATTATTATTATTATTTTTTTTACTACAACTGTTTTAAATAATTCTATTCTTAGTCTAAAGGTATAAATTATTTCAAAGAATTGTTCTAAAATCAAATTAGTTTTTAAGAACAAGTTATAAATCAAACTAGTTTTCTAACTGATTATAAAAACTGAACAACTTTTAAAACCAAACCTATAAAATATTTTTTTGTATAAAATTGACTCCTGATAATCCAATTGTGTACCTGTTAACTATCGGAAGAATTATCAAACAATTTTTCCCAAAACTTCCATTTTCTAAGTTTAAACATTACTTGCAGTGGTGGAGGAAGAATTCTTGAGCTTTTAAAATGGAAACATTGAAAGCTACGTCCAAAAGTTTATTAAAGCACTAAAAGTTCGAAACCAAATTAGTACTTTTAAATTAATGGAATCAATAAATTTACATTAACACAAATAATTAAGCATATTAACAGAAAGAGCCAGATTGCTTTTATATGGAAGATGAGAATAAAGGTTTGCATCTTGAATGAAATTCATAATATCAGAAATTAACATAATTAAAACGTTATATTTAGGTTAACATGATGCGCATATTTAGTTTATACATTATTTGAAGGAAATTAAGAAAATAAAATTCATCTGCATTAAATATTTAGTTAACCATTTATCTATTATCATAGATGGGGAGTATGCATGGTAACCCGTAGATTCACTTAGGTGGAGTATCAATCTCCCTTCGAACTTTTTAGGTACTTCTCATGAAGTAATGAGTAAAAATCATTTTTGCATGTATCTTTCTGCCAAATTCAAGGCGTTTTAAATAGTCTATCAAAATTAAAACTATTTTCATGACCGACATCAAGATTGGAAGAATGCTTAATAGATGACTTCAATCTAAAAAAGGCTATGTATAAAAGAACTGTTAGAGTTAACTTAAACTATTTAATTCAACTTGAATACTCTTTACTGTCAATCAGAAACATAGCCCCGACACATGTCACATGCATACTGTGCAAAAACTAGACTTAATCTGACTTAGATGTAATTATTTTTATGAAAGGGAAATGATTTCTTAATACTAATTTTACACTCAAAATTAATAGGAAAACAACAGCAACGTTGGCACTAATTCACCGAGAGTAAGCAAATAAAATATCCAAACTACAAAACCAACCAACCAAAAAGTAAACAGAGGAACTAACGAATGATCCCTTAAGAAAATGTACATGGCTAAGTGGCCAGTAAATGTTAAACCCCCAACCCAAAAAAAAAATTCTATGCGTTACAAGTATCTATTTTAAACATGTATGAACCGCTGACCTGAATGTGCCACTTTGCTACTTCTAATCAATATTGAGGAACCCTATTTTCCACCTTTGCTATAGCTGTCCTTTAAAGTGACAGTCCTATTAAAAACAAGTTTTTCTGGGGTTGAGTCCTGGTCAACTACGAAGTAGCCTGGAAGAGCAGATATAACGATTAGATATTAAGTAAACAAAGATGAACGAAGAAACAAGTAACAGTCAACGTAAAGTACCTAATCGTTCAAATTGGAAATTGTCCCCAACTTTCGCATTCCGCAGGGAGGACACTCCGTAAGCACCCGGAATTATCACTTTGGAATTAGGATTTAAATCGCCAAGCCAATTGTCAAGTTCAGCGGGATTCTATTCCAGTGATTCAAACAAAAACAGAGAGGGAAATATTATTAGCAAACAAGAATACATACATACATATACATACACACACACACACACACACACACACATATATATATATAATACCACGTAGACGTAAAGGATAACAAACCTCTGATAGGAATAGCCTCTCAAACAACCTGATTTCCACCTTTAGTGGATCAACTCCAGGAGAAGGTTGAGAAACCCAATGGAGAACCCCCTAGAAACAAAAAGATTGCACAGATCACCAATCAGATCTTGCCAATTATTTATAATCAACGGAATTAGCAAAGTTTGTAAACCTTAGGCTTGGTCTTCTTTGAAGGGTCATACTCGGCTCGAATTTCAAGAATAGTCTCATTGTCGTCAGCTAGAATCACTTCAGTGCACTTTATAGGAAATGCATATCTACACCCAACAATGAAAATTTTGAACATTGGACTTAAAATTCTCATCACAATGACAATTTATACCCTCAACTAACCTGAGTATCGCAGATTTCCCAGGAGCTAGACCATAATAATCTTTCGAATCTTTCATCCGGAAGTCCGAACGTTCAATATATACAACATTGGAAAATGGAATCTAAGAACATCGGCATGAAAAAAAAAAAATCAGAAACTTAACCATAAACCTAACAACACCATATGAACTGGTAATATTATGATAAAGCTTAACAAAAAAGTTAACATATTGAATCATCCTAAAACCAGAGCATTGCTCACAGATATCCGTTTTCACAGGCTAAGTTTTTACCTTGTAGAAAGCAGAAGCATCATCAGCTTTTGCATCTGGCCATTTCTTTGCATCAACCTCAATAGCTGAGTTGGCTTCAAGATTAGTAATAACAACCTTACAAGATTAAATCAATTAGTCTTGAGCTAATTAGATCAGAAGAGTATACTGGCGTAGAAAGAACACAATTATACCTTGAGGGGATGAAGGACAACCATTGCACGAGGAGCTGTTCTGTTTAATTCTTCCCTAACATGGTATTCAAGGCGTTCAACGGAAATCAAAGTGCCATCACTACAGCAATAAAAAGAAAATAATTGTAACGATCCACTTCCACCCTCATATACCAGTTTTTCTAAATGAAAAAACAGTGTGCAGGTTCTTGTTCTTGAAAGCTATAGTCAATTAATTAAAGCTTCAAATGTGCATTTCCTAAAGCACACATTAAAAATCCGAATAAATAATAGAACAACCCATGCAAAGAACAAAATAGTGAATCAACTTTTTGGATAAGGCATCGTCGAGACAACTAGTTCTTCGAAGACTTATGTTTCTGTTTGCTAAGGTAAGGAGATCAGTATTTTTTTTGTCGTATAAATAAAGTGGCTGCTAGCTGAAATTTTAATTTTGGATTCAGCCTGACACATGCTGACCTGACCCAAAAAACCTGCAGTCAGATACACACAGTAAAGCCTATAATATAGCTAGGTTTTACAATATAAGTGACACAAGATTAGAGTTTGAGTGAATGAGCTACTTTCTTTAATCTTCAAATATTTCATTGTTGCTGTACCATTATAATTAGACAAATCAGATAGAGTCTGATCATAAACCATAGCCTAGCCTCACATGGGACGGTTCAATGAAGATTTAGTGCTCACCTCACAACTTGCTTTTTAAACCCGGAAGCTTCACTAGAGCAGTGAAGTCATCCCATAACCAAATTGTGTATCGGTAGTTAATAGTTAATCCGATCTTCTATTAAAAGGGAATGTAACTTATCTAACATGCCGGTTATATAGCCTACCAAAGGGATCCAATAAAACTATCAATACTCTTAGACAAAAATCATGGAAATATTTTGAAGTTTATAGTTTGCTCAAACAATTTTTCCTCAACCGATATATTTTAAAGTTAAAATCGGTTGAGAAAAATATAAGCTTTAAGGATTATATGTTAGTTAAAATCTGAGAATAACAGAATAACTAACTGGGGATTATAAATCATTCAACATTCACCAAATTCACTCAAATCCCGAAGCACTTTTCCTCTCAACATTTCCAAAAAATAATTCATGTTGCAGTTGTCATGGAATTTCAATTAGAGTTGTCATGGAATTTCAATTATGTATAATTGTTTACTGTTTTTAATAATTACTTGACATTTATGCAATTTTTATTTGTACTCTATTTAAGATTTATGCAATTATAATTTCTTCCTTGATCTTTCAAAATTGAAGAAAAGAAAATGTGTGGTCTCTTAACATTCAATCCCTGATATCTTGTTTCATTTGTTTTTACTTTTATTTTTGTAAGAAAGTTATTTAACTAATATTTGCAACAGTACGAATGTGTATATACTATACTCTCTACTCGACGTCGACAGGAATGTGACATAAATTTTATATCCAATGGGGGATGGAGACGAGGAGATGTGTAAATTTTTACTTTGGGGACTGGAAAGGATATAGTCAAACCAATACCCGCCAAATCCATATTAAAATGCCATTAGTGGTAACAATATACTAAAGATTTGTAGTTGTTTTCATTAACAACACCAGATGGATCAAGTCATTTGTTATGCCTTTTCTCTCTCACACAGAAAGAGATGAAGATGACAAATAGACATTTTTGGGATGATAAACTGTAACATGACGTCCAAAATTAATACACACTCATTAATTAACAAATCTAATGAATGTATTCCTTTATATATAACTACACAGCCTCACAAAAATGTTTTGTTACCATTGTCAATTCATCAGTTGCATCGAAAAATAAGAGATGGAAAGAGACATAAATACCAATTAATATGATCAATATAATAAAGCATTACCCAAGCAACTTCCGACATCAAGATATATAGGAAATGGTAAAAGCTAAAATGAAATTCAGGACAATATTCAGTATAAAACATGAGCTGAAGTGAAGTGTTTCAAGTACTCATACACAGCAATAACTTAGAAATACCATTCGTATGCAACCAACTGTAGTTGGAAATTGATAACATACCTTCTAGTTATTCCAATTCCTCGCACAAAAGCATTGATTGCAGTGGGCGTCATGCCTCTACGCCGCAGACCAGCTAGTGTCATCAAACGAGGATCATCCCACCCATCAACCCACTTCTCTGTAACTAGACGATTCAGCTTCACCAAAGAACAATATGTAATTAGAGGATAGCAAATTATAAACATAATAACTAAATTCGACAAATTATTGCAACGTGCAAAATTATTGCTTCACCTTACGCTTTGACATAACTGTGTTAGAGACATTCAACCTTGAATATTCCCATACATAAGGCTGGTAAATGCCTAACGCGTGCAACAACCAATAATATGATGCTCTACGTGTCTCAAATTCAAGTGTACACAACTGCATGAGATATTTGTTAATTAGAAATATATATATATATATATATATATATATATATATATATATGTATATATATATATATAGATAGATAGATAGATAGATAGATAGATAGATAATAACAACAGAATTATCATTAACAGCACAACGAAATCTGAATATCATTTGTCAGAAGCCTAAAGCACTGACCATTAGTTACAAAAGTTCCTAGCACAGTTATAGCCACAAAGCTCCAACTGATATAGTGAATAGAACATGCTGTACAGCACATTATTATTTGTAGTACAGATAATTTAAATTTTCCAAATAAGAATATCAATGAAAGATTAACCTACAACTTTTTTACAGAGAACCACACATTTTAAAACATAATAACCCAACTCAATGATCCTCCACAATCTAACTGTCCATAAATATTACAAAAATTTAGAGCATAAAACGGATTTGAAGAAGCTATGAATCTAGCTGCCTAAGTATTATTATATTATGATATTCAAATATCATATTTATGAAAAAGGAATGCTATTCATAAGGAACTACAGATATAGAGAGATTAAATTAGGAGAATATAAGCATCTAGGATGTAGCCTTGAAGGTTGAAATGGGTAGCAAAAAAGAAGCTGGGTTACTAGCAAGAGAACTGTAAAATCAGCAAGAAAATTTGAGTGGAAGACAATTTACCGAATGTGTGATATTCTCTAGAGAATCAACAATGCAGTGAGCATAGTCATAACTTGGATAAATACACCATTTGTCTCCGGCATGAGGATGTGGAGTAAACTAAAAGGCCAAAAATATTCACATCACAAGAAATCAGATCATTATCTCCCTATAAATTTGAGTAATTAAAATCATCTAGCCAAGTACTTACCTTAATTCTGTAAGCAATAAGGTCATACATATTGTAATTATCACTCTGCATGTCTTGTTTCATTCTAAGCGTGGCTTTTCCTTCTTCTACAAGGCCACTTTTCATATCCTCGAAGAGCTTCAGTGACTCTGAAATTGGTCTGTCTCTCCAAGGACTGTTCATTTTCTTCTCCCTATATTCCTTTATCTCATCAGGTGTCTACAACCAGATCATCGTTAAATAATGTCAATTTTTGTTGTCGTGCTTAATACAAAATTCAACATGAGGCAATTATCACATCCACCATAGTTATTCCGCATTAACATTTTCTCCTGAACTAGCAAGTATCATTTGCAACAATTAAAATATTTTTTTAAAAAATATAAAATAAAAGTAAAAGTGTAAATAAGTGATGAGTAATACTAAGAAATTAATTTGTTTAATCTTCGGATTTTTTCTCTCACTAAATCTAACCAATTTAGAAAAAGAAAATTTTGATATTAAAAATTGAAAGTAATTAAAGCTAAGAATTACATGAAAGAAGAAATTCCAACGTTAAAAGAAAAAACATAAACAATCAATAATTTTAAAAGTTCTAAAAATATAAAATAAGTGCTAAATAGTGTTTAAGCACACATAACAATCAAAAAGAGATTTCCTCATGCTTAGGCACGAGAACACAAATTTATAACATAAGGGTTGATGATATAATTCCATGCAATTGAGATTTTCAGAGTAAACTGCCAAAAGAATCAGAATTAGTGCTTCAAATAAATCAAGTTAGTTACATGCTAGATGTTTTAAATCCAAGGGAAGAATCAATGAAACACTTAACAAAAACGTTAAATATTTGAAGCAATAAGCTGCTCAGATGTTTGAATAACAACCTGATGGTCAACATACGCATGACCCCTTTTTATGAGCTCCACGGCTAATTCATACAATTCTTGAAAGTAATCACTTGTGTAAGTAATCTGCAAATATTACAAAGTTGTTAAACATCTATATAACCAAGATCGCATGAGCCAATACACGTCACTAAACAAACCAACATACCTTGAATGGTTTCCAACCCATCCACTGGACAATTTCTTCAATGTGATCAATATACTCCTTCTTTTCTGCTTCAGGATTTGTATCATCATATCTGGAAGTGCAAAAACCCATAAACCCATAATACAAAGATATAAGTAAGGCCTATAGAGCTTTTAACAGGAATGCAGTAAACATGAAAAACTTTTAGGCACAAATCTTTGACATTGTCACACACTCAGATTGTTTCCAGCTATAGAAAGTATGTGAGCAAGGAAAGGAAGAGAAATAGTGAAAAAAGAGGCATATAATTAAAGACATCAAAAACAAAAAAGAACTTATAAGTGATGAGATTTGCTAAGAAAATTGTATATAGTCAATTATATTGTTGTAATACATAATTCACATAAGAAATTATGTTTCAAATATAATTGATGATGTATAAACATAGTCTATATAATTTTCCCATAGATCTAAAATACACCCATAGATAATCCCTAAATGATATATGTCCCAAGAGCAATGTCCATCTCTTTCAGATGAAAGAAGAGTCACTCAGCTGAACAGACAATAAATAAAGGAAAATTTGAAAACAGTACACACCTCAGATAACAACCTCCATTCCTGTCTTTTGCCAATCCAAAATCAATAAACATAGCCTGAACAAAAATTAAGTTTTATTATAAACATATTTATATATCACAGGGAAAAAGAAACAATTGGCGCAATGATTACAATGTGAAAAATATTACATACTTTTGCATGGCCAATATGCAAATATCCATTTGGTTCAGGTGGAAAGCGGGTCAAAACTTTTCCACCCGTTGCTTTCAAGTGTTTGTCAAGAAGCGCCTTTGTATTACAACATCTCAAAATACTACCATCACTAAAAGGCACCTCAGTATGCACCTGAAATCAACTTATCATCAACACATGTTGCAGATGCAAGTTAAGGGAAAAAGTTAAAATTCAAACTTAGGGTACCAAGGGAACTTCATAGTGTGTTCCTAGCAAGAAAAATATACCCACGAGAAAGATTTGATGAGAAACTCTCATAAGCAGAGCATTGGAAATGACTCCATTCAAACTAAAATAGTCGATCATTTGGTTCACAGCATGAACAAAACAGTAACAAAATGCAATTTAATATTACATAAGAAAATAAATACCTTGAAATTTTCTTCTGGGTTAGGAAATATTAAATAGGGATTAAGATCTTCTTCAGGTGACTTTTCAGGAGTGGCAACAGGTGCTTTATCCTATGTAAGCATGTAAGTTGAATTGTGAACAAACAAGTATTGCCATAAAGAAAAGTAAAACCAAAATAGACAACTGGAAACACGGGCACCTCTACTTTAGCAGGCTTCTCCTTCTTCTTTTTAGATGGCTTTTCATCATCTGCTGCTGTTCGTTCACCCAGTAGTTCATATAGTTTTGCATCAACAAGTTGCTGCAATATAAAGAACAGAAAAGCAATTAAGAAGTTAAAAAAAACCTGAAATAAGTAAACCAACTACCCATTGATTAAGGTTTGTTACATAGCTGTCACCTTGGCAACTTTTGCGTCACCCCATGGCAGCCTCTTGCGCACATACCCAAGCAACTCACCCACTAGAAAAGATAAAGTATAAGTGTTCTCAGCTCTAAATAAAACGGCAGTTCAATATAAGAGGGAAACTAGTTGCATAAGAATGAATCAACCAATCATCCACATAATGAATCTATAAGAATTAAAAGTTGAATTCCAATTTAAAATTTGTAACGTGATTTTACAGTATATATACTGGAAAGTCAAATCATATCAATTCATTTAAATTTATAATTTTAAAGTAATGAAATCTGTGAGAATTGAATTACTAAATCCATCATGGGCAAAGACTGAACACCTACCATTTGTTCGATAGCGGAGCTCCAAAATTGTAGCCTTGTTCTCCTCAACAACTTCACTGACAGCTTGTTTGATATCTTCTGTTGAAACCTCAATGCCTGCTCAAGTATGCAAAATATTTAAGAGATACACTTGTCATGAGTTAATTTCTAGAATTTTGCATACTACTTCTCCAAAATTTTGTTTTAAAGTTGTCCATAAGCTAAATTTAACTAATGAGGAAGCCAGTTTCCTTGTTTTCTTCTTATTTTCTCTCTTAAAAGTCTTTTTAAGAAACTCGTCCAAATAGAATCTAGGGCCAACTTTATACGAGACTATACAGCTAAAGTTCTTTCTACCGTACCAACACCACAAGCTTCTTCAAATGTCTTCAAATCAAGATTCTCCAAGCCCGTGGTAGCAAGAAATGATAAGGCTGCATCTAACTGTGCAGTTGTTTTGACCTGCAAGCATAATCTTAGTGAGAGGAAATATCTCAGATGTAAAATTTCATCTAAACCCATGACGAGCAGAAAACTTAATTACAAAGTTGCCAACCAATTAAAAGAAGAAATAATAAGGTGGAATACGATAACAACACGAAATACACAGTTAGATTCACTCTTATTGACAATCGATGAACATAAGATGGCAACCAAAAATCTACTATTTACACCTTTGAAGAAACAATGTATTGTAGTAATGTTGGACGATGCGGCAAGGCATTTGCAGGGTACTTCGTCGCAACCTGCCACATAAATCAACGGAAACAACCATGTCAACAGCCCTCCAAAGAAAATCACAATAAAATGTACAATCTCTCTTTATTATAAATTCACATATTTCAGAGAGCATAGCAGCATAAAGAACATAAAACCTTCTATAATTACGAGTGTAACACAAATTCAAGAACATGCAATAACATATATTACCGTATAAAGAAGATTTCCAACCGTTCGACTGCATCCATCAGTAACACCAGCCTAAAAAACACAGAACAAATGCAACTAATATAACGAATGAGGGAAACGAAAGCCTCCCGAAATTAGAAAGACTGATTGCAAAAGGAATTGTTGAATTGAGAATCATTATGATAAGGATAGTTATGTATACCTCGTTTATGACGGAAGTGAGATTGGCCGTGACTTTGTTGTTGGCGACGGTGTTTCGAGCTGTGCGCTCGTCTAAACCGATCTTCAGAAAGAGATCGAGACACTTCTCCTTGTCGGAACTGTCATCCTTCGCCGGCATCTTGTCACCGAAAAAGCCAAAATCTTATTCCTGTGAAAGTGTAAGAAACCTTAGGGTTTTGGTGGTGACGACAAAGTGGTGAAGATATAACAGAGTGTGTAAGAAATTATCTAATCCAGAATACAAGCTCTATTGTTAACTTCAAGACTGCGGATGTAAAGATTCTTGGTTTAAGATACTGTGGGCTTTACGATCATTTTCCACATCCAGGTAGAGAGTGATTTAAGTTGACGTTTACCGCTTCAACTTGGGCTTCAAGTCTAGTTTCTGACCGTATTAGCTTGGGCTTCACGCACTCGACCCGAAATAAAAATTAATTTAATATTTTAAATGCCCATTTTGACCAAATATACTATTTATTATTACATGTTGGAAAATATTTTATTATTACATGTTACCAAATATATCTCTTCGTGAAACTTTTAATTTAAGACTAAATAAAAGCCTAAATAAGACTATCTATCAGAGAAGCGAAAAAAGAAAAACCAAATACAAGTCTTGGCTGCACCCGAATACAAAATAATTTATTATAAAGAAACTCGGTAAATAAAGTATATTAATATATATGGTTATATTGGACAAAATTAGTTATAAAATTATATAAAAGATGAAAAATTAATTAGAAGTTAAAAACCTAACATGTACTTAAGATTAGTAAAATTATCAATTAAAACAAACTACATAAATAAGAGAGATTCATATTTATCCATGGAGAATCCTGATCCTATGTAGTTATGTAATCCTTTCCATAAAACTAACTCAATAAAGAGTATGAAGAGAAACTTATTTAAAAGTCAAACAGAAATATGTTCCACTTTTTTACCACAATATAAGGTAGTCTTATATTTATGAAAAGATCAGCAACTATCTTATAAATTTAGAGAGAAAAAAATAGGGTTTTAAAAAGATGATAATTTTTGAAAAATGAATTAAATAATTCACATTTTCTATTTGTAGGGATTTTAATTCAAATGATAAAACATCCATATTATATCTCATTTAATCACTTTTACTTTAATAATTTGGTCTTTATTAAATTACTAGAAAAAAAGAATATAATAAAATAAGTTTATCATTATCAATTTCTTGATATGTAATATCGAATTAATAAAAAAAATATTATAAATAATCCATAGGTAAAACTTTTGTTTACCGAGTATTAGTAAAAATGCCATATTAACTCTTTGGTAACTAAGGTTGTATTTTTTTAGGTGGATGTACTATTTACAAGGAATGGAAAGAGATGATTATGAAGTAAGTAGTGTGCTTTTTCTTTAAGTGATACAAGGTGATGGAAGAAGATAATTAGAGGGATAAACTAAAAATTCAATCTCACCATCTACGGTGATATTAGATGGTATCACAACTTGATTTACCAAAATACCCTTCATTATTTGATTTTTGTTACATATGATTTAACGGTTAAAATCAATACACATGGTGGTTTTAGTTCATTACCTTAATTCTATGTTAACGGTAATAATAATTTACTATGGTTATAATAAAAAATCATTACTTCTAAAATTACTATTAAAAAGAAAAAAACAATTCCATGTAAACTAATTATTTTCCACTTTATATATTATATTTATTTTTATATAAAATATATTGTATTATTCATTTTTTATAATTTTTTTTATATTTTTAATCATTCAATAAAATTTATAAAATAATTTTAAATTATTTATATATAATTTTATATTACCTATAACAATAAGGACAGTTTGGTAATCTAATTTTTTTTTATTAAAAGGTATTTTTTTAATATATCACATTAGTCAATTCAGTCACAAATTTTTACATATTTCACTTTCTAATACATTCTAAAATTATTTCTGAATCACTTAAAAGAAACAACACCAACTTCACCTTCACATTCTGATCCTTTCAATTTCTTCCTCTAATCATTCCTTTCAAAATAACACAATCTAAAAGAAATCCAAGTTAAGATGGCACGTTGATCAATATATTTACATGAGGAAGACTTTTCATATAGCTCCCGCGTGATCATGTAACTTACCAAATTAACTTCTTTCCGGGTTACAAAACAGTAACACATGTGACTTTGGATTAAATTGAGCATTGGGCATGCAATCGAATAATTGTGAATTTCACACATTTTTGCGTTTAGCAAGAGAAAGCTACGGCTGCAGTACTTTTGTTGACCAGTGAGCTACAAACAGCGATCTACGCGTTGAATTCAGAATTGAGAATTGAGTCTATGTTATGTCACTCACATTTTCTTACCCATATTCACAATTCAGAGTGTGTGATTGTTGAGAATGAAGCATAGAAAGTGATGACATGGAGATGCCAAATGAATCCAATCGAATAGCCACCAAGAACGATGATCTGATCGGGATGACCATTACCCACGTGCCAACACAGCAAGAATGATCCAACGCTGTCAAAGTACTACTCTGACACACATATGGGGATGCCCCCAAATCTCACCACCCACCCTACAGATTCCCTTTCCACTTTCATTTTCTCTTCCCAATTATTTTTATTCACATATCTCCTATCACCCTCTTTCACTTCAATAATTAACACATAATAACAATCTCACATTGCTTAACTTCATCTACTCTTCTGTTCTCCCCAGTTATAAACCCATCAACATCTCATATATTTATCACCATATGCTACTACTACTACTACTACTGATGCACAAAATGAATAATTAATGTACAATTTGTCCATATCCCTCCTTGGCCAAAACATCTCAACAATGGTTAAGTACCGAAGAAGATGACATGATTTGCATAAGTAGATTGAGAATGTCCATTTCTATGCTGCCAAATTTCAGTTGACCTCCTCCACAAAGGTTAAAAGCTGAAAAAGTAACCTAAAATTCCGGGGTTTTGTGTGCTTGGAATGTTCACACGATAATCCTCGATGTCCTTTTTCTTATGCTTGTTCACACCCATAATATTTGAAAAAGGTTCATCTTCTTCTTCTTCTTCAGGAGAAGAAGAAGAATTCTGTTATCACCGTAATAATTTTCATGATGTTTACATTGCTTGAACAAGTACTAAAGGCGTGGTACCAGTATTCCTGTGATAGTGCCTAGTCATTGCAACAATAATTTCCTATGAACCAGGATCATTTTTTTCCTATGCATGTTGTCCTAAAATGGACCCTACATCGCGTGCCACATAATGCTAACTCAGCACCTAATGTTTCCACCCCTCAGGACAACATTAATGCTTCTAACCCATGCATTCTTCTAACAACTAGGGCTGTTTTTAAATACCCCTTCAGTGAGTTTGAAATTGTTCTCACGATGGTGTGTGAAGTGCATTAGAAACTGGAAAAATTGTATTGTAAAACATAAGGATCTACGAATAATTAAAACCAAGTTTGCAGAAACACTGGAAATAATGATGATTGCCAAATCCAAAAGCGAGTTTAGTGTTCATCCGATCCGCCATTAGCATAAGAAACTTGTGCAAAGATGATTAAGATTAACATTAAATTAATATTGGCGTGATCATTGATACGTACTTGTGAAGACAATAAAAGTCAATAGATTTTTTCATCACTTTATTGTTTATTAGGAGAACAGGCTAAACAAAAAGAAAACGCTTCTTGTGCTGTAGAAATGCTTTAAGGAAGAATTATTGTTTCGTTAAAGATAAAAATCATTCATACTGGAAAAATAATGCTAGAAAATGAGAACAAAATAATAATTCAGATGATGATATTTTAAGAACATTGGTAGAGAACAGATTAATGAAAATGCAACTATGTTTTTTTAAATTATAAATACGTAATAACTTAACAAACCTTTTATCACAAAACTGATTACAAAAATGAAAACCTTATTCTTGTTGACGTCAAGTCTGGTTTGGAGCTTCTTTAGCGATAACTGTTTAAAAATACGCATAGTAAGTTATATAATTACCGTGAACCTAAGAAAAAGGTGTTAGTCGTTAAAAAAATATGAGAATTTGTTTAAAAAAAATGAGACAACCACGCACACAAATTTTTAGTTGCAAGTGGACCATTTCTATTCCTTTTTTCTTATTGTCAACGAAAATATTGCCAAGAAATTCTACAAATAATTGTTTAATAAAAAAGTTAACGGTTAATATTATAATTTACTAGCCACTGCTTGCAGTCATTTCGAGAGTCAGGTAGAAGTAAAACAAAATGTGCTATTTATTCCATCATTTTATAAAATACTTTTTTAGCGTTCTTTAACATTCTTTTTGGAAACTAATAAATTCAATGAATTTTATGAATCTTAATAAAAAAAACTATTGTTGTTTTTATTTATGCATCATAATGAATAACAGCAGAAGAATAATTCACAGAAAAAACTTTTAAAAATTTGACAATAAAAGCATTATTTTCTCCTTTCTATCTTCCCTTATTGTACTATTGATTAGATCTCATATTTGTCTTCCTCCTGTTAATAGCATCTCTGAAATTAAAATATCACATTTTTAATATATTGCGGTTTGTACTGATAAGCTACATCATTTTTTTTGTTCTTAACTTTTCAAGTGATTGTTTTATTCTTTTCTAAGCAAAGATTCCACTTTGCAAGTAATGATCTTGGTGACAAAGTTATTCTCAACAGTTAAACACTACCATAAGCATTAATCATGGTAGAACATATTATCTTAGCACCTCAAAATACTCTTCTCTTCCATTATTCACATAATAAATCTCGTGGTGCATGTCAAATCCTCTCTCTCTCTCATGACACGATGCTGATTTCTAAAGCTTCTTTGGAAACCCCCATAAAGAGTTATCCTTTTATAGCCTTTCGGTGATTAGTTTCACTTCTTTCCCTCTCTTTGCTCTGCTTTCCCTTTACCCTTCCCTAAACATATATCTTAAAGAAAAGGATCTCAGCACCACAATGCTAAATTTAATCTCTCTCACCCTGCATAATTGTTCCTTCAGTTTCGGAGGACGCACCTAGCTCACACACACACACACACCCTACACCATACAACAACGCACGACCAAAAGCTAAAGCTGCAATTTCTGACTTCTCAACCCCAAAATCCCCACACTTGTATCTATTTCTCTCTCCCAGTGTCTCTTTCCCTCGCTTTGACTCCAAACCCATCACCGTTTCAACCAATCCCCTCACCCCACTGCATAAATTTCGAAACTTTTTCGCGGCTTCCCCAACATTTCGAGACAACATCATTTCCTCTCTCTGTTCCCCAGAAACAGAGCTCCCCTGTTCCGAACCAATCCCCATGGCAATAGAAGTCTGCTCCGAGATATCCACCACGGGAATCAGCCCTCGAATCTCCTTCTCCCACGATCTGAAGAACACGGAAGATGCATCCGTTCGTGTCGAAGATCGCCACCGTGGATCAGACCTCTGCCTCTTGGACTCAAGCTCTGACTTCGTCTTCTGCATCACCAATGGCTTAGCTCAACATCTCTCTTCCGCCGATGAACTCTTCGCTAATGGCAAGATTGTCCCGGCAGAGATCAAAAGCGTACCCAACAAACCCTCGCATCCTCCTCGATCTCAACCTGCCACCACGGAAAAGACTCAAAGGAAGAGGCTCAAGGAGTTCTTGTCTGCCTCCTCTGACGAAGCAGAGAACGAAGAAGAAAAACCATCATCCAAGTATTTCTGGCAATTCAAGCGCAGTAGCAGTTTGAATTTCGATACCACCCGTGGGAATGGTTTGATTCGGTCGCTTCAGTTCCTGTCACGAAGCCACTCGACCGGTTCGGCCCTGAATCCGAAGCAAACAGAGGTTCCAAGGGAGACACACAAGCAGAGGCTGCAGAAACAATCCTCTGTTTCAAGCAGAAGGTCATCGTCTTCCTCTTCCGGTTCAAGTACATATTATTTTTATAGTTCCTCTCAAAAAGCTTCGTTAAAGAAAAACGGTGGATATTCGGGTAATGGTGTTAGAATAAGTCCTGTCTTGAATCTACCACAAGCATATATTCCGAAAGCCACTGCCAGATTTTTTGGATTCGGTTCCCTGTTCTGTAATGGAAAGATTAAAAGAAAGAAGAAATAGGGCATTCACAGGTTTTATCTTTTTGTTCATTTTAAACGAGTAAATAGTATATGTATCGAGAGTAAAGAAATGTTCTCACACTCTTACTCAATTAAGAATTATCATTAAGTTCACTAAATTGTAGAATTACTACTTAAAGTGCTACATTGATTATAAATCTTTATTGGTTAATGTATGTACAGAAAAATAAACTGATTGTTGAGTTTGGCATCCATGATGAAATCCGTGAGAGGGTTGATGTAGTATTATCTATCATGTGAGCCTAACTGTATATTAATGGAAGAAAATTATTAAGAAGTGCAGTTTAGAAAATGATTTGTAAGTTTGGAGAGGGTGAAAGGTACAGTTGAGAGATGAAAATGGAGAAAAATAATTGATGCATATCAGTATGTTTAGGGCGAAGGAGACAAATAAACAAGGAATCCCTCTTTGGTGACCTCTCTCCCATGCTCTTTCTCCCTTGTATACTTTTTAAAATTTTCTGGTCATAACTACATGTGACTGGCCTTTCTTCACTTCAACACTGATTGAAGACTTGTTGTAAGGGCTCCATTTTTCTTTTTGTATGCTCAAAAATATTCCCAACCAACTGTTCTATGGGACCCTCTAATTTTGTTCTTTTTGTTTTATTGTGCCAGCATCACAAAGCAGTTCAGTCAAAAAGAAGAGGTTAGAAAAAAGAAATGGTTGATTAAAATAACCCTTCTCTTTTCTTATTTATCTACACAAGTCTTGTCCACTTAACCACTCTGATAACATCACCCGTTCTTGAATTCGCGGCCTTAATTTAACCAATTAATGTGACTTCACAGAATATCGTAAAGTTCTATGTTTTTGTTTCCGAGATGGCCCATTCTTTGAATACACAAGCCATCAATGAATTACTTTATACAAGTCTACACTATTTAAATGTCTTATGTCCTTTTTCTTTGCTTCCGAGTGGGCTCCATGATTTAACTTCTTATTCACAATTTTATTTCATTTCTAAAACCTCCACACACAGTAACAGAATACGAGTCAGGAGCACAAGACATAGATAAGAACCAAATAATAACATCAATGCAGACATAGAAAAAATGCCATGGGTTATAAAGGACCAGAAAAACTACAAAACTCGGTTGTTTTCATCATTTGCAAGAAGAGAGGTTATAGAGGGACAGGTTTCACCAGAAAGAAACAACACCAATGAAACCTGAGTTCAATCACATAAGATATTGATACTAATTTCAACATAAAATTTTAAGATAATAAATTTATAGATCTTTATTCTTATATAATGTTCTACTTTCTCATTTTTAACCGATGTGAGACTTAAATCCACACTTGTATTTCTAGGACCCTCCCATTGACCCAAATTGTTCTCTGTTTTAAAATTTGAAGCCCGAGTCCTCTTACAACTATTCAACGTTATTTTAAGTTGGTGTCTTTCCATTGACCATGTGGGTTATTACACGTCTTTCTAAAATTGGGCCTTCTTATATTTGAAAGTTCAAATTGTTGTGTATTAAAAATGGTTTCTGTTCTGGTTGAGGATATTATGTTTGGTTGTTCCATCAATAAAATCGCGGTCCCCTCTCAGAAATTTACAAAAAATGTAAAGAAGTTTGAAAAAAATTATATTTGTTTTTACAATTCTTTGAAAACCTTGTTACGAGTTCTGAATATTTTATATGAATAGGAGATCTAACATTTACTAAGATGACAACAATTTGATTCAGTTGAGTGTGGATGTGTCTCAAAAATTGGATTCAAATCCTACCGTTGTATGAACCTGGTTTTGTTTACTTAAAAAATCACTTATATAATTTAATTAATTTATTTCTTAAAAAAAGTTTTAACAATGAATAAAAAGAAACTTACTCTAGAACAAATTCTAGTTAACAAGACATATTTGTTCTTTTCTCCACCGGGAAGGTGGGTTTTGATATGCAGATGGATTTTCAGAAATCTAGTGAGAAAGCAGAGAAAAAAAATATTCTAGACAAATGATGATTTTTTTAAATAAATTTTAAGTAATTATTTTTTTATCTATTTGTAAGCTTTATAACTAAACAATAAAATATTTATGCTTTATATCAATTACATAACTTCTATTATTAAACTATTAACCAGGTCCTTACAAAACTGGTTTTGAAAAAAACAATTTAAATAATTTATAAGATCTACCTCATCATTTATAAGCCTCTAAAATATCTTCTTTTAAAGATATGGATTTAAGTTTAAAATATAATTTAAGTATTTAGATATCTATAAAAGTTCAAACTGTTTTTTTTTATAGAAAATGTGGATTATATTTAATTATAATTCAATCATTAAGATTTTTGAAATATTTGATTCAGCTCTACCTTTGGTGAATTTAGAAAGTCATTAATATTTTATTAAATTATATATACAAATGTATTGCAAATCAAATTTCGTGAGTTTGAGATGAAATAACAGATAAACATATGTTATAATAAAATATTCTAAAATACATGGAGAAAGAGACAGAAAGAAAAATAAAAATAACAGCAGTAAAACTTACATGAAATACTAAATTGTGAATTTAATAGTTTATGTAAATTTGTCGTGTATATTTTAGGGGCAGTGTCCAAATTTGCCATGTGCGTAAATTTGTGATGTACATTTTAGTTTACACATTATTTTCGATGGCAAAGGTCGTTAATTAATAGTATATGCATGCATAAATGGTTCGAAGACAACGAGGAAGAGCTATAAATGCAGGAGTAAAGCACACCAAAATTAAGCCACGCCAATTCTATATATGTGCATGCGTTGCAATGGTGGCTTGGGTTTAAACCACAAAGGAGCAGAAACCAAAAACGAAGGAAGCCATTGAGTCTGCAGAATAAACCCATTAAGAATTTCTTGAAAAGACAAAGAGATAAGAAAAGGAAAAGGTTGTTCCGATCTCAGACATGGGTAAAGGTGACATTGAATCGGGTTTCTCCCATGGAAGCGACGGCCTCTACCCATACATGATAGAATCACCAGAGCTCCGATGGGGATTCATTCGAAAAGTCTACATCATTATTTCCGTTCAGCTGCTTTTCACAGCGGCCTTTTCCTCCATCTTCATCTTCTTCACACCCGCAAGAAATTTCGCTCGCTATAATAACTATGCTCCTTTTCTTTTCTTTGGAGCCGCCATCTTCTCCATCATATGTACGTACTTGTCCTCTCTCCTCGTATAAATCACTTTTAGTTTTCCATCAGAAACCATACATGTACGTTTTAAAACATGTTTTTTGTATGTGCATGCAGTTTTGTTTGTTTTGAGCAAATATTACAACAAACACCCCGTCAACCTCATTCTTCTCGGTCTCTATACCCTCGGCATGTCTGTCGCAGTTGGATACGCTTGTGCTTTTGTCGACGGTATCCTTTCTGAACTCCTTCCTCCTATCATGTATCATCATAAAGACACAAAAACTTTGAAATAGCTGAACCTGTCTTAACGTTGTTCTACGTTTGTGAAACAGCAATGATCGTTATGGAGGCTGCATTACTAACAGGTGTGGTAACTGGGAGCCTGACGCTGTACACGTTTTGGGCTGTTAAAAGAGGCAGTGATTTCAGTTTCCTCGGCCCGTTCCTCTTTGCTTCCCTTATGGTCATGTTATTGTTCTCAATCATTCAGGTAAACATTTTTCATCACCAACAACTACTGTTATTTGTTTTGTTTTTGTGTTTCCTCTTACACACAGTGATCTTGTTTTGTTGGTTACAGGTGTTTTTCCCCTTAGGACCAACTGGGCGTATGTTCATTGCTGGGATTGGAGCACTGATAATGTGTGGTTTCATCGTATACGACACTGATGATCTCATCAAAAGATATACCTACGACGATTACATCTGGGCTGCTATTGCCATCTATGGCGACATCCTCAACCTCTTCATATATCTGCTTACAATTTTGAACGAGCTTTAAGGTTTTAGCTAGTATCTCAACTAGGGTTACTATACTACTCCACGTCCTTACCCCCAATTACGAGATGTGAAACATACGTTAAAAAACATTATTTATTTTATCAGCGCTGAACTTTTGTAATCAAACAAGCCTCGATTACTCAAGTTGAGAAAATACTACCTAATGAAAATTTGAATTTATATATATTTATATATGCTTGAAATACTTTTAAAAGATTTGGGAATGGTATTTTGAAAGTGAGTTTTTTTTTTTTTTGGTTCATTATTCAAGTTGCGTGGTTAATTGCCGAGAACACCACATTATGGAAATCTTTAATTTTAACTATTGAAATCACTTCTACATGTGAGTGCGGTTTTTTTTTAATATTTTTTAATAACTAAATTTTAACAATTTTTGTATATTTTGAAATAATATTTTGTAAGTGAATTTTTATTTTTATATTTTAAAACTACTTAAAAAATATGACTTCAAATTATAAAAGATTTTAGTTATAAAAATTCTGACTGTCTTCTTTTATATCTCTTTTAAGATTTTTTTTTAGAAATTAATCTTTACAGAAATAGTTTTAATCGGTCCGAAGTCTTTAAAATATAATCAAGAAGAAAACAAATTTGTCTGAGGGATAAAGAAAAAATCTTTTGGGTTATTCAACCATAATCGATTTTTACTGATGGGAAACTTACAAAAATCCCATAAAACTCTGTGATATTGAACCACGTATATACTGAGAACTTCTCAAATTTATTCTTAATAATATTTTTAAATTATGATAAAAAATTGTCAAGAGTGTTGATGTAAAAAAAAAAAGGATTAAAACATAATGGACAAAAAGAAAGTGAGTCGTAAAAAACTGACAAATAGTATAAAGAGGCTTGTAAATAGACTACAGAAGAACTGCTAAAAGGAAAAAAAAAAAAAAAACTAATATGTAAGAAAATAAATAATAGATAGAAAAAAAGAGAAACGACTCATATTTGTGTAACCAAAATATGAATATTTAAAATATTAAATTCACAATAAACAAATTTCTTTCAATTAAATCTTTCAAATATATGTTTTCCTAATCTTAAATTCCCATTTGTATGTTTACAGACTAGTTTTATTTTTCAAAACTTTATTTGATTTTAATTGGGCATCCAATTAATATATCTTATAAAATATTAAAGATATAATTTTAAAAAATCTTACACCGATTTTTTTTAAGTATGTAATTTGATTACATAAACATAGAATCCAAAGATGACTTATATTTTCGAAGTTTACGCCTGTTGCGGTAAACTCTTCTTAAGCAATTAATAATTGATAAATTAATTATTTATAATTTCACCATAATTTAAATATGGAAATATTATGCAAACAATATAACTTTTTTCTTTAATTAACTATCTATACTTATTTTTCAAATGTATTAAAATATACGTCAGTATTGAATCCTTCAGCTCCAGTAAAATATATTTGTAATTCAAATTTTGTATTACAGAGAGTAAATTTTGTCTGTAAAATAAATGTTAAAGTTTTGACTTTAGCATGTCACATATAAAATTCTGTCATCAATCTTTTACTAATATATTTTCTTAATCCATTGGTAATTTAGTGTTTTTAAAAAATTGTTTGTACTTTTATTTTTTAAAATTCGTCGACAAATTCATCAATCATTGCATTTTTTAAAATTGTTAGTAATTTTGTTAGTAAAATAGGTACGAGTTTTTTCCCTAAATCTAATGCAATATTGGTTATAAATAAAATAAAGATGGGTGAGAAAAACAAGAGAACGAGAAAAAAAAATGAAAGAAAATGAGGAAAAAAAGGAACCAAAGGTATTGGATGAACAATGATGATAGTGAGGTTGACACCAGTAGCAGTAACAGCAACGAAAGAAACCAGAAAAAATCCAATCACAATTTTTACTAATTTTATTAACGAATTTATTGATAATTTCCAAAAAATATTTATCCATAAATTTATACTTTTATTAGTTACCTATATATTATTACTGATATGTTTTTTATCATTAATAATTACTGAAGAAATTTTGTTATTTATTGACTGACATTTTATCAATAAATTTTGAAAAGAAAAATAAATATAAAAACAAAAGTAGGTGAAAGACGGAGATGAATAGTTAAATAATATCATACATCAAAATGGATCAATTAATTAAAATTCAACCTTTTTTATATTCTTCTAAGTAACTAAATAACCTATAATTATTTTATAATAATACTATATAGTTTATAGTGAATCGGTAGTTGTGAATAAATCTTAAAATACAACAAAACACTTTCTATAAAACTTATTTGATTAATAAATAAGTGGTTTATCATATTGTGTTGAATATTATTCTTTTCATAATTTTTTATTGATACGTTGAGGACTAATATTACACTAAACTAACATGAACTTATGATAGTGCTACATGATCAATTTATTCATTTAAATTAATTTTACAAATAAAAAATTAAACATTGTTTTTTATTTTTTATAAATTAATTCCTTGCCTAGTCAATTCACCTCTTTATATTTATAGTTTTTAATTGACATTTGAGTAAAACAAAATTATTAAACTCGTAATATTATATATTAATATCAGAAATATATATATATATATATATATATATATATATATATATATATATATATATATATATATATATATATATATATATATATATATATTCCATTCTATTAGACATATATGTAAATTAAGTAAAATTTTATGGAAAATGAAGTTTATTTATATATAAATATAGTCAACCAAGGTCTTCAAGTTTCATCTTTGATAATTTAATTCTATTGAATTATAATAAAATATAGTAAAATTCTTTTAACACAAACATGGTCAAATCTCCTTTCTTTCTTTGTAAACATAGTCAGAATATGGATATATTTCACAGAGTATTCTGTCCTATTATGCTTGGGTCCTGGTCAAACACTTTTATTCAAAATAATAAAATGCATTTATTAACCAACTATTCTTTGGTTGACTCTTCTAAGTATATGAGATATTTAAATAAGTTATCCTGTGAAGAACTGTAAAATGCATTATATTAATACTTATATATTATTATAACAAAGTAGGAGTCTCTAAAAAAATATATCAATTTGAACGGGTTGAAATTTCAAAAACATAAAATATAATTATATTAATGTTCAGCTTATTTTTTTCATGTACAGGTTGATTAAGTGCAAGGCTCTGCATATGGTGTTATCTGTATTTGGAAATGATTATGGATGATTCAGTTATAAAATAAAATATATGGACGATGAATGATTTACATACACGGTAAGGAAACATTATGATTTTATAGTACCATTTGTTTTATTATATTGTGATTATGTACTTGTTGATGATATATAGATTGGATTAATATTATAAATTTCAGCTTACTAATTGTTTAGAGAGGATGAGTTCAAAAAATTACAGAGAACTTAAAATACATGTCTCAAGCTTTCACTTTTTGATGCAGAATTTCAAATTTGATTTTGAAAATACTTTATTGAACAATGTACAAATTTTTAACTTTTGAACAATATACAAATTTTTAATCTTTAAAGACAGTGGTGTTTTGATATTACTTTTTTTTATTATTAATTGACACTATCCATTATTACAGTTTACTTTTTTTTCTAAAATTATAAAAGTTAACTTTTATTAATATTATTTTATTTTTGTATAAATTGTTAAATGATCGTCTGTCCAATAACATTTTTTTTTAAATTACATACATTTAAATACTATACGGGATCTCTGATTTTTTGTCCGTTGAACATGTGATTTTAACACATAGATTACTTAATCATATAATTGCAAGTTTTTTAAATTGTATTTTTTATTTTTTCTTCTACTTGAGTTATTTAAAATGGTGGAAGTATTTTTGTAACTTATATGTCATTTGAGTGGACTATTACAAATATAGATACTGGTTCTCACTACAAATTTTACAGAAATGGTATATGAGATCTCACCCTTATAATATTCAATATTCAGTGTTTCTTTCACAATAGATAAATTACAAAGAGTCATAATAGTATAAACTTTTATTATTATAATACAATAAAATATGAATATTTTTTAAAAAAATTACTTTCGTTTATTTTAAATTTTCCCCAAAATGAACTACATATACATAGAGTTGTTGCATAAAAATAATTTAAGTTTAATTTAATTTTAAGTTTTGGGCATTTTTAAATTGAGTTTCTATTAATTTTTTTTTACTATTAGTTTCTAAAAAAATTATATTTTTCGAGTTTTTATAGTTTAATTTTTTCTGTTACTTACTTGATAACTTGGTTGTTATCTCTTGTCATCATGTTTCCCTATATTTGAGAGGATATTGGTTAATATAACAATAGAATTGTGATTAATGTAAAAATAAGTGATTTTATTATTTTTATTGAAATGGTTAATATAGTCATATTTTTGGATGATCAATCAATTCATCTTTATCTTCCAACATATTTAATAAAAATAATAAATTTATTATAATTTTATATTAATTGTAATATTATTTTATATTAATAATAAAATCTTATATTTTTAGCACACGAAAACAATTAGATACGATGACAAGATAAAAAAGAACAATAATGTTATATATTTACGAAAGAAATAAATATAAAGACTAAACCAAAATAATCAACATACTTAATATATAAAAAAAACAAAAACAAAAACTCAATTAAAAATATCTAAAAATATATAAAGGACTTCAAATTTAATTAAGTTAACAAAATTATAATAATATTACCATTTTAATTTATAAACTTGCAATAAGTGGGAGTAAAATAATACAATTTTTTATCCATAACAATTAAAATTTAAATAAAAAAAGCCTTTAATCGAATGGTTGAATTGACAAGGTTACAATTTTTTAGATGTCATTGAAAGTTTTTGCGGATCTATATTTTTTTTTTAATAAATCATGTCATTTATCTGTATACAATAATATTGGTGATTAATGATAGTATTTTACAAACTTGTTTGTTTTGGATACATCCAGTTGCAGATGCACCTTATAAAATTTTTGTTTCTTGAAATTTTTTCTTTATTTTCTTTAAAGAAAATGTAACTATTTAGGGAACCTAATGTGCGCAGAAAAGTTTAAGCAAAACTAATGTAAAAAAATTAGTCACATTTTGAGGCAATAATGAATCAAGTAATTCTCATAGCCATAGTTGCATTCTTTTAGTATTTTTGATTTCTAAGAAGGATACATTTTTAAAAATTATAAAACAAACTCTATTAACTTCATAATTTGATATACATAATTGTGTACTTTATCACATTTTTTTTTAAAATTACAACCCCTTTTCATTTTAATCTGCATTAGCAAACCGTTTTGGCCACAATTTTTCTTAATGCAAGTGGACATTTTGCACATTGTGATTTGCATTTGTTAAAAGAGTCAACTGGTAACATACAAAGACATTTGTATATTTAATATTATCTATCATTCCCAACTTTTTTTTCTTTATTCTCTCTTTCTCATTCTATGTGTCAAACAGTAACAAAGTGTCTACAGAACATTTCCTATTTTACTTAAATACAATTTTAGATTCATTATTTTTCTCAACTCAATTTAATTCTCTCCTATTTAAAATAAAAACATTTTCTCCTTTTATTCTAAAAAACTTAAAATTGTAATATAATTTAAAGTTTTATATACATTATTTTGATTCGATAAATTATTAAAATTAACATATGTATTTAACTTTAATTACTAAAAGTGTAAAAATATATAAATAAATACATGAAAAATTAAGCATTGAATTGGAAAATAAACTAATAAGTGATAGTTTTAAATGTTTTGAACTAGTGATTTGAGTTTGAAGCCAACCTATCCAAAAATAATACAGGTAGAAATTATATTCAATTATAGGGTTATGAATATTTCATTTAAATGATTGGGACAAATTTAAGAAGAGAGATAAACATGGACATATATGTTGCAAAAGATTGATTAGTAAACTATCTCTTTCAGAACATAAATATTTGTGGATTGGAAGAAAATTATGTTTCCTAAAATTGTTGTTGTTAGATCTCCCTAATACTGTGTATCTTTATTCGTAAGCTACCACAAGCGATAGAAAACACGATTAAATGTATTAAAAAATAATTTCTCGTGGATAAAGGGAAGGAAAGGGAGGAAATTAGTTTAGGTAAATTGAGAGAGAATATGCAATAGGGAAGAATTATTGAAAACAAAATAGAGAAAGTAAAAATGATGATAGAGAAAGTAGTCTAAAGTGCGGAAAACAAAATATGAAGACAGAGTGAGTAAGGAAAGACAGACTTTACTTGACCTCATTAAAATCACAGGTTAAACATGTTTTTGGTAGAAATGATAACAGAGAACAACTGTAGTGTAAGGTGCGGAAAACAAAATATGGAGATAGAGTGAGTAGGGAAAGATAGACTTTACTTGAACTCATTAAAATCACGGGTTAAATATCTTTTTGGTTCTTCAAGTTTCAGTGGTGAAATTTAGAATTAATATATATTCAAAAATTTTGACCAATTTAGTCATTCGTCCTTAAAAATGCATGAATTTAGTCATTTTAACCAAATTTTATTAAGTTTATCTGACGTGTTTCAAGCTCATTTCATGATAGTATTTGAATTGTTTATCCCATTTGACACATTTTCGCTTCAATGTTAACTCAATGTATTTAAAATGTCAAATAAACTTAACAAAATTTGATAAGAAGGACTAAATTTACACATTTACAAAAATAAATGACTAAATTAATATAAAATTTTGAAAATAAACTTATTATAAAATTTACTGAAACTTTAAAGATAAAAATATATTTAACCCTTAAAATCACCATAGTTAGCGAGTCCTTAAAGTGTGGAATGAGAATAGTTGGAAGAGAGAATGATATGATTTGAAAAAACAATCATTATTTTATTTGTGACCAAGAAGCCAGAATCATGAGTATAAAACAAACGGGCTTGGAAAAGAGACAAATTCACCTTACACTTGCCAAAGCTTGCTTATGAAAAATTAGATCAAATTCAAAACATTGTTGTCAAGATCCATCCACACATTACTCTTTTCAACTTTCTGGAACAGTATAAGATATCATTGTTTGATATACAATAGACCAATCATTAATCATTATGAATTATATAAAAGTGTATTTTAAACGAGTTTAGGCAACTGTTATACTTATCCATTATTAATAGACTACATTCTTTTAATTGATAAAAATAAGTTCAAAATTCCTAAAATAAGTTTATCAACTGTCTGCATCAAAATGAAAAAAAAAAAATCAAACTTTCGTTTCCAACAAAAAAAAAAAATATATATATATATATATATATATATATTTTTTTTTTTCATATTAATTTTTTTATGACATCAATAAATCTACCACAAATTCTCTGTCCCTATGTAGAAACATTTTTTTGATTATGAAAATCATCTACTGAGTGGACGGAATCAACCTTAACGCAACCATGAATTGTCCTACAATATTAAGGATCACTTATGGTTTTTACATGCATACACATAAAGAGTGTTAACTCTTCACCTAACCCTCTTTGATCGAACTTAAAAAAAGACAAGTGACAGTATATGACGTGTGCAGCGTATTTGAAAAATCTACGATTGAGGTTGAGGGCAAACATGAAAAACTACGACTCTGGGGATGTTGAACAAAACCATGATCACCGGGCCACCATGTAAGCTTTATGGCCATGTACGCTATAAGTAACAGTACTTCATAACGCGTCTTTTTCGAAATAACACCTTTATGGACAAGATTCCCATTCCCAACACCAATGTAGGATCATGCAAGACTCATTGGGGGTTGACTACAAATTTATTTTCAACTCATAAATAAATTAGGGTATATACTAATGCAACAGTAATAAATCACAACTTCACCCAACTCATTTACTGTCTGTGAGGCAAAACACTGTATATCACTGAAATAAACTACTTCCATCTGATTTATAAATTACATTCAGTTAATCAGAACTAACTCTACATTACTTCTAAACAAATGGATCTTTATAATTACCAAAGAAAATGGAGAACTATAGCAATGGAAATGTTGTTCTCGAACCCTAGGAAAGTTATCTCTGCTTTACAGTTTTAAGCTCTAATGGTGAGACTGGAAGAGCAGAGAGGTTGAGCTGCACAAGTGAAGCCTTTTAGCCAAAATATGCGCTTTACAAGGTTGAATCCGAGGCCTGCATAGCTATAGTTGACTTATCATTTCGCAGTGAATGCAATTATGAATGTGAGTGGCGATTTATGAAAGGTTTGAAGAGAGATATATTAGAGATCTGTTGCATGGTGTTGAATGATTAGCCGTTATTCATCTCATCAAATGTTAAATATGTTGGGAGGTTTTCTTCGCGCGATTTGGATGTTGAGTCGACCTGGATTCTAGCCTCTGCAATGGATAAACAGTAGCAGCACCTGGGTATCTTTGGCTAGGATAGCACCGGATACAGCTGCAATCGTAGTTACAGTATTATGCATAGCTCTTGTTACAGAGGAAACTGCATACATTACTAAATAAACCATGACTCCATTCCATGGTTTGTCCCAAACATGCACATCGGAAAGGAGAAACAGCATCCCAACCTCACAAGTACGGCCAAATTCAAACAGTGTGAAGATAAATAATCAGAAAGAGATTCAGTAAACTACCATCTCAGAAAATAAGCTCCATAATCTAGAATTTCAAATTAAAGTTTAAAGTTCCAACAATATAACTTCATCCTTGAAGCTACATACAGCCTCAAAAGTAAAGTGGTAAACCATACGTGATTTGGAACAATCAACACTGTTCAGAGTATTTATTCTATAAACAAAAGAATGAAACTATATTTCTGAAGTAGAAAAGCAACATTGAAATCAACAAAGGCAAGCGTCAACTGCTCCTGGGAAACACCACCAACTCCATCCCTCCATGAAATCCCCCATCAGCCTCATATGCATCCTCCGCAGCCAGCAACAAAATGCCTTTCGCCAACCTCAATGCTACCTCTGCCAAATCAAACCCCACACACAAAATACAAATCACAATCCAATCAATCGAACGAGCCAAGTTTTTAAAGCAAACAGAAAATAGAAAAACTTTGTAAAGAAATTATGCATACCTTGCCAGTTTCAGCTTCATCAGGAACCTTGTAGCAATCAGCACTAACCTCCGACAACCACTGACCAGGGAAAAGGGTCTGCACAAGAAAACCAAACTCAAGAGCTGTTTTTTCTTTTATTTAAGACACTCAAAACATAAGGAATGATATGAAATAACACATAACGAATTGATCAGCTTACATCCAATTGTTTCTGAGCGTTTCTGGGTCGCTTCTTGGGCCGGCGGGGAGGCCGGTGGCCCACCAAATTCATGAAATCCTCCTCAATCTCCTTCTTCGTCAGCGTCAGAGAAAACTTCACTGGTCGCTCCTCTTTCTCCGGCGACCCTCTTAATTTCGGCAACTTTCCGGCGCCGGAGAGACTCCTCAACGGCGAAAACGACGTCCCGACCCCGGCCTTCCTCTCGTCAATCCTGACCGCCACGGGGGCCCGCCGCGTCCGCAGATTCCACGTCCTCACTCCGGTGGCCGACGGCTGTGCCTCCTCTTCAACCGCCACCGTCACGGGCGGCGCGTCCTCGATGATAACATCATTGTCCTCGGCGACCTCCTTGCCGAGAATCGCGTCCTTCATCCTATCGGCCTCGGTTTTGAGATCGAGCATGAGCTTCTCCCTGACGGCGTCGATCCCCTCGTCGCCGAGGAATCGCGGCCGCTTGAGACGCAGTCGCGAGTCGGCATTTACCGGCGGTGGGGGGTCGAATTCCCGCGGCGCCGGAGATCGGCGATCTCCGGCGTCAGTGGAGGAGTCGGAGGCGAGTTTGGTGCAGCGGAGGTGGCGCTGACTCCCCCACTTCAAACAGGGCAACATGAAATTGTGAAGAGGCTTCGATCTCTCGGGTCCCATGGCCATGCTCTCTTCTTCCCCAGAACACGTAAACACCATTTAATCCAAACACAGCCCCAAAAGAAAAGAAAAAAACAGCGACAAGTGTATTGCTTTTCTTCTTCTTCTTCTTCAGCAGAGCCCAAGCGAGAACTTCTGAAGCTGAGAAATTTAACCCACGAGAAAGACGCAAGCTTTTGGCTTGGGTTTCGCACTTTTGCGACTTTCGCTTCGTTGCATACTCGCCGGGAAACGCAAACTCTTTATTTATAACTCAGAAAGAAAGAAAGAACGAAGCGAGGCGGTTTTAACGTTCGGGTTCGCCTTCTAGGCTCAACGCTAACCTGCGCCTCGAGGGGTTGCCTGCTTATACTTACCTCCTCTTTTTTTTCTTTCTTTTTTTTCCTTTTTTCCCGGGTTAAATACCTCGTTTATTTTAACTGCCCCTGCGCCGTTCATTTTCGTGATTTCGAAAAGGGGTGATTCGATCGAGGCCGTTCATTTTTGTTTCTGTATTTTGGATTAAAATTTGATTTCCGTGTGGTGCTAGGTCAACCGGACCATTGATTTTGGGTTCTTGGTGGTCAAGGATTTGAAAGGATGAGGATTAATATACCATCACGAACATTATCTTTTTTTTTTTGTTAGTTAACAATTTTACATTTTAATCATTTTGAGTGAAATAGATAGAATGCAATTTGGTTCGTGTGAGATGGATCCACTTTGTTTATAATTTGAATCAAATAAGATAAAATGCTCCTTTTAGTAAAAGATAAAATGTTATTTCAATAATATGATTTCAATAGATTGATAGGTTGTTACTGTATTTTAATTGAATTTTAAATATCAATTATTCGTAGCTTGAAATTTAAACATTAATTTTATTGTTTGGAATTCAATTTTAAATCAAAGTAAATTGTAAATAAATAGTGTTTTTTTTTTTTTGTGTTTGTAAAGGAGCATCGATGAAGATTATGCAAGTCTTCGTGCATTTAAGAATGATTAAATTTTCAATTTAATTATTTTTTTTATACATGTTCTAATAAAGTTGAAGAGAGCCTGTTATTTTAGACACAAATTTTCAATAAACGAATTTGAAATAGTAAGCATCTTATCATGACTATTTTTTTTAAGGAAATCTTATCATGATTATTATAATTATTTCCATGTTTCTCAAAATCAAATCTTTCTAATTATAACGTACCTTTAAATAGGTTAATAATTCAAAAATTCATTTTTTGTATTCAAAAAATAAAATTTTGTACACACAGCTTCAGAGGATGAAAACGACAATACGATGGTTTAATCATCAAATTGGTGCGTTCTTTTAGAATTTTATTAGATAAATTGTTTTAAAAAGGTACCTAAATGAGCATGTGATGCTTTAAAATCTAAATTTACAAGAAAATTAAAATATAAGGTTTTTTTTTTTTTAATATATGTGAAGAAGTTATGCATTAAAGCAGCAGTTCAGTCTCAAATAATATTTTTAAATATATAATTTACATGTGTGATATGATAGAAGATTTTCTTATCTATGTATAATTTTAAATATCAATTTGGAGTCCTTTTGTGCAATAATTCTTTCTCACATTCCCTTTTTAATTTATGTTATTATTTCACTAGTTTTATTTATGAGCTTATTTTGGCTATGGGTTGTTAGAAAAAATATCATTTGTAATATGCTGAGATTATTGTGAAAAAATTATCTTTGGCGAATGTAATTCCATATTGATTTGTGAATGCACAAGAATATTTTCACAGTGTCCTTTCTCCTTAAATGATTATATTTGGTCCTAAATAAAAACACAATCTTTTTTTCGGCTAAATTAATATTTTAGCATTGAAGAAAATTATTTTAAAATTACTATTGCAAAATGGAGTAATTATTCTTCAGAAGTAACTTTACAAAAAAAATATATTAGATTAGTAACATTTGATCAATTGTAAAGCCATCTTTTTGACAACCAGATTTAAAAAACACTGATATTTGTTTAAGCTTCTCAAGAAAAATTGTGGGAAAGTTGTTTCCTCACTTTTGTCATTCTTCTGATAGTAAAGGAAATCAGGAAAAAAAAAGAGTTGTGCATTTAGGTCAAAGCATTCAAAAGTGACCAATTTAAACATTTCCATGTGATTCCATGATCCATCAAATTTAACATAATTAAGGTGTCATTGTTGGAAATCTCGTGGGACTTGAGAAAATATACGGAAAATATAGTGAGATTAAAATAAAATAAATAGAAAAAGATAAACAAATAAAATAAACATTAAAAGAGAAAAAATAAAATAAAATAAATGATACCCGGAATATAAATAAATAAAATAGTAAAAAATAAGGAAATAAAGATAAAATTAGGAAAATGAAAAACAGTAAATGACAAAGGAATAAAAATACGAATAAGATAAAACTATGAGGAATATTTTAACAGTTAATGTTTACAGCGAGAGAATTTTTAATTACAGATAAAATATTAAGATTGTGTACTCAAGCTAGCTGTATATCCATATGTAAAATTTTAACTAAATCAAACTAAATAATAAATTGGTTTTTATCTCAATTTAATGTTAATCAATCGAATAACTAACTTATATAATTGAAGGATTTGATAGATTTGTGTGGTTAAATCAATATAAAAATTCGCTATGTAGTATTTTTTTTTCTCTCCTCGAATTTTATTTAGTTTATATTCACTCATTAGTGGTTTCGGCTTCTTGAGGATACTTCTTACAAAATATTTATAGATTATTGTGATAAAATCTTTTTGTGGAAAAGACAGAAGGTAGCTTAACTGGTTAATGAGTGTTTGCTAGTTTACAACTAAATAACAACAAATTTTTAAGTCTAAATATCAAATAAGAAAAAGTTAGCTATACTTTTATAAAAAAAAAAAAAAGGCTTTTGACTATTCTTGCAAGATTAGGAAAAAAATGGTTTAGTTGTGATTAAAAAAAAATTATAAAATATGAAGATAATAAAAATAAACACTAAAAAAGTAAAGATGTATAAAACAAATAAAATAAAAATAAATAGTAAAAGATAAAAAAAGGATTAAAAGTAAAATTAACTCTAAAAGATAAATAGATAGAACCTTGAACAATTGAATTGGTATGTGTGATGAATAATATATATATATATATATATATATATATATATAATTATAGTATAAATTATCATGTAAAATGTGAAAATCTTCAACTATATCCCTATGAAATAATATAATTTATCATAATGATTTTTGAAATATTTGTATTAAGTTGTGAGTGGTATCAATACCTAATTTAATGCTTAAAGTCATTGTGAGATAAGTACGTTGTTTTTTTTAGAGTTAGTTCATAGTATATATATGTATCATGTAGATAGCATGATACATATATTATGCTATCTACATGATATAATACATTTTATCATATGGTTTTTTAAATATTTGTATTAAGATGTGAGTGGTATCAATACCTAATTTAATGCTTAAAGTCACTGTGATAAGTATGTTTTTTTGGAGTTAGTTCATAGTATATATGTATCATATAGATAGCAGATAAGTGTTATTCTATTGTCTGTGACAAATTCAGCATTACTCAACTTTTCTTTTTAAGATGGATACCATTATACATAAAAGTGAATTAATGTTGATCAAGGTTTGAACAAAGATATCAATAACATGGGATAGTGTCTCTGACACATTCAACATTCTTTCACTTTTATTCCTAATATGGACACCACAATAGATAAGTGAATTAATGCTGATCAGGGTTTGAATGAAGATATCAATACCAGTGTCTCTGACACATTCAACATTCTTCAACTTTTATTCTTAACATGGACACCACAATAGATAAGTGAATTAATGTTGATCAGGGTTTGAATGAAGATATCATGTTACAATGAGACAATCAATATGAAATTACACCAACAAAATACAACAAGATGTAAGGAAATAAAGGAATGATTGCACCAACAAAACACAACAAGATGTAAGGAAATAAAGAAATCATATGGTATCTGCATTTTGTAATGGGACAACCACTATGAAACTGCACTAATAAAACACCAAGGAATGTAAGGAAAACAATAAATTATTTGATATGGTATATATAAACTTAAATTGTTTTGTAAAAATATTAGAATAACTCAAATATTTTAATATAATATATTATTGTCTTTCATTTTTCTTTTAAATAGTCTTGTAAAAATATTAAAATATCTCAAATATTTTAGTATTACTCTTTTACTGATAAAAAAAATTGTAATAAGCATGTTTCATGATATACTAAACTTAACATATCATACACACTATTAATATAAACCAACACATGTTAGTTATGTATGGATAGTTACTTCTATACATTATAAAACATAAAAAATAATAATATAAAAACTTTATGGATATATCATTCTTATAAAATACAGCATATGATTCATATAACACACAATTCAAAGGACTAAAATATATTTGACTAAATTATTTCAAATTCTTATAATTAAAAACATAATTGAATTTTCTTTTTCAATAATATTACATTTTTTGAAAAAAAAAAGACTTTATTTTGTATACTGCCAATGCTAAAATCTTTACATTGGTACCAGATAAATAAAAATATAATATAATTTTTAAAAGTTGTAGTAGTAAAATTCAATGTTGATTTATTAAGAATATTGATGCTTGAATACAGTTAATATCATAACTAATTCATTGATTTTATTAAAATACCGTTAATATCATATATTTTAAGAATATTAACCCTTGAATAATTAATTATTTATATTCGAAGATCAAACTCATGTACTCTTCAAATAATCAGTTTTTAACTTATATTCAAATATATATATATATATATATATATATATATATATATATATATATATATATATATATATATATATATATATATATATATATTAATTACGACAACAACTAATGTATAATTATTTACATTTCATTATTTCTTCATTTATTTTATTATCTCACAGATAAAACATAAAATACTAAATATATAATATTTTCTTATCTCACAAATAAAACATAAAACATAAAATACAAAATACTTAATATTTTATTGTGTTTATTTTATATACATGTAGTATATCATGATTTTAAAAAAAAAACATAACCTTTAATCTTATTTAATAAAAAATTGAACATAAAAACTTAAATAAAAAATATATTTTATATTTGGTATGAAAAAACAAGTAAATTAAAATAATTATTATTTCAAAATAAATGAAGAAAATGTATATAAAATAAAATATTTTTCAGATTATTTCTATTCGCAATTTATCAAACTCGTAATTTTATGAGTTAATAAATAATTGATTTATTTTTTATTATAATTGTTAAACTACTATAATTAGCTATTTGTTTGTCAGATTGGGTCATAAAGAATTTGATTTGGAAGAACAGTGATAAGGTTAGAAGAAGGTAAGCACCGTGAAGATTAAAGAAGTTCATACAGATGCTCAGTTGAGCTTTAAATTTTTTTCTTTTTTTAAAAGGGTTATATTATTTTTATAAATAGATTGAAATCATAGATTTGTTGATGTCTTATTTTTCATGGTTAGATATAAGGGAGGTACAAACAAAAAATAGTTTTGCATATCTCTAAAATACTATAAGATTATATTGAGTTATTTTACAATAACATTATAAAAAATATATTGTTTAATATTAAGTATAACAATAAAAAAGAGTTCAGAAAAAAAAAATAAAGAAAACTTGCTACAACTTTTTAGCACACAATACATACATGCACACATACACACCTAATATAATTAATAACCACATTAATAAATTCATAACCATTCTATTTCACTAATATTTTATATAAGAAAAAATTTGTTTACATATTATATATATATATATATATATATATATATATATATATTTATTTATATTCATTAATAACTTTAACATTTTGATCTAAATGACAAGACAAGTTTAAAGTATCTTCATATTCTTGTATTTTTATTAACTTGTTTTAGATGTGCATGATGATAAGATAAATTTCTCAACCGAATAATATCTAATATCATAACTTAAATTATTAGTAGCATTAGAAATTTTGATTACAGCATAGTTTTTTCATTAGTATATACATTCCACCATTATTCATAAATCATTTCAAACTTAATGACCCCAAAATTTATAGGCTTCATACATGCTTATAGTTTAAATCATTATTATAATTATTCATAACATTAATTAATTTTCAGAAATAATCTAGTTTCAATCAAGTATCAAAGTGAAATATACAAATATATATACTCATAATTTCACTTACAATAAATTAAATGTATTAATATCGTAATGATCTAAATAAAATAAATCATTAATATTCAACACAATGTTTACATGATATATAATATGTGTTCATTATTTATTATATCACAACAAAATTAAAAAAACAATTCATAAATATAAATTATTTTGCAACAAAACATAAAGATAACTATTTATATCAAAGTTCTACTCATCAATCGTATTTAAATATAATTCATAACAAACTTTTAAGAATAAATTATGATATGTATAAAGATATTGGTTAAAAAAACATATACTTAGATTAAAAGTCAAAAAATTAAGAACATGTTTACTAAAATTAATAATTTGACATTTTCTCACTAAAAGAGTCATAAGTATGGTTTTACACTTCTTTTTAAACCATTTCAAAATCATTACAATACTATCATCCAAAGAAACTTTCATTAAAACTACATTTAAAACCAGTAAAATAAGAAAGAACAAAAATACATATAACTTTAATAAAAGATGATAATAACAATTACATAAAAAAAAAGTTAAATAAAGTATTATATAATTTATATAATATACTTGAAAAAAAAATTGAATGAACTAATAAAGTTTGATGAGGTTGGGAGAGGGATTCTTTGAAAAAGGTGTGAATTATGTTATAATAAAAAAATAAAAAAAAGTAAACCGATGGAGTGAATAAGAAAGGGATTGTGTGAAGGGAAAGGAAAGAAAACAACCGTTTGCCAAATCCCAATCCCATGTGCTACGATACTACCTCTTCTTCCTTTGTTACATTCTAATTCTTTCTAAATTAATATAAACAATTTTCGATTTCTCTCCTCAAGCATTTAACCATTGCCCCATTGAAATAAGCGATGAAAAACACGTGCATTACGATTCATGATACCACGTCACACATGTCATTTTCACACACCACACAGACCAACCCTCCAATGGATTCATACTTCAGACTCACCGATTGTGTCTCCCACAAGTAACCAACCACGTCACAATCGCTCACTCCACCACATTTTATAACTATCAAAAAACAACACTTGTAGACTGTGATAAATAATTACAGCTTTTTAACGTCTTTACAATGAATGATGCATTCAATTCTCTTTCTTTCATTATTATATATATATATATAAATAAATAAAAGTTCAATGCTCATTTATTACCCCAACTACAAAATATACATTTATATAGAATTTTACACCATACTAAAACCAACTCATCATACCGGTATACAGAATAAATTTATATTACATACACTTGTCACGATCTATATGTATATATATTTTTTAAATATATATAATATTATATTAGTAAATAAAGATAATATAATGTTATTAAATTAATATATAAAATAAAATTATATTTATTAAAAATAAAGTAAAATACAATAGAAAAAATAAGAGAATAATTGTTGATAAATAAAGAAAAAGAAAAAATACAGATAGACGATTTTATAAAAAAAATTGTAAAAATAACGATCAATTTTCAAAAATTTAATAAATAATTATATTTTAAAAGATAAAATTAATATTTTGAAATGTGGACACAAAATAAATAATCATGTTTATATATTGTAATATATAAATAAATAATTACAATTAATATATAATTTAAAGATAATTTTAAGACTTAAATAGTTATTTAGTCCTACTTTTGATTAATTTTTTCTCAATTTGGTCATATTTTATGATTTTTGTTCAATTTGGTCATAAATTTCAAAAATATCATTCAATGAAGTACTTTTATTTAATACGGTTAAAATAGTTAACAGAACAATATATACGTGTCACAGTTAACGTGGTACACGATGCACTATACAATGGCGTGACCGCCTAATTATTGTGACATAATAACATGATGTTTAATTGAAAGTGAGTTAGGTTTAGAAATTTGAGGAAATTGGATTGATAAAAAATCATAATATTTTCAAGATCAAAACTTGAATCACATAAATTTTGTCAATTGATGTTAGGGACAGTTTTCACAATATTATAAGCTATTAGTTCAAACGAGAAGTGATATCTAAAATCTCTTCTTCTCTGCAAATGAATTGTAAGACCACCTGTTAGATGTTTATATCCAAATTCTTCCTCGGCAAGAATCAACAATTCTTGAAATGACGTTTGCTTCAAGTATGATGTGAGGATCACAAACCTCTTAATTTTCTCTTCGGCATAAACGGTTACGTAGCCCTTCAGAGTGTTCACAAATTTTGAAGATACTTAGCTTCCTGCGAATGTTGCCTTTCTATTACCAAGTAAATGAAAACTCATTGTTATGTGAATAGACTTGAAAAGAGAATGTTATGGAAAAACACTTGTAAATATGATGCATATTTTTGAACTTGGAATATGATGGTCCTAAGTAATTAGTTGAGGGTTGTGAAATCGGAGTATTGGTCCATCTGGGAGAATTGGACTTTAATGTTCTCATCAATTTCAAGACTTGATAGTTATTAATAAATAATTTTTTATCATAAATAATTGGATCCTTCCTCGTATGTGCACGAACTTGTATTGTATGGATGGTTTTGATCTTCCGTCAAGCCATATTTCATATTTCCATTTACTAGGGATGGTTCACAAAAATCATAAAAGAAAGATGAAATCTAAATTGTTGAGTTTCACTAAGACTTATTCTTTCGATGAATTTTTTCTCTTTGTTGCACGAGTGATTTCTATTATCTATTAGCAGCAAACTCTCCCAAAAGTTTCTCTTAGCACCAAACCCAATCTGAATTTCCTCCAATTCCTAAACCTAATTCACTTTTAATCAAACATCATGTCATTATGTCACAATAAATAAACGGTCACGTCATTATACAATGCACCACGTCAGTGGAACAGTAACATGTATATACTGTTTTGTTAACTATTTTAACGGTGTTAAGTAAAATGACTTAATTGAATGATGTTTTCGAAAGTTGGGACCAAATTAAAAAAAAAGTCATAAGGTAAGACTAAATTAAAAAAAATTAACCAAAAGTAGAACCAAATGACTATTTAAACCCAATTTTAAATAGAAAAATGAGATAAAGACTAGGTCATTTATAAATATAATTAAATAAGTACTTACAGTCTTAAGTATAATTTAACATCTAAATAATCATTTATCAATAAAAAACGATGTGATTTCCATTTTGATAACTACTTATCATTTGATTAATCAACCTTCATTATTTTTGAATTAGTATCAAAATATAACTTAATTTAAATAAAATATATTGCTTAAATAACTTATGGACGTCATTTGAATAATATAAGAAAATAATACATGTAAAAATGTTTCTAGAATAATCATAAACTAAAATTAAAAGAAAAAAAAATCATATCAATTCAATTTCAGAACAACTCCAAATTTAGTGTAGGTGATTATATCCTTATCTAATGCATTAGAAATTAAATTTCAAACCTAACTTTTTACTCAAAATTCAAAAACCCAATAAACTTCCAATTGGCAAGACTCTGTCATTACCCGTAATAATTCAACTCAAATATGGAATAAAATCTTAACTACAAATCCAACGTAACTGTAATTCACTATTATAAGATAAACTAATACAGTTAATCTAATTATAATATTCAATTACAATTTTAATATTAAAATCAAATTTCAACAAGATGAATAAAAATCAATCACCTAAACATCAAAATTTTCAATTCCTTTTAATTTCACCTACCCTTGCGTTATATAAAAAAATATGATTCTACCTTGTGTTGAGAATCCTTATAAATACTCTATATCACTCTGAAATAAACACAAAAACAAAGCTTGTTAATATAAAGGAAGATGATTATTTAATACCATTTGACTACTACTTAACAATTTTTATAAGGATAAAATAATTTTAACAAAAGTGAGCTCTTGTATTTATAAAAGTTAAAGAAAGTGGAAATAGTTAAGGATAATATCAAATGGTATAAAAGAAATTATGATATCAAAATATCTGTGTCCGAATGTAAAATATATTTTTTGTATCGTCTTGTTATATATAAAACAATTTAAAGAATTACGTGGAGACTAAAACAAAATGAGAAAGCTTCAAAGCTAAAGAAAAGATATAAGTTTTAATCTAATTAAAAATGTATTCAATAAATTTTTATTTATTGTCAATCATATTCTGACCTATACATTCAAAAAGAAAAATAAATAAATGATTGCCGATGTAACTTAAAAAATTATATAAAAATTCAAATTTAAAAGAATAAATACATTTTTAATCCTTAAACTTTGATACGAAATTGAAATCTATCTTTGTTTCAAATTTTGATATAGTTTGATTTATAAACTTTAAAAATAAATATAATCTTTTTAACACAACTACATTACTTTTTTTTATGTGTCAAACAATATTTGAGATTGCTATTTGATCTATTTCCACCATGCTTGACACTATCTAACTTAAATGAATATCAATTTAAGATATAGTTCAACACATAATTTTTTTTAATGTTGTTTGGTTAAAATATTTATTTTTAAATATTCAAGACTAAAATGTATTAAAATTTTAAATAAGAATGAATTACATACATATTTAACTAAAGAAAAAAGAAAAAAGAAATAAAAATCCTTTTAAAACCATTTTCTAATATATTCTTAAAGACACCTTGTATAATAAGAAAACAATTTATTTTACTGTAAATCTGAATATTATTTCAGAATGCTTTTAATTATATTTTTATTCAAATTCGGTGAAAGTCTAATTTTTGAATTAAACAATTTTGACTGTAATATAATATATTATGATGTGATAAAGTTTACAGAAAAAAAACATTATATTATTATTTTTTATTTCCAAAATCTCCGTATTAAACAATTAACCAATCCATTTTAAATGTCATAATTTTCTAAATTCAAAATATTTATTTATTATAAAATTTAATTGTATAAAAAATGGTGACAAATTTAATTTTATTAACCACCTTAGAGATAAAAAAAACTATCTTGTCTCACATTATAATAATACTGGTTATTACGTATTAATATTGGTTATTGGAAAGAAGTGTAGATTAAGAAAGATGTGAACAATGTTGAAAGGGAAAAAAACATAGATAGTTGAAGTGAATGGAAAAAAGTGAATTTGGAGGGAAACCCTACCCATGAGAGGTTCAACGGCTAGTTCTGCACGTTCCCTCAACATGTTAACTACAAAACACAACCGACCACACCTTTTACAGCTTGGCTTCGATCTCTCCACCTTTTTCTAACCTTAAATCACTCTTCCTCTTCACTCTCTTCACCATGTCTCACTGTTCTTACTGCTACTGCATTATACCCCACCAATTTCTCTTTCTCCTTCCATCTTCTTCCAAAAAATGCCCAGAAAAGCATCACCCTTTTTCCACAAACTCTCCCTTCGTCTCCTCAGACTCTCTCTTCTCCTCCACAGATTAAGAAAACCCATATTCCCAAAGCTCCTCAAGAGGTTCAAGAAGTGTCAGGAGTTGAAGCTCCTCAAACACTCTGACTATGGAGACTACCAGTTCTCCGCCTCGACCACTCCCCTCATTCCTCGGTACCGTCGAAACCAATTCAAGAACAGTGTCCAACCAGGTCTGTGTTCTTTCTTGTATCTGTTTTGGTGCCTGGGGAACTTCAACGTAGAACGAAGTGGGGAGCGCCAGCTGGCACTGGAACCATTCGAAATTGGAGATGAAACAAGCCTAGCCCAGGATTTGTTCGAGTGTGGTTCAGGGGATGACGAAGGTGAATCCGTTGATCAGAAGGCTGAGAAGTTCATCCAGAATTTCTACCACCAGATGAGAATGCAGAGGCAGGAATCGCTCTAGCTCTTCAGATTCATTTTATATTTTTTCAATTCATTTCCTTTCTCAATTGTTTTATTCAATCTTTGCATTTCGCCTTGGTTTTCCTTAATTTAATTTTCAACCAGGAGAGTAATGGATTGCTTTCTTGCTTGATGGTTTACAATAAATGCTTTACATTGTTAAATATCTCTTGGCTTAATGATAGGCATTTTTTATTTTTTTCATTATAAATGAGTTGTGATGCTTGGTGTAATGAAGATTTTACTAATTTTTTCTGGTTTAGATGAAGATTGTATCACAGACCATTATTTCGTCTGAGATCTTGTGATATATTATATATCATACATTATTATGCAGCAAGATTTAAGATCTATTCTCTAAAATTTCCTCCAAAGGACAGAGAGGATGAGCATATATGATAAATGATTAACAACATTAGTGGTTTTTTAGGGTTCGGGATTGTCTGTTTAAACATCTCTGTCACGTTTGTTGTGTATTCCCTTCTGATTCTGAATAATATAAAATAAATGGAAGAAAACTGACCAGTTCACAATTTTGTTTTCAAATAGTTTTGTAACCATGTTATATTTATGTGGAGTTGATTTCCTATTAGGAAAAGTGATATCACCAAACCCTTTTTCCCTTGTGAAAAAAGAAAGAAAACTGAGAATTGGTTCAACTGGTCATGATTTTTTCTCTGAAATGATCCAGAATTCGTGTTTAAAATTGTTTAAAAAATCACATTAAAATGATATACCTTAACTCTGGAAAGGAAAAAGAAACTGGATTGTGAAATTCATAACCATATTCCACTTTTCTGGACCACTTTACTAAGAAAGGGAGATATCATTGTTACAATCCCATTATTATTATAATAAATTAAAGTATGAGGAATTGCCTAGTTTCTTTGGAGGGGCAAAAGGAAGAAAACCTTTATCTTCACTCATCGTCAAATGTTGTTAGTTTAACCAGTTAAAGGCTCTTTCATATACAACTTTATAAGTTTCTCTGAGTTCAAGTATAGAAATTGTCGAAATTAAATTCAAGAGCCTCATAATCCTCCTAAGATTTCAAAAATATAAATTGTTTTCAAAAGACTCACATGAACTTTATAAAATCATGTATTCTGGGCTTACTAATCACTGTATATGTAAATTTTCAGTTGATGGATATTTCTTGGTCTTAGCGAGTTTTGGTCTCGATCTTAGGGTCATATGTGAATAAGTGGGATATGCCTAAAGATGATATCTGTAAATATATTTCTACGCTCAAATAAGTGTATGAATATGGATAATGTAGTTATGGCATAAGTAATATTGTTAGGGATGATAACATGAATAAAATTAGAAATAACAAAAATAGAGGTTTTATTTGTGATAAAATAGTTTGAAATAAATAAGGTTTCAAACCTTCACAAAATAGTAATCAAATAATAAAAGATGTTAAAATAGAATTTTCACAATATAACTTAAATACTAAGAATCGTCAAAAATTTTAGTCAATAACTTGTGACGAATTTAACTACAGAGATTTTAAAAAGTTCGTATATTAATTTACAAAGGATAAAAACTACCTATTTAAATAAAAAATCCACTAATTATTAACTTTTTTTAGTGAGTAAATTATTTGATTTAAAAACTGATTAAAATGAATGAACATAAACTACTATAATAGATCCATATATTATAAAATAAAATACATATTCTTCATATATATTTTTTTATTTTTATTTTAATACAATAGAAAAAAAAAACAATTGATTAGTCTTCTAATAATATATCTATTTTCGTTTGAATTTTAGTTATTTGATTAAGGGAGTGGTTAACTATGTAGGTAGATTATACTTGATGAGCATAATTTAAATGGCAAGATATTAATTTATTTAACATAATTTTGTTTTTCATACAGCATAATTTTGACAATTTTCATTTTTAATGAAATTGTTTATAATTTTTATCTATGATATATTATTTTTGAGTAATTATTAAAATAAAATATAATTAAATATATACAATTAATTATATATTTTTAAATTATTTATTAATATGTTTTTTTATTATATATAGTTATTACTTTTATATTAAACAGTACTAATAAGATAAACCATGTTTTTATTTTTTTTATGATAATATTAATATATTATTTCACCTGTCATAATTAAGTGGCGATGAGATTTAAATGTCAAAATATTTTTTAATATTTAGTTAGAATTAATTTCTGATAGTTTCATTTTTTAAGAAATCATTTTACAAATTATTTTATTAAAATTTAAACAATTTTTAACTGTTAAAAATTGTTAGAAATTTCTATATCACATCGCAAAATCAGTTAAATTTGAGTAAATATTTTTCATTAAAAACAAAAATTAAAAAATATCTTATACCAACAAATAAAAATCATATGATCTAGTTAAAATTCAAATGGGCATAAACCCACCGTACCAAAATTAATAACCCTTTTATGTTTCAGAAAAAGTGTTTCCCGGTTTAAACATGGTCACATTGGGGTCGTAATTGCCGTTAACGAAATGGTGTCAGGAAAGTCATTATTGAAGGAAGAAACACAGGAACATTGAGGTGAAGGAGTAATTATTGCAAAGTACATGTATTGAAGGAAGAATAATAAGTTTTATTTCTTAGTTTATTTAATAACATAAATTTTTATGATGGATGCAAAAACACCATGCATGTTCCAAAGAGTGGTCCTTTTTTTGGTAAATAGAATATTCTAGTTTTCAACGAAGAAGTTTTCTGTTCATTTTATACAGTAATCACTTCAAACATTGCTATCAACTCGGCCCATAAAATCAATTCTGTTTCGATAAACTCATTATATTATTATTATTATTATTAGATTTTTTTTGTTTTGAAAGTGAAGAATTAAGAAACATTGAATTAGAAATAATATCTTATTTTACTTTGACACGTTTCATACTAATCATCAAAATATTATTTTGTACACATTATTTTGACTATTGAGAATAAATGTATTAATCTATTATAATGTCAATAGTTGAAGTGTTGGTTAAAATGAAACATCACCTCTATACAACAACATCGAAGCCCGATATTTAAATATCGTGTTCTCAATTATAGATTTTCAATTCCAAGCTTGTTTGTCAAAGGAAAAAAAATAGCAATGTTTTTTTCTTTTTTTTAAGTCAATATATATTCCAAATGACTAGTTTCAAATGTTACTATTTTCTTTAGGAAAACTTTCCAATATTATTTAAAAATTTAGCCTATTTGGTTCTAGGAATAAATTTTGCGGATGTTACAAAAAATTAACATTGAAAACCTAATATAAAATTCGTAATCAGTTCTGGTTAAGCACCAGTTGCGGCCGGTAAGCAGGAGAGCATGGATCGGATCATAATTAGGGTTTGTTTTTTATTTTTTTCTTTTTACATTTGTTGGGCCTCATCTTAAATTGGGTGTGTTCATTCTATTGTCTTGTTTGAGCCCAATATGTTTTTCATAGTTAAACAAAATAAAAATATATCAGTTATTTAACTGATAATTGCTTTTTATTGTACAATATAATATATTTTGAAGAGCAAAAAGTTAAAAATTTAAACAATAGCATTTATAATATAACACAACAAGTAAATAATAATTATAATCAGTGTGGCTGCATGTATCTAAAATATCCGTAGTTTTATAGGATCATTTAGCCTTATAAGAAAATAACCTTATGAGAAAAAGAAATGCAATTCAATTATTTAATTAAAATACCAGACAGAGTCAAAGATTACAAGTTTTATTTCATCAAGAGTTAGATAATCAACTTGAGCGAAATAAAAGACATGCAAAAGTATAGAAAGTCAATTAGGTAATTCCAAGGAAGGAAACACTAAGTGAAAAGAAAGGAAAGAAATCACTTATTATATCAGTTAAGATGATAAATAAATAACCTCCATTAATAGATGAGAGAGATATGTTAAGGAACAATGCTGTCAGTTACGTAACTGAAAGGAAACCTAAACTTACAAGAAAATAAACAACAAAAAAGTAAATATTATATATTATATAACAGTAACATTTCCTTACAAATATTTAATCTTAATATATTATATTTAATAATAATAATAATAATATATCAAAGAACAATGCCGTCAACTCCGTAACTGAAAAAGAAACTTAAACTTGAAAGAAAATAGATAAGAAATCAATAATTATATATTATATAGATTAAAATGTGTGATTTTATAAAAAAACTCAATTAAATGTTTTATTTTTATTTAATTTAATTTAGTTTACTAATTTTAAAAAATATTCAATTATTTTTTTAAATTGACGTTAAGATTTATTTATAATTTATAAATTAAATCATTCTATTTATAAAATAAAAGTAATTTAAATATTTAAATTTTTTAAATAAATAATTTGATATTAATTTTAACAAAAAATTAACATAAATCTAAAAAAATTAAATTGATTATTTTATAAAATTAAAAACAAAATTGAATTAAATAAAAATTAAAGATTTAATTAAATTTTTTATAAAAATTAGTGTATTAAAAGAGTATTTTAATTTCAGTATATTATATTTAATAATAATAATAATAATAATTTATCTAGTACCAGTGGTTCTACCCTTTTTCACTCACATTTGACAGTAAGCACTTTCTTCTCTTCATTTCACAAACCCGCTGGTGGTTGGCTGCTGTGAATTTCATGGTTGATTGAAGGTTGCTTTGCCTGGGCAAACTAGTTCACTGCTCAGCCTTTGTCTTAATCGGTGAGTCTTTCCTTTCTTTGATATCCTCCCAACCCTTAACAGGGGCACTGTCGCCCTCTACTGGGTCGCCGACTCCTTTGTCCCCTACTCTCCCATCTTAATCTTGTTGGTCCTTGGAAGAAAAAAAAAAAAACAAAAAAGATCTCTTTTTCTATGTTGATTTGAAGTCACGGGTGTGGATGGTGTGGGTGTTAAAAATGTGACATTTTATAGGTTATGGGTGTCATAGGGGAGACAGGGATCCACCACGTTTATGGTGGCAACGCTGTTAGCATCTCTGGTATGCTCTGAATTGGGGGAAAAGCAAAGAGAGATAGGGTTTGAAGCTAAATTGTGATTTTTTGGATATTTGATTTGCTGCTGCTTTTATAAATGATTATACTAAGGGTTCAAATAATTTTTTTACTTGTTAAACTTTTGAAATTTGAATATCTATTATTTTGAAATTTGTGTTTTGGAACTGTTTGTTCTGTTAGATCTTTTATCTTTTATTACAATCACATAGTGTTTGTGAATAAAATTTCCAGTGTTTGGTGTTTGTGATCAATTATTGAAATAAAAATTGCACTTTGAGGTGAATGCTTGATTAACTCTTGTATAAATTAAATCCGAATAACCCGACAAATGTTAGGATTGGATTTTAAAATCTTACATATGGATTATGCTGGCAGGTTGAACCCGACCCAACTCCACTGCAGCTCAGTCCTATAAGGAACCGGGCTTAAAGAACAGGAAACAGAGTTAGGGCTGAACCGGGGATAGTGAAGAGTGGTGTGTGTGTGAGAGAGAATCTGCGTGTTGGTGTGCTGGTAGCAATGGCTGAAGAGGAGCTTGGTGGTTTCAGGATTTATAATTCCATGACACAGCAGAAAGAGATCTTTAAAACCAAGACCCCTGGTAAGGTTTCCATGTACGTTTGCGGAGTAACTGCCTACGACTTCAGCCATCTCGGCCACGCTCGTGCCGCGGTTTCCTTCGATATCCTCTACAGGTACTTTTTTCACCATCCCTTCTCCAATTCCCACCACCCCTCTTTTCACTTCGTTGCCATGCCTCAATTCATTCTAGTTCTTTCTGTACCATGAAATTGAGAATCTAGCATAGGATTGTAAAGTTGTTTCAGATGCTGTCTTTGCTGCATTTTGGTTCAGTTCGTATTCGGCTTTTTTGCTTTTGTTTATAACCATGTAAATGTGTAGTTGAATTGGTTTGTCTGACTGTTATTGTTAGCCAGATATAAGTAGGTTTAGATATTAGACTATCTCAGGGCATTTGAAAGGTTAAATTGGAATACTTCTTTTGAAACATTTGTTCTGTTCACTCTTTTTGTCTTAATTTCACTTTTCTTAGATGTGAAGATTGAGAGTTGACACATGATTTGTACTCTGTTTGACATGAAAACTTGTAGGTACCTTAGGCACTTGGGCTATGAAGTAACATATGTGCGGAATTTCACTGATGTTGATGACAAGGTGAGGATGAATACAATGTTTCTCACCAGTGTTTTATTGTCGCATTATAAGATTGTATCTTGTTGCAACCAGAGGTGCAACTCCCTGGTTTTTAGACCTTTTCACCATTCAGCTGTGATCTTTGCGATTTGTCATTCCGTTTTCTTTTTTTTGAGTAATTTTCATCCTTCTTTCCTTTGCATAATTCTGGTTGTTTATCACTCCTACATTTATGCCCCACTGTATCTATGAATGATACACAAGTGCAATATGAAACTATATGAATGTACACTGTCAATGTGATAACGATTGAAATAAGGTTTGTGTTCCTTCTCTGAAGTCTTAGTCAATATGTGGCAGTTCTCTCTCTAATAAATGTTGTAATTTTTCCATGATCTTTCCTTTTATGGTCAGTTTGGTATGGAGGTAAGAGTGGGTTATGTTATAAGTAGATCAGGTGGAGGTAGTGTGTATTATACATTAAGTGGATCTGGGTCAATATATGGTAGTTCCTTCTCTAACAAATGTTGTAATTTTTCCATGATTATTTTCTTTTATGGTCTGTTTTAGGTAAAAATGTGACTGAATGTTCTTTAATTATTATTATTATTATTAAATAAAATTTTAAATTTAATCAAATGGCTTGTAAGGTTATTCTGTCCATGTGCCGTTCTGCTATTGGATTAAGAGTAGTTTTCTTAGGAGTTTGCAAGAATCTCAATTTCTGTTACATATGCCATAACCCACTGTGAGAACAATAAATATATGAAATCATTTTAGAGATGAAAGGGTTTATTGGGAAATGGGGACATGGAGTGAATAATGATTTTAAATAATATTTTTTTTTCGAGTCAAAATATAAATTCTTTGATCCACACATCCAGTCACCCCTGTTAGTTACCATGTTCTGTTCTGTGACTTTAGGATTCATTTGTCAAAGTGATCCAAATTTATGGTAGAGGATTTAATTTTGTAGGTTTTCAATTGCTATCAAGTCTTATATTTTGTTTAGTATTATCTTCCAAAATGTTTTCAACTGGACAGAGAATTGCATTGAGTTAGGTTTAATCTGTGCTTTTAACTGTAACTTTTATGTGGACATAACTTTAAGAATAAGCCATTCAGACAGTACACATTTCTATGTTCTTCTGGAGTCTAGGTTTCTGGAGGCACCATTCTTTTTGAGAATAGCTCAAGTGTCAATCTTTAAATTTGGTGGTGTCTTTCTTTCTTTTTTCAATCGTTTGACCATTTTTATTTCTTTATAGTTGTTGACTTTTGTTCTTCTTACTTCTTTTCTATAAGTTGTCATCCTTTTGAATTTGAATGATGAGCCTATTTTTAGCAATGCTGGTTTACCTGCATGCTAAGTGATAACAATCATTGTTTGAGGCATTACTGTCAAAATTGCAACAATTTTTACTTACGGGATTGCATGATCCTGCAAGCTCTCACCTTTAACTTTTGTCCCTGCCTAGCTTTTTAATCTGGTGAGACTGGAGTTAGGTTGTCAGACAAACTCATAGGATATTGTAGGAGTCGTGAACCTGAAACGGGTGTGATTTCTGTTGGTTGTCTCTGGTGAAGCAGCACACCACCCTCCCCGTATTTTGACCTCAATCCTCCCCTATCAATCAACCTACTCCCCCTGCCCATTTTCCTGTCTTCCGTGTGGAGCTCAAATTTCCTTTGTCGGTGTCCCAAATCCATCTGTTCCTGTTCTAATCTCTACTCAGTCTCTATGTAGACTATTCCATACCAACATAGTTTTTGTAGTGGTTCTCTACCTCATGGGGTTTTGACTTGTTGAGTTGGCATTTGATCTTATTCATACTTAATTTAATTTTTAATTAAATTTTATAATTTTAAGATTATTTTCATTTCTCTGCTGTTTTATATGTATAAATACTTGCTGGAGCTTTAGGTTGGGTCTTCCCAATCCTTGGTTAGAAGTTTCATTTGTTGTTGAAAGCATATGACTTTACATAGGTTTCGTATCTGAATCTTTAATGTTTATTACAGACTGCTAATATCAGAATTGCTGCAGATAATTAAGCGAGCGAATGAGACCGGGGAGGATCCATTCATGTTGAGTAACCGGTTTTGCGATGAATATAATATTGATATGGCTGATCTTCAGTGTGAGACACCATCTAAGGAACCTCGTGTTTCTCAACACCTTGGAGAGATAAAGGACATGATAACCCAGGTTTAATTTTGCTAAACGTATTGCTGTCTCTGCTTTTGTTTAAATTATGAAGGGAATCTCCTTGCAAAAAAAAGTTCTTTGCTCCACTTTTTTAATTAAATTCCAGTTGACGGTTTTGCATGCTGTTTTATATTAATCAATACTTCCCTTTTTTCAAGTGCACTTGGAGTTCATATGTTTCTTTGAACAGGTTAAATTAAACCTTACGGGTTAATAAACTTCCTGTATACACTATTGTGCTATGTTGTGTACTATTTATAGGAATCTTGGATATTTACTCTTATTGTTCTAGTGACTAGTGGGAATGAATTTAGATTTTCTGTCCTCATGCTTTGACCACTCTGCTTCCCCAAACTATTGAACCGTCTATATGTTTACATATAATATTAAATATAAAATATTTTCCTTTTTCTTTCTTCAAGCAATGTAATGTAGTGTATCCTATTATGATAATTTAACTTGTTATCTTGTTAATAAATAGATTAAAACCATGCAGGAACTATGTAAGCGAAACAAGGGTTAAAAGGCTAGTTGTTTTATATATTTTAATATTGAGAGATATGAAGCTTGGAAGCTGCATTCAATCTCCAACTGAAATGTTAACGAGACTTCGAATGATAACAAACTTACAGCTTCTTTGCTTTGATATTTTTATTTTTAAAACTCTCTGTTTTTATCTCCCTTCCAAAGTTTCACCTTATATTTTTTCTTTATTTCTTGTTTTCATATATCTGCATAGGAAATTAAAACCTGTGACAAAGTAGCAGTTTTATTAATTAAGTAAAACATGAAACATATCTAGTTGAGGTTGCATGTCATTTTCATTTAAATATATGGCGTAAGAGTTCAATAATGAAAAATTACAATTTCATTGGATTTGGTTGTACTAATTGTCTTTATTTCTGAATTCTAAGGAATTAATTTAGAATTCAGAAGATGGTTAGTTCTTATTCATTAATGTACTTTGCAGATTATCAACAATGGATATGCATATGAAGTTGAGGGCGATGTTTTCTATGCTGTTGATAAATGTCCAAATTATGGTATGCTTTCTGGACAAAAGCTAGAACACAATAGAGCTGGGGAACGAGTGGCTGTGGACTCAAGAAAGCGTCACCCTGCTGATTTTGCTTTATGGAAGGTGTGAGAACCCTTTCTAGTTATTTTAAAATGTTTTATTGTTAACATTTGATCTCTTATATTTCTTAATAATAATAATTGCAGGCTGCTAAACCGGGTGAGCCTAGTTGGGACAGCCCTTGGGGTCCTGGAAGACCTGGGTGGCACATCGAATGCAGTGCAATGAGTTCTTGTTATTTAACTCATAAATTTGATATTCACGGTGGTGGAATTGATTTAATATTTCCTCATCATGAAAACGAGATTGCACAGAGCTGGGCTGCTGACAATGAGAGCCATATCAGTTATTGGATGCATAATGGCCATGTCACTAATAATAATGAAAAGATGTCAAAATCCTTAGGCAACTTTTTCACCATTCGCCAGGTCAGTTCTTAGCCAACTTCCATTCTCCTTGTTAATGATGGTTTTATTTCTTTTTAAATGTTTGTAGAAGGTTTCTCATGATACAAGTTCTTACAAGATGTATGGTGCATATTTTTCATGATATTTTTTCTTGCAGATCACTGAGCGTTATCATCCACTTGCGTTGAGACACTTTTTGATCAGTGCCCATTACAGATCTCCACTAAATTACTCTATCTCACAGCTGGAGAATTCATCAGATGCTATTTACTATATATTTCAGGTAAGCATCCTCCAAATAATCTGTATCAGAAATTGAGTGTTGTTGCTTAGATGTTGATGTGCGCAAGTTCATCTCTCAAGGTTGATAGTTTTTCCCTTATGTAATCTTTTATTGATTTGTTTTCATTTGGGTTAAGCCTGTGAAGTTTCGCCTTTATTGTGAATGTATAAGAAATTATCCTACCTAAATACTGCTATGTAAATTACGCAACTTGTATCTTAGAGATAGAATTTCATGTGCTTCTTTCCCGCCACTTTGATTTTTTGAGGATGAAGGTACTAATGCGATGAAAATCCCTAGTGTATATTATTAAATGTCCAAATGTTTCAAGGTTGATTCTTGTGAGTCTCATTATTAGGTAAATTATGTCTCCTCGATGTTCTTGTTATGACTTGTATCAGACAGTTTGATTTATAAAGGTTGGGTGGTATTCTTGCTGCAAAAATAATTTCTCTTAACTCTACCACAATTTTCACTATGATTTAGTTGCATCGACATAAATTATTAAAGCTACAGATAACTGCGACGCTGCTATTTTTTTTAGACTTAATGCCATTACGCTTGGGAAATTGGTTGAAACAGCTTCCTTTTTGTTTGTTAGACTCTTCAAGATTGTAAAGATGCTTTATCACCATTTCTTCAAGAAGGATCCGAGAAGAATGAAAAGTTGCCTCAAATTAACGAGGCTGCCAAGGAATGTATTAAGAAGTTGAGTGTTGAGTTTCAAACAAAAATGTCAGATGACTTGCAGACGCCAGTGATACTAACTGGTGCTATCCAAGAGGCGTTGAAATTTGTGAACAGTTCATTGAAGATGTTGAAGGTACGGAAATGGAACCAATTTCTTGCATTGCATGAGCGGTGCTGCTGCATTTATTTTTGTATGGGAATTGCATCAGTAATTTTTGAATATGTTTTCTCTATCTTACAGAAGAAAATGCAGAAAAGAGCACAGTTGCAATTGATTCAATCCTTACTGGAAGTTGAGAAGGAAGTTGCAAAAGTTTTGGACGTACTTGGATTATTGTCCTCTAAATCCTATGCTGAGGTGTTTCATTTTATTTACACGAGCTTAATTGCCCCGTTTTATGTAATCTAAAGATACATTCTTTCGGAAAACCATTGCAAATGTTAAAAGAATCGTTGTTGTTATTTGTTCATCAGATTCTGCAGCAGTTGAAAGAGAAGGCATTGAAGAGAGCAGGTCTGGCAGAAGGTGAATTGCTACATTTGATAGAAGAAAGAATTCAAGCTAGGGTTAATAAGGATTTTCTCAAAAGTGATAAGATTAGGACTGATTTGACTGCAAAGGGCATTGCACTTATGGATGTGGGCAACGAAATAATTTGGAGACCATGCATCCCGAGTGAACCAGTTGTTGGAGACCAGAGGGCACCTGTTGTTGAAGAAAAACAGTCCATACCTTCAGTGAATAAAAAAGGGGAAGAAATACCAGGTACAACCTAAAGGTAGGGTCAAAGTCCCTCCATAGCTATTCTGATTAATACAGAAATGTTATAATTTATAAAATACTACACAAGGCTTGAATATTGTATATCAGTTGAAGGTTATTTATGACCATACCTAGTAGTAGTCTAGGACAAAAATATTTTTTATACATTTCTCAGGTTGGGTCTTTTTCGGTCCTGTCCGTGGATTAGTTTAACTGATTTGACAATTGCATGAACAGTGCTCCATACGGAGATTTTGTTTTCGAGTCTCAGATTCGGTTTTTAGCTCTTCATTTGTACTACAGAATGCGGAATATTTTTTCAAGAATCCGGAGTCTGATTATCTTTTATCTTGTTTGCTGTTGATGAAACATTAGCATGATTTCTTAAATTATTCTATTAGTTTGCTTTATTGGTTTGCTATTTTATTTCTCTTGTTAGCGTGGTTACTAATTTGATTTTGTGCCAGACAAATAATTTGAGCAGTCTGAATTTATGATTTTTTCTTTGAAGTTTTATTGTAAATAGTAAAGCTAGATAAACAAATCAATGCAACCTTGATAACTATCTCTCCTGTATCGTATGAAGAGGGTATTTAAAGTTTCTTGAAATTATGAAATATGCCTCTCATTGGGTAAAGTTGGATTGGTTTAAATCATTGCTTAACTCTTTCGTAAGGACAGTTGTTTAAGAAGAACCACCATTTAAGCAGTTTCCTAATAAGCAAGGGTTTCTTAACTTTTACGTGGGTTTACGTGTTAGTTTTCTGTTTTCTTGAAATATAAAACTGATTTATATCTGGTTATTCTTTTATTTATTTTTAATTGACCAGGACATCTTTATTGCTAAAATGAGATTTGTGGGGTTTATTGAAGAAATTTTGAGATATTGGGTGCTTGGATCTTTTAAATGTTTTGACGGGTAAAGCAAACCCGTTTAAGCAAATTGATTAAATAAGTCACAAAAATGGATGAAAAGCTGTTTCAGATTTTATGCATTTTTTAAATGTTTTATTAGTTTTTATTTTACTAATTTTTTGTTAGATAAAAGTCAGAGTTACAAGGGTAATGCGCAGAGCCTGTATATATTTATTTATATTTTGAAAAGATAAAATTAGGTGTAATTTTAAAATTGTATCCATTTTGAGTTATTTTTTGGTAATTTATGCGTTAGTTCACTGTTCAATACTTTACAGAATATTAATATAAGGATTAAATTACACTATTTTCTTTCTGAGAGATTAATGAGTTACAATTTGCCTATTTTATTGTCAGTTTTTCTTCTTTTGTAACTTTAAGCATTGTTGACACGTACGAGAATTGAAATCCATTGGATTTAGGATTTCGAAAGATAAAATTAGGATTCAGTAAATTTGATTATATAAATAATTATTTGTAAAATTAAATACAATATGTCTATAAGGTTAACTTTTGTCGTCCAAGAAATAAATATAAGGAAAAGAAATTCTTGGAAAGTTATTTGTTCATCATCGCTTGTCAGCACCATTAAATAAATTCTTTCGCATTAAACTGAATTTTGTGTAACAAATATTGATCTTTCAAGAAAAAGAAATACAATACAAATTAATAAATATTATGATATTTACTTATCAGTGATGCCGAGAAGAAAGAAATTGATAACGATAAAAATTATAATATTTAGTTATGAAATATCGCCTCGACAAAACATGGATTGTTTCAAACATACTATTTTTAAATTTGTAAGCGTGTTTAAATCACACAAATCAATCAAATAATTAAAGAAAATGCTGATGTGAAACCACTTTTAATGGCGCAGGATCCGATGAATTGAACTTAGGATTTGGCAATCTTATGTTTTTACTTTTATAAAGAAAATTAAGACTTCTTATTTCATTGGAATAATTTAATTTTTAGGTACTAGTCAATTAGAATAAAAAAACTATGGTTTAGCTTAATTACACTTTGAGTATCCAATTCAATAAGAATATTTTGTACTCACGTCTTTGCTAAAAGAAGAGTTTTGAAGTGATCAGTTTATATTAACCGTATGATTTCACACTTCATAATGTTAAAATCATAACATATTCAGAATAAAATATATAAGGTCTTACTTATTAAAAAAAAATAATACATACAAATAGTGCAAAGTCTTTTTCTTTTGTTATATTTTTTTCTAATTATAAAATATCAGTTATACTAAGTATATTGGTTTTATAATATCTATCTTAATAGTTATGCAAAATCAACAATGAGGTAAATATTTATTTGTTGAGAATGGCTTGTGTCCAAATATTTACTTACAAATATCAGTGAGAATTATATGTATGCATAGTATCTATCTCATCCCATCCCATATTTCTTATGATTAATTATATTATATTATTATGATTAATTATTAGTTTAATTACTTAAAGGGGTTTAATGAAGTTTAAGAATTAACTTTTATAGTTTGTTGCAAGTTTAATTAAGTGTAAGAATTAAAACATTGACTATGATTAATTACATTTATAATATTTGGTTATGTTTAAATAATTTAAATTTGTATTTGGATGATTTAATGTTATGTTTGATTTTGATTGAAAAATAATTTTTTAATTGTTATTGTAATTTTTTAATTAATATTTATTATTCAATTTACATATAAATAAAATGCACATAAACAAAGTGAGGGTAATGCCGATGATTAATTACCGTTAAAAGATTGATTGATCATTTGTGAAATCTTTTTTTTCCACTGCATTTTCTATTTTATATTTTAGCACAAATATATAAATTATTGAATTTCAACTATTTCAATTACACAACTAAGATTCTTTTAACAATAAACCCGTGTCATCCATATTCAAAGAAAAACCGTAATGGTTAATTTATATTTTTAATATTGTTTAAGATGTTTTTTTTTATCAATGGGAGATTGAGACAATATTTTGACTTTGTAAGGACAAATGAATTAGTCATTTATATAGTATTTTTTAATTTATCATTACATCTTTTTCATAATATTTCAAATGAAAGGGTGACTGCCGAGTAATGAGTAATGGTAACTACTTAATCAATATTGTCCAAATTTTATTTATGAAATTTTTAGTAAATGTAGTTAAAAACCTTGTATCATCATGAGATCTAGTTAAACCAATTGTCATTTATTGGTTAAGACTTATATAATAAGAGTTAAATAAGTTAGATTAGACTTTTATAAGTCTTTAACAGAATATGATTTATAGATATAATCCTCACATAACAAAATTGTTATAAAATTGAATTTAAAATCTAAAATGATATTAATATGACAATTGAATCTAACAATAATATTTTAGGGAACTTGAAATTGTAGGATCGATTTCTTCCGTTAGAACAAAAAGAAAAAAAATTATCAATATTCTAGATTTAAATTTATTAAGATAAAATTATTATAATCAATCATCACACGTATGTAACATATTATTAACTTTTTAACTTAGTCACTTTTACCACAATTTTGTTTCTAAAAAATTTCTTTGAAGTATAAAATAGAATGATTAGTGAGTTTATTTTAAGCTAAAAAATAAATAACATCACAACTAAAAGGGTTGAAACGTATCAAGTGCTCCAATATATATACTTTGCCGATATGTTAAATTCAAATTAATTTATAAGATTCAACAATTAAAGTTGGAAGGGAGAGGTGAAGAAGTCGTGGGTTCGACTTCTCCATTAACATCTAAATGATGAGTAATATTACCTGTTAAGAAAAAAAAAATTATGATTAAACACTTTTAAATAAAAGTACATCAGAGGGAACAAATCCTAAGATGAAGCATGCTTGAAACATAGTGAGATGGATTGGAACAATAGGATCTTAAGAAGCTTAATTGATGAGTCGAAGCAAAAGATGCATTAAATATGTACATGTGGGTTTTGGGCAATTGGTTTGGTAGAGTGATAGCTGGGAATGAGTAGATGAGGAAGTTATAAAAGAGATCGATGCCGTTCTCCTCATCCCACTTTTGAGATACACCGAATCTCCCAAATAGATTATGATAATACTTCAACTTAACCATTAATGTCTTACATCTATTGATGATTTGGATTTCGTCACCACTAATTTCCACCGTGCATTTCACACTTTAGGACTATCCCAACTCACAAATGCCGTTCAACCTGTCCCCTTTCTTAAAGTTCAAAGTGCCTACAACCCAAGACCTTCGCATAAAGCAAATAGCCTGTTATTACCACACACCAAAATGCTCTTGTGTTGTGGGGACACTCACATTTCTTCCAAAAGCAACAAACATTGTTCTGCCAAAAAGGACCCGATACCACCATTTTTGCTTACCCTTTACCACCGATTCAAAACTTAAGATAAGATAAAGAAAAAAAGAAAAAAAAAAACAGCTCAATAATAAGTAATTGTGAGGTACGATGTTAGTGGTCGTGTGGGATGCATATATTTTGTTTTTTTCCGCGTCCTTTGAGGTTTTAACTAATAGCTTAAACTTACATTCATAAATCATGTCAATGTAGACACATGTAGTAGTCAATCAAGCTTTTTCTTGAGAGAACAATTTTGGGTCCCATCTTTATCTCTTTGTTAAATAAAAGCCCCTAGAGTTGAAGTACACGAAGAACCTTGAGCAGAGACCTCAACCAACTTTTTCTGCTAACTACTCTCATATGCACCGCAAACGTTTGTCTCCAACTTGACCACAGGAGCTTTTGGAGCCATAGAAATTAGAAAGACGTACGAAACAACTGTACCATTCCATTCCAACACTACTACTACACTACTACTATACTACTACTGCTACTACTTCCTCTCTAGCATGCATGTCAGACCTTAAAATATCTTCCACCCTTTCACCTTTATCAGTTATCTACTCCATCGATCTCCTCTTTCACAGTGGAAAAGGATAAAAAGATAAAACGGATAGAAATTCGAATGGTCTTGTCTTGCTTTTCAGCTTCACAAGTACCAAAGGGCATATTGTATTTCAAGTTTTCTGGTAAAACAAAACAATTAGCTATTTTGGTCACATATTCTCTATTCTCTCTATGACGTTATTGAGTTAACAAGGTTAGCCGTTCAAACAAAGAAAGCATCTCATCTCACTGCACAGTACCCTCTGGTTTTCGGCATCTTTACGACCGTAATTGGAAATTTCCTTCCAACAAAATGTCACAACTTATTTGTCAACAACAATACATGCATGCCTTAAGATAAGAATATGCCTCAAAAAGTTAAATAAACTTTAAGCCATATTTGTCTCTAAGTTGCTATCCATAAAAATATATCTATAGTATACAGTATAATGTGGTACAAAGAAAAACCTCTTTATACCTTGTATCTCCGTTGCTGCTTCCTATCCTGCAATCTTAGAATTTGTAACATTAGGGTCGTTAAATCTTGTAAGGTAGGTATATGCAAATCATGAGCCAAACCAAACTTGCATGAGAAGTAGTAGAAAAAAAGGAAAATTGAGAGTTACGCGTGAGAAAGGGATACAAGGTTTGGTTAAGTGATGAAAAATAACCTTTTCGGCGGTGAAGTAATAAATTTCGCATCTATTACAGGTGCACGCTAGGAAACAAGGCAATCTAACTTTATCAAAAGTACGAGACAAGTCGGGGACAATCACACATGTTTCACCTAAAATTTTGATTGGTAGTCACTGTAAAACACTTCATATAATCCAATAAAAGGAATAAGTGTTATAGTTTCGCATAAACTGGTCCTTACAGTTGCTACCACTTTATTTGTTACTGATAAGACTCCTGAATAGTTTATAACTAGCAGTGTGATCTGTGGTTGTTTGAGTGCGCCAAAAGAAGGATTGTTTATTAGCATGTTCGTAAAGTTTTTTCACTTGGAAAAGTTTTTGAGTTGTTCTTCTTATGAAAACAAATTATTTACAGAATAAGGTAAATGATTGAGACATCAGTTGAACTTAAAAATTTGTAATTTGTGATTACTTTTGAACCATTCTTTTCCAGTTTCGTACGTAATTTATTTCTGATGTGAAAATTATGTACTGTACTTGCAGTTACAAAGTAAAGAAGATGTAATTATATTACTACATATGAAAAGAAAAGTACAGGAGAAAACAATATACTGGATTGTAGTCAGAGCCTGACTCATGGTCAAGTCCAATGACTCATGGAACCCTAAGAACACGCACCCTATGTTGGGTTGTCTGAGTATTCTATTTAATGAATCCCTCACCTAAAGGCCCCCACTTTCACGGGAATAGGTTAGAATGTACGCACAATCACTGTTTTCATCACTCATTATCACTCCAATCTCGCAAATCATACACTTATAATTAGCTCAAGTACTCTTTCACCAATGTTATCTATTGTTCCACTCTTAAAAACCCTAACTACAAATTCATGGTATCTTTGTAGGTTCTAATTCCTGCATTATATCACTTGGAATCACTCACTGTTCGTAAAGGCAGTACCTGATCTACATGGTAGGTTTTGGGGGCACTAACTTTATAGTTTTTCTGTCAAAAATATAGATCCATGATTATAATAAATTATTCCATAACTTGAAAGATCATTGCTATCTGAGACTGATTTTCACATTAGAAAAATGAGCTTATTTCTTAACCTTTAGACATGGTTCACCTAAAACTTAATCCTTTGTAACAAGCTAAGGTACATAGATGGTTTTGGTAATATAGTTTGTTTTTGTTTTTGGCTGGAACTTTTTCCATTTTTGGTTGTTGGTGTTGTGATAAAATATGAAATGGGACATTAATTTGAGGTAGAGAGTTGCGTGAATAGTTAAAGACCCCACCCACGGCATTAACATCACGCAAAGCCGGATCGTGCGGCTTTGGATCAGTGTTCTTTTGTCGTCCTTTCTTTTTCCAACTTCCGAGATCTGGTTGGTTGACTGAATGGTTACCATCGATCGCGTGAGAAAAAGTTCAAACTAAACTTCGGATTGTTGCACACGAAAATCTTTCATTGCCACCATTTATCATAAATTCTCAAGAAGAGGACCATCTTTTGTTATTAGTTTTTCAATCACTCACGTAATTTAATCACTCGTGGTGCATGTCAACCAACAAATGAAGACTCATCACTCACTTTAATTTTTGAGTAAAAGGTTAAATCATTTCCATGGCTTCAAACAATTAAATAGTTTGTGTAGTGGACGCTTATATGTCACACACGCTTTCTTCATCTTTTATAACCCATCTTTATGGGCAATTAACAAATAAAGTTTTCTTAGGTACCTTAGGTTGATGACGATTGACACAAACTCCATGAAAAGGCACTGAAGTGCCTAAGATAAGACATCCAAATGCAGATTGAGACCTAGTATAAAGAAAGCCCTATAAGATAGGTCTTTCACCTCCCACATGTCATGTGATCATCATATATACTTTTCTTTTGTTTACAAAAATTTTCACATTTAATCAAGTTATGCTCCTTCCCGAAATAATTATAGCAAAATTTCTATATCATCTACTAAGAAGAAAAATTGGAGTAATTTCAGTATCATTAAGAATCGTGTGAAATAATTAGAAAAAAATATTCAAGGTGCGCGAACATCACTGCTCAAATTGACACATGCATTTTCTTACTCAAAAGTCTTTACACAAGTATTATATATAATTCATTTTTTTTTTAGTATCTGAAATATTTACAACTTCATTCGCATTATATATAACTTTTGAAAACTTATCTCAAAGTGTTGAAATTTTTAGGACTTTTAATAATATGAGAGATATAAGAGATATATGTGATATGTTATACGGAAGAACATATTTTTGTATTTTATTGATATACTCTATATATAGAACAAAATATAACAAAATATTAAGTATAAAATAATTACAATATCTCACTCTTAATATAAAATAATTAATTTTCTAAAACTGAAATATATCTCTAAAACTGAAATATTTTTTAAAAACTAATTTAAATAAAAAAGATATTAAGTAATATTCTCAACACAAAGCACATACTCTCTTATTTGTAACATTTACACATTTTTTTTATTCAAACATTTAGAGAAGACACAAAACCAGCCATTAATATGAATATGAAGTGCATTTTTTAGAGAATATAAAATGTTTCCACCCAGTCACATATTCTACTGTTGTGTGCTTATCAATTACCTAACAATCATCCTTACTTCATAAAATTAATACATTCTTGAAACACATCTATTTTTAAGTATTTGTAACATCATGCCAGAACAATCAATCCAAAGATTTTTGTTTCAAAAAATACTTTAATATTCTAATTCAAAAGATATTTGTGGCTACACTCTCTCCAATATTAAAATTCTTAAATATTACAATTTACAAAATTCTCTAATTGATTTTTTTTTAAATAACGACAAAGGATATTATTGCTATGAGAAAGAAGAGAAAGAAGAAGAAGGAGTGGCAGAGCGTTGCAAGTGAAGTACAACAAGCAAACAAAATGATAGCATTATAAGAAAACATGAAAATACTAGAGAAAGCTGTCATGAAAAAGTGCAAAACACAAGTGAACAAAAGTATCCTGAGTCAATAACTCTCGAAGTATCATAAAGACTAATTGAAAGTTTTACAGAAAACTTGAAATGTAAGTATACCACAGATTTAGTTTTATGGAATTTGCCAAAAAGAAGTGTTGCACAGTTTTGAGTTCATGATAGCACTAGCACAGATACTATTTGTGCTCATGATTCGTGCGATACAGCAAAACAAAGATTAAGAAGTCTCAGATTTTATCCCTTTTATTACTCTCTTTTTCAATTCCCCCGTCGAAAATAATTTTCTCAGCCATGATTATTCCACCTTTTCCCAACCATGCATATGCCAAATGGAAGCAAAAGGTCCAGCAAAAATGATTATACCTAATGCATCGGATTCAAAAAGCCACACTTTCATGCATTATTACTCTAGAGAACTCCAGCTAAATTTAACAACTTGTGTATTCTATAATGTCAAGAGCATATGTCACTGTATATATAATTATAATTTATAATTCTTCATATCTTATTGTTCACCATCTTATCTTTTATTCTCTTCATTTCATATTGATTGACATTTTTACTTTGAAGGAAATATTAAAAATTTTATTCCAGTGCTGTCTTCAATTAAATAATTTATTTCTAAATGCTGAGAAAAAAGTAACAATATTTTAGTAGTTTTTTTTCACCAATTTAAACATTTATGGTTTTCTTGAGATAAATTGTTTGTTAGAATTAATTGGACTTGTATCCTTCATTAAAATCTCAACATATCAATGAAAAATGTGAAATAACATATTCAATAATTTTAAAGATATAGTTACTAATATTTTAAAATTGTTGAAAGTGTGAATATACAAATAGAATTTTTGTACCAACAAAAGTCGGGTATAGAAAAAAAAAAAGAGAGACTAACTTTCAATGATGTAGCTAATTGAGACAAATCCCTACTAAGAAAGGTGGTAATATCTTTAATGAGTGAGAGTAATTTAATTAGGAATATTGGTCTAAAAGAGGATTTATTTTTTTAGAGGATAAATGGTACCAATCCTCATTGTAAAATATTGACTAAAATTGATTGAAAATCATAATTTTCCTTTTCATTTATTTTAAAAACCAACTACCTGCTTCGAAAGATAACATGGGGAGACCAATGAATGTCCAAGTTTGTGGGGATGGAGAATGAAAAAGAAAGGGAGAAAAATATTGTCTTAGTCATCTTCCAACTCCTACAATGTCCCTTTACATCTTAGTTGTGAAATCCTCATTGACCAATAGTGCAAACCTATGCTACGTAAACACAGACTTTCGGAGAAGAGTAATTTGCAAAAGTCACTATCTGCTATAACAAACAAACCTTCTTTTCGTGTAGATTGGGTATCATCACCTATTCTCTCTTAACTTCTTCATCAACCTCAAGCCAATTAGAACCAACGCAAACCAATTCAAATTTCATGGTCCCAACCCACATGCATGCTTTCAGTGCTATTTTATTAGGAAAAAAAATTGGTTAAAGTACATTCCATTTTTGGGATGTGTAAGTGGGTGAAAGACAAGAGAGAAAAATTTAACACATGTAGCCAGAAAACAAAAACAAAAATGGGAAAAAAAACATTTTTTTTTTCACAATATTATGAACACGTATACGAACTTAATCATGTCTGTAATTGGATTAAAGTGAGTAATAAGAAAGCAGAAGATGGTTTTGGGGTTAAAATTTACAAGAAAGCTTGACTAGTTGGTGACTTGCGTGTGTAAGCCATGTTAGATTAACTTGGGAGTTCAAACAGCTAATGGTGTTTTAATTCTATTGTGTAAGAAAGGTTTCTTAGTTTCTTTCTTCACCAACCACTAAGGATAATTAACTCTCATGTGTTGAAAAGCTCTAAAGAAAGCAACGATCTTTTTCTCTAACTGCCCAAGTTTTCAAATATCTCATCATCATGGTTCCAAAATGAACCAACCTTTTTGTTGTTCCACAAATGAAAAATCAAAATTACTGATCCAAGCAAGCAAAATAAGAGAAAGGTAAAACCGAAAGCATATCCAACCTCTTAATAAAATCTAAAAGTATTCTTATTTTTCCCTTAACCTCTCTTGCGAAAACCAACTCCACCTGTTTCCAACTAAAAGATAAATTAAAACCAAGATTTTTGCTAAGCTAGGCAGATAGAATCATCTTATAGCTTTTATTTAAAGTGACCAAATCTTCTTTTGGGTTTGACATGTTTGAATAAAAGATTTCGATAAATATTTGCATAATGGGTGCCAAAAGCACCGACCTTGTATTATCCTAATTCCATTTAATATACATTCAATATTTCTGAACTTCACTTTAAGTCTTGAGAAAGATAGAAAGATCGAGAATTTTGGGAATATACCACTTGTCAACATGACCGTTTCTGGCTACCTCATCACTCTCTTCCCCAAAATTTATTCCTTTCTGTCCTTAACAAAGTCTTCTTGTTGAGATATATAATCAATTTTGGTCCTCAAACTATTCATTTCTTCGCCACTGTTCTATATATTTACACTATCTCCTTTAATAAACTTTGAAAAAGATACTGATGTTAACAAGTTACCACAAATCATGGGATAGAAAGTTTTTACTATAAAATATAACTAATTTATTACATGTTTGCATATTTTTAATACCAGAACAAACCCTGACACAGTGATATAGTTGTGTCTCTATGGTGGGTTGAGCTCAAGATCGAAAATTGTCTCTTTACATATGCAATTATATAATAAAATAATTCGCTCTCATATTTTTACACAATAAACTTTCTAATGCTGGTGTGAGAAATAGTTTATTTTCTGAATTAAAAGTTTCCCTTTTAAATATTAGTGAAAGGCTTGTCTTACTCTTACCCACAAGTCTCTTCAGAGTAAGCACCAATTGTTGTCAATTATTTTCTCAACAAATGAAAACTCTGTCTGTCACCATCGTTGTGTTTGGACAGCAACTTATTGAACATAGATATGAAGCTTGTTGAGTGAATTATGGAAGACAACGAAAGATTGGCGTATTAGAATGAAACACTTTTTCTTCAATCAGCTAATCAAAATAAACTGTGCATTTTCCAATTGCCTTTTTCTCAGATATTAGTCTTCTTGCTATTGGTCCCACATTTTATCAACTCTTTCAAGTTCAAGAAGAAAATAAGGTACCAACAAACCATCGAAGGGTTAATATATTTATATAGAAGCTCTTAGTGTCTAGAAATATTGCAATAATATTTCACGTTCTTTGAGAGACATAATAAAGATCATGAAAATCAATTAAGGGAACGAGGGAATTAATTAATACATCAATCTTCATCCAAGATTCTATCTCTTTCTTGCATGGTTACTGTTATTGAAGCATATATATTAAATTGGTCATTTATGTAACAAGGGACACAATTATTTGGTTTTTCATTGATGTCTCCAATCAGCTATAAGGTATTCGTGTTTGATAAGGCATCAAATGTGGCATTATAACATGGTGACAGAAAGAAACAGATCAGTTATCATTCCCCTCCTCACCCATCATAAAATGTTTACCCAGAAACTTCCCATTTACACTTGAGTGAAATTTAATAATTATTGTTGATTTTTCGTTTTCAAACCATTCCTTGAATCGTGTCATTGCTCAATAATAGACATAGAGCTTCATGTGTTGTGACCACGTGATTCTGACACTATTGTTATTCTCACGATCACCACCTCTTTTAACCATTGATCCAAGGACAGAAGCAATAAAACCATGAAAGGAAGGTAAAAAAGATTGCGTACTACGTTCTGCATAATATGTGCAGAAAATGTATCTAACCTAATCAAATACACACTCATCATAAAATCTTCCTTCGTGGCTACCAATAATTTTTGCCATATTTATCTCAATTGAAGGTTATAATTATGAAAATGTGGCTACGAATCTAATTTAAAACTCTGGTAAGTTAGATTTGCATATATACAGATGTAAGATATATATTATATTCTGATACCATGTAATAACAGGTATTGGGCAGTTACCATACACGTTGGGATGCTTTATCCTTTTCACATTTTTCACCTCAGCTAAGTACAATACTTTCAAAGATCACTGATCATTTGAAGAAAAGTTTTGAAAATTTCACAATCCGCTGGACTTAAAGATTTGTGAAAATGCTTACTACTTAATTATGTGCTTTATATTGATACTGCTATTTTTTTTTTAATAAAAATACCTTTCAATAAAAAATTACTGCTAAAACAATTTTGAAACTCACTGTTACTATGTTTAATGGTTTGAAGTTATTTGAATGAATGGTATAATCTTTTCACATTGATTGTACTTTCTGTGTACAACCTGTCTAAACTAGTGAGGGCCGTTCTTGCTTATGTAAACACTTTTATTCATTTTTGGCCATAGGAATGAATATATGTGGTTATAATATTAACATACTGGTAAAAAATCCAAATCCAGACTTCAAATCTTCGACACGATGAAATAAATATCAGATAGGTCACTCTCCCCAATCCAGACATAAACATCTGATATACAAATTGATGTTTTAATTCTCTTTAATTAATGTAGTCGCTTGCCCACTAGCAAGACTTTTCTGGCATAAAAATTAATTAAAAAGCCAATCATATGTTTTCTGGGTATTGAAAGGTATATTAGCATCCTTTCATTATATTAATGGACCACAATGTGCTCAATAAAAATACCGCACCGATTCCATGCTAAAGATTACAAATATGAGCATCTTTATTAATGATACTAAATTCATTGTGGCAATAATTTTATATAAGTGAGTTAAAACTTTGAAGAGATCCAAAAAATAACTTATACAAGTTGTACTCTACATGTACAAAGTAACTCACTAAAGTATAATCGGTTAAGATACATTTTCTAGAGTTTAAGGTAACAATTTGATTTATTAATTAGGTACGTTTATCAACTATTTAATTACTAGTCTTCTTAAGTCCTTTTGGGTGCATAATAAGACGAAAATTAACAAAAAAAAATGGAATTACAAATGTAGATTGGTGATGTACAAATTTTGAATGGTATGGCAAAGAAAATTAAAAGGAAAATTAGTGGATGTGAATTTATATGAGCAATTGTAATGTGTACTAAGTGAAATAATTTACGTGAAAAAATAGCAATTAAATATGAAAATGTACAATATACGAAGCTGAAACAGCCAATATATATATGCCCTTAAACGGCGCGTCAAGCCTGAACAAAGAGACGGTTACACTCACTGAATTTTAAGCCGAGCCGAGCCGAGAAGTCACGGCGCAGCTGGCGCAAGGCTAAGGTGCAAGTCTAAGCCCCATGCATCATCAAATTTGGGCCCACCATCCCCTTTGGAGAACCTACTCAAAGAGGGCCCATCAACCGTAGCGTGGTGGGCCCGGGCCTGCACCTGCACCGTTGACAAAGCTAATTGCGAATCACCTACAACGCCAACATAGGGAAACATCCCTGCACCCGCGGCTTTCACACCCGTTATGGTAACGTTGCTACTGTTATTACTACTCAACCCGTTGTGGCCATTCGCCGACGGGAAGGCACAGCCGTGCGATACTGACACGTGGAAGGGAGGAGGCGCGGCACGTGGCGGCACGTACACCCACGGGGCTGCCGGGACCACCATGGAACCCGGAGGAGCCAGTAGGTGCGGCGGCGGGGCGAAGGCGGAGATCATGGGGTTACGCGCAAAGGAAACGGCGGCGTTTCGCGTGGCCTGTAATTGTGCACGCTTCAATTGCTGACGCTCTTTTTTGTGCGCGTTCTGGTGTCCACCAAGTGCTTGTGAATTTGCGAACTCTCGGCAGCAGTATTGGCACTCGTATTTCCGGTCGCCGGAGGACGGAGGTCCGGAACCGACACCGGCGGAGTCCGGCGAGGCAGATGGGGAAGTGGAAGAGGCCTTGGTGGTTGAGTCTTCCACGTCATCATGAATGACCACCTCGTCTTCCTCTTCCATGGTGATGTCTTCATGGACGCTGAAGCCAAAGAGCTTTAAGCTGGTCGGGGAAGTGGGGTTTGCTCTTTTGGCTTTGTAGTCAAGTTGGGTTTCCATGGGCGTGATTTGAGTTGAGTTGAGTCGAAGAAGGGGTAGTGAAAGTGTGGAACAAGAAAGGTAGGGGTAGTTTAATGTGCTTGTATTAAGGAGTAGTTTGTTGCATGTGTTTGGGTCTATTTATACCCAGGATTCAATGGGTTTTGACAAAAAGCAAATTTTGTGTAGAAATTTAGAAATAAAAGGTGAAGAAAGTGGGGTCATTGCGGATGTCCCAAGGAGAAGAAAGTGTGTGAAAATATGGGAACACCACCCTAGAAGACCCACAGCCAAGGGACCCAAAGGCTTGGAATTTGTCTCTTGATACAGTGTTTATCTCCATTGCCTTTTTACTCCCTTCTTCAAATTACAAAGGTGTCCCTCTTAAACCTGTGTTTGGATTCATAATCACTTTACAATTTCATTTAACGCAATTTTAAATGAATGTTCTGTATTTGGTTTAATCTTGAAACTGAATAGGAATTGAAATTATTTATATTTTACAAGAAACTTTTTTTTTCTTTCCAATTCTGCAGATGTTATTAGAAACACAGAATTCAGCAGCGTCTGAATGAATTATTTGACGTGTGAAGAGTTTGGGGTAAAAGAAAAAGACAGTAAAGAATATTGATATATGCAAAAGATGGGAGGGTGAGGTTTGAGAATGTGATGCATGTGATGGGAGTATGGCACGGGATGAAAGTCTTAATGATTGGGTTTGGAAGGGAGGCACATATCATTCTCTTTTCTGCTTCACACACTTAAACTCCCTCGTGTATGTACGAGGCACTGTACATAAAATTATATATGTTTAGTTGGTGTGACTCACCAACAAAAATAAAGGGTAGCTATTTTGAAGGGCAACTCCTAGTCTCTTTCAATCAACTTGCATCTGCTGAATTATTTATATGTAGCAGCATCAAACCCATTAAACTGGATGACTAACATATTCAAAATTAAATAGACAGTTGGACCCATTCCTTCGTTTATCATCCCAACCCATCACACACTTTAATAATTGGTATGTCTAACTCAAATCAGTAGAGAGAGAGAGAGAGAAACAAGAAAAAAAAAAGTCATTGGAGTCTCTGTTTATGAAATTAGGGTTTGGAGAATTTTCAAGCCATGCTGTCTTACTATAAATATTCTATTTATACATGTTTAGTTTTAGCGTAGTGTCTGATAAACCCCGCCCAAGAAGTTTTCAACAGGTTAGAAAAGTTTTGTGATATTTGGCAATTTTCAACCTAAGTTCATGCATTTGAACGTTGCGTAAGATGACCAATCAGAAGCTTACCACCTTGCATAATCTACTGATAAACATTTGTTAAAGGTCTGACTCAACATGAACTTCAGCATTGAGAGCCAATTCCTTGATGACACGTACACACACACATATATCACTCCATAATGCTCATGCCACCCTTTTCTCCATGACTTTATTTAAGATTGCTAAACAATTAATTAATCAGGCATCAATTCAGAAAACAGATGTTCCATTTGAAATCGAAAGTTCTCTTTATTGGACACTTTTGACATAACATATTCCATCCTTTAAAACATATATTATTATTGAAGATTGACGAAGGAACGAAACCCAATGAACCACCGTGAAGCCCATGTCTCTATCCTCCCACCCTGGCCTCTGCTGACTCCAACTAATTCTGCAGCTGATGCAAAGAATTATGAAATCCATCCATACCTCACTACCTTATTTTATTTGTTTCCATTTTTAGCTTCTCTCACAGCATCACGTGAATGAAAAATCCCACCACTCAACAACAAAATTTATAGAAAACTCATCTGAAAATTTTTATATTTACTAGTTTTTGTTGTCTGAATCTATAAACCGACAGCTTCACCCACCACCATTGCACATATCTGTGTCTAGAAAAAGCAGAAGGGGCCCTACAAGTGAGATAGAGAGAAGAACTTTCATAGTATAGCATCCAAGATCCTAAACCAGACCATATATGGCGTTCAGATCTAATTAACACCGCCCCACTAATCACTGCTGCATGTCCCACGTGTCAACATCGTATTCACTCCGTATTCATCTCAGGCTAGATACGCTTCTTTCACACAAGGGATGTGTTTTTTGGTACAGACACCGAAATGCTCCAACCAACACCTACATCATCTACTAGATCTACACATATTTTATATATTCAGTTTCTTTTTTTGCAGTGATATCTTGTGTGTAATTTGAGTGTCTGTGAGAAAGAGGAAGGAATTTGCATAATTATTCCAAGTTGGATTCTTGTTACACATGGCATGAGTAGGCATGATGGAAATTTAGTGAATAAAGTCAAAGTTAGAAGAATAAGGTTGTGGATGATACTAAGTTTAGTTCCGAGTTGGGGTTGTCTGAAAGGGCTTTGTAATGTTATGACATGGAGGGCATTGAATTGAATATTATAAGGTTCAGGTGTGTTTGCGAAACTTAGGGTTTGGGTCCCCACCGTTACGTGTTGATGATGATGAATTATTGTTTATGATGTTTGCGTGATTGACGTTGAAATCTATATATAATTTATATATTGGTTTTAGCTTTGAGAGAGATCTCTGCGAATCTTACTAACTCCGAGAGAGAGTGAGAGTGAGAGCTTTTTGTAGGCTTGTAGTCTCCCACTTATAAAGCATAATTAATCATACATAATCCTAATACTTATGCCAATATTTATCATATACCAAATTTTTAATTATAAAGTAAAGCCTTCTTCAATTCTAAAGTTTTCGTCACAACTCCTAATGTGACCCACCCTGTCCCCTCCTTCCAATATGCCTTATATTTTTAAACCATTCCCTCCGAATTAGTCAAATTTTCAAACAAAAATATTTCCAATATCCCTTCACACTTATAACCTTTACAGTGAATGTTTATATTCCTTTTTAATTGCTGCCTAGATTCGTAATAATAAATTATCATTAGCATAATCTCCCTGTCGGTTCCAATTAATTAAGAAGATGATGGATCCAATTCATTAAACGGACACACTTAATTAACTTCACCTTAAAAATCTGTTTTAATTATTTGATGAAGACGGAGAATAAATATTTAATCTGTTTTCAGAAGAATTTTATGGAGTTATATTTATATATAGATGTACAATCAAAAGATGAATTAATAATATATTTTAAAGTGAATAAAAAAATATAGGTTGGGCAAAGTAGGTGTAGCTGGGCCACTAAAATTGGAACATGAGGGTGAAGAGTGGCTACAGGCCCCCTCTGAAATGAACACACAACACAGAGAAACGAAATTGACAATCTCGTATTGATGTGTGTAGTGTGATTGAAAAAGGTTAAAAGGAGTTTCACGTAGAGACAGTAGTTGTTGTTGGGACCAGGGGTGACCAACCAAAATGTTTGTACCAATTTTTGGCTTCATCTTGTGTGTTGTTGCCTTCCATAAATGGCTTTCTTAATTTCTTCTTCTACCCACTTCGCTTTAATTTCTTTGATTACGATGTTTCACACTGTTAAGTAATTCCAAATCATATCCTCACAATCTGCTGCAGTGCCATTCCACTCTTCCTTCTACTATCTTCTATTTCTAACTCATTCATGCATCTGTCCAAATTTTTTATTTCTATAATTTACTTCATAAAATGGATTTTCAATCAAATTAATTTCAAACTGATATCATCTGTGTTTGAAATTTTCCTTCTAAAAAACCATCTTAATAGTAAAATCCAGAGTGTTCTTTTTTATCTAATGCATATAACTCATCTAAAATTACTTCAAACTTTCTATCAAAATCAATACTTTAATATGAAACTAAGCATGTAAAATTTGCATAAAATCATTTTAGATTTTAAAAGAGATAACCTATTTCACATTCAATTAAATTTAACCGACAAAAAATTTAAAAGTAAGGTAAATTCAAAGTAACCTTCTATATGGGACAAATGGTTTGATCTTTGGCTTGAAACTAAATCTATTTAAGTCACAAAGACTTTCACGACATTATTCTTTGAAACGTCGAAAATAGATGGAGAAAATGTTTAGACAGAATTAGAAATATACACTTTATGATTACTCACATTTTTGGGGAAGGAAACAAATATTTAGACAAACGAGTTAACTTGGGTATTGACTCACTTGTCAAGTTCTTTTGACTTTTCAATCTACCCTTAACTTGTTTTTTTTTTTTAATTTTTTAGAAACAGGTTTGATATGCCAAAATTTAGATTTAATTAATCTAACTCATTGTTTGTTTTTACATGAGCTTTGGCTTGATCCTCCCATATTGTACTTTCCTCTTTTTTATGATAATCTTTGGCTTGAAACTAACTCTATTTTTTGTCACAAAAGCTTTTGTGAATCACAACATTGATCCTTGGAACATCACGGGAACATACAATATTAATGAGACATGAGTCCAATCCACATATAAGGGATTGATATCATTCTTAATCAAAAACTTTAAGGCGATGAGTTTATGGATTTTCATCTTTATATGGCACTAAACTTTCTTATTTTTATTTAATGTGAGACTTACACTCATTTGGACTCCCAACAGTTTAGATAGAATTAGAAATATACACTTTATGATTACTCATATTTTTAGGAAAGAAAATAAATGTATAGACAAATGATTAATTTGACTCACGAGTCGAGTTCTTTTGACTTTCCGGTCTACCCTCAACTTATTCATTTGATTTTTCTAAAAACAGGTTTATATGCCAGAATTTAAATTTGATTAATCTAGCATATTGTTTACTTCTACATGGGATTTGACTTATCCTCTCCCATGTTGTACTTTTCTCTTTCTATGATATCTAAGCTTTTATAAAAAGAAAACCTCAAAAGTTTTTTCATTTAAGATGATATGTAGAGTGATCCATATTGATGTTGAAGTGGAGGTTCATATATACCAAGATATATACTAAAAGAAGGAAAAAAACTAACGAAAAGTGAAAGATAAAGAAAAAAAATATAGGGAAAAGATATTTATAATATATATATATATATATATATATATATATATATATATATATATATTCGAGTGGATAACTATTTAAACATAAATATTTTGTAAGTATAAAGATCAAAATATAAAAAGAGCATATGTATAGAAACTAAAATGTAAGTAAAAACAATTAAGTGTTACGCCACAACATTGTTAAAGGTTTATTTAGTAATTAATAATAACTAATAAAGGTTTCTTTGGAATAAAATCTAAAACAAATAACTTTGTTTACATTAAAAAACTAGTAATTTAAAAGAATAGGAAATAAAATATAAAAATCATTCGAGTACTAGATAAAAAGGTTGAATATAACCCTTCGATAAAGTTAGGTCGTCTAGACTATAAAATTAAGAAATACGAAAGATGAATACTCTGATCTGAATATAAAAGTGCAGACTCTTTAAAATGACCCCAAAAATAGGACTGAAAAATCAAGTCATCTCAAAAGAGATTCATATCCAAGCTAAAATGTAAACCCAAAATAGGATAAAAAGGAGCAATATATATACAGGACCAAACTATTGCAAAAATAATCTATGATATAGCTTATTTGAAAACACTTTATTATAAAATAGCTTATGAAAAAGGTTAAACTTTGTTTCTCTTTAATATTGAAATGGCAAAAGCTTAATGATATTTTTCCTATTGTAACATTGTTTTATCCAAAAAATAGTGAGGTTTGGGACCATGCAGGAGCACTAGGCACTTGCTCACATGAACACTTAAAATGTGTCTTGACTTGATATAAGTTGGGGATGGTGGTGAGAGGATTGCCCAATCACACTTAACCATTCTTATTGATTGATTAACAACTGTCCTCAAAACAATTAAGTAAGAGTTAGTTCCTAATTAATTTTAAAAATTTGAAGTTCTTGTAATGGTTTCCACCATCAATTTTAGAAAAACCACTTCCGTGGAGGGCATTAATCATGCTTTCTTTTGTTGTTGTTGTTGATTGAAGTGACGCCGATATTATCATTAAGATCACCCGGATCCTAATTATGGCCCACCAACTTGTGCTTATAGTAAACTTAACCAATCAAATTACAAACCCAAATATTTAATTAGATTATTGATAGACATGATCCTATCATATTAGAACCCCATTAACTTTCTAATCATCTTTCTTTCTTTTTGCAACCATTACTTTGGAAGCATCCATAAAGGATTAAAAGATAACCTCAATGTGACTTAGATTTCAAGTTGGAAATCCTTTTTATAGATATGTTCCAAGTGCTTTTTTAAGCACCCCCAAACAATGTGCGTGTGACTCAATTAGCCCCTCCATGTATTCCAAGTGACATTACCTACTTCATTTTAAAAACCAATTTCTTCGATATTTTGTGGGGTGGAGTTACCTTTAAGTATGTCTACTTCTCTCTCTCTCTCATATAATTAACAAACCAACAATTAATTAATAATCTAATTAACGTGAAAGGTAAGCCTAAGTAGATTAGATAGTCAAGAATGTCCACACAGAAAAGAAAAGAAAAGAAGAAAAAAACGTAATTTGAAAACCCCTTGCACTTTTAACGAGTTTTAAATATGCATTTTAAAGTTTTGGAGAATGAAGTTTTTGATAGATGAGATGAGAGGGAACTGTTGTAGTCAATCAATGAGACAAGAACAAGTGCGTGGTTTGCTAATAAAGTGACCAACATTTATACCACTATATGCTAATGCAATATGCCACTCACATAACATATAACCCAAACTCATCCATGCTTAGGGAACATTTGCACGTGACATTTTTTATCTAACATTAATTATACATCACCCATTTATATATAATAATAATAAAAAAAAAATCAATTTTGCAGATTATCTGCATTCACCAAATTAATGCCATTTTCTGCTGTTCCACCCTCGTTCCTATTTAATTAACTTTCATTATTTTCTATGATTGGAATGCTTTTTAATCTCTATGTGTTCGTCCCCAAACCTAGATTCTCCATCTTCATTCCCCCCCACTTTTGCCAAACATAAGACAACTTTCATTTTTCTGGAACTCTTGTCTTTCTTGTAAAGACAAGTGTTGAATCAGATTCCTATAATTAAAACTAATATGCAATCACAATAAAGTTAAGTAACATAAATTTAAAATTAGATGAAGGTGTCTCGAATCTTGCCATACCTCGACTATTGTTCACCAATATGATGCATAAATTTGCTATCTAATTTCAAATCACGCCTTATTCACTATTCTGATTTGATATTTTATGTATTTTTCAAATGCATGCTAAGGAAGTAGAAAATATAAACTGAATTGCAATAGAATTGATTATGAGTACGTAATCTTAGTGTGAGAGAACTTTCAAACCGAATTCAATAGAACCGTTGAGTAATTTAAGTTCTGTCCTTAAACAACGAAGAGTGATAAAAAAAAAAGGACATGCTTTACTTTGCTACCTACCTAGGTACGACAATTGGATAATAAATTGCAGGGAAAGTGTCCACGAAACCGTCGCATGTATAAACATAATTATTAGATTCTGGTTCCTTGAACGAAGGAGGAACCTAGTTGAGTAAATCCAATAACCCAAAATATATTTGGGCAACTTGCTTTTAATAGTCATTAAAAATTGTAATTATAAAAAAAATAACGAAATAGTAGATATCCACTGATTTCATAATTTTGTTTGAGATGTTACTCTTGAATCTCTCGCTTCTACTTTTGCAACACAGTGAAGAATTCTTCACCAACAATTATTTTCAAAAGTTTCACCACATAAAATTACAATTATTGTCATAAATAAGATCATTTTATTTTTGATATAGATCTTGCATACATGAGTATTTAAATTTAGAGAGAGTTGTTTATAAATGAAAAGAATTGTTTTGATAAACAACTCCAATTTTAAACAATTTATGTATATAATCTATATTAAAATAATAAGTTTGTTTCAAATAACTCTTAAAAGTGACTTCAATTAAAGATGCTCTGATGAGAATTGATAGATTTTGTAGAATACTGTGATTAACTATAATTGAATTGATCTTTTAAATTGATAACTAAAATAGAATTAATTTTTAAATTAATTATTAACAATAACTAACAAAAGATTTAGACTATCAAATAAATTTATCTCTAAATTAATTTCTAAACATATTTTTTTGTCACTAAGTAATACGAGAATTTCATTACCCAATTTGTCACTGAATGATTATAAAAAGATATTGAGCATTGAGCACATATTTTTAGAAATGTTTTATTTAAAAATAATTTGAAAATAATTATTTTTCATTTTTTAATCCCATTCTAAAAATTCAGTCAACCGTTATTTTTTCAGTGATTTGATGATGTGTAAATTTGTGTATGTTATGTGGCAGTACTTAATTTTGTAACGAATCCATTGGAAAAGTAGGAAAATTATGGAGGTGATGTGTTGGTTAGGAATAAAAGGTGGGAAAGGAATAAAGTAAAACTAGGTGTAAAAGAAAGGTTGGTCGATTATGTTTGAAATTTATAGTTTGCAACTTAATGAAAAGATGGCAATAACATGTTAGACCCACTCTTCCTCAACTCCTTGTTGGGAGCAAAAGGTAAGGACAAAAACAGTTTTTTGTTTCATGGCTAATCAATCTATAATGGTAATCACAACTTAGGACTATAGTACTTCATATGTTGACTTGTCAATCTCTTTTCCCCCTAATGTAAGATCTATAATTTTATTAAAAGAAATCCAATAATAATAATGAATGAATAAGTTCATACCAAATTAAATCAAAGCAAATTACGTGGCAGCTTAACACATCAATATCAAAGCAGCAAGACGTTAGATAAAATTATAGGGCAGAAAAAACTGGTGTTTATGTTAGAATACTAATGAATATCATGCATATTGCATGGTATTTATAAATATACAAGAAATGTAAAAAAATAAGCACAAACTCATACTATTATATGTTATGCGGAAAAAATTAGCATGGAATCAAATTGATAATTATTAAATATGTAAAACGATAAATATGATTTACAATTATTAAAAGATAATAGTTTTAACATATGACAACATATGAATGGATATTAGGGTAAAGCATGTACTGCATTCTAATTAATTTCTATAGAAATCATCCTCTTTTCAAAAGTAAAGATTCAAACAGACAACATAAAAATATCTACAGTGTTTGTATATGCAGAGCAAGGATGAAGAAAGTGAGTTACAAGAATGAATTATCATTACAAATAACAATATCAAAATTATAAGTGTTGATGATAGGATTCTACAAGGAAATTGGATGGTGTGGATCCTGTTTGTTTGAAGGAGTGCAAAAATATAGGAAACAGTAAAACATATACTGTATACCTTCGAATGCATCACATACCAATGAACTGATTAACCAACTTGTCGGAACCAAGCAAATGAAAAATATTCCAGACATAAACTGCAACTGCAACTGCAACCCAAGCTGACTGACAGAGAAGCAAAACCATGGTTACTAACTAAAATATTAACCCAACCTCTTATCAGAACCCCTAATATTCAAGTTAAACCATTTCTTTTTGCCCGACTTGTCCTTCCCATCTGACCCTCCATCTTCACCGGGGCTCTCTTCACCAGTCATTTTGCTAGAACTTCCATTGCTAAAATTACTACCATTTCCACTGATATTGGTTGCCTTCACAATGGTGAAGGAAGAATGGATACCATCCCTTTGTTTCAGAAGCTCGTCTACCTGCATACCAAAGCAGATAAGGCCTCAATATAGGGTCACAAAGACATAAAACAAACTTTTAATTTATTCGCTTCACATATTGTTCACCAACAACTGCATAAGTATCCCTTTATAATTGGTAAAGGAAATGGTGAAATAAACTAAAACATGTTTTCCGCAATTTCACTTTTACAATTCCAAAACACACAACTCAAGTCATGTTAGACATAAACCCTGAATTCACGCGAAAACACCCAAAGAACATCTTATGCATTTAGGACTTCAGAGTAAGGGCCCTTTAACACCAGACAGGAGAAGGTTATCGAACTCTCAAGTCCAGAAACGGGTTAACAAGTTTTAAATCAAATGTAATTTTTGTGTGATTACCTCCACAATGACAGTGTTCTATTACGAATCAAATTGTTCAAAGAAATCAACACCTTTTTCAATTTCTTTCACATTAAGAATTTATATATGATTTAGGTGACTATGTAGTTTAATCTTATTTAGCACTAATGTACTATCATACTTTATTAATGTGATTTTCTACTTTTCTTTAATATGAAGTGGAAATATTTAACTATTGTTGTATTAAGAGTGTGCCTTTATGCATACATGTCTTACGAGTTGACTTTGGGTCTACGAAAGCTCCCCTCCTCAACCTCCCAAGTTTACAATCTTGGCATCAACGACAAAGTGATAGGGTCCGCTAGTTGCCTGGAAACTATAATTGCTAGAAAGGTCCGAGTGGGATATTCATGCTTGATGCTTCAACCCAAGTGACTAGAATTTGAATCTTATCCCAATGTTGAGTAACAAAATATGGTCATATTAGAGAAAGATAAAACCTTTATTAAACAAGGACTCACTATGATTTGTTGCATGGCCTGCTAATTATATTTGATAAATATTATGATTTCTGTCCAATATGACCATATCCTGTTGCTTAACAATAGAACTTCCAATCCTAGTGACCACTGTATAGGGATACATTAATAAGTTTATTTTAAAAGTTTGAATCTTATCCCAATGTTGAGTAACAAAATATGGTCATATTAGAGAAAGATAAAACCTTTATTAAACAAGGACTCACTATGATTTGTTGCATGGCCTGCTAATTATATTTGATAAATATTATGATTTCTGTCCAATATGACCATATCCTGTTGCTTAACAATAGAACTTCCAATCCTAGTGACCACTGTATAGGGATACATTAATAAGTTTATTTTAAAAGTCAATTCTTTGAAAAAGAGTACATGAATCATGTGATGATGTATATATTAAAGACAACCTAAGATGAGCATCATATGGCACAATAGTTGAATTATTACCTTTGTGTATTTTAGCCCGCCAACACTAAACCCCGGGAATAAAAAGAATGAAAATGTGTGCATTTATAAAAATATAGAGTTATGTAGTACAGTGGCACAAGTTGAAAGAACGTACAGATTGTTTTTCTTTTGTATATCTGTCTGTCACTTCCTGATAGCGCGCCAATGCCTGCAGGTATTAAGAGAAACAACAGTCCTTATAAGTCTCAAGAAAAACACTAACTACGAATGACTAAAGAAAATAATAACCTTTCTATATTCTGCTTCAAATTGGCGTAGCTCATTCCTCTTTCTTAAAATCTGAGCTTCAACATCCTTCAGTTTTTGGGTGGTATCTTCATACGATTTTGCACATACTGCCTCAATAGTATAGCTAGCAGTCTTAAAGAAGTTATCACCTAAACAATATTAAGTTGAATCAGGGTACATGTAACTTAAACCGATTTATTAACAAATAGCCTAAGTTGGCAAAAGAGCAATATGACAAAATAAATTATTCAGACCATAAACAGCAAATATGTGAGTGCCAGCCTTTAGATCTGAGACTTCACAAGGCTGAAGACCTTCCAACCTTTTAAAGAAGGCCCCTTCAGGGTCCTTGGCCATCGCTAACTGCACACAGCACTTACAGTAACCACCTTTTCCAAACAGCCCGCAGCAAAGGAAAAGAAACCTAAAGCACATAAATTTCATACCGCATTCACTGTTGAATCCATTCTATACACTTGAAAATGTAAGAAATACATTCCTGCAGATGTCACCTTGCCAGTCTTCTCACTATCTTCCTGTATAGAAAGACAGATGCATACAATATCAACAAAATATACACCTAATTGGGATTTTCACATACATTACATCAAAAGATAACTAGCTGCAGTTTGTGCAATCTGCAAATCAATTACAAGTAGCGAATAACCACATGATCTGTCTCAATATTATTTATAGAAATAATTGGTTACAACTTGTGGGCCATTCAAAGCTCTTTCACAGAAAAATGGTGTTATGATTCTCTGACTTGTGAGGAGCATCCACTTACTTTATATAATGTATCTGCATGAAGTGTTTTGCAAAGATTGGCTTTTTGGCAACTTGGTTTTATCCAGATGAGAAACACAATTACCATTAGTTTTAAATTTTTAACGGCAGTCATGGCAGTATTCGAAGTTGTGCCATCGTACTTTTCACTTTATTTAAATTAAAAAAATAACGTATTTTTTTCTAACTATCAATGACTATCAACATTATGTTACAAGGAAAAGACTAGAGAGAGTAGTTCAGCTATTTGTTAATGGATAACAGTTGAATAACCTAATAGTCTAGAGACTCTTCCACAGTTGAAGAAAACACAAGATTTGAACTCTCAAAGGTTATGTACCTTTCCCACAACAACAGGTTTTACTTTCACAAGATTTATACGCCCATTCTCAAGCCTAAATGGTTGATGGGGCTTACCACCTCAACTCACTCACTGATGGTATAATTATTTCAATCTTATATTAAACCCACGAATCCAAAGGGTAGAAGGGAGTAATTGTAGAGCAGTAGAAGCACTAGAACATGAAATTTACCTGCAATGCCAGACCGTAGCCTCCATTCACATCTTGTTCAAAGTAGAGCAACTGAAAAATCACCCTTCAATATTTCAATCCAATACCAAACCCAGAAGCAAAAAGCACAAACGGACAAGGGAATTGTTAATAAAGACATAAAAGAATAAGTGATACTTTGAATTTGCTTTGTGCTGTTGAAGTAACTCTAATTACAATGCCTGACTCGGCTTGTTGATCGTTTATTGTCACACCAAAAAAATGAGCACATTGCTTCTCTACCTGCAACAAATTGTGACATAAGTGGAACACATACACGACCAAGATGACTACTGTCTTGCTTCATCCATAGTGAAGAAAGTAAGAACCTTTCCGCTAACTGATGTTCCCATTGGAAGGGGTCTGACTGTAACAGTTCCGTTCAGAGCTTCTTCCAGAACATTAGCTGAAATGGTAGTCTTGATAGGGACACCCAGTTTACTGTAGCAAAATAAAATAAGAAAGAATTCAAAGCAAAGGAAGAACAATTTTGAAAACAAATAGTCTTGCACTAAATGTACACCTGAATAAAGCTGCAAACATTGTGTTCACTGTCCCAAGATTAGACAAATCAATCTCCATGTCCATGCTATCAGCATCAAGTGCCTGATATGTATTGGTGGAATATCTTAAAGAACGTTGCATATCAATATGAGAACTATATCGGGAAGAATATGAATTGAAATATTTAAAAGTTTGTAAGAAATACACACAGATAATACTACATAAATCAAGACATTTACGATACACCCATTAAAGGAGCAGAGCACTGAAGAAAAATGAATTTTCAGATAATAACAAACCATTAGAATGAAGATGAATGCATGGATTGAGGGCAAAGAAAAAAGTCTAACAAAATAAAACATAGATAGGTAAACCAAAAAGTAGCACTTATGTACACGAAGTCAATACTGAAATAAATGACAAATATTCACAACTATCGTGTATGAAATACAGTTTTGGTTAACAAAATATCATAAATGTATATATATATATATATATATATATATATATATATATATATATATATATATATATATATATATATATATATATATATATATATATATTGCATTCCACTTGAATTTCAAGTTGCAGACAGGTAATATAAACGTTTTAGCTCCTCCCTCCCGGGATGTAAATGTCGAGTAATAATACAATCTAGCAGGTTCAATCATAGATCACAGGAAAATGAAGATGTTAAAACATGCTGATCATGCTCCCCAGAAAAAAAAAATACAGCTAACAAGAGAAAACACATTTTTTATCTGTTTGCTACTTTGCCCTGCCAGATAACTTAAGATTTGTCCAATGTCACATGCCATATTTTTGTTTTCATGCTGTAGGAAGAGTTTGGGAAAGAAACAGAAAAAGATGAGAAAACAGGGTTTGATTTCGTTTGGAAAAGAAAGGAACCTCAAATCCAGCACTGTCATACTGCCTTCTCTTTTCTGGGTCAGACAAGATACTATAAGAATATGCAACCTCTTTAAATAGCTCCGAAGCTTCAGGATTGCTGGCATTTTTGTCAGGGTGATACCTGTCGATTGTATAGAAATGGGTAAAGAGATCCCATGCATGTTTTCCATCATAATTGGCATACATAACCAGAAAACAACCAAACAAACTCTTGTTTTATAGAAAACCAAAACAAAAACTGACATCAGTACTAGTATACTGGTCTGAATTATGGACGAAACTTAAATGTAATTCCTTATAGATGCTTTTGGTGTTATTCTAGAATAAGAAATAGAGTTTCCAATCAATTTTGATCTGTAATGCAAACTCTGTTTTGAATCCCAAGCGGCCAACCTCAAAAACAATATAGCGGGATAGCTGTTATTTAGAAAGTTTTTACATACTTTATATAATATATACTACGTACATACACATTCTCAAAAATGATAGAAGTTACTCGATATATGATGTTCACAATTTACAATAGATAGTCACTGATGTCTTAAACATACAATTTAATACCAACAAAAAGTCAAATAAAACTTTCCTACACAGGAATCATCGATCATGATCTTCTAAATCCAATATTTCTTTATCATTTTCACCATCATTACCGAAGTAAATTTCCTTTTTGGAATTGAAACCCCAAAAACGGCCCTCGAGAAAAGCCCTGTAGTCACTTTTCAGAGGTTTCTGGAAACAACTCATACCACAGTCATCCCAGCCGCTATTCGGCCCATTATTTGATCTGTTACCGCAACCAAACTAAACAACTCAGCAGAGGCCCCTGTAGTAGCCATCTTCCGCTATGCTGCTACAGAACACCATTTAAAACCCCTAATGCAAACCTTTATTAAGTAGATAACTAAGGTGAAACTCCAAATAAGTTCTGTCCTTACCAGATTTAATCCTCCTCTCAGATCTCCGCTCCCTAGCCCCCTTCTTTGATTCAGTGCCATTTGTAACATGAGAAGTTATTACTACTACAGATTATATAAGAATGTTATCACCCTCAAAAGTTCTTCAATGAGCTATCTCACTTAAGAAGACACGCTAGCGTTTTACATAAGAAAAAAAAAATCAGGGAAACCCTCTTTCTCATTGAATAAAATTATCCAGAATCCAACAAGATGGACACTACTTCATTTGCATAGGAAAGGAAACCACTTAAAAACAAAACAAGAAAACCTAACGCACTTAAAGCAAACAAAGACAGCAACTTCCCAAACAGACAGAACGACATATGCAGGTACCCACATGAAAGTTTCAAACAATACTAAACACACACAAAATCAAGAGGGGAAATGAAAAACCAAAAGACAAGAAGGAAACGTACTTAAGAGCAAGCTTTCTGTACGCCGTTTTAATTTCTTGATCGGTTGAATCCCTTGACACGGACAATACCTCGTATGGGTCACGTCGATTGGCTGGGGTAGACGGTCCTTCCATTTTTGAACCCATTCCCATTTACTACCCCTTCTCTCTCTTTCTCTTCAAACACCGTGCAGCTCCAAAGGTAATAAAAAAACGACCTTTGTGTTTCAGAAACAGTGTGGCATGTTACTCATCGACCCAGCTGCCCCAAGATTCGAATTCAAAAGCAAATAAGATGTTCCCAGCGAAGGAGGACGGCACGCGATTCAAAGCAGCATTGGATCGGTCGTGAGTTGGCTTCTTTCCTCGGAATGGTAAAAAGCAGAAAATTTGCGATGTGGAATTTGGGATCTAAGCGAAACCGTGAGAGAGGTCAATTTGAAATGAAGGAAGCGAAAGAAATATTGGGATTGGATTTTGAATTTGCAGGAAGAGAAAGAAGCTCGATTGAGTCTCGTAGGTATGGCTTCTGTGTGATACGTGCCGCTCCAAGACAAGTTCTTTCTTTTTATTTATTTTATTTCATTTTTTAGTTTAATTGGGAATTACGAATGCTCAAGGGTTAACGTTTGACCCCAATTACACTCCGCAAGTTTTCATTCACCGGTTTTTTAAACTCGTGTGGCTGGATTTTATTTTTTTGACATGTAATTTAGACTTGTTACGATGACATCAAAACATTACAGGCAAATTATACTTTTAGATATTGGTAAATATTTTTTAGTCCGTTCAAAATAAAATTTTATTTATCTTTGATAAATTAAAGTATTAAGTTTTATTTTAATTTTTAACTATAAAATCCTAAAAATTAGATTAGTATCTAACTTGTTCAGCGAATAAATCGCATATTAAACTTTATTTCAATAAAGTACTGATAACTCAACCCAAGGTTTGAGCACAATAAGTTAATTTTGGCTCGTTCAAAGAATTGTTACAATTATCACGGACAGATTTTATAAAAAATTGTTTTGCTAGGTGAGAATATGGTTCGTCTAGTAACTTCAAACATTAACCGAGTCTCATCTAACAACTTTTTTTTTTTAAATCGAATGTTTTCACAAAATTAATTTTGTTCAATGAATTTACATTATTCAAAAAGACAAAATTGATAACCAGATTAACTCGGTTAATTAAAATTTAAATTATTCAAAATACTTAATTGAGATGCAAACTTAATTGAGACGTGGACTTATGAAATTTTGATAATCATATTATAACATGAGATATTATGAGTTGTATAATTACAGTATGAAATATTATGAGTATTTAAAATTTTTAGAATTTGTAAATATATGAGAAATATAAAATATATAACAGGCTTAAGTAAAACTGTCAAAATGGGTTGGAACTTGCGAGCCAACCCTGCTCACCACGGGTTCGGGTTGGGTTGAAATTTTTTTACAAATTTCAATACGAGTTGATTTTTGACCCGACTCATCCGGGTTGAACCCGTGGTGAGCCGGATTGGCTCACCAACCCCCAGATAAAAGGGTTACACAAGTGTTTTTTATTAAGTTGGCCTTTACATTTGGGTAATGTTAGTTTTTGTTTTAACCAACACATAAATAATTTGTATTTTTTTTATTTTGGTTTGTATTTGGATTGTATTAAAGTTTATTTATATTTTAATTAGATTATAATTTAGTTTTGACTTAAAATAAAATAAATAAATATATATATATATATATATTATTTAATTAAGTGAACCCGTGAGCCAACCTGTTTACCCCGCCAACCCATGGTGGGTCGGGCTGGGTTCAAATTATTTTGGCTCGCTAAAAAGTGAGCTGGGTTGGGTTGACTCACTAAATCATCAAACCGTAGTGGGTCGAGCCGGATTGGATGTGTTATAAGAGGAATAATTTATTATATTATTTTATTCATATATATATATATATATATATATATATATATATATATATATATATATATATATATATATATATATATATATATAATACAAAGTCAAATGAGTTCATGTATTCTTTCTGAAAGTAAAGTTACAAAATTATTGATCCAAGAATTTTCTCTTTTCAAATACAAATCTAAATAATATACAAACTTAAATGAGTACGAACTTAAGCGAATATTTATTATATCCTCCAATGTTATTAAAATTAATTTAGTCTTCCTTAGTAATAATAATATTCTAAAATTTGGAACCTAATACAAGATATATGATCATAACATATTTTTAAGTGGAGAGAATTAATTTTCTTATTTTGATTATAACAATGACAAAATCATAAAAAAATAAAAAATATATATTCTACTTAAAAACCTGTTTGATTAAAATTGATTATCTTCCACTATAATAAAATACGTTCAAACTAGGAGAAAGATGAGGTATTAAAGAAAAAAAATAAATAAAAGAGGGAACCGAGTCTAGCTTCATTAAATAAGTGATTTTCGCGATAAATAAACTCAAATGTTTAAAAAGGTTTAAGATAAAATATATTTTAGATTGATATTTTATTTTTAGTCCATACAAATATTTGGGTTGATTTTTAATAGTTGCGTCAAATTTAGTAAGTAATTTTGTACATAACAATATGTTTGACACGTCTATTAACTGTATTCATTATTTTAGTATTTCGTGTTGTTATCAATTAAATTAATCAAGTACATCGATATATATTTATTTTTGTTAAGCATTTTGGTTATGATCAAGAATAAATTGGTATCTATTTTTTTTTAATATTTTTTAAAGGTGGGTGAATAAATTATTTAAATGAGTTAAATATCAAAATAATAGGAGAACTACTTTTTTTTTCTCAATCCAAATAAAAGATAACAGCTTGAGTTTGTATAAGTATTCAAATTAAAAAAAAAAATTCGATAACAAGTAAATCTAATTAGTATACAATACCTTATATATATATATTTGCAAAGATATTTCGGGACCACTTAATAAAAAACATTGATCTTATTAAAGGAATCCATTTAATTTTGATGACCAAAAATAAAGTATCCAAATTTTATAGGACCAAATTCATAGATTAAAAGTGAATCAAATTTCTTTTGTCTCGTTTGTCTTTGTTCAATTTAGTAAAATTATTTATATTTAGGGTCCAATACCAGAAAAAACAAACTAAAATATAGTAGAGAGAAAATCCTACTTAATAAAGTATATATATATATATATATATATATATATATATATATATATATATATATATATATATAATTATTAAAATAAAGTAGATTGTTCTACTTATTATATTTTAGTTTGTTTTATCTAATAATCAACGTGGCAAAAAAAATCATAAAAAAATATACAGCTAAAGAATTGCCAATTTTATTATAAGTTGATGAAGTTTTTTTGTACCATGTAAAATTAGCAATTCAAATCAATAACTTTAACATTTTTTTTTGTGGTTATAAATTTAGGGAAAGGGATGTTGAACGTATTTTACTCTTTAAAAGAAGTACACATGTCCTTCACTTTCTTTTTAATCAAATGGGTCTAAACAATATTATACTTTTAACTCTTCGAGTAAGACAATGAAGAGAGAAAGCAAAAAATAATGTTTTTTAAATAATATACTCTAAGCCATTTAGGTTGGGGTTACGTGTATAGACTTTGAGAGGCTTCTTAATGGGTGCACACTAACAAAGAAAATAATGTTAATAATATTGTTTTAGATGTCTTTTTGCACAACATTATTGTCATTTTCCAAACCACGTACAAATTCCTCAGCTTTCGCCCTATGATTTAATTGCCTGCGTGGGGGAATTAGTGTGTTGAATTTTACTCAAGAAATTAATTTGAATTTAACTAAACTGGATTAAAAAAGATATGTATATTTTCAGCTCTTCTCTTCTAATTTATTCCTTGTTATGTTTTCAGCCTTCTGCTAAGACTTTACTCAATACAATTCAAACAACCTTTTTTTTATCTTTCTTACAATCTGGACAGATAAAAATAACCAAACCATGTCTATTATTTCTATTAATTAAGGGTGATTTGTTTTTCTATAATGTTGTATTTGCATTTGGAAAACCACATGCAACACTGCTTCAAACGTTGGATTAGGTTGAAGAAAAGAATTGTCCAAAAGTTTTTGGTTTGTGATCATGATCACGTAATGTTTTTTGCATATAAAAAAAAAAAAAAACACATGTTAAGTTTTGAACTTCACCTACTGCACTCAACTAACTCACAATAATTTAAATTTTGCACCCACCAGTGGTTGCCCATAAATGTTCGTAATACACTTTTCTGCTGAAGTTTGTTTCAACTATCTGTTTATTTTGGAAATAATAAGGTGGTTAGTTTGAAGTAAGAACTTCACTTCACTCCCTTAATTCATTCACAGTTGCTTTGGCAATGGCAGCTCACAGACTTGCTCTCGTAATCGAAAGCCCTTCAAAGGACGATGAATTTCTGCTCCTGAAGCAGCGACGCCCTCCCAAATTCCACGACGAAGAATACGACTCTTTCGTGGATTCTGATCTCTGGGACTTGCCCTCGGCGCCGTTAAACCTGCTGCCACCAGAGTCAGACCCACCGCCTCTGGTGGAAGTTGCTCCCTCTCATGCCGAATTCGAGGACTTCGATTTGAGGAAATTCGATATCCGTTCGGCACTCAACGAGGTAGTGTTCTTAAATTTTCAATGTATCGAGTCTTTGCGCTTTGGTGATGACGAATTTGTGTGAAACGATATTCCGATTAGGTGTTTGGACAACTAGGGTTTGGGGGAGTTGAAGGAGGAGGTTGGAAGTTCCTTAAGTATGTAAAGGAAGCTGCCTTTGGACCTGATTCGCCCGTTAACACAGTCTTCATTGCTGGGAAATTGGTAGCGGTTGAGGACAACAACTCTATAGGTTTGCTTGTTCTCATGTTTGTCTTTTGCACTTCTCATCATCATCATCATTACTAAAATTGTTTATTCTGGGGTGATGTATGAATTGGGTTGTGTGCTATAAATTTATTGTGCAATTATATTGAATTTTATCTGTGCCCATACCTTGGACTGCCTCAAGATGGTGATGCTTGTTTGTTTATCTCTGTTCAGCTAGTTTCTGTTGCTCTGTTTTGTTTAAATTAGATTAAAAACTAACGTGAATTCGTACCGGAAGGATCCTCGCTATGTGAAGGTGTGAGAGATGGTCATCGTAGGCAGCCTTATCTTTGCCTATGCAAAGAAGCTGTTTCTGGATTCAAAGCTTTGACCAACAAACAACTGTCGACATAGACTAAATTTTAGCCCCACCTTTGTTAAATTAGATCGTTGAGAAATTGTTCTGTCTAAGAAAATATGCATTTTTTTTCTTCTTTTGAACAGAACTTGGAAAGCTGAAGGGTGTTTGTGTCTGTTACTCTGTTACTTTGTTCGTTATTTGTGAAAGGTTAACTTCCTCTTTCATTTGGATTTTGGATGCGTTGCTAAAAGTTTTGATTCTCAGCATATGAAACAATCTTCCAAAGCAGCATAGTTTATTTACTGGTTATATGTTTACATATGCATGAGGTTAGAGATGATGCTAACGTGAACACTCAGCTTCACCTCTTGTTCATAAAATTGCCTCATCTATAACATTACATTATTATATATAACTATCATCCTTTTTGTTTTTATATTATTCCAATCATTAAACATGCATAAAATATATAATCTTTGTGATTTATTCCATGAAATCATTTTAGGAAGTGATGTTTGAGTACCACTTAATCAAGAAACAAGTGTCAGAGATAAAAAAATGTTGATAGAAACAACTTTCACTCTCAGCACTTGTTTGTATAAAATTATAATTGGTATATACATCTGAGTTTTCATAAGTTTAATTTAATAATGATTTTCAATTTGAATATGGTTTCACTCTCACCACTTGTTTGTATATACTATGTGTGTGTGCATAAATACATACTTAGTATATTTGAACATATCGTATTTTATGTTTTATTAAGATGAGACAAATCGTCATGTTGGATACGTGTATAGTATTCCTCCATCATAGAGCAAGTGTTTTCTCCGTGGGAGTTTTTCCCGTTGTATACTTTTTGTGAGCAATCTAGCTAGTTTGAATGAATCACAACCCATTCTCTAATGCAAATGTATACTTTCAAGCACCATTAATCTATCTTGTTTTGTTCATTTTTAAATTTCAATTGTGTCAATAACATTTTTTAATTAATTTTAGATATTTATAAATCTATTCAGATTCATACAGATGGATGTCTGTCCAAAGCTGTCTTAACTGGATCCAGGAATTGAAACCATGTGGAGATCGGGTTGGACCATTGGTTGTTCTTGGTCGTATAAATGAATCATCTTTTTCTACAAAGTGGGAAGTCCCACCAGCCATAAACCATCAGGTTTTCTTTCTTTAAATTTCCTCCATTTCCTTGGTGGGAGCATATATTATTATTGAATATTGGGAATTACAACTTTTAAATAAATAGGGAAGCTGTGATACTGGAGAAGCTGTAGTTTTCTAAATTAGGGCAAGAATTTAAATAAACTGTAAAGCCACTTGTTTTCAGTGGCTATTTTGAAAGATTTTGTCAAATCAAATCTCTGGGAGCAGTAATTTTCCAAATGCTGTCATGGCTTGTCAGTATTGCATCAATAATACACCCCAGACCCCACTCTAAAACATTACTTTTTGGATTTGTTTTCCTATGTTGAGGCAAGGCTCTAGCACTGAAATTTAGCATATGTTTAGTTTACTAGATTTTCACTGCCCTTCTATATCTTCACTGGCAAATCTGCTCAGTCACTTTGTTAAGTGCTTACGGGTTAAAAGGACAAAAGCATTCTTCAATTGAGTAACACATACGGTTAATCTTCAGCAAGTCAAAACTTTGTAGTCCAAGAACATAGCTGTATCTGGATATCTCTGTACATAGAAAGGAGAAAGGGGAAGCTGGCTTTTTATCCTTCAAAGTCATTATTTTATAATCTGCTGCAAAATGAAGTTTGTTTTCATTTTCAGGAGTATCCACCTGGTGTTATCATTATACCTATGAAAAGTAGGACATTAAGGCCTTTTCACACCACAAATTTGGTGGTGTTTGCACCTGAAAATGTTCCAAATAATTCTGAAGAAAATAATTTTGTTGTAAGTGGAGATGCACTCATAGTTGATCCAGGATGCCTATCTGAATTCCACGTAGAGGTATACTTCCAGATTTCATCTAGCTTGTGCATGTAGTCCATAGCATATGGCCTTTGATTCATCTTATATCCAGTTTTCAATTCCATATTCATGTTATGGGCATTTCAGTTTATACTTGATCATACTGAGTTAACTGTTTCTGCATTTAGTTTGATGTTACTTATGCAAAAGCAGAAATAAGTCATTTGTTTGAGTGTAATGACTGTAAGTTTTTTCTACTCTAGTGCAAGTCATGTGATTTTTGAGGAATTTACATGGAGATATATGTTTGATGTTTCATTCCCCTCCCCGATATATACCTTCTATTATTGGTTGATTTCTTGTTTGGCTTTTGAAATTTGGTCTTCTCATCAATTAAATCTTAACATGTCACTCTGTAATGATCAGCTAGAGAAAGTTGTTAATGCTTTGCCAAGACGGTTAGTGGTCTTTGTCACTCATCATCATCATGATCATGTAGACGGTGAGTCTTTATTTAACTTCATTGACTTATGCTTTTTAAGGTAGATTGTGCTACCAGTATAGTTGGTGAATGGTGAGGTAGCAATGATAAATAGTCATTTATACATTGTTAGACCTTAAAGCTAAATTAGAACCAAGAAGCAGCAAAGATATAATCTTATAATTGTTAATTTCCCATGTAAAAATCATTACTTGTTCCCCTCTTCTGGTATGATATTGACTGTAATGGACATACTGTTGTATTTCAGAAACAAACGTTTCAAATATATTTTTTCACCCTTTGTGACAGGTCTCTCAGTTATCCAGAAGTGCAATCCTGATGCTATTTTGTTAGCCCATGAAAAGACCAAGCATCGCATAAGCAGAGGTTATGTTGTTATTTTCATTTCAATAATGTTACATGTGTACAGTTTGCAACTTGTTTTTTTCTAGTTTTACATTGGATAATTTTTTCCTTAAGCACTTATAGGAGAAGAAAATAAGGAGGTAAAGTGGATTAAGCTTCTCCTACAAGTTAACAAATCAACTATGCCCTAAACTTTTACAGAAACACTTTCATTTAACTTCTCCAAAAGCTCTTGTCCATAAGTTTAGTTTAGTTTGATTTGTGGAAGAAAAAACACAAGGCCTTGTTATTTTCTGTTCCTAAAGGGACATGTGGGGGAATTTTTCCAAAAAATGCCTAACTTAATAGTTTAAAACTAGAACCGATAAAATAAATTTACACAACTAGGAACTAAATTACGCACATCCATGGTGATGCAAGATATATTATGTATTCGTGTTGATATTTCATAAAAACCTGGGTTTTGAGTAAAAACTTATGAATCGACTTTCATATGAACTTTAAAATGGTCACATTAAAGGTTCAAAACCCAAACTTTTGGTATCAACTTGATTAATACTTGTGATTCATGATAATTGTATTTGTTGCTATTTATATGTTAGGTGAGAGATGCTAAAGGATATGCTTGGTGTAGTATTATGCAATCAGGGTCTTGATAAAGTTAGTGAAATTTCAGGACAAGAGAGCAGAAGCAGTACAGCTGGTTGCATGTTTTTGGCGTCTTGGATCTTATTTTCTTACAATTAGACCCCAAAGATCAAAATTCGAACAGATTGTTTGGAATCATTAAAAATGGATTTTTGATTTGATTAAGAAACCAATTCCCAAGTCATTTAAAAAAAATATTCGCAACTCATTTAAAATATGTTTGGAACGTGTTACACATAAATTTAATTCATTTCATTCTCAACTTCCATTGCTTATTAGAATAATAGAATTTCTCCCTCAAAAAATCTAATTAGTGCTAAATAATCAATCCAAATCATTAAAACTAAATTTGAATCAAATCCACTAATATTCCATTTGCACCTGATTTGAGCTAATTTCTAAATGTACACAACACTTGTTTTCAAAGGATTTCAACATCTTATCCGTTTTGGTTTGATACTTTCCTTACAAATATATCAATATGCTTCCAAATTATGGTTGCAGATTGACTGGAAGTGAGTTATCCTTCACCGAAAATTTTTCCGTCATTTTCATGCATATTTTGATGACAGTGCTATAGGCATTCTTGTGTTGCATATTGGAGTCAATTCACAATTAAATTTGTTATTCATATATGTGTATATGACTACTGATATACAGTTCTATTAAATTTATATTTCATGATGACAGATGATTGGTCACTTGGCTATACCTCAGTTACAGGGGATGAAGACATTGTCATTGGTGGTCATAGATTGAGAGTAATTTATGCACCGGTACTTTTCACCTGCATAATCCTAGTTGGCTTGAAATATCTTGTCTTGATCTTATTTAAGGCACACCCACTATTTTAAAAGATTTGTATGAGATGCACATTACAAACCATTCAAGGGTAAATTTGAGCAGTTAAGCATATAGGAAGATAAACTTGAATAATGAAAGGAAATAAAGAAATATATTATTAATAACAATCATGCTATCACATTGTCAACTCTTCTATTTTTAACAACCACATTATCTTCAGAAGGGAAATAAAATCTGATGGAATGAATGTGAAGATTCTAATGACTTTTTTAACAACCACATTATCCAGTTAAATTAAGTATTACTTTAATTCTTAACGGAGTTTTTTTGAAGTCATAAGTATGGTGAGAACATATTTGTTCTCCATAAAGATGCTTTCGTTTTCTGCAAAATTTGAAAATTATGTTTGGTTCAGGGACATACAGATGGCCATATGGCACTGCTTCATGCAAATTCTCATTCCTTGATTGTTGGTGATCATTGTCTGGGGTAAGATTCCGTGCTAGATAATAGATAGTAAGTAAAGAAAGTTTAAATATCATGGATGGAATCGATACACTTTGAAAGTTCATATGTTTCATGTTTTTACTCATATTGGGATGGTTGTGAAACTTTCATTACATTTGAATGCTTATCATTTGAAATAATTTCTTAGTTGGGCTTTGGACTTCTGTTTTGTAGATACTTGAAATTGTAGTAAACTATTTTACTTTTAGAGTCCCGATGACTTTTTTGAAGTGTATGTCTGTGCTGTATTTTTTCTAATTATTACTTACATTTTTTATTTAATAAAAAAATAAACAAATATTGCATGTTACACAAGTTGGTGAACTTTCTGAGTTTATGAGATGATTGAAGTTAGCTCATTTGCTGTCTAGAAGTCAATAAAGAGTAAATTATCTACTTTCAACTTTACTCTTTTCTTTCTAGTTAGTGAATTTAGTAAAGACATAAAGGAGAATCAATCTGCTAGAATTACCTTCATCAAAATCCTCTTGTCAAGAATTGATGAGGGAATACATTGTCTACTTAGTTCTAATGCAGACAAAGAAATGGTTTGGCATGCTGAATTTGTGTTATTTTATCCAACGTTGAAGCCATCTCATTTCCTCTCTGCAGTTACAATTATTTCAAATACCTACTTATATTGAAGTTCTTTTGATAATTACTCTGTTAAATTATTAATTTATTTTGTTTCAGTCAGGGAAGTGCTGTGTTGGATGCAAGAGCTGGTGGAAATATGTTTGTAAGTGCAAAAAGACGTCATGTTGGAAATGCATATTATACAGTTTAAATTATAGACTAAGATTCGCTGATAAGAATGTTGAAGACTTGGAGTAAGACCCATTATTCTGCATTTCTGACAAAAGTATCTCTAGACCTAATGGGACAGTTCCTTTGAATGAGACTGTCTTTTAGGATCCAGTTCCCGGTAGTCTAGTGCTATCATCATTTTGCACCCTTTTTCTATATTATTTTAGTGACAGTAATAATTTAGTAGTTGGCTGCTCTTGTTGGAAAGTCTGAACTGACTTAAAGCAATCACCCTTAGCTTATTTTAATTGTGGTTTATGAAAATTCGTTAGCTGTCTCATATGAATACCTATAGAAGGGTTAACCTGGAAGGCAGTGAAGTATGAATGATTGTAATTGTCATCATTCCCTTTCTGTCATGCCAAGTCTCAAAACTTGTGTCATTTGACATGGTGCTTCTGTTAACTCTCAAAGTCAGCACTGTAGAAAAATAACCTTTAAGAGTTGTTGTGTTTATCTCTATGGATGTTACTTTTCATGGCACTAAACCTTTTCATACCCAGCCATTAGCTTCATGGGGAGAGTAATCTAGAGGTCAGCAATTGTTGAGTCATTACCTTTTCTTATGGTGCAAGATTCTCAAGACTCCATTCTTGAAGAAGATACCACTGAGGAAGCCATGGACGAGGCAGGAAAGGTAGATCAATTCTATGGGAAGAATTATCAAGGAGAAAGAAACCCTCTCTTGTCTTGTAGATAGTTTACTTGTTCCGTGCATTTAATTTGTAAAATTCTATTGAGGGTTTGTTCTAAAGTGTTATTAATGACCAATCAATTGCTTTGATCAATTGGCTTGAGAGGAAGGACACGGAAAAAATCTAAAGTACTTTCTTGGGATAGAGATAGCCTATTCCACACTAGGTATCTTTATCTCCCAAAGGAAATATGTACTTAGTCTTGTCAAAGAAACATGTAAATTGGGGTGCAAAACATTCAAAATTCTCATTGAGCAAAATTACAATTTTGGAATTGATAAGGAAAGTTCAACAATAGAGAAGGCTCAATACCAAAGAGTAGTGGAAAAACTCATTGATTACAAGTGTGGTAAGTCAATTTGTGCATAATCTTTAACAGAGATTCCTCGAACAATAGATGAAATTCTTCAATTTTTGAAAGCAAGTTTAGATAGAGGACTTTTATTCACAAGAGAAGATACATCATATTCATGGAAGTGTATACATATGTAAACATTGCAAACTTTGTAGTTGACAGAAGATCCAGCTCAAGGTATTGTGTTAAAGAAATCGTATGATATGTTGGAGTAAAAAAATACAATGTAATTGCTCAATCTAGTGTAGAAAAGAAGTTGTGACCTATGACACACACTATATCTGTTGTATGTTTGGTGAACATACTTGATTACCTAAAAATAAAGTATGGAGACCCTATGAAGCTGTTTTTTATAATAGTTAAACTATGTGCACTGCACATAACTACTTACAAAAGGACAAATCAAGCAATAAAGATTGATGGACACTACATCGAAGAGAAGCTGGACAATGGTCTAATAGCTACAACCTACACCCCTTATGGGGCTTCATTGGTTGATGTTGTCACCATGGGACACCCTATAGTGAGATTCCGAGAACTTACTAACAAATTAGGATTAATTTATATCCATTCATCAACTCGAGAGAAAGTGCTGTACATGCAATAAAATCCCACTGTGTATTTGTTACTGGGTTGATTTGTTTTTCTTTCCTACTTTCCCTACTTTTATTAATACGTTTAGTTTTCCTTTTTCTTTAGTAAGTTTAGCATATAAAAAGGTATAAAAGCTTGTATTGTAAACACAAAATACATTAAATTATTCTTTTTATAGTTGAAGTTGTCTTCCTAATATAGTGTGCTTGGAGGGAAACTAAGGGAAGGGGAGTGGATTATTTCTTAATCCATTCTCATCCTTTGTTAGGAGGAAACGGAGAGGAGCAAAATTCCTCCTTATTCAAAATTTTCTCTATTATGATATCAAGGGAATTTAGAGAGGAGGGGAGATGATTTATAAATTATAACATTTATAGTGTATTGACCAAAACAACACTATTTATATTGTGAACTCCAAAATTATATGGTATTAAAGTAAAATAATTTTAAGATCCCTCTTCTCTCCCTGTGAACCAAACAAGAAAAGGTTACTTTCCCTCTCTTCCATTGAAATCCCTCCCCCTCTCTCAACCAGACTTAATACATAATGTCTAATTAAAATTTGTCCCCTCCCTTCTTCACTCCATTAAAGTCCCTCCCCTCCCTTATAGATATGTGCAAAGTACAGTTACATCTCTGGAAGTGTTCCATGCATTGGGAAATATGTCTGTCTTCGTGATGCACCCCATAGCATCTTCACCTTCAAAAGAAGGCAACGTTTTTCCACTTTGCAAAACAGAGGAACTTATTTGACAAAGTGGGAGTGGAGTATGGTACTGCTTTTGGTGATCCCTGTGATATCAAACTAGAGAATGATGTTTGTTGGTGCTGCAGCTGGAATCCATCCTGCACTTCAGCTTGTAAAATTAGGACTTGATCTTAGTCACACTAGTCATCAATCGGTTGGGTTGTATGTTCTTTCTGTGTCATGTTATGTGAGTGCACCGGTTGATCTTGTCCCATGAGTAATAATACTTGGTTTCTCAAACTTGAACTATTAGTGGGCAACACATGTCTCTTGGACATCCAGTTGACCATTCTAATCAGAATTCGTATTACTAGGAATTAATTAAGATGGAAATGCTAGAAATTATGTGCAGAAGCTAGAGAGAGTTCTTTAGGCTCATAAAAATCAACTGTATTCTCCATATGATCCCATCTTATTCCCTCCTCCTTTATCTAACGTATTTAAAATTTTCTCTTTCTTTAACCAACTCTAACCTCCCACTAGAAATTCCCTCCTAAGGTTGTTCTAAGCACTTTGGCATCTAGGCTTATGTGTAGAGACTGAGAGGCTTCCCAAGAATAGTAGGCCTGGGTTCCCATAAAAAGTACACTAAGGGCATCTCTGATGCAGGAGTCATAACTAAGTTCATAAGTTTAAGCTTTAGATCTTATAAGATATTCTTACTAGAAAATGCTGATGTCGCATGAAATTTAAGACTCTGCTTGGATCATAAGAATAAAAAGAGTTTATTTTAGTTTTGAAAACTTAAACTGTAAATAAAAAATTATTAAAATGTGGGTCTTGTAAGACCTTTGCTTTGAAGAAAAAATTGCAAGGTCTTAAAAGTGATGTAACACAGTGAGACCCACATAAAGTTAAATAAGATACCATAGTAGGACCCTTGCATAGGAAATGACATAACAAATAAAATGAAGTTAATAATATTTGTTTTTTGGATGTCCTTTTGCTCAACATAAAGCTGCCATTTGCAGGAGTACTTCCAAACCACATACAAATTTCTGGAGCTTTCACCACATGCTTTAATACCAATGCACGGGAGGGTTAATGTCTGGCCAAAACAGATGCTGTGTGGATATCTAAAGTAGTGATCATATATTACTTTCTTCCCTTTACTAGATAGCTTAATGTTGATATCTTATGTCAGAGTCGACAACTAGGTGGATTTTTATCATTATTTTCAGGAACCGCAGAAATAGAGAAGCTAATATCCTGAAAGCAATTGAAGGTGGAGCAAAAACTTTGTTTGACATTGTACAATATGTGTATTCTGACGTTGACCGTGGTGCCTGGGTTGCTGCATCAGCAAATGTGAGGCTCCATGTGGATCATCTAGCTCAACAACAGAAGTTACCAAAGGTAATGACTCGTATTTATTTGAGAATCTTTAGTATCTGTTGGTGAAAGATCCTTGTCTAAGATTGCAGTCCTAGTCAGCTTTATTTGCTTAGTTGTTGGCATTTTAATATTTACTGCATGCTCTGCGTCTCTCCTTGAAGTCTCTTCCCTGAGTATTTTGGTACATTCTCTGGGAGTATCATTACACTACTCAAATAAGACTGTGATTTTTGAGATTATGCCTTTAGATACTGTCAAAGTGGTTTTAATTTTGAATAAATCAAGGTAAAAAGTGTTATTTTGCTAGAGAAAATAAGTTAGTTTCTGAGTTTATTTTCCATGATCAATAGTAGTTAGTAAAATCATGAAGCAGGGGATGGAGCCACTTGTAGTCTGATAATTACACTACTTTAGAGATAGTACAATTATAATATAAAAAAGTTATATTAAGAAAAAAGCTTGATGCGATGTTGTATGCACTTTTTCAGCTCCTCTTCTTTATTCGTTGTTTTGTTTTCATCCCTTATGAGCAAAATAGCCCTTTCTCATCTGACTTTCTTTCTAACCATGTAAAGAATCTGGTACCTGAAATGTCAAATAGCTCTGATCAACGTGGACAGAAAAAAATAACAAAACCTTGACAACTATTTCTAATAGGATAATGTTTTTCTAGAATGTTGGATTTTAGTTAGGGAAATCAGACTTAACTGCTTCTAACTTTGGCATTAATTACTTTCCTCCTGCATATCAATATTTATTGCTTTGTTCTTATATGATTGATTAGTTTGAATGGCAGAATAGTGCATAATTCATTGAATTGCAGTTTTACCATTTGTCTTGAGAAAATTGTTCAACGTAATTTGATAAGTGTTCCACATTGAATGAAACTTAGACAATTTTTGTGAGAATGTGCAGGATTTCTCTCTGGAAACATACAATTCCAGTTTGGTTACATTTGTTGACAATGTGGGTAAACTATAATCGTGAAGACCTGCATGATTGGCTGGGTGACTGTCGATTAGTTACTTCAATTGCATTTTTTTGAGAAAAATGAGTCTATCCTCCAAGTTGTTTGCGTTGAAATAGCCCTAGATAACCCTAGATAACGGGAACTCTGTGCAAACTATCCCTTGTTTAATAACTGAGGATAATGACTTGTGAGATTGGCTGTAATTCTTTCATGGAACTGACAGAACATGCTCTCCTTTAGGATTTTTCAACCCAGAAGTTCAAAAATACCTGTGGGCTGCATTTTTTATCTCGATGGATATGGGCTTACACTAGTGGCAGTTTATTACATCAAATAGGGAGGTCTTCATTTCTTATTGGGGGTGTTCTTGTATGCACTGCTGCATTATACTATCGAAACAAGTTCGCTAAATAACCAGGTGTATCTCTGAGAGAGTCATTTTCACTGTGATGATGGGGAAGTGGGATTGCTTAATGGCACAACATGTATGAGAAGGAAGTAGAGTGTAAATTGTGAGCTTTGATGTAACATGCTATTATATTATTGGAAGACCACTTCCAGACTTTAGAGGCGTTTGAGATGTTCTCAGCGAGTTTGTCGTCCATTTACTGGAAAACAGTTTTAATATTATTTTTTGTGCAATTTGCTTGAATAGTCTAATGGTTGAATCTTGTTTGCAGCATCACTTACCCAGTTTCTTAATTTTTTTTTTTAAAAATGATCCATTTTGATAAATTTAAAAAAAAATAAAAAATTCGAAGTCAACAAGTGTAGAAAAGTTGTCATCTCCTAACGAATAGAAAACTTACGGGAACATTTACAAAGTTCATAGTTTAATAATTATTTATAGTTTATCTTGCTAAATTAAAACAAACATTTTTATTATTGAATGTCTTATGTCTTATTTACGAAGTTAATTTTTCCATTTAATTTTGACAAATTAACTTACAAAAAGATTTTTGTTCTCTATCTTACACTTGGTTATGAAAAGGTTTGTTCAAATACACACTAGTAGCGTGTTTGGATGGACAAATTTATACAGTAATTTATTTTTATCAAATAATTTAAAATTTTACTTTCAGAACAAAATATGTTATTTGGATAATAAAAGTTAAAATAAATTTATAATAATAATTATGTTATTTAAATTATAGAAATTCAAAGTTAGAGAGAGGAAACAACGATACAACAATTAAAAATACCAAAGGATGAATAGAAATAATTATTCTAAACTCCCAACAATAAAAACTGATAGTGACAATTACAGAAAATGATACAAATAATTTTAACCCAAAAAAAAATTATGTGAGAAGTAAAAGATCACAAGTAAAAAAAGTAAAAATAAATCAATCAAGTTCCACGTGCTTCCAATTCTAATGCTTAATATGAAAAACAATATGCTACAAATCTCTTTTCAATTTTGAGCTCAATCAGAAGCTAAAATCGAAATTTGAAAATGTTCAATAAATATATAAATTAATGATTGAAAGTAGAGTTGTCAAAATGGGTTGGAACCCGCGGGCCAACTTGACTCACCACGGGTTTGGACCGGGCGAGTTGAAATTTTTTTACAAATTTCAATACGGGTTGATTTTTTACCCGATTCACGCAGGTTGAACCCGTGGTGAGCCGGGTTGGCTCACCAATCCGCAAATAAAAGGGTCACATAAGTATTTTTTTTTATTAAGTTGGGTTTTACATTTGGGTCATGTTAGGTTTTTTTAGCCAACGCATAAATAACTTGTATTTTTTTATTTTGGTTTGTATTTGGATTGTATTAAAGTTTATTTAAATTTTAATTGGAATTATAATTTAATTTTGACTGAAAAAGAAAATAAAAAAATTGTATTTTTTTTAATTAAGTGAACTCGTGAGCCAACCCGTGGTAAGCCAGGCCATGTTCAAATTTTTTGGCTCGCTAAAAGGTGAGTCGGGTTGGATTGGCTCACTAAATCATCAACCCGTGATGGGTCGAGCTGAGTCGGGCCAGGTTACCTATTATTAGTGGCAGATCTTACTCAATATTTGTGAAGATGCCAAAATACACTTAAAATTTATATATTTAATTATGGATCCGTAAGATTATTGAACTCAATAATAATAGAATCAGTACTAAAATTTTCAGTTATATTTTTGTTTTCAATGTAAATAATCATATCATCGGCAACAAATTCATCCTCCATTTTATTTTGCAATCTTATTTTAATAATTTTCATTGTAGAAAATTATCTTTCTATTATAGTTGTAGAAACAAAAAGAGTTAAAATAAGACGAGACATATTAAAGAATCAATAATCAAGTAAATGTAATTGACTTCCTATTTTTGTCAAAGATTGATTTTTTCTATTTTCTTTCTCACGGTAGCTTCCATTTTATCACTTTTAAATAATTAATTTACTCTTTTATTTCTTCATCAATATACTTATGGCTTTTTTTTTAAAAAGACTAAAAGATAATTTATCATAATCTAAATAAAAATTGTGATACATAGTTAATAAAAGAAAAATAATGAAATACCAAATGAAACTAGTTATTAAAAAGCACTTAGTACATTATTTTTTCTTCTATATTTATAAAAATGAATATATCAAATACTCATAAGATAAAAAAAATTAAATTAATTATTAAACTAATATTTCACTATTAGTTGAGAAAAAAAGAATTAATTTTTTTCTTCAATAATAGAAGAAAGCATACAAAAAATGAGAGATGGCACAAAATAATTAATTTGTGTTCAACTTTTTTTTTCTTTATAAACAAAAAAAAAAACAACAAAACAAATAAAAGTCTAAAGTAGGTACAATGAGAAATTCAAAAAATAGTGAGAGAGAAAATAAAAAATATCTTAATAAATTTGTTTATTTTTTATTAAATTTAATTTTATGCTTTATTATTTATTAACATTAAATGTTATATTTTATAAAATAAATAAAAAGATACCTATTTTAATTTTTATCAATTTCCAATATATACTTTTATTATTTAAAAAATTTCAAAAAATCAAAATTCTTATATATAATTTAAAAAATAAAAAACAAAACAATTTTCATATAACATAAATAAAAAGAATTTCAAAAAAAATTGGGGGGGCCACGGCTCCCCTGTCCCTTCAATGGTCTGCCATTGTTTGTTCTGACAGCTCTAGTTAGAAGTCTAACATCGATTAGAGATAAGGCAATTTCATAGTATATAAATTGATGCAAATATCATCTTATAAGCCGATTTTGTGGAATTAAGTTAAATTTAAAGTTCAATTTTTAATATAATAACAAAGTCATAATTAGAAAACCTATTTTAGCGAGATTTCTATTTCTTGAACATTCACCCACTATCTCAAATCACCCTCGTTCAATTTTATAAATAATTTTAATTCAATAAAAAAATCTTAAAATTGTGAAATTTTATATCCAACTAAATGTATCGTACCATTCAAAATCAAACTGAGTTGGAGTGAGATGATCAAGGCATCCCTCGTTGAAAAAATTATACAGAACATTTTATATTTTATCTTTTTTTTTTCTATCTATATGAATAAATTATTGTAAATTTATATTTCTAAGGTTTGTCTTTTAATGGTTAATTTTGCTTTTACATATTTTATTATATTTTTAATTCTTTGAACATTTGATGTTTATTCATTCGAACGTTTTATTTGATCACTCAATTAATTTCACTGTGCTGCAATAATAATAATAATAATTATTATTATTACTATTACTTCATAATTTTCATCTTGTTAAATAATATTTATGTATAAATCATGATATTATGACTCTCATTCTTTATTTTTTTAATTTGATTTATGATAGATAATTAATTAATGCATCATTATTTTTTTTTTCTAAAAAAATCAATGATCTACGGTAAACCAAATCAACAAAAAATAAAAGATAAGAACCATAAAGTCTAAAATTGTTATGCACCTACTGTCGGGGTAGCAATGTTTTTCGGTTTTGTCACCTTATAATCACGATCAACCGGTTCTGTTTGGCATTAGTTATTTCTTTTAATTCATAAAAATTTATCACAAATGTCACGATCTTTAATCTGTTAAGTTAAATACTTTACGGTTTAATAATAGTTTTCAACTTCGTTCTTTTTTATGATAGAAGTATATATTAAATTGATTATGTAAAAAAATTCTGCCAATGACGTATAGTCATATATTATTATTCAACGCAATTTGTCAAATTATAAACAAACAATCTGTGAATTAAGTTATTGTAGCATCGTCTATGAACATTTGGCCACGAGATAAAAACAAGGAATATATTAAATTAGTTGAGAAATAATTGGTGGGAAGAAAGGGATTAACACATAACTTCGGTGGCAACGGATTCTCGTCGTGTCTTCAATACTTCTGACTAAAAAATGTTACGTTGAAAGCATCAGAATAATATGTTAATCTCAATCTCACCCTTTCGTTCTCTGGAATTTGAGAAAAAAAAAATTACATTTCCCTTTTTTGTTAAGTAAAATTGTAAATGTGTTTTTTGAAATAAGTTATGTAAAATACATCCTTAAAGTTCATTTTCTGTTTATGCATTAATTGAAATGCCAAAAATCTCAGTTAAACTGGTTTGAATGATTCTCCAAACTTACACTTAATTTATCTGTTTAGTTTCTACTTTCTCACCCTTTTCTTCGCCTTCTTGCCAGTGGTTTCTGAAAACTTTCTGATGGATAGGGATAAATCTAAATATAAGTATGTGAAAAAACAAATCTAGAATAAAAAAAGATTAAATTTTGCATCGATCACTATTTTCTACATAGTTTGGTCTTACTTTAAAAAAGAATAATTTAATATTTATATTTTTAAAGTGATTCAAATTGTTTCTTTGGTCAACTTAATCTTCATCTTTCACCTTTTTTATTTCTTTCTCTCCTTTCTCTACTCAAATGCATTTTTGTCCATTCTCTACCATACTTAACTTCTTCCTCCCTCCAACTTGCACCCACACCCAACCTCTTTTTTAACAAAAGTAATAACATAAAAAAAAAAAAACTCGTTTCTTGGATAAATAAAGAAAAAACAATCTTTTTGTTATCCTTTTTAGTGTTGACAAAAATAAAATCCAAAAAGGTTTATATATACAATGCAAGAGAAGTTAAGTTGGAACAACATTTCAAATAAGGTTTCAAAACAAAGTTTTGTTTTCTATTTTTGAGAGAAAGAAAGAAGAATCGAATAAAAGGGAAAGAGAAAAAGATGAGTTTGAGTATAAGTATTTGGTGGGGAAAGAAAGGAAATGAGAATAAGGTTGATGGAGTGCAGTGGATAATGGGGGGAAGAAAAAGAAAATTGAGGAGGAAAGTTTTCAATAAATTTGTAAGAAAAATCTTATATAATATAAAAAATTTAGTAGATTCTAAGAATTTTTGTTGGTAATAGATTTCTTTTGCAACTTTTACTTATATTTGTAAGAACATATTTTCGTTATGTTTTTTTAAATTACTAAGGCGTATATATGAATTACATATTTATTTAAGAATGTATATTAACACTTTATCCAAAGAATAATATCCTATTATTTCATGGATCTCCTCCAAAAAGTTGATTACTATATATATATATATATATATATATATATATATATATATATATATATATATATGTATATATTAATACATATAATTTTTAAACATAACTTGTCCTAGTTGAACTGAATAATTTCGCATAAATCAGTTGACATATGGTTGTGGTTATTTCAACTAGTTATTAAACTCTTATGGATAATAATATGTTTAAAAATATATAAATGTCAACTTTTATTTTATTTGGAAGAAACTAGTATACAATTCACACTTGACAATTTCTCTTCTTAAGATGTTTTGACATTAACAAACTCTCTCATATTTATCTTCACGTGAAAAATTATCTCTCACAAGAAAATTATTAGATGATTATTAAAGATTACGTATTATTTAAAAGTACTACTATATACGATATAGGCGTAAATTTGATGTTATCAAATTGGTATTAGATGTTAAATTAGGCTTAATTAAAGTCTAGTTTCCTAAGATGAGAATAGAGTTTGAACTATGGTGAACTATGGTGCTATATGCTATTATATTACTCTTTATTCTCAGGTTCCCATATTCTTATCATGGGAGAGAATGTTAGAAATTTTAACATTAATTAAATGAATGACCAAATTATACTATACAAATTTTTCATATCATAGGCCCTTTAAAACTCAAAAGATTAATGAAAGATTCTAAAAGTGTGGTTCTTATAACATCTTGTCATTTGAGCAAAATTTACAGAAAAAAGAAAAAGTCTTAAAAGTGATGAAACGTAATTTCTTATCACAATAAAAGTATTATTTAATTAGCTTAAACTTATATAAACTCACCTTATAAAAAATATTTATATATAATATGAGATATCCGCTTTAGATGTCTGCTTTAGAACATAGAATTTAGTCATCATTTGTATATAAGGAGTTCTATCATGGATTTATCTTTAAAAGACGTCTTAAAAGATGGAAGGAGATTAAAATATTTAAACTGCGCTGGACTTTGACTTCTAAGAGATGTAAGACTTATTGACTTATTAGATGTTTCGGAATACAAACAAATATAACTTAAAAATTTGTAAATGAAAACTTTATAGTTGACAATTAATTTTTTTAAGATAACATTTTTTTGCATTTTTTCTATCGTATTTTTTTTCTCTAAATGAGTAATTATAATTTTGAATGTATTTATCTTTTATTTTTGTACACTTTGTTTTATTTTCCTTTTTTTTTTTCAACTGAAAACAGAGTTACAATCTCACCCACCTCTCTTTCATAGGTTCAAAAAGTAAGGTCTTCTCCTCAACCCATTTTACACGGTTCAACTTATCTATGCACGACATGCGTTGTCCCATTCTATTATTAGCATTGCCACCCACATTGACTTTTCTTATAACCTTTTCAGAAACTACACTTTCACACCCTTTGGAAAAACCCACACCGCTTAACAACTCTACCCTAACAACACTATTATGAACAAGTACCAATATACAAGAGTCATCAAATTTTATTTGACAACAATTTTTTTCAAAAACACAAATTCACACGCGTCTAATATAACTACAATTCTATTAATGCTCATTTCTTGCATTATTCTCAGCATATCGTTTTTGATTATTGGATTGAATTTTAGTTTTGTGGAAGAAATTATTCAAGATGCTCCCATCTTCCACGAGACCTCTCTTCTGAATATAAAACACTTTTTTATTTGTTTTACGAAAAGTTCCACAGAAATGGAATGGTCGAAACTTCAGTGACCAAACACGTAAGAAAAGGAGGTGTTGAAAAATATGTAGTTGGCGGCTACATAACATAACCCTAACCAGGTCTTCGTCGTAACATACGTTTTGAGAGAAAGAAAACGTCTTTGTCGTTTCAGCATTGCACACTGTACCAGCAACAGGCGGCACCAATTAACGACAACAGAATCTGCATTTTCCTTGTAAACTTCAACGCGTTATTTAATGATTTCCTACTTCCAATCACCCACATGTAATATATTTATTGGTTTCTTGTAACGAATTTGTATATAATTAATCTTCGACGGGTTTCCTAAACCCGCCATAACTGTTTCTGGATTTTTCAACTTCAGCTTTTATTCAAAGCTGTTACTATTCTAGGAGAGCATAAAAAATAAAGGAATATACTCATCATAATAAGTGACCATCGAGGACAACATAGCAGAAAAAGTCACCTATTCCAAGCCATCGACTCCTGTTTTGAAGGGTCTGTTTGTGCCATAAATTGAGCAAAGGGATAGCTTTTCTTCTGCCTTTCTTGATCTCTCTCCACTTCCAGGGCTTTCTTTCTCTTTCACCCCTTTTCATTTTCTTTCTTTAAGCTTCCATCGATTTTTAAGTCTCAAACTAGGTAAACCTTATATATAGAAAACACTTTCATTTGATCTTTTATCGAGATATTTTAATCAGAAGATTAGTTCGTTGCTGATACAGTTGAGTTGAGTGTTTCATCAAGTAACGTATTTCTTATTGCTTCTTCTTTACAAGATTTTAACTTTGGCACCCATCGTATATACCCATATAGCAGAGTCATCAAGGAATTTGGTGTTTTTGTCCCCTGGAGAATGAAGGGCCAAAATAATCAATACCCCTTAAACTCTGTTTCCAAGTTTTTCAATGCTCAATTTCACTTTGTTCGGTTCCTCGCCTATATCGTTATTCTGGGCTTTGGTATAACCATTGGGGTTATCTTCAGTTTCTATCTAAGAAACTGCAACTTTAGTCTACAATTCACGCAGTTGTCACTCTCTTCCTTTCCGCGAACACAAATCCTGCCAACACCAACAACAAAACCAGAAATATCTAATCAAACTCAAATTCACACACTGATTCAAACTCAAACAGAAATCCAAACAGAAACTCGAGCTGAAATTCAAACTGAGAGTGTTCATGTAGGATTGAAGGATTTCCTTCAGCCTCCGCAAGTCGTGCATGATATGGACGATGAGGAATTGCTTTGGAGAGCTTCAATGACAGCAAAGATCCCTGATTACCCATTTGACCGTGTTCCGAAGGTTGCCTTCATGTTCTTGACAAGGGGTCCTCTGTTTTTGGCACCTTTGTGGGAGAAATTCTTCGAAGGGCATGAAGGTTTGTACTCAATTTACGTGCACTCCAATCCATCCTACAATGGATCACAACCGGAGAGTCCTGTATTTGAAGGTCGGAGAATTCCCAGTAAGGTCAGTTGGTTTCTTATCCAGTTCCCTGTTACATTTACTATTGGTTTATTGTCAATTATGGAAATGACTATTCTTTGTGTGGGTGGGATCATTAACGTAGTCAACGACAAATATATCATCTACTGAGAACCTATAGCTACCTAATTGGAATGCATCATACAATATGCAAATTTTTGTTACCAAAAAAAAAAGTTCATACCCTATGACTGTATTTGTATTCTCTGTTGCAGGTGTCTTGTTATATTCTTATACTTGTAGCTAGCTATGCAATTGTTTAATGGTAAGAACAATTAAAAAAACCAATAGAGGGAAATGTGGAGAAGAAAATAGAACAGAAGAAAACTGGTTACAGCTAGCTGCTACTGGTTTAGGGAAACATTTCTAAATTAGCAAACCCCAATTGATAAAAGGACAATGATATCTACTACCTTTTAGTGTAAATTGTACACCATGTCAAGTCTTTACAAATTGATTCATTTGTCTTATCAGAAAGTAGTACTCATATTTTGTGTGGATCATTTATTACAGCCATAATTTCTTGTGTATAAAAATAAAGTAAAACGAATCTTAGTCCTCACATGATAGGGTACTACAGGTTTTAATTTTATTTCCATTATCTAGTTCCAATACCGACAATTTGCTTCAATTTAGAAAGAAACATTGGTTCTTTCATTATCTCATTATCTGCTATTATCATAATGCAGGAAGTGGAATGGGGCAATGTGAACATGATTGAAGCTGAACGTCGCTTGCTGGCCAATGCACTTCTTGATATCTCAAACCAACGCTTTGTACTGCTGTCAGAATCATGCATACCACTCTTCAATTTCTCAACCATCTACACTTACTTGATGAACTCTACCGAAAACTATGTCATGGCTTTTGATGATCCAAGTTCGGTTGGGCGAGGCCGATATAATATCCAGATGTTGCCCGACATCTCCCTCAACCAATGGAGAAAAGGGTCCCAATGGTTTGAAATGGACAGAGAGCTTGCACTAGAAGTAGTATCTGACAGAAAATATTTCCCAGTTTTTCAAGACTACTGCAAAGGTTCATGTTACGCAGATGAACATTACTTGCCAACGTATGTGAGCATCAAGTTTTGGGAGGGGAATTCTAACAGGAGTTTGACTTGGGTTGATTGGTCAAAGGGTGGTCCACACCCAGCTAAATTTCTGAGGTCGGAGATTACTGTGAAGTTCCTAGAGAGTTTAAGGAATCACAAATGCAAGTATAATAACGGAGATAGCATCAATGTCTGTTTTCTGTTTGCTAGGAAATTTGCACCTAGTACTGTGTCAAAGCTCACGAAGATTGCACCCATGGTAATGCATTTCTAATACTACCATAGGTACACAAACACAGGTTACCATTATGACCATTCATTCATTCTTTTTATCTTGTAAGTTTGTAGACTTGTTTAATCAAATACAGTGAGTTTTCCATTGGTTCCATACATCTGTCAATGATAATTGGATGTTTCAAAAATGGTGACAAAGTCGAAGAAATACAAAACCATTAAAAGATAATACACCTATTATATTAGACATAAAAAATAAGGTAAGTGTGAAAGCACAAAAGAAAGAGCGAAACAAAATAATTTGGATACCTCCCTATTCCTTGACGGTCAAAAAAGACAACAAATGTTAATAATCAGTTAAATTTCGCTAATCAAACCAGGCATGCTTTACTTTTGAAACCCTTCTCATTACACAGTCCACGTCAACCATTATTGCACTGACCCAACAATGAGGTTCTTCACCCACATACCCCAAAACATATATTTGCCCTTTACCTCTCATTTTAGAGCTCTATTATGTTTAATAATTCATACAAACGCGTCATTAATTTCACGCAGCTTTAATTAGCGGAAAACCTCGAAACCAAAATCAATCTTGGCATTTAGGAAACTGGGCAAGGACTAGCACCAAACCAATACGAGATTAAAAATAATTAGGAAAACAAAACCCTCAATAATCTGATTTACAATACTACCACCATCCACACAACCTAGTTAGCACTCAGTCCCTTATTTCACTGACTTGTTCCACACGCATCTTCAGACAAGGAAGGTGACTCGGAAACAGAATCCGTCGAGTCATGACACGGCGACACCTCGACCCCACGCAACTCCTCAATCATCTTCACGACGTGGCTCATCCTGGGCCGTTGATCAGGGGCTGCCGCGGTACACGTCATCGCAATCTGAAGCAGCCCCACCATCTCCTCCTCTATATCCTTATACCTCATCAGCTCCAGATCAAACACTTCAGCCGTCCATTCCTCTCTCACCACTGACTGGACCCACCTCGGCAGGTCCACCACGCCACCGTAAGCACTGCCGGCACTCTCCACCACGGAGGGGCATTTCCCTGTCAGAATCTCGAGCAGGAGCACACCGAAAGAGTACACGTCAGACTTCTGGGTCTGTTTTCGACCATCCGATGCCTCCGGCGCGCGATAGCCGTTGGGCCTCCCACCCAATGGGCCTGGGCCCGCGAAAACCGAGAGCCCAAAATCAGACACGTGCGCGTTGCCCTGCTTGTCGAGTAAGACGTTGGTGGATTTGATGTTACCGTGGGTGAGTCTAAGGGACTTGCACGAGTTATGAATGAAAGCCACGCCTCTCGCCGCTCCCGCTGCTATTTTCAGCCTCGTGGTCCAGTCCAGTGGGGTTCGTCCGGGTCCTCGGTTCCCTGTCGGAAGCACACCAATTCGACCATCAGGTTCCATTTAATTACACATTTGCCACTACATATATAACTTTCAATTTCCTGATGCAAACACCTACTATGCACTTTTTCGACATTCAACTGCCAAAAGATAAAGCTAAAGGCCAAATGTTGCAGGAAAAGAACATAAAGCACTATACTTCTCCTATTCTTTAATTTTTTTATTATTGAAAAGCAGTCCAAGACAAAGAAAAATCAGTCTGCATGGTACAATACATTGTCCCGATTCCCAGGGGTTTATGATTGTGATTTGTACAGCAACTGTTCAGTTAACAGTTCCTTTATCTACAATTGCTGGAAACAATGTATTAAAAAATTACTACAGCGTTGCGAGGAGGGAGAAGGAAGGAATCATCATAAAGAGAACCCACCCAATGCACATGGTTCATGATCAAAATTTGAAGGAGACTCTAAGTGGACCCCCCAGTGAAACCAACTACATCTAACCTACATAGAGGGTAACCTATGGGTATGGTGCTGGCTGCAACGAAAATTAATTTCAAAGCAGTTAACCCACTCTTGAGCTGAGGAGCAGCTAAAGAACAAAAAAAATGTAAAACTTTGTTTTATTTCATTCATGTGGCCTATGACATACAAACAGACAAACAGAAACAGTCATGAAGGTGGAAATGGAAAAACGAAATGACGTAGGTAGGTTAGAGGTACCGTGAAGGAGCCAGAACAAGGTGGCATTGGGCATGTAATCATAGACCAGCAACTTCTCCTCGCGCGCAAAATAGTAAGCTCTCAAACTAACGACATTTGGATGCCTTAACCTTCCCAACACCTCCATGTGTTGCTCGAATTCCCTCTTCCCTGTAATCTGCGCGTCCTTCAGTCTCTTCACCGCAACCACGTTCCCATCATCGAGCACTGCCTTGTACGCGGTGCCAAACCCTCCCTTTCCAAGCATTTCCGCAGATGCTCGCAGCAAGTCCTCAAGTTCAAACCTTTTCTCACCCTCGAAGAACACCATGCGACCCCTCTCAAACCCTCCCTGAGCAGGGTACGGACTTGACGAATACACAATCTTCTCACTCTCAAAAAGCTTCGTTCCCTTCCCCTCTTTTAACTTGTAGTTTCTCCAGAAGTAACAATACAAAAGCAAAGACACTATTGCAAGAACCAAAACATCACCAACTATAATAGCTATAAGCGCCACCGGGCTTATTTTAGAAGCACCCTTCTCGTGGCTTTTACTACTTGACGTTGGTGTTGACGTTTTTGGCATTGAGCTTGGTGAAGATGATACGGTGGTTGTTGGGTTGTTATCGTTATGTGGTAACAACGGCGAAGCAATGGCGCCTTCTGATCCGGGTTTGGTTGGGTCGGATGCGCATTTTTTTACTGGGGCACCGCAGAGAAACGGGTTTTGCCCGAACGATGATTCGGGGAAACTTGATAATGGTTTGGGTATCTCGCCGGAGAGGCGGTTACCGGAGACGTTGAATTCTTGGAGGTCGGGGAGGTTGAAGTCAGGAATGTGGCCGGAGAACTTGTTCCCGTCGAGGCGGAGAGTTAGGAGGTGGGTCAAGTGAGAGACCGTCGCCGGAATCTCGCCGGAGAAGTTGTTGCTGGACAGATCGAGTCGGTAGAGGCGAAAGAGCGACGTGACGGTCCCCGGAAACTCGCCGGAGAAGGCGTTGCGAGACAGGAACAGGAGTTTGAGTGCAGTGAGGTTGGAGAGGTCGGGAACGGGACCGGAGAAACGGTTTCCTTTGAGACTGAGAACTCGGAGCTGAGTTAGTGAGGTCAAGGGATGAATGGAGCCTTGGAGGTCGAGGTTTTCGAGAACGAGTCGCGAGACACGGTCGCCAATGCACGACACGCCGCTCCAGGAACAGGGGCTGGTGCTGCTGGTGTTCCATGTTGTGAGCTTCTGGGAAGTGTCTGAAGCGGTTTTGAAGGCCACGAGAGCGTCGAAATCTGGGTTATTGGAACCTTGAACCGTGAGAAGAAGAAAATGAAAAACCAGAAAAGGAGCAAGGTGAGAGAGTGTCGCTGCCATTGTTACTCTCGCAGAGAGAGAGAGAGAGAGAGAGAGAGAGGAGCGAGCGAAGAGTGTTTGAGTCTGTGCCTATGTAAATGGTTGGTGTTAAATGTGGAATTAATGTGAAAATGAAAGGGCTTAACGGTAATAATTTGGTGGAGTTATTGTTATGGAGAGAGAGGGATTAATTGCAATGAGCGTATCGTGTTAATGCAATGCGTGGTTTTGGTGGTTTGGGAGTACTGACACATCGTTCTGCCTCAAAAGACTATACTAATATGCAACTTTTTGCTGTTACGTTCAACTGAAAGACCACTCTGTCCTTCCTGTCCTCAAATGTTTATCACCAATAATGGATTGTGTTATTGGTTAGTAGTGGTACTAATCTTTTATTATTTTCTAATACGTTTGATGGAGACTTCATCATTTATTACTCAAGTTTATATCCACCCTTCACGGTACCACATCCCTAATTCGTGACGAATACAGTTGCTAATTGCGGGGATTTATTTTGTGCGTGTATACAGGGTAATAGGTATTTTAATATTGGGTGGAAATATTATATTATTCATATATCATAAAAAAATTTAAAATTAAATTTATATTTCATTAAGTTAAAATTTTAATTAATATTAAATTTTAATTTATGTTTTATTAAATATAATTTAAATTATATTTAATTTTACATTTTTAATGATTTTATTTAAACTTAATTTTAAATATTTATAAAATATGTTTTTTTAAATATTTGTCGATATTTACGGATATTCGCAAGTTTATTATCATGACTATCAGAAAGTAACTATTTTAATATCTTTATATAAACGTATTGGATGTGAGTATTATATTATTTGTATTTATGGATATTCGTTAATTATAAAAAGTTAAAATTAAAATTAAAATTATATTTTATTAAATTAAAAATTGAATTAAAATTATATTTGATTTTGCATTTTTTATAATTTTATTTAAACTTAATTTTAGATATTTATAAAATATGTTTTTTTTAAATATTTGTGAATATCTATATGTATCCATGAGTTTTAAAATATCTGTGAATATTTTTTAAACGGGTATCCATACGAATATCAAGACGGATAGCGGATAAATTTTTTTGTCGTAGGTCGAGTTACAGATAAACACTATCTGTGTTCAATCCGATCTATTATCATCCTTAACCACGTCTAAGAATAGTTTGAAAGTTTTTTTTTTTTAATTTATGCATAGTTATTAATATACTTCGATTATACCATATTAACATGCTGTGATTATAAAATGAGTTCATATTACTAGGTACAAAATGAGTTCATATTACTAGGTACAGTTAGGAAAACATTTTAGGTTTATTATCTTGGGTCTTTTTCTTTTTTCATTTCGATCGAAAATTGTCTTTCTATGTTTTAGTTTATTCTTATATTTTTATTTGTACTTTTTTTGTACTTATACACGTATAGTATTTAGTGAAATGTTGATACTCTCATGCAATAGTGCATCACATTAGTATACGTGTGTTGGTGTGACATTGTGGTAAAGTGTCACGTTTGTATTTTTATTAATTGTGACATGTTAAGACAACAAAGAAATAAAACCACACTATTCAAATTAGAGTTATTAAAACAGATAATTCGGTCCGACCCGACTCAATCCATCATGAGTTGATGATTTAGTGAGTCAATCCAACCTAGTTCACTTTTTAGCGAGCAAAAAAAATTCGAACCCGATCTAACTCACTACGGGTTGGCGAATTAAACGGGTTGGCTCACGGGTTCACTTAATTTAAAAAAATACAATTTTTTTTTACTTTTTTTCATTCAAAACTAAATTATAGTTATAATTAAAATCTAAATAAACTTTAATACAGTCCAACTACAAACCAAAATAAAAAAAATACAAATTATTGATGTGTTGGCTAAAAAAACTAACATAACCCAAATATAAAGCCCAACTTAATAAAAAACACTTGTATGATCCTTTTATCTACGGGTTGGTGAGCCAACCCGACTCACCACGGGTTCAACCCGGATGAGCCGGGTTCTAAATGAACCAAGTCAAAAATAAACCCGTATTGAAATTTGTAAAAAAATTTCAACGCAACCCAATCCAAATCTATAGTGAGTCGGATTGACTCGCGAATTGTAATCCATTTTTACGTCACTAATTCAAATTATAATAATAAAATTCGTGTAAAAGTGACAAGTTAATATTTTGTTGATTTAATTTGAAGAAATGAATGGAGTGGCAGAAGATAAATCTGGGATCCAAGAGTAAGTTGAATTATAGTATAATAGATGGTAATGAGCTTCACATTTTGGTTTTGGAGTTACTTGCACGTGTTGGCCCATCTCAATGAAGCATTAAATACTTCTCTTTCTGCAATTCTTCAGCGTTTTCTTCTTCTCAGTCCTTTCTCCGTCAAAATCTTCTTCATATTTTTTTTGCCCCTCCATGGGGAACTTCACTTTTTTTTATATTGCATAGCTTTGCATCGAGAAATGAAGAGTGGAGGATCAAAAACGGAGTTCAAATGGTATAAATAAAGGTCAATATGACAGAGACAGATCTTGGATTCAGCTGCGAAACACTTATTTATTTAATCTTCTGAACTAATACTCAATTATTCATTTTTTATTGCTAATTGGTAGAAGAATTGTTCAGAACTGAGGTGATCTGTGAGAAGCTACCTCTCTCTGTAATCCGTACTAGAACCTGCTACTGACACCCATGGCTTACTCTATCATGCCAAATTAATAAAAAATACGTTTCTAATGTACATTTCACATGACCAATCGATTAAAATTTAAAACAGTATTATTTAAATAATTCTCTCTAAATTTAAGGAACCTTTATATGTATAACTTATATTAACACAACATTTTTGTTTATAAATAATTATTATACCCAATTTTCATCGGAGATGTTCTCACACGTTTCGTACCATTTAATTTGTGTTTAGAATACTTGAAATAACTTTAAAAATAAAAGTGAAAGAGATATAAGATAGTTAAAAGTGATATTGTTTATCTGAAATGAGACAGAGCAGGAAAAAATGGAAAATTTAGGTGATTACGTATTTAATAGAAAAGAAAAGAAAATTCTTTATGTATGACTGTTATATTCATGGATTTTATTTTAATTTTTGTGTATAACTATCACATGTTTAAATTATTTACATAATAAAATATGTAAGAATGATAATATGATGATTGCACTCGATCTGTTAATAAATAAGTATTAAAATATTTATTATCTATAAGTAATAAATACTTATAGTATTTTATGAGTATTGTATCGTTAAAATACACCTGATATAAAGATAAATATTTTTGTTATCCTCGATATACCGTTATAAAATACACTGATTTTAGATATTAAAAAGTTTTAATATATTTTAAATTGTTAAAATTTATATATTTTGAAATGTAAACCACCCTAAAATAGAAAATACAAATTAGTAAAGACACAAAACCACTTTGGAAAGAAGTCTTGGAAGGAAGCAAGACTTGATCGAAGCTTTTTAGATTTTTTAGCCCAAGGCAGCTCGGTCACTGTATCTTATATTATTTTGTAATTGCTTCTTGCACCTCTGCAAATTTCAACCTTCATCCCCTCCAAAGGTATGAAATGTTATAATTTAATTACCCTTGTAGATTTTAAAATATCCCTACTATTTTTGTGTTTTCTTCCCGCTTTTTTTCCTTTCCCATTAGTACATTGCAGTGTTACATTCTCCCTTTCCCTTCTCCTGTCATTTCATTACAAAGTTATTTCTTTGTTCTTTTCTCTCTTTTTTGTTTTCCTCAGACTTGGGTTATGAATGATTTTACTGCAGACGAGTGTTGCGGATCGTTACCACCACTCAGGTAAAAATTTACTTTTTCTTTTTTTTACTTTCCCGATTAAAGATTCCAGAACACATCTACCTCTTTCTCCTGAAAATACTGTTACACTTTCCAGATAGATCTTTCCTAAACTCATTCACCTTCACTTCATTCTGGTTGTTAAATTATTCTTCTGAATAGTTGAATTCGAAAATACACTTTGCACATCCACATCTATTCTGATCATTTGTTCCAAAAGCATGTTTCCGGAACACGTATTCCGGTAGCTTCAACTTCGACACCGTCTCTAATTTTGACAAATCACCACTACCTCCACCAAAGTTTGCCGGTGAAATCTTTCATGTTACAATTACCACCACAAACCACTGTCTCCATGAATGATATCACTTTCAAATAAAATTCTCCCAATAATAAAGTTGAAATTTCAAAAAATGAGAGGTGCGGCTTCATGGCATGCACGAAGCTATTGTTTCGCTATTCCCAAATATTGAAACCATACTTTCTTTTCTGGTGCAAATTTTTGCTAGACCAAAATCTGAAATCTTAGACTTGAAATTCTCATCCAAGAGAATGTTATGAGGTTTTATGTCAAAATGTAGAATTCTTATATTGCAACCCTTATGTAGGTATCGTAGTCCTCGAGCAACACCAATTGCTATATGGTACAGCATTTGACAGTCCAATTCATTATCTGTCAATAGGGCATTTTCTTCCAAGATAAACTTCTCAAGCGACCCATTAGACATAAACTCATAAACCAAACCCCCTTTAGAACCTTCATAACAGAACCCCGAAAGAGTGACAATGAGAAGTTCTGCTGATACTTGCAATTTCATTGGTGAATTCCTCGTCTTTATCTTTCAATTCATTTAGGATCTTCACTGCACCATCACGTCCATCATGGAGTTTTCCTTTGTATACACTACCGAACCCCCCTTGGCCTAATTATTTGTGAAGGAGTTGGTCACTTTCTTTATCTCTGAATAACGATACCTCTTGGTTTGAAGGGGTCCATGCCTTTCCAAAAAGAGCTCAATCCGTTGATTGATTAGGGTTGTTGAAGATTTATATGACAAAGAGATAAGATAAGTTAAACAATATATAAATTGGGACAAACCTTACAAATTGAGTCAATCTTAAAAGACTAAACAAATAAACTGCAATCAATATTGAGTCAATCTTAAAAGACTAAACTGCAAGGGACAAAAGGTACGGAAATTGTTCTCTAATTAAATTTAAAATTTGATTTTGATAATTTGAATCTTATCAAATACATGGTATATCATCAAAAAACAACATATGTAAACAAGATTTAATGAGCCAACCTGATAATACAGGAGACATATGTTGCAGAAACTAATCAGTACTCAGAAGGATATGTAGTGTGAGACGTGCAGTTGGTGTGATCAGAGGAACTAGGAGGAGATCTTGGAGGTGAAGAGAGATAAGGTTTTGGTGGTATTTGCAACACCTCCAAGCTTCCTTCCATCATATCTACCACTCTACTCATTGCTGGCCTATTTGATGGGTCTGTCTGAATGCACCACAAGCTCACAATAATCAACTTTCGTATCATTTCTCTATCACTTTCATTTTTTATGCTTCGCAGTCTAGGCTCCTCATTCAGCTCAAGACGCTTGTAAACCCACTGTGGAAAATATACTTCACTTGAACCTTCACCTTCAACATTCTTATTCATCTTTGCCCCCACCATTTCCAAAACAACCATTCCATAGCTATATACATCAGATTTATGAGAAACACCTCCAAAATTTCTAGAAAATACCTCAGGAGCAATGTATCCTGCAGTTCCCCTAGTTCCCAATAAGGACACAATACTTTCCTTTTTCTGACATATCTTAGCCAATCCAAAATCTGAAATCTTAGGACAGAAATCCTCATCAACCAATATATTGTGAGGCTTTATATCAAAATGCAAGATTTTAGTGTTGCATCCTCTGTGTAAATACTCTAATCCTCGAGCAATGCCAATCGCAATATTGTAGATGGTTTTGCAGCTTAATCGAAGGCTAAGCTTGCGTGGATCCTTGTCTTCATATATGAACTTCTCAAGGGATCCATTAGGCATGTATTTATATATTAGAGCTCTTTTAGAACCTTCCTGACAGAATCCTAGTAAACTAACAATGTTAACATGAGAAGTGACACTGATGCTGGCAACCTCGTTGATGAATTCCTCACCGTTACCTTTGGAGTCGTTTAAGACTTTCACTGCCACAAGGCTTCCATCGTTTAATTTGCCCTTGTAGACGCTACCATAGCCTCCTGCACCCAATTTGTTTCTGAAGGAGTTGGTGGCCTTCTTTATCTCTGAATAACTGTATCTTTTGGCTGCAAGATGACCGTGGGTGTTCAGAAATATCTCAATGATCTGGTGGCTGGGGTTTTTCTTGTTGTAAAAGCGTCTTCTAATGCGCCAGCCACCCAAAACTATAACTCCGAGTGCTCCACTCACGCATGCAACTGCACAATTTATATATAACAGTTTAGTACACTTAAGGAGAGAACAAAAATAGATTTATCATATGATGTAATAAGAAGAGAGAGATAGAAAAAAAAATCTAGTATGTAATAAGTGTAAATAAAATCAAGATTATATATAATGTGATAAGAAGAGAGATAGAAAGAAAAAGAAAAATTAAGTATGTAACCGTGGAGGGAACGATCGACCTCATCATTCTCGTCCCGATTCCGACTCGATAAATATTTATTATAAAACGGTAAGTTTCATTAAATATTTGTCATGGGTAAAGGTGATGAGCAAGGAATCTGAGCAGGATTTGGGTAGAGCAGGATCTAAACCGAATAAGGAATCCAAACAAAATTTGGACTTAGCAGGATTTGGTTGAACAATGAATCCAAGCAGGATTTTGACCGAACAAAATCTAGACTGAGTTTCTTGATAGAGAATTAGGATAGGATTATTGGATATCGGGAAGATTCCCGACTTTGGGGGAGAGTGGGTAATCATGTAAAACTTCTCTTCTTCTATAAATAAAATACTCACTTCTCTTGCTAAGGGGAAAAATTATTTTGATCTTAGTGTTTTTAAGTTTACTTACATGGAGAAAGTTCTTTTTATATTTTATCTTTGATAAAAAAAATAAATAAAGAAATTATCTACTAACTTGAGTAGAGAACAAAATTTGTTCTTGATTTTATTTTCCTCAGATAGAGACCAGAACAATATATATAAACTATTCCTATTTAAAATAATTTAATTATTGCTCAATTGACAATTTTTTTTATATAACGAAAATAAACACTGTACATAATGTTATTAGTTAAGGGTCGAAGGAATTTATTACTTACCTGCTATCACTATAAGACGAGTTTTTGTTGGTCCCTTTCCTGAAAATTGAAAATAATAAAAATTACAAAAACATGCAAATACTTCTTGATTAGCACAGCAACATAATCAGATAAAGAAACAAATTATTCTAAAGAATAAATGCGAAATCAATTAACATTTAAATGATAAAAATAATATTAATATAAACAAAATTATAAAGTAGGGTTACACTAAAGTTACTTGAAGAATGTATTTTAAAGTCTTAAATACTTTTTTCATCCTCACTTTCGTAGTGTTGGTTGCGGATGGTCCTCATTTTCACATAATGTTTAAAATGATCATCATTTTCGCAATTCGTGTTTTATTTGTTTTTTTTCTGTAATGCCGTTTAAACTAGTAACTGAGCACTGTACATGTGACACTGTTTGCATTACGTTGCATTGGTGTACTTACAGTGCTCCGTTATTGATTTAAACGACGTCACAGAAAATGACCAAATAAAATAAAAATTGCGAAAATAAGGATCATTTAAAACATTCGATAAAAGTGAGGATCATTTTAAACATTCTATCAAAATGAGGACTATCCACAATAAACACTACAAAAATAAAGACGAAAAAGGTATTTAAGTCTATTTTATAAAAGATTTGACATTACTAAAAAAAACTTATTCAAACACTGCATACCAAGTCAAACGAGCTTTTGAGATAAGAAAGGATAAAATAAAAGCTAGCTCAAACAATAATGTTCTTACATATCAAAACATTTGTAAATCTTCTTAAAATAAATCAAATCTCAAAAACATCTTATTCTAAAATGTTTTAATATTATTGCAATATTTTATTATTAACACCAATATTATAAGACTTCGACATCCCACACAGCGACGGTGGTAGAAACCAGGATTTTTTTTTCAAATTACAAAAAAAAAAGGGATTTTAATGTTAAAGGATGAAAACAAGTTTAATGGATTCTTGTATCATGTAATTGAGGGAACGAACCTTGGTCACAGTAAAACATTCCGGTGTTGTCAACTCGACATTGGCCTCCATTAGCATACAGACACCTAGAACAGTTCTGAGACAATTCTATTCCAATTTCGATTTCGAATGTAACGTACTTGAAAGGATCATTGGGATCAAGATCCACAAACCGAACGTCCAAGTTCGTAGGAAGCTGAACCATTGTACATCCTTTGAGATGAGTGTAGCTGGAAGAAGGGTCGTTGTCCACCACTGAATATATTGTTTCGTTTCTGCAAATTGCGGAGTTAGAAACAGAATTGTTTGGTGCAGCACCGAGGGCGGGGTTACATCGGAGTACGTCTACGTAATGATTTAAAGGAGAAGTCTTAGCCAAAGGCGAGCTCACAGTGAAAGTATAGTTCTGATTGAAGGCTTCACAACTTCGTTGTAGCAAAAAGTCTCGGAGTTCATCGTGTTGCACGGTAATCGTGAACTGCTCCAGCTTCAGAATATCAAACCATTTATTGTTGTTTTTTATGGTTTTTTTGGCCCCTGGTTCGTGGTCATCACAGCCATGTATCACCAATATTCCACAGTCTCGGTGACGCGTGTCGGTGAAAGGAAAACTGATGTTACCGAGATCGCCGCAGTTAATCAAGGAAGGACAGCTGCCACCCAATACTGCTTGTACTAGCCATGCCATCAAAACGACACCAAACACATGAAGTGCAGCCATCTTCGGGTTCCTTCTTTCTCGAGAGTGCTTTGTAATGGCCTCCTCAAAGAAAAGTCGTGAAGAACAGAGGAAACAGAGGTCATCACGGAAATGTTCGCAAGAGACAAGCAAAGAAAAACAACCAAATGATGTGTTATTTTCAACCACCGACTTTGGCATGCAGCCGTTTCTGACTGAGTCAACATCCAACAATATTGTTATTACATTGAACCTAAGATCAAACCAGTTTAAAAGTCTATTTTTGTCGAGTTTATGCGGCGGCAAACTCAGAAAGTAATCGTAGTTGTTACTGTATAACTTCCGGTAAATCACTGCAACCATCACAATTATTGCTCTATTTTAGAAAGTAAAACACAAAGAAGCAGAATAGAGTCGATATAAATTTGAAATACTGTAACATTTACTTCATCTTATGTAGTATCCTAGCTCACAAGTCACAAATTACAATGTCTCACTTGATAAATGGATGGGAGAAGTTGAAGGAGAAGACAATAAAGGTTTGGGTGGAATCTGCAATAACTCAACTTTGCTTTCTAGCATTTCCAACACTTTACTTATGGGAGGTCGGGCTGAAGGATGAGTTTGTATGCACCATAAGCCCACAATTGCCATCTTTCTTACCAATTTTTCATCACTTATATTTCGCATGTTTTGTAAACCAAGTTCCTGTTTTGATTCAAGACGACTGTATATCCAATCGGGAAAGTAAATTTCACTTGAGGGGTCTAGCCCAGTCACAGTGTTCTGTCTTCCTCCAATCATTTCTAAGACCATCATTCCATAACTGTAAACATCTGATTTATGTGAAACTACACCAAAATTTCTGGAAAAAACTTCTGGAGCAATATAGCCTGCTGTTCCTCTAGCACCAAATATTGACACCATACTTTCTTTTCTGGAGCAAATTTTTGCCAGACCAAAATCTGAAATCTTGGGATTGAAATTCTCATCCAACAGAATGTTATGAGGTTTGATGTCAAAGTGCAAAATTCTAGTATTGCAGCCTTTATGCAGGTATTGTAGTCCTCTAGCAACACCAATTACAATATGATACAACATTTGATAGTCCAATTGATGATGTGTGATTAGAGAATTTTCTTGATAGATAAGTTTTTCAAGTGATCCATTGGACATAAACTCATAAACCAAAGCTCGTTTAGAACCATCGCAACAGAACCCCAAAAGCGTAACAATGTTAACATGAGAAGTTCTGCTAATACTAGCAACTTCATTGATGAATTCCTCTCCGTCATCTTTTAATTCGTTTAGGATCTTCACTGCAACGTAACGTCCATCCTGTAGTTTTCCCTTGTACACACTACCGAATCCTCCTTGGCCTAGTTTGTTTCTGAAACAGTTGGTCACTTTCTTTATCTCAGAATAACCATACCTCTTAGTCTGAAGGGCTCCGTGTTTTTTCAGAAAGACCTCAATCCGTTGATTGGTTGGATTTTGCTTCTTCCTTCTTGTACGGTACATCTTGACCATCGCTAGCAGTAAAACAACTGTAACAGCTGTACAGGTTTTTCGTATCAGAGATTGTTTAAAAAGAATTAGAAAGAAAAGCTATACAGAGAAACATGATGATTTCGGTTATACATAGGATTAAAGAATTTAAACTAAGCAATAACTAATTAAGATACAAAGAAAGCCTAAACTCAGTAGATTGACAGCTAATTTTGATATTATGGCTGCTTTAAAGACCAGTTTGCTAATGGTTTTCAGCTTTTAGTAATCAAGAACAATAAAGAGCTTGAATAATGCTAAAGTCTTATAATGCCTAGTTTTTGATGCACTTTGATAAGGAAGCAATGTGAACAGACAAATAATCTAATTCCAACTTTTTGATAAACGATCCTTAAGTACGACACTCACTGGTTAAACTTTAAGATATGATGACTTGTATCATTGTTAACTATTTAGTGTTGTATATGAAGAAAGAAGAGAATACTCTACCATTACAACAAACTCACACATATATTAAGAAGCCCCAACATTACTTTTGTAAAGTTATAAAGACTGAGCACATTTATTTAGTAAGTGGTGTGTTAGTAATCGAAAACACTAAACTATGTTACCAAAAGTAATTTATTTTAATTAAAAAGTAAATAATAACAAAAGAACATAAAAAAAAAAGAACTTTCTCAAATTCTAATTTATACCAATTAAAAGGAAAATTAATCTATATGCATTACCTAATGCGAGTCCCAGTACCATTTTCGGAACCCAGCTTCCACTCCCTGCATATGTTAGAATACAGTTAACAACTATTTTGGATAGAATTATTGAAACAAAATCAATCGTTAAAATTAGCCTTCGAATAAGAACACGAATACAGAGCAACTGTTTAGGCTCTAATTTTACTTAGAGTTTAGGGTATCATCTACCTTTTGCTAATTCAAGGTATCTGCTAAATTTATATATCAGATAGAGTATACTGTATATGTAGGTGTTAAAAATGTATAATATATCTGAATACCTGTGGCGCAGTAGAATTTTCCTTGAGTGTCAAGTAAACATCGTCCTTTTCCATGACGAAGACAACTTTCACATTGATTAGATAACTGAACTTCAATAGCGATACTACTTGTTAGAAATTGAAAGGGGTCGTCGGTAGGAATTCCTTCTACAGGAAGCTGAGTGGTTGAGCATGGTGCTAAAGAGCTGGGCCACTGGAAACCTGGAAGAGTTAGTGCATTTGGAGGGCCATAGATGATTTCGTACTCAGAACAGTTTGAATATTTATAAAAATCCTTTGAAAGGGAGGGCTTGATTGAGTGATTGCATCTGAAGATGGTGATATTATATTTGATGCTGAAAGAAGCTAAAGGAGAGGTTTGAGGAAGAGTAACATTCTTGCTGAACGCTTTGCAACTTCTGTTACTCAAATAACGTTGTTGTTTATCATCTGCGATAATTATGGTACGAGGTTCTACCTTTAGAACAGAGTACGAGGTTGATGGGGAGGTGCCTAGTTGGATAGTTTTGGGAGCGGAGGGAGAAAGTTGTTGACAGCCATGTATGGCCAATAGGCCGCAGTGTTGTTGCTCAGTGGTTGTGAAAGGAAACTGAAAGTGGCCAAGAAATCCACAATCAAAAGATGGTGGACACTTTCCTTTCTGAGCTGAAACAATAAGCACAAGCTGTGACAAATAGACTATGAGCAACTTCAAAACAATAACCCAGATCATTATTTCAATCTGCAAAGTAAATATGGTAGAATTTTTTAAAAACAATAAACGGCATTCAATGCCCCCTTTTCTAATTAGAGGTGGCGACGGACTTCAAAAGTTTAGAGTTAAGAACAAATGCCGTAGTAAGTTGTGATGCATATTGTTTTTCAAAGTGTCCCCAAAGTATCATCATTTTGAAGTAATTGAGACGCAGTTAACTTCGAAAATGACAGGCAGAAAATAGTTCTACTTAAATTGCGATTTTAATTCATACAAATATTCTTTTACGCTGTTAGTAGTAAGGAAAACAAGATAAATGGATGAAACAATAGTGAAAGGGCCTGTCGTGCTACGACAGTCAGTCATCCCTAAAGAAGTCCGCATAATGAATCCAGGGAAGATCTTGTACCAATTTAGGGTACATTTAGTCAATATTAAATACAATATGATTACAGCTGCTTGTTTATGTTTATAAAAAATAGGGTAAAATACTTCTTTTATTCATGTTTTTGTTGAAAAATTTCAAATAGGTTCTAAGATTTTTTTTAGTCTCAATTAGGTCCATATTTTTTAAAATGTGTAACAATATAAAGTTAACAGTGTTAAAGATGTGTCACGTGTCAGCTCCACATTTTTTTGAATTTTTTTGAATTTTTTTAAATTTTTTTTTTAAATTTTGAATTTTTTTTTTAAATTTTTTGATTTTTTTTTTGAAAATTATGTATGCCACGTGTCACGTTTGTGGGTTAAATGCAGATTAGTATATTCTTGACTCTTTTTATTTTATTTTTTATTTTTTTAAATTAAAAATAGATTAATTAAGTAATTAATCTATTTTTAATTTAAAAAAATAAAAAATAAAATAAAAAGAGTCAAGAATATACTAATCTGCATTTAACCCACAAATTTGATTGTTTGAATCTCAATTTGGTTCATATTTGTTATTTTTATTACATTTCAGTCCATTTTTAAAATTTTTTTTTAAATATATTTATTTTAACTTTTTACAAAATTGTTTTAAAATTTTATATTTAAATTTATAAAATTGTTAATTTTAAACCAACTCTAACATTTGTATATAAATTATTTAAAACAATTTTGTAACAAGTTAAAATAAATATTTTAAAATTTTAAAACAAAATATAAAATAAACTTAATATTATTAAAATGTTTAATAAAAATATCATTATAAAATTTATATAAAAGTTAAATTTGATCTCAATTTGAAAATGATGAAATTGAAAATTAAAAAAAAATGGACTGAAATATAATTAAAATAACAAATATATGGACCAAATTGAGATTCAAACAATGACTTGATATGTGTCACCTTACTGATTTGACACGTGGCACAATATTAATGTGACACGTGGCATGAATAATTTTCAAAAAAATATTAAAAAAAAAAATTAAAAAAAATTCAAAAATTCAAAAAAATGAGAAGTTGACACGTGGCATGCCCTTAACACCGTTAACTCTATATTAACGCAATGGGCCTAATTGTTACACATTTTCAAAAATATGGACCTAATTGAGACTAAAAAAAATCTTAGGACCTATTTGAGATTTTTCAACAAAAACATGGGTAAAGGAGTATTTTAACCTAAAAAATAAGGCGGTGTAAAATATTTTAAATATAATTCATAGTAATTTAAATTTATATTATTTTAATTCTATATAAATATTTTGTTTTAATTTAAAATTATATTTTTAAATTGTAAATTTAATTTATTTAATTTTTAATTTGATTTTTATATTCTTTTCAATTATTCTATTAGATTTTATGTCCAATAAATCTAATAATTAGATATATTGAATTTAATGTAATTAATAAGAAAAAATCAATCTATATTTAAAATATTTTAAATAAATTAAAAAAAATCTAAATCTAATTTAATAAATATATATATCCTATCTATTTTATCTTTATCCAATTTATATTTTATTAAATCTAAATTAAATTTTAGAAAACTCCAACTCATAAACGACTCTCTATCTATCAAGTGACAGGATTTAATAATTAGGTAATCAGTATACATTTAAACTTAACTATATATGCATGATGTTCTAGAATGCTTGTATGTTCCTACGTGACATTTTGTGAGAAAAATATTTGTAATATTTATAAGACTTGCTTTTAAGATGATTCTTATACTATTTATTTTTCAATTGAAAGTATATGTAACTATTTAATATTTTTGTAATTAATTATTCACAAATATTATGAATGTTTAACATAATAAACTAATTCTTTCTTATTAATTGAAAAAGATAAAAGCACACTTTCATCATATTAGATACAAATTAGACATGAGTAAACAAATCAGTTCAATCAATCCTAGATTATTTATTTGTTATCATTTTTAAATAAATAATAGTAATAATAATAATAATAAATATTTCTAACTTTACTAACATAATTTTAAAAAATAAATAAATTCATTGATTTTATTAATTGTAATAAAGTGGTTAAAATATTTTTATTTTAAGACTTTTAGTTCTATCCTAGAATAAATACACATGTTTAAACAAATTAAACGCTGAGGATGAACAGACATGATAAAGACATTAAGTAGTGTTGTTTTGAACTTTGAAAAAAGAAAATAAAACTCTTCCCATTACAAAAATTATTATTTTTATTGGAATATTAATGGTTTTAAAAATAATAATAAAAATAAAGTAAATGAAATTATAACTAATTAGTCTTACCAAAATTTTTACAAATTTAAAGTCAACATATATAATAGATAGCACCAAAATCGTTGGTGTAAAAGAAATAAAAAATAATAATTATAAAGATAGAAAGTTTTTATAAAGAAATCTATTGACATATTTGATAAACAAAATATATATATAAAAGAAATTAATAGGAGAACAATATAGAATGATAATAATTTGGTACTAATAAATTCATAGTGTACAATAATAATTGTTAAGTGAAGACAAAGATATTAAATACATATTGAAATAGCAACTAGGAATAGACAATGAAATTACTTAACTTTTGTCGTAATCTGAATAAAGGAGAAGAGGAGTGTTGCGTTGAGGTGTTGCACCAAATCTTACTATGAACATCAACATATTATAGAGTTATAATTAGATTTGTTTGAATACGAGTTTATAATCTCTAATCTTCTCCTAACCAATTAATTTGTTGTTGACTGAAATGATTATTATATTAATTTGATTAGTTGAAGAGCAATCACTCAAATAGTATGTATTTGTAATCCAAATTTATTGTATAATTAGTATTTAATGGTGATTAAGCTCTTGCTTAAATTAAAGATGCTTAAGAAATCTTTTTGACTCCAATAAATATTCTAATAAAAGATATTTTGTTTGAACTTCAAGTATCTTTGGGTTGGAAAATGAGTATGGAAGACTGAGTCTAATCCTGTCATTAAAGTGTGGATATGTAGTCAAGGTTCTCCTTCACCGTGTGCTAATCTGCTTCAAATTGTTTTGTTCTTCTATGGAGCCGTTCAAAAATCATTTTCATATCCTCGTTGGTGTTCTATTCAATCACATCAAAGTTCTTGTCATATTTTCTGAGTACGTGTATATAAGCATCTTTAACGTTTTCTAGACCCTACCAATGCTATTTTAGATTACACTTCTTATTAACAAAGACTTGCTAATTAAGTAGGATATATACAATAACTGCTATGGAACAACCAAAATAAAAAATAAGAGACTTATAACCGATGAAACATAGTTGACTTTGGCTTACATAATTGGTTTTGAAATATGTTACCTCTTTTATATTTTACTTTTACTTGTTAAATATATGTTTATATATAAATATTAATGATGCTATGCTGTTTATTTGTTGATAGAGTACTTTTTTATTATGTTGAATTTAAATTAATTATATCTCTCAATTTGTTCTGCATGTGTGATTCTTAAGTTGAAACTATTTTGTTATTCATCAAAATTTAAAATTGGTATGTACATTTTGGACAATATTTTACTTTCTGTTAATTTAAGGTTTTTTATATTTAATTATATTTTAACTTTTAATAATATTAAAATATAGTTATTTTATTATTTTATTATTTTTTTACCTTTTTATATGTGTTAGAAATAAATTATTAATTACAATTGTATATAATAATCATGAATAATTTTATCCTTTAAATAAAGTAAAATTATATTAATAATTGTTTCGGGTATAGGGACCAATTGTCTATCTCCAACACTCAAATTACTCCTAAGTCCTTTCTTTCGAAGTTCTCCTCTGCTTGTTGTTTCGTTCTTTTTCCTGTTCGATTTCCTTACTCCTTCCCGCTCGGTTGGTCGGACGATCGATGCAACTATTTAAGAGCCTCCGATGCTTAAGTCAGTTCAAGTCCTATCGGGAGATAACAATTAATGCTGTAATAAATACAAGTAAAAGTCCTCACCAACCTATCTTGAACTCCTATTTATAGTGTTTGGTGTGGGCATGTGATTAAGGTTTTCTTAATCATGGTCCAATTGTTTTTTAAACTTGATTACTGACATGTATTACTTTAATTTACTTCTTTTAACTTATTGACCTAGTTTTTGTGCGATCGTCCGACCAGAGGACCGTGCGTCCTAGCAGATGTCTCCATAAATGTGGAGACAAAGTTAAATTGAAATGAACGTGGAGACCGTTTGGTCGCGAGCTCCCTTAAAGCACTCCAGAAAGATTGTCACATCAACAACCCAAGGAAAGGTCTGCCTGTAACGGACGACCTGCGACCGCTTGTCCTTGAACCGCCTGAGTGGCGATAGGCCATTCAGTACAATAATTATTAAAGTCAACATTTATTTAATATCATAACTAATTATATTTATAAAATTTAATATTTATTAATTATATCTTAAATATTTAAACAGTACTAAAGTCACCTATCAGTAGGATTCTTTATTAATTTATTGGTGGTCAAAAAAGTTTATGTAAATTATTTGAGTTGTACTTGTTTTACTTGATATTAAAAAAAGAAAGTTATTAACCGGACGTAAACTGAAATCATGGTGAGATGAGCTAACTAATAAATTTGAATCTACTTCTACACTTCTAATAATTTTATCCTTGTAGAATAAAATTGTGTGGAGGAAGGAAACATTGTTGCTCTGAAAAAACATAAAAATGAAGTCTACAAAACTGTCAAAATTATTATAATAAGCAAAATTACAACACAAAATAGTAATCGTCAATCTAAGAAGTAAAACTAAATAAAAATATTTATAGTTGGATTTTGTACAAAAACAAAACAAAAATAGTCTACAAACCATCAACTTTTGCAAGAAAACTATAAAAATTATTATATTAAGCCAAACTCGCAACACAGGTACTCAAATTTATTGTTCAAACTAAAAGCAAATTATTCCAGGAATTAGTGTAATGTACTGTAATATATGTTACATATTAAAATTCTCACAAATTATAATGTCTGACCTGACAAGTTGACTGAAGAAGTTGAAGGATCTGATAAAAATGGTTTGGGTGGAATTTGCAATAACTCAACTTTACTTTCTAACATTTCCACTACTCTACTTATGGCTGGACGAGTTGAAGGATAGGTTTGGATGCACCATAAACCTACTATTGACATTTTTCTCACTATTTTGTCATCACTTTCATCTATCATATTCTCTAAACTAAGCTCCTGCTCTGATTCAAGAAAATTGTAAATCCACTGAGGAAAATATATTTCACTCGAACAGTCTACTTTAGCCTTAAAATTATGTTTCATTCCAACCATTTCTATGACCATCATTCCATAACTGTAGACGTCTGATTTATGCGACACTGGACCAAAGTTTCTCGAAAATATTTCTGGAGCAATATACCCTGCAGTTCCTCTTGCACCAAATATTGATACAGCACTTTCTTTTCTTGGACATAGTTTTGCAAGTCCAAAATCTGATATTTTTGGGCAGAATTCATCATCTAGTAATATGTTGTGAGGTTTTATGTCAAAATGCAAAATTCTAGTGTTGCAACCTCTGTGTAAGTACTCTAACCCACGTGCAATGCCAATTGCAATATCATATAATATTTCGTAATCCAATTGGCAAGAAACCCGCAATGAATTTTTGTCATGATATATAAACTTATCTAGAGATCCATTAGGCATAAACTCATATATTAGAGCCCGTTTAGACTTATCCAAACAAAACCCCAAAAGCCTAACAACGTTAACATGTGAAGTCCTGCTGATACTTGCCACTTCATTGATGAATTCTTCTTCTCCATTGTCTTCTGATCTATTTAAAATCTTCACCGCAACATGTCTGTCGTGTAACTTCCCCTTATATACACTACCGAATCCCCCTTGGCCTAATTTGTTTCTGAAAAAGTTTGTCATTTTCTTAACCTCCGAATAACTATACCTGGCTGTAGGAAGGGGTCCATGCTCCTTCAGAAACCCCTCAATAATCTGATGGGTTGGATCCCTCGGAAACAAAAGAGTATTGGCAGAGATGATATTTGTCCTGAAGCAGCAAGCCAGGACCATCACCAAAACTACGGCTCCAGCAACTACCAAGGTGGAAGCTCAAAATTGTATTCAATATACAAGGAAAATGCATGTTGGCTCGTGTATGATAAAAACAACAGTTAGTTTTAGTGAATTGCTAATTTGTGGACTATGGTCGATCCAAACAAAATGATAATCGAGTATGTAGTGTTCTACCTGTTACCACTACCAGCATCTTCTTTCCGGATTTCTCTGCACAAGAGAACAGAGATAGAACAAATCAAAGCAAATAATTTATTTAAACTAATTAATTCCAAGCATTTGCTGATGCAGCCTTTTGTATTTATTTTTTGATGGTGTAATATATAAAAAGCGCTTTCCATAACTGTTGTTGTATTGGCACATTCATGAGATAATTTTACGTGAGTGAAGACATCGGGCGGCTTTCAGCAATTATGAACGTGAATGGATCTCAAAGCGTTTTTCAATGGAAGCGTACCTTCGTGACAGTAGAACTGTTGATCGCGGTCAAGACTACATTGACCTCCTCTGTGATTATAGCAGTCATCACAATCCTTAGATAATAGTACTTGAACAACCATCTGAGCAGATACAAACGATAGAATGTCTCTGGTATCAGGCTTGTCCTTTTTCGATAACGTAAGAACCGAGCATGATGAGAAAAGTTTATGAGCCTCATCATTATTAGGGAAGGAAAGGCTGTCATAATAGATATCATAATCATACTCAGGGCATGAGTGATTGAAATAATGTGGTGGGGGTTTCATATTGAGGCCATGTTTGCATCGGAACAGTGTTACATTATATTTTATATAACAAGAGTATAAAGGAGAATGGGATGGAAGACTATAGCTATTATTCAAAGTGTCACAGATGTTGTTTTGTAAACGCTTGTGCAAATCTTCATCCGAAATTGAAATCCCATCCTGCTGAGTGATGCCTGTAAGCACAAAGTATTTTCCATTTTCCTCCAGCTGGATCTTTTTTTGGATTGATTGAGAATGATCACAATCATGTATAGGTATCAAGCCACAGTCTGGTTGTTCTGCCTTGGTAAAAGGGTAATGAAAAGACCCAAAAAGGCCACAGGTAAAGGAATGTGGACAACTTTGGTGCCCATATCCATAACCAGCACAGAGGATGAGTACAAGGTGGAAGCAGAGCAAAACAAGTAGAGCCATACGAAATTCCCAACAATTGGAGGGTCAAGTGATGAACTCTCTCGACAGTATCTGGGTTTTCTGTTATTGTAGTATATGTGAAGCTAGTATAAGGTGAGTGTTCCTTAATCTTACGCAGTTACACCGGCTACACAGTACATAAATGTCATGTATCAACTCGTCTAAAGGAACGCCTTTGATTCGCGAGTTGACTTGGAAAACGAGCACAGAAGACTTGGAAAAACAGAGAGGTAGATACAAACACGATAATTTCTTAATCATCACAACAATTAAGCCTGATCAACAACGTTTTCCGTTCAACTTCTTCTATTTCGCAGAAAGTGAGGACGGTAATTGACTCCTCCAAAATTCTTGCGTTCAATTTAAGTTCAAAGTTCGAACTTAGATCTTCGTTCCTTTGCTCAGGGAACAAAATGGGACCTTTGAGAAAACTTTTAATGATGATTAACCTTTTTACTTAAACTAAAGGATGTTTAATAAATCTTTTTGACTCCACCAAAATATTCTTATGAAGGATCTTTCCGTTCAACTTCTAGTATCTAAAAGATACCTACTCACATGGTGGGCTAAATACAAATTCGTAAAATTCCACTTTTAGTTGTTCTGTTTGAGCTGGAAAATGACTATGGAAGACTGAGTCTAATCCTGTCACTATATAGGGAAAAATCAGTAGTGGAGCAGCATTTGTGGGACATATTGAACCCTCCAACACAAAACAAAAGGTAAGAAGATAATAATCTGCTTCCAAATTGTTTTGTTCTTCTAGGAAACCGTTCAAAAGGGTGTATATAATCATTTTCATATCCCCGTTCGTATCCTAGTCAATCACATCAAAATTCTACGCACATTTTCTGAGTAGGTATATATAAGCATCTTTCCCCTCCCTCTAATCTAACACGTTTCCTAGACCCTACCAATGCTATTTTAGATTACACTACTTATTAACAAAGACTTGCTAATCAAGTAGGATCGGATAACACAAATTGTGTTTAAAGAGTTTAAATAAGTTTTTGGTCTTTTGATAAATTATTTTGTCTCCAACTTTTTTTTTATTTCATATTAAATTTTCAAAATGCTATTTAAAATATTTTATTTCACTTTTCAAAACTTATTTAGGGGATAAAATCAAAATATAATAATCTATTAAAGACAAATATCTTAAGTCTTCTTTCACGCAGACTCGTATGTTCTCTTTTCAGAGAAAGGAAAGTGTGAATTATTTGTTGTGATAGTATGTATTTAAAGTCTAGAATCGGGAAGGAAGGAGGGGAGACCAAGATTGTTACCCCTTCATATGAGCTCATTTGAGAAGAAAGTAATTCATTTTCCTATTTTATCTTTAATTTCAACTCACCGGTAATTTAAAGAATAGATCTTTAAATCTTATTTAAAGATTCCCTTTTCCATTCACTATATCCCTTTTTCAAATATTTTTAAGTTAATTACCATGTATGAACAAGATTTATTATTTTTCATGTATTAACAAGATCTATTAAGATGGAAAAAGAAAAAAACTGTATAAATAAACTGCTCCTTTTTATTGTAAATATTGGTAATAGTATTACCCGTTAGGTTTACATTGAAGTTTCACCGGGGAGAACAATACCAATGAGACCTGAGTCCAATCACAAAAGAATTGACACTATGTTCAACCCAAAACCTTAAGACAATGAGTTTATGAGTTTTTATTCTTATATAGTGTTCTACTTTCTTATTTCTAACCAATGTAGAACTTAGACTCACACTTGAATTCTTAACATTACCAAAATTTTGAAAACATTTTACGATCAACCAAATGCAGTAGAAATATTTATATAAAAGAAAAGTACTTAATTTTACTTGTAAATAAGATTTTAAAAATTAATTAATAAACCAACATTACTTACTAAGAATAACAAATGAATTTAAACCAACAAAATTACATAATAAGAAAAAAAATAGTTTAAGTCAACAAAAGTTAGTTAAAATATAATTTTTTACAATTTTTTATTAATTTGTATTATTATTATTTTAATTTCATATGCTCGATTACGATCATTCAATAAGTATTTTTAAAACATTGGGATAAAATAACCCAAAATAGAAGAGACTTAGTACTTGTTTGATTGTACGTTAAACCAATGTATAATTAATTTTCTAATTTCTAAAATCAATAAAAGAGTAAAAAATTTACATGAGAAGACTGCTTTTGTATCAAAGAATTACTTTACCTTTAATGTCATATTTTTATCGTTAAGTGTATATTTATAAATAAATATTAATGATGTTATAAAGTCCAATTTATTTGTTATAAGCTCAACTTTGGTAAAAGGTTTAAGGTCAGCATATTTGTTTTTCTTTCAGGATGTTCTTTCACCTTTCCCTTCATTTTTTCACTCTTTGTCTCATGCATCCAAAACAATTTCAACTCTCCCCTCCTGTGGACCAGAAGTTGAGTTAAGGCACTGCGAAACTCTCCTCCGAACTAATCGAAAGCTTCCTCCACGTAAGTTGAACACCAAAACTTTATATTTTCTCGTCTTTTTCAGTTTGATAACGTTGGTTCAGCTTTGGAGTCGTCCTTATAGCCTAATTTTGTGTACCTTTGTTATTCTACTAAGTGTTTTTTCCTCCCCAAATTCAACTCTCAATCAAGGTATGGGAAGCTAGAACTTTTCACGTTTTTAAATTATATTGCTTGTTTTTAGTTTTGTTTCGTGTTTGTAATGCTTGGATGATGGTTGTGATGGTGTGATAATATAATGTATGTGATTTTTTGGCTGGATTTCTGATGTTGCATGCAGGAGCAGGAGAGAAACTGTTATTCTCGCTCAGACGAGAATCCTCTAGCCTAAGAGAGAGTAGTAGAGAACTCTCCTTTGCTACTACGCGAGTTGTCGCTCAAGTGAGATTTCTCGTCCAAGCGAGAACAGTCTCGCCTAAGCGAGGGAGTCCGGCTTAAGCGAGAACTCACAGTTGTGCATTGTGCTTGCTGTTTGAGTCCTCACCTAAGCGAAAAGTTTCTGGCTTGAGGGAGAGGCCCATGTTGCTTGAGCGAGACCTTCTAGCCTAAGCGAGAATGGTGCATACTTGTTTTTAATTCTCTTATTTAATCTGTGGTTGGCTGTATACCTTGAGAAAGCATGAAGTATATGACTATGCATATATTATGGGATTTTATGAACTGAAATTGTTGTGCTTGGTATGAAATGATTATGGATGTTGAGAATATGTACATGGTATGAACTTGACGTAATTCTATGAGGCTTTTTGGAGAGACCTCATGGTGATATTCTGTAGTGTATGTAATTGGATAAGGATTCAAGCAAGGTTATATTTTGACACTTTAAAGAATCAATCAGTCTCACATAAAGTAGATTGGTTCATGTGGCGAGAGTAGGAGGAAGTTCTAGTCTTTGGCAGGATAATGACCCTAGATAATCATGGACTAACCTTGTGTGTGGTAGGGTGAAATCCATTGGCAATGGCTTTGCAGAGCAGTAGAAGTCATCGCAAGTCCAAGCAACTAGTGAATTCAATCTCATCACATGTATCCGGATAATTGAGCCAGAGGGTCCTTATTGTTTGCTATCACATGCTTTGTGTGCTTACTAATTTTCCTATTTATAATATGTTTAATAAATTGCTTGCTCATTTATAGGAAAAGTTATTTTTCTCTAGCTTACCCTCTCATTTTGTGTTTGTTTCTTGTTTGGCTTCTCTTCTTGCGATGATCACTAATATTGATGTGAGCATATGTGGAAACCCCCTTGTAATCACCATGATGATGGAAATGTTGTGGTGTAGTTTAGTTATGATCTGGTTCACTGTTGGGTCTATTTTGAAGGACACTTATTTTAATTATAATTCATTGCTTTGCGAGCAATCCTTTTGAACAACATGTTTAAATTATGTTTATGACATTCGTTCTGTGCCTTAGTTTTTCTTTTCAGATTAAGATAAGTGTAATGGCTGATCATTTATACTTCTGTCTCGTGCTCTACCTTACATTATAAAATTATAAAGTGTGATGTTTGATTTACTAGAATTTATCTATTAAATGAAATGTGACATATGTTATGCTAATGTGTTGAGTATGTTAAATATAAATTAATTATATCTTTCAATTTAATCTGCATGTGTGATTTTTAAATTGAAAATATTTTGTTATTCATTAAAATTTAAAAGTAGTATGTAGATATTTTTTACATGATTTTTTTAAAAGATTTTATTTGTAATATTATTTACAGTTTTTAAAATTAGTTTACTTTAAAATTAACTTTTTCTCAATTTTAATCCATAACCATACCCATTCTTGTTCTTATTCTTATTACAATAAAATCAAAATATTTTTATAATTTATTATATTATTTAATTTATTCATTTTTAATAATATGAATCAAATCTTCTCTTAACTTTTCACTCATTTATATTCACTTTTCACTTTTTTATTATTTAAATCAAAAAAATCAGTTTCTTTTTCTTCCTTTATTTGCTTCTCAAATTAAACTTTTAAAAAGTTAAATAAATTAAATTATTTAAATTTGTTTTATTTTTAATTGTTGGGTCTATTTTGAGTTAGTAAATTTAACAAAAATTAAAATAATAATATTAAAAAGAATATTTTAATTAAGGTAAAGTTAAAGTTTTATACCCCTGTTAAATTTAACTTATTTAAACAAATTGAATTAGATTTTATGTCTTTTTTTTAATTTCAAAATAAGGCCATATTATACTAGAAATCAGATATTTCAGTTAATACTCCAAATTTCATCAATATATATATATATATATATATATATATATATATATTTTTCATTTCACAAAGTTTTGCAAACATATAGTCTATAGATCAACTAGTTTACGATCTTTCATGAATTCAAACACATAATTAATCTTTATTTCCTTCTAAAACACTCTATATTGAGAATACCTTTACTACCAAATTCACTTGAAAGTTTAAATATAAGATTTTTTACTTAAATAGCTCTCAATATCTTAAAAAAAATTGTAGTCCAACAAAAATTAACTTAACAATTCAGAGAAAGATATAACGTTAGAGTAAAAGTTAAATAAAATTTTACATCTTGTGTAGCACAATAAATCTTACTAAAAAATAATATAAAATCTCAAAATAAGATATTGTATTAAACATGTTCTTAAAATCAAACTTATATTGAAAAGACATACAAGACAAAAATCTACTGTATATATTTTGGTAAAATATTTTTATTAAAATCAATAAAAAAATGACATTTTCTTTATTTTATTGTTAAAAATTATAGGAATTTTTGTGGTTTAAGTTTAGCTTTAAGTTTTTCGTGCATCCTTCTTTTGTTTTTCATAAATGAACTTTATTATCAATGAAATTTCACGTTATATTATTATATTTTTACAATATTCTTTGACATTTAACCCTTTCAAACAAGCCACGCATCATTTAGCAAAAAAACAAGTAAAACCTGTGAAGTTAGCACGTTACAAGTAACTATTAAAAAAAAAATGACCAACTTATGACATCAAACTAAAAGTAAAAAAGAATAGTAACACGGAATACATCTTAGTATCCTTATAAACTTTCATATGACAACTTAGTCGGAGATATTGGAGGAGAAGACAAATATGGTTTAGGTGGAATTTGCAAAAAATCAAGTTTACTTTCTAACATTTCCACCACTTTACTTATGGTCGGTCGAGTTGATGGATGAGTTTGTATGCACCACAAGCCCACTATTGTCATCTTTCTCACCATTTCGTCCTCACTTTCATTTCTCACATTTTCTAAACCAAGCTCTGTATTTGATTCAAGACGATTATAAATCCAATGGGGAAAGTATATTTCACTCGACCGGTCTACTTTTGTCTTAATATTCTTTCTTTTTCCAACCATTTCTAAGACCATCATTCCATAACTGTAAACATCTGACTTGTGTGACACAGCACCAAAGTTTCTGGAAAAAACTTCTGGAGCAATATACCCTGCAGTTCCTCTGGCACCAAATAGGGATACCATACTTTCTTTTCTAGGACATACTTTTGCAAGTCCAAAATCTGCAATTTTTGGACAGAAATCCTCGTCTAGTAATATGTTGTGAGGTTTTATGTCAAAATGTACAATTCTAGTGTTACAGCCTCTATATAAGTACTCTAATCCACGAGCTATGCCAGCTGCAATATCATTCAATATTTTCCAATCCAGTTGATGAACATCCTTTGATGCAATTTTGTCTTCATAGATGAACTTGTCAAGAGATCCGTTAGGCATAAACTCGTATACTAGAGCGCGGTGAGTATTCTCAAAACAAAATCCTAAAAGTCTAATGATATTAACATGTGAAGTCCTGCTAATACTCACAACTTCATTGATGAATTCTTCTCCATTGCCTTTAGATACAGTTAAAACTTTCACTGCAACAACACATCCATCATGTAATTTCCCTTTGTATACGCTACCGAATCCCCCTTGCCCTAATTTGTTTCTGAAAGAGTTGGTCATTTTCTTAACCTCTAAATAACTGAACCTGGCTGTGGGAAGGGGTCCGTGTTCCTTCAAAATGTCTTCAATAACGCGATGAGTTGGATTTTCCCTCCAAAACAAAGGATAAAAGATCTTTGCTCTGAAGCAACAAATCAAAACCATCAGCACTACAACTACAGAAGCCACCACGGTCAAAGCTGGAAAATTTATTAAATATAAAAGGAAAACAATTAGTGTATATAAGAGTAATGTCCTGTGTGTATGAATAAAAGACACCAAACATGTTTACAGGCTATCCTTTATGTCGATCAACTTGACTAGATTTTGTCTTTTAGCAATAAAACCAATGTGACATACAAATCTGCCCAGTATTTAGACTCGACCAGAATAATTAATTCTGGATCCTGATCGATCGTATAATAAAATATAATAAAATGATAAAACTGAATTGGGTGTGTTTAAAGTTAATAGTAATTCAATTAAAAATACTTATATCGAGATGAACTTCAATCTTAGTTAAGTTTTTTTTTTATTAAAATTGTATAAAAAAGTGTCACGTATACTAATAATATATTTTAAAAAAATACTTTTAATTATTAAAGGTATTAATTAATAATTTAGAGAAACTTTGTGGTGACGAAATCAATATGGCTTTCTAAAATGTTGTAAGGGGACGGGAATTCCCTATTAGATCTTATGTTAAATTTGTCACTTCAGTTCCCTTGGAGAAAACTAGAATGTAATTGTGAATAATTCTAAAACACTTTACAACTTTTTTGTAACAAGTATTAAATTTATTTTCTCTATAAAATATTAAAAGAACTTGTAAGAGAATATGCCATAATCATAAAACATATACGCATGGGACAACGTTTGGCTGTTGAGAAATTGATTCTCCCTAAGTTTTCACTTTATGGATGGAAAAACGTGTTTTATAGCAAACTTCGGAGTGAAAACTTAGATTTGGAAGGGGAATGTCAAGTTGTGTAAGTTACCTAGCATCAACGGAAGCTTCCGATTCCAAGCTCCACTTTTCCTGCATAATTTAAAGCAGAGCAGTTGTTCCGATTAGATGACAGAAGTGAAGTGAGCTAGTTCTATGTCGATCGCAAGATGGTAAAGCAAATTTCTACGATAAAATTGTCTAGTGCAAATATTGAAGTAATCAAAAAGAAATTAATTACATAATTTTAACTGTTGTGTTGATGGGAAAAAACATGCAGAGTTAACTTGCTTTTTAGTAGTTGTAGAAATATGGTTATATATGTAAATATTAATGAAGAAATTTTGTTGAGACATGGGTATTACCTCATGGCGCAATATAATTTTGCGTTGCTGTCTAGTCGGCAATTGCCCCCTCTATCCCGACACCGCCAACAGGCACTTGAAGACTGGAATTGAAAGGTAATTTGAGGATTTAAAAATCCAAAGGGGTCTTTGAAGAACTGGGAATCTTGTCTGACGGGAAGTTGAACCATTGAACATGAAGAGGTTAAAGAGCGTAGGTAGTTCTGATCAGAGGATGAAGGGGCGAAGTAAAAATCAAAGGGAGAACATCGAGTATAGTTGATGAAATCTTTTGAAAGGTTGAGGTTTTTGTGGTGGCTGCAATTGAGGGCGGTTATATTGTTTTCCAGGGAAAAATAACCGAAAGGGGAGGAGGGAGGGACGGTGATATTATAGCTCAAGGCATTACAACTAGAATTTTCAAGAAGATTGCGGTAATCCTTGTCTATAATGGAAATTTTCCATCTCCAACCACCAACAATGTTTGTAACTTGTAAAAGTTTTCCTCCACTGCTCAACCGGACTTGCTTCAGTGCTGTTTGGTTAGGATTATTACAGCCTTGGATTGCCAAAGCACCACAATTGGGGTGTTCAGAGGTGGTGAAGGGAAAGGAAATATTCCCCAAACTTCCGCAATCAAATAAGTCCGGACAATCAGAAGTGTGCTCATTTGCATTCCCAGCTGAGAGATGCAACACTGTCAGATGACAAAACAAAAGGATTACATAAACATCGTACATTTTCATTTTCATATGATACAATAGAAGCACCACAACCATGGAATGCCTCTATATATTGCTTCTTCACCCTCTATAAACCAACTCATACGCCAGTTGACTGCGAATATCAATGTAAATGGGACCAAGAATTTAGGTGATTTTGTTCTGCTCTTTAATCTCCGTGTTACTTAATATTAAATGCTTGAAGTCCTAAAGATCATAAAAATGTGATAAATTCTCATAATACTCACATCCACGCTGACGAACTCGGTTGCTGAGACTCTTGACTAGGTAGAAGTGTTTAACACTTTCTTTCTTGGAATTTGACTTTCAAAAGATCGCTTTCTCGCAACACGCCGCGGCGTGAAAATCGAATCAAACTCTTTGGTACACATGCACTCAACTCAACCAATGCATTTACTCTTGCATCTCTCACCAGATACGTCAAAAAAAACACAAATTCAAACAAACACAAACATTACAGATATTCTTTTTTTTCAAATTCTGACAAAATAATGAAAATAGGCTGATACGGTCACAACCCCCTACATTTTTTCTTATAAAATTTACTAAAAAGTTAAGGAGCGTGTAATATGTGTTTATTTAAATAATTTTACTAATAGATAAGATTTAATTAAGTTTTAAACTTCTCTTTTGATTTTGATTTTTATAATTTAATTTATATTGATTTTTTTAATTTATTAAATATTTATATAACTTTTATATATATTTTTTGTTATGATTGCTATCTTGTTCTACTATTTTTATGAATGATGTTTAATGCTCTCATTAAAAAACGTGTGAATTATAAAAGATGATTCTGATGACAAAAAGAACTCCTTAATTGTCATAAATAATTGTAAAAAGTTATTATTAATTTTAAGTAGTAAATAAAAAACAATGACACTTTATGCCATGCAAGATGCAGTCTGGAATATTAGATCATGTTTATTACCTATTATTAATCCTAGCTTCCAAGATGGACTTTTATCCTTCCTGCATAGTAGGAAAGATCGATCACATACTTAAAGATATATGAATTTGGTAAATATTAGAAATACCTTGTGGCGCAATGAAGGTTTCGTTGGTTGTCGAGGCGACAATGGGTTCTGGGACCCAAACAGTGCATGCACTCATCTGACGGATGGAACTGCAGGGGAATGTCAGCAGTTAAGAATGCAAAGGGATTTGCAGAGACTGCATAGCCATTGACGGGAAGCTGAACCAGGAGGAAGCTAGAGAATTGTGAGACACATCATCAGGGTGTGGAGGCCCAATGAAGATGTCATAGTCACAGCTTGTATTTTTGAGGAATGTTCTGGGGGTCTTAACATGGCGGGTGCGGTTACACTTGAAAAGGGTTATGTTGTTGTTGATAGTGAAGTAACCTAAGGGAGAGGTGGGAGGGAGTGAAATATTGTGGTTGAATGTCTCACAACTATCGGATTGCAAGAGATTATTGAGATGATCATCAATGAAGTAGACAGTAGTAGCAGCCCATTGCATCTCAAAATTTGTAACCCTAATCCACCTTGATCCGATCTTTAACGTTACCCCTTGCCCTGACTTTGGATTCTGATCATCACAACCATGGATTGGCCATATGCCACAGTCTTGGCGTTGTAGCGTGGTGAAAGGGTAACCGAATTTCCCATGGTTTCCACAATCAAACCACAACGGACAATCACCCTTGTGCCCATTCCCATTCCCAACCCACACAAGGAAAACCATAATGAACATGTAAACATGAAACATCCTCAGAGGATGGTAAAGAAAAGGTTGTGATTGAACCCAGAGAATAAAAACCCCATAATTTATAGATTTTTTTTCGCATGTAGCACACTCTTTCAAAAATATTCCTCGGATAGCATATTGTACACAATATTTACATTCATAGCACATTTTTATTTTACGTTGATAATTCGGTTTCCGGGCAACCGAATTCTAAATTCAATTTTGCAATTTTTTTTTTCTTATACCAGTCTGAATTCGGTCCCAGGGACCCGAATTCTGTACTGGTTTTTTTTTTTTTAAATGATGGAAACATAAAGTTTTTTTAAAATAAATATAATTAATTTTTATTTTTGTCATCAATAAAATAGAAATAATTAAATAAATTATTTTAAATAATAGAATTATAAATGTGTTATTAGTTATTAGAAAAAAAAAATTTATTTGTTTTTGAATTTGTTGATTTTAAAATTGATATAATTAATTTTTTTTAAATAGATAAGAGTAAAAAAAATTAAAAAAATCGAATTAGTAATGTTTTATTAGTTATTTGAGGTGTTATTTGAAAAAAATAGTAAAATAAAGAATAATTTATTGTGTTTATGAATTTGTAAATTAAAAAAATGAATTTGTATTGTATAGTAAGTGATTTTATGTGTAATTTCAAAATATAAAATTCAATTTAATTTTAAATTTTGTTTCATAATTTGTGAAGTATGAATTTTTTTTAATATGTGTTAACAAAAATTGGAATTATAAGCTTCTTTTAATTTTGGATAATTGTTAAAAATTTTATATTTTAAACATCGTAAATTTGTCTAAATTAATTTAGAAATGAAGGAAATAATTAAAATAATTTAAAACGATTTTATTATTGTATATGAAATTAATTTTTTATATGTTTTTGGTTAATGTAAAATAAGTAAGAATAAAAGATAATAAGAAAAGATGTGTCATTGAATTGAATGAAGTTTATATTTATTGAAGACAAATCAAAGTACAACATAAACTAAGTGGTTTGATGCAGATCATGAAAGTGCAGGGTTATTAGGACAATGATTTCTTGTGTGTCCTTCAGTTCTACAATAGGAACACTTTCTTGATTGTCTTCCTTCCCTAATGTCCATCTCGTCCTAATTCTACTTGATTTAGGACAACCCTTCTCAGTCCTTTTTGTGGTAGGATGAGGCCAAACCTGTAGCCCTTGGTATGGTGGCCAATATTCTTCATGTCTTAACTCGCCAAATAAATTGTCATATACTTTGACGATGACATCCAGCCTGTAATGTGGACTTATGTATATGCTGAAGTCGTGATGTGCATGCTTGGAAGCTGCAATAACATGTGAACATGGTAGATGTAGTTTTTGAAACTTTCCACAATCGCACCACCTTTCATCTAACCTGACTACAAATTTTCCTATCGGACGAACCTCTCTGGGATTGACCATCTCCTCCACTCTAAATCTTGTGGTATTTCTATCAAATTCAACGACGTGATGCGTGTTGGACTTGGAGTCCGCATCTTGTAGGAAGTTCGTCGCATATTCAGAATACACATGACCAGCACTGAGCATTGCAGTTATTTGTCTACCTCTTTTGGTGAAGCTAGTATAAGGTGAGTGTTCCCTAATCTTACGCAGTTACACCGGCTACACAGTACATAAATGTCATGTATCAACTCGTCTAAACGAACGCCTTTTATTCGCGAGTTGACTTTGAAAACGAGCACAGAAGACTTGGAAAGAGGTAGATACAAACACGATAAGTTCTTAATCATCACAACAATTAAGCCTGACCAACAACGTTTTCCGTTCAACTTCTTCTATTTCGCAGAAAGTGAGGATGGTAATTGACTCCTCCAAAATTCTTGCGTTTCCCAATTTAAGTTCAAAGTTCGAACTTAGATCTTCGTTCCTTTGCTCAGGAAACAAAATGGGACCTTTGAGAAAACTTCTAATGATGATTAACCTTTTTACTTAAACTAAAGGATGTTTAATAAATCTTTTTGACTCCACCAAAATATTCTTATGAAGGATATTTTCTTTCAACTTCTAGTATCTAAAAGATACCTACTCACATGGTGGGCTAAATACAAATTCGTAAAATTCCACTATTAGTTGTTTTGTTTGAGCTGGAAAATGACTATGGAAGACCGAGTCTAATCCTGTCACTAAAGAGTGGAAAAATCAGTAGTGAAGCAGCATTTGTGGGACATATTGAACCCTCCAACACAAAACAAAAGGTAAGAAGATAATAATCTGCTTCCAAATTGTTTTGTTCTTCTAGGAAACCGTTCAAAAGGGTGTATATAATCATTTTCATATCCCCGTTCGTATTCTATTCAATCACATCAAAATTGGCACATTTTCTGAGTAAGTATTTATAAGCATCTTTCCCCTCCCTCTAACACGTTTCCTGGACCCTACCAATGCTATTTTAGATTACACTACTTATTAACAAAGACTTGCTAATTAAGTAGGATAGGATAACACAAATTGTGTTTAAAGAGTTTAAATAAGTTTTTGGTCTTTTGATAAATTATTTTGTCTCCAACTTTTTTCTTTATTTCATATTAAATTTTCAAAATGCTATTTAAAATATTTTATTTCACTTTTCAAAACTTATTTAGGGGATAAAATCAAAATATAATAATCTATTAAAGACAAATATCTTAAGTCTTCTTTCACGCAGACTCGTATGTTCTCTTTTCAGAGAAAGGAAAGTGTGAATTATTTGTTGTGATAGTATGTATTTAAAGTCTAGAATTGGGAAGGAAGGAGGGGAGACCAAGATTGTTACCCCTTCATATGAGCTCATTTGAGAAGAAAGTAATTCATTTTCCTATTTTATCTTTAATTTCAACTCACCGGTAATTTAAAGAATAGATCTTTAAATCTTATTTAAAGATTCCCTTTTCCATTCACTATATCCCTTTTTCAAATATTTTTAAGTTAATTACCATGTATGAACAAGATTTATTATTTTTCATGTATTAACAAGATCTATTAAGATGGAAAAAGAAAAAAACCGTATAAATAAACTGCTCCTTTTTATTGTAAATATTGGTAATAGTATTACCCGTTAGGTTTACATTGAAGTTTCACCGGGGAGAACAATACCAATGAGACCTGAGTCCAATCACAAAAGAATTGACACTATGTTCAACCCAAAACCTTAAGACAATGAGTTTATGAGTTTTTATTCTTATATAGTGTTCTACTTTCTTATTTCTAACCAATGTAGAACTTAGACTCACACTTGAATTCTTAACATTACCAAAATTTTGAAAACATTTTACGATCAACCAAATGCAGTAGAAATATTTATATAAAAGAAAAGTACTTAATTTTACTTGTAAATAAGATTTTAAAAATTAATTAATAAACCAACATTACTTACTAAGAATAACAAATGAATTTAAACCAACAAAATTACATAATAAGAAAAAAAATAGTTTAAGTCAACAAAAGTTAGTTAAAATATAATTTTTTACAATTTTTTATTAATTTGTATTATTATTATTTTAATTTCATATGCTCGATTACGATCATTCAATAAGTATTTTTAAAACATTGGGATAAAATAACCCAAAATAGAAGAGACTTAGTACTTGTTTGATTCTACGTTAAACCAATGTATAATTAATTTTCTAATTTCTAAAATCAATAAAAGAGTAAAAAATTTACATGAGAAGACTGCTTTTGTATCAAAGAATTACTTTACCTTTAATGTCATATTTTTATCGTTAAGTGTATATTTATAAATAAATATTAATGATGTTATAAAGTCCAATTTATTTGTTATAAGCTCAACTTTGGTAAAAGGTTTAAGGTCAGCATATTTGTTTTTCTTTCAGGATGTTCTTTCACCTTTCCCTTCATTTTTTCACTCTTTGTCTCATGCATCCAAAACAATTTCAACTCTCCCCTCCTGTGGACCAGAAGTTGAGTTAAGGCACTGCGAAACTCTCCTCCGAACTAATCGAAAGCTTCCTCCACGTAAGTTGAACACCAAAACTTTATATTTTCCCGTCTTTTTCAGTTTGATAACGTTGGTTCAGCTTTGGAGTCGTCCTTATAGCCTAATTTTGTGTACCTTTGTTATTCTACTAAGTGTTTTTTCCTCCCCAAATTCAACTCTTAATCAAGGTATGGGAAGCTAGAACTTTTCACGTTTTAAAATTATATTGCTTGTTTTTAGTTTTGTTTCGTGTTTGTAATGCTTGGATGATGGTTGTGATGGTGTGATAATATAATGTATGTGATTTTTTGGCTGGATTTCTGATGTTGCATGCAGGAGCAAGAGAGAAACTGTTATTCTCGCTCAAACGAGAATTCTCTAACCTAAGAGAGAGTAGTAGAGAACTCTCCTTTGCTACTACGCGAGTTGTCGCTCAAGTGAGATCTCTCGTCCAAGCGAGAGCAGTCTCGCCTAAGTGAGGGAGTCTAGCTTAAGCGAGAACTCGCAGTTGTGCATTGTGCTTGCTGTTCGAGTCCTCACCTAAGCGAAAAGTTTCTGGCTTGAGGGAGAGGTCAATGTTGCTTGAGCGAGACCTTCTAGCCTAAGCGAGAATGGTGCATACTTGTTTTTAATTCTCTTATTTAATCTGTGGTTGGCTGTATACCTTGAGAAAGCATGAAGTATATGACTATGCATATATTATGAGATTTTATGAACTGAAATTGTTGTGCTTGGTATGAAATGATTATGGATGTTGAGAATATGTACATGGTATGAACTTGACGTAATTCCATGAGGCTTTTTGGAGAGACCTCATGGTGATATTCTGTAGTGTATGTAATTGGATAAGGATTCAAGCAAGGTTATATTTTGACACTTTAAAGAATCAATCAGTCTCACATAAAGTAGATTGGTTCATGTGGCGAGAGTAGGAGGAAGTTCTAGTCTTTGGCAGGATAATGACCCTAGATAATCATGGACTAACCTTGTGTGTGGTAGGGTGAAATCCATTGGCAATGGCTTTGCAGAGCAGTAGAAGTCATCGCAAGTCCAAGCAACTAGTGAATTCAATCTCATCACATGTATCCGGATAATTGAGCCAGAGGGTCCTTATTGTTTGCTATCACATGCTTTGTGTGCTTACTAATTTTCCTATTTATAATATGTTTAATAAATTGCTTGCTCATTTATAGGAAAAGTTATTTTTCTCTAGCTTACCCTCTCATTTTGTGTTTGTTTCTTGTTTGGCTTCTCTTCTTGCGATGATCACTAATATTGATGTGAGCATATGTGGAAACCCCCTTGTAATCACCATGATGATGGAAATGTTGTGGTGTAGTTTAGTTATGATCTGGTTCACTGTTGGGTCTATTTTGAAGGACACTTATTTTAATTATAATTCATTGCTTTGCGAGCAATCCTTTTAAACAACATGTTTAAATTATGTTTATGACATTCGTTCTGTGCCTTAGTTTTTCTTTTCAGATTAAGATAAGTGTAATGGCTGATCATTTATATTTCTGTCTCGTGCTCTACCTTACATTATAAAATTATAAAGTGTGATGTTTGATTTACTAGAATTTATCTATTAAATGAAATGTGACATATGTTATGCTAATGTGTTGAGTATGTTAAATATAAATTAATTATATCTTTCAATTTAATCTGCATGTGTGATTTTTAAATTGAAAATATTTTGTTATTCATTAAAATTTAAAAGTAGTATGTAGATATTTTTTACATGATTTTTTTAAAAGATTTTATTTGTAATATTATTTACAGTTTTTAAAATTAGTTTACTTTAAAATTAACTTTTTCTCAATTTTAATCCATACACATTCTTGTTCTTATTCTTATTACAATAAAATCAAAATATTTTTATAATTTATTATATTATTTAATTTATTCATTTTTAATAATATGAATCAAATCTTCTCTTAACTTTTCACTCATTTATATTCACTTTTCACTTTTTTATTATTTAAATCAAAAAAATCAGTTTCTTTTTCTTCCTTTATTTGCTTCTCAAATTAAACTTTTAAAAAGTTAAATAAATTAAATTATTTAAATTTGTTTTATTTTTAATTGTTGGGTCTATTTTGAGTTAGTAAATTTAACAAAAATTAAAATAATAATATTAAAAAGAATATTTTAATTAAGGTAAAGTTAAAGTTTTATACCCCTGTTAAATTTAACTTATTTAAACAAATTGAATTAGATTTTATGTCTTTTTTTTAATTTCAAAATAAGGCCATATTATACTAGAAATCAGATATTTCAGTTAATACTCCAAATTTCATCAATATATATATATATATATATATATATATATATATATATTTTTCATTTCACAAAGTTTTGCAAACATATAGTCTATAGATCAACTAGTTTACGATCTTTCATGAATTCAAACACATAATTAATCTTTATTTCCTTCTAAAACACTCTATATTGAGAATACCTTTACTACCAAATTCACTTGAAAGTTTAAATATAAGATTTTTTACTTAAATAGCTCTCAATATCTTAAAAAAAATTGTAGTCCAACAAAAATTAACTTAACAATTCAGAGAAAGATATAACGTTAGAGTAAAAGTTAAATAAAATTTTACATCTTGTGTAGCACAATAAATCTTACTAAAAAATAATATAAAATCTCAAAATAAGATATTGTATTAAACATGTTCTTAAAATCAAACTTATATTGAAAAGACATACAAGACAAAAATCTACTGTATATATTTTGGTAAAATATTTTTATTAAAATCAATAAAAAAATGACATTTTCTTTATTTTATTGTTAAAAATTATAGGAATTTTTGTGGTTTAAGTTTAGCTTTAAGTTTTTCGTGCATCCTTCTTTTGTTTTTCATAAATGAACTTTATTATCAATGAAATTTCACGTTATATTATTATATTTTTACAATATTCTTTGACATTTAACCCTTTCAAACAAGCCACGCATCATTTAGCAAAAAAACAAGTAAAACCTGTGAAGTTAGCACGTTACAAGTAACTATTAAAAAAAAAATGACCAACTTATGACATCAAACTAAAAGTAAAAAAGAATAGTAACACGGAATACATCTTAGTATCCTTATAAACTTTCATATGACAACTTAGTCGGAGATATTGGAGGAGAAGACAAATATGGTTTAGGTGGAATTTGCAAAAAATCAAGTTTACTTTCTAACATTTCCACCACTTTACTTATGGTCGGTCGAGTTGATGGATGAGTTTGTATGCACCACAAGCCCACTATTGTCATCTTTCTCACCATTTCGTCCTCACTTTCATTTCTCACATTTTCTAAACCAAGCTCTGTATTTGATTCAAGACGATTATAAATCCAATGGGGAAAGTATATTTCACTCGACCGGTCTACTTTTGTCTTAATATTCTTTCTTTTTCCAACCATTTCTAAGACCATCATTCCATAACTGTAAACATCTGACTTGTGTGACACAGCACCAAAGTTTCTGGAAAAAACTTCTGGAGCAATATACCCTGCAGTTCCTCTGGCACCAAATAGGGATACCATACTTTCTTTTCTAGGACATACTTTTGCAAGTCCAAAATCTGCAATTTTTGGACAGAAATCCTCGTCTAGTAATATGTTGTGAGGTTTTATGTCAAAATGTACAATTCTAGTGTTACAGCCTCTATATAAGTACTCTAATCCACGAGCTATGCCAGCTGCAATATCATTCAATATTTTCCAATCCAGTTGATGAACATCCTTTGATGCAATTTTGTCTTCATAGATGAACTTGTCAAGAGATCCGTTAGGCATAAACTCGTATACTAGAGCGCGGTGAGTATTCTCAAAACAAAATCCTAAAAGTCTAATGATATTAACATGTGAAGTCCTGCTAATACTCACAACTTCATTGATGAATTCTTCTCCATTGCCTTTAGATACAGTTAAAACTTTCACTGCAACAACACATCCATCATGTAATTTCCCTTTGTATACGCTACCGAATCCCCCTTGCCCTAATTTGTTTCTGAAAGAGTTGGTCATTTTCTTAACCTCTAAATAACTGAACCTGGCTGTGGGAAGGGGTCCGTGTTCCTTCAAAATGTCTTCAATAACGCGATGAGTTGGATTTTCCCTCCAAAACAAAGGATAAAAGATCTTTGCTCTGAAGCAACAAATCAAAACCATCAGCACTACAACTACAGAAGCCACCACGGTCAAAGCTGGAAAATTTATTAAATATAAAAGGAAAACAATTAGTGTATATAAGAGTAATGTCCTGTGTGTATGAATAAAAGACACCAAACATGTTTACAGGCTATCCTTTATGTCGATCAACTTGACTAGATTTTGTCTTTTAGCAATAAAACCAATGTGACATACAAATCTGCCCAGTATTTAGACTCGACCAGAATAATTAATTCTGGATCCTGATCGATCGTATAATAAAATATAATAAAATGATAAAACTGAATTGGGTGTGTTTAAAGTGCTTTACCTGTTGCCACTTTCGACATCTTTCTGGTTTCCTCTGCATGAGGAAAAGAAGAAGAAAAAAAATCAAAAGGAATAATTTTATGCAAACCCCTTAATTCATGTCAAACATTTTGGTAACGCAGTCTATTCTAGTTATTTTTTGATGATTTGAAATTGCAGAAGAATTGTACCGTAACTGTTGGCACAAGAAAATTGCTCTCTGCTGTCAAGTTGACACTGCCCTTCTTTGCGATAGTGGCAATCTGAACATTGATCTGTTAATTCTACGTTAATGGTGACATCCCCAGTTACGAAAGTAAAAGGGTCATTGGCGTCAGGCAAGTCTTTAATTGGAAGCAGGACCTTTTTACACGCTGTAAAAGAACTCGGAGACGCATCATCATCTGTAGTGAAGTGGTTGTAGTAGAGATCGTAGCCAAGGCACCCATTATACTTGCTCATATTTATATTTCTGGCATTGAGGGTCTTGTCGCACAAGAGCAGAGTTGCGTTGTGTGGCAATCTAAAAGCAGCAAAGTGAGAAATAAGAGGAAAAGTATAACTGTTTACAAAAGCTTTACAACTCCGGTTCTGCAGAAGGTCATAGAAATGTTCATCTCTGAATTGAAAAGTTGCGAAACGGGTAGTAGGGCTACTAAGAAGCTGAGATATGGCTACAACCTGAACCCAATTTTCATTTGCTTGTAATTGGATAAATTTGGGCGTATGTGGATCCTGATCATCACAATTTCCTATGGACAAGAAACCACAGTCGTGGCGTCCAGTTATAGTAAAAGGGAAACTGATATTGCCAAGATATCCACAATGAAATGAAGGTGGACACCTTCCTTGGTCTCCGGCCGCCAAGAGAAGTGGCATAAACTTACAAAACAGAAGCAGTAATACAAATTCATGAACCGAACTCATGCTTCTTCAATCTCACACTGCCTTTATGAATGAGTTAAATGTGTTATAAATAATTGAAGATGAGAAGAGTGTCTTCAACCATTTAAAGCGTTCTCGGCGTTGGCGTGACCGTATAAATTGCATAATACCTCAGTTGACTTGAAGAATGACATTCGAGGACTTAAAGTCTGAGAAATAAGTATGTAAAAATTATTACAGTAGGGTAGCCATCGTGAAGACTTCTTTCTATCATATTAGTGTGAGTGTAAAAACATTTATTAAATTTGCAAAGCTGAATGCTACAATTTAAAATCATTTTAAAAAATTTATAAAAGAAAAATAAATATTTAAATTAAAAAATATTTTAAAGATATGTTTACTTCAATTTTCTAAATTCAAATGAAATCTCATTTTCTAAATTCAAATGAAATCTCATTTTCTATCCCAAAATTATAATATATCATTTAATCAAAATTATACAAAGAACAAATATTAAATTAATAATAATTGAGATTTAACTTATATCTTTCATCTTTTGAAGTTCAATATGTGTTGGGTGGTGATCAAAAAATTCATGGCAATTACATTAAATTATTATATTATAGAAAATAAAATTTATTTATACAATTATAGTGATGAAATTACACGTATGATAATGAGTTAGAAAATAAAAATTATTATATAAAAAATATCAAAACAGTATTTTACATGATAAAAATTAACAACAAATAAAAATCAAATGGAAACAATTTGTTATATCGTTGAATGAAATCGCTCAAAGAAAAAAAAATGTATAGTTAAGGGTATAACGAGATAAAAAATACCATATAAATCTAATAAAATTTTTAAAATATTAACCTACTTGAATGATAGAGAGATAATAAAAATTGTTTTAGCGTAATAAAACAATTCTTCAAATGAAACAAAGTTAATGATAATAGAATGAATAAAATATACAATAGATTGATAGTGTTTAAACATTGTGAAAAGTCAATATACAATAAATAAAAATATTAAAAAAAAGTAGAAATATTCAAAAGTGAGAAATAAAAAATATTTAATCGATATACATTATTTGAACATAATTGCACAATGGTTGTAATATGAGAACAAATTTCTTGGATATGCGAATTAATTTCATGACAAGCTAAACAATGAGAAGAAATACAAATAGAAAGTGTAATATATATATATATATATATATATATATATATATATATATATATATATATATATAAAAGGTTACTTATTAGAGTATAAGTATTTTAATAATTTAAACGGAGACGTGATAAGTACTATAACAGGTATGGGGACGAGATGGATATATTGATTCTTATCTCCATCTCATACCCAATTGAAAAAGTTAGGTATTCCTTACACTATACTCAGTGGAGATTCTCCGTCAAAACAATGACAAACTCGATCAATAACCACGGGGTTGAGTTTATTTGTCATTCCTAAGTAAATAAACAAAAATCAAACATCTTTATGAGTCAAAATCTATAACTTTGATCCAGATCAACTCGATTAAACCTTTGATTTGGACCGACTTGATTTGAATTTTGATTTAGGTTCGGATATATTTTTAAGCTGGGCTAGATTGACTCAACCTTTACCTTTATCGAAGCTAAATATATTGTATTAAAGAATAAATTAAAGCCTTGTAGTAAGGTCAAACTCACTTTAACCTTGACTCTAATCTACTTTTACAAGAGAACTTTGGAAGTTGAGACTTTATTTTAGTCCACTCATTTCTTGGCTCTATAAAAAGAGCTTATTCAATAGTGAATTAGGATGGAGGCATAAGCAAATTCACACCTATAACTTGTATTTAGTATCTTAACAAGCAATTTCTTTTTCTAATTTTTATAGACAAAACGACCTTGACACAAACTTTGTTTACCCGCAGTTTCTTCATGCACTACCATAAATTTCTTTCGACCTTCTTAAATTCTTATATTACAGAAATTCAGAATGTAAATTTTATATTTGGAACAATTGAAAGTGTAAATTTTGTATTTTAAAATACACTTTTTATTTTATTTTTCAAAATATACAATTTGAAATACAATTTTTTTTATATGCACATTTCAAAATATAAAACACATTTATATTTTATATTTTGAATTATGCTGGAATACATTTTTTTATTATTTTGCAATCCAAAAATGTATCATACGAAATACATTTTCTTATATTCTTATCTGTACGTTTCATAATACAAAGATGTATGTGAGTACAGTTTGAAATTATGGAGGTGCTCAAAGAAATTAGACTCGTGTGTGAAATGGGTTTGTATATGATAACAAGAAAATTTTGATAAAAGTGATTGGGGTGTGCCTGTAGCAGGGAGCTTCTCCCTGCACCTCCAATAAAATCTCCTGTACCCCCAAAACGTCCTTTATTTCCAACGCTGCCCCTGGTTAAAAAAAAAGTTACTGTGTCTGTTTTAATTTACTGCGCACCCCAAATACCCTGCACTCCTCACACCCCTCACCACACTGCACCCCCAAAACCCCTCTACCCGCACCCCAATAAAAAAAAGCAGATTCTCTCCCTCTCCCTCTGCACGCTGCACACACTGCACACACTCTTGAGAATCTTTGACCTATCTCCCCACCCCCACAAAGTTTCCTTCTCCCCTTCTCCCCCACTGCACCCCACAAAGCTTCCTTCTCCCCTTCTCCGTTTCTTTATTTTTATTTTTTGCAAAACGGATTGTGTAATCCGTTTCACTTTTTTTTTTTTTTTACAAAACGGATTTTGGAATCCGTTTCGTTATTTTTTTTTTTGAAACGGATTGTGTAATCCGTTTCAATTTTTTTTTTAAAGAAACGGATTTTGGAATCCGTTTCGTCAATTTTTTTTTTTTTAAAAAACGGATTTTGGAATCCGTTTCACGTTTATTTATTTATTTTTTTTCAAGATTCGTTTCTGTTTGTTTTTTTGTATGCGTTTAATGTTTTTTATATAAAAATTCGTTTGATGAAATTGAACGTGCACTTGTCTTTGTATGGGGAAAAGAAAATAAGGAAAGATGAGTGCGAGTATTTATTCTTTTTTACATCTTTAACACACGGATTATGTAATCCGTTTAGAAAAACAAAATTTTGGTTTCTATTTCATGTTCAAGTGTTTGGACTTTATGTGTTGGACAACACATCCATACAAATAAGGAGTGTAAATTTCAACAAATAACTTATTCAATTGTGATACATATGGAATGATAGGAAAATCAGAATTTATACGAAATGGAATACAGAAGCCGTTTCATACTGTATGAAACGGATTCTGTATTTCGTTTCATAAAAAAATTTGCAAATTTTTTTATGAAACGGAATACAGAATCCGTTTCTGTATTTTTTTATGAAACGGAATACAGAATCCGTTTCATACATACAGAAACGGATTCCGTATGTATGAAACGGATTCTGTATTCCGTTTCATAAAAAAATTTGCAAATTTTTTTATGAAACGGAATACAGAATCCGTTTCTGTATTTTTTTATGAAACGGAATACAGAATCTGTTTCATACATACAGAAACGGATTCTGTATTCCGTTTCATAAAAAAATTTACAAATTTTTTTATGAAACGGAATACAAAATCCGTTTCTGTATTTTTTTATGAAACGGAATACAGAATCCGTTTCATACATACAGAAACGGATTCTGTATTCCGTTTCATAAAAAAATTTGCAAATTTTTTTATGAAACGGAATACAGAATCCGTTTCTGTATGTATGAAACGGCTTCTGTATTCCGTTTCGCATGCATTTTGATTTTTTTATTTAAACGTATTTCGTTTTGTAAAAGTTGTCTCCGTTTCATAAAATATTTTCTTATATACGTTTCAGATCAAAAGCAAACAGAAAAAGAAAAAGTTTAAATGGAAGTGAACACGGGATGAAGAAGAAACGAAACGGATTTGAAGAAGTAACGTTTTGGGGGTGCAGGATGTTGGTGACGCAGTAAATAAAATTTACTGCGTCGTAACCACTTTCACCCACTCTCTCAGCCGGTTGTAAATAAGGGTATTAGAGTAATTTTTGGGGGTACTGAAGAATCGTTGGAGGTGCAGGGAGAAGGCCCCCTGTAGCATTTACCTGTATTCCACCGCACAAGAAGACAAAAGAAAAATGAAAGCAAAGAATGTATAACGCATACGCAGCCTGTTACATTTTTATTTTTGTGATTCAAAAAAGGTGTATAAATGATAGGAATTCAAGTGTGAGTCTAAGTCCCACATTAGATAGAAATGAGAAAGTATAACACTATACAAGAATAAAGACCAATAAACTCATTGTCTTAAGGTAAGGTTTTGGATCGAGAGTAATATCAATTCCTTATGTAAATCACTATATAAGAATAAGAATAAAGACCCACAAGTGTGAGTCTAAATATCAACTTGCCTTAAGATTTTGGGTTTCATTGATGAGATAATTTTACACGAAGGAAGGACAAGAAATCAACTGGAGCCATCCCAAATTCCCTATTTTTTAGAATGAAGTCTCTAAACAACAGGATTCTCTATTGATGTAATATAGATTGAAGTTACGGTGTCTTGTCGTGCATGAATCCTTCTAAAATGTGTATTTGATTCAGAAGTTGACTTGGGAAATGAGCATCAAATACTTGGAGAAAAATTCAGGTAGATGACAAACATGTTTTCGGTTATGGGATCATCTGAATTATTACTCCAATAATGAAGAATGTGACCCACCACGTTTTCCGTTCAATTTGTTGATGCAACTTGCTTCGTTTCTAATCTGTTAAAGCAAATATACAACAATGTTCACTTCTTCAACCATACACGCTTTGGTAACTTCTTCTCGGAACACTTTGGCATCATCGTGGCTCTTTTTTTCCTTTCATAGACCTCTTTTGTGGTGAGTTCCAAACTATCCACCACGTGCAATAACTTCTTAGCAAAAACGATTGATTTTTTTCAGGTTTATTCTCTTCCGCTGTCACTTTTTAACATGTTTATCTCCTAATCACGTTGAGTTTCAATCAATTTCTGGTAGTTTTTGAAATGTTTTGTGACTTGGTTTTCAAAAGGTAGACCTAAAACCGTTGTACCGAAATAATGCTACCAAAACATAGTGGGCCAAAAATTTACTGTGCTCATTGGTCCACGAACATTTCAATGACCTAATTCTAGCCTGTAAATGGTTTTTTTTCTGATTACATTATGATTTTGTTACTTGTCTTCGACCATTGAAGCTGTTCGTACAAACTTCAAATTGAATAGATCAATTGTTCTGCACCACATGCTGTTAAAAAATTATTTCGTGCCAAAGATTTTCACGAATCATAGCATTAGAAACACTTTCTGCCACTAAATAAAATTTTTTGCTCATGTGAATTTGGATGGGTTAATTTTTCAAAGCGTTTCAATCCCCAAGAGTTGGAAAGGTGATGGAAATTTGTACAAAGCACGGAATGTTGCATAGAAGATGAAAATGACAGCCACTTTTGTGGGTACATTAACTACTATACAAAAGAATTTACCAGGGATCGATTTTAACAATCAGAGATGAAGAATCTTCAGCCGCCCAAAAAACCCTTCCAGGTACTCTCCCAGCCATGATTTACTACTCAAAACGCAATGCCCGTTTTAGATGAATTCGCGGATATTACATATACATCTGTCGCTACTTCAAGTGAGATTCAATCAATTGATTTGCTATAAAAATCGTGAATACAAAAAATGTGAAAGGTAGCATAAAGAATTCTAGAATAAGACCCCAATTTTGAGCCTATGAGACCTTAACTCCACTTGGACGTTTTCCTTCCATGGCATCCTTCTTGTCACGGCAATCAGAACAGAGAAAGGGACCTTGCCAGGGTTTGGAGCTGGTGGAGAAAATTGAACCGGCGTGGACAGAAATGCCCTCACTTGGAGCAAGATCAACTTGACAAACAGCACAAACAAAAATACCAGATGTTGATTGCCCCGTGTTCAAGTTGTCATCATTTCCTAATCTGCATACATAAGTATTAAATATCAATGAACCATAACTGATTTCAAAGTATTTCAAAGAATAAGATAGAAATTGTGATTGAGCAATTCGAATAACTCGATAACCAAACCAGGAAAAAACTTCCACCAGGAACAAACTCATAGCTACAGAACACATATTGAATTGGGTCACGTAGATCCCAAGTGGATATCATATCAATTAAGAGAGAACTATAATGTACACATATTTATCAGCACACCTATATAATGTACTGTAACACTGAAAATAAAGATAAAATTTTAGTTTGTTTGATCAGGAAGGATGCTGACATAAATATCTATGAGGGAAATACTGTTTCCAATAGTAACAGAGTGTGTCAAAACAGAATTTGAATATTACAGATACAAATATTTATGAGGGAAAGACTGTTTTCAATAGTAACACACACTGTGTCAAAACAGAATTTGAACACCTTCCTATCATAAATTCTTATCTTCAAAGTTATGTCCAGTTAATCGTAATCCTACATCAAAACCTACTCGAATTGAAAATTATTTGTAGAAAATATAACATCATTCCTAATAAAAACAGAGTCTATAGCCATGGGTGATATTCATAAATGGCAATTCATTATATTGAAGATCCTTAATGTCTGTGCTTTTTGTTGGGGAGCAAACTTAATGCGCGCAGAGACAAGTCCATTAATGTTAGATGAAGAAAAATCCAAGTTGGTCTGAACAAGATCAACTGAATAAACAAATGGTTGTCAGAAAAATCCTTAATGCCTTAGCATGTATCTCACAAACTATCTCAGCATATCATTTACCAGTCAGTAATAGTCTCACCACCAGCTCACCTTCATAAACTGTGTACCAACCAACCCCTACTTTTAATGACACAAATACTGGCGGGACAAATGGAAGTCTCCAAAGATGGAAAACAAAAATGCAAGTAACCTTCATGAAATTTTCCCTGTTTCCTCAGTTGAATAAATTTTCATATAAAAGAGAACGAACAGATTACCTTTCAGCAAGCATTGCCGATCCTTCTTCAAACAACTCCTCCACTATATTTATAGCTGAAAGCTTTTTTGACAGCTTACTAGCAGAATCACGGGATCTTTTTCTGAAGGAAAGAAGATCTCTCAGCTTGTTCCGCTTTTGGGGGGGAGGTGTTGGTGGCAATTCATTATCAGGTGGGATTATGTCAACTACTATGCAAGTTGTATCATCCTTTAATCCTCTCGTTCGTAGTGCTTCCTGAATAACAGTTGAAATGTATATACAAGTGAGAAGAAATGCCAACTTTGTAATATGCTAATGTCAAATCACAAGCCAGAAGACATGCTGATTTGGCTAAATTACGGATAGCAGTGTAGTGCATACTACCTTGACAACCTGCATAGCTGCAAGTTCCGCAGGCAAACCTCGACAAGATTTTGCAGCCATTTCTGAGGATAGAGCATCCCATATGCCATCAGAAGCAATTATAAGCCTCCCACCAGCCTTTGATAGCTATAATCCATCACAAAGGGTAAGTTTTTATCCTGAACAAAGACCTCACAGGCTGCATAGTAATTGTAATCTCTGACATAAAGAAAATGAAATTATCTGGAAACGAATTATACCTTCACTTGTTTTACATATGGTATGGGAACTATGAACTCTCCAACATCCATGTCTCCAATTGACCGAGAAAGGCATAGACCCCCTGGCCAGCATCGAAGGGGACCAATCTGTAATGGTTCAGAACTATACTTCAAAACAAGGATAAGCAAAATTCAAACTCCCTAAATTAGATGCTGAAAAAGGGGCATGGGACAAATGCAAGATTTCTCCTTTCTTCCATTTTAGGATGAAAAAATAAATATAACTACAACTAAATATGCTCACCTCAGCACCACCAACTATGCTAAGTCTCCCAACTTCACCTCCACTAGCAGTTACACGTTCCCTCCTGTGCATACAGAATAACTTGTAACAAAAAGCATACAAAAAAAAGAAGCAAACTAACTAGGCCATAAGGGATAAAAACATACTCTTCAATATTCTCTTCAAGTCTGTGATCAACAGTTAAGGAGGAAACAGCACCACCCTGGGCATCTAGCACACAACGGGAATCTCCAACAGATGCAACAGTAACAGTCCACCTATCCACTATTACAAACGTGGCTGTGGTTCCAGAAGTTTCTCCTACACAAAACCAAATGAAGGCTCTAATCAGTAAAAAGGAGAAATACATTCCTGATTCCCTTGTTCCGTTTTTCCACCCTCCCAATATGAATGAATAACTATACTACCACCAAAAGTGCAAGAATAAAAGCTAAAGTCCACACCTCGGCTCTGAAACTCCTTGTCGGTCTTAACGAAACCCGCAACCAATGCCCTGGGTAAAGCATGCAACCACTCATCTCGCCCAAGCCCACGAGGAAGAGCACTCAACACATGATTTAACAAATTCTCCCTAGTAAAAATAGCAGCAGCATTTCCATTATGCCCATCAAAGATCTGTGAACCAGAAGAAATGAGTGATCATCTCATGGGATGATGTGCTTCCAGCCAAAAGGACATTCATTACAGTCCAAAAGGGATGTTGCCACACCCCAAGAGTAAAAAATAAAGCTAAATTTCAATAAAACAAGCAGAGCAAAATATAATCCGAAGCAGAAAAATTGAACAATACCGCAAATACAGAAAAGGATGATGAAGGGTTCCCGGGCACTCGCTGACAATCTGTCTTAATCAGAAAGTAATCCTCCCCTTTCTTGGACTGAGCTGCATGTCCAAACCTCACAGTAGGCTTCTCCATCTTCTCACTCTTCATCTCTCTCTTCAGCAATGCGGCAAGAGGCACAAGATCATGATGACGCCGCCTCCCTTCACCAGAGGCCATGTCTTGCCCCACCAAAGAACCTTCAGCTTCTCCTTTTTCTCTTCACCAATTACTCGAAATCAAGAGGCCCTCACTCTCACGAGCATATTAGACCTCCAAGCATGAAACACTCCTCCCACGAGTAAACACTTCTTCGCAATATAAACTTTATCCCAACTTGATCTACATTCATCACAAAGATCAACAATTACCTACTCATCCCCAAAAACAACCAAATAAAGCATGTAAATCCAAAATGCAAAAGCAACTTTTTACAATGCATCATGCAAGTATGACCCAGTTTTAACATCTACCAAGGTTTTAAAGTACGATTACGGGAAATTGCAGACAGAAGCAACCACGATAGCAATCACAGTTGCAGGAAACTGCAATCACAATTGTAGTGGCAGACTCCAAAAAAGTCTCGACCTGCAGTTGCTTGATGAACCACGAGCTTGAATTACATTTTTCATTCAAAGAAACAGGGAAAATTTGTTGCTGGGTTCGAAGTACCCAAAACAGAGAACACAAATTCCAACCTTAGAAAAGAAGACAACAAAGTAGCTGAATTACCAGGGTGAATGTCTGGGTGTCCACCACGCGCAAAACCAGATCAGATAAGACCGCTACACCAAGCAAACTTGCACAGAAGAAGAAAGAAATATTTCAATACGTAGACGAAACGCGTATTGGTGACTAGGTATGAACTGTTAAACCCAATAATGCAAACCCATATATAATCTTCCATTAAACAAATAGAAGCACCCAATTCTTAGAGAGAGAGAGAGAGAGTTATTCACTTTAAAGAAATAAGAAAACAAAAAAACATAAAAAAACCTTGGAACCAACCCAACACTAAGTCAGCTCGAAGAACAATTTTCCACCACCAAGAAATGAAACAAAGATTTCAACTTTTATACGTAGATTCCACCCCAGAACCAAAAAGAATAACAAAAAAGCAGATGCTGCTGGCGTGGTTGCACGGGATCGAGCTATTTTTCATGGAAGGAAGAAAGTGGCTTTACTGACTTATAAAGCCTTGCTTGCAAACACCCACATTCTGTTTCAGTTAAATGTCGGTATCTTTAAACTTTCTCTCTTTCCTTCCCCCAGAGGGAAAAAAATATACACACAAAAAAAAAATGCAACCCCTCTTTTTTTTTTCTTTCTACTTTCCAAGAAAAAACGAGTAAAATAGGGTGAGGAAGTAGTGACAACTGGAAAAACATGTTGTAGCAGGCAAGTGTGAAATTGAGATGGACATACAACCTAAGCAGGAGACCAATTTCCGTCACAAACGAAGGGAATGAGTTTGATTATCTATCTCGTTGGATTATGACAAGAACAACTAGAAGATGAAAAGATGAAGGGAAATTGAATTAAGGAAAGAAACAAAGATGCAGACTTGGTGAAAGTATACAGATAAAAAAAAACGGGCGAGGGAGATGGTGGGGACCACCCAAAATTGTTTGCGAGAAGAAAACCAAAAAAAAAAAAAAAACTGGTTGGGAGGTGAAATAAATAAAGAAATGTGAGTATGGGAATTGGTGAATGGAAAGGGACACGTGTTATAAGGGTTTGCATTTGTTTCTGGGATCGCAATGATGTCGACAACGATGCCTTGTTGTTTGTTTGGTTGAGAGAGAAAGTGCGCTGCAGCTTTGCATTGCTTTGCCTTGCACACCTCACACTGGACCACATTTTTTCTTCTTTCTCAACTCTACCCTCTTCTTCACTCAATTCAGTACTCCCTTTTTTTAATTTAATTAATACTATGCGCAGTTAAAATAATTATAACTAATTTATAGTCTGACTTTTAGTTAACTATTAATTTATGATTAAAAAAGTATAGATTGTTCCTTAATAATGAGATTACTTATATAATGTATTACAGATGATTTTATTTAAATAAAAAATTATTATAATAATACGTAGGAAATTAATTACCAAAATATGTAATATATAAAAATATTTTAGATAGTTGATCCACATGCTCGTAATTGTTATTTTATATCTATTATCAAGATATTTTTTAAGTTTTTAAACTATTTTAATTAAATATTTATATGTACTTTCCTAACTAGAGTTGATAATTTAATATATAATATGTTTATGTTTTAATTAATTACTCAAGTGATTAAGGCAATGCATGTTATAATTAAATTAAGGAATGGCAAATAGTGATTTGAGGTGTTGCATCTAGAAAGCACGGTTGGATTTTAAAGTTGGACTCAGATATCTATTTTTCAGATTAAGAAAATGGGGCGTGAACTTAACAAGAGAGTGGGTGTTGAAGGTAATTTGCAAAGTTCTCTTTTCTTTGCCTTTATCAAATACAGAAATATATCTCCATAATACAAATATTTTTATATATGTAGTATCATTTTATATTTTTAGATCTAACATAAATATTTTTAATGTCAATATATTTTAAGATGACTTTATATACTTAAATATAATATTAGTATATTTTAGTAGTATCTTATCCTTTAAACAGAATCCACATATTAATATTGATAATTGTTCAAATTTAAATATAATATTAGAATAAGTTTACCTTCAAATTTCTTTACTTTTCCCTTTTATTTTTTTTTAAAACAAACAACTATTCTTTATTTCCTGAAATTTTTTTCCTCACTCATCGAAAATCAAGGACATGAAATGAATGTTTATCTATATTATTTTGGGTTAAATACGTTTTTAGTTCCTCAAGTTTAAGTGAATTTTGGAATTAGTCCCTCTTCAAAACTTTTGACCAATTTAGTCCTTCATCTTTAGAAATGCGTGTATTTAGTTCTTTTAATCAAAATTTGTTAAGTTTATCTAACATTTCAAGTGCATTTCATGATAGTATTTGAATTTTTTATATTATTTGACACATTTTCGTTTTAATGTTAACTCAAATATTATCATAAAACGCATTTGAAAAGTCAAATAAACTTAAAAATATGTGGTTAAAAAGACTAAATTCATGCATTTCTAAAGTTTGAGGACTAAATTAGGTCAAAATTTCAAAGATGGATTAATTTCAATTTTCACCGAAAGTTAAGGGACAAAAAACATATTTAACCCTATTATTTTAGGCCTTTATTACAAATTTCCAAAATTGATTTATAATTATATTCTTATTCTCAATTTAGCCGCAAATGGTTCTTATATGAACTTGTACATGCAAAGTCTTTTAATAAATAACAAAAGGGTTTTTTTAGTCTTTTAATTTTGAATGAAAATTGTAAATAGTTTGTCTTATATTTTATATTAATTTAGTCATCTAATTTGTGTATTTAGTCATTTTAACCAATTTCTTTTAAGTTTCATGAAATGTGTTTGAAACGTCAAATAAATTTACAAAAATTTGGTTAAAAGGACTAAATACACACAATTTTAAAGTTAGAGAACTAAGTTAGTCCAAAGTTTATAAGAGAGACTAATTCCAATTTTCAGCAGTAAAAGTCAAGGGATCAAAATATATTTAACCCAATAAAAAACTATATCCTTTAAGGCAGCACATTATTGTTAAGCCTAAAAGTATTTTCTTTCAGCTTATGAATATATAAATTTCTTTCTTCCATCATAATAAACTTGGAGTGTATATGACACTTCTTCAATGATTTTATTATTGACTTTAATTTATTGTAAAACAATTACATTTTTGGAGTTGATAAAAATAATACATTTTAATTTGGGAGAAAATGTTACGGATTCAAAATATTTAAAAAAGACAACAACCAGGTTAAGTTTTATATGAAATGCTAAATACTTATTGCACTAGATAGGTTAATAAATAAAATCCATTGGCCTTAAATAATTCAATATAGAAATTGAATATATATTATTACTATAGTAAATACTCTCCAAAATAAAACAATAATTCACAAATTATAAAAAAAACCAACAACATAAAATTAATATTTTATCATAAAGTGTTAATATTGATATATAAGAAGAGCAAAAAGTTGAGTTTATTAAAAAAAAATATTTGCTTTACACTTAACAAGCAACAATTGAGGAAATAGGAGTTAACGGGAATTGAGTATCCCCGTATCCCAAACATAGTTAAATTATAGCACATTTCCAGATAGGTTGACCTGCACTAACAAGACAAACAACACCCGAGACTTGTAAGAGTGAAGGCTCAATTGCTTCAAAAGTTTGAAATCCTTTGCAATCTAATTATACATTTGTTTGAACACATGCACACCAATTTGTGATATACACGGTCTATTGTGGCTTTCCATTTACTGTACGTCCTGTTCTAGATTGGTTTACATGGATATCACTCAAAGAACACGGGCTATAACCTAAAATCATCATACACAACACAAATTATCGATAAAAAAATTTTATAAACAGAAGTTATATCTTTCAAGAGAAGATCTCACCTTGAGAAATCAGGACAAACAAAAGAATTATGAAAAAAATCTTCATCATTTCTAATAACACAAATAAAAGTTTCACTTCTTCAATATTTGCACACAAAGAATAATATTACATGGTCTTATTTATAGGTGTATTTGAATTAATCTCACTACCTTAATAAATTAAATTTCATTTGAAATCAGACACAATAAGTGAATGAAATCAAAATTGAATCATACGTTACAAAATAATACGAATTTTATTAGAAGAAAAATACATTTTCAATTATATACATGAGTATATAAATACGTTAAAAATTGGAAGAAATAATGAGATAAAGTATTTTAATTTTAGATTATAACACGTCGATTACATAGGATTGACATTTGATAAATGTTAGATGTCTTTAATTTTCTAAAAATAAAATATTTAATCTTTTTCTTCAATCTCTACAGAATTTATATGTTTATCTGTTAATCAATTTTGTATCTTATGTATAAAAAAATAATATATTTTTACTAATAACAATAAAATATCTTTGAAATTTCAAAATAATGATTTTTTAACTAACGTATATTTATTAAAAATGTAATTATTTAATAGAATTAAAATAACGTTTGTAATGCGTTCCTCGTCATAAACTTATTAATATATATATTAAAACGTTAATTTTATAAAACTGTTACATTATATAAAGGTATTAATTCAATTCATAAATATAATAGTTAATGTTTTCTTATAAATATGTATTTAGCTAAAAACAGCTGTAATTTTGAAATTGATGAAATAATAATATAGCAAAAACAAAAATACTACTGCATGGCTTATTTGAACACCAAACAAGTGACTCAAATCTAAGCCTACTGTGAAAACTTAAATACATGTTCAGTGATAAGTGTTGATGTATAAGGATTATAACTTATATAAAGTTCATAATAATTCGACAGGGTATAAAATTTTCTAAGGTTGGATAAATGCCTTTCAAATATGAAGAAGCAAAAAAAAAAAAAAAGGTTGTTTTTGGTAATCAAATATTGAGAAGACTGATTATTACCTATATATAAATCATTTTATATACTAATTTACAATTTGAGAAAAATGTGATGCACTTGAGGCCAATAATAAAGATGAGGAAGCACGTGATTGCATGAGTAATCATGGTTCCCTCCCTCCAATTATATTTACTAATACGCAGCTACAACCTATTCATCTAACGTCTAAATAGGTATCCAATGCTCAATAAGTGAGATTAAGTTTAATCAAATTTCACAACTACCAATACCCTTAATTAACATCCCTATAGCTACTAGATCTGAAATAGGAAGAAACAAATTACAGTGTTGGATAAAAATGAACCAACTCTTCCTTGCCACCAACCTTGTCTTTTTCTCATTACTTTTTATCTCATTCAAAAATATTCCCTTTCAAATTAATATGATTTTTTCTTTCATATCCATCAAAGTTCTCTGGTGCATAATGTGTAAACAGAAGTATATTGTTACAAGGGTGACACATTAACCCAAGTAGTAGGCCATTAGTACTTATCACAGTTTCTGTTGAGTAGCCAAACCTTTAAAAGAAATTAAAATGATTATACCATCCACTTGCATGAACACTTCAGAAGGAATTATCACTTGAATATCTTAAACTGTTCCACTTATTATTATTTATTAAACCAATATTTAATGCATTTCAACTTCATTTTTAACAGCAATACATTTTCATAGGTGAAACTGTTAAAGTTGTCAAATTTATACTATAAAAACAGGTGCTGGAGAATTAAGGATGTCAGAAAGTTGGGGAAAAGAAGTGAATCCGTAGCTTCATGGTATTTGAGAGCGTTTAAGGATATGGTTGAGTTGAGTCGTTGTTAGAGTGGGGCATTTTTTATGTGGCTAGTGTGATGAAACCAGTTGGGGGTGACAATGAAACATATGCATTTAAGATGCGTTTTCTTGAGCCATGGATAATATATCTTAGAATTTGGATTAAAAGTAGTAGTTGGGGAGAAAAGCTGTATCATTGGGTTGTTCTCTGCAACTTTCTGAAAGTGACTTTCAGATTGTATGGTTATCATAAAACAACAAATTGCCAACTTGGCAAACTCATCGCTTTGTGTTGTAGCATCATGCAACAGTGTGAATTTAAGCACATCAATTCAACCCTCTAATTTCTTTATTATCTTAAACATCGCTGTCCATTATGTTTCCATGTTCCATTTCGCCCATCCAAAACTTGTACTAATATATACTCTTCACATGCGAAAACTTTTATTTTTGTTCACATTCAAATTATGTATTTCACAATTCCATTTAATCCTTTATTTCAACGAACATTATTCAAAACCTTGTTAGTCATGTTACAGATAATTAGTGTTGTTTTTTGCCAGATTCAACACTAGATGTTATATTATGTTTTCTTAATGTTAATGATGTTAGAAACAAGACAATAAAAGAAAGAATAAGAAAAAAAAAATAAATAATAAAAGAATTTAACATGATTTGACATATAATGTATATGTGTACGTCTACAACTACGTCAGGAGAGAGATAAAGTTAAAGCGAGAGAAGAGCATGTTCCAATAATTATGAAGAAACAAAGTGTTGTAGAATTGGAAGGACACATTCTCCAAGTTGAATATACTATTAATCCTTGCCAACCTTCAACACCCTGAGATCTTAGTCTTGGATCACTGCTCGTGCTTTTGTTTTGTTTTTTTCTTTTCTTCTCCACCTTTTTTTTTGTTTCAAAGTTGGTACTTTTTTGTCGTGTGTATATTTCGATGTTCATGCTTTAAGAAAGAAAAATGTAATGGATAAGGCTTTAAAAGGATGGGCCTTTTATGGGCCCAGAGTGAGAGGCCAGTTTGGTAAACGTACAGGGAACACACAACCACTGCTTCGCACTCCTTGGTCCTACCCTTTTAAATACCATATATCCACTGAACAGTACAGATCAGAAAACCGATCCCACTTTTGTTTAGCGGTGAGAGAGAAAAATAGAGGGAGAAACAAAATTCATAGGTTAAAAATCAAGTAAAAAGGATGTTTGGTTGAAGAAAATTAAACCCAAACTAAAGTGATAAGGTTTGAGTTGAAAGAAAATATATCTATACATTTTTATGTAGAAAAGCTATTTTACCCTTTTTTATTTATTTATTAAATTGTGTTACAATTAAATAAATAATGACAACGTCGTACCAGTTCCACTAGCAACCCAGACGCAAGCACGCAAATAAAAGAAAATGCAGTGAAGAGGAAGGAGAAAACAATGTTTTTTTGAAAATTTTAAGAGTTTAACTTAGTTTGGGAAGTAAATGTTGGGAGTGTTCAAATTTTGACATTCTAAAAAAAATACTTTTGGAATGTGTTGAAATTTTAACGCACTTTGGAAAGTTCTTTATAGAAATCAAATTTAAAAGAAAAAAAAATCAGAAATTGTGCTAAGTAATAATAAAAATTTGTCCCGTTTGTTAATGAAGTCACTTGTTTGGTTGAAAGGTAAATTTTTCCTAAGAGAGAAGCATGATTACTCCAAATAATGTAAAGGTTTTTGTCCTTCAAATCAGTTACTGTCTCTTCTGTTTTCCAAAAACTGGCTTCCTAAAACTCCAATCTTGAATGCCAAAATTTTAACATTTTCAGAGAAGTATTTTTGAAATGGGTTAAAGTTCTAATATTTAAAAAAAAATAACTTTCAAGCAAATGTGTTAAAATTATAAATTTTGGAAAAATGAATTTCTGACAGTGTTAGAATTTTAGCCTTCTACTTTGAAATATACTTTTCAACTAATAATAAAACAGTGTATGATAAAATTAGATGGTCCGGACAAAGGATAAATGTGAGATTTCAAAATTTATGGGGTGCAGGAACAAAAGCCCTGATTTAATTGAGCTTAAACCAGCAAGGCCCAATTTTTAAATTTGCTTAGGAATGGTTCAGTAAAATGGGCCAAGAAATGAAAGCCCAATTCTTATCATTACGGCCATTTCTTCTTCTCGCACCTCCATAATTTCAACCTGCACTTCCATAAATTTTTGTATTCGAGAGTTAATAATCTAAAATATAACTTTTTATATTTCAAATAACAAGAAACTGTCCAAATTCAGCCCATCCGTATTTAATTATTGAATTTTACACACATAATATATATATTATCATTTTTTACACTTAATTAAAATTAAAATTTTTGTTTAAGACTGATTTTAATTTAGCACTTAAAATAATTTTTTATATAAATATTATCATTTAATTTTTGTATTCACTTATTTTGTTCTTTCAATTTCTTCCAACTGATTTGTTTTAATACGTAGAGTTGTCAATTTAATCTAATCCATAGGGTTTGGTCCTGATCCACATGGGTTGGGACTAAAAGAACCCACAAGACGTGAAATCTCCCAATTAAAAAAATTCACGAGATCAAAAAGTTCACAAAAGTACTAAGGTTCAGAGTAAATCTATGAACTTTTTTCTTTAAACATGAAAAATATATTATTATTTTTAAATATATCATTAAAGTTTAAATTTATGACAGCCTTATGAGTCTGATCGTACTTAGTCGTGGGCCCAAGCTAGAGTTGTTGATTTGGGTCAGTCCGTCTCAGTCATTGGTCCGGTCCGACAAGTCTTGTTCGTAAGTTTAGACCAAACTATCACGAGTGTTAGTCCATTTGTCTCAACAATGAACCCAAGACTAACAGTTTCAGCCGTGGACACGGATTGGACCATCTCGACTGTCGTCTTGGCCGGGACGAACCCTTTAATGATTGTTAAATGTTGCTACATAAAATTGTTTTAGTGTGTTCTTTTATAGGTGCAACAACATAACAATGAAATTGATAAAAAGAAAATAGATTAAAATTTGATATGGATGATAATAAGATGATTCCATTATGTTGTATTGATTTTGTTTAACATACAAGCTTACACTAGCGATTAATGCGACTATACCTTCAGTAGGATGTAAGTGGCAACACTGATACCAGTTTTTTGAGATTCACCAGTGCTTATTTGGCAAAGTTCTTTGTTAAAACAGATCAAGAAGAGCATAGACATGAAAAATTAATGGTTCTACGACATATTGCATTAGAGAAAAATATTTCTTTAAAAACTAATTCTTTGATGACACAAATTATTTCTATTTAATCTCTTAAATACTTTTTTTTTTAATTTAAATAATTACCCACAATAAATGAAATCACTTACAAAATAAAAATTATAAATTTATTTAATTATGTAATTATTTGTTATGAAAATTTAATAATTTAATATTTTTTTAATATATATTTTTTTTATGAAGAAAAAGATTTTATATAGAAGAAGACCTTGTAAGAGGGAAGAAGTAGAAAAAGAACGAAGACCTATTAGTTAGAAGAAGAAGATGACCTCGAATCTTAATCCCAACTAATGTTTTTTCAATGCAAGAAAAAAAAGCATTGTTTTTGTTTGTTACAAAAGCATGCCTTGTCTTACATGGACATTGACTGTTGGTGCTTTAAGAAAGCAACATTGTTCTCTCCCAACTCATAACGTGTCTCACGCTTCTCTTTACCCAAATCTAACCTTACTTTGCCGTTTTGGTTTATTTTTTTTTGTGCTAAAAATGAACAGCTTCTCCTCTCACAACACAAGAATATTTCAGTACGTTAAATCGAGACAAAAAATTTTAATTTATTAACATCCATTTCAATCTAAGAGACCGATACACGTGAAGTGACAATGTAAATGATTTCTCATATCACAAAAGAGTGAATACCATAACCAAGATAAAATGAAATTATATTTAAGGAGTCTTAAATAGAGAAGCAAAACTTTGATATGGGGCAAAAGGGAAGTGAGTGGTACGATGAAATTGGTTGAATAGATCAGATCATTCGGGAATGGTGAGGAGGAGAGGACGCCAATATTTCCTTTTCAACAACGACCTGCAACGAAAACCGGTCCAAGGCGAGTTCGTTGAACCGGGTTCGCTACTCCAAGAATGCGGGGCCGCAACGGAAGCCAACATTGGAGTAGTTTCGTGATCGTGATCGTGCACGTGCTCCTCTCGTGGCGGCGAGGACACAAAGAGGTCCTTCAGGGAGTGTCTCCGCATGGAATCCTTCTCCACGGCCCGCCGAGGTGACCGGTTCAGGCTAAGAAGACTACGCAGGGAAGTTTTGGGCCGCCGGAACTGAACCAACGGGCTCGTCCTTGGGCTTTGGGTCGGGCTTTGCCCCACTCCACACGGCGTTGCAAACAGTCTGAACTTCTGCAATGCAGCCATGTATTGAGTTATTTCTCCACGCTTCCTCACTCTGTTCTCTGCTCTATTAAAAGAGGGTTAAAGTGAGTTTGAATTTGAATATTGATAATTGTGAGGGGACAAAGGTGATTGATTGCTCCTAACAAGCATGGGATCTATTTTGGGAATGGTTGTATCTTTTCTTCCACACACATTCATTATTTCTCTTTAACTCTTCCTTTGATACTTTGGACTAAAAAGCACTATGACCGATGCCAGGACCATGGAAATGGAATCGCAAGTAGGCCAACCATTTTCCGATCTCGTTTTTTTTCTTTTCAATAAAATAAAACGAAATTGTTGCACCAACCGGATCTCGCGACCTTTAAGAACAAATGTACCCTCCACAGAAACAAAGAACAAATGTACTACAGTACAACGTCACGCGCGTTACTAACAAATAGTTACATTGATTTGACTGATAAATAGCGAATTATGTGACGTAGATTACAGAATTTTTCTTCTCCCTTCGATTTTTCTTTACTTTTTTTTCCGCAGTCCTTGTCTCTTTGAAATTCGGAATCAATCATTAGTGTAATGGAACTAGGAGCATCGAGAGTACAAAAAAGGCTCGGTAATATATTCTTAATTTTTTCCAAAACGTGAAAAACTGTTGCTATTATTAGACGGAAAGTGGTTAACTACTGACATTGGGAGTGGTAGATTCCCTTTCCCATTTCTCAATGAAGGACCTTGGCGAAGAAAGCTTATTACTCATCAAAATTTCAATTTGACCCGAACTCCGTGAAGCTGAAGGTGGTGGTTGCACTTCTTCCCTGGAGATAGACGAGATAACATTACCAGCATGATCTCCTTTCTCTGGATTCTCAGACTCATAATTCCCATTTTGGATTTTCTGGAGGGCTTCCAGAACTTGGTCCATAGAAGGCCTTAATTCATTGTCTCCCTGCACACACCGGAAGGCCAATTCTGCCACTGAAGTCACCATCCTTTTAACTACTTGGTCTGTCTCAAACCCAAAGGATTGGTCTACAAGATCACTAAGCTTTCCTTTTTGAATCCTCTTCATGAAAAAAATTGCTAAGTTAACTTCATCCCTTTCCCTGGCTGCATCAACTGCTGGCATGGATGATATTAGTTCCATTAGCACAACCCCAAAGCTATACACATCACTCTTATCTGTGAGCCTGTAACATTGAAAATATTCAGGATCAAGATACCCCGGAGATCCCTGTGGAGCTGTGGACACGTGACTTACATCACTGGGGAACAATCTTGAAAGCCCAAAATCTGCTACCTTAACGGAAAAATTAATGTCAAGTAGAACGTTATTGGTCTTCACATCACGGTGAATGATGTTAGAAGAATGGAGATAGGAGAGTGCAGTAGCAGTGTCTATGGCAATTTGCATTCGAATAGGCCATGTCAGCAAACCAACTCTTGCTAATTCACCGTGGAGATGGCTAGCAACTGTGCCATTTGGAATGTATTCATACACAAGCAACAGCTCCTGGCCGTGACGTGAAGTGCAGCCATAGAGGGACACAAGATTTCTGTGGCGCAAGCGAGTAAGGATCTCAATTTCATTCATAAACTGTTCCACTCTCTTGTAATTGTGCTCAAATAGATGTTTGATTGCAACTTCCCTTCCATCTCTCAGTGTCCCTGGTTTTTTATAGACAAATGCTTAAGCGAATTAATAAGATGAAAAGTGATTGTATCGCTGCAGTGGAAATGAGGTGTGTAGTGTAGTGTAGTGTATGCTGACCGTGGTAAACAATGCCAAAGCCTCCATCTCCGAGCTTTCTAGTGGAGTCAAAATTGTTAGTTGCTTCTTGAAGTTCCTTATAGGAGAAGATGGGTACCCCAAAGAAGATCATGTCACTCTCTGTGTCTGGATTTTGGAAGGAATCACCATAAGTGTTTCTCGATTGAACATACTTCTGTTTGAAGTAGCGTAACGTGAAGAACAACCCAAATATCACCCATGGTCCAAGACCGATTCCTTCAAAGATTGCGACGTTAATTAGTTTCACAACAAACAGAGACTCGAATTAAAGTCTTCTTTTTAATGTCAACCACTGAATGAACCAGAGAGGAGACTGCGGGGAGAGAGGGACAAAAATTACTTCAATATTTCTAAAATACTTTTGAGATGGTTGACAAATTAATGTGTCTGTGATATAACATATTAAATATAATATATTAAAGATTCAATTAAGTTGTATGTTTTTTATAATTTTTTATGTTTTCAATTTATTACGTGTATTAAAAGTATTCATAATTTTATAATTTTGACTTATAATATATTAGTTACAATATGATTTTATCTGAATAACAAATTTTATAATCTTTGTACACTTTTTAGTAGTGAAGATAAATAAGTAAGATTACAGCTCAAAAATAAAAACCATGTCAGTCGTTTAAAAAATATAATCATTAAAGACTAGGTTAAAAAATAGAATTTTTTTGAGTAATCTATAGATTAAAAATTTAATAGTGATTCAATTGAAAATACTTATATCGAGATGAACTTGAATCTTAATTAAGTTTTTTTTTTATTAAAGTTGTATAAAAAAGTGTCACGTGTACTAATAATATATTTTAAGAAAATACTTTTAATTATTTAGGTTAAGGTATTAATTAATAATTTAAAGAAACTTAGTGATGACGAAATCAATATCCTATTTGATCTAATTTAAAGAAACTTGTGGGAAAAAATCCTCAATATGGCTTTCTAAAATTTTGTACGGGGACGTGAATTACCTATCAGATCTTATGTTAAATTTGTGTCACTTCAGTTTCCTTGGAGAAAACTAGAATGTAATGTTAAACTTGGTGCCTAGGGAAAGTATGAAATTGTGAATAATTCTAAAACACTATAACTTTTTTGTAACATGTATCGAGTTTTGGAATGTTTTATAAATGTTAAATTTATTTTCTCTATAAAATATTAAAAGAACTTGTAAGAGAATATGCCATAATCATAAAACATATACGCATGGGACAACGTTTGGCTGTTGAGAAATTGATTCTCCCTAAGTTTTCACTTTATGGATGGAAAAACGTGTTTTATAGTAAACTTCGGAGTGAAAACTTAGATTTGGAAGGGGAATGTCAAGTTGTGTAAGTTACCTAGCATCAACGGAAGCTTCCGATTCCAAGCTCCACTTTTCCTGCATAATTTAAAGCAGAGCAGTTGTTCCGATTAGATGACAGAAGTGAAGTGAGCTAGTTCTATGTCGATCAGATGGTAAAGCAAATTTCTACGATAAAACAGTCAAGTAGCGCAAATATTGAAGTAATCAAATAGAAATTAATTACATAATTTTAACTGTTGTGTTGATGGGAAAAAACATGCAGAGTTAACTTGCTTTTTAGCAGTTGGGATATAAAAAGTGTGAAATTGTAGAAATGTGGTTATATATGTAAATATTAATGAAGAAATTTTGTTGAGACATGAGTATTACCTCATGGCGCAATATAATTTTGCGTTGCTGTCTAGTCGGCAATTGCCCCATTTTTCCCGACACCGCCGACAGGCACTTGAAAACTGGAATTGAAAGGTAATTTGAGGATTTAAAAATCCAAAGGGGTCTTTGAAGAACTGGGAATCTTGTCTGACGGGAAGTTGAACCATTGAACATGAAGAGGTTAAAGAGCGTAGGTAGTTCTGATCAGAGGATGAAGGGGCGAAGTAAAAATCAAAGGGAGAACATCCAGTATAGTTGATGAAATCATTTGAAAGGTTGAGGTTTTTGTGGTGGCTGCAATTGAGGGCGGTTATATTGTTTTCCAGGTAAAAACAACCGAAAGGGGAGGAGGGAGGGACGGTGATATTATAGCTCAAGGCATTACAACTAGAATTTTCAAGAAGATTGCGGTAATCCTTGTCTATAATGGAAATTTTCCATCTCCAACCACCAACAATGTTTGTAACTTGTAAAAGTTTTCCTCCACTGCTCAACCGGACTTGCTTCAGTGCTGTTTGGTTAGGATTATTACAGCCTTGGATTGCCAAAGCACCACAATTGGGGTGTTCAGAGGTGGTGAAGGGAAAGGAAATATTCCCCAAACTTCCGCAATCAAATGAGTCCGGACAATCAGAAGTGTGCTCATTTGCATTCCCAGCTGAGAGATGCAACACTGTCAGATGACAAAACAAAAGGATTACATAAACATCGTACATTTTCATTTTCATATGATACAATGGAAGCACCACAACCATGGAATGCCTCTATATATTGCTTCTTCACCCCTCTATAAACCAACTCATACGCCAGTTGACTGCGAATATCAATGTAAATGGGACCAAGAATTGAGGTGATTTTGTTCTGCTGTTTAATCTCCGTGTTACTTAATATTAAATGCGTAAAGTCCTAAAGATCATAAAAATGTGATAAATTCTCATAATACTCACATCCACGCTGACGAACTCGGTTGCTGAGACTCTTGACTAGGTAGAAGTGTTCTTTCTTGGAATTTGACTTTCAAAAGATCGCTTTCTCGCAACACGCCGCGGCGTGAAAATCGAATCAAACTCTTTGGTACACATGCACTCAACTCAACCAATGCATTTACTCTTGCATCTCTCACCAGATACGTCAAAAAAAACACAAATTCAAACAAACACAAACATTACAGATATTCTTTTTTTTTTTCAAATTCTGACAAAATAATGAAAATAGTCTGATACGGTCACAACCCCCTACATTTTTTCTAATAAAATTTACTAAAAAGTTAAGGAGCGTGTAATATGTGTTTATTTAAATAATTTTAGTAATAGATAAGATTTAATTAAGTTTTAAGCTTCTCTTTTTGATTTTGATTTTTTTAATTTAATTTATATTGATTTTTTAATTTATTAAATATTTATATAACTTTTATATATATTTTTTGTTATGATTGCTATCTTGTTCTACTATTTTTTATGAATGATGTTTAATGCTTTCATTAAAAAACGTGTGAATTATAAAAGATGATTCTGATGACAAAAAGAACTCCTTAATTGTCATAAATAATTGTAAAAAGTTATTATTAATTTTAAGTAGTAAATAAAAAACAATTAATAGTCTAACTGTTTCGCTTTTATTTTTGTTTTTAATAATTCTTCTTTTCTTGATCAAAGTCTTCAACACTTAATTTTATTGTCGGTTTCAAAAAGAATAAAACCATTGGCTGATATAGTCAGCATTTTCGTCTCCGCTCAAAATTTGAGTTTGAAAAGCACACCTCTACAGATAAAACGAAAAGTCATTTGTTTAACTAAGTTGTCCCAGACTAAAATGCCAGTGGTCGGTTGACCACTAAAAGTTATTTAGATGATAATTTCAATTATTATCAAGAAAAAAATTGTTCAAAGTTAGAAAGTTTGTAATTTAAAATTAAAATGAAATAAAGGTAGCTGTAATATTTTATCTTTAATTAGAATTCGAACTTAGGATATAATCTATGAAGAAAATATACATACGGTGTATCAAATACAATACGAAAATAATAAGATATGGATATCGAAAAATGTATAAACTTTTTTAAAAAATATATAATAAATATTAAAAATTATAAATTAATATTATTATTTTATATATAAGATACTTAATTGAAAATTAATAAACTATTTTAAAGCATCATACACACGTATGTGATTCAAATTAAAATATCAACATATCATGTATCATAAAATATAATTATACTTAAATACTTCTAATAAAATTAGTATAAGTCAGATTATAATTTTATTTTTAAGATTATTATTTCTTAAATGACTGAATTTTGATTCGATTCTCGATAAAAGAAATTGAAATATTTATTACATCAAAATCTAAATCTACTCTCAATTAAAATTATGTTTTTAGTTTCTAAATTTTGTGTAAATTTTTTTTAGTCTCTCTAAGTCAATGCTGATCCATGTTAACTGTCTATTTTTTATTTTTTGAAATTAGGCTTAAATACTTTTTTCGTCCTCATTTTCATAGTGTTTGTTATGGATGGTCCTTATTTTTACCAAATGTTTAAAATGGTCCTCATTTTCGCAGTGTTTGTTGCATATGGTCCTCATTTTTACCAAATGTTTAAAATGGTCATCATTTTCACAATTCGTGTTTAATTTAGTTTTTTTTTGTGACGTCATTTAAATCAGTAACGGAGCACTGTACAAGTGGCACTATTTGTACTATTTGTATTACATTATACTCGGGTGTATTACGTGTACTGTACAAGTGTGGTAATTAGATATTTGGAGATAAATAGGTGAGCTAGGGTTTTGAAAATGAATTGTTTGGCAGTTGGTCAGTTGCTGCAATCTTTTTCCTCCATTCCCAATTTGTGTTGTTGCAATCTTTTTCTTCCTGCAATCCCATGTCACGGTCCAATCTTCCTTTACCTCTGGTTGTAATCGTTGGAGGCAACAGTGTTGTAGCAATTCGTGCAATGTTGGTGGTTCAACGATAAACCCTAGCTCACATATTTATCCTCAAATATCTACAATACACGTAATATACCTCAATATAATGTAATACAAACAGTGCCACCTGTATAGTGCTCCGTTACTGATTTAAATGGCGTCACAGAAAATGACTAGATTAAACTCGAATTGCGAAAATGATGACCATTTTAAACATTTGGTAAAAATGAGAATCATCCACAATAAACACTACGAAAATGAGGACCAGTTTAAACATTTGGTAAAAATGAGGACCATTCACAACAAACACTACGAAAATGAAGACGAAAAAGGTATTTAAACCTTAAAATTATGTTTTATGTATGTCTTGAATTCCTAAATTGTTCATAAATTTTGTTTTTACTTCTTTAATGAATCGAGTTTTTTGTGAAACTCAACCATTTTTATTTTAAAATTGAGTTTCCTTTAAGGATGATGATACATCACTACTTTCATTTTTACTTTAGATCTCACAACACTAATACTGGTACATTAATTTAAAAAATGAAGGTACATTAATATAAATCTGTTCTGGTCAAGAAAAGTGCCAGATAATTCTTAACCAAAAACAAAAAGAAAGAAATATTTTTAACCATAGCTTAAGACTTGCTTAGGTCAAAAAATCTCTGTCCCTTGACCAGAACATTGGCGCCCACCGTGGGGTCCGGTAAAACTCGATCCCAACTCCACCAAATTTCAATAAGAAACGCTACAACAAAAAACAGAGATTTTTTGACCTAAGCAAGTCTTAAGCTATGGTTAAAAATATTTCTTTCTTTTTGTTTTTGGTTAAGAATTATCTGGCACTTTTCTTGACCAGAACAAAATCATTAATTATTTTTTAAAAAATACTGGTACATTAATAATAACTTACATTAAGATAGAAGTAATAATATCATTGTACATTGTTAACTAAAATTCTCCTTATAACGGTTAATTTAAAAACATAAAGTGTCCGGTATAAGTGGATAAAAGATTCACTATGCAAATTTAACTTTCCCAATGTAGATAGTTTACTAACAGTGGTTTCTTATAGACAAAAAAAAAAATGTTATTAGAGAATGGTAATTTCATATTAAGTTTCCTTTTTTTTTTTACACTAATTTGATACTGTCTTTTATTTCTTTGAAGAATAAAAGTAATTTTTAGTAATACCATTTCCCTCTTTTTCCTACATTTCACACTCACCAATCCCAGTTTGAATTTTCTGCAGTGTTTCCAGAACTTCATCCATGGAAGGTCTTAATTGCCTGTCTCCTTGTACACACAGGAAGGCCAATTCCGCCACTGAACTCACCGTCCTTCTCACTTCTTCGTCTGATTCAAAACCAAGCGATTGGCACACCAACTCACTGAGTTTCCCATTTTGAATCTTCTTTATGGTAAGACTCACCAAGTTGATCTCATCACTTTCCCTGCCGGCATCAACCGCAGGCAACGAGGATATCAGCTCAGACACCACAACCCCAAAGCTAAATACATCACTCTTGTCCGTCAGCTTGTAGTGCTGGAAATACTCAGGGTCAAGGTACCCCGGAGTCCCCTGCGGACCCGTTGACACGTGGCTTGCATCGGTCGGAAGCAACCTCGAAAGCCCAAAATCGGCCACCTTAACCATAAAATTTGTGTCAAGTAGAATGTTGCTGCTTTTCACGTCGCGGTGAATGATGTCGGAAGCGTGGAGATAAGCCAAGGCAGTGGCGGTCTCCACCGCAATTTGCATCCGAATTGGCCACGTCAGCAACTTGTCCCTTCCCTTGAGATGGCAAGCAAGAGTGCCGTTTGGGACGTATTCGTACACAAGCAGTAACTCACGGCTGTGACGCGAAGTGCAACCGTAGAGGGAGACGAGGTTCCTGTGTCGCAGGTGAGTGAGAATCTCAATTTCGTTCATAAATTGTTGCACTCTCCTGTAGTTGTTCTCGAAAAAGAATTTCACTGCAACTTCCCGTCCATCTTCGAGTTTACCTGCATTTTTATTTTGTCATTTTAATTTAACAACTGAATCAAATTTCATTATTAACTATTTTATATGGTACCGACCATAGTAAACGCTTCCGAATCCTCCCTCCCCTAGCTTTCTGTTGCGGTCAAAATTGTTTGTTGCTTCTTGAAGCTCCTTATAAGAGAAGACGGGTACTCCAAAGAAGATCCTATCTGCCATTAAGTCGGGATTGTCGTGAGGATCAGCACCGTGTCTTGATCGGAACAGAGCTAGTGCACCACCATATTTACCTTCGCAGCGCCGTAATGTGAGGATCAACACCAATGTTATTACATTGCATAGTCCAGCACCTATACCTGCCATAGTTGCATAAGAGTATATATCATAGAAGGGTATGTCATCTCAATGAAAAAAATTGTTCAGCAAAATATTTTGGAAGCCAATTCCTTTAAATACAGTAAATTGTTTTTTTAGCGACGAAATTGGAGAACAAAGAGGGTTAAATATTAAAAAAGGAAAAACAATGACACTTTATGCCATGCAAGATGCAGTCTGGAGTATTAGATCATGTTTATTACCTATTATTAATCCTAGCTTCCAAGATGGACTTTTATCCTTCCTGCATAATAGGAAAGATCGATCACATACTTAAAGATATATGAATTTGGTAAATATTAGAAATACCTTGTGGCGCAATGAAGGTTTCGTTGGTTGTCGAGGCGACAATGGCTTCTGCGACCCAAACAGTGCATGCACTCATCTGACGGATGGAACTGCAGGGGAATGTCAGCAGTTAAGAATGCAAAGGGATTTGCAGAGACTGCATAGCCATTGACGGGAAGCTGAACCATTGAACAGGAGGAAGCTAGAGAATTGTGAGACACATCATCAGGGTGTGGAGGCCCAATGAAGATGTCATAGTCACAGCTTGTGTTTTTGAGGAATGTTCTGGGGGTCTTAACATGGCGGGTGCGGTTACACTTGAAAAGGGTTATGTTGTTGTTGATAGTGAAGTAACCTAAGGGAGAGGTGGCAGGGAGTGAAATATTGTGGTTGAATGTCTCACAACTATCGGATTGCAAGAGATTATTGAGATGATCATCAATGAAGTAGACAGTAGTACCAGTCCATTGCATCTCAAAATTTGTAACCCTAATCCACCTTGATCCGATCTTTAACGTTACCCCTTGCCCTGACTTTGGATTCTGATCATCACAACCATGGATTGGCCATATGCCACAATCTTGGCGTTGTAGCGTGGTGAAAGGGTAACCGAATTTCCCATGGTTTCCACAATCAAACCACATCGGACAATCACCCTTGTGCCCATTTCCATTCCCAACCCACACAAGGAAAACCATAATGAACATGTAAACAGGAAACATCCTCAGAGGATGGTAAAGAAAAGGTTGTGATTGAACCCAGAGAAGAAAAACCCCATAATTTATAACTCATTCCTCGCCGCGCAAGTGTGTCACACGATTGGCAAGTCGTTTCATATCTGCTGTAGACACGAAAAACGAGTAAAGAAGCAGGGCCTGGTCCCCAGCTTCCAAAGTTGAAACACAGAAAACATGTTCCTTGGAATCTTTGAGTAAACAGTTTGTTTGGCAGTCTGGTTAAATTTAAGTTCATTTAACACTCCTTTTAATAATATAATAATATATATATCATAACTTGAAATTAAAAATAATATAAATATAATTAAAATATTATTATTTTTAATGTCAGATAAATATAATTTTGTCTTAAATAGATTTAGTTTTGTCTTTTTTATTTTAAAATATCTTTACTCGTTATTGAAAGATCGGTTACTTTACTATTGGTGCCTGTGCTTGAAATTTGATACTGTATTTTGATTTTACTATTGGTGCTTGTGCTTGATATTTGATACTGTATTTTAATTATACTCACACTTAATATTATTATTTTATTTTAAAATTTATTTATATTTAGTTTCTATCGGTCTGAGTTTTTAAGAATGTAATTTTCCTGTTTCTTATTTTACTTTGTCTTTTTTATTCTTATTATTATTTTTACCTCTTGTATTCTTTTGAGTCTTTATTATTTTTAAAATTCTCTATTTATTCTATATCTTATTTTTATGTTTATTATTCGATTATTTATTTTTTGTGTAATTTCTACAATAATTATTAATCAGGTGTTGAATTTATCAATTAATCGATATTGAGTTTAACATCACAATTAAATATAATAACTTAAAAATAAAAAGAAAGAGTCAAATGGAATTAAGAGAAAAATTAGGTCTCAAAAGTATATGATTTTGTTTTTTTATCTGCATACTCTGAATAAGAAAGTGAAACCTACAAATTACTTTAAAGTCGTAAACATCGTTGTTTTGTAATAGAGCTGCAAGGTTTTTGTAGCATGGGTTGCACACCATATTGAGTCTGTCGTGCATGATCCAGTTTTATAAAAGTATGATACATGTATTCATCTATAAAAAATGGACAATTAAATATCCATGTTTATTATCTATAGAGATAATAATTTAATATTTATCACAGATGAATATCTGCGATAATTTTCTGCTTCACACCCTGCCAGCAACATAATTTTAGAAAATAATTAGTCTCTATGGCCACTTCATTTCGTGTAAACAGCTCTATTTGAAATGATTCACACTCTGTGACACACTGGAAGCTATTAAACTACAAACAAGTTTTATATTATTAATTAAGTTAACTAAAAAATTTAACTGATGATATATAGTTAGTTTGTAAAAGTTTTATATTTAGTGCGAAAGGAAGAAAGTTACAAAATGCAAGTTAGATTTATTGACCACTGACATTAGGACTGGTAGAGCGACTGTTCCATTTATCCGTAACAGCCCTTGGCGAAGGTGGCAACTTCATATTCATCAACAATTTCACGTCATCGTGATCTACTGAAGATGGTGATGATGGCTCTTCATCCTTCCCACTTTCTATTCTTTTCAGAACCTCCAACACCTCATCCATGGAGGGTCTCAAGTCTTTGTCCTGTTGCAAGCATTGAAAAGCCAATTCTGCTACTGCAATGATTTGTCTTTTAACATCATCATTCGACTCAAAACCAAGGGAAGGATCCACCAGATCAGCAATTGCATTTTTATGAATCTTCCTAACGGCTAGATCTGCTAAGTTTATTTCATCCTTATGGCGGTTCAGATCAATTGCCGGCATAGATGATATTAGCTCCATAAGCACAACCCCAAAACTATACACATCACTCTTGTTGGTAAGTTGGTAGCAGCGGTGATATTCCGGATCAACATAGCCAGGGGTGCCTTGTGGAGCAGTGGAAACATGGGTGACATCAACCGGGAACAGTCTCGACAATCCAAAATCTGCAACTTTAACGCAAAAAGTGTTGTCGAGCAGAATGTTGCTGGTTTTGACATCACGGTGAATGATGTCGGAGGCATGGAGATAGGCCAATGCAGTAGCAGTCTCAATGGCCACTTTCATTCGGATAAGCCACGGCAAAGAGCTACGACTCGTTGATTCATGACGATGGAGGTGACTGGCCACAGTTCCATTTGAAATGTATTCATACACAAGCAGTAGTTCACGGCTATCATGTGAAGTGCAGCCATAGAGAGACACTAAGTTTTTGTTGCGCAAGCGTGTGAGGATCTTGATTTCATTCATGAACTGTTCTACTCTCCTATAGTTGTGCTCATATAGCCGCTTCACAGCAACTTCACGTCCATCCTGGAGTTTTCCTAGTTGTTGAAAAAGAGATGAAAGAAAGAGATATTTGAGAACAGAGAAAGTGAAAGAAAACCCATTGAATTATTTTGTACACAGAAAGATGTTGTTGGTTTTGTACATACATACATACCATAGTAAACAATCCCAAAGCCTCCTTCTCCTAGTTCTCTCGAACAATCAAAACTTTTTGTTGCTATTACAAGATCCTTATAAGTGAAGACAGGGACCCCAAAATAGATACACGTACTTTCTGGGTTTCGATTTGAAAAGAAATTAAAGACACATCTGGGTTTGCTGTACCATAGTATTAGTAGCCCAATGATAACAGTACACGACATTCCAATACCTAGAAACTCACAAAAAGGACAACTCATTAGTTTAAGATTATCTTGTAGAACGTGTAAATGTGAAATTTGAAACTGTTTGTTTGACTAATCGGTAGTGTATGACCCTGTCCTCGAGCATTGACATGGAAAGTTAAAATGAGAAATGAATACGAAATCAATGAGGGGTGGAAAAAAAAATACATAAGACATGAAAAACAAGGAACTCAAATTGACGTATAAGAAACGAAGAAATGTTACCTAGTCCCAACTTCAATGCCAAATTCCTACCCTCTGCAATAGAAATCAAAGGAACCAATTAATTAAGAACAGAGATCAAGTTAAAATAAAGTTGATCACCCATCCCATTTTTTTACTTAATTACAGTGATACTTCTCAAGTTCTTTTAGGATATGCATTGTATTTCTATTTTTGTAATGGTTACTGAGCAACTGCATGTTGTAATATTTTAACAACAATTACATAGAATTAGTGTAATATATTAAGGCTCTCAATGCAAATATAACATGTCAAAACAGACAATAGACTTTTTATAGGTCTTTAGAAAAATGTATTCGACATAATGCAAGAAGAAAATACAAAGGTAATTTATTAATCTTTTCGTCTTGGCTTCAAAATTACGACAAATTTCATTTTACAAGTGATTAAAAAAAAGTGAATATCTTCGAATATGAATTTTTAATACACCATTATACTTGAATATATATATATATATATATATATATATATATATATATATATATATATATATATATATATATATATATATATATAAAAGAATGATAATACATATCGGTTTGTCCTGTTTTAATATTTTCATATATGACTTGCAAAAAGGATTAGGTTAACCGGCATAAGAAATACTGACTAAATTTTTTAATCCATCCCGTATGATATTTGGTCCGTGAATTGGTGAACTCGTATGCAGTCGTATAAAAAATTATTTGTTTTGTTATTTTATTTGTCTATTAAAGTATTTAAAATACTAGGATTACAGAGGTTTTCTAATAAAAGATTTAAAATACTTAATTTTAGGGATGCGAATTCTTCTGGTCTTCTGGTCAAATTCAAGTCAGGATCTGTACATAGCCAAAGTAATGTATGGTAAGCGATGATATTTGATAATTTTTTTTTAAAGAAAGTTTGACAAAATTTTCTTTTTAATATATATTAAATTATTTTACTTTTTTTTTAATTATATCAAACATTTTTTTTCATCTATTAAAGTGTTATTAAAGTTTGTCAAAACATAACTTAAAAGAAAACCTAGTATCACATCACTATATGTATTTGTATGTATAGACGATAAATAAATAAGATTAATTATCTCACAACAAAATTATATACGTGAATTCTAAACTTTAAATCCTAAATCTGAACTATATACAATGATTAAATTTTATTTATAAATAAAAAATTATATTACGAGGCTTTTGAAATTTTTAATAATATAATTATTTATAAATAAAAAAATGTATTGAAATGCGTTATTAATCTTTATAAAGATAAGTTTCCGCAAATTAGGATATATAAGCCAGAAAACTTTGAATGGGCTAGTTCTGTGTACCCTACCGTGTGTCTACTAAATAAAAAACAAGTATTGAAGTTGATGTTTTCTATACTCCTTTATTGAAAAATCATTTGTCTTTTTGAAACCTTTTATTGAGGGTTATGGCAATCCCAGAACTTGAAACATCCCTCCCTCCCCTGCATTCTTTAACCAAAAAATAAAATTTGCATACCTGCGGAGCAGTAGAATTCTCTTTTGGTGTCAAGTAAACATCGTCCTTTACTACGACGAAGACACCTTTCACATTGATCAGATAACTGAACTTCAACAGCGATACTATCTGTTAGAAATTGAAAGGGGTCGTCGGTAGAATTTGCTTCTACAGCAAGCTGAATGGTTGAGCATGGTGCTAAAGAGCTGGGCCACTGGAAACGCGGAGGAGTTAGTGTATTTGGAGGGCCATAGAAGATGTCGTACTCAGAACAGTTCGAATATGTATGAAAATCGTTGGAAAGGGAGGGTTTGATGGAGTGATTGCATCTGAAGATGGTGATATTATATTTGATGCTGAAAGAAGCTAAAGGAGAGGTGTGAGGAAGAGTAACATTCTTGCTGAACGCTTTGCAACTTTTGTTTTTCAAATAACGTTGCTGCTTATCATCTGAGATAAATATGGTACGAGGTTCTACACTTAGAACAGAGTACGAGGTTGATGGGGAGGTGCCTAGTTGGATAGTTCTGGGAGCGGAAGGAGAAAGTTGTTGACAGCCATGTATAGCCAATACGCCGCAGTGTTGTTGCTCAGTGGTTGTGAAAGGAAACTGAATGTGGCCAAGAATTCCACAATCAAAAGATGGTGGACACTTTTCTTTCTGAGCTGAAACAATAAGCACAAGCTGTGACAAATAGACTATGAGCAACTTCAAAACAATAACCCAGACCATTAGGAATGACAAATTGTGTATCAAATATGAACTCAGGGAAAGGTTTTGAAAAGAAAAACAATAAATGCATCATAGAAAAAGAAAACCCTTTTTTTAAAAGTAGAGGTGACGGACACTTGAGAATTTAGAATAACCAACCACCATAATATAAACCCACAGTCAAAAAGTGCTGCACCTTGTTTTTCAAACAAGACACAAAAAAACATTTTTTCGTTTTGAAGTATTTTATACGCCGGTTCATTTCGAAAATGACGTTTTAATTCATTTACATATCGAGTGATCTGAATATTTATAGATGCAGTTTTATTTGATAGTATTTAACTTAATCTATAAAATGATAATCACAATTGGTATCAGTCAACAAGTAAGACGTGGTCGTGTATAATTTTTTTACTTAAAACCATAACGATTTTTTGTTTATCGTGGCTGACAATACTATTGCAGTTTAGATTTATAAACTCATATATATTAAGACATATTTTCAAGTAAATATTATCACTGCACTAGTTTTATAAGCATTGAATTCAATTTTAAATATAATTAATATTTATGTGACTAATGATAAATAATTCATTTATGTTTGAATACGAAGGATAAATGTAATGACTATTGTTTTACCTTTTATTTATATTTATGTACAAACATATTCTATACTTATTTTTAATTATAAAGATAATATGTGAATACAATTTAGGATATTTTTCTATATTATTTTGGAGAAATGAAAATTAAAAAAATATGTCGTTTTTATAATAGCTTCTTCAATAAATAAAAAAAGTTATTCTTATTAGATATATTGTGAAGCGAGAAGCCTCGTAAAGTATACATTTGTGGTGTATTTTTTTTAACAAAACATTAACGAGTTAAATTTTGCTTAATATATAAAATTTAAAAAGAAAATGGAAGGATTTGCATATAAAAGAACTTTTACAATTCTGAAAACCATTAGAAACATGTTCTATTATACATTCAAGTACCTTTAACCTTCACAGTTTTGAATTTGGAATCTTTTGAGTTTTAGGTGTTATTTATAGGATTTTAAAATATATTGTTTTGATATTTTCAAAAAAAATTTAATATATATATATATATATATATATATATATATATATATATATATATATATATATATATATATATATACTGTCAAAAACTTAGTATACTAGTGCAATTTTGACCTTTTAACTTGCGTTATAAGTTTCAGTTATCGCTTAACTGAAGCATAAAATTGCACGATGGCACTTTTATAATTTTTTCCAACTTTTATGTCTCGGTTTATTAGAAAACCGGTGCCAAAAGGTCTGATATGTCTCGATTTTGAAGATTCGAAGTCTAAAAATTGGCTAATATTTCTAAAATCGGGGCAAAATGACAAAAATAATCATTGTCAAAAGCCCTTCCTGCACTAGTGGTAGAAAATAAATTTATATTTTTTTTTGTTAATTATTTTTCTTCAAATATGAGGTAGTTTTTTGGTTGTAATGAAATTGTGACGTTTTATATAATTTTTTCATTTATATTCTATTACTATTTGGTAACGTGATATGAAATTTATATAGTTATTGTTTATTTTTAAATATTTGATACTAAAAAAATACATTATTTTGAAATTTCATATTTGTTGAATATTATATTTTTATACAATAGTTTTATATTTTATAAAAATTAATTAATTAATACTGAAATAATAAAAAAAAATACAAATATAAAAATATTTTTTAAATCTTTTTTTTTTAATTTTATTATATTTTGAAACGTTATATTTACTAGTTGTTTTTTGCATTCCAATTATTAACTATGGGTTTATTAGGAGCAAACTTTGGTTTAAATTATTTTCAAGATACTTACATAAGCTATATATTTTAGAAAGGATATTTGTAAAGTAAATGAATTTTTTTATATATATAATAATATTTTAACTATTTTTTATTTATTTTTAACTCATCTTTTAATTATAATTTTTTTAAATGAGTGTGAGATGATTTAATGGTGATTAAAATAATAAGTTAAAAGTAAATATTTATGTACTGCAAAAGTAAACTGTTTAAAAACAGTGCCGGAAAGGAAAAAACAAGATGTTTAAAAAACTATTAGACTCTTATTTATTGAAGTTGTACTATTTGAAAACTACCTAATGATTTTAAAAAGTAACTATAATCAGTACAAAATTAATTATGTTAAAGCTAAATATTAATGAAAGTGCAAATCAATTTACATATGCTTCCTTACTTGATAGAGGAAAACAAAAGACAGAAACAGAAGACTCTGTTATTGACTTTTCAAAGTCACCTTTTGGAGTGAAATATGTCTACTGTACAGGACAAAATGGAGCTACTAAGAAAAGTAACATGTAGATAAATGTACACGAGATAATCTCGTATAATAAAATTGTTCTATTTTTATTTTCATGAAAATTTTCAAATTAATTATTATTGAGTATGAATATGGATATTACTTAATTTTTTTAGTTGCATAAAAAAATTGGTGTGTGTAAAACTTTAGAAAATATATTTTAAGAATTATAGTGATTTAAAAATAATAAAATTTGATTATTTTAATATTAAATAGTTTTAGGATAAATAGAATTGTTATAAAAGAGTATTGTTACATTTAAATACACAATCCCTTTAGAAATCAATTTTCTAGACTTCTATGATTTTTCTCTAGGAGTTCTGCTCGTCTAGTAGAATTGTTCTAACTTGTTTTTATTTTCATGAAAATTTTCAAATTAATTATTATTGGGTATGAATAAGGATATTATTTAATTTTTTAGTTGTAAGAAAATTGGTGTGTGTAAAATTCTAGAAAATTATATTTTAAGATTGACATTGATTTAAAAATAGTAAGATTTGATTATTTTAATATTAAATGGTTTTATTATAAATAGAATTGTTATAAAAAACTTTCATTATATTTAAACACATAATCTTTCTAGAAATCTCTTTTCTAGAGTTCTTTGACTTCTCTCTAGGAGTTCTATTTCTATGGTCGTCGTCTGATTAACAAGAGATCCTAGCCTTGGAACGTATTGAGCCTGAGGCATGATGGGATTAACCTTTTTAGTGGTTCGATAATAAACCCTTTTGTCTAAAACTCTGTAGAGTTTAAAAACCATATCAGGTGCACACCGGCGGACCTATGTGGTGACAGGGGGGAGCCGTGGCTCCCCCATTTTTTTTTTGATTTTTTTTATATATATTTATATATTTTTTAAATTATATTTATATATTATTTATATTAAGTTTATATTATGAAAAATTATAATAAAAGATAAAATAAAAAAATTTAATGGAGACATTGATTTATAAAAGAGATTAGGATTTTTTTTTTTCGTCATAAGATTTTCCACCATGTAAATTATGATGAAAGTGTGTGAAGAGAAATAAATACAAAGAGATAGATTGGGAAATAGAGGTTGAAAAACACATAAATTGAGATTGAAATATACATTATTGCATGATCTCTCAGATCAAGGTTAATATTTTATTATGATTTATGTATGTTAAATTTATGATTTTTTTTAGAATGTTTATCCCAAATTAAGTTGATCCCAAATTAATAAAACCCTAATTATGATTTTAGGGATTCTTTTATGAAATTGGTATGAACCCTAGTTATAATTTCCCCCATATTATTATAATCCTTAATTGTGAAATTTAGAGATTTTGTGTTTTTTGCTGCCTATGGTAATTTTTTTTAAAAGTTTTGAATTCATACGGTGTTGCTTATTTAATTAAAGTGGTATGAGTTTTGTTATGTTTTGCATTGTGATGATTGTGATTTGTGAATATAAATTTTATTTTTTTCAGATAGGCGAGAGATGATAAATTTATATTAGAAAGATTATGATAAAAAGTAAAAAAATTGATTCTTTTTTTTAAGAGGTAGGTTTGTGATAAAGATAAAAAAAATGCATTTACGTTGATTAAACTTGAGGAGAAATTTTATGAGAACCAAGAATTCAAGACAATAAAAAACAAATATCTAAAGTTCTTAGAGTTATAATATAATGAATTTAAAAATTCATTACAACGCGAGAAAAACGGTCTCAAATTTGACAATACCACAAAATCAAATTGATAAGGTACGAATGGTTTATCTAAAATGGTATTCATGGTTTGGTATCATAAAATAATAGCATGATATAATAATGAATGATAATAATATTTTTTTTTTGAATTCTACTATTATGTGTGCTTATTTTAAGCAGAGAAAATGAAGAGAAAAGATGAAGAATTTTTTTTCTAACTAAAAAAAATTATATATAACAAATCTATTTGGCTCCCCTATATTTTTTGTCCAAGTTCCGCCACTGCAGGTGCAGACTTCCTTAGAATTTTATATCAAGCGCATGGTCCGGATAATTGAGTATAGTGTCAACTATTTGTGTGAATTATAAATCAGAGATAAGTTTTATACCATGTTTGCAAGTATGTGACACGTGTGTGTAGTTTAGTGTCAATTATTTGTGTAAATTATAAATCAGAGATAAGTTTTATATGATGTTTGCAAGTATTTGACACTTGTGTATGCGCGTGTGTCTTGCACATTAGTTTACCCTTCTTCTATGTTTTTGTCTTGTATTGTTTGTCATTATGTTGTGATGATCACCTATTTTATGGGAGCAGCAGATGTGGTTGCAGTTTCTGAGATACCTCTGAAGGATGAGGAACCATCTTTTAGGTTTATGACAGGTTTCAATGGAAACTTTAGCAGTGATTAGTTTATGTATATAGTTTACTAGTTTAGTTTAAGGGTATAAATAATATATTTTTATAATCATATTTTTTGTAAGATTGTATTAATATATTTTATATACTAAATTATTTGTTTTGACATTATGATAAAACATCTTACTTTATTAGCTTTAAGATGCTAAAATTGAGATGTTACCTTATGTACATATTTGTCCTATTATTTTCTTAATACACATTCAGTTTTTGTTTAAATTATTAAAGAATTCGTAGTTTTAAATTTTTATTTCTTGTTTGTTTTAATTATTTTGATAATTTTTTTATATAATTATTCATTCTCATAACCACAGATAATGAATATTTATAATATCATAATTTCATGACTATATTATTAATTAATTAATATTAAAAAAGTTAAAAAATTGTGTACAGGTGAATATATTATTTCAAATATTTTCCGCTTTCAGTTTATTTATATCTTGACGCGTTATATTTACTAGTTACTCCTAGTATGGGTTTATTAGGAGTAAACTGTAGTTGAAATTATTGTCAAAATACTTGCATAAGCTATATTTAGAAAAGGATATTTGCGAAGTAAATGAAAAATAATTTTATTTTCTCGCAATTATAACTAAAGAGTACGGTAGCTTATGAAATGCAAACTAAACTGTGTTTAAAAACTGTGTCCGGAAGGAAAAAATGTTTAAAAAACTATAAGGCTCTTATTTATAGTAATTACACTATTTGAAAACTTCCTAATGATTTAAAAAATAATTATAATCAGTACAAAATTAATTATATTAAAGCTAAATATTAATGAAAGTGCAAATCATTTTACGATATGTTGCTTGATAGAGGAAAACAAAAGACAGAAACAGAAACAGAAGACTCTGTGATTGACGTTTTCAAAGTCACCTTTGGAGTGAGATAGTCTACTGTACAAGACAAAATGGAACTACTAAGAAAAGTAATGTGCAGAGAAATGAAGTGGATTTTGATTTTGATGTTAATTCCTTAGCTGAAAAAGTCCACACCCCATAATGCACACCACGCGGTTTAGAAGTTAATTATAGCTAGGTTTGATCAAAGTTAGAAAATTAAAGAAAGGATATTACTCCCTAATAATTGTAATTCAAATTTTTTATGCTAAATCATTACTAAACAAAAATACAAAAAATATATTACGCTTATCTAACATAACAAATTAAACTAAATTAAAATTCAATCATAATAAAGTTTTGAGATATAAAATCAACAAAATGTCATTTAATATTTTTAATTTAAAATATTATAAATAATAAATAACTAATATTCAAAACTAAGATTTTAACGATATAAGTTCATAAAAAAATAGTTAATTAAAATTTAAATTATTAATAAATTAAGATATTTTCAAGTAAGTTTTTCTAAATTTGTTTATTTACCTCAACTTTTTTTATAGTTTTAAATTTGTTAACGGAATGAGGTGCCTATTATATTATTTTATCAACTTGTCTTAATGTATATTAAGAAATGCATGGTTGTAGATAATATAAATAATAATGCAATTAATGTGAAGTCACATCTTAATGTCATTGTTTCCATTAAAAAATATTATTTTTATTGTTCTAATTGAGTATATATTGGATTAAAATCGTGATGTTTCTCGGTGACTTTCACCTGCTCTTCGTTTTATGTACGAAGGTGCAATGGAGTTTTAAAAGGGATTGAATAAAGTTTGTAGGTACTAGGCAAATGTTTAAAAGAACATATAATTTATAATAGTTCACTCCAAATACTATGATTACGTTTAGTCTTTTAAGATCAATCTTAAAACATTTCAGTTGGGTTATATTTTGGATTATGATTATTTGAAAAATTATAAATTTATTATAAAATATTTGACACAATGATTATCAAACTTTCATATGGGATGCGTTTAACCTCTTTGAGATAAATATAGTCTCTTCTTTGGACAACACTAATTTAACCTTTCCGGAAATACCTTCTTGATCTTAAAATTGTGAATGATTGTTGTAGCACAATTTATTTAATCTTGCAATCTGATGAATAAATTTTTAGAAATAATGTTTTTTTTTTCAAGTTCAATCCAGATTGCCATTAAAGAATTTATGACAAAAATCTTGATTTTATCAAATAGATGTTTCTGATATATTTTGGTTGTTCTTTCTCGAAATTCTACATAGATTATGACATATCTTCTCTTTAACGATTTCTTCCTGAAACTTTTCTTTTTTCTTTGTAATTTTTCTTCAAAGATCATTGTCAAAATAATATTTTCTCATGTAGGATATCTTCTGTTTCCTTTTCTTGATCAATAGAGCAACATTGTACACATATAAACTTTCTATATTTTTTCTACTTAAAAAAAGACCTTTTATAATATCAGATATAATCAAATAATTCATCATAAATAATATTATATCAAATCATATATCAATGAAGCTCTATAATTTAATATTGGAGTATGCATAATTAATTATAGTAAATCAAATAATCGTATAAGAGCAAATATGAGTAACTCTAATAAATAGTACTAAAAGAATTTCCTTTATGTTGCTTTTATACTTGATATAGAAAATTCCAAAATAAAAGATTACTGCCATGAATTTTATATAAAACTCATTTAGAATGACCAGTGCGTCAAGATTAAGCACTGGCATTAGAAGCAGTAGATTCACTGTGCCATGTATCAGTGACGGCTTTAGGTGAAGGTTGAACAATCATCTTTTTCAATAATCCATTATCTTCCCAATCTGGTGAAGGTAGAGAGGGTGGAAGTAAATGTTCTTCATCCCTCCCACTTTCAATTCTCATCAGCACCTTCAAAACCTCATCCATTGAGGGTCTCAAATCTTTGTCTCGTTGCAAACACTGAAAGGCCAATTCTGCCACTGAAATCATCATCCTCTTTACCTCACTGTCCGAATCAAAACCAAGAGAAGGATCAACCAGCTCACTGAATGCACTTTGCTGAATCTTCTTTATTGCCAAGTTAGACAAGTTTATCTCATCCCTATGCCTGCTCATATCAACAGCTGCCATAGAAGATATCAGTTCAATAAGCACAACCCCAAAACTAAACACATCACTCTTGTTTGTAAGCTGGTAGCATTGGTGATATTCCGGGTCAAGGTAACCTGGGGTCCCTAGTGGAGCAGTGGAGACATGCGTGACATCGTTCGGGAACAGCCTTGAAAGACCAAAGTCAGCAACCTTAACACTGAAGCTTTGGGTAAGGAGAATGTTTTTGGTTTTGACATCACGGTGGACGATGTCAGAAGCATGGAGATAACACAATGCACTTGCGGTCTCTATGGCAATTTTCATTCTTATGTGCCATGGAAGAGTGCGTGGCCTTGCAAAATCACCGTGGAGATGGCAAGCAACAGTGCCATTCGGGACGTGTTCGTACACGAGCAGTAGTTCACGACTGCGATGTGAAGTGCAGCCATAGAGGGACACCAGATTTGTGTGGCGCAAGCGAGTGAGGATGTGAACTTCGTTCATGAACTGTTCAACGCGCCTGTAGTTGTGCTCATAGAGACGCTTGATGGCAACTTCTCGTCCATCTCGCAGTTTTCCTGATTGTTAAACACCACATCAATCACTGATTACAACTCATTCAAACAAAATCTGTAGAACTATATAACATGAAGGTGAGAGAACGGTTTAATTACCATAGTAAACGGTTCCAAAGCCTCCACTTCCAAGTTGTCTGGCGTGGTGGAAATTGTATGTGGCTTCTTTAAGCTCCTTGTAAGAGAAGAGAGGGACTCCGTAGTAGAACCTGCAATTTTCGGGGTCTGAATTTGAGCTGGGACCAATTGAATCGGTGTCCGCGTTTCTCGATTGGTGTTGGGGGTCTGAAGGAGTGCATTTTCGTCTAAATATAAGGCATCCAATTAGCACCATGGCTAATAATATCACGCATAAACCTGCAATAAGGGATACCAAATTTTAATCGGACAAAACTTTTAAGATATAACACTTCCATCACAAATACCAACTCTCACTCCCAGGAACTCGATTAAATAAAAAATATATATTCTTAACTTACCTGTTACGAGTCCAAGTACCAGCTTCAAAGTTTTACTCTTATTCTTTGGCTCTGCAGATGAAGCAGTATTGAAGGAAGTTTTTAGTGAGCAATGAATAGTTTAGCCACGTCTAAGACAATACTTCAATGGATAAAGGAACGTAAAAGAAAAATGTATGCAAAGCTGACCTTCGTGACAGTAGAACTGTTGATCGCGGTCAAGACGACATTGACCTCCTCTGTGATTATAGCAGTCATCACAATCCTTAGATAATAGTACTTGAACAACCATCTGAGCAGATACAAACGATAGAATGTCTGTGGTATCAGGCTTGTCCTTTTTTGCTAACGTAAGAACCGAGCATGATGAGAAAAGTTTATGAGCCTCATCATTATTAAGGAAGGAAAGGCTGTCATAATAGATATCATAATCATACTCAGGGCAGGAGTGATTGAAATAATGTGCCGGGGGTTTCATACTGAGGCCATGTTTGCATCGGAACAGTGTTACATTATATTTTATATAACAAGAGTATAAAGAAGAATGGGATGAAAGACTATAGCTATTATTCAAAGTGTCACAGATGTTGTTTTGTAAACGCTTGTGCAAATCTTCATCTGAAATTGAAATCCCATCCTGCTGAGTGATGCCTGTAAGCACAAAGTGTTTTCCATTTTTCTCCAGCTGGATCTTTTTTTGGATTGACTGAGAATTATCACAATCATGTATAGGTATCAAGCCACAGTCTGGTTGTTCTGCCTTGGTAAAAGGGTAATGAAAAGACCCAAGATGGCCACAGGTAAAGGAATGTGGACAACCTTGGTGTCCATATCCATAACCAGCACAGAGGATGAGTACAAGGTGATAAAACAAGAGGAAGCAGAACAAATCTACGATAGCCATACCAAATTCCCAATTGCTACAAACTGGTAAAACAATATTTTGAGGAACAAGGGATGAAATCTCTTAAAAGTGACCAGATTCTCTATGAATGATGTTATGCTTAGTGTTCTTAATCTTGCATAGTCACACCTCATTCACAATATATACATGTCATGAATCAACTAATTTAAAACAACGTCTTTGATTGGCAAGTTGACTTGGAAGATGAGGATGGAAGACTTGGAAAAAAAAAAAGTTAGTGTAGATACAAACATGTAATTGTCTTCATTATTGCAACAATGAAACCTGACACACAAAGTTTTCCAGTCAATTTCTGCCATTGATTTTATACAGTATATTCGCACAAACACAGGACTGGAATTGACTCTTCCAAATCCACATAGTTTCAAGTTTAAAGTTCAAAGGTGAACTTTGAACGTCAGTATTTGTTAATAGAAGAGTGGGGAAATTACGAGTTCGATATTTTCTACATATGCATTTAATGTTCATTTTGATAGATAATTTCAAAAGGAAATTAGATTTCCCACATGTGGTAATGAAATAGAAAGTGAGATTAGGTTTTGTGGATAGTGACAGAGCGTTGTGTCAAAGTGACGGGTAGAAGTATGAGTGTAGATATTATAGAATACGCGTATTGAGAAAGTCTCCGGTAGATTATACATTTCAGGATTTCTCAAAAGCGAAATGAGAAGAGAATTTCATTTCATACCATCGCTACAAAGATTTTTCTATATGCTCAACTGAATTTAAGTGAGGTTACAACACATATGTATCAATTGACAAATAAAAGTATATACAATATTAAACTGAAATATGTTAACTTCATGAAAGCTAGATTTTTTTATTTCTTGTTTTATATAATATTATATTTAAGAAGACTTTTCCTTGTTAAATAAAATACAAAAATATCTAAATAATCTACTATTATATTATTATTTTTATTAAAAATATTTTTTAATGTAATAATATTTGTTTTAGTATTATATTATTCATTTTACACCATTTTTAAAATAGTGTTTTCTTTATTTCTAATGTTTATATTTTTCTAAATAATAAAATTTTAATTTATATTTTTCATAACTTATCAGGTCTATTTTTGTAAGGTTGAGTTTGACAATGATAAAGTTTATTTCACCAATATTTGTTGTTGGTTGTGTTTATTACGTCTTTTACTATTGGATTACTATTAAACCATTGATGTCTGATTTTATACTCAAGATATATTATATATGTTTAGGTACGAGGAGGTGTGTTAAAAATTCTACCTCAACTAAATATAAGAATATTTCACAACATATAAATAATGACCTTATAAGTTAATTTTGTAAAATTAAATTAGACTTAAAAATCAATTTTTAAAATGTGATGCAAATCTAAATCATATAACTTTTTTTAATTCGAATTTTTAAACCTAATGAGTTTATGAATTTTTTATATATGAAGTTCAATATTTTTATTTTCATCTAATATTAGACTTAAACACAAACTTAGATTCTCACCAATTTGTCTATATTCTCTCATAATTTTCCTTTTCAAGAAATTACTTTGCTAAATTTTCCATAACCAATGTGTGTTTTTGAAATCCAGTGATGAAAGTTATAGAAGAGCCCAGCAAACTTGGTGCCAATAACTTACTCTTTTGTGGTATCTTTGTACAGAATTTTGTAATATATATGTACTGATGTATCCTCACCTTAACTCTTTGGTGGACAACAATGTGCCCTATAAGTAATCATCCTCTCTCTTCACAATTAAACAAGCGATATTGTGACTCAACCAATAATGAGTGTGGTAAAATGAGATTATCAAGAAATAATGATAGAGCAAGTGATGATTAGCCACTTATATTAGGTGTAGTACATTTACTTTCCCATTTATCAGTGACAGTGTCAGGGGAAGTAGGCTTCGTATTCTTCAACAGTACAACTTCATCCCACTCCGGTGAAGCCGGTGGTGGTGAATGTGCACGACTTTCTGCAATTCCTCCATTATCAACATCTATCTCATCCTTCCCACCCTCAATTCTCTGCAGTTCATGCAACACCTCATCCATCGAAGGTCTCAACTCCTTCTCCCTCTGCAAACACTGTAAAGCCAACCCTGCCACTGAAACTATCATCCCCTTAACCCTACTGTCCGAATCAAAACCAAGGCAAGGATCTACAAGTTCACCAATTGCACTTTCTTGAATCTTCCTAACTGCTAGATTTGACAAGTTAATCTCATCCCTACTCCTGTTCATATCAACCGCAGGCTTGGATGATATCAGCTCAATAAGCACAACCCCAAAACTATACACATCACTCTTACCAGTCAGCTGGTAGCAGCTGTAATATTCAGGGTCAAGGTAACCCGGGGACCCTTGTGGAGCTGTGGAGACATGTGTTACGTCGTTTGGGAAGTCTCTTGAAAGACCAAAATCTGCTACCTTAACACAGAAGTTGTTGTCCAGGAGAATGTTGTTTGTTTTCACGTCACGGTGGATGATGTCTGAGGCGTGGAGATAAGCCAATGCACTGGCAGTTTCTATGGCAATTTTCATACGTGTAGGCCATGGTAGTAACCCAGGCTTCGCTAATCCACCGTGCAGATGACATGCTACGGTGCCGTTTGAAATGTATTCGTACACAAGTAGGAGTTCACGACTGTGCCGTGAAGTGCAGCCGTAGAGTGACACTAGATTTTTGTGACGCAACCGTGTGAGGATTTTAACTTCGTTCATGAACTGTTCTACTCGCCTCCAATTGTGCTCGTATAACCGCTTCACCGCAACTTCCCTTCCATCTGGGAGTTTCCCTGCATTTTCATTTCAGGGTCTAAGTGTTACAATAAGAATTACATGAGAAATATTGAATAGTTCAACTAATTTTAGCTTAAGACAAAGCTAGTTTTATCTTGTTCTTTTTAATTTTTCCTTTACATAGATGTGTATGAATAAGTTTGTCCAAGCACACACTGTTATGTATTCACTGTTTAATTCTTCTTCACACTTTCAAAGCTCTATCCAATTTTCACTTTATGTGTAATGTCATCAATTTTTCAGAGATCAAAGTTCTGGATCATGGACGTGTTGAAATTGACCAAGACCAATGAACACGTAGTACAAGTTCTAAACTATACAATAACATGCTGTGTGCCAAACTATCAATGAATTGTGCGGTGTTTGATAAAGTAGCTTACCATAGTAGACAGTACCGAAGCCTCCATCTCCAAGTTCCTGAGCATGGTCGAAATTGTTTGTCACTTCTTTAAGCTGCGCGTAAGAGAAGAGTGGAACTCCAAAGTATTCGGCACTACTTGCTCGATGAGAAATCGAGGAGGAATCAGAATAAGAATCTCTTGACTTTAGTTGTCCACCTGAGGTAGCATGTTTTCGTTTGCGGAGGAGAAGGAAAAACAACAACCCAATTAAAATCATGCATGGGACTCCAATGCCTAAACCTGTGAAAAGGGAAAATATAAATTGAAGATACTGCGAGACAGAACAGAGTGCATGACTGCTGCTACTTTCCTGAGACATTGCAATTAGCACTCAGAGCTATACAAATTTTTAAAGAAGTTTTCATCATTCTAGGTAGAAAAAAGAAATCTGCAGATCCTCTTTATTCAACACACTGATGAACTTTGACACTCAGGATCAACGATTTTGAAATCACATGTTGAAAAGGAATATCAAGTTATGTAAACAGTTCATTACCTAAACCCAGTTTGACCTTCCAACGAGACCTTTTTTCCGGAACTGCAGTTATAGCAACAAACATTTTAGCAAACAACACAGATTTGAAGTGTGGAGATACATTTATGCAGAGATAAACATAGCACGTTAATTGTGGGTGTTGCACCAAAAAAATATTAGACATTAGGCAAGAAATAAAAGCAACTGAGCTCTTTCAATCTAAGTGTACTAAATTCTAGATTTGAAATTTTAAAACAAGGAGAGGACATGGATTAGGAACATCAAGGTCACTTCTCTTGAGCTGTTTGTTTCTGTTTATGATATAGGAGAAGGAATTGGGCTAGGGGCCTTTTACAGAAAAGTATACTGTGAAGAAAAAATTTAAGAATCTACAATGCGGAAAGCGGATAAAAGCAACAAGTATTAGTGCATTGCATTCATGGGTGCTTGTGTTTCCAGGGTTTTTGCTGTAGTGTACCATTGGCACAACAAAATTGCTCTCTGCTGTCAAGTTGACACTGCCCTTTGCGATAGTGGCAATCTGAACATTGATCTGTTAATGCTACTATAACGTTAACATCGCCGGTTACGAAAGTAAAAGGGTCATTGGCGTCAGGCACGTCTTTAATTGGAAGCACGACCTTTTTACACGCTGTAAAAGAACTCCGAGACGCATCATCATCTGTAGTGAAGTGGTTGTAGTAGAGATCGTAGCCAAGGCACCCATTATACTTGCTCGTATTTATATTTGTGACATTGAGGGTCTTGTTGCACAAGAACAGAGTTGCGTTGTGTGCCAGTCTAAAAGTAGCAAAGTGAGAAATAAGCGGAAGAGTATAACTGTTTGTGAAAGCTTCACAATTCCGGTTCTGCAGAAGGTCATAGAAATGTTTGTCTCTGAATTGAAAAGTTGCGAAATGGGTTGTAGGGATGCTAAAAAGCGGATATATGGCTACAACCTGATCCCAATTTCCATTTGCTTGTACTTGGATAAATTTCGGCGTATGTGGATCATGATCATTACAATTTCGTATGGACAAGAAGCCACAGTCCTGGCGTCCAATTACAGTAAAAGGGAAAGTGATATTGCCAAGATATCCACAATGAAATGAAGGTGGACACCTTCCTTGGTCCCCAGCCGCCAAGAGAAGTGGCATAAAGTTAGAAAACAAAAGCAGCAATACGAATTCATGAACCAGACTCATGCTTCTTCAATCGCACACTACGTCTGTGAGCAAAATATCATAGAATTCAACTACGATTTGATTATCCAAACTGAGCAGAAGTTTGTCTCACTTGCTTTTATACTCTTTCCAATATAACACCACTTGAAGCTCTTTATACGTCAGTTGAATTAGAAAATGTCCACGAATTCACGAATACTCCTTGAAAAAGTTTCCATGGAAGAGGGATAGTATGAAACCAAGACATTTACACATACATACATATCCAGCCCTTAGGGGAGCGAGACCAATTCTTGCGACTTTCGACACAAGCACGAAGACTTGACTTGTTTATTCCTTATAATCTCTTAACGTACTCTGCTTCAAAACCAAAACTTCTCTTGGTCCCGGAGGCTCTAAACCGTGTATGAGACGCAAGGCAGAATGAAAAACACTTGTGTGCATCATAATGAATATTAAAAAAATATCACAGGGGGTGAGGATGAGGGGTCCAGAGTCCAGAAGAGTGGGGCCAACGAGGTTGAAACACTTAAAAGAGGTAGGAAAAAAGGGTACTAAATGACGTTGAAAGAGTGTAAGAAATAATAAGAGAAGGTTATGGAATGGTTAAGTCTTTTTAAGCGGTTAGGTTCACACTTTACTTCAACGTGACCAGTCAACGAGGCCAGAGAGAAAACGCGTTCGCTGTCATAATCACTGACTTCAAATTTCATTGCCACCTACCCTCCTCATTTCGGCTGTCTCCAGTTTCAACCAGTTTTCTAGTACTCTCTGTGTGAACTAATGAAACCAAAGGGTCCTGTTGAGTTTTTTTGTCTTGTTTGTTTCACTTGGTTGCAAACTACTGTTTATGATAATGTATTCTCACTAATCCCACGAATTTTACTACATCTAAAATCAAACACAGATTTTCATTACATGAACCACCGAGTGAACGCAGGACTTGTTATCACATGAATCTGATTAATTTTGTATCAGTTATCATGCGTTACTTTCTCTAGTAATCTGCTTTTTTGTGTCCATAAAAAACATAAATGGAAACAAAAGTCTCTTTATTTATCCTTTCCAACTGACTTGGCATCTTTCACCGTAACGTGAGACAAACATTTTCCACTTATTATGTATTATTTATTTGCTTCCCAATTTCATGTTTATCTTCCAAGGTCCCATCTTATCTAACAGAAAAATTTTGATACCCAACAATGCGATTTTCAATTTAAAACGTCAATTCTCTTAAGGTGACTTTTTCCATTTTTTCAAATATTTTTTGCCATCTTTCTTTTATATAAAAATCTTCTCTTTCTTCTTTCTTCTTCTGTATCTCTCTTCATTTCACACTACAGGGATGTGACACAAATTGTTTTAGTTTTCCAAGACTTTGAAATTATTTATCTGCTTATAATGCAAACTCCATTTTGTTTTTATGTTCATTTTTTTATACTATGTTCTCATCCTCCACCGTTTTGACATATCGCTCCCGGAAAGAGAGACAAAAGACTTTGACATGGGACTCACAATAAAATGAGATCCATCCTAAACTTAGCAGAAGGAAGAGGGAACGAACTCTTTTCTGATAAAAAAAGAACAATTATCTTTAGTTACTCATGTTAACGCCTCATTTTATAAGTAAAATTTTAACTTTGTTCTTCCATTTTTTTTTTTATTCTACTTTCGTGTCTAAACCAAAAATATTGCATGCTATGATTAACACCATATGGAAAACAGTTTTACAGTGCAACAAAAGGTGAAGTTGATTGAAATGTTATCAACCAAATAAAGAATTTTATTAACAAACATACTTTTCTCTTGTTAAGTACACTAAAGTGTAAGAAAGTAAAATTGGATTAGCAACCTTTGAGTAGGGATTAGCCATCCTTATTGGTAGTAGTAGTAGTAGCATACTATAAATTACCCTAAGAAACACGTTACTTTGAAGATTTTATACCAACCTCCAAACATATTACGCTGTGGGCAAAATATAAGGTACAGTGCCATTAAATGCATCACTTTAGACCTAATATCTAACTTATAAGCAGGATTCCTTTCTAAAAATTAAAGTGAAATTATCACCTAGTTGTTGTGAACTGTGACTACGATATTTCATAGTCATCACAGAATAATTACGTGACCAAACAAAAAAGTGTAAAATCTGTTCCGTCACTAGCCCATTAAAGTGCAGTAATACGGGTTGGTGTGTTTTAATAATAAATAAAAAAATTAAATTTACTTCTCCTAAAGACTGCACAAACATCTATCCTAATTTTGGGTTTTCTCCAAAATTCATATATTTTTAATTATTCAATTTGCATCTATGAATATATTAAAATTTTATCAGTTTTGATGATATAATATTTAATATTTTTTAACTTGTAAATGAACTCGTTGATGAAAGAAAATATTTTTCTTCCACTCATGGTTTAAATGGCATAGATTGGTACATGAGATATTGAAGAGTTTTTTACCAATATTACGTATTTTTTTATTGTAAAATTTGTAAAATAAACTTACTTTGACTTATAAAGTTGATATTCAAATGTAGATTGATAGTTTTTTAAATGAGTTAAATAATAATCTCTAATAGATTGAAAGTGTTTTAAGTGTTTTCGCAAGATATTGCTATTCATTATTATTATGTATTCATTATTACAAGTAAGATATCTAAATCAATGCTATTTTAAAATATATCATACAGCTTAAGTTTTTTATATATATTGACTAAAATTTCTTCGTAGTTGATCTTTTGTCTAATTTTTTTACAATGATTGTATTATTTATACATTCTGATGAGTTTTTGTTGAATAAATATTTCTAGACTCAAAAAGAAAGTTGAAATGTCCTACACACATATGAGATTTTTGACATATTTTGTTGAAAGTCTCACATCGACTAGAGATAAGACAAATTCATAATATATAAATGAGGTACAAACCTCACCTTATAAGCTGATTTTGTGGGATTGAGTTAGGTTTAAAGTCCACTTCTAACATATTTTGATCATATATTTTGATCATGTAAATCATTTATTGGGTATTATGAACATCTAATCTAAGCTTGTGTGTGTATCATTATTTTGGAGTGTTACATAAGTTGAATGAGAAATAGATAAAACAGGAACTTATAAATAAAACAAAATTATTAGGACATAAAACTTAGAGATGTTTGTTTCCTATTTTTTAAAATCGTTTCCACTTTTTTTTAAAAAAACTTGTTTAAATAGACTATTCTTAAAAAAAAAAACATATTTTAAGTTATTTTGGTTTCTTGTTTCTAAATTCTGTTACTGGAATTATTTTCACACTATCACATTTTCTTCTCCCCTTCTTTATAAAAAATAAAAATTGGGCCAACTTTCCCATCCTCTCATGAATAGTGAGCCCAAAAGTTGCACCCGACGGATCAAAGAAAAAAAATCAATAGGCAATAGTAATATTTTAAATTAAGAATTTAACCTTTTTAGTTTAAATCAAATAAAAGCACTCAAGGATAATGAAGAGTGCAAAATCTTTTACGCGAGGGAAGAAGAGGGAGCGATTAGATTTTTAAAATTATGCATGGTTAGATTTTCATAAAATAAAACTAAAAGAAACTCTCACCTATAACCAAAAACTATACTCTGTGCTGATTTAAAAAAGAAAAAGAAAAAAAAAACTATACTCTGATCTGGAATGGAAGAATTTCTGTAAAATTCCTTATTGTCCAATATAATATCTTTTCATAGATAACAAATAGTTCACAGAAAGACTTTTACTTATTTTCTACGACGCTCGATAAACAAAACACAACGAAATTCAAAAAAATCTTCTTGAATATTACATTCGTACTAGATACTTAATTAATGCTTTAAAAGCATGAGATGTTAATTAATTATTTTCTGTAAAAATAACTAAGTTCATCCTCTAAAGATTTAAAGTTTTGATATTTACAGGAAGTCCAATTCAATCTCTCAACCTAACTTTAAATTAAACTGATTTCTTCTCCGTTTTTGCTTTTCTCACTTTTTTCTACTGTTTACTATAATTTAGATTATGAAAACTTATTGAACAAGTATTAACAACATGTCAAGATGGCCGAGTTGGTCTAAGGCGCCAGTTTCAGGTACTGGTCCGAAAGGGCATGGGTTCGAATCCCATTCTTGACAAAATTTTTTTAATTTTTATTTTTTATACAACTAATAGTTCGAATCCCTGCCTAATTGTGGCCCACTATAGTAACTTCAGCCCATTATTGTGAGAATCACAATTCAACATCCGATAAAGTTTAAAAAATCCAGCCCAATCCATTTCAAACCATATTTTCAATTAAAAGTAATATCAAATTCAAATATATTTTTAATTCAAAATCAAAAGTTGAAATGTTGACTCATTTTAATATCTATTACACGTAACAGAAAAAAAAAAATCTTCATTCTTTAACACAGTATAATTCTCTGAGAAATGAAAAACAAATTACAAATGTAAAGACCAATTCACAACCAAAAATTTTTATGACCTCTAAAAATAATATGTAGAACATAAATATTTGTTTAATTATATTTTGACATTAAGTCATATTTTTGCAATCGAGTTAAGTCTTGCAAGCTTATTGTCAACAATAATGAATAGTAATAATAAATTAGTACAATTAATGAAACTCAAAGCTTATTGGCTTATTTGAAAAGTAAATATTATATTGTATAAACAAAAAGTTATCTGATGGATCAAATTGGTTTTTTTGCAGCAAAATTTAGTTTTTATTTGAATTTACATAAAAAAATAGTTGAAAAGTTGTGTTTGTACGAGTATTTTATTTGTACGAATATTCTTTTTCGTTAGTGCAAAAGTTAACTTTTTCTAAAATACCAAAATAAGAGTTTAATAGCCTTAACTTAATTGTGTTTTAGTAAGTTTTTAAACTAAAAAAAAAGTTTGATGAAGTATATAACCCTGAAATATTCTATTAATATCTTCATATTTCTCAATAATATGACCAAGAGCTAAATATATGCAATGAAAAATAGCCAATAGCAGCCCCATCCTAAATAATTGATAATGCATCAATGGTGGAATTGAAAAGAAAATTAAAACTCAAGCAGTGGCTTGGAATATTCAAATTATTTTCTAAGTCAACTATTTTATAGATACAGAAGTAACCTTTTCTATTTCAAAACTGTACCGACATTATTAATTATTTCTTTTGGTACATGTGATGACACATTAATTTAAGTTATAACAAGACAGTGTTTTTCATTAACAATATTATTATACTAACTAACACGTCATTATGGCTTGACTAAGTACTTTGTGTAGCTATTTTCACTTAGTTTTTTTTAGTGACGTAGCCATCATTGAAGATTGATTAGGTCCTTTCTTTTTACCAACCAAACTGAAGTAGTATTTTAAACCTTTAACACAGAACAAAGGAAAACGATTTTTTTGACATTGGGTGAGCCATTTGACAATTTATTTTTATAAGTAAAAAGTAAAATAGTTATTTAAAAAGTAAATTGCTGTATTTGTAAAAATAAATAAAAAACAATGTCAAATTGGTATGAAAGTTTTTTGGACGTGAAAATAAGAAAATATGGAACAGGGGGTTGAACCAGCAGTTCATGGTCCCAATTCTGCAATTTTGTTTGCCACAAACAACTCACTACAAACCAAGAAGACGCGCTAATTGCAAACATGCAAACAATTCAGGTTTGTAACATGCTTAATTATCCTTAAAAGCATGTTTGTGTATTGAATCTTAGTCTAAAACTAGGTTTTGTAAATGTAAAGTATTTGCACAATTCAATATTGTAGTAGTGTTCATATATAATTTCCTATTAACGCTTGTGTTCATCCAGCCATTGCAATTATGCAGTTTGAGTACAGCTAATATGCAGTTCCTATTTGGTTGAGATCTCTTTCGATCAAACAAATGCAATCCATTTTATCTTTTCACAACAAAAATAATTTGGAAAAGTGCAAAGGGTTAAGCAGAAGAAGAGTGACTGACCTGGATCATCCGGACCACATTTTGCAGAATGAACTCTGTCAGTGCAATAACATCTAAAGGTGTACATATCTGAATCGAAACCGCACCTCCCTCCGGTGCTGTTGCAGACGCTGCAGTTACTCGCAGTCCACGACAACAAAAACCCTTTTCTCAACGCTTCAGCAACCCTTCCTATTCCATCTTCCACCACCGTATCCACCACCGCGCCCTTGCAATTCTCTGCCACAAAGCTTATATTCTCATCTCTTTTATCCAATGCCAAAACGGAACTCGTCCGGTTTCCTGCAGAACACCCAACCCTGTGTTCGTGAAGCGAAGGTGCGTCACAGCCGTAGAACAACACCATGCCCGTTTGATTGGGAGCAACACGGAACTCGTTACTGGGAGGAAGAGTGAGATTCTGAGTTGGAACAAGACAACCTCCGGTGGCGTTTGATTGCAAAGTTGAGAACGCAGCATTGGACACTCGCAGGGATTGGTTTTGGTAGAAGATTTGATGAATGAGGTATTGTGTGTGAGAGAGATTGAGGGTAGGGGAACCATCTGGAGCACACGAGATTTCAAAACCAGGGCTCCCACAGTAAGGTAGTTGCGTTCCTTGGATGTAAAAGGGAAAACTAATAGATTGGTTGTTGTTGGGGCAGGTTTTGGGTGCACATGCTGTGAATTTAGGGTCGACCTGAGAAGAAGTGATTTGGGCGAGGAGGTAGAAGATGATGATGTAGGAATTGGTGATGCGAAAATAGAGGGGTTTGAGGATAAAAAATTGGGTGTTTGGGTTCATCATCTTTGAAGGGGTTTTTTTGTTTGTAGGTGAGGATGAAGATGATTGAAGAGAATTGGTTATACGAAAAATGATGAACAGTGAGGATTATGGCCGCCTAAGGCGAAGGGGTTTGACCTTGAAAGTTGGAATTGGGAGTGGATGGTTCTAACATATCTTTGAGTGAAAAAGAATTGTCTAGTTGTCTCTGCCTCTTATCTCTGATTGAATTCATCATCTCCACGTACAGTGACCAATTTTTAAAAAAGAAGGGAACAAGTTGAAAATGTTGACTCTATTCCCCTCTCTCTCACCACTTGTTTAATTGTTTTCCACTTCGATTTCGCTACATGCCTGGATTGCAGACGTTAGAGACACAGAGAGACAAAGATTAATGGGTTTTAAGTGCTCAAATGTCCAAGTTGTTCTGCTAATCTTGAAAACAAAAATCCCCCAGTCAAGTTTGTGAATAATAAACCATATAAAATAGAGATAAACATGTATGGTTTGGTTTGACACTAATGTTTTTATATTCAAATTAGAGTTTTGCTTTTCATAATTCACCTTCATTTTTTATATAATTTTCATAATTCACCTTCATTACTATACATTTACTATTTTATATATCTCTCACTTAACTAACTCGACCATAAAAGTTATTTTTTTATATACTCCCATCCATTCAGAAGAAAGAATTAACTACTAATTTATTGAAAAGCATAAAGATCTTTGTGGAGATCTTCTCTTCCTTCGAAAATGATTTGATTCATCCTTTGCCACAATAATTACCCTCTTTTATAAGAATTCATAGGTACTTTAATTTAATATTCGGCCTTTGTGTTAACCAATTTTAATTGTGGATGAAAATTGATGGTATAGTTAAGGATATTTTTATGGGATTAATTAGCTTTATAATTGTGGGCCAAATCTAAAGTGGTGTGGCACTTTAAATATGCCCTAACCTCTCGGCCTAAGAAAATAACTAACTGAACCGGGCCTCTGACTAGTATATAAATTGGGGACAATGACACACATTTGACCCAAAACAATGGAAAATCAAATGATACAGATGCGTGAGAAGACAAAACTCCTCGTGCAATATTTGATCCCATCAAAGGGGTCGTTTAATCCCATAATTTCAGTAATACCATAATATTTGTCATGCTAGAAATCTTATATAGTGAACTAACGTAAAAAGACATTTTTTTTTATTTTTCAAAACTTTTCTTATTTATTTTAAATAAAAAAAGTTGACAAACAATATCATGTTTTGATCTCTTATTTATTTTTATAAATGTTCTGTAATTCTCAATTAAAAAATAAATAAAAGAATTTGTCTTTCCATCTCATTTTCTTGAAAATATTTATTCTCATACACGTCTAAGTGTTTTCGACTAATGACAAAATTGAACGTAACAATTGCTTGGACCATAAACTAAAGAAAAAGGTTATTGACTCTCCACATTCAAAGCAATCTCTGGTTTCTAAAGTATGGGTTGGGCTTTGTACACTATTTTGTGCGTTGAAGTTGTTTTTTCTAAGTATAAATTTTCGTTATTTGACTTCACACTATGTATGCTGTTTTTCTCTTGAAAAATGAGGTAAAAGAAGAGTTTAGTTTCGATTATTAGGAAATTACATCTAATTTATAAATTAGTCAAAATGAGGCGAACCCCACAAGGGTATATTTGTTGAAAATTATATGGTTGAAAACTGATGAATATGAGTGATGCGAATAAGAAAAGTGGCAAGGTCATGGTGGATCTTGTGGGTCTCCCCATTAGCATTTCACTTCCATTTTCCACCACAATTTCTCCCAACACGACCACACTCAAAAACATCCATCAAACTCTGCTTTTGTGCTTGCAAAATTACTATTGTAGCAATTCAATTTCAAGTTACAACGATTCCTAGGTCATGATCATTAGAAATTGCGTTAACTAGTAATAAATAATTAAAACTGAACCCCCCTCTTGTGTGTGACCGATAAACAGAATATTTATTTCACACAGAAAATATATCTTAATTTTGTAAATTTTCACCGTAATGAAATGAAAGTCCTTAAAAAAGTGTGAATGTTATGTTAGAATTTCAATAGGCTTGCTCTAAAGGCCCAATCATCAATGACCCAACAGTTTCGGTTAGCTATGACCCAATCAAATTTAGTGGAACAAATTTACCTTTCCAACATCCATAACCACTGTTCAAAACAAATGAGATAAAAAAAATGTTCAATATTGTAAAACAAATGTAATTAATAATATAAAGAGGATTTACTTTTTTAGTGTTCATATTGTACTTTCAATTTTACCTTTTAGTGTGTACTGAAAAATATTGTTTTCTCTTTAACTTCTAATAAATTTTATTATTTAAAAAATTAACAAAACTTAAAACATAAATACAAACAATAATCCTTAAAATAGGAGATTACCAAAATAATACATAAATCAATTTTGCAATGTAGTGAACAAATGTAATTTCAAAATAATTAAACTATTTATTTTAATATCATTATGTGATATGAAGTATTTAATTGTAATATTTATATAATCAACTGTGAAAATATTTTTTATACGAAAAAATTAATTAAGTATTTTTATCATATAATTAAGTTGAATTGGGTTTATTGAATTTTAAATTCACAAGGTTATTATTTAACTTTATTTTAGTCCAACATAATGAACAAAATTTGCACCCAATTCGATTTACTCCGTCTATCTCGTTAAATATAATTAGGTTACGTTATATGAGTTTCTCACTCACCCCCATAACATTTCAATCACTCACGTTACTTTCTGATAAATATTGAAACGAATATTTATACATAGTTTTCTTTCTTTATATATATATATACTTATTTTTCATTACATGTTTATTCTTACCATTAACTTATCGACACATTTTTTTTTACTATTATTATTATTATTAAAAAATATATCATAAATTTATTTTATCTTTAGTTGATGTTAAACTTTTCATTGAGATATATATATTATATATGTGAAATTAGTTATTAATTGTGATTTAATAGTGATTCGATAATAGATAGCCAATAGCATGTAACCCAATAGCTCAATAACAAGTGACGCAATAGGTCCAACAAGCGAAATATAGATTTTAGATGACTCCAGTACTATATTAAATTCACTTATATATTATAAATATGTCTACAAGATATCTATTAAAGAGTTAAAAATAATGATAGAAATCTTATTAAACACTACTTTTATTTATTTGTGAAATAATTTTAAAGTAGTACAATAAAATATAATTTGATTTTTTATGTGTAGTCTAAATTCTATTTTAATAATAAATATATGAGAAAAAAATTGTATCTTAATGATAAAGTATAAGATTAAATTGTACTTCAGTTATAACATATAGATATACCTATATGAAATAAAAGATGAAGGTGAAAAATCTCTCCAAAAACTTTATTTTAGTTTATTTCAATTTTAAGATTGAACTGAAATCACAAAATATTTCAAGATGAAAAATAATTCTTTTATCAAAAATAAACTATGTTAAATTTACACTTGTTTCATTCAGATCTCACCAAAATTTGATTTACCAAAACCCAATCTAACATATGCAAGGTGACACACGTCTAATTTAATATCATACTAAATGCACATTGATATGGCTAGAAAACATGTATTTCCAAGTCAAATAAAAAATTATGTTGATTAGTCATATATTGAATAAATGACTTATTTTGGTCCCATTTAAAAGAAATAGAAAATTGAACCTTTCATTTTAAAAAAATACGCAAATAAAAATAATTTTAATTTTTAAATGTATCATTTTGATGTAATATATATATATATATATATATATATATATATATATATATTAAATGAAAAAATAATATATTTAATTCTTTTAAAATATAGTTATTATATGCTAAAAACGGATTTTTTCTGTCTAGGTTTATTTAAAAATTAATTAGACTAAAATTAATCCCCTTCAATTTATATCGTTATTTTGTAACATGATCTAATCTGTTTTGAAACTTTTTTGGGTCACTCATCAATTTAAATGTATTTCACTTACTGTACACATTAAATCTATAAATGTTATTAATTCCAAAAATTCCGAGATCACAAATTAATAGAATATTTTTAAGAAACCTCCTAACTCGTTTTTATCCCAACGGGTACTTTTTTTTTCTTCTAAAACTATCGGACAATTGTGCCTCAGGAGAATTACTTATGACCATGTCTTAAATTTTCAATATAAAAAAGAAATTAAACCATATTTAAAAATACATTTTATAATATGTTTTAAAACATTACTTCTTTTATTAGAAAACGTGTTTGAAATGCAAGTCTACTCATAATTTACTTGCGGTTTATCCATTTTTATACTTAAAAAAAATTAACAAACATTTTTATTGACAAAGTTGATAAAATTATTACATAAACTAATTTTCTATCTTTTTATGAAAGTTACAAGAATAAAATAATAAAATTTTAAGATCTTTTATACTAAAAATAATTATTTGTCAAAAGTTTATCAAAAAATATCATTTCTCTTAAAAAATATATAAAAAATAGTATAAATCCATTTCCCGCATCAAATTTGGACTTCTTTTTCTTTTTTATTTTTTATTTCCATATAAAAAACCACTTGGAAGTCTAAAACTATGTACGACATGGGCGACTGCAAAACACCAGGTAATGTTTAAATCTTATTTAGCAAATTCATATTTTGACTTTGTAGTTTATTATGTGGTTTATTGTAAATATTAAATTACGTCAGAAAATATAAAATAAAAATTAAATTGTAGAAGTCGAAATATTATTTTCTTTTTATTTATTGTGCATAAATATTAAAATAAAATAAACAACTATATAAGAAATAAATATTCGTGTTCTAACAAATTAAAAGTAAAAAATAATTGCTTCTCACAAAGCTATAGTGTCTCCTGAGAAATGAAGCGAAGATGGTGAAGGAGAAGACAAAAACGGTTTAGGCGGAAGTTGCAATAATTCAACTTTTTTCTCTAACATTTCCACCACGCTACTTATTGTTGGTCGACTTGAAGGGTGGGTTTGTATGCACCATAAACCTACCAAAGCCATTTTTCTCATCATTTTGTCATCACCTTCATTCTTTACAATTTGCAGACCAAGCTCTTGATTTGATTCAAGACGATCGTAAATCCAATAAGGAAAATACAATTCACTTGAACACTCGATTTCAACCTTAATATTCTTTCTTCTTCCAACCATTTCCATGATCATCATTCCATAACTGTAAACATCTGATTTATGTGACACGGCGCCAAAGTTTCTGCAAAAAACTTCTGGAGCAATATAACCTGCAGTTCCTCTTGCACCAGTAATGGATATCGCACTTTCTCTCATTGGACATATTTTTGCAAGTCCAAAATCTGAAATTTTGGGGCTAAAATTCTCATCCAGTAATATGTTGTGAGGTTTTATGTCAAAATGCAAGATTCTAGTGTTGCACCCTCTGTGTAAATACTCTAATCCACGAGCAATGCCAATTGCAATGTTATACATTAGCTCGCAATCCAATTCATGAGCAACCTGTAATGGATTTTTGTCTTCATATATGAACTTGTCAAGAGATCCATTACTCATAAACTCATATATTAGAGCACGTTTAGAACCATCGAAACAAAATCCCAGGAGTCTGACAATGTTAACATGTGAAGTCGTACTAATACTTGCGACTTCATTGATAAAATCTTCTCCTTTGCCTCTTGATTCACCTAAAATCTTTACTGCAACAACACATCCATCATGTAACTTCCCTTTATATACGCTACCGAAGCCTCCTTGCCCTAACTTGTTTTTAAAAGAGTTGGTAATTTTCTTAATCTCTGAATAATTGTACCTAGTTATAGGAAGAGGTCCGTGTTCCTTCAAAAACTTCTGAATGACATGATGGGTTTGATTATCCCTCCCAAATAAAAGAGACGAGGGAAAGATCTTTGTCCTCAACCAACAAGCCAAGACCACCACCACTACAATTCCAACAACCCCCACTGCTGAAGCTGGAGAATTTATATAATATAAAAAGAAAATTGTACAGCGTAAGTATTTTATGAATCAACACATACATTGTTCTATATATATATAACAAAACCCAATATAACGTATAAATCTCTTTAATACTTCGATAGTTATCTCATGTATTATAAGAAAAAAAAAGTCTTTGTAGAATAATTAATTTTCAGACTGTAGTAATAAAATAAAGAAATTGAATTGAATTTTGTAGTGATCTACCTATTTTCACCATTGTAGCCTTGTTCTTATTGGTAATCACTGCACAAGACAAACAAAGATATCAAAGCGAATTTCAAATGCTGGATATATTATTTAGGTTGCTAATATATGATTTTTTTTTTCTTCTGCGTATGTATTAATTACTATTTATTTTGATTTGCGTCTTAAGAATATTTAAAAAAAAATATTTTGATCACTCAATGTTATTAATCATAATAATCAATATATTTTATATTGTGTAACGACCAACACTATTAATACAAAGAATGGAAAAAAAAACTTAAAATTATACGACACATTAAAGTTCAACTCACAAACTTGCATAACCAATTGAGCTATATAAACATAAATATCTTTTATATAAACATAAATATCTTTTCCGTGCTCCTCATTTTAAATATAATAGATTTAGATCTCTCGTATGTATGATTGGTTACGGTGAGAAAAAAAAAATGTTGATGAGTGAATAAACTAAGTATTTTTTATTTTATTTTATTTTTCAGTTAATTTTATATTAGTCTGTAAATTCTATTTTCATTTATTTTCATTTTCCTTTCGCAGAACATCTTTAAGTTTCTACTTTATTTTTTATTTTATTTATTTTTCTCCTCGTTACCAAACATGTCATTACAAACATTTATATTCTTTCAACAAAGTGGTAAAGTGTTACAACCATATTATTACTAAAAAATTTATATTTATGTCAATTTTGCTTTAAATTTTTTTTAAGAAATATTTATAAATTATTATGAAAATTTTGTTACAATAAATTATTACCAATTGTTTTTAAAATATTTTATATAAAACATTTTTTACAATAAATTTTGTAAAAAAAAATTATTTATTTGTCAATTAAAATTATTAGTAAAAATAGTAGGAAAAAATATTTTCTTATAAATTTTTTAATAAATTTATATAATATGAGAACTTTTAATAATATATTTATTTAAGCAATTTTCAACTATGATATTTATTTAGACTAAGTCAATCTAATTGTATGTTTCTCGGTAATTAGTTTTTCCCTTCCGAGAGGTTACATCAAATTTTTTTTTATTTGTTGATTGAGAGAATATTAAAAAGAAAATTGTTTGATAATAAAATAGAAGTAAGATAAATTTATAATATAAATATGAATATTAATTTCACATTACAGGCTATCGATTTTGCAAGTTTTAGTTATATTTAAATTTTATTTTTTCAAATGATATAATAAAATTTATTGTTGTTTTTATTGGGTCAGTCAATATCGAACCAATTTACTGACTTCTATAGTTACCTTTTAGTAGAAGCAAAAAGTAACTATTTAATAAAGTTACTTTTTAGTAAAATCAAAGAGAGAAGAGTGAGACTGACCTGGATCAACCGCACCACAGCTAGCAGAATGAACTCTGTCAGTGCAATAACACCTGAAAGTGTACAAATCTGAATCGAAACCGCACCTCCCTCCGGTGCTGTTGCAGACGCTGCAGTTACTCGCAGTCCACGACAGCAAAAACCCTTTTCTCAAAGCTTCACCGACCCCTCCTATTCCATCTTCCACAACCGTGTCCACTACCTCACCCTTGCAATTCGCTGCCACAAAGCTTATAAGCTCATCTCTTTTATCCAATGCCAAAACGGAACTCGTCTGGTTTTCTGCAGAACACCCAACCCTGTGTTCGTGAAGCGAAGGTGCGTCACAGCCGTAGAACAACACCATGTCCGTTTGATTTGGAGCAACACGGAACTCGTTACTGGGAGGAAGAGTGAGATTCTGAGTTGGAACAAGACAACCTCCGGTGGCGTTTGATTGCAAAGTTGAGAACGCAGCATTGGACACTCGCAGGGACTGATCTTGGTAGAAAATTTGATGAATGAAGTATTGGGTGTGAGAGAGATTGAGGGTAGGGGAGCCATCTGGGGCACACGAGATTTCAAAACCGGGGCTCCCACAGTAAGATTCTTGCGTTCCTTGAATGTAAAAGGGAAAGCTAATAGATTGGTTGTTGTTGGGGCAGGTTTTGGGTGCACATGCAGTGAATTTAGGGTCGACTTGAGAAGAAGTGATTTGGACAAGAAGGTAGAAGATGATGATGAAGGAATTGGTGATGCGAAAATAGAGGGGTTTGAGGATAAAAAATTGGGAGTTTGGGTTCATCATCTTGGATTCTAGTTGTGGATGCAGATCACTGAAGAGGGAGGAAAATGAGTGTATATTCTCTCCCTGTTAACTTTTAATTAATAATCTCAACAAACAAAAGATATTTCTTCGTTCATTACAAACGGTTCCCTCCAACAGCCAAGTCGTACAAGTTTACCAACTTATTGTAAAAGAAATACTTTACTAGCCTCTTACTGGCAAATAGTGTATTTCTTTGTAAGAACACAGCTAGTTTTCGATTTCTTTTTATTATTTTCCTCCATCCAGAACTTGAAAAACAAAAATAGGACCCTCCCTTCCATTCCTTTGAGATTTCCAACTTCGAGTTACTTCATAATTTTTCAAAATATTTATGGTGTGTTTCAAAAAAGCTTATTTCCTTCTCTTTTTTGTTAAAAAATTATTCTGAAATAGCAGTGTTTTTAGCTAGTCAAAATTGGATGTGACGTATAATGTTCAAGTTGGGAGCATTGTTTGGTTTCATAATGATCACATGGGTTTTGCGCAACACTTTCTACGCGCAATTTGTTTATTTTCTAAGCCTTTGCTTCCTGTGTCCCACCGTTGACTTGGACTGAGCAAGAGCATACCAAGACTCATTTGCATTTGTGGATAGGGGAAAGAAAAACACACACGGACCTCAAGATTGTGTGAAAAAAATAATAATTAAAAAGTCCTTTTACTCTGAATATATAGCTCAAAGTATAACATTGATTATGACCAAAATCAATTAGATACTAAAAAATTAATATTTTGAAGTGTTATTTATATTATGAATGTTATGTGTTACCTATATCTCTATGGTTTTCTTTTTCTTTATTTAAATAATCTAATTCTCTCGTTACTTAATCCAACTAATGCAAAAGTGTAAATTTTTCATTGTTTAATTTTTTTTATACATGTAGGAACGACAAATGATTTCAAAACTATTTAAGTTCATCCCTATTTATATATAAAAAAAAAAAAAAAACACACTCACTTTAACTAAGTACATAAACACAGTAATATTATTCGACTTCTTTTTAAAACCGAAAGGTATGCCCTGAACTATTATGTCTCGCCTTAAAATCAATACCCATACACAATAATTGCTTTCTTATACGCGCAAAAATATTTATATTAAAGCTATGTTTATATTTAATTTTATAAAATTTTAAAATATAAGTTAATTGTTTTAATTGTAAAATAAACGAAGAATTACGTCCTGCTTGTATAAGTATTATTCACGTGTAAGTGTAAGGAGTCATGGTTGAAATACAATTAAAGTTTGAGTTTAAAATCAGGGTAAGGAGTTAAAATACAATTAAAAATGATAATATTTGATCTTATAAATTGGAAATGTGGAAAATATTCCTTATGTAAATATCTCTTCTGTCATCATAATTGTGTCAATATCTGTCTTTGTATTTTATATATATTTTAAAATACTTCAAATTTTTTATTTTTAAGTAATAAAAGGAGTAGTAAAACGGATTGGACCCAATAAATCAGTCACTCGGTCTACGTTAAAAAGAACAAGATGGGTTGAAGATTTCGACCATCAGCTACGTTAAAATGTATTTTCTATTCTTAACAAAAACACATAATTCAAATATGATTGATAAATTTCTCAAATTTGGATGGTTAAGAACATCTAGAATAAAATAGTGAAGTTAAATTTTTATATCAGTGTTCTTTTTAACATGATATTAAAAACATAGTAACAAAGTTATAATTGATAGCAAGTGAGCGAGTAAAAAAATCATGATAAACATTATCATCTATCTTTATGTTTTTAAATTCTATAATTATTTGGGTTTTATTTCTTAAAAACTAACATTTTGAATACTTATATTTCAAAAAATTGAAAATATATTATTATATTCTAATAAAAAAAATGAAGAAGTACAACAATTTGGGAGGGTCAAGACTCCCTACAAATAAACAAAGTTTCGTTATTGATCGTGTCATCCGTTATCAGACTATTAATTAATGATTAGTTTCATACTTAAAATGTATATACTTCAGTGTAAAAGCGTGTGTTGAAGATCTCTTATATTGACTAGAAATTGGATAAATCTACAGTATTTAAGTGGATATACATTTTACATTACAAATCGATTTTGTGAGGTTTAGTTAAATTTAAAATTATTTTTTACCATAAATTTTTTATTTTCCAAGAGACACAAGATAATGTATGCATCCATTTTCCCAGACAAATTGTCCCGAGAAAAAATAAATTGTTATAAATTACAAAATTTTGACTTAATGATCGAGGCAACTTAATAATAAGTGAAAAACAAATTTGTAATAGAAAAGGTATATAATAATATGTTATGCATAAAGAGAGCATCATGATATTTCTTTCATTTGAAAATTTACAATTATAAAATAATTTTAGGTGTGAATATATAAATTTACATGAATGTGCAAATGAGTCAAAATGTTTCCAAGAGAGTGTGAGGTTACTTGTTCAAGGTTTGATGGTTAACGAGTGATGTCACTGTATGAATATGACCGGTGCAAAAAATAAAGGTGGAGTTCTTTTCGGAGCACCGCATGGATCTTGTGGATCTTCCATATGCATTTCACTTCCATTTCCACCATACATTCTCCAAACACAACCACATTCACAAATCTTTCATCAAACTCCCTCCTTTTGTGCTTGCAAAATTACTATTCTTCTAATACAATTTGGGGGGCTTCTCCCTGCACCCCAAACCTTCTCCTGTATCCTCAATAATTACCCTTTTGACTCTCTGTTTTCTTCACTTCCAAACCAACTCCACTGCCTCCTTCTCCTCTCGTTTCTCCTTCTCCATCCTCTCCTCTCCCTCCTGCCCTCCAACGAAAACCTCGCCTTCCTCATCGCCTCCTCCACCCACTTCCCCGCCCTCCATGGGCCTTCCCCAACCCTCCCTCAGCTCAACCTCCTTCGCCACATTACCTGCGATCCCTCCCTCAGCGACATCAACGACAATCACATTTTTAATTTTAATTTTTTTTTAGAAACGGATTTCGGAATCTGTTTCATACTTTTCTAAAACGGATTCCGAAATCCGTTTCATAAAAAAACATGAAAATTTATGAAATGGATTTTGAAATCCGTTTCATACTTTTGATTAAGGTCAAAAAGGTAATTATTGGGGTACAAGATAAGGTTTGGGGGTGTAGGGAGAAACCCCTACAATTTGAAGGTATCATACTTCTCCTGTCATGGTGATAAGTGCCAAAATTTAGTAAAGATTCATAACAAACTCTGGCACTTATACTTTAAATTTGTGTTCATTTCATATTGATTCTCCCTAAATCTAAGTTTTAATCACATGCTTCCAAGTTTTGATTTAAAGAAATCATTTGATCCTATTTTGTGTGTTTTTCAGGAAAGATTAAAGAGAACTCAAGAAGAGTGAAGGAGAAAGTAAGAAATAGAGAAAATAGGGAAGGAATGCTGTTAACTTCGCTCAAAACCAAAGCATTCTCGCCTAAGCCAAAGCCACTACCGCCATTCTCGCTTAAGCGACGCAGAATCTCGCTTAAGCGAGAGTTCGTGCAGTGGGGACCCTCTCTTGCCCCCATACTCGCCCAAGCGAGCTCAGATGCTGCCAATCTCGCCTAAGCGAGACCCTTTCTTCAGCTTGAAGTACTCTTGCTCGCTTAAGCGAGATGTTGGCTTCAGCACATCTCGCCTAAGCGAGAGGCTTTCTTTAGGATGAAGAATGTTGTCTCGCTCAAGCGAGACTTTGGTAGCTTGAGCGAGACTTCGTGGGTATATATTCTTCATGCATCAGAAAGTGATTTTTCAGCTTGGAATTTTGGGAGAGAAGAGGTCCATGCTGCAGAGTTGATACCAGGAGCATCAGTTTCTCATTTTCTTCTTCTTCTTCTTAGCTCATAGGATTTTGATAGCTACCATGAGTGGCTAATCTTCTCCGTGGGATTGAATGTAATCTACTCGAACTTGGATGTAATCTGGTGATATTTATATATAGCATTTCTGTTTTACTCAGTATTGGTATTATTGTTCTACTCTTAATGCTTACTTCTATCTGATCAATAGATGTTTTGATTTTGATTTTTAGAACTGACTGGAAAGTATTTCTGAAAATCTGATTTGAACAATGATACTTGATATACTGTGATGCTAGGAATAGATCTCAATATATCAATTGCTTTTAATACTCGACCGTAATGCTGGATAGTTTGTTGAATATGTGAGGAATCAATATTCAGGAAACCAATCTTATGAATTTTATACGCGAGGGATCGGTATAAATGATTTTTGAGTGTGCATCAATATTGGTATTTTCAGATGTTATATTTTATATTCATCCAGATTACAGACAAGGGAGATAGCTGAAATTCAATCCCAGTTTCTTTTACTGTATTTTTCTAAACTTTTCCGCTTTTACTGTATTAATTTTATGCAAAGGTTAATGTCAAATCAAATTTAAAATCTCTGTATATATATGCTGATCGAGATAATTAATTATTTCAACTGAATCCGTTCCTCGTGGGTTCGACACTCTTACTTCAAATCATTATACTACAGTTGACTTTTGGTACGCTTGCCAAGAGATTCAACACATGGCCCAATTATCATCACATCCTCTGTACGGGGGCTTCTCCCTGCACCTCCAATAAACTCTCCTGTACCCCCAAAACCTTCTTTATTTCCAACGTTGCCCCTGCTTAAAAAAAAAGTTATTGTGTCTGTTTTCTCAATTTACTGCGTACCCCCCAAATACCCCTGCACCCCTCACACCCCTCACCACACTGCACCCCCAAAACCCCTCTACCCGCACCCCAATAAAAAAAAGCAGATTCTCTCCCTCTCCCTCTGCACGCTGCACACACTGCACACACTCTTGAGAATCTTTGACCTACCTCCCCACCCCCACAAAGCTTCCTTCTCCCCTTCTCCCCCACTGCACCCCACAAAGCATCCTTCTCCCCTACTCCCCTTCTCCCCCACTGCACCCCACAAAGCATCCTTCTCCCCCACTGCACCGATTCATTCTCCCTCTTCTCCAACAAATCATTGTCGCCGCCACGCCATCCTTTTCTCCTTTTCTCCTCCACACACCATTCTTCTCCCCACCGTCGGCAACCACCTTTGATCCTTTCCCGCGGCTTCTCATTTGCAGGTAAGTCATACTCGTTTTTTGTTTTTTAAAATTATACAGTGTATATTTTTATTTGAATGCATGTGTATATTTTTATTTGAATTGATTTTATATGTAGGTTTTTACATGTTGTTAAATCTGGAACGGTGGGTTGGGTTGATTAGTGGTGTGCGTTGGAGAGGAAGGGTGTGGTGTTTTTATTTTTTTTAAGGAAACGGATTGCGGAATCCGTTTCCCCATTTTTCAATTTTTTTTTTCAAAACGGATTCTGGAATCCGTTTTTATTTAATTTTTTTTTTTGGAAACGGATTGTGTAATCCGTTTCCTTTTTTTTTTTTACAAAACGGATTTTGGAATCCGTTTCGTTATTTTTTTTTTTTTTTGAAACGGATTGTGTAATCCTTTTCAATTTTTTTTTTTAAAAAAATGGATTTTGGAATCCGTTTGACGTTTATTTTTTATTTTTTTTTTGAAACGGATTGTGTAATCCGTTTCAATTTTTTTTTAAAAAAAAAACGGATTTTGGAATCCGTTTGACATTTATTTTTTTTTATTTTTTTTGAAACGGATTGTGTAATCCGTTTCAATTTTTTTTTTAAAAAAAAACAGATTTTGGAATCCGTTTCACGTTTATTTTTTTTTTTTTCAAAATCCGTTTCTGTTTGTTTTTTTTATGCGTTTAATGTTTTTTATATAAAAATTCGTTTGATGAAATTGAACGTGCACTTGTGTTTGTATGAGGAAAAGAAAATAAGGAAAGATGAGTGCGAGTATTTATTCTTTTTTATTTATTAATTTGTATTTTATTTTATTACAGATATGGTTAGGACCAGAGGAAATATATCTAGACGTGGTTCAAATGATGCACCCGAGAGTTCCACACAGGGTGCTGCACGAAAGAGACCGACAACATCGGCTCGTAGAAGGGGTCAGCATGAGGCTAATGTTGTTGAGGATGACATTGTTGAGAATGAGGTTCCTGACGTTCCTCGGGAGGACGACCAGGTCATTGATAACGATGGTGGAGGATTTCCTGGTGGGCCGTATGATACATCTTTATTGACGCAGTACCAGGATCATGTTGCACGCATGATATGGGATGGTCAGGTGAGTAAGAAGTTTTTATATAGGTTTAATTTTTTGTTGTTGTTAAGTATTTTTATTGTTGTTTGTTTCTTCTGTTAGGATCGAGCTGTGAAAGTGGTCTCCCATATTAAAAAAGTTAAGAAATTAGGACGTCCTCACCCTGCTGTTGCACCTTTTGTGTTAGCTTCGGGATTATCGTCTTTGTGCGACATTTTATATGAATATATCGACCTTGGGTTAGTATTGGGTTTCGTGGAGAGATGGCATCTCGAGACTAATACTTTTCATTTACCCATTGGGGAGATGACCATCACTTTGGATGACGTATCGTCACTTCTCCATGTTTCCATCAGTGGAAACTTTTGCTCGACTGAGAATCTTGAATATGAAGATTCTGTTCAGATTTTGACGACACTTCTTGGTGTTGACCGGGCCATGGCATGTGTGGAGCTGAATCAAAGTCGGGGTGCACAGGTCCGACTGAGCTGGCTGAGGGACTTGTATGACAACTGTTGTGAAAACGAGCAATGGGAGTTTGCTGCACGTGCATATCTTTTGCATCTTGTAGGGTGCACGATATTTGCTAACAAAAGCGCCACCTATGTTCGTACACATTATCTGGAGCTATTTAGAGATCTCTCCACATGTCGTACATATGGTTGGGGAGTTGCTGCTCTTGTCCACTTATATGAGCAGCTAGGAGATGCCAACTTTGCAAATACAAAGCAATTAGCTGGATATCTACCTCTTCTGCAGGTACCCATTTATATAACATTTTATTCTTTATTTCACTTGTTTTTAGTTTTATATGACAATGGTTAAATGAAATATTATTTGATACAGGCTTGGATATACGAGCACTTCCCTACATTGGGAAGGAAGCAAGTACGGGATACATATGTGGAGACTGAACCCCGTGCTCTACGTTATGTCACTGGACGCGCCATTTCCGCTATAGCTGATGTTAGAGTCCAGTTGGATGGCTTGACATATGATGGGATGATTTGGAACCCATATGTAGCACACAGAGCTGCACGACAACTGGTAACACATAGCATGTTTTCTGGCTTCCTGAGGGTTGGGACCGTCGTACAACGTCATTTGCCGGAGCGTGTGTTGCGACAATTTGGCTTCATCCAGCCTATTCCACGACCGCCTAGTTCGGTTCCCATGATGGACTTTGAGGCTATTGATGATCAGTGGAAAAAGCACGAGCAGTTTGTTGTACATCAAGTGGTCCAAGCACCAGCTCCCTTTTCATGTTCGGATGGATATTTGCAGTGGTTTAGGAGAGTCTCCCATCCATACATTTTACGTGGAGCTGAGGCTGACCGACCTAGCCTTGTGCTTGTGCCCCGACTTCGTCGGAATTTGCCAGATGACATAACAGTTCAGAGGACGTCACCGTCATCATCTTCCAGTGGTTTATTGGTATGTCACACATTTAGTTGTTCATATTATTAGTAACTATTAATATTTGACATTAACTTGTTATTATGACAGGGTCTCGTGAAACGCATTGTAGGTGGTCTTCAGCGGATGATAGACTGTAGAGATGTTACTGAGGGCACAGTTGCCTGGGATCGCACTCATGAGTTATTGCAGATGGCTCAAGATGGACTTGAAGAGGAAGAGACTAGAGGAGGACGTAGAGTTCGAGGTCGACGACCATCTACGTCTGGATAGTCGATTTATTTGTATTTGATGTTAGAGTTGACATTTGTATTGGATTTTATGTTAAGATATTTCATCTATATATGGTATTTTATATTAAGTTATTTAATGTTAGCAATGAGGCCAAAATATATATGTCCCTTGGCCAAAGGAGTTAGAATTTTATATATTGGTAAAATAATTACAAACTACAACAGTGAAATACTTAAATACAATAAACAAATATCAGTCTTCCATGAGATCTACATAACTACGATCCACTATGTGTAAATCTAGGAATGCTTGCATCCTATCTCTATAAAATGATGTCCACCCTTTTGCCTTTGGGTAACAATTGCTAGATGATATGATATCCACTGTCGGTAATGGACAGCCTTCTTGTAGACGAACCTGTAAATACGCAATTAGTCAATAGAGAAATAAAGTTATTTATAAAAATAATATATATATATATATATATATATATATATATATAAACATATATACCTGAACAAAATGAGAATTGTAAACATGTCCGATACAAATTAGTCGATGTTGACTTTGCGAAGTAGGTGGGGATGTACGAAGTGGGAATATAGTCAAATTCTGAATTGATGACAAGCACACGAGGATTACATTATACCGATTAGCAATCGCATACCCCATGTCTGGTATAGTCATCCACTTGTCTCGATTAGCCTGTATATAATTAATTAGATTATAATAAAACAAAATCATAAAAAACTTGTAATACATAAATTTCAACAGTGGTGTATAGAAGTTATACCCCTGATGGTGATTGAACTAGCAAAGACTTTCTCAGTTCTTCCAGACGATCATAGCCTCCAACTAACGTTGCATATTCATCTCGCCATTGGCTAAGTTCTTTGTATAGATCATGTCTGATTAGAGGCCACGACTCCTCACCCATACCCAACAATGCAGCAATGCATCTATATCCACAATGACCGTCCGCCACAACATCGACAACATCGAGTATATATGGATGAAAAACAGGATTGAACTGTTCTAGCATGGGTATTACTTTCTCTTCAATTACACGTTTGCTCTTCACCTTGTTTTCTGTTTTTGCAACAAATGTGTCTTGTCTTGAGGACTCTTTGAAGGCGTCCACATGCTCAAAATAGGAGGGATCACGTTTGGTTGACTTCTTTGATCTATGACTCTTAGCTGCACCTTTCGTCTTAACTTTACTCGGTGGTGGTAACATCGATGTCATGGAAGGGCTAACTATGTCAAGTAATTTATGTTTTATGGTCACTTTTCCTGCAATATTAACTTCTTTGAAAAGATTAAGCAGTAGATCAACCTCCCTCTGAATAGATAATTGCCCTTCAGATTGTGAAGACGAGACATTGGAGAAGCTCAACCTAGTCCACATGACATGAATTTCTTGGAGAGGAATAATCCCAGGATCATATCGTGCTAATTCACACGCACATGGTAGACCATAAGTTTGTCTGAGAATGCAGCCACAACGACTACTATCGAATCCAATCTTCTTTACTCTTTCCAATTCTGGAGCAAGGAGTTCTAAGGCACATCTAGAAATATTACCCACTAATCTTCTATAACTCAATGCCTTGTAAGAGTCATTGATCAGATTTATACTTCTTTCAAAAGATGCCTTAATTTCGTTGTGTTGCAAGATAATAACGTTGTGAATTCCATCCCAACACGAACAAAGGTCTCCCATACTACTTCCAAGAACTTTCTTCAGACTCCAGTGAGCAGACTCAACCCTAGTACAATTTATACAAGGAAATCATATAAACCATTAATAAAAAAAAAATTAATTAATAGCAAAATACAAACATACCTGTTTGATGTTGTATTCCCCAAATGCATAACTTTATTCGTCCATGCCTTCATAAAGAATTTCTTATAAGGAATGATCCACGAGTCGTTAACATATTCAAAGAATACAGGTCATGGCTGGCTAACAAGCTCAAGACGATGAACACACTCGTTGAACTTTAATTCATCTTCACAGTCCATGACATTCTCCCAGGCTTGAAGTACAACATCCCATGCGTCAACAGAATTTACTAACATTTTGCACTTTGCCTGCACATTTTTTTGAATGTGGAAACGGCATAGAAGATGATAACACTGAGGGAACACCATGCCAACAGCATTCATTAGAGCAAGATCCCTATCAGTTACAATGACTTGTGGACCACCCTCGGACGTCATAAATAGACCTCTTAGCCTTTCAAGAGCCCAAATGAAATTATTTTTCTTTTCACTAGATAAAAATGCAAAAGCGGCCGAGAAAGTTAATCCCGTTGAGGTCACACCAACAATCTCAAGTAATGGCAACCGATATTTGTTGGTTTTATAGGTACTATCCATTAAGAACACAATGTTGAATGAATTTAACAACTTCACAGCATCAGGATGGGTCCAGAACAAATCGCTTACCACATCAGATTCATCAAGACATCTACTAAAATGGATGTAGTGATCACGTTCCAACATCAACATTAACTGTTGTAACTCAGTTCTTGAACCTCTTATTGAACGTTTGTACCTATATCTCGCATTATACACTTGCTTCAGAGTTGTAACATTACAATCATCTTTTTCTTTCAAAGTGAGAAGTATATTTGCAGGTTTGACTTGACTTTTGGTCATATCAACAAGCAACGACTGTTCAGTAGACTTCAACCTACCCGCATAGGGGTGACCAACTAGAGTAGAAGAGACATCGTGATTATGGTAACCACATTTTACGTTCAACACCCATCCCTCCCCTTGAGAGATGGGTCTCCCTCTCAATCTAAAGGGACAATCACATTTTCTTGTCCCAGATAAACTGGGTTCTGCATCAGACTTGTATTTTCTATATTTTCCACCTCTTTCACAACCTAATAATACATGGGTCTTTCTTCCTGGTTGTCCATTGTATTTATCCGATCTTAGAATAATAACGACAAACCCAAGATTATAAGCAACCCCTCTAACCCATTTAATTAAATCTTCACGTGTTGAGAAAATATCATCGGTTGTAAAATGAGATGTATAATCTTGTTCGCAGATATCATGAACAAAATCAGAAAACTCTGACATGAGACTACAATTTTGTTGAGAATCCGCTTGAGAATCCAAGAAACTCAAATAACTAAATTCATGCTCTTCCATAATGAACTATAATAAAAAAAGAAATTTTAATAAGTAAATAACCCATCTAAATGCATAAAGAATGCAACACGTATCACAGAAAACGAGTGAATGCAACACGTATCAAAAATTGAAAACTAATTGCATGTTCATATTCAAAAATTGAAATCTAATTGCATGTTCATATTCATTGCATAATTTAAGTTAGAAAATTCACCAATCACACAGACTCACATTAAAAATTCACCAATAACACAATATACACACCAACACACAAAATCAAATTATGAAACGGAATACTATGAAACGAAATAGTTATTCCGTTTCACATCTTTAACACACGGATTATGTAATCCGTTTTAGAAAAACAAAATTTTGGTTTCTATTTCATGTTCAAGTGTGTGGACTTCAAGTGTATGATGTGTTGGACAAAACATCCATACAAATAAGGAGCGGAAATTTTAACCAAATAAGTTATTCAATTCTGATACATATGCAAGGATACAAAATCATAATTTATACGAAACGGAATACAGAATCCGTTTCATACAGTATGAAACGGATTCTGTATTCCGTTTCCCATACATTTTCAATTCCAAACAATCCTTCAAACAAATTCAATTTACAAAGTATGAAGGCTAACCTGACGGAAATACCACTTGGAGGAGCTAATGTAGTTACTTAGAAGAACTTCCTTCAAAGAATCAACCTTCAATCACAATAATAATCACAATAATGCACTCAGTGTGTGACAGAATGAACAAAACAATAATCAAATGCATGAATAAACAAACGAGGATACAAACCTCTTTCAGGGACCACCAACGAACGAAGACACGAGGGACCACTGCAGAGAATGAAGGGCTGAAGCACTGCAAAGGGCTGAAGCATGAGAGGGACCACTGCACAGAATGAAGGTCTGAAGAAGCACGAATGAAGGGATGAAGTACGTATACTAACGTTTTGGGGGTGCAGCGAGGTTGACGCAGTAAATGAAATTTACTGCGTCCGTACCACTTTCAACCATTCTCAACCATTCTCACAGAATATTAAATAAGGGCAGAAATGTAAATTTTGGGGATACAGGAGATTTGTTGGAGGTGCAGGGAGAAGGCCCCCTCTGTACTAGTTTGAGTTAGCAGTGACCCAATCAAATTTAGTGGAACAAAAGTAGCATGACTTTTACTTTACGCACCTCCATAATTTTTAAATTGATATATTACCCTTTTTAAACATAACTTTTAAGAATTTTTAAATGAGTTAATGCGATCATTTTATTTCTGTTTTTACTGCTAAAAGTAAGACAAGACGGGCTGATATGCTAAATAAAATGGGTCAAAAATCTTGACATGTCGTCGAAAACAGACTCATGATAAACTTTTTAAAATTTAATTTTTATTCATATATATTTTTAAAATAAATTTAATTATGTAAATATTTTCTAAGTTTTTAATTTATTAATTGATATTTCTAAAAATAAAAATAAGAATATGTATATTTTAAATTATTTTTTAAGTTATAATATTATTATATATTTTCATTCTGTAAATAATATAATACAAAAAAAAAATATTCTAACTTAAATTTTTTATTTTATTTAAAAAAAAAAAAAAAACAAGTTAACTCACTAGCCAGCTCCTCCCTTGCCTTTGGCAGGTTAGACAGGATTCACTAAAGCGAATTAGTAGGTCCAAAACACTAATTGGCCCATCAAATAAGACCCACTTTACTACACCAGCAGTGACTTGGCTTTCGAATGATTTGCTTCGTAAATCTTATGTAATGAGTTTATCGTAATTTTTAGAACATGATTTTCATAGCAGGATTTCTGGAATAAATTTTCCATAACACGTTAAATCTCTCTCGAACAAAACTTAAAAACCAAAATAATAAACCTCTCATGATACCTTTTAAAACGAATTTTCTAAAATAAACTTTCAAAATACATAACTTACATTCAAAAATATTTTTTTCACAATAAAATTTCTAGATCATAAATAACAACTTATAAAACGAACTCTTTAAAATGAGTTTTCTTTCTAAAATGGCATTTTTCTCTCTTCTTCTGTGTATTTTTCTTCCTTTCAGAAATGTATCGAAAACAGAAACGAGCGACTGCGACAGTGGTGACATGAAAACAATATTTTAATATTTTTTTATTAGTGTGGGATGAACTAAGAATAATAAGGGTAAGAAAAAAAAAAGCCTATTCACATATCCAAACGGGTGTTGGAAACAAACAAGGTAAAAAATCTTGGATGTTTTAAAATAAAAGTAAAAAATATTAATTTGATGTATATACGTTTGGCATTTTGTTTCGCATATCTGAAAGATTTAAAACTATTTACATCTACTTATGTCATAGTTTTGCATTTGTACTGATAAAGGCAGAAGATTAGATAGAATCGCTGTTATGAGTCAGCACGAATCTGGTAAGCCAATTGAAACACGAGGACAGTGTGAATGCGAGCGCCATATTATTGTATTATCTTTTTGGTTAAAAAAATTATGATATTTATTTTCATTTTCTTCTGTAAAACATGTAATTATTCGATGCCTTTATGACAAACTACGACTACTATATTACTCTTACTGCTATTTAATACACACAAGATATGTAACATTTTAGTATGGATGTTTAAAATTGCGATAATTAATATAAACTAGTTTTCGGAATTTAATATTTTTTTGAAATAAGGTAAGCCTCTGAAAATAAAATATTGGACAGCTTTCAATATTTTCTTTCTTAACCCACCAAATAATTAGTACTGGATAATTAACGCAATAATATTCTTCACTAAACCACAAGCCAGCGTGTGATGAACACGTTCCAACAACTCAACCTCGTCCACACATGTTACTATTTTTTTTTTTTTTTGACAATGTTCCGCTTGTGTTCTCTTTTTCGGCAGTACATGGAAACTTAGTAGAAACAAATTCTGGAAAAAAAAAAATCTTTCTATATAACAGGGATGAATATAGTTGGATCGGGTCATGTTAAGAAGGTAACGTGGGTTGACTCAACGTAGTCTATTGGTCTCATTAAGTTATTCTTATATAATCCACAAGGTTGTCTATTAAGCCACGTGTTGATTTATATTGTGTTATTTTGATAATTTAACTGTTTTCTTTTAATATTTTGTTAATAATTTAGGTTGTGTAAGTTATACTATTTAAATATTTTATACGAAAGAAAAAATAATTAATTTTACATGATTTATTTATTGTATATTTTACTGAATATGAGAAACTTCGTTTTAGGGGAAATTAAGTCAATCCAAAGTTATGAAATTAGATATTTATAATTTTTTGGGACCAACCCGCTTCTCCCCATTTTTTAGCTTATCATAAGAGAGACAGCGTTGGCATCCTCATATGTTTGAGAAAAAAAAACACACACACACTCAAACACATGAATTGGTTACCATATCGCACATCAAATTTGGTTCAATGCTACTTATTTTTAGGCTTAGTCTACATCAAGCCAACTCAGGAATGTTTAGATTTGAGTTAGGTCTCATACTATATAATAAAACGTACCAAAAACAGAACAAAAGGACAAGCTTGTGAGCATCGAAAATTTACCTTTAAATGTCAAAAGTGAAAAATAAAAAGGATTGAAAGAGAACAATTAATATGGCCATAAAGTATTTACTCATTAGCCTACTGATTTCATCTTCATCACCATCCTTTATTCTGTCCTTGTTTTTACAATTTTTTCTTTCTCCCTTGAATTTACAAAAGTCAAACCTCTTTATCTACAACGTTTTACAGTGTTTGCGAGTTGATTGGAAAAGCATTTGGCTCTCCAACAAATTACCAATACCAATAATAGAGTAGGCTCAGTTTTAGAAAACTTGGACTTTGAGTGCATTGGAACACTTTGGATATAAAAAGAACCAAAGACTTTCAGTGTAATTTTCTCAACCAGTGAAACTTCATCGTTCAATCAATTGTTTGAGTGTCAAACTCACTGTTCTTAACTTTTAAAACCTTCAACTTTCAAGTTCATTTTTTTCTCTTGTGTTTGTTTGACACATGCAAACTATGTGTTTCAAAATCTAGTTCAGCTCAATGTACTAATTCCGTGTCAATTCTAAGCTATATTCATTTTGGATTTCTTCTTTCGAGCTTTTTTTTTTTTCTTTTCTTTAGTTTTTTTTTTAATTTGTTGGTTGATGTTTGAATCATAAACATTAGGTAAATACACTATTGTTTATAAATAAATAAAAATCCGTAATTTAAAATAAAACAAAAATATATTTAATAAAAATACACCACTGAAAACAATTTCCTCCCTTCTTTATTCTTTCAAGATAGTGTGACCATCTATCAATTTGTCCCTCGAATAAAACAAAGTGACGTGAAAAATCTGTAACTCTATTTTTCTCCTTGTTTTCGGACGAGTTATGTTGCTGCGTTTCTCATCGTCTCATTAACGTAAAAAAGTTACGATATATAAACTCGAATTAATTTATTTAAAATTTTATAAAATAATTGTCCTTTGCGTAATCATTCAATTTTAAATTTAATTCAACCCTTTTAAATTTTATTTATAAGATAAAATTTGTGTATATCATTTTTTCTTTTGGAAATTAATCTAATTTTTAATCGACTTAATACTTTTTCATTTTCAAAGATATACATCTTAAATATTTTGAATATGAAACTAAATGGTAATAATGGTTCAATAATCACCTAATACATCATAAAATAATAAATTTAACAAACAATAAATCTTAATAAAATAGACTAATATTATATTAAATTGATCAAATCTCCTCGTATAAAACTTTAACAAAAGGAAAAAAATTATATGTGGATTTTGAAATTTTTACGCTTTTACAATAATTTTTAAAGAAATTATTAAATTCAAAGAAATAGATAAATCACATTTAAAAACACTTATAATAAAAACATGTCTTTTTTAAAACGTATATTTATCTTTTTTATATTTAAAAGGTTAGGTATTTTATTTAAAATTTATTTTTGAGTTTTGAGATTTTGTCATGAAAAAAACTAGTCTTTGAATATAATTTGAAGAAAAAAAATGTCTATAATATATTAAGGTCTTAAGTTTAAGTTTCCTTCTCAAGTCTCAAAATTTTCACAACTTTTCAAAATTATTTTAATATTAATCATTAATACAAAAAATTTAAAAAATTATTGTTTTCCTTAATTCAATAATAAAACACTTTTTTTGTAAACTTAAATTATCTTTATATAGAAAACTTAACTTTTAAATATATTCAAATTAATCTATTATTCACCAAAAAAAGACTAAATCTTAATCTAGTTAATAGTTTTGTGGACAAAAATTTAGTTTCTCGTCAAAATATATGCAAAGAAAACTCTCGAGAAACTTACACAATCTAAGAGTACTGAAAAATAAAACTGGACAGTAGAAACACATTTATAATTCTATAATTCTAATACACATCTAACAATAAAAAACAAGAACACAACTAGAAAGAAAAAACATACTAACAAAAAATGAGGATGAAAAAATTTGTTTACACGGATAATATGAGTGTCAAGAAATGTAATTTGCCAACAAATTTTATAAAGGCAAAGTTGTCCTTTAAAATTTTAAAAAAACTTTGATACAAAATAAGTGACATTTTCAAGATCTCTACAAAAAGTTAAGGTAATTTTTTTTATAATGCTAAATTTATGTATTTGTAACTAATAATTTCAAATATTAAAATATTGTTTGCTTTTATAATATAGGAGATGTGTTAAGTTAAAAGAGATGTTATAAAAAGGTTATCAAGTTAAAGAAATGAATTTCAATGTAGTATCAAATTGATGTTTTATTTTTTATTTAAAAAACAAATTTTAAATGTTTAACACTATTTTTTGTTGATTTTTATATTAATTTAATTTTTTGATGTTTAATTATATTTTAATTTTAGCAACATTAAAAGTATAGTTTTTTTTTTTTAACTTTGATGGGTTGAATACTAAATAAAAGTTAGTTGAACAACATTTAAGATCATTTTTGTTTTTTTAAATATAATAAAACTGATTATTAAGTCAGATTTGATTTATTATCACAGTTAATTATGAATTTTTACGATATTCAATACATATTAATTATCTTTAACTAGTGTATACCGATTAGCAAGATTCATAAAATATTTTTTTTGATATTTTTTTAAACATAATATTATAATTAATTTAATTGAAATATATCAATACTAAATAAATTTTGAAACTTTTTTTTAAATTGAAATATTATAACTAATTTAATAAAAAATATTGAGGCCTCTTTATTTGAAGTTGCAAAGAGTGTTTCATTTATTTTACTCTTACGTCGATTTTGAATTTGAAGCACGCCTTCAATTTTGAAAAAAAAGAAAAAATAAAAACCAAATTTATTTGTCTGCTAATTTATTTGAAAATTACTCATTTTTTGAATTTGTTTAGAAAAGTGGTCCAAAACAACGTAAAATGGCTTATTTGCGATCTGCGTTTGCAGAATAGGAGTCTCTTTTATCTTTCGTTTTAAAAATAGATAAATGTAGAGGATAAAGCAAGAAAGAGACAGTTTCCACGGTGCTACTACCTTAAATCGCGTACGTACACGTGCACTCCAATTTCTCTCTGCGACACGTGTCATTCTATTAGTGAGGAATCCGAGTGCCTTGGTTTCCACCAATCAGAAATGTGCAGTCAGATATTTTGATTGACATTCATACTTCCCTCCCTCCATCATCATCAAACGTCTTTATTCCCACCACTAATTTCACCATCCAAAACAAAACCCTATTTTTGTCTTTTCAGTATCCAAATAATCAAACCAACAGCAACGGTATCCATTTAAATTATTTTTTTATTCTCAGTTCAAAAACAATTTGATTTTTTCACCGATAGCCTGGGTAAAGTAATAAATATGTTATTACTTAATTCAATTAGTTAAATGTCACACATATTTAAATGTCATTACATAATCAAGTTTTAATTCTTAAAAAATATTTCAATACGTTTTTTTTAAAAAAAAAATTTATTAATATTTTAACTTTATTTATTATTTTTATTATTAAATTTTAATATAAATATCAATACTTAACTTTATAAATCAATTTAAATATTAATATTATTAATAACTTTTTTTAAAAATGATTATATATGTTTTGGTCCCTCAAGTTTCAGCCAAATTTAGAATTAGTCACTCATCAAAACTTTTGACCAATTTAGTCATTCATCTTCCAAAATGCGTGAATTTAGTCCTTTTAACCAATTTTTGTTAAGTTTATCTGATGTTTCAAGCGTATTTCATGATAGTATTTAAATTATTTACACTGTTTAACACATTTTTGCTTCAATGTTAATTTAAATACTATCATAAAATATGCTTGAAACGTCATATAAACTTAACAAAATTTGATTAAAATGACTAAATTCACGCATTTTGAAAGATGAAGGACTAAATTGGTATAAAGTTTTGATGAGGGACTAATTTCAAAATTCACAGTAATCTTGAGGGACCAAAAACATATTTAACCCTTTTAAAAAAAATTAATATATATTTTTAAGTTATAACTCAATTAACTTTTTTTTTAAATATAAATACGAAACTGGTACATCAAAAGAAACAAAGCGGGTACATCCTGCTAATTAATCAAATCTTATAACATACGATCTTTTATTGTGCTACTTGAAATATTAGATTAGGCTATAACTTTTCGTAGTCATGTCGCTCCTCTGCTTCCTTAATTTGTGTACTCACAGTTTTGATTAATCAGAATTTTCCTCCTATAAGGATAAATAAAATGAACTCGTTGATTTATAATATTTTAATGTTGACATTACTACAATTTTAATATGTAGTTTCTACTTCTTTTTCAATAATATTATTTCACATAATATAGTATTTTATTGATAAAAAAACTCCTTTAGTTATTACTACCCACTTTCATTTTCAACATATTTGATAAATGTGACAAGACATTAAAAAAAAAAATTATATAACTACCTAAAAACATGTTTGTATACAGACTAAACTTAATATTAAAACCCAGACAATTTTCTATGTAACGTTATATGAAATAGGTTATGTATTCACACTATAAAAAATATATTTTATTATCTATGATCAGTTAAAATAAATTGGTATTTTTTACAATAACATAAAAGTCATACTCGTTTTATTTTTTAACTGATAATGTAACTGATAATTTTCAAATATTTTAGATATTATATTTTTAATTATTGTGTTTTTATTTTTATTTTTCAGTATGTATAAATATTACTTTTTTTTAATTATACATCTCCATTTAATATATTTTTTTCTATTAATATAGTATCATAAATAATTTTTTCATAGTTATTTCAATAATATTTTTATCTTGAAAATTTATCTTTTTCTTTCAAATAAATTTATTATTAAAAATATTTTGTAATGTGTTATTGATTATTTAAGAATAGTTTCTAGTGATTTAATTGATTTTTCTGCATTCATATTAATAGTATTCTTAATTATATTCTTATCTTTAATACTTGTCTTTTTCTTTCAAATCAATTTATTATGAAAAAATCAGTTATGTCTATACTCAGTGTTTTTTATTTGATTTTAAATAGTTTGTAATGATCTCATGTAATTTATAACATATATTCTTTTCAATTTTTCAACATAATGAATTGTTTGATTAGATCCAATCTAATTTATTTAGAATGAATTAATAAACAATATCGATAAATGACTGTGTCAAAGAAATACCACCAACTTTCATGCTTCAATATTAAAACTAGATAAACATCATTGAAAAACATTTTAACATTTTAGAAACTGAGACAAAACAATTATGTTGCGTTATTCTGAAGAGAAATCTTATAAGCACATTCTTCTAAATATATACTGATTAAAATTATTAAAAACCACAAAATTTGCTAAGTTTTACCTCTTATTTAATAAATGTAGCATTTGTTACTCTTTAGTAATCTATAAATAATAAAAACCCTGCACCGAACAAGAAAGAGTATCCCCATTTTCTTAATATAATCTAAAAACTACAAATTGACTTAAACAAAATTAAAGTATATTTATTGAATTAACCAATACAATAAAGTCACTTATGATTTCCACCCATATAAGGAAAATAACAGAAGTTGAAAGGGTGAATATTTATCATTTCAGTCTCTTTCATACATAAATTTCAAAGAAAATAAAACAAGTTGAACGATAAATATTTATATTTTCGTTCTCTTTCATCAATGAATTTCAAGATAACATTAAATATTTTTTAAACTTTCAATAAATTATCCCCTCACATCATTAATACAACATCTCCAACTTTACAACCTCAAAAAAAATTATAACATTATTGTTGTAGCAAATATAATTTTTAAAAATTTAAATAAATATATTTTTGTTGTAAAATAAAAATCAACAAAAACTTTGATGAGTTTCGTATGAACCTCAAAAAAATTATTTATACTTTCAATTTTAATTTTATTTTAAGAACTCCAACAAATATGAATATTTATCGAAAAACTTCATTGAAGGATGTAAATGCAAGAATTAAAACAATAATTTTATTTACTAATAAAACAAGCATATTTAATACGTTTGTCAACTTTTTATAAGAAATACTTTTAAATTTTTTAATTTTGTTATGAAAAATATTTTGTAAAGAATTGTTATTATTTATTTTACAAAATATGTTGTATAAAATACTTTTTATATAAAATTTTATAATAAAAATATTTATGAATTTTATAATTTTGAAAAAATATCATCTAAAAAAATAATTCATGAATTAAAATTTTTAGAAAAAATAACAATAAATATTTTTTTATAAACTTTTTTAACAAATTTTTAAAAAAATGATGTATACAAAATTCAGTAGTGATTTTTAAGTCTTGATTATAAACAATTCTTATTTTAAGACATTTTTGACGTGATCGCACGTACAGATAAGAATAATTAATTTTGTTAAAGTTCTAAATAATACTGTTGCTATACTATATTTAATTTTATTATCAATAAAATTTAATTATTGAAAACACACATTTGTAATATTTAATAAAGAAAACAAAAAATGAACGTTTGATAAAGAAAATGTATAAAACGTTCCAAAAAAGATACTATCAATTTAGTTAGATTGTGCTACACATTGAATAATGTATTACGATATTTAAACGTAAGCGGTTCCATTCAATAAGTCAACACTGTTAATAAGCACAAAATACCATGATTAAAATATGTAATTTTTCTATTGTTATTTATAAATAAAGAGTATCAGTATCTAAAAACACTGGTTAAAGATATATAATATATTTTAAATTTTATGAAAATGGCATAATTATCAATAACATTAAATAATTTTGACTCAATTATCATAAATATAATTTCATTTTAAGTGATGGATAAAAAATTCAAAAATAAATACAATTTTAATTAATAATCTATTTGATATAAATCTATTAAAAGTTAAAAATTATTAAATAATAAATAACTATATTTTAATAAAATAAAAATTTTAAAATAATTTAATGTAAAAAATAATTATTTTGAAGGAGTGAAAAAAAGTATCTCTCTAATAATTTAAACATTTGAAATATACGATTTTTGGTTTTTGCACAAATTTATAATTTATAATCTTTGCACTTTGACATGAAATTCTTCAAAAATACTTATTGTTACTTTTCAAATTAATTTTCTTTTTTTACGTTTAATTCAATTTAAATTTTAACAAAATTAAAATATATTTTTTTTATTATTTAATTATATATATAATTTTTATAATTGTGTATCAAATAAATTATTATTATAGTTGTATTTATTTATGAATATTTTTGTCCTTTAAATAAAATAAAATTACATTTATGATAATGGAGTCAACATTTAGTTAAGGATTAAATATATTTTTGGTTCCTTAATTTTCAGTGAAAATTGAAAATAGTCTCTCTCCAAAACTTTAGACTAATTTCGTCCCTCAACTTTAGAAATACGTGTATTTAGTCCTTATAATCATATTTTTTCAAGTTCAGTTGATGTTTCAAATACGTTCTTCAGCTAATATTAAAGTGAAAAATGAGTTAAATAATGTAAACAATTTAAATACTATCGAGAAACACGTTTAAAATGTTAAATAAACTTGACAAATTTATTTAAAAAGGACTTAAATCTACCTAACTTTTAAAGAGGACAGACTAAATTGATTTAAAATTTAAAAAAAAGATAAATTTCAATTTTCACTCAAATTTAAGGATTACATATAAATTTAACCCTTTATTTAATATTACAATTAATTAAACACTTATTTAAAATTCGAAACATATTAATGAGCTTTATTCAATACTGAAACGCTTGTTAACATTATTAATAAATAAATCATAGATTATTATTATTATTATTATTATTATTATTATTATTATTATTATTATATTTTTATGTGAATAACTTGTGAAAATATTCGATTCCCAAAACAATGTTATTGTATATGTGTTTTTTATAAGTTAGATCTTTGGACTATTTTTTGTAAATGTACACACTTTTATTATAAATTTTAAAAGGTTCTAAGTAATGAAAATGATTTATAAAAATGTATTTTTTCTACTCTAAACCCTAAACACAAAGTAATAGTTAAATATAAATTTTGACCAATTTAGTTATTTATCTTTAAAAATGTGTGAATTTAGCCATTTTAACTAAATTTTGTTAAATTTATCTTACGTTTCAAACGTATTTTATGATAATATTTAAATTGTTTACACTATTTGACACATTTTCATTTCAATGTTAATTTAAATATTATCATAAAATACGTTTAAAATGTCAAATAAATATAACAAAATTTGGTAAAATGAATTAAATTCACGTATTTCCAGAAATGATAAATTAGTATAAAGTTTTAAAGAGAGACTAATTCTAAAATTCACTAAAACTTGAAGGAGAAAAAACATATTTAATCCACAAAGTGATTTAAGTAAAACTAAATAATATAGGAAAAAAAAAGTTCACACATATATTAACATTTACTACTTTCTAGTATTTTCTTAAAAAAATTATCCTAAAACAAAGAACATATAAAACCATATTAGTTAAATTTAGAAAATAAATAAAATATCATTAAATGAAATAAAAACAATTAAAACTTATTTATGTTTAAAAGAAGACAGAAACGTATTCTTTTAAACAAATGAGAAGATGGTATTACAATAAATACATTTACGACTTTTGCCTCATATAAAGAAAATAAAAAAGTTGAAGTACAAATATTTATTATGTCATTCTCTTTCGTCCATAGATTTAAAATAACATTAAATACATTTTTTTTAATTTTAAAACTTGAAGAATACTTAATCTCTTCAGTTATTCAATTCTTTTTTCTTTAAATTGAATAACTCTTAATTTCTTGAGTTACTTTTATCAATATGTGTTATTATTATTAAACATAACTTTTATTGTTAATAATTTAAGTATTAAAAAACTTGAATATCATATAAAAAAACACACATAAATTTATTATTTTTAATTTTAAATTGAATGTGATATCATGTGAATTGAATTCTCTTTAATTATATTATTTTCATTAAAAAGATAACTCATCAATTATTCATTAAAATTTCTTAATTATTTTATAAATTGAGACTTAATTAAGGTCTTAGGTGAATAACCTATGCCAATATTTAATACCTAAATTTTGATAATTTTTGAAATAGTATTTTTAAAATGAGTTTAAAATAAAAAAAAATAAAAAAATGATAAATCACTTATAAAATAGAAAAAAAAGGAAAGGTTGAGTTTACGGTGGGTCATTATATAATTACATCTTCCGTTTTCAATGGTTTCGTCGTCCCTGGCACCAGTTCCACTTAGCCCTCAATTGAAATTACTGTTCTACCCTCTGCCCCACCTGCTTCTTCCAGCATCCAACGACCAGATCCATTCCCTGACTACCTCCACGTTCGCCACTTTATTCAGGAAAAAATGCCATTCACGTAATTAACACCTCTATACACACCAATTATAATAAGCTACTATTTATATTAAACAAGTGTCATTTTAATAAACAAAAATATTAAATAAAAAGTGTGTCATTATACCTATCATTTAATATATTGAGTGAGAGATGGAATGAGTGGAAAGACATAATAAAATGGTACAATAAATTAGACCATGTGAGACCAATAGAAATAAATAAAACAAATAAAATAAAATAAAAAAGAATAAAAAAGAGATAAAAAAGAATAGAGAAATGTTGGAATACATTGGTTGTTTTATATAACTCAAAGACCCATCCCTTTCTATTTCTTTCCTTCTTTCCGATTCACAGAAACAACTCCTCTCTACTCACAAACCCTTCTTCCTCATAACAAAAACAACCCACCCTTTTCCCCGTTTCCCCAAACCCTAGAATCTCTAACACAGATCCTCATCGTTTCCCATCCAATTCCCAACCATTTCACCGCATCCCAAACACCGTTGACCACACTCGAGGTTTATCCAACACCCACCAAAAAAAGCTCCGTTTTTGTTTCCTGGGTCACGTTTTTCCTTCCTTTTTATTGGGCATAGGAATGTTGGGTACTGGCTTGAACTTCGGGCGCGCTCGCGGAGAGGATCGGTTCTATTCTCCGGCGAAGGCTCGCCGGCCGTTTCACACCATGGAGAACGATAAGCTGCGTAGGGCCCACAGCGATGTCACCGGGAGAGACAAATCGGTGGATTTGGGTAACCGGGTACCGGAGAACCGGGTCGGGTCGGATGAGGAGGAGGCGAAGAAGAGTGGCGCGGTGCCTTCGTGTGAACCGGTCGTGACCCGGTTGAGTAATCTGGAGCGGTTCTTGCAGGCGATCACGCCCTCTGTGCCTGCTCAGTATCTTCCTAAGGTTTGCTTTTGAGTCACTGTAGCAAGTGTTTTGAAAAAGTTTCTGACGGGGTTGTTGGTGAAATCGTGTTTATTTTATTAGAATTTGGTTTTTTGGGTTATTGGAAATTGATTTAAAGTTCCTGTCTTTGTTTGCTACGGCTGCATTCAATGGGTGGAAGGTTTAGCTTTTATGGCCGTGTTTGATTATGGAAGGGACCATGGATTGGATTTTTTGGTGAGAGTTAATAAGAAAAGAAGCAAAGTTTTCGTGCTTTGAAAAGAAAAAGAAAATAATGCCATTATTATGAATTAGGTTTTCCTTTGTGTGTGTGGAACTGTTAAGTGTAAAAGTTTTTCTTGGATCTTGCAGAGGACGACGAGAGGACTTAGGGCGTGCGATGAGGAGTCTCAGCCCTACTTTGTTCTTGGTGATTTGTGGGAGTCCTTCCGCGAGTGGAGTGCGTATGGCGCTGGAGTTCCGCTTGTACTGAATGACAAAGATAGCGTTGTCCAGTATTACGTTCCTTATCTCTCTGGAATCCAAATTTACTCCCAGAATGTGAAGCCAACTGTAAAGTCAAGGTATATTTCTTGTTTTGGTCCTTGTAAAGACTATTCATTTTAGTGACTGTTTGAAAAGGCTCGGCATGAAAATGCAAGCCAAACAATAGAGTGGTTTTTTGGGTCGTTTATTGCATGTTCTAGGATTAAATTAAAATTCATTTTTGGTTTTCTACCATTTTGAGATCTGCTGTGCCGATGTGGAGGATATTACCTTGTTCTCACTGGTTTAGCTACTTGTATGATAATGTAATTATTTGGTTCTTTGATAGGCAACTTGGGGAGGATAGTGACAGTGATTTCAGGGACTCTAGTAGTGATGGTAGCAGTGATTGTGAGCCTCTACATGGAAGGGGATTGAAATACATGAGGGAGCAAAGAAATCTTCCCTATCTGTCGGATGAAGTACCTCAACGGATGAGTAGATTATCTTTGAGAGACCAGAATTCCCTTCCTCAAGATGGGTTTTCTAGTGATGATGGAGATTCTGTCAATCCTCAGGGTTATTTGATTTTTGAGTATCTTGAACGTGACCCTCCATACAGCCGCGAGCCTTTGGCTGATAAGGTGCGCTGACTGACTCTATAATGCCATATTATTTGCCCTGTTCACAATAGAATTTTGGTAATTTGTTATCACTGGTTTTTCTTTGTTGAGTCATTTAATTCTGTTTTCTTTTATGTGATGAATAGATACTGGACCTTGCTTTTCGTTTCCCTGAATTGTTGACCCTTGGAAGTTGTGATATACTATCATCAAGTTGGATATCTGTAGCCTGGTATTCTTCTTTAATTTTGAGCTTTGATATTCAGCTTACGCATGCACGATGGACTTACATGTTCTATGATTTGCTTGCAGGTATCCAATTTACAGGATACCAACTGGTCCAACATTAAAAGATTTGGATGCTTGTTTTCTGACATACCATGATCTCTGTCCACCTGTGGGAGGTAGCAATTTTTTTGCTTCATTTGTGCTTTATGTTGCTTTATAACCAAGTTTGATTTCTATTTTGTTTGTGCTGCAATATATGTACCAATATTAAGAGTTGAGGGCGTGGGTATGCATCCATCTCTCAACATAATTAGAGGTTCTAAATTGAATACTTATTTGGAACCTTTCTTTATACATGATACAAAAATGTTATTTTAGAATCTCCTCATCATGCACTGGATAGGATGTATATTGATGTACATGATACAATTTTATGAATACATGGTTTATGTCTTGGCATATATTAATTGTTTTAGTCATACCACCGCAAATCATTTTACTGCTTCGTTTCGATGATTTTACCAATTTTATTGGCCTAGTAAGATATTTTCAAAATTTTGAAATGTGATACATTTGTGTCTTGTTTTTAAGCTTAAGAGTGTCATTCTGGATTTGTTGGGGTTCTTAATTATTCTACTAAAAAGGCTTGCGTTTTTTTTTATCACGGGAACATGTTTCTATTTAATTGCACATTTTGCCATTTATAGGTGCATGCCGCATAATAATGAAAGTGTTGTTAGATGCCGCAGAAGAACCATTTTCCGTTTTCTAATTTGCACCAGTTGATTTATTGAAAAATGCCTTCTTTTTTTTGTTTCAGGTTCACAAAGGCAGACTCAGAAGCCACTTCCTTCTGAGACGGATAATGTCCATAGAATGTCTTTACCTGTTTCTGGGCTTGCTTCATACAAGTTCAAAGGATCTCTGTGGACTCCTAGTGGTGGACATGAACGCCAACTAGCTAGCACTCTTTTTCAGCGGGCCGATAACTTGTTAAGACAGCTTCAAGTCAGTCACCCAGATTTCCAGTTTTTTAGCCGTTGATGATATCAAATTCACTGTAATATTATAATACTCTGGATATTTAAGAACTGGTGATTAGTGTTTGGTTAATTGTTTAGATGTTATACTTGATTGGGGTTGGAGTTAATAACTTATTTGACAAAAGGTAAAAGGAAAATTGGAGAAAGGATGTTAAGCACCGTCCTTTGTATTTCTCTGCATTGTTTGCTTCTGTAATAAGTGAATGAACAGGGAAGCTTTGGAGAAGCGGCAGTGTAGAGGCTACTTAATGTGTTCCTGGTGGATGTACAGATTAAAAAGCAGCTTCTCAACTACAGGCTGATTTGTTGGTTGCTACTTGCTTCATATGTATTGGTATGGTTTTCTTAAACAAACCAAAACAGGCTACTTTTTTTCTGTCCTGGCGATGCATTATATAGGACATAGTTTTAATTTCTTGGGGAATTTTACTAGATATGTTAGTAGTCTTATGCTTCAATTGCCCCAAACTTTCTGTATTTGAATTCTTATAGTAATCTTTGCTTTTAGATAATGCTAGAATTCAGTGAATGAACTTGTTCAAAATGTTGTTTTGCATTTTCTGTTTATGTTATAAAATTGGGTTTAGAAGAATCGGTTTTGACTTGGTGGTAAAAAATTCACTTGGGAGGAGTATTTAAGTGCAATCAAATTCATAGTTATTCTACCCGTCACATTTTTCTCTTATTTCACTCGTAAACCTTAGTAATTACGATTATTACTGTTTGACGGTGTTCTCTGAAGAGTGTTTATCATTAGCAGTGATAAGAATTTGAGAGCTAAATAATTTTTTAAGTTTTTGAAGTTCTGTTAATTGATTTTAGTCTACAAGAGAGGTTAAATTCATCTGACACTTACATATTTTTTGGAAGTGTTTATAGATAAAAATTATGAACAATTTCTAAATGCTAATTTTTATCTTGGAACACATTAACTCGAACAAGATCAAATAAATGTTAATTATTGAAATTGTTTAAATTTTCTTCCTTTTAACTAACGTTAAATATGTAGCGAAATTGTGATGTGTAGCAACTTAATAACTGGACTTTATCAGCCTTTCGTAGGAATAACCTGACTTGTACTTACGGCCCAATAGTATTCCATCCAATTTACTTGCTTACAAAGTACATAACATCCAACCTCAAACTTTGGAGTGATAATCTTCGGACTAATCCCTATTTTGACAATTCCATCAACAATTACCTCAAACCTTGTGATGCTGCTTGTTAATCTGTGAATGAACTGTGGAGCTTCGCCGCTTTATTATCATTACTTACTATGATTCATTCATTTATTAGGCCAGGAAACAATACTTGACATCTTTTTTTCCCTTATCCTTCTGTTAAGTATGTGAATAAATCTTACTTCAGCAACTATGAAATCTAAGAAATGTACCAAAGCAGGTACTTGAAAATACTTAAAAGCTCCAGTTCTTCAGGGTATATATCCATTGCAACCTTACCGATACAAAGAACTCGCGCTCGCCCTATGTAATATTAAATGAAGATATTATCTATTAGTATCTTATTCCATAATTTAAAAACTTGTCGAATTGTTATTAGAATAGATCTTATCTCTTCTTTTAGTTTCATATGGGATTTAGTATAGATCTTATCATTTATGCCTTGTCAATTAGTTCAACACAGATTCTACAAATGTACTTTACAGCATTTATCATTTACTTGGCTTAACAGCATTCAATTCATACCTTCTCCACCATGACTTACTCATTTGATAAAACCACTGATATCATGCTACATGCATTTATCAGTTGATCAAAAAGTCAGTAAGAGTAGCCAAATCTGTCACTGAAAAATCAGCATCCCATAAATGCAATTTCTGAAACTTCAACCTTTCCTATTGCAGCCTTGTTATAAGGAACTGTATATTGGTTATCCTCACTATTTCCTGGGAATTGAGTTAATCAGCATCAGAGTATGATAATATCAAAGAGCTGCTACAGATTGTACAGAATACAGAAGAATAATTCGAACAGGATCATATTTCTCCTTCCCTATCCTGAATGGTCTTAATTCATGCCTAAGTCAACAACACTACATTTTCAGAACATAAAACACTTACTGTCATACCTCAACAACATAGAATGAACCATGGAACTGTGCCCTACCACCAATGTGTTGCAAAGCTATTTAATGCACAGAGTGATATAATTAGTTGTGGTAGTTAGATAATTGAAGTAATGCAACCCACATGTATATAAATAGTCTTTTCATTCTCAATCAATTACTGAATGAAGCAGTTTATTGCTTCCTTTGACAATACCATCATGTTATGGTATTTTAGCTCAGAGCTCTGTCTGAGAGTAAAAAGATTTAGATTAAATAAAATTATCGAATTTTGTTTTTGCGTGTCTGATTATAATTTTTTTTATATTATTTGCTTTTGTTATTTGAAACAAATTTATGTATGAAAAATGAATTACATTGCTAAAATGGAACAATTACAGAATTACCGATAAAGATTGTAATCTAAGTCAAGTATCATAATATCAAGAATAAAGACCAAAATCGTTATAAATAAAGATAAATTCATTCTTGAAACCTAATCTCAAATATTCAGTTTATTTAATCTTGATGACATTAACTATTATTGGTAGATCTACTGTCAAAATAATTTATTGATAAAAGAGATAATGAGAAGAAATAAGGAGAGAAATCTTTATTAGTAAGATAATTCAATTTTCAAAATCTAATTCTAAATATTCATCTGATTTTGATGTCATTAAATCGTGTGATTTATGTATTAGGATTTGGTGTCATTAATTAATACTTTTTTATATCCCCTTAACTTAGATTGTTATTTTATATAATCAAGGCATTTTAATCAAATCCTAACAAACCAAAAAATACAAAGTAAAGATAGAAAATATCTATATCTATATATACAAATTCAATTTTTTTACATCAAACAAATCACAGTAATAATTTTACCATACTTAATGCAAGAACAATTATTCGAAATGGTTAGTTATCAAATAAATCATGATCCAATTATATCTGATGGAAACATTACCCTTTGATATAATTAGAAATATTATTTTGCTTTATCATTATTATATATGAATAAGTTCCTAACAAAATACAGATAAGTAAAAATAAATTGAGAGAAAAATACAGATAAGTAAAGGTGGAACTTATTTATTTATCTATTTTATGTTATCCAACCTTTTTACATAAAATAGATTAAAATAGATTAGACGGTAAAAACAATAAATAAAATAAAATAATTTGTTTTTGTGCTATTATTTCATTTATATAAAATATATATTAATTTTATAAACTCAAACAGATAGTTATGTACAGTATAAAGATAAAGTTTTCTCATCCTCATAACATCAACTCAACAAATTATACATATACTTAGCAACATGTTCTATTCAAATTGCAAGCTTTGCGACTTATAGATATTTTCTAGATAATCAAATTTCATCTTATAAACTCTAGTTAATTAACAAAATCAATCCGGTAAGAAAATATAAATTTAACAAACTCAATTATCTCCAATATCATTTTTAAACTATTCATTTACATGATATAATATATAACAATATAAATAATAATTTCTATTTGAGAGGTTGTCTCTAATTATATAAATTGTCTCGTATGAGTTGACCCAAAAATTAATATATTTTAACTTGGGATATCATGAGGGAAGATAATTCAAACGTACATATTTTTCTAATTTATATCAAACTATTTCCTTACTATTTATGATTTTATTTAGTTGGTCATCAGAGCATTATTAGTACATGAACGGAAACTTCATTTGATATATAATCTCACAAAAAAAATAAAATTATTGTTTATCACTATTCACCCACTTATTTTGCAAGATATTCCATCTCTTGAAAACATTGAGAAATCCATTAAATGTGTTTTTCTTGTTCAATGCGTTGCTTCATCAATGAACATACTGTATGCATGCAGAGAAAGTTGCTTCCTTAGCATTGGTTGCTTCATGAAGCACCATCGCTTCTCCTTAAAAAAATTTAAAATATGAAATAAAGAAATGATATTCTAACCAGGGGCGGAACTTAGTGTTCACGTCATGGCTCTCCAACACTTTTTTTTCTTTCAAAATTTTTATATATTTTTAAAAAATATTTTATATATTATAATTTTATTTATATTAATTTAGTTTAAAAAAACCTTTTTTAAATTTAAAAATTATCTTTTTCTTTTTTATTATAATTTTTTTTATTTCTTTATTTGTTTTTTTTTTCGTGTCTCTATCTCTTTCTCTTTTTTTGTTTTTATTTCAATTTTCATCATCAATTTTTTATTTTTTTAAAAATCAAATTGCACTAAGGAAAAATTGAGGAGTTAAGAAACATTTTGGATTAAACAATTTCTGTTTTTGAATAAATTTATTTTTTACTCTTTTTTTTTTCCGAAGTAATATGTGTCTTTTTTACGCTTTAGGCATATCTCTATCGGTTAGAGATCATAAAATCATGCTTTAATTGTCCATCAAACTCTTCTTTGAGTAGATAGAGTTATTTTAGACTTTAAGTCGTGTAAGGGAAGAACAAGATTATGAATCTCTAAGATAAGGAAATGTAATAATCTAGAAGTTATTATTTTTCTTAGAATATTGAGTCTTGGTTTTAAGATTTAGTTTAGAATATTCATAATTTAATAATTTTCTAAATAGGTGAGAGGTGACAAATTTATATTAGAAAAATTATGACAAAGAGTAAAATAATTGATTTTTTTTTTTAAATGGAAGGCTTGTGATGAGAATGAAAAAAGTACATCTGTGTCATATAAACTTGAGAAACTTTATGAGAATCCAAAAATTGAAGAAAATGAAAAACAACTCTCTAAAGTTCCTAAAGTTGTATATAATAAATTTTTAAATGCTTTAGAATGTGATCCGGAAAGTAACTTTTGCTCCTTTTTTTTAATATATTATTGTTGATGATAAATTTTATGCTACTTTTTTATATATATTATTGTCATATTTTTTGGATTCTATTGTTATGAGTGCTAGTTTTGAATAGAAAAAATGATGTGAGAAAATGAAAACTTTTTTAACTAAAAAAAATAATTTATATATAACAAATATAATTTGGCCCCCCTAAAATTTTTGTTGAAGTTCCGTCACTGATTCTAACAATTAAAATTTTAAAAATAATCTTTACATCTTATAAGAAATCTTCTTAATTTAATTTTATAATTTATTAATCCACGTCGAGAAAAAAAGTCATAAAAAATACATCAAGTTGTAAAATTGTTATCAAAATTTCATTGTTAGAATATTATTTTTTATAAAATAATATTATTTGAAACTAGCTTAAACATAAACAAATTATAGTTAATATTGACTTTTTTTTCCTGTAATGTTTTTATTTTGAATAAATATATTTGTAATTTCTAAATTTAGATGTGGAATAAATTAATTCATTATTCAAATTTTGATTTTTAAACTTTAAGAATAAATTGATAGTGTAAGTATAAAAAAGAAATTAATATAATGAGATTAAAAATATATATTTCTTATTTTTTAAGTTTGAAGAAAAAATTTGAAACATAGACAAATTCTAATAATTTAACGACTCATGACATATTTAATTTTTTCTTTTGAACAGACATTATATACACTAATGTAGGTAATGTATATTCACATATTTTTATAACAATGAATATAAATTATATGATTATCATTAACAAAATATAGTTAGTAAAATATACAAAATGTAATTATAATAAGATAGGTACAAAATTTCTTATTTGTCTCTTTAGTTAAAATAATTAATATGCTTAAGCAATTATAAATACAGAGCTAGCCAAAACAAGAGTTTAATTTTCATTACTACTTGTAAAATGGTTAATTTATTATTATTTATTTTAATAAAACAGATATTACAGTTTTAAGGTAAAACCAGAAAAATGTATAAACTAAGAAACTGTTACACAAAAATATATCATCTTTATTAATTGTTGTAGAGGTAGAAAATACCTCAATTTTTTTTTTCACATCACTTATTTTCATTTTTAACTTCTTCCAATGCCATAAGCATGAAAAATAGTTTTACTTAATTATTTAATTTTTACTATTCGTTACTGTCGTTTTACGTTACACTGTTTGTATGAAGTCAACTACTTTTATCATTTTAAATAAAATATAACTTAATTATTTATGATATATTCATATATTATTTTTTGACAGTTGGAGAAAAAAACTATAATAATTTATTAATTTTACAAGCTTAATTAAATTATAAATTAATAAACAAAGTATTGAAAAAATTCATTAATTAGATTTTTTATTCTTCAGCCATAATTTTGATACTGTTTTTATTATAACTTTAAAATGCATTTACTTTAATGTTTTAAAAACCTTTTTAATATATTTTAAAGACATCAAAATAATTACATAAAACATTTAACAGAATCTGGATTAAAAATAAAAATAAAAAACTCTAAGCCGACACTCTTGCAATATCAATATATTATTATCTTGATTTAAGTGTTGTGTTCCAAATGTGAATTGAAATGTGTGGTGAGTTGCAACGAAGACAGTATAGGCGTTGGATATGGCCATACCACATTCATCACATTACTTCGTCCTGGATTTCCCGCTTGTCCCCTCTTAATCACTCACAGATTATGGCAAGGAGAAATAAAAAATGTATTTAAATAAAGATTAATTATTCGTTGGTTCTTATCATTAAGTTTTTGTTTTAATTATATTCTATTTTTTAAAAGTGTTTTAATTAGGTTGTTTTTTATAAAAAAGTATTAACGACCTTAAAAGGATGTTAACTTTTGTTTTTTTTTTTTTTAATTTTGTGTTATCTAGTGTCAATGTTGAACAATAAAATAATGTCAGATGTTGATGTCATTATATATTGTAATTATTTTGATTTCAATTTAGTCCATATATGTATAAGTGTGTCTCTTTAATTTAATTTAATAAATTTTAATATAAATATTAGTATAGTATTTATCTAAATAATAAATTTGATTTCAAATTAAAAAGATCTAGTTTAATATTTTTTACAAATGGTATTATTTAGTTTATTATTAAAAAAATATGGATTATTAGTATATTAGTTTTAAATGTTTGGGATTTTTTAATAAATATTTATACTTAATTAATTTTATTTTATAGAAAATAGGTTAACAAAACATGAATTAATAATATATAATAATGTAACGTGTTAAAAAGTTACATTTAATAAAATTATCAATATAATACTAATATTAATAATAAATTTTGTCTTAATTTCGAGAAGAAAAATATTGCTCTATTTTGAAGAAAAAAATTGAGATCAAATTCAATCAAAAGGTTAAATATAGGACACTATATTGAAATTAAGACAATGTTACTTGACACTGACATTAATACATGGTATTGTCCTATTATATAGCATTGACAATATCATATGTCACATTAGGATATTGACACGTGGACAACAAAAAAATTAAATTTTTTTTTTTTAAAAATTAAAAGGATCACATATTGATATATGACATACCACTTACGTAGTTAATAATTTTTTTTTCTTAAAATAAAAGTTAATCGAAACATATTTTCAATAATTGAAATGCAATTAAAACTTTCTAACACCATACGAGTAATTAAGGTTTAAAATAATTGTTAATGTTTATTTAAAGAAATAATTTCAAATTCAAAATCTCTAAGTTCAAATTCATTATTCAAGGCTGATTAATATAAATAAAATAGTAATGATATTGATAAGGAATTAAAAAGACTATTAAAAAAATATTTGTTCAGACTCCGGGCAATTGTTATATGGTCTAGTAGGAGACTAAATTAATTTAATAATAAAATTTGGAAGTAAAAATTATTCGAATTTTAGAATATGGTTGAAATCTAATTTTATGTAAAAGGTAATAGATTAAAAGTATATTTAATCCTTTAAAATCAAAAGAAAGATATATTTTTTAGTTAATAGAGATGATTTTTTTAAATTTTGTTCACTTTAATTCCTATTTTAATATAATATTTATATAAAAATTATATTCAATAAATTTAAAGAAGAAAAAAATTCATTAAATTGAATAAAAAAATTAAAAGTAAATTAAATAAAATTAATAAAAATAAGAACTAAATTAAATATAAATTACGAGACACGTGACAAAAATACTAACTTACCACGTAATGTGTCAAATGACACTAAATTCTAACTTGTCTCATGAACAATTTTTTTTTTAAATTATAAAAATTTAAAAGAAATTTACTAGAACGTGAGAGTTATTGTTCATTTTAACCATCTAAACGACATTTACATAAAAAATAAAATTGAACACAATTTAAAAAATTAAAATTATTTTAAATGTTTTAAAAAATAAGATCAACTTAATATTTAAGCCTAATGAAGAACGGGCCATCCTTGAATCGAGCGACAGTGAAGGATAGCGGCGCTCCGACCAGACAACCGTGTTCCAGCTATTTTTGTTTTTACTCGCAGTAAGTAATTGGGTCCCACCCTACTCCAATCCCCAATATCAAGGTGGGTCCCGTCACCATCGTTTTTAGGTCACACCTATACTCAATAAGTCCCTTACATCATTACCTTCTTTGTCTTTTTATTTCCACACACTATACTAAACCTCTCTGTTTTTTTTTTTTTTTTTTTCATTTCTTTCCAAACAATGACTCACCAAAACAAAACTTTTCCACTAGACTTAAAAAATGGCAATCCCAAACTCAATTCAAGCGCCAAACTTAGTTTAAACAAAGATAAGCTAACATTTCTCTTTTCACTTTATACATTTTTTTAGAGACAACATATATCTTTTTATTGATACAAAATACAATTGAGCTCGAATCAAATAAAATTATCATAAACATAACAAAGTTTTCATATTAAATATTTTTATTCAAAATTGTCAATTCATACAATACATATTCATTTAAAAGAGAAAAATTCTCAATAACAAATAGAGAATAAAAACTAGATACGGACAAATTTGATCGCACATATGTTATTCTTTATTAATAATAATTACAGTAACGTCATGTGTAGAAAATTACAATTGATCCATTTTATACAAACTTCTAAACCGTTGTTTTCATTAGAGAAAAAGAAGTTTGAAGTTTGAAGTAGGAATAAAAAAAAAGGAAAAAAAAAAGAAAAAGGAAGAATTAGGTTCGCGAAGTGTTTGAAGTAGAGAGAATGTGACGATGTTAAAGAACATAATATAGGAAGAAGCACACAAAAACAAGGCAAAAAAGTAAGCAGTAGCTGGGGAAGTGAAGTGAGAGAAAAGGGTATCGAAACAAAACGATGGCAGTTTCTGTAACCATTTTGGTTCTCGTCATCGCTCTGCATCTCATAGCCTTTGTCTTTGCCATTGGCGCCGAACGACGTCGCAGCGAGGTAACCCCCTCTCTCTCCTCTCCTTTGGTTTTTTCGATTCAACTCTCAAATCTGATTCCTTTTCCGTTTTCAGGCGAAGGTGCTCCCCGACGAGTACGACGACAGAACCTTCTGCTCTTACACCACCGACGCCTCCACCGTCTATGGCCTCGCTGCCGTCGCTCTCCTGCTCCTCAGCCAGGCCGTCCTCAACGCCGTCACTCGATGCCTATGCTGCGGCAAAGGGCTTGTTTCCGGTTGCTCGGCCACTTGCGCCGTCGTCTCCTTCATCCTCTCCTGGTAACACTCAATTAAGTGAATTAATCGCACTTTCTTCTAATTTCGCATCTAAACAATTAAACCCCTACCAATTCATCTCCTAATTAATTGTACTAAACAAAATTTTGAACCATGGGTTTGTAAATAGACTTTCGCTTTCATTTCAGTTACATCAGGTGTTGTGAATTGATTGAGCATTTTTCTGTTAAAGGATAAAAATTGGTAAAGGTTGAAAAATGGTTGATTTGTTTTTGTTTGAATTATTCGTACTGTGAAATCAGGATTAGTTTTCTGGGAGCAGAGGCGTGTTTGTTAGCAGGGTCTGCGAGGAATGCATACCACACCAAGTACCGAGGGTACTTTGTGAGGCACGATTTATCTTGTGCTACCCTTCGCAAAGGTGTGTTTGCAGCTGGTGCTGCCTTGACCTTGCTGTCTATGTTGGCCTCCATCTTGTACTATTGGGCACACTCCAAGGCTGATACTGGTTTCTGGGAGAAGCACCGCAATGAAGGGGTTGGATTGGCCACACAATACAACCACCACCACCAAGGGGCTGACTCTGATAAGGCCTGATCATGATTTCTTGCTTTGAACGATGTTTACTCAATTTTGGTGGTCCTGTTCAGAAGGAAGAACAGTGTTTGCAAAACCTTGTTCTTGTATTAATGGGTGAATATATAGTATTTATGCTGTAATGGAAGAATGCTTGAAATATAAAGATAGATGGCAGTACAATGGTGGTGGTTTAATATATTCCAATCTTATAGTTTCAAAGTTTTGACACTTGCTGATTATTGAACTTTTAGTGTCTCACTTGCATGTGCTGTTGCGATAGAAATTAACCAGAGCATGAGCCACTATATATAATATACTTGAAATGAAGATTCTTAAACTTCCTTTTCTTGGATCTTATCTTAGTACGCCATATTAGATTTATGAACTTTGGTCAGTCTGTATCTAATGACCATAAAATGATAATTTGATCCTAAGAACCTATTCTTCTTATAAGAACCAGCTCTTCCAGTTGAAAATCATGTCAACTTTCTCCAATGGTCATCACGAGTAAGAATTAGTTCTTAAGTCAAGAATTTCCAAGAACTGTCATCCGAGATACTTGTAAATTTCTTACAATATCTTTTTAGTCGAGATTAAAAGAAAAAAAAACTGGCGAATTGTTGCAAATTTTGTTATATGAATTAGGTCAGTCTATCTTGACATTTGAATTTGGTGTTAGTTAATTGGGTTCGGTGAAACAGATGGGCGGAAATCTGATATGTCGGAGTCAAAAGTTTAAATATCTAGATATTTTGGCATGGTATTATTATTTTTATCACTATAATCATTTTCATATGCATGACGTATTTGGAATTCTGTATATTTCCTAATGGTGGAGAGTGAAAGAAGGCAGGTGAGTGAAGGAGACATCCAATGTCTTCGACTTGATATATTACTTGGGAAAAAGGCTCTGACTCGATAGAATAGTGAACGGATAGATTAAAATAATTAAAATATTATTTATTTTTAAAGCATATATACTCTTTCTAAGTTTTATTCCGTTCACTCTCACTATATTCTTTTCTTTTCCCTTCAACAAAATGTCTAAGAAAGATAAAAGATGACAATTTGAATCAATTGATTCCGCGAACAATAATTCTATTTAGCATTCGGATGGTCAAAAGTTATTGTAATCATTTTGTTATCACCATTATTTTAATTTTAACTCTTATTCTCATAAGTTATATAAAAAATTAAGATAGAAAAAAAAAAAGATTAACATTGAGCAAATCCTAAATGCAGAGTAACTGATGGGAATTTATTCTTCTTTTCTTTTTCTTTGTTGAACTATATGTGTTTTTTTTTTTTTAGTTTTAAGAACTAATTGAAATATGATGTTTGTTGCAAGTGCACAAGTTATTCAGTCACAATCATAATCATTGGTCTTACAAATAAATAATAACATCACAAAACTATTAAAACACTTCATAACAATTTATCTATCTAACAAACAATTAATATGAATCATATTTCGATGGTTGTATATATATAATTATATAGTAAGTTTTAACTATTCATAATGTAAAATTAACAATATTTTAAGTATATAAAATTCACAATGGGTGGAACACATGCAGTTAGGGTGGTAGATGTTGATCTGTATGCTTTTTTACCACATCACTTTTGTTTTTTTGTTTATTATTTGGTTTATTCTGTACACACACTAAATAGATTTGAAACCAAAAAGTATTTAACATATTTTGGTCTAAACATTAGTACGAACAGTTCTACCGACTTCAACAAGAAACGAAATGATTGTCTCATAACTTGTTATGTAAAGAGATTTAATAGTTATAATACAATCCTACGAGAACATTTTTTGTACGATGTAACAGGTAAAAGCTGGGCGTTCATAATCAGCAAACAAATTTAAACTACACATTCATTGATAGATGCACATCAGAGCTAGTACAATACAACATCAAATTCTCCAACGGAAAGTGTGATTGTTGAAGCAGAACCACACCAAACTCTGGGACAACCAGAGGACCTGTCCCACTTCATGATAAAAAACGAAACAGAGTACATTACACAGAAAAAAACACACATAAGATACTCCGACAACCCTAATAATAGTTGAAGTGAAACATACTCAAAAAGTGTATATCTAGCAAGTGGGGAATGGGGAACCACAAGCATTTGCAACTTTCCTAGCATTGGGAGAGTTCACAAGCTTCTTGAGGTTGGGGTCTTTCAAATACTGGCAAAGGCAAGGCCTTTGTTCCTTCAGTTTGCTACAGCAAACAGATGAAGGAGGGCTCGAGGAGGTGATGGCACTCGCGCATGCACTCAGCTGCAACGCATTACACGTCACTGCTGTCACACACAACTCTGTCTCAGCTAGAGCAACCAAGGTAACCATGATGCACAGTGTTGCATACGAAACCTTCATTTTCGAATATAGACCAAGAAGAAGAAGATATGATCCTAAAGGTGTTGTTCTCATTACTATTTATAGTGGAAAAGGAGAATGGCATGGGACATGATCTAATGCTACAACTACTTTGTAAACAAAAAACATTACCTGACCTTAGGACAAGGCTGCTGAGTACTATAAAAGCGATTTCATGAAGGGGCAAGTGTTGTTGTATGATGCGCATAAGTGTTGAATTTGGGACCCTGGATTGAACAATCATGATGACTTTTAGGAGGACCCCTTTGCTTTATTATTTGTGTTCTCATTGCTAATAGATTAGAGTCATTGGACTCAGGCCATGCTAGAGTTTTATAGGTTTGGCATCATCATTACAAACAAAGTTGTCTGCCAAATCATTAGAAGTTGTATCAATTTAAAAAAACACAAGGTTGATTATTTAAGTTCCTAGGATCACTTCACTTTATGCATTTTCTGGTTTACTGTTACTGAATCTTACAGTTTTGTTTCGGAAAAAATGTTTGTGCGAATCGAGAAATATTGTATTTGAACCGTCTTTCATATTTTGATTTCTAAACATCACTATTTTGATATTTTCTAAAACAACTCAATTAACTGATAGTTGAGTTCTTAAGTGTATGAGCACCGGAGTTTAGTTATCTGATAGAAACATGAAAATAACTCAATTCAATAATATATGACAGAACAGTATCATATCTTGGGACACGAAAATATGCTTTATTTTTAGTTAAATCCCAGAAAGCACAAGTTTTTGAGTAATTGTTAAATGAACAAATTATACAAGTTTGTTAATAGAAACTGTGTTACGTTAGAAATATGTATGTTTACGTAACAAGTGTTGGTAAATATTTGGGGCAGAAAAGTATTAAAAATGGAAAATAAATTTTTAACCATTGACGATTTTCTTTTATAATTTTAGGTTTTATTTTTTCAGTAATTTTTATTTTTTTATTTTTAATATTTAAAAAATGTCATCTCATTTTAAAAGAAAAAAATTGTTAAAATTTCGTAATGAAGATATAAATGTGGATTAAAAATCACACTGATTATGATAGCATCATGTTTTGACGGGTTGTTTACATTTTGAATTTTGACCAGTGGGTTTAGGTTGAATTATGGGTACATCAAAGGCGTTTTAATGATTCTTTACCAAATAAGTTTGTGAAAGTTTGGTTTAGGAATTGTCGGATAAGGGGCTAGAGAGCCTAATTTAGAGAAAAATCATTACTCGAAAAAAGAAGGAGAAAAATAAACCATCAGCTTCGTTTTTATACGTACAGCTCATAAACTTTTTTTGTTATGAAAATTTTAAATTTTTGTGAATAGTTTGGTTATAGGTAAATATTCGTTATTTTTTTTTTACTAATTGTTATGCATGAAATGTATAAATTTTATTAAGTACATATTTGATTTTACATGAGATTAACTCAAGCACATATCTATAACTTGTATAAAAATACAATTATTTTAAATAACTTGTTTTATTTAACATTCGAAAACTATGAATAGATATCTCAAATGAATTAAGAATAAATGATAAATGGTAAATTTGAATAAATTAATGTAAACATAAACACAGAAATATATAGTTTTGAGTGTGTAGTTAAAAATGATTGAAGAGAAATGGTGTAGCATATCACGCTGAAGGCCGAATGACTTTCGGCGATGTGATGGATGGTCAAAAATTGAGATATCTTTATGATTATTTCTCCAAAGACAAATGCCAAAAGTAAAACAAAAAGGAGGAAAAGTGATGCACATTTTATTCCCACGAATTAAGTCACCAGAAACTCAACCAGTTTCCCCAGTTTGGGGCGTCAAAAACAACAAAAAGTATTTAAAATTGCGTGCATTCGATGAAAAGAAATCCACATTTTAGTAATAAGAAATAGAAAAAAAAAAAGATTTTATGGACGACACATATAATAAAATAAGCTTAGATACAACACCATACCATAGTGTTAAACTTATAATATATCCCTATTCTTATAAACACACAGGTTATAAGCTTATTATAAAAAAAAGTTAAATATTTTTTCCTTAATTTTTTTTTTTAAAAATTAGAATTAGTTTTTTTTTTTAACTTT